>NC_092880.1:8949953-10329953 GCF_028372415.1 Notamacropus eugenii
TATTTTCAATTACGCTTTTAGATGTGCTTCATTGGAAGTGATCTTGTTTCATTTTGACCTTGAATGGTCCTTGAAATTCTTGACCTTTCCCACACCAGCCCCTGGATTAAGCTATTTGATAGTCATTGAAGTGTGGTCTTAGAGCTATACTTCCTGCCCTGCACTTTCTTAGAGGAAGATCTGTTTTAAGCAACAGAATTACAAATGGAACAGAAGAAAGCAATGAAACGCATATGCATCACACAAAATCCAGCAATCAACTGATAGAGATCTAGTTAAAGCTGGAAAGACTAGTTAATCTGATTTCATTCATTTAAATTCAAATGTTGTCAGTAAAGTGCCAGTAGAAGCAAATACACAATACTAAAACAGAAGAGAAACAAATCTTAAATTGTTACCTGTCCTAAATATTTCACATAACACTTTGAAGAAAGATAAGAGCTTTTATGTTTGGCTACGTAATCTAGAATGAAGTCACATCAATAGGATTTCCTTACACAGAGGAATCCATCTTCCATTCCCACTTTTTAAAGAGATTTTCCTTATGACTTGCATGTATCACAGTACATTTCTGCCTTTTAGCAACCCTAAATTCAGCTAAGACAGACACAACAACAACAACAACATTTGACCTCTTACATAATGCTTTCTTTGACCTCCCCACTTTTCTCACCCACTGAAATTACTTAGCATTTAACTTGAATATAAGCATATGTGTAATCTATTTTTATGTGACATCTTGTTTTCCTCAAGGGAGTATACGCTGTCTGAGGGCAGAATTAATTAATTTTATTCTTTACATCCCTAGTGACACACATAGAGTTGGCAAGTAAAATGTTTATTGAATAGTTTATTTAAATTGGTAAGAGAGAAATGAATGCTTACTGTAAGAGAAAAAATGATTTATTAGTACTGAAGTAATGCCATATTTTGATACATTGTGAAAACTTATTAGGTTCCATTTCTTTGGGGAGTTTTCAATCAGAAACTGAATTGTCACCTCTTATTTTTTTAATAGTAGAAGTTTCTTTGTGATATGTTCTCCGTCAAATTGTTGGTAAGGTCTTTTTTTCTTTGTATAATTTTGAGATAAAGAACAGAATTTTAAAGCTTAACTATTTCTCCTAACCCTTTTCTTCTGGGTAACATTGTTTTTCAGTGTAGTAATAACCTCCTTGTTCCTCAAGCTATATATCATGGAGTAAAACATAGGCTTCAGTATTGTGTAGAAAAGAGAAAGCATGTTCTCTTTATGCTGAATCACCAGATGGGGATCTAAAATATACAATTGTGTCCAATCTTAAAAATAAAATCACAACTATCGGGTGGGAGCAGCAAGTAGAAGTTTTGGATTTCCTGTGGTCGATGGCAGCTTTGGGATGGTGTTGGTGCTTTTAACAAAAGAAGCAAATATCAATAGAATGGGAACTAAACCAAAGTGGCACAAAATCATCATAGGCAGAATCTTCATTCAGAGAGGTATCCCCACCATCCTGTTTACTTACTAATGGGATGTCACAGAAATACGATTGGGTTCATTGGGACCACAAAAAGACAGTAAGGAAACCTGTATTTATCATAACTGGTATGCCAATGATCCAATAGCCAATCATCAATCATCAACTACATACTGGATGAACAACATTGTTTTTCGTGATGAGAGGATGATACAGGGGTCTACAAGTGACCATAGTGGTCATATGCTATAAGTGACAGCAGGAAAATTTCATTATCTTTCAAAATAAGAAAGATACAGCATTTCACAGTACAGGCCAACAAGGAAATCCTCCTATTTTGTGTCCAAAGCTCACTAACTTTCTGGAGAGGGTGACTGAAGTTGTTGTGTTGGTCCTTCGTTGCCAAAGAAGACCATGCCATCAGAGAAATGATTACATGACTTGAACTTGACTTTGTTTTGAGTGAGAGAGGGCTGTGCAGGTCACCAGCCTCATTTCTTCTCCAGAGTCACCTGAATCCAATGACCAGATATTCATCAGGATGACTGGAGTTGACCCAGGATGCACTGGGAGACCTTGGCCCCTTTAGGCCAAGGTCTTTCAGGTACTCATTTAGGGTGAAGTAACAGCCATTCCTTGAATAGGCCTGTTTAAGAAAGGAATGGCCTCTTTAATGAAGGAAAGAAAAATAAATACATCAGTCTGGGAGGGAAACAGCAACAGCTACTATTGATAATCACTCTGAATCCAGGAGGGTCCAGGAGACAGCCCTTATGCAGGAGTACAGTGTTGTCCAATGACTGAAGTGTAACAGATTTCCAAGAAGGAAAAAACGGTTCCCAGAAAAAATACCTGAGAGTTTTGGGAGTTGGTTCAACCTTGGCAAATACAATGATGAGGATATTTCTTCTGATCTGTGAGTGATCACAAGCAGTCTTTTCTGCCCTGGAACTGTGAATACTCTCTCTGCTTCTCTGAGGCTACAACTTCTGGTGTTCTTGTGCTCCTCCCTGCCCGGGAAGTGAAACCCAGAACTGAAACATGGATTCACATACTCATAATGAAACAGACCTGCCCCCAGTGCCAACAAAATGACCCCTTTAATCTTCAGCCCCCTTACCATCTGTGGACTAATAGTTCCAGAGACTACTGGTGCAACAATGCATTCAAACAAGTTCCTTTCCCTACCAAGGCCTGCTTTTGTTTTGTTATGGTCTGATCTGAGCTGGTACAGCCTGTATTGGATTGTACTCTACTTTCACTTCAATGAGATAGACATTTCCTACTGATCTTCTAAGTTGTCTTGGGCTGGAAATTGTTTTACCTCATCATTTTGTGGGTTTTTTCGCTTCAGAATTTGTTTTGAGCCATTATTCAACATTGCTTGGAGAAGAATTTGAGAAAGCTTGGTGAGTATTGGCTTTTTGCCATCATCTTGATTCCATCCCTCAACAAATATATTTGTAATAACTATTAGCCACACTAAAATATCTTTCCCATAGATCGATGCATGAAAGATACCATCTGAGATCAATTAATTCCCTAGAATTTACTACTTCACCCCCACCACAGTTTTACCTAGAAATGGTTAGGTCCTTACCATCATGCACAAATATTCCTCTTCTAAGTTTAAGAAATCTCGAATTCCTTTACCTGATCAAAATTAGTTTTCATTCCCTTGTTTCCTTTTCTTACAACTTCTCCCCTGCCCCAATACATTTTACATATACTATGGTCTCCAAACTCTCAACATTTTAGTACTTTCTGAGTTTGTACTTTCCCATCCTATGTCCCTGTCATGGCTACTATCTCTCCCCCTTACCCATAATGACCTCTTAGTGACCTTACCTCTATGCTACCCTCTTCATTTGATTTTCTTGCTCCCTTAATCTATTACAAATCTTGTCCAAACAAGCTCCAGTTTTTTCGTTATTTCCACCATTAGCTACCTTTGTTCATAATGTAAATGAAGATAGACAAAATCATGAAACTAAGCTGTGTCCATTGCTAATTTATTGTTTGACCCAAGTCTAATGTGACTAGAAAAAAATCTAACCTAAAAAGCTTGCTGAAATGATAAAGTTTTTCTCATACATTGGCCAGTAAAACTGAACGGTGGCACTAGTTGTAGAGGGATTTCTCAAAGACTTCGGTTACACAAGGAAAGAGAAATATAGAATGATAATAAGCTGAAATGACTGGAACAAGTTAGGAATCTTTTAGAATGTAAATATCCTCTAATCTTTAATTCGTAAAACCTACGTTTTAGCACACAAGGTTTCTTGAGGGAGGCATATAACATAGGACGCTTGAGTAAACAGTCTTTGTATTTTACTCTGGTCATGATACATCTATAATGTTTTGCCATTTCTGACCACCATATTTTTAGGACACTGAAAATATGGGGATTAATGGAAGAACATAAATGAATGAGTGAAGAATATGAATATTGTGATTGGGTGACAAATACTGGGTTTCATATTCTGGAGAAAAATATAGAGTAGATGAAATAACAAGTTTCATTTGTTTAAAGGGTGATGTTTTCAAAGAAATATTATATTATGTAGTATAGTGAAGAATGAATTACTAGTTATATATATACACATATATATATATGTGTGTGTGTGTGTGTAGGTATATATGTGTGTCTGTGTATGTGTATAGTTCCTGAGGTAATTTTCATTTCTTACTGGCATGAATTTGAATATAGCTAATAATGATAAGCTACCTTATACTTAAATTCACTTTCTGCTCTTTGCAGACTGACTATTTTGAAAAGGTCATAAAAATATATTGATGGTGTTGTTGTGAAATATTGTAAGTATTCCTGAACTAATTTGGAAATATTGAAAAGAGATAACATTTAGTCCGCTTGACATGGAAGATCCACTATGGGATCTTTTGGACACATGGAGAGTTTAAACAGAAGGGAAAAAAAAGCCCTCTATACTAAAAAATAAGAAAATACACAATTACAACTTAAATGAAAGCAATGACACAAGGCTTATCATATCAGGTTAAATATTGTAATCAATTTTCATTTCAGAGTAGAGATAACGGAACAAACTTCCCTCCTATTTCTCACTAGACATATAAAAGAATACAGATTTAAAATGTTGCCTTTCCTATCACAGGTATTTCAGGGCCGTTTTCTTAACTCCCTTTCTACATTACTATACTATTCTATGCTATGTTATAAAAGAGTTTTGGACAAGTTTTTTTTTTAATTAAAGGCAATTGCTCAAACTTAGTATAACTCTGTTAAGATAAAGAAAAAGCTCTAGGCCCTTGTCTCAGTTGCCACTATCTGAGAGACGGGAAGAGAGAGGAAGAAACTTCCAAAAGGCTTTCCTTTCTAAAAGGCTCATAAATTTTTCAGTTGCCTTCATTTTCCACCAGCTGTTGTGTTTGTTTTTAAGTCCACTAACACTGTGGATTCCCCCAAATGGGGTGCAATCATGTTTCTCCTTCCTTTTCAGCTTCCTTGTCGGTAATGTCTCAGATTGTAAGCTTTTTTGGCGGAAGTCTTCAGTGGTGTTTTTTTTCTTTGTATATTAAGTGCCTATCATATAGAATATTGTACAACATTTTACTTAGAATGTTTCAAATTTACGCATTTTAGTACATTGTCTATACAAAATTGTCTGAAAATGGATTACAGAAATGAAGGAGTTAAGTGATTTTATTTCAAGAAGCAAAATAGTCTTGAAAGAATGAAATGGGGGGGATATACATAGGTTGTAGCAGTATATATTGTGCCTCAGCTGATCTACGAACAGCAAGGTGGCAATCATAATCTCAGACAAAGCAAAAGCAGAAATAGATCTAATCAAAAGAGATAAGGAAGGAAACTATATCCTGCTAAAAGACACCATAGAAAATGAAGCAATGTCATTACTAAACATATATGCTCCAAGTGGTATAGCATCCAAATTCTTAGAGGAGAAGTTAAATGAATTACAGGAAGAAATAGACATCAAAACTATACTAGCAGGGGACCTCAAGCTCCCCCTCTCTTAACTTGATAAATATAACTTTAAAATAAACAAGAAAGAAATTAAGGAGGAGAATAAAACTTTGGAAAAGATAGGTATGATAGATGTCTGGAGATAATTAAATGGAGATAGAAAGAAATATACCTTTTTCTCAGCTGTACATGGCACGTATACAAAAATTGACCATGTATTAAGGTATATAAGCCTCACAATCCAGTGCAGAAAGGCAGAGAGAGTCAATGCATTCCTCTCAGATCATAATGCAATAAAAATAATATGTAATAAAATGTCATAGAAAGATGGACCAAAAGTTAATTGGAAACTAAAAAACCTATTCCTAAAGAAGGAGGGGGTTAAAAAACAGATCTTAGAAACAATCAACAACTTCATTCAAGAGAATGGCAATAATGAGACAACTTACCAAATCTTATGGGATACTGCAAAAGCAGTTCTTAGGGGAAGTTTTATATCTTTGAATGCCTACATGAATAAAATAGAGAAAGAGGAGATCAATGACTTGGGCATGCAGCTGAAAAAGCTAGAAAAAGAACAAATTGAAAATACCCAAGTAAATGCCACATTAGAAATACTGAAAACCAAAGGAGAGATCAATGAAACTGAAATTAAGAAAACCATTGAACTAATAAATAAAAGTAAGAGTTGGTTTTATGAAAAAAACAACAAAATTGATAAACATTGGTCAATTTCATTAAAGAAAAGAAAGAAGAAAACCAAATTACCAATATCAAAAATGGAAGGGGTGAACTCACCTCCAATGAGGAAGAAATTAAAACAATAGCTAGAAATTACTTTGCCCCACGTTATGCCCATAAATTTGATAATCTAAATTAGATGGATGAGTATTTAAAAAATATGAATTGCCCAGATTAACAGAAGAGGAAGTTGAATATTTAAACGACCCCACCTCAGAAAAAGAAATTGAACAAGCCATCAATGAACTTCCTGGAAAAAAATCTCCAGGGCTGGATGGATTTACAAGTGAATTCTATCAAACATTTAAAGAATAGGTAATTCCAATACGAATTAGACTTTGGGAAAAATTGAGGAAGAAGGAGTCCTCCCAAATTCTTTATGTGACACAAATATGGTTTTGATACCTCAACTAGGGAGAGACAAAACAAAAAAAGAAAATTATAGACCAATTTCTCTACTGAATATAGATGATAAATTTTAAATAAGATTTTAGCAAAATGAGTACACCAGCTTTTCATGAGAATAATACATTATGATCAGGTAGGATTCATACCAGGAATGTAGGGCTGGTTCAATATTAGGGAAAGTATTAGCTTTATTGATCATATCAACAACAAAACAGAAACCACATGATTATCTCAACAGATGCAGAAAAACTTTTGACAAAACGCAACACCCATTATTATTAAAAACACTGGAAAGCATAGGAGTAAAGAGAACTTTCCAAATAATAATAAGCAGTATCTACCTAAAACCTTTATAAAGCATTATATACAACGGGGATAAGCTAGATTTTGAACCTCCTTTTTCATTTGTCTAATTCTGCTCTTTACAGCATTCTTCTCCTCATTGGCTTTTTCTGTCTCTTTTGCCATTTGAGTTAGTCTATTTCTTAAGGTGTTAATTTCTTTACCATTTTTTCAGTTTCCTTTAGCAAGCTGTTGACTTATTTTTTATGGTTTTCGTGCATCTCTCTCATTTCTCTTCCCAATTTTTCCTCCACGTCTCTTACTTGATTTTCAAAATCCTTTTTCAAGTCTTCCAAGCTCTGAGACCATTGCATACTTATTTTGGAGGTTTTGCATGCAGAAGCCTTGACTGTTAGGTCTTCCTCTGAAGGATGGAAGAAAGGATGGAAGAAAATACTTGCTCACCAAGTAAGTAACCTTCTATTGTCCAATTCTTTTTCCCTTTTGGGGAGCATTTTCCCAGCCAGTTACTTGACTTTTGAGTTCTTTGTCAGGGCCCAGCTCAGTGCTGAGATTCAGGTCAGCTGCTCAATTCCTCCAGGATGTTTTGGTGGAGGTCTCCCAGGGCTGTCACTCAGGGCTGAGATTCAGATCATCTGTTCAATTCCCCCAGGGTCTTTAGGGGAGGGCTCCAGTAGTGAAAGCTGCTACTGCAGTGGCTACTGCTGGGGGTCCAGACTGCACTCCCCTTTCTTGGGTGAAGGAGTCCTCCCACTGATCTTTGATACTGTCTGTGGCATTTGTGGTTTGAGAAAACTGGGAACTGCTGCTGCAGGTGACTCCCTGAATCCCATTCAGGGTCCTGTCCTTGCCACGTCAGGCTGTTCTACATGCTCCCTGGACTGCCCATACAGAATGTTGTTAAGAAATTTTAGGTCCAGCAGATATGCCAACTTGTGGGTTGAAAAAAAATAACAGAGAGGAGCAGGAAACTAATAGCACTTGGCCCATTTCTTGTAACATAATAGATTCTTTTCAGATTTTACTGACTTTAAGTCACTTCACAGGTCCTTGGATGATGGGAGAGGTAGGACAAAGAATGAAATATTTCCTGAATGTAGAAATTCAGGAAAATTAAAGGAAACCAAGAAATAGCCCATCACTTTTATAATTTTATGAAAAAAATCCTTTTCCCTATCCATTTTCCCTATTCCAATTAAAAATGTGTTTCACTCCTGAGGCCTATCCCTTTGTACAAGGGCAATTTCTGTTTATTACATGTCCATAGGAGACGTGAAGGGCTTTCAGAAACTGTAGTGCTAAAATTATAAACAAAGCATATGAGTAAAGCAGTAAATAAATTCTAGGGAAACCTAGGAATATAAAATATGCAAGCCCCTTAGACTAGAACATCTATTTAAATTGAATGAATGCTATTTTTAGCTATTTACTGTTTCAAGTACAATTTCCCCCAACCCTTAAGAATGTCTTACTTCTAGTAAAGAATTGATGTTAACTCACCAACTAGGGATATCAGAACTCTCCTTCCCAGGGTGCTTGATGTTGTCATAGGTGAGATATATAAGGAAGTAATGCACAGAGTACTGAAATTGGAGTCAATAATATCTTGCTTGAAATACCACCTTTGCACTTACCAGTCAGGAGAAAGGGCATTATTTACTTAGTCACTCTTCAGCTTTATAAGATAAATATAAAATAAGATATAAATAAGATATTGGACTTGATGTTCATCTGACTCCAAATCTATAATCTGTAATTTTAATTGCCTAAGCAAGTGTAATTTGGCAAAAAAAAACCCTAAAGACAACTTTAGAAATAATAGAGGTCCTAACTTCCTTTGGCACAAGATTGTGAGGCTAAAGAAAGAAATTTAAAGTATAAATTTTTGAGCAGAAAAATGGAAGACTCCTTCCCTGAGGAAAATTTTTAAAGGAAAAAAAATCCATCATAATTCATCAGGCAAGAATGACTTAAATAAATATCTACATCCTTGGTATTCCTTACCCAGTGATTTGTAATATTGTTTCCTTCTTTTATTGATAATAATAATGTATGCCTTTTTGTTATCCATATTAGCAAATCATCCCTTTAAATTAGTATAAAGCTTTAAACTTTTCAAAATTCATTCCATAACAATCTTATAATTATTCATATTTTAAAAATACCAACGTCGTTTGAGTAGTATCTTGACTTTTCTTGTTCAAGAAGATCGTACCAATATTTGTTTGATTATTTTCACTTCTTTTGTGGAGTCTCAATTTCTAAGTCAGATTCTATCGTTCAACTGAGAGATGCTGAGTCTATGACAGACAGTTCAAGCTTAACTTTCTCAGATATGATCAAATAATCGTCAGCTGCTTCTTGCTTGAATTTAGCAAATTTATTATTATAGACACATTTATAGTGTTGTATGATTTATAAAAACACAAACAAAAATTTGTATCCAGTGATTCATTTGACCTTCCCAAAAGTCTCATGAGATAAATTTTGTTTTTAGTTCCCTTTGACTTAAGAGAAATTTGATGCTCTGAGGCAGCAAGAAATACAAAATTTTAATGATTTTTATTTGAAACAGGATGTTTCTTTCAAAGGCAACTATCTAATGATGCCGTTGGAAAAGTGATCCCACCCATGCAACAAAAAACAAATTACATTGATGCTCCTTGTGTCCAATTTCATTAGAGTTCTTCAAGTAGAAAAGATTACTGTCCTACCCCTCTCTATTAAAAAATCTCCTCCCCCAAGTCATTTCTCACCTTTTTATTAAATGAGAGGCCAGCACCCCTCCTTTAAATACTGTTAAGGAAATACTATGCCCTAATGAAATAGACCCTTAGGTATTGAGCCAAGGGACCTTAGTTACAGTGCTGTTTTAGGCACTTATTCAATGCTTTAGTGAGGGTGATTCATTCGCTATCACCTTGACGCCCCTTTTTCTATTGTACAAAATGAATGTTTATTATCTTTGCCTCACATGTTTATTGTCAAATTCAGATTCACAAAGGTTATGTAAATGCCACTCGTTAATAAAGAAAATAGTGTTGATTATAATTTTAGGCTTACAAATGACCACATAGCTTTTATATGAAGTCACAGTCAGGAAGGAACACATAGTGGCTTCCAGAATAGGAAACAAAGTTGAGTATTACAAAGCACCAAATAAATATCTGTTTTCTGTGTCTAAATGTTTATCATCACTGAGGAAACAGTGATTGATGTACAACAAATTTCCAAGAAAGAAAATTTTCCTTGAAAAAATACATGGGCGTATGAATAGATGGATGAATCTTGGTTATTAATGAGGCTATTTCCAATCAGGATACTCACGTAGATAACTATAAAAATCTCAAATAAGTCAAAAAATGTCTGGATAAGAAATTTCTCCGTAATAGTGTGGTTTCTTCTTTTTTTACATGTTTGTGTATTTTCCATTTTTTGACAAAGTTGTCTAATTCCTTTGCTTCTCTTCAGGTCAGCATCATGAGTTTCAAATGTGTGTGTTAGAAATTGGGGGGCGGAGCCAAGATGGAGGAATAGAAACACACAAATACGCTAGCTCCGAAACCCACAGCCCATGAAATATCTGTAGAAAAGAGCTGCCAATAAATTCAGGAGCAGCAGAGGCCACATAACAGCGGAGCGGATAAGATTTCTGTTCCAGAGAGCCTGAAAACCTCTCACAAAAGGTTCTTCGGGCCCTGAGCACAGCCCTGCTGAGGCTGCCTGGTGCCAGGAGGAGCAGATATGAGCGGGGAGCAGATCCAAGCAGGCTTCAGGGACAGAATCTCCAGCAGCCATGGGGGTCCCTCCACCCACAGGTGACAAGGGTTGGTGAGAAGGTTTCTTTGGTGGGTCGAGACGGGAGTGGGGAGCCCCCATGACTCAGGGCCCCTCGGGAGGCAGCAGCGGAAGTGGGAGCAGACAGGGGCTCCCCAAGCAGGCAGGAGCCTGGATCCATTGCTGAAGGTTTCTGCATAAACCCCCTGAGGGAACTGAGCCCATGAGGTGGCCCTGCCCCCACCCAGGCAGCTGAACTTGATCTCACACTGAATAGCAGCCCTGCCCCCACCCAAAGCCCTGAAGATGGGAAGCAGCATTTGAGTCTCAGACCCCAAGCACTGGCTGGGAGGATCCGGAGGCAAGGTGGGTGTGAGGAGAATATTCAGAGGTCAAGTCACTGGCTGGGAAAATGCCCAGAAAAGAGAAAAAAAACAAGACTATGGAGGGTTACTTTCTTAGTGAGCAGGTTTCTCCTCCCCTCCTTTCTGATGAGGAAGAGCAGTGCTCGCCATCAGGGAAAGACACGGAAGTCAGGACTTCTGTATCCCAGCCCACTCACTGGAATCAGACCTGGTAAAAGCTCAAAAAGAGCTCAGAAAATTATGAAAATTATGTTAGAGAGGTGGAGGAAAAACTGGGAAGAGCAATAAAAGACTTGCAAGCAAAGTATGAACAGCAGATCAGCACCCTGCTAAAGGAGACCCAAAAAAATGCTGAAGAAAATAATACCCTGGAAAATAAGGCTAACTCAATTGGCAAAGGAGGTTCAAGAAGCCAATGAGGAGAAGAATGCTTTCAAAAGCAGAATTAGCCAAATGGAAAAAGAGATTCAAAAGCTCACTGAATAAAATAGTTCTTTCTAAATTAGAATGGAACAGATGGAGGCTAATGACTTTATGAGAAACCAAGAAATCACAAAACAAAACCAAAAGAATGAAAAAATGGAAGATAATGTGAAATATCTCATTGGAAAAACAATTGACCTGGAGAATAGATCCGGGAGAGACAATTTAAAAATGATGCTCCTACCTGAAAGCCATGATCCAAAAAAGAGCCTAGACATCATCTTTCATGAAATTATCAAGGAAAACTGCCCTGAGATTCTAGAACCAGAGGGCAAAATAAATATTGAAAGAATCCACCAATCATCACCTGAAAAAGATCCAAAAAGAGAAACTCCCAGGAATATTGTGGCCAAATTCCAGAATTCCCAGTTCAAGGAGAAAATATTGCAAGCAGCTAGAAAGAAACAATTCAAGTATTGTGGAAATACAATCAGGATAACGCAAGATCTAGCAGCTTCTACATTAAGGGATCGAAGGGCATGGAACAGGACATTCCAGAAGTCAAAGGAACTAGGACTAAAACCAAGAATTACCTACCCAGCAAAACTGAGTATAATACTTCAGGGGAATTGGTCTTTCAATGAAATAGAGGACTTTCAAGCATTCTTGATGAAAAGACCAGAGCTAAAAAGAAAATTTGACTTTCAAACACAAGATTGAAGAGAAGCATGAAAAGGTAAACAGCAAAGAGAAGTCATAAGGGACTTATAAAAGTTGAACTGTTTACATCCCTACATGGAAAGACAATATTAGTAACTCTTGAAACCATTCAGTATCTGGGTACTGGGTGGGATTACACACACACACATGCACATGCACACACACATAGAGACAGAGTGTGCAGAGTGAATTGAAGAGGACGGGATCATATCTTTAAAAAAAATGAAATCAGACAGTGAGAGAGAAATATATTGGGAGGAGAAAGGGAGACATGGAATGGGGCAAATTATCTCTCATAAAAGAGGCAAGCAAAAGAAATTTTTAGTTTAGGGAAAAAGAGGGGAGGGGAGAGAAAAACATGAAGTTTACTCTCATCGCATTCCACTAAAGGAAGGAATAAAATGCACACTCATTTTGGTATGAAAACCTATCTTACAATACAGGAAAGTGGGGGATAAGGGGATAAACAGGGTGGGGGGGACGATGGAAGGGAGGGCATGGGGAGGAGGGTGCAATTTGAGGTCGACACTCATGGGGAGGGACAGGATCAAAAGAGAGAATAGAAATAATGGGGGACAGAATAGGATGGAGGGATATATAGTTAGTCTTATACAACACGACTATTATGGAAGTCATTTGCAAAACTACACACATTTGGCCTATATTGAATTGCCTGCCTTTCAAAGGGAGGGGGTGGGGAGGGAGGGAGGAAAAGAAGTTGGAACTCAAAGTTTTAGGAATAACTGTCGAGTACTGTTCTTGCCGCTAGGAAATGAGAAATACAGGTAGAGGGGTATAGAAAGTTATTTGGCCCAACAAGACAGAGGAGAGATTGGAGACAAGGGCAGAGAGGAATGATGTAGGAGAGAGTGGAGTGGTGATGGGGGCAATTGGAATGCTCGGTGTTTTGGGGTGGGGGAGGGGTTAAGGGGGGAGAAAATTTGGAGCCCCAAAATTCTGTGAAAATGAATGTTAAAAGTTAAATAAATAAATAAATTAAAATTAAAAAAAAAAAAAAGAAATTGGATACTATCCAAGGACTCATGTATTTCTAATTTTGTACATTCCAAATATGAAGTACCTCTTTAATTTAACCATTAAGTAAATATTTATATTAAATGTGTTGTATTCAATTCAACATTATAATAACATCAGTTTTCTATTTATAAGACGCCAAACTTCTGGCTTAGTAATTTCATACTATCAGTTCATTCCCAATCCTAATCCTACACTAAAGTATTTCATTGTCCTATTACATTTAAAAAGAAAGGAGAAACAGAATCTGGAGACCAATGAAAAATGAGAAGTCATTGTAGGTGTGAAACATTTTGGAATATGAGAATCTTTCATTGATGCCCATGTCTTCAGTACCTAGTAACACAGAGTTATCCTTTTTCTCTTTAGATCATTCTTGAGTCATTTATAATATTGAATGTAAATCATCACGAAATTAGGGACTCCACAATATGTATATATACATATGCATATATTGTCATAATTATGCATATACATACACATATATATACATATATACACATGTGTATATATACATATGCAAACATTGGACAATGAAAGTCGTATAATTTTGGCTTTCTCGTGACTTTAAAAAAGAAAATAGACTACGAAAATCTGGAAGGAATTCAAAAATATCAGTTTCTCTTCTATCTAAGTGGTCTACTTATGGTTATTATTATTATCATGGTTATTTTCACATTTGCCAACATATACGTAGCCTGTCATGTGTGCTTTTTCTGAGTCTACATTTTCTAATATGCATATAATATTTTATCAGTTCTATTTCTTTTGATTAAGGTGTGCCTTTTTAAAAAGAGCCAAGGTCAATTATGATTTTCGTTTCAACAAATGTCCAAGATACCAAGAGACCCAGTTTGACTCCTTGCATTAGGACTTCAAATCTTGCTTTTTGTATTGCTTGCACTTTGGATAGTTTAATATACACAACTAATTCCGTGCACTTTAATACTAGCTCCTTCTTGATTTTAATCCCTTGTGAAACGAATTTGACTTCTGTAATTCCTATTGTTTCTATCTTACAGGTATATTCAATGATATTTTAGGAAATAAGAGAGGTAGATATAAAGGTTTAATATATATGGATATATATGTATACTATATATGGTTATATATGCATATATGTACATGCGTGTGTTCTAACTATACATAACTACAGTGTATATATCACTATTGTCTAGAAATGTATGCATATATAAAATCTATAGTCTATCACGTAGGAAAGACACAAATTGCATTTAGTGTACTGCATACATTGTGCTATATGTAGTATCCTGTATGTGTAACATGAAAATACACACATGGATGTATGAATATAAGCACATACATTTACACATATATATTTCCATGCCTACATGCATAAACATTTATGTATTCATACACATATTAATATAAAACTATACTTTCTATGGCTACATCCGTATACGTGTATGTATATATATATATACATATATAAAACTGTGTAATCAGTATAAGGTATATGAAATATAATTTATAAATATTTTCAGCTAGGTATAAAGTTTATTGTTGTTATTGTTGTTATTTTATCTTAAATTGTGCCTGACTCTAAGTGAACCTACATACTTTGTTCATGCGATTTTTTGGCAAAGATTCTTAGGTGATTTACCATCTCCTTCTCCAATTGGCCCCATTTTATAGATAAGGGGTTCTGTGACTCGTTTAGGGTCACATAGCTAGCATTGGAAGCTGCATTCAACCTCAGATCTTCCTGGTTTCAGACTCAGTGCTTTATCCACTGCACCATATAGCTGCCCATACAATGGGTACTTGGTATAATTTTTACATGTATAGTAGAGCCTGTATTCTCCATATAATATGCAACATATGTGTGTAGATACATGCAATTAAGTTAGGTATATGTGCTTATACATAACAAATCTATCTATCTAAATATGGATAGATATACTATGCTTGCAATAGCATACATGTGTATGTATATATCCATGTATGCATATATGTATTTATAAGTATACATATATACACTATAGAGCGTAAAGAAATATCATCTGCTATGTATATATACTATGTATATGTTGTGATAATATGAATGTGCATATACTTCTATACATACATGCATACATATATGTACTTATGCATGTGTATATATGTCTTTGTGTGTAAATATACACTCATTTTTGTTTGTGCAGACACAGTCAAATATACATATACACTACATATGAAATGAATGTGTATCTACGTGCTTATATGCTTTCATACACACACACACATATACATATATATATATATATATATATATAGAGAGAGAGAGAGAGAGAGAGAGAGAATTATTTATCTGACTTCAAATTCCATGAAAGTATATAAAGCCAATGGAATCTTTAGTTTCATCAAGTATGTTAAATCTACAAATACAGAGCTCACAATGGACTCCACTGCCTAAGGCCACTGCTCAAAAGTGATTGTCTCTTTGTACTTCACTGATATAGAAGCTAAGGATCATCCAGAAGAATTAGCAAAAGAAAAATGACGGCTTTAAAAATTCATTTGAAGTTTATTCTGCAGGAAATGGGGATAATTCAAATTCTGTTTAAAGTTTGGTTAAAGGAAATGGGGAAGCTTAAACTGGAAAAGAATGAAGGGAAAAATGATCCTTGTTTTCATTTACTTGAAAGGCATTGGTAGGAGATGCAGGGATTAGGTTAATTAATTTTGTTTTTTGGAGGGGGAAAGGCGAGGGTATTAGGGGTAAGTGACTTGTCCAAGGTCACACAGCTAATAAGTGTCAGGTGACTGAGAGTGGATTTGAACTCAGATTCGCTTGAATTCAGAGCCAGTGCTTGAATCATTGGGCCACCTAGCTGCCCAAGGTTAATCCCTTTTGAACCAAGAAGGTATGATGAATTGAAAGGGCTGAGAGTTGCAGAGAGGCAGATTTATAATTCAGGTTAGGAATGAACCTCATAACAATTAGTACTATCCAGATGTATAATAGGTTTCCTTGAGAAGCACCACATTATGGACCCTACCTGATCCCAAACTAGATATACTTCAATAAAACCTGAGTGAACCATCTACCTCTAAGCAAATGTAGAGATATTCTTTTGAAGATTCATATTGCAATAAATAGACAAGATTCTATGAATTTATATTATAAAGATAAAAAGGCTATATTGGGGGCGGAGCCAAGATGGCGGAGTAGAAAGACACACATATGCTAGCTGCAAACCCACAGCCCATAAAATATCTGTAAAAAAGAACTCCCAACAAATTCTGGAACAGCAGAAGCCACAGAACAACAGAGCAGACGAGATTTCTGTTCCAGAGAGCCCTGAAAATCTCTTGCAAAAGGTCCTTCGCAATGCAGACCCGGAGCCAAGCCCTTCCTTGGCTGTACGGCACAGAGAGGAGCAGATCGGAGCAGGCTTCAGGGACAGAATCTCCAGCAGCTGCACGGGTCCTCCACTCACGGGCCCCAAAGGTTGGTGAGAGGGTCTTCTCGGCTTGACGAGAGGGGAGTGGGGTACCCCCATAACTCAGGCCCCCTCGGGAGGCAACAGTGGAGGTGGAGGAGGACCAGGGCTCCCCAAGCAAGCAGGAGCCCAGATCCATTGCTGAAGGTCGCTGCATAAACCCCCTGAGGAAACTGAGCCCGTGAGGCGGCCCTGCCCCCACCTGAGCACCTGAACTTAATCTCACACTGAATAGCAGCCCTGCCGCCACCAAAGCCCTGAGGCTGGGAAGCAGCATTTGAATCGTAGACCCCAAGTGCTGGCTGGGAGGATCTGGAGGGCAAGTGGGTGTGAAGAGGACGCTCAGAAGTCAAATCACTGGCTGGGAAAATGCCCAGAAAAGGGAAAAAAAATAAGACTATAGAAGGTTACTTTCTTGGTGAACAGGTATTTCCTCCCTTCTTTTTCTGATGAGGAAGAACAATGGTCACCATCAGGGAAAGACACAGAAGTCAAGGCTTCCGTATCCCAGCCCACTCGATGGGCTTAGGCCATGGAAGAGCTCAAAAAGGATTTTGAAAATCAAGTTAGAGAGGTGAAGGAAAAACTGGGAAGAGAAATGAGTGACATGCAAGCAAAGCATGAAAAACAAGTAAACACCCTGCTAAAGGAGACCCAAAAAATGCTGAAGAAAATAACACCTTGAAAAATAGGCTAACTCCATTGGCAAAAGAGGTTCAAAAAGCCAATGAGGAGAAGAATGTTTTCCAAAGCAGAATTAGCCAAATGGAAAAGGAGATTCAAAAGCTCACTGAAGAAAATAGTTCTTTCCAAATTAGAATGGAACAGATGGAGGCTAATGACTTTATGAGAAACCAAGAAATCACAAAACAAAACCAAAAGAATGAAAAAATGGAAGATAGTGTGAAATATCTCATTGGAAAAACAACTGACCTGGAAAATAGATCCAGGAGAGACAATTTAAAAATGATGGGCCTACCTGAAAGCCATGATGAGAAAAAGAGCCTAGACATCATCTTTCATGAAATTATCAAGGAAAACTGCCCTGAGATTCTAGAACCAAAGGCCAAAATAAGTATTCAAGGAATCCACAGATCACCGCCTGAAAGAGATCCAAAAAGAGAAACTCCTAGGGACATTGTGACCAAATTCCAGAGTTCCCAGTTCAAGGAGAAAATATTGCAAGCAGCTAGAAAGAAACAATTCAAGTATTGTGGAAATACAATCAGGATAACACAAGATCTAGCAGCTTCCACATTAAGGGATCGAAGGGCGTGGAACAGGATATTCCAGAAGTCAAAGGAACTAGGACTAAAATCAAGAATCTCCTACCCAGCAAAACTGAGTATAATACTTCAGGGGAAAAATTGGTCCTTCAATGAAATAGAGGACTTTCAAGCATTCTTGATGAAAAGACCAGAGCTGAAAAGAAAATTTGACTTTCAAACACAAGAATGAAGAGAAGCATGAAAAGGTAAACAGCAAAGAGAAGTCATAAGGGACTTACAAAAGTTGAACTGTTTACATTCCTACATGGAAAGACAATATTTGTAACTCTTGGAATTATTCAGTATCTGGGTACTGGATAGGATTACACACACTCACACACACACACACGCACACACACACACACACACATAGAGACAGAATGCACAGAGTGAATTGAAGAGGATGGGATCATATCTCAAAAAAATGAAATCAGACAGTGAGAGAGAAATACATTGGGAGGAGAAAGGGAGACATGCAATGGGGCAAATTATCTCTCCTAAAAGAGGCAAGCAAAAGACTTATTAGTGTAGGGATAAAGAGGGGACGTGAGAGAAAAACATGAAGTTTACTCTCATCACATTCCAGTAAAGGAAGGAATAAAATGCACACTCCTTTCGGTATGAAAACCTATCTTCCCATACAGGAAAGTGGGAGAGAAGGGGATAAGCAGGGTGGGGGGGATGATGGAAGGGAGGGTATGGGGAGGAGGGAGGTCGACACTCATGGGGAGGGACAGGATCAAAAGAGAGAACAGAAGTAATGGGGGACAGGATAGGATGGAGGGAAATAGAGTTAAGTCTTACACAACACGACTATTATGGAAGTCATTTGCAAAACTACACAGATTTGGCCTATATCGAATTGCTTGCCTTCCAAAGGGAAGGGGTGGGGAGGGAGGGAGGAAAAGAAGTTGGAACTCAAAGTTTTAGGAACAACTGTCGAGTACTGTTCTTGCCACTAGGAAATGAGAAATACAGGTAAAGTGGTATAGAAAGTTTTTGGTCCTACAGGACAAAAGAGAAGATGCAGACAAGGGCAGAGAGGGATGATAGAAGAGAGGGCAGATTGGTGATGGGGCAATTAGAATGCTCGGTGTTTTGGGGTGGGGGGAAGGGACAAAAGGGGAGAAAATTTGGAACCCAAAATTTTGTGAAAATGAGTGTTAAAAGTTAAATAAATAAAGAAAAATAAAATAAAAAAGGCTATATTATCAAACATAATTCTACGTTCTTATTTCTTGATAGTTCCACAAGATGAGCTTATTTATTTATTTAATGCGATAAGTTATTTGTCCTCAGTGTTTTACATACCACCAAGTACTCCAGACTACACTCACCAGAATTTGACCTTTCTATTCTTTTTCCACTTGTTTCAGTTGTGTTCAACTCTTTGTGACATCATCTGGTGTTTCCTTGACACAGATATTGGAATGTTGTTTTTTTCTTTCTTTCTCCATCTCATTTTACAGATGAGGAAACCAGGGCACACAGAGTGAAGTGATATTTCTGGGGTCACACATAGTGTCTGAGGCAAGATTCAACCTTAGAAAGTTTTCCATTACATATAGAAATGCAAGCATTTCACTCCTTAAAACAGAGCATGACTTAGGGGCAAGTCTCTGTACTACCTTATTGTTCCTATTTATTTTTGTG
This sequence comes from Notamacropus eugenii, assembly GCF_028372415.1. Classification (NCBI taxonomy): domain Eukaryota; kingdom Metazoa; phylum Chordata; class Mammalia; order Diprotodontia; family Macropodidae; genus Notamacropus; species Notamacropus eugenii. Next base: position 8,969,517 of record NC_092880.1, read on the forward strand.
GTATTTTTATACTTCAGTAGTTTTAATAAGTTTGGCAGATGCTATAATTAACTGGTTGCTCATCCAACAGAAGGAAAGTTGCAGATTCTCTGGACTGGGTTAAAAAAATTACCCAAGTTAGGTACTTTATCTAACATACCACTAGTCTTTAAATGTTTGCTTTGGCCAAAGAGAATAAAATAAATTACTATAGGAATAAAAATGAAGCCCAAAAATATTATTTTCAATATTTAGGAAATAGAGCTGTTTGAAATTGAGATGGCGATTGACTTTAAAAGAACATACTTAGCCTAATGATCTACTGAAATCATAAAAATTGAACGAGTTTTTAAAAGCTTCCTAATTAACCCTAGAAAGTCAAGTAATAGTTCTGTCTATCACTGTTTATACCTGTCACTATTTGCTCTATCTCTATCCCTCCCTCCACACACAATTAAAGTGACAATTTTTTTTTTTTTAGTTTTGGACATTAAAAGGAAAATGTTGCTAGGAAAATAATATATAGTGGGACTGCAGTCATGGTATGTATAAATTTTTTAAAATCATTGAACGTAAAAGACTATTATTACCATGACATGAATTCTAGCAAAACAAAATGAAAATATTAGGCAGTGTTCCCGTATTTTTATATCAATTTTATTTGTTTTCAGTGTTCTACAATCACTACCATATAACTTAGATTATATTTCCCCCTCCCTCCAACCTACCTCTCCATTGTATGCCGAGATGGCATACAATTTTAAATAGGTTCTATACATACATTCCTATTAAATACATTTTCACTATAGTCATGCTGTGTAAAGAATTAAAACGAATGGGAGACATCATATAAAAAACCAAAACGTAATACAAAAGAAAACTATCTACTACATTCTGCGACTGAATTCTAAAGTTCTTTCTCTGGGTATGGAAGGCATTTTGCCTTAAAAGACCACTGGGAATTTTTTTAAATCTTTGCATTGCAATGAAGTTCCAAGTCTATCAGAAAAAACTCTCGCACACTGTGGTCGTTGCTGTGCACAAAGTTCTCCTGGTTCTGCTCCTTTCGCTCAGCGTCAGATCACATAAGTCTGTCCAGGCCTCTCTGAAGTCTTTCTGTTCATCATTTCTAATAGTAAAATAGTATTGCATTACATTCATATATCACAATTTATGCAGCCATTCCCCCATTGATGGGCATATAATGCTTGCTTAGGGTTTTAGATAGATACTGCTTACTATTTTATGGAAAGTTCCTTTTCTTCCCATGCTCTCCAGTGATTTTAATAGGAATGGATGTTGTATTTTATCAAAAGAATTTTCTGCATCTATTGAGATAATCATGTGGTTTCTGTTAGGTTTGTTGTTGATATGATCAATAACGTTAATAGTTTCCCTAATATTGAACCAGCCCTACATTCCTGGTATGAATCCTACCTGATCATAATGTATTATTCTCATGATAAGTTGGTGTATTTTTTTTTTTTGCTAAAATCTTATTTAAAATTTTTGCATCTATACTCATTAGAGAAATTGGTCTATAATTTTACTTCTCTGTTTTGTCTCTTCCTGGTTTAGGTATCAAAACCATATTTTTATCATAAAAAGAATTTGGGAGGACTCCTTCTTCCCCAGTTTTCCCAAATAGTTTACATAGTATTGGAATTAACTGTTCATTAAATGCTTGATAGAACTCACTTGTAAATCCATGCAGCCTTGGAGATTTTTTCCTAGGAAGTTCATTGATGACGTTTAATTTCTTTATCTGAGGTGGGTTTTTTTAAAGTATTCAAATTCTTCTTCTGTTAATCTGGGCAATTTATGTTTTTTAAAATCCTCATCCATCTCATTTAGATTGTCGAATTAATGGGCATAGAGTTGGGCAAGTTAATTTCTAATTACAGTTTTAATGTCCTCCTTATTGGAGGTGAGTTCACCCCGTTCATTTTTGATATTGGTAATTTAGTTTTCTTCTTTCTTTTTTTTTTAAATCAAATTAACCAAAGATTTATCAATTTTGTTGGTTTTTTCATAAAACCAACTCTTACTTTTATTTATTAGCTCAATGGTTTCCTTAATTTCAATTTTATTAATCTCTCCTTTGGTTTTCAGTATTTCTAATTTGGTATTTACTTGGGCATTTTCAATTTGTTCTTTTTTCTAGCTTTTTCAGCTGAATGCCCAATGTATAGATCTCCTCTTTCTCTGTTTTATTCATGTAGGCATTCAAAGATATAAAGCTTCCCCTAAAAACTGATTTTGCCATATTCCATAAGATTTGGTAGGTTGTCTCATTATTGTCATTCTCTTGAATGAAATTGTTGACTATTTCTATGATTTTTTGTTTAACCCTCTCCTTTAGGATTAGATTATGTAGTTTCCAATTAATTTTTCGTCTATCTTTTCATGGCCTTTTATTACATATGCTTTTTATTCGATTATGATCTGAGAAGGATGAATTGACTATCTCTGCATTTCTGCACTGGGTTATGAGGGTTTTATGCCCTAGTACATGGTCAATTTTTGTATATGTGCCATGTACCGCTGAGAAAAAGGTATATTCCTTCCTATCCTCATTCAATTTTCTCCAGAGATCTATCATATCTACCTTATCCATTGTTTTATTCACCTCCTTAACTTCTTTCTTGTTTATTTTAAGGTTATATTTATCAAGTTAGGAGAGGGAGAGCTTGAGGTCCCCTGCTAGTATAGTTTTGATGTCTATGTCTTCCTGTAACTCATTTAACTTCTCCTCTAAGAATTTGGGTGCTATACCACTTGAAGTATGTATCTTTAGTAATATTGCTTCGTTTTCTATGGTGTCTTTTAGCAGAATATAGTTTCCTTCCTTATCTCTTTTGATTAGATCTATTTCTGCTTTTGATTTGTCTGAGATTAGGATTGCTACCCATGTTTTTCTTACATCAGCTGAAGCACAATATATTCTGCTCCAACCTTTCACATTTACCCTGTTTGTATCCCTCTGTTTCAAATGTTTCTTGTAAACAACCAATTGTTGCATTATGGCTTTTAATCCATTCTGCTATCTGTCTCCTTTATACGAGAGAATTCATCCCATCACATTCACAGTTATGATTACTATCTGTGTCTTTCCCTCCATTCTCTTTCCCACAGTTTGTGCTTTTAGTTCTCCTTTTTCCCTTCCCCTCCACAACAGATTTTTAATTTTTTTTTTACCACCATCTCCTGAAGTCTTCCCTTCCCTTTTTCAGCCCCTCTCCTTTTTTACTGCCCTTTACACTTACTACTTCTTTCCTCCCTTTTATCCTCCCCTCCCATTTCTTTCCTCCTTCCCCTCCTACTGCCTATAGAGCTAGTTAGATTTATATACTTAATTAAGTTTGTTGTTCCCTCCTTGAACCAAATTACATGAGAGCTCCTCTCAAACAGTGCTCATCTCCATCCCCTCTTTCCCTCTACTGTAATATAATTTTGTACTTTTTCCTGTGATGTAATTTACCATTTTCTGCTTCCTCCTTTTCACGTCTCCTGTTACAATCCCTTCACATGCTTAAATCACATTCTTATCATCACATAATTAAAGAACTTGGTGCTGAACTGGCTGCTGTCAGAAAGCAAAGACACATGAAATCTGTTTGTGCTTCCCAGGGTTAGCCCTGGAGCTAGATTGTTAAGTGTGGGGAAGGGTGGTCTGTTCGTGGGAGATGTCCTCAGCTGAGTTAGGGCAAAGGCAAGCTCAGTGCTTGGTGATGCCTGCTGTCTTCTCGTTTCACCTGGAGCTCTTAGGCACACCTGGGCCCTAGTGCGAGGTTCCACACCCTTGCACCTCTGGCTATCTGGGACAGCTGTGTTCCTCAGCCACAGTAAGGGGAATATTCCTTTGCTATTTTCCTAGCCTCACGTGCTATGAAACTTTTTGCTCCTTCTGCTGATCCCACTGATCCAGGATTTTTCTGGGGAAATATTTTATGGTTCTTTCAAGGTCAAGAAGGGGAGGGGGAGAGAGCATTTACCGATCACCCCTCCATTTTGGCTCCGGGAAGTTCAATTAGGTGACTTACAGACATTAAATCTGCGAGTTGAAAGTCTTCGAACAACTATTGCTCGATTCTACCTGGGCTTCCTTAGCTCTCACTTACTCTGCTCCTCTGGACTCTCACCCTGAGCTGCCCTCAGACTGCTCCCAGGCTTTCCTGTTCAGCTGTACCATGGCAGGGACGCTTTGCTGTGAGCTTTATATTAGCTTTCCTGTATTTTTAAAGAGAAGCCCTGAAGTGGCTCTCACTTGTATGAAATGTACGGAATATGGGAAAAATAAACAAAGTCTATTTCTCTATGATCCTTGGGATAAATGGAGAAAAAAACCAAACTTTATATATTTGACTCATCGTTTCATGACCTGGGAAACTGAGGAAGCAGTTTCCCCAATGTGGCAATGACATCCTTATTTCTCACACTGTATACCAGGGGATTAAACATTGGGGTTACAGTGGTGTAGAAAAGAGCAAACAATTTGCCTGATGCTGCTGATTGGCTAGATTTTGATGGCAGATACGCAATACTTCCAGATCCATAGAATAAGCCCACAACCATGAGGTGAGAAGAACAAGTGGAGAAGGCTTTGGCTCTCCTTGCGGTTGAAGTCAATTTAAGAATGGTACTTATGATTTTGACATAGGATGCAACTATCAACAAAAAGGGAATTAGGATGAATATCAGAGCAACAACATGGACAGAGAGTTCTATGTAATATGTGTCATCGCAGGTCAATTTAAATAAATGTGGAGAATCACAGAAAATGTGATTGATTTTGTTAGAACCACAGAAGTTCAGAGAAAAATTTGATATGTCTCCACTATCATTACTGGGACGCCAATCACCCAAGAAGCCACAACCAGTTGGACACATGCCTTTTGATTCATGATGAGAGGATAATAGAGAGGCTTACATATGGCTACATAACGGTCATAAGCCATCACAGCCAGGACCAAGCATTCTGCCGCCCCCAGAATATAAAGGAAGCAAGCTTGCACGGCACATTCTACAGAAGAAATAGATGTCTTCTGGGACCACAGATCTGCTAGCATTCTAGGCAGAGTGACTGATGTGTAACAGATTTCCAAGAAGGAAAAGTTCCCCAGGAAAAAATACATAGGGGTATGGAGAGCTGGATCAATCTTGGTTATGATGATGATAAGGGCATTTCCAATCAATATACTTAGGTAGATGACTAAGAAAATCCCAAAGAAAAATCCTTTGAGGTTAGGAAGATCAGAAAATCCCAGGAGAATGAATTCCATCACAACTGTGAGATTGTCCTCAGCCATTGGGTTTTTCTTCTGCCTATGGAAATAGTGAATTCAGAATGAAGCACTCACTTTCCATCTCTGCTCCTCAGTTTTTCTCTCAGTCAAAAAGTGAAAGTTGGATCTGAGAATCTGCCAGATCCCTCCTATATTTACTTTCATATTTTCTTCACAAACTCCAGCTTTCTATGTTATACTCCTTCAATTCCTGTCTCAATCCTAACATTCTATATTCTTGGAGAAAGGTTTAAAATCAATAAGTGATTGTTTATCCTACCAAAAAACACTGTGTTAAAGTTCTATAATCATCATTTTTTTTTTAGATAAAATTATCCTTAAAATCATCAATTTTGAAACGAATACAGCTTGAAACCACATTTAACATTTCTGTTTTATTATACGGTATTTCCCTGATAGCAGGAGCCATAGTCTTCATAGAAGATATAGAATATATAATAAAGGAATTTAATATGAATTTTCCCAAACTGTACTGCTCTTACTGTCCAGTGAATCTTTCTTTGCTCTTATTTTTAAAGTCTGCAAAGTTTTCTTTGATTTTAAAGGTCTATCTTATTTCTCTTCATTACAATGTGTAGTTTTCTCTTGTAATCTGGCAAAAATCTCTCTTAGATAAAAAAAAATCATGTTTATGGGCTCATAGTTTATATACCCTTCTAATAGAAGCTGATGTCACCCAATCACAGTGTCACCCCTGGATGGAGAAAATATCTCTATACCAGACAACTTTCAGCTACACTAGACCACTTCCACTTTCTCTAGACAAAAAGGATCTGTTTCCACTCAAACTTGAGTAGAACACAATGGACTTCCCCACTTAAAATTAAATTCCTTTCAAGGCTGTGTGGTGTCCTACCAAAATCTAGTTAATAAAATTCCTTTACCAGTCATGTCCGTCTGAAGAAAAACTTAACTTTTGAAATGAGGAATTTAAAAGAAGGGGGAGCGCCTCTGAATCTCCCAAAGATACTGGTTATTAATACTCATTTCTCACACATGGTACTAAGTTCTTAGCACCTTAAAGTAAATGAATCTGTATTTTACAATTGTATCTATTATGAACTTTATCCTGCTCATAATAAGTATTAAATAAATGTTTGTTAGTTACAGTAGAATGCCTTTATAATACGAATTCAGGAATATGTAGTGTGTCCAAAATATTTCTTCTGAAGACTGTTGCATAAAATTCCAAATATAGAACATCAGCAATTGTAGTAATAAAAATTATAATAATTATAGTAGTATAAATAATAATACGATAATAATATAAAAATAATTAAAAATTGTCCCACTTTTAATATGTTTTCATTCATGAAGCCATTTTCTCCTCTCCACACTTTATTGTAAAATTATGATCAGATCATTTCCAAAGTAGCTTAACTGAAAAATTATTTCCTGGAAGAATGAGACAAGCAGTAAATTATAATAGTTCAGACATTTAAACTTGAGCGTGACCTGGGACACAACTCTATTAGAACAGGCCTATGTTGTTAATGGAATATTGAAAACAGCAAAGTGAACCAAAAAAAAAAAATTTATCTTTTTAAAAAAGAATTGTCCCAAATCCAAAATACTGTCCTTCTAGCCATCGTGGTTTGTTCAGTGTGTTAGTTTGGTGCAATGAGAAAAAAAAGATTATTGGCTCTGAATGCAGAAGATGACTTCAAATTCTACCACTATTATCCATGTTTCTGTTAGGAAGTCACCATCTCTGTGCCTCATTTTCCTCATTTAAAATGTGAAGGATGACCCTGAGTGTCCTTCCATGTTTAGAACTGATCCTAAATCCACCAAATTTGCTAATACCATTCCTCATCTCTCTCTCTTTCGCTCCCTCCCCCCCCCTCTCTCTCTCTGTCTCTCTCTCTCTGTCTCTCTCTCTCTCTGTGTCTCTCTCTCTCTCTCTCACCCACACACACACGCACAAACTCTTACCCCTGACTATGAAGGCAAACAATATCTAAATTATATACGTGAAATTAGCCAAAGCATATTTCCATATTGGCCATACAGATAAAAAAATCAAGAAGGAAGAAAGGAATAGATAGAAAGATAAATGAAGTGATAAAATTATATCTCTTTTGCACTCACAATTAATTCTCTCTCTGGAAGTGGATAACACTTTTCATTAGGAGTTTTTTAGAATTACCTTGAATGACCATGTTCACCAAAGTAGCCTAGTCTTTCAAAGTTGATGTCATTAAACTTTGTTGTTTCTATGCACAGTGATCTCCTAGTTATTCTCACTTCATGTTGCATCAGGTAACATAAATCTTTTTTTTTTTAACTTTCTCCCCTGAAACAGTCCTTTTGGTATTTCTTATGGCACAATATTATTCTATCTCAATCATATGGCACGACTTTCTCAACCATTTCCGAACTGATAAGCATACCCTCAATTTCTGCCTCTTTGTTACCACAAAAAAGCACTAGAAATATTTGGTTCATATAGGTTTTCTTTCTTTTTCTTTAATATCATTGTGGTATAGACCTAGTAGTAGTATTGCTGGATCAATAAGCATGCACAGTTTTATAGTCCTTTAGGCATAATTTCAGATTGTTCTCCAGATTGGTTGAACTAGTTCACTCTTCTAGCAACAGTTTATTCATATAATAATTTCCTTCATTCCCCCGAACATTTGTCATTTCTTGTAGCTGTGAGGTGGTACCTCAGAGTTGTTTTAAATTATCTTTCTCTAATCAAGAATAATTTACATATTTTAAAAATATGACTATAATTATCTTCAATTTCTTCTTCTGATAAAAATTCACTTTTTTGACCATTTATCAATTGGGTAATATCTCTTATTTTTATACACGTGTCTCAGTTCCCTAATATTTGAGAAATGATACCCTTATCAGAGAAACCTGCCATAATTTTTTGTATATTACTTTGTTGCCTATGGTACTTTTTAGTGGAATATATTTCCCTGATTATCTCTTCTAATTAGGTCTATTTTGCTTTTGCTTTGTCTAAGACCATGATTGATTCCCTAACCTCTTCACTTCAGCTGAAGTATGATAAACTCTTCTCCAATCCTTCATTTCAACACTTTGTATATCTTCTATCCCAAGTGTGTCTCTTGTACACAACGTATTTTTGGATTCAGGTTTCCAATTCATTCTGCTATTTACTTCTACTTTATGGGTAAGAGTTTCCCACTCAAATTCACTATTATGATCAACAACTGCATTTCCTTTCATTGCAGTTTTCTTCTCTTTATCCTTTTCTCTTTTTATCCTGTTCCTCCTCAAAAGTCTATTTTGTTTCTAACTACTGTCTCCTTTAATCTGTCCTCTCTTTTATCGCAATTACTGTTTCTATTATCCCTTTCTTCCATTTTCCTATTGTATAAGTTACATTGTGTGTGTGTGTGTGTGTGAAAGAGAGAGAGAGAGAGAGAGAGAGAGAGAGAGAGAGAGAGAGAGAGAGAGAGAGAGCAAGAGCCTATGTGCACCTGTGCACGCACATGTGTGCACGCACGCACACACACACGCATATTCTTACCTCTTTGAAACAATTCTTATGAGAATGAGGTTCAAGTATTTCCTATTTTCCTCCCATTTCACCCCTCATTGTAATAGCTCTTCCTTCTGTGCTTCTTTTATGTGAGCAAATTTTGTGTGTTCTTCATCTTACTCCCCCATTCTCCCAGTACATCCCTCTTTCTCATCCATACATTGTTGTTGATTTTTTCTTTTAGAGAGTATTCCGATATTATAACTTCAAACCTGCCGCCTTCTGTTTATGTGGATACTTTCTAGTTGCCCTAATAATAATGTTCTTTAGAGTTTTATATATCAGCTTCCCCAAAAGAAATGTAAAGTTGACCCCATTAAGTCACCTATGATAATTTTCATATTTACCTTTTTATGCTTTTTTGAATTTTCTGTTTGAATATCAGATTTTCTAATCATCTCTAGCTTTTTTCTCGGGAATGCTCTGAAATTCATTATTTCATTAACTTTCAGTTTCCCCCAAATCACTCTATGGAGTTTTGCTGGGTAGGTTATTTTTGGTTGTAGTCCTAGCTTCTTTCCGTTTTAGGATATCACATACCAAGACCTCCACTCTTTTATCGTGGAAGCTGCAAAATCTTGTGTGATCCTGACTGTCTGCAATATGTGAATTGATTCTTTCCATCAGCTTGCAATATTTTCTCTTTGACCTTGGAACTTTACAATTTTGCTATAGTATTCTTGGAAGTTTTCATTTTGGGATCACTTTCAAGAGGCGATTGGTGGATTCTTTCAATTTCTATTCTACCCTCTGGATCTAAGACATAAAAGAAGTTTTCCATTATGCTTTCTTGAAACATGATTTCTAGGTTCTTTTGTTTGATTATGGCTTTCAGGTAGCTCAATGATCCCTAAATTACTTATCTCCAAACTATTTTCCAAGTCATTTTTTAAAATATAAGATGACATATTTTTCTTTTATTTTTTTCATTCATTTGACTTTATTTTGTTGGTACTTGAAAACGCATTAAGTTATTTGATTCCATCTTTCCAATTCTAATATTTTAAAAACTATTTTCTTCACTGAACTTTCTCCTTTTCCCCTCATTTGGCCAATTCTGCTTTTATAGTGCATATTTTCTTCAATTTTTTTGTGCTTCATTTCCAAGTAATTAATGCTCTTTTTATACTTTCTTGCATTACTCTTATTATTTTCCCAGTTTTTTCATTTACCACTCTAATATCTGTGTTTAATTCTGTCAGGATTGCTTACTGGCTATGGTTTAAAATAGCATTTTTATTTGTAACTTTGCTTATAGCTGTTTTCACATTGCTTTCTTCTCTTGAGTTTGTGTACTGGTCTTCCATTCAATCAAAGTAGTTTTTTGTGGTTGTTATTATTTTGTTGTTTGTTCCTTTTTCTAGACTGTTTCTGGACTTTGAACTTAATGTTAAAATTGGGCTTTTGCTCATCTGAGGGTGAAAGGCATTGTTCCAAGTTTCAGGCTTTGTTGTGCTGCTGTTTTTAGAGCTAGCACTAGGGTTGTTCAAGTTTTTTGCGCTTTCAAGGTAGTGGGACCCTCACATAGCAGTGACCCCTACTCTCCTAATCTGTGCTCTGGTCTTTGCCCATGAAAGGACACCTGCCACAAGCCCCAGTGTTCCTCTTGGCCTTGGAACTTTGATCAGGCTCCTTGGTCATTTTTGAAAAATCACAAGTCCTCCTCTCTGCTTTGTAACTGCAATCCAGAACAATTTATGGGCAATAGAGTTTCCTAACAACATCAATTGCACCCAATGCCAGAAACAAAAAATCCCCTGTAATTTTTCCTGATCATTTGTCTGGCCAATTTACTGTCACTGGGCTGAGAGCTTCTGAAACTGCTGCTATAGTGGTTGCCTCCACGATTTATGCTAGTGTTATTGCTGTGCTCCATGCCTTTGCTCACCCCATTGTTATAGACTTCTCCTTTGGACTGTCCATGTTGTCTTAGATTGTAAAAATGCCTCCTCACCTTTTCTTGGCTCTGTGATCCTTGAATCACACTCTTAAAAGTGACATGATCTCATTATGACATGAAAACAAGAACTGGGACCAATACCAAAAACAGTACAATAAAAAATCCTATTTGTACTAACAATAAAAGAAGTGCTGTAGTGAATGTCAAAAGGAAATTATATATAGGTCTGAAATGGACTTGTTGAAAATAGACTATTCTAAACTACTGTGAGAGAAAAAGAGAATCCAGAATTATTTCAATAATTTTAATGGACTAACAATGTTAGAAGCAATTCTACTTCACCCCAAATTCCTTAATTAATATTTGAAAATCTCCAACTCTAGCGTAAGGATCTGTTAAAGTGGATAATCCCATGTATTGATTTAGCAACAAGTTACTCTCCTAGAATAAAAAATTCTGCTGTTCGGTTATTGTTAAATCCCTCCTAAAATTGTAATAATTTTTGCTCTTTTCCACTTGTCTCCAAGCCTTGAAAAGTAAACATTTTCCTAGTGTCATAAGTAATACCAATTGCATTGGAAGTGCTCCCCTTTCCTTCCCTTATTTGATCTTCCTTTTCTCTACATCTCTATCTCCTTGGAAACGCTTCACTTATCTATCCTAATTTTCCACAGAAAGATGGTGATTGGCCATGTACTCTAAGGAGTGTTTAAAGGCCATAAAATGCGACTCTCTCTCTCTCTAGCTATGTCTATACCTAAGTGTCTGTCTCTGTCATTGTTCCTGTTTGTCTCTTCTTCTCTCTATCCCAAATTTATATAGCCAAAGTAAGCTAAGTGAACTTATAATGTAGCTCCACGTTAGGTTACATTCTCAATATTTTATATAGTAGGAAAAAATGGAAGAGGAAATAGAATAGGTACTAGAGCCATCACTTCATGGTGACGGTAAATTTTGTTTTCTTTTTTCTGCCCTCTGTGAACATTAAATAACGATTTAAAAAAAAAACACAAGGCTAAGAACCAATTTCTGCGCCACTCCATTATTGATAAGATTAGTAAGTGAATATCAAATCTATTTGCAAAACGATCTTATAGGTCACATTTTTTGGAATGTCCAAAGATTAGCAAAAAGATCTTTCGTTTTACTGTTTTTTCATGCTCTGTTGCGGTTATTTTCCTTATAGTTCAATCACTTCTTAATGTGCAGGCATTGGCACATTAAACAGTACAACCCTCACAACCCTCTTTTCCCCAAAATGCAGAGCTAAGCAAAACCTTTCTGACCTTCACCTTTTCTACTGATATAAGCCTCATGCTTCACTGATAAATTACCACTTCGATTTAAAGAAGAGGGAGCTGTACTTCAAGCTAATTCATTGAAGTCATGGCTGATCTCATTTTTATAAGCATTCTTTTTTTCCTTTAATCTTAATGCATTTATTGTTGCTAAGTCATTCTGCAGTCATGTCTGACACTGCATGATCCCATTTGGGGTTTCCTTACAGAGATACTGGAATGGTTTGCTATTTCCTTCTCCACTTCATTTTACAGATGCGGAACTAAGGCAAACAGACTTAAGTGACTTGCCTAGGGGCACATAGCTAGTAAGTGTCTGAGACTGGATCTGAACTCAGTAAGATGAGTCTTTCTAATTTCAAGTCCAGTGCTCTATCCACTGTGTCAACTAGCTGCCCTCATAGATATAAAAGTCTGAAATTCGTTAGCTTTCTATTTTCTTATACTACAACATTTAATTAAAATCCTATAGCAAAATGCTTTAATCTTTTAAAAATAATTTTTGCCTTCATCTTGTCAATTGTTTTACCAATTGTGCCCATTTCATTTTGTTAGAACATGCAAGTACTAATAACGATTACTAGCACGATAGCATCACTGTATAGTGATTTAAGATCTATTAAATACTGTAGAATAGCCCTAATTCATTGAATCCTCATATTTTTTTAAAAAAATTTACTGTCCATCATTTCCTATAGCGTAATATTGTTATAACAATGTAATATATATGTATACATATATGAGATGTATTATATTAATATATATCACTATTTTTCAATTACTGAGCACACTTTTATTTCAAGTTCTTTATGATCAAATTAATTTAAATCTATGGTACTGTGATTTTCATGGAGATATATCTCAGAGTAAGTGAGATTATTTCAAATGGTTTTCCATTTTACATTTGAGTAAAATGAGAGAGGGGTATCCAGGTGGTGTAATGGATAGAGTGTTGGGCCTAAATAAGGAATGCTTGGCTTCCTGAATTCAAATATGTTTTCACTAGCTGTGTGTCAATGGGCAAGTCACTTCACTCAGTTTTTTCTCAGTTCTTCATCTGTAAAATGAGCTCAAGAAGGAAATGGCTAACCACTACAGTATCTTTTTCCAAGAAAACCTCAAATGGGGCCACATAGAGTTAAACATGACTCCACAACAGCAACAAAAATGAGAGAGACAAATATTGAGTGACTTACCAAGGTTCACACAACTAGTGAATGTTAGAAGCACAATTTGAATTGAGTTTCTCTTAATTTTAAGATTAATATTCTTACAAAGACAACATCTAATACCTACTCAAACGATATAGAAATGATCACAAATAATAGACAATTTCAGTTACATGAAATAGTTTTTGGAAGAGGAATATAATGCAATGAAAACAAAAATATCTTTTCAAAAAATTGCCTAAAATGTTTTTGATAAAATTCTTATATGTATGCATATATACAATAGCATGCCATATTTCCACAAATTAGAATATTATTGTCAAGAACAGTAATAATTATAACTTCTCACATTTTTATGGCATCTACACTTTGCCAGACACTATGCTAAGTGCTTTACACATATTGTCTCAATTGTACCTCACAACAGACCTCAAAGGTAGGTGTTACTATTTGCCCATTTTCTAGATGAAGAAACAGAAGCAAACAGACATTATATGATGCATTCAGAGTCATACGTATAGCAGTGGTCACATTTGAGTATAGGTCTTCCTAACTCCAGGTCTGGTGTTTTACTCATTATGCCATCTTACTACCCCTAGACATGGTCCTTATGCCCCAATAGTTAATAAACAAAATAATATCAATACAGTTTTCGTTGCAATTATTCAATTAGAAAAATATAAATTAGTCCAACTCTTTCTTTTCAGATCATTCCCAGTAAATTTGTTAAATGAAAAAACGAAAAACAAAACAACAATGAAACAAACAGTTGTAGTTAATGTTACAGTTTCATCAAGAAGACAAAAACAATGATACATTTGAGATGATGCTGATAATTGATCTAAATTTCTGTTTGCAAGAAAAGTCATTAAACTATTCAGTCCCTTTGTATCAGCAGTGTGGTTACTGTAATAAATACTGGAAAGAGGTCAATGACAGAAAAAAAGACACCCACAGATACCAAAATATTCATATCATTTCTCTGAAAGCATAACATTCAAAATCTGGAATGAAAAATGGGTATTCATCAGTGAATAAACACATGTTGATTTGCTAATTATTAATGAAAGATTATATTAAAAATAACAAAATCAGAAATAAAAGAAATTTGGGGAGACTTTTTGTTTATGAATTGAGAACAAGAAAGTCAAAGTAAAAATAGCCATATGGTAAATTGACACAACAGTAACTGGAAGCTCAACTGAGATTAATTGCACTAACAAATCTTGGTCTTGGAGAACAAACAGAACAAAGCCTGCTTTCCTACTCTTAGCAATGAGAGTGGGGGAAGAGAGTTCTGGAATACTGAATGAGCGATCAGGTATGATTGCTTTAATGCTTGCCTTTCTTTAAATCTTTTTTTCCTTAAAAAAAGTAAATTAAATGGATATGGTATTCTGGGAAATTACTGTGGCCTAAAAATATATATCATAGAACCCCCAGAAAAATAAAGGTAGTTATCAATAAGCAACTATATTTTTTGACTACTTTTCTGTCTACTAATGAAGAGTCCTTTTTCAATACCTTAAGGTGGTCAGGGTATCTTTATATAAGAAACCTTTCATTCCTTGGACATTGGGAACTCATCAGATTGAATCCACACCTTAAATCCCTTTCAAGTGAGAGAAACTCAAGAGGCAGCAAAGAGCCCACACTCACCTTTGTCAGATGAAATTAAATCATACTTCCTTCTCTGATGAATATACTAAAATAATATAGGCACATAATGAGTGACATCCATTAACGTCTTTAGTGCTTGCAAAGATGTTATTATACATTATTTTATCTTAACCTCAAATAATCACTTAGTAGAGGTACTGCAGGTATTTCCATTGTCCAGATTAAGAGATTGAGATTTAATCTGAATGATTTGCCCAAAGTTCCACAATGATTTTCAAAGTAAAGATTTGAACTCAGTGCTTTTCTTACTGCAGATTTAGTATTTTACTAGGGTATTTTTCACCTAAGAATTACAACACAACAGAAACTGAAGTGATTTTCTGCAAAAAATGGATCATTTCCCCCTCTAAAAATGACCCTTTAATCTGTAAGAAGAAATAGCCCTGGGAGAATACCACCTTTCCCACGTTGCTTATCAATTTTAATGAGATGAAAGGCATTCTAGCTCCAAGTCCAGTAACCTAAACGCCTGTTAATGAGCCAATTCAACATAATGGAAAATTTTTTGACTTTGAGCCATGAAACCATGTTGCAACCTTTACTCAGCAATTTATTAAATGCTTAACTCTCTCAATCTGAGTTATTCTATAAGCCAAATAAGAATTATGCTGTGTTGTCTTCCTTGTATCAATGCATCTGCATGAGAAATACAATTAGAAAAGGTTTGAGCAGTTTAGCCACATTAGTTATTACCATAAATGATAACAACTCAATTCTTCTGTTCAGTGTATTGAGAAAATAAAACACTCCTGATATCTTGAACCAGATTTTCTTCTCTATATCACGTCACTGCAAAATCTAGAATTGAGTATGTTCACCTCCCCCCCCCCCCCCCACATGCCATGACCTGCAGATCTGGGAACATGCACCTACACACTCATAATACATTGAAAGAGAGGGTCAGTCTTAATACAACTCTCTCTTTTCACATCATACCCAGTAAATTAGTTAAATGGAAAAAAACAATAATTGTAGTAAATGTTGGTGTTCAAGCAAGCAAGATCCATAATACTCTTGTGGTGAAGCAATTAATTGATATGTTTCTAAAAATCAGTTTGAAATTTTGCAAGAAAAATTACTAAATTATTTGCTCCCTTTGCATCAGCAGTTGGATTACTATACCATATACTGGAAGGAGGACAATGACAGCAAGAAAGATTCCCACAGGTACCAAAATTTTCAGAAGACTTTGTGGAAGCAAAAAAAAAATGTCAAAAACTGGAATAAAAATGGGTGATAATCAGTTTATAATTAAACACCTATTGATATGAGACTTTAAATATTATAGTGTAAGGATATCAGAAATGAAAGAGATTTGGGAAAACTACTCAATGAATTGAAATCAAGGGAAGAAAGATGAACTATATTCTACCATTCCAGATATTTTTATACCTATTCTTTCTTTCATTGAACTCCATTCATTTTATTTTAAGAATACTAGATTATGAAGAGGACAAGTGTGTGAATCTTAGCTCTACTCTTTCTTGCCTTTGTAATTTTGGGCAAATTATTTCCCAGTTTGTTTAAAAGAGGATGTTGTAGTAAATTAAATTCCTGGTTCTGCATCCCGGATAAGGGCTACATCTATTCACAGCAGTTGGAGAGGCAACAACGATAGGGGTTCTCTCTTAGTCATTGTTGGCAAAATTCTTACTAGAGTCCTCCTTCAAAGACTGATCCTTCACCTGGAAAATGTTCATATATCTGAGAGCCAGTGAGACTTCAGAAAGGGATGAAAAACATTCAATATGGTGTTTGCTGCCCGACAACTCCAGTAGAAATGCCAAGAGCAGAACAGAAGTCTGTATACAATGTTTCTAGATCTGACCAAGGCCTTTGACACTGTTAGTTGTGAGGGCTTATGGAAAATTAAGTCAAAATTTGGTTGCCTAGAGAAGTTCATCAGTATTGTGTGTCAATTTCATGATGACATGCTTGCTCGGGTTCTGGATAGTGGACAGTGCTCTCGTGCCTTCCCTGTCACTAGTGGACTGAAACAGGGCTACGTGTTTTCTCCCACGCTTTTTAGCATGATATTTTCAGTTTTATTCGCAAATGCTTTCATTGAGGATGAACATGGCATCAAGGTCAACTACCATACTGATGGTAAGTTCTTTAATTTGAAAAGGCTACAAGCCAAGACCAAAGCGGAGGGAGTATTGTTGAATGATTTTCTGTTTGCAGATGCTTGTCCACTCAACGCAGCCTCTGTACCTTAGATTCAACAATTCTCTGCTGCCTGTGCTAATTTTGGCCTAATAATTAACACAAAGGAAACACAGGTGCTCCATCAGTTACCACCACACCATCCATACTGGAACCACTGATCACAAGAAATGGAGAAGTTTTTAATGCTCTGAATAAGTCCACTTACCTTGGTAGTGTACTTTCCATGGATGTACACATTGACAATGAGGTTGATACACGCATTGCCAGAGCTAGCTTAGTGTTCTGGAGGTCCTGAAGAAAAGTTTGGGAGAGAAGAGCTACTAGGGTGATTACAAAATTGGTCTACAGTGCCATTGTGCTGACCTCATTGTTATAAGCTTGTGAAACATGGACAAGTCTTTGATCTCCTCTTTCTCTATTTTATTCATGCAAACATTAAAAGATATAAAACGTCCCTTAAGAACTGCTTTTGCAGTATCCCATAAGATTGGGTAGCTTGTCTCATTATCGTCATTCTCTTGAATGAAATTGTTGATTGTTTCTGTGATTTGTTGTTTAGCCCACTCCTTCTTTAGGATTAGATTATTTAATTTCCAATTGGTTTTTGGTTTATCTTTCCATGGCCTATTATTACATATAATTTTTATTGCATTATGACCTGGGAAGGATACATTGATTATCTAGGCCTTTTTTCACTAGATTGTGAGGATTTTATGCCTTGGAACATGGTCAATTTTTGTATATGTGACATGTACCACTCAGAAAAAGGTGTATTCCTTTCTGTCCCCATTCAGGTTTCTTCAGAGATCTATCCTCTCTACCTATCCAGAGTTCTATTCACCTCCTTAACTTCTTTCTTGTTTTTTTGAGGTTAGGTTTATCAAGTTCAGAGAGGGGAGATTGAGGTCCCCCACTGGTATAATTTTGCTGTCTATTTCTTTCTGCAGCTCCCACAACCTCTCCTCTAAGAATTTGGATGCTCTTCTACTTGAAGCACACATGTTTAGTAGTGCTATTACTTCATTGTCTATGGTGCCTTTTAGCAGGATATAGTTTCCATCCTTATCTCTTTTCATTAGATCTATTTCTTCTATTACTTTGTCTGTGATTATGATTGCTACCCCTGCTTTTCTTGCATCAGCTGAAACACAATATATTCTTCTCCAACCTTATACCTTTTACCTTGTGTGTATCCCCCGTTTCAAATGTGTTGCTTTTAAACAGCATATTGTTGGATTGTGACTTTTAATCCATTCTGCTAACCGTCAGAATCTTATGGGAGAGTTCATTCCATTCACATTCATAGTTATAATTACAATCTGTGTCTTTCCATGTTCTTTCCCACCGTTTGTGCTTTTAATTCTGCCTTTCCCTCCTCAAGAGAGGTTTCATTTTTGATCACCACCTCCTGCAGTCTTCCCTTTCTTCTTTCAGCTCCCCTCCCTTTTACTCCCCTTTACCCTTACTCCTTCTTCCCTCCATTTTAGCTTCCCTTCCCCTTTCCACCCCCTTCTCCTCCTCCTATTTATAGAACTAGTGAGATTTATATACTTAATTAAGTTTATTGTTCCCTCCTTGAACCAAATCAGATGAGACTACCTCCCTAACAATGATCATCTACCTCCCCTCTTTCCCTCTACTGTAATATTATTTTATGCTTCTTCCTGTGATGCAATTTGCCACATTCTGCTTCCTCCTTTTCACTTCTCCTCTTACAATCTCATCGCATGTTTAAATCACATTTTTATGATCACATAATTTACTTTATACCCTTTCCCTCTGTCTATGTATTTCCCTTTCATGTTCATAATAGATGTACAATTCTCAAGATTAACTAGTATCATCTTCCCTTATAGGGAGGTAAACAGTTTTCCCAAACTGAGTTACAAGTTTTTCTTTTCCTCCCTTTACTTTTTATTCCTCTCTTGACACCTGTATTTGAAGATTGAATTTTCTGTTTAGTTTTGGACTTTTTGTCAGGAAGGTAGGTTAATCCCTAATTTCTTTGAATGTCCGTTTCCTCACCTAAAATTTTATGCTGAACTTTGGTGGGTAATTGATCCTTGGCTATAATTCCAGCTCCTTTGCCTTCCAGAGTATCATATTCCAATTCCTTCCATCTTTTTATGTAGAAGCTGCAAAGTCCTGTGTGATTTTGACTGTATATTCTATATACTTGAATGGTTTCTTTCTGGTTGTCTCTAGTATTTTCTCCTTCACTTGATAGTTCTGGGATTTGGCAATAATAATTCTTGTTGTTTATAGATTGGGATTCCATTCGGGAAGTGAACGGTCGATTCTTTCAATGACTATTTTGCCCTCTGGATCTAGCACTTCTGGGAAGTTTTCATTGATGGTTTCTTGAAAGATATTGTGCAAACTCCTTTTTTCATCATGGCTTTCTGGCAGGCCAGTAATTCTTAAATTTTCTCTCCTGGATCTATTTTCCAGGACAGTATTTTTCCAATTAGATATTTTTCATTTTCTTCTACCTTATCATTTCTTAGATTTTATTTGACTAATTCTTGATATCTCATAGAGTCATTGGCTTCTATTTGTCCAATTCTAATTTTTAGCAAATTATTTTCTTCGGTTAACTTTTGCATCTCCTTTTCCATCTGTCCAATTATTCCTTTTAAGGAATTATTTTCTCCAGTTTTTTTTTGTACTTCTTTCTCCATTCGTCCAATTTTCCCAGTTAATTTTTGTGTTTCCCTTTCCATTTGTCCAGTTTTCCCAGTTAGGTTTTGTGCTTCCTTTTCCCTTTGTTTAATTTTCCTTTTTAAAGAGCTGTTCTCTTCAGTAAATTCTTTTTTCATACTTTTAACATCATTTGCCAGTTTTTCTTCTATTTCCTACTTCAGCTGTTCCAGGAGAGTTCTTTCTGCATATGAGCAGTTTATAGTCCCTTCTGAAGTTTCAGATAGGAGTACAGGCTCAATACTGACCTCTTTGTTATTCGTGTTTTGGTGTTCGTCCCCATAGAAATATTCTATGGTCTTTTCCTGCTTGCTTTGTTTCTTTTTGCTCATGATGGTAAAGCTTTGTGTATTGTGGCCTATAATTCTTTCAGGTACAAGGTGGAGAACCTGGTGTTGAGTTGACTGGTGTGAAAAAGCTAAGGGCAGGTGCCCTTTTTCCTTTTTGTTTTGTGTTTCCCCAGATTAACCGTGGGGCTAGCTTGTTAGGTGTGAGGGATGAGTGTTCTGGTTGCTGGAGATCTTCTCACCTGAACTTGGGCAAAGGCAAGCTCAGGTGTTGGTGATTCTTGCTGCCCTATTTTCTTCCCGTTTCCCCTGAGGCAAGCTTGGGCTCCGAGTGTTGGTAATTGTGGGGCTCCTCTCCTTCAGGTCCTTCTCTGACACAGTAATAGGAATCCCCATTAGCAATTTTCCTAACCTCAGGTGCCAAGAGACACCTGATCCCACTTGCTGATCCCACTTATCCAGGATTTTTCTGGGGAAATATTTTATGGTTCTTTTGAGGTCAACAAGGGGAAGGGGAGCGAGCATTTACTGGTCCCTCCAGTAAATTTTGGCTCCTGGAAGTTCAAGTAGGTGACTTACCGGTGTTTAATCTGTGGGCTGATATTCTCAGGAGTTGCTGTGGCTGATTCCTGGAGCTGAGTGGCTGTCACTCACTCAAGTGGCATGGTGCCTCACTTTGTTAAAGTTGTAGTCTCTATGTAAAATGTGAACTGTGTGTATACGTAGATCCTGAACAAGGAACTTGTTTTGGTAATAAATTATCTCTATTGATTGGCTTTTAGGAAAAACTAAAGATTTAAAATGTAAGTCCTGGTAACATTTTTGATTAGTAATGCCTGCTATCTGTTAAAGACTCTGGGACTATTACTAATTGTGTCCTACTAGTCAATGAGGAATGTGACTGTTACAGGCAGAAGTTTGCTTCAGTCCTGTCCTCAGCTTGGGATGGAATCCTTCTGGCAGTTTCCCCATTGTGTTCTTCTGAAAAGGAATATTTTCCTACTTGGCTATTTCTGAGTCTGAATATAAAGTGAAGATGGTACCTAATTAGGTCCTTGCTTTTCATCTTCATGCCATGTTTCTATAATCAAAGCAGATAGTTTAAGATGTAAGAACAATGCAAGTAGTGGAGTCTTGCTGTTTTCAAATAATTGGGTGAATGGGTACTCTGGGATAGTCTTGGGAAAGATGTAATCCCTGAAATAGAGCATTTTTTCTGAATATTATGGCAATAATTAGATAAAGAAAAGGAAACCAAAGTAAAATTGCGATATGGAATCACATGTCCTATGTTCCATAGGACAAGACTGGGTTTTAAAGTTAACTGTAATTGTATGGAATTGTTTAGGTTAGTGGCGCTTGGGACCCAAAATTATTGACTTGTTGGGTCCTGCTCAAATGAATTCAACCACAGCCTACTTTCGGCCAAAGAGAGTGAAAGTTTGTTAAGTTGTCCCAATATTGGGTGCACTGTTAGGAAATCTGAGCATTTGTAATGCTAATGTTAGCGGGCCAGATAGAGTGAGCACTTTCGTGGAAACCAGATATATCTTATCTACACAGGGACTGAGGAAGGAGTTCAAGGGTGACCCCAGGTGGTCTAGGGGTTCCAGGGATGGTATTGATGGAAGTGGCCCGTAACCTGAAAATTTAGATTGATAAGATAAAGGATGGGAAATAGAATATAGGTGTGGGCATAAAGATAGGAAAAGCTTATGGGCCTCTAGAGAGCCATATCTAGTAGAGAAATCCAAGGAGATTTCAAGGTGAGGCTTTGCAGGACCCTTTCAGACAAATGGGGCTAAAACTTTTTTGGGGTTAAGGGACAAAGGTCACGACTTGGAATAAGGTCTTTACATGTTACAAAACGATGTAAAATCAATTGGCATGAAAACAATTGACTGAGTTAATTACTGAGACAAAATCAGAGACATTTTCAGTTTGGGAAAAAGAATTTCAATCTAAGTTTCTTAGAGGCAGGTAACCTCTGGTAATATTTTGCATTGATGGAAAAGTTGATTGTTTCTGGTTTGATTTGAATTCATTTCAAGAACATAAGTTGAAGTTAGTGTTCAAACTTATCATATATGTAGCTCATTCTTTTATGCTGAGCATGGTTAAAAAGGGATAGAGAAGCTTGTGAAACAGATGTAAATCTATTAGAGCAATAACGTAGGATGATTGTTATTTAATCAGGAACTACAACATGTATAGAAAGGCAAGCAAACTACTTAACACTTGCTTTCATTAAAGATGTCCCTTAGCCAATATGAAATCATGCTTATATCTGAAACTGGTTATTGGATTTTGCTATTGTAAGATTTTATGAGACTGTTACCTGACCGGGAGAACATGTGTTCAGCCTGAGGTGAGGTAGGGTTCTCCTGAGTCAATTTCACCACTAACAACTGCCAGGCTTTAAGGCTGGTTAAATGCCAGTTGACAATCTATTCCTGCCTGGAATTGACATGAAGTTAGAGAGATGGTGTTTCCCTGAAATGTCCCTACTTTTAATGGTAATTTCATATAATCAAAAGTTTTTTAACCATAATGCCAGATCTCTTTAATAATAAAATGTTGGTAGAGGAACACCTGAGGTTAAGTACAAAAATAAAACTATTAGGCTTAGGATTTTAGACCAACAGGAATAAGTGAGGGTCCTTTAATTCTGAATAATACCATGGGAACATTTAGATTGAGAGCCTGTGAGGTTAGTATATATAGTTATTATTTTTGTCTCAGTTGGTTAATGTTAAAACATAAAATCGTTTGTGGTCTATATTGTAAATGCTTTAAAGGAAGCATCATATTCCTAGAAGTTGGAATTGATTTATGACATTATATAAGCTGTGTTAAAAATGATTACATAATGTATTTCTGTATGTATTGGAGCCTGTTATTAATTCCTTAATGAAATCACATCCTCTTGATGGAAAAAACGAGTAGTAAATTAATGCAAAATGTAGCAATTGGTTTCTAATGTGAATTTCTTAAACATTAAAATTAGCCAAAGGTCCAATTTTGATTTTGTAGGAGTGATACGAATGGTAATCTAAAACTGCATTAAGGTCAGTTTTGTAGGAGAGGGGAAATCTGGATTTCTACAAGAAGATACAGGGAAGAAGATGCTGAGATGCTAGGCTGAAGATAACTTGAACGAGCATCCAGACCAGAAAACTGCATCAGATGATGTTCCTCCCTAGACTGCTATATAAGATAGAACCTCTAAATGGAGAATCCGTCGATTTAACTTTTTATTTTGTATTTCTGTTATCTTTCCTTATGAAGGGCGACTGTGCCCCTGTAATCTGTCAATGCATCAGTCAACTTTGCTCCGTTCCCATATTTATATAAAGGGGAAATAGATGAAAGGAAAAATTCATAGGGGACAGAAAGTGAGAAGGCATTTAATGACTGGATTTAGGTATGGAAACAAAATTTTTAAGAAAGAGAAAAGGGGGGAGTTTGTAGAAAACAAGGAAGTTCTATTTCCTCAAGAGTCATGGCCTAGCATGGTCAGGTAAAGATCAGAGCCTACTGCACAGACCTGATGAGGTATTTGAGGGTAATCCCATCAGAGAGGGGAGCATGAAGTCATGTGGTAATGAACAGTGACTTGGGAGATTCAAAATTCTGAAAACTTTATAAGAAGCTTCCATTTTTCTGAATGTGTGGTAGTCTTTCTATAACCTTACTGGGGAGGCTACCATCTATTCAGGGGAAATGGAGGTAAACATTAATAAAACCTTCACTGATTTCACAGAAAATTTCACATTCTTCTTTGTTTAAGGTGAACAAGTTTCTCACTGTTGGGGGCTTGTTAGATGGGCTCATTTCTCACAATAACAAACTGAATGCAGCAGTTAGCTGTATATTTTTAATACTTTTTTTTGTGAAAAATCTGACTCATGTCACCTGTGCTTTTTCCCAGTATAAATTTTAACAAACGGACTCCAAAGTATGTTATATATTTAAATTTCCATACATTTCAATCATTAAAAAATACGGAAGGTGTTACGCTATCAATCATAACCATCGTGACACTCATTTATTTCTTTATATTTGTATAAAATGCAGTTTCCTCATTAAATTCTATGTCTTCAGATACTCTGCAAAGAGACCCATAATGCATGTAGAAGATAAAAACCTTTCCATTTCTTCAGATTTAAAAAAACATACAGAAAGAGAACAGTTTTAACTGAAAATATACAGTGGATTATTGTAAAACACATAACTAATCTAATCATCAAAACAATCCAGTGACACTAAGGTTAAGAGAAATTAAATTTTAAAAGCATCAAGATTCCTAAATTTTACTATTGCAAGCAAATTAATCTTTCTAATTTTTTTTTCTGTATCCATTCGTCTATGTTATCTTATTTGGTTTGTTTCTCTCATTCCTTGTCTTTGCCTATATATATATACATATATATATATATATATATATATATATATATATATATATATATATATATATATATATATATATATATATATATATATATATATACACACACACACATATATATATCTTTCTCTCTGTGTGTCTGTCTCTCTCATTCTCTCTCTCTCTCTGTCTCTCTGTCTCTCTCATTCTCTCTCTCCATTTTCCAGCACAAAAATAATAATTTTTTAAAGAGATAAATTGCTGTGCTGCTAAGAAATTTGTATAAAGCATATTATGATTAAAGTAAAATTATTTGTTGATTTTCTCATTATTTAAGTAACCACGAATTGTTCAACATCGGTCTAGCCAAAGAAAGAGGAAATTTTTCTAGGTGTTCCAATAGAATCTCTTGAGGGGCTCTCATTTCAGTTCACTTTCAGTGCAATGGAAAAATAAGGAAATGTGCATTTTTGTCCCAACTGTGAAATGAAAGAAGAGGAAAGCATTGTTTACTTACTTAACTAATTACTTCATGACTTTATTCATTTAGGAAGTAGTTTACTCAGTGCAGTAACGACATCTTTATTTCTCAAACTGTATATAAGAGGGTTAAACATTGGAGTTACAGTGGTGTAGAAAAGAGCAAACACTTTGACTGATCCTGCTGAATGACCAGATTTGGGTTGGAAATACACAGTACTTCCAGAGCCATAGAATAAACACACAACCATGAGGTGGGAGAAACAGGTGGAGTAGGCTTTAGATCTCCCTGAGGTCGAAGGCAATTTTAGAATGGTGGTTATGATTTTGACATACGATGCAAGTATCAACAGAAAGGGGGTTAGGATGAAGAGCTGAGCAACAACATGGACAGAGACTTCTATCTTATACGTATCCCCACACGCCAATTTGAATAAAGGTGGGGCATCGCAGAAGATGTGATTGATTTTGTTAGGACCACAAAAGTTCAGAGAGAAAATCTGGTATGTCTGCTCTATCAATACTGGGACGCCAATCATCCAGGAAGCTATAACCAGTTGGACACATACGTTGTGATTCATGATGAGAGGATAATAAAGAGGTTTGCATATGGCCACGTAACGATCATAAGCCATTACAGCCAAGAGCAAGCACTCTGCAACTCCCAGAATAAAAAAGAAGCAAGTTTGTACAGCACAGGCTAGGAATGAAATAGTTCTCTTCTGGGTCCAGAGATCTGCCAGCATTCTGGGGAGAGTGACCGATGTGTAACAGATTTCCAAAAAGGAAAAATTCCCAAGGAAAAAATACATGGGAGTTTGGAGACCTGAGTCTGTCTTGATTAAAAAAATGAGGAGACTATTTCCTATCAGTATACTTAGATAGATGACTAAGAAAATTGCAAAGAGAATCCCTTGGAGATTGGGAAGATCAGAAAATCCCAGGAGAATGAATTCCATCACAACTGTGAGGTTGCCCCCTGCCATTGTGTCCTCCTTTGGCCTGTGAAAATAATAAATTTAAAACCAGCTAATCACTGTTTTTCTCTGGTCCTCAGTTTCTCTCTCATCAAAGAGGGGAAGTTTGAAATATATGATCTGACAACTTCCTTCCTGGATTTCATATAATATGTTTTAATGACCCTGCCCAACATTCTCTGTCATATCCTTTAAGACCTTATCTGTTCTTTAGGGAAAGAGTCAAAATTATTCAATAAGTGATTACAACGTGATTCCTATCTACCAAGTACCATGGATATTTGAGTGGAAATATGAAACTAGAGAAAAATAACTAATAAAATCTGTAAAATTTTAATTTCATCAATGCCAGCAGGAATACCATCCTACCACATACTTAATTTGTTTTTAATAGCAATATCGAGACAGCAAGAAATATGACATTCATGTAAGATATGGCATACAACATGAAAGGACATACTGTGAATTATCCCAACTATTATATTCCTTTTTCCTTTGCACTTCTCAGCCTATTTACTTTTGTCTTTATTTTCTCTTCCTCCCTTCCTCCCTCCTCACATTATCAGAATCCTATCATATTTTTTCTAAGTCTACCTTACTTTCTCCCATTCTTTTTAGTAAATTTGTCTTGTCATATCCAGCTGTACATATTTCTTCCCTTTCTTAGATTACTTTATTACAGAATCCACACCAGTTATTTGCTACTTAGTAAATGTCATCTCCTTAACCTGTGTTCCTTTTCACATATATATCCTGTGCCTCCTGCTGTGTTCTAAGCTTTTTAAAGGCGGACATCGTACCTCATCCACTTTTGTCTCTCTTGAACTCTGTCTTACTCATAGCAGCTTCTCATTAAAAGTTTATTAGGTGGAACAAATATCCTCTATGTTATGATTTCAGGAATATGTTCTCATCTAAAATATTTCCCTTACTGAGAGATGATTAAAATTTAAGATGTAGAGATTTATTCATTAGTGGTAACAATTATCCTATTTTAAAATATTTTCACTCATCAGGCTATAATCTCCTTTTACACTTTTATATGGAATCTTGCTCAGCTCATTCTCAGTGCAATATGCACGTGATATCTCTTTGTTGGAAGAATGAAAGATCAAGGTGTTTAATTACAATGTTTCATAAATTTCAGCTTGAGTCTTAACTGTTGGCATAACAGTTCTGTATAGTAGGTGGGGGTAATTAAGGAGTATTAAGAGAGTACTATGTCTTTGTAAGATGGTAGGTGCCAAGAAGACTGATGCCAATATTTGAAACACTTAGAGATATTATGAACTTTAAAAAGGAGCTTCTACTTCTCTTTAAAAAAAGTCGTCTGAACCCAACCATACTACCTCTGTTGCCAGCTTCGATTGTTTAATGTGGAAACAAATCACAATGGAACAAATATTAGCTCTAGATTCACAAGATATGTGCAAATCTCAACATTTAATCTTGTTTCTTAATGCGTAATTAACAATTAACTTACTATTTCTTATTCTCATTTCCTTCATCTGTATCTTGAGGGGTGACCTCTGAGATCCTTTCCGTCTTTGTATCTTTGAGTCTGAAGCAACAAATACACTAATGGCATCCCTACCTTTATGCATTTAGTAATATCATTTATTTCTATGACAATGAGTAAGAAGTCAGCATACACTTAGGTGTTGGAAGAAGTTTACCGGCCTTGAATTCTACTTCTGACTCTATCACCCAGGAACTGTGTAGCCAGGGTTAAAACATTTGATTGTCTATGCTTCATCTTGCTTTCTGTGATATTTGAATGTTACCGATACTGTCTGTTCCAAAAGTTAACATTAAGATTATTTCAGAGAGGGAGCCAGGATTGCAGAACACAGTGAGTGACTCCCATGAACACTCTCCAAAACTCTTCCACATACATTTCAATAATGACATAAAACAATTCCTGAAACAGCAGAACCCCCAAGAGGATGGGGTGAAATAATTTTTGAGCCAAAGACAGGCACAGGTGTGACTGAATATGAATCAATGATACCTAAGAAAGAAATTAAGGGATGAGAAACAGGAATGAACTGAAAGAAAGGGAAAGGAAGTGGAGTGGGGTAAATTATCCTCTACAAAAGAGGCACGAGAAAGCTTTTGCAGTGTGAGGGAAGGTGGAGAATGTTGGGGAGGGGAGATGAGTAAACCTTACTCTCATCATAATTGGCTCAAAGAAGGAATACCGTATATACTGACTTGGCTATAGAAATCTGTCTTATCTTACAAGAAAGTAGGAGGGGAGGAGGATATGAAAAGGAGGACTGATAGAAGGGAGGGCAGATTGGGGGAGGTGTTAGTCAGAACCAAAATACTTTTGAGGACGGAAGGTGAAAGGAAAGAGAGAGAACAGAATAAGTGTGGGGAAATAGGATGGAGGAAAATACATTTAACAATCATAACAGTAAAAAATTTCTCAAGCAAATTTCTCTGAAAAAAAATCTAATTTCCCAAATATATAGAGAATTGAATCAAATTTGTAAAAAAAGAGATGTCATTCTCCAACTGATAAATGACAAAAAATAGAAAGTTTTCTAATAAAGTATTCAAAGCTATCTATAGCCTTATGAAAAAAATGCTCTAAATCTCTATTGATTGGAGAAATGCAGATTAAAATAGTTCTCAGATACTACCTTATAGCTCTTGGATTGGCTTAAAGGACAGAAAAGGAAATGACAAATGTTGGAGAAGAGTGAAAAAATGAGACACAAGTGCAGTGTTGGTGGTGTTTTGTGCTTATTCAGCCATTCTTTAGATCAATTTGAAAATATGCCCAAAAAACTATAGAGCCATGTTTACCTTTTAACATACAGGCACACACACACACACAGGCACACACACACACACACAGCTACTATTTTGTCTATACGACCAATAAGTACAAAAAATATTTATAACAACTCTTCTGGTGGCGAAGAATTGGAAACTGAGAGGATATCGATCAATTGGCGAATAGCTGAACAAATTGTGGTATGGAATTGTGAGGGAACGTTCTCGTACTATAAGAAATGATAAGCATGATGCTCCTAGAAAAAAACCTGGAAAAACTTAGATGAGTTGATGCAAAATGAAATGTACTGTGCAAACGGTAACTACAGTCCTATACGATTGGGAATGACAGCTATTCTCAGCAGTACAATGATCCAGGACAACTCTAAAGGACTAATAATTAAAGGAATTATCCGTTCCTAGAGAAAGAACTGATGTTCTCTGAATATAGATTGAAACATTTTATTTTACTTTATTTTTCTTCAGTATTTTTAAAGCTTTGGTCTGTTTTAGTTCACAATATAATATGGAAGTGTTTTGCATGACTACGCATGTAAAACTTATATTGCATTGCTTGCATTCTGAATGAGCATGTGTGGAGGGAGGAAGGAAGAGAATTTGGAACTCAAAGTTTAAAAAATTAATGTTTTTGCTTGTAATTTGGAAAAATAAAACCCTAAATATAAAAAAGAAAAGGGAAAAATAAGCTATTGAAATGAAGGAATTATTTTAGACAGCATACCTGAAAGTATTTTTATATTTTAAAACAGCATAGATATTCCAGGCAGCATCAATATCATTACCGTTATTAGTGTCATTATCATCACTAGATGGACTTCAGATTAAATTATTGTTGTATTGTTGTTCCTTTATAGTACTGTATTATTTTGTGATTACAGAAAATAGTTCTCTGTGAAAGAACTTCTATGAGTATGCTTGTAAATACTGGACTTTTTCACATCCCTGATCTCCCTAGAGAGTCTATCAAGGAGTAATTTACACTACGAAAACTTTTCTTATGCTTTGTTAAATATAAACAAAATTTCATCTGAAGCATTCCCTGCATCTACTAGTTTTCTAATCACATCAAGATAAAATAGGTTTAAAGGCCTCTAGGTGGCATGGTGGATGGAGCAACAACCTTGGAGTTTGGAGGACTTGAGTTCAAATCCAATCTCAGACAGTTGATACTTACTAGCTGTATGATCCTGGGGAAATCATTTAACCTTGATTGCTTTGTCAGAGGGGGAAAAGAAAGAAAAATGGGTTAATTTTTTAGAACCTCTTCTTAATGAAATCATACCTTTTGTTGGAAATTGACACTTTAATTTTGATTAAGCCAATAACTACTATATGGTAGTATTTTAGACATTTTCCCCAGAAATCAAAGCTGAATTTGCTAACATCTTGTATACAATTTCAATGTTCTTCTCTACTTTCAAAATAGAAATACCATTTGATTTTCTAAAGTACTTCATTGTTCCTAATATCTCCAAGATCCTTTAGAAATAATAAGATAATTTTTTTTCTAACCCTGATGTATAATATGTTTGGTTCTTTTAACTCTAACAAATCACTAATAACTCTAAAGTTCAAATTTCTAGATTCCTGGATTTAGTGAGTTTCAATCTTCTAACGTCGTTTTTTGCCTTTTCCAAAGATAAATCTCCATAGCCAAGAATAAAAGCAAAAGAACATTTGAAAAATTTAGGAGTCTTAATTTTCTATTATCACAAAACATTTCTAAGCATTATTCTTATTTCTAATAAATCTAATAAGGACTTACCAACTACATATTTCATATATACACATACCTATGTGGGTGCTTATTGTATTTTAATTGAATTGAGTTGAAGGCAGGAACAATTCTTGGAAATAGTGGAATGAGAGAGTAACCTGAAAATTCTAATTTAGAGTCATTAAAGAAGTGGTGCAACGTTTTCCTTCCCACCTTCCAAAAAGAATTTTTCAGCCTTTTCATTGACTTCTTGTTAGGAATTTCAGATACTTTATCATTAAATCAATTGGTTGAATAGAAGTATTAAATAAATGTATAAACTATCTAAGAATAAAACATTACTTTTGGGTGTGGTTGGGAAGATTAATAATGGAAGAGAAAAAGATAAAGCACAATTCATATCTATTGGCTCAAGAGAGATTATGGTAATAGGGAATATTTTCCTTTGTATCTTGACTTTTCATTTAATATCAATTTTCATGTCAGCAATACGAAAATATAATAATGTAAGTAGTATTTAATTAATGTGTTAAAATTCAATACCTCCATTTTGTAGATGAGGAAAAGAGATTAATTTACTTGCCAGATTTCACATATACTATAATAATTGGACAGAATATTTTAGCTTAGGTTCTCCTAAAAGCAAGACTAGTCCTGCTACCTTTTGTTCATTCATTTCAGTCATGCTGAACTCTTTATGTCCTTATTTGGGGTTTTCTCGGCAAAGATACTGGAGTGATTTGTCATTTCCTTCTCCAGCTGACTTTTACGGATAAGAAAACTGAATCAGAGTTGAGTGTCTTGCCCAGAGTCACTCAGCTAGTAAGTGCCTGAGGTCTGATGTGAATTCACCAAAATGAGTTTTCCTGACTTCAGGTGCAGCCCTCTGTCTACTGTGCCTCCTAGCTAACTTCTCCTACCTGTAATTCATCTAATATCTTTACAAAAATTATCTTCTCCTTGAAGTTAATTCTTCTTTTTAGAAGAAAAGATTCCTGCCCTTCCCAGTTCTCTTGGGGTCATTCCTTTCCCATGACATGCATTATTCTGTAATGAGAGATAAGGTCTTCTTGCTCAAAGTCCAATCATCTAAACAAAGCTTAATGAGGATAAATCCTCATGCGTGAGTCAAGGGACTATATTCACTATATACCAATTTAGTCATCTATAGATCACAATCTATAGATTTTTTGAGGTGTGATTAGGTAACAGGTAAGTTTAAGAAAATGACATAGAGAAATATCTGAATAGTTTTGTTGTCTTCAATTTCTCTGTCAAGAGGGAAATACTGTGGGAATAAAAGCTATCAAAAGTTTTGACTGAATAAAATTTACCATCGAATTCAGAATTAGAGATTTAAGAAATTGGAGTGACTAAATACAGATGACTGAAAGGATGAATGACAGTTGTTTTTATGAATATGGTCTTATACATTAGGGAGGGAGAGTTATAGATGATTTAGCATGACCCTAGAACTCATTATGGATAAGGAAAAGATTGGAACTACAGAGAAACAACTTTAAGCTTGATATAAGAAAGAAATCTCATAAACAAAAAAGAGATATTCAGAAGGGAAAAGGATTACCTTGGTTTGTGCTTGACTACGGACCTCCCCTGAAACAAGTAACTGGACGTGCTTTGGTAAAACATTTGTGAATAAAGGAACTTTCATCACCACTGGAGGAGTTTTTTTTTTTCAGTGAGAATTATAATTAACTCCAAAGTATCTTATGAATTTATTATTTCATGAATTTATATCATAAAAATGAAGAAAGCTATACTATCAATCATATTCCCAGAGCCATTCATTCTTATTTCTTCATGTTTGTATAAAACATTGTCTCATTTTATGCTGTTTCTTCTGAGTTTTATAGACTGTAAAGAGATCCAGAATACATTTATAGGAGGAAAACCTTTCCACTGTTTCAGAATATTTTAAACGATATGGAAAGAGAACATTTTTAAATAAAGGGATAGAGTGATTTCCTCTAAAAGACCATAATTAGGCTAATAAAACAACTTACAACGCTATGGTGAAGGTATATGAGATTTTAAAAGCTTCCAGGGTCCTTGATTTACTCTAATAAGCAAATATATCTTTCTTTCTGTTTACGTTTCGCTTTCTGTGTTCTTTTAAAAATTTCCTCTATCATTCTTTGTCTCTACCTACATATCTGGCTGAATCTCTCTCTCAAAACAATTAAATTGATCTTTTTTTTAAAGGGGTAAGTTCACATGATATTGGAAAAGTAGTAGAAATTATAAATTAAGGTGTCTTTTTTATATTTCATCATTTCATAAATAGGAATTTGTTCATCTCTTTCACAATCAAGGAAAAGAAAGTGGACACTTTAGCCAGTTATCTTGCATTTTCAAATAGAGTCTCTTTATTGGTTCTCATTAATGGACATTTTACTTGCAATGGAAAAAAAATCAAACAGACACTCATTTTTGTAGGAACTGTGGAATGAAATAAAAGAAAAGAGAAGTTTATGGGTTTTTCTCATGGATTTATGACCTAATTCACTTAGGACATAGTTTTCTCAGTGCAGCAATGACATCCTTATTTCTCAGGCTGTAAATCAGGGGGTTGGACACTGGGGTCACAGTAGTCTGGAAAAGAGCAAACACTTTATCTGATCCTGCTGAGTGACTGGATTTTGGCCTCAAATACACAATACTTCCAGACCCATAGAATAAGCCCACAACCATGAGATGGGAGAAGCAGGTAGAAAAGGCTTAGGATCTCCCTGAGGTCGAAGGCAGCCTCAGAATGGTGGTAATGATTTTGACATAAGAAGTGAGTATCAACAGAAAGGGAATTATGACAAATACCAATGTGGCAACATGGACAGAGACCTCTCTTTTATATGTGTCCACACAGGCCAACTCCAGTAATGGTGGGACATCACAGAAAATATGATTTAGTTTGTTAAGACCACAAAAATTCAGACAGAAAATCTGATATGTCTCCTCTAACAGTACGGGGATCCCAATCATCCAGGACGTCATGACTAGTTGGACACATACCTTAGGATTCATGATGAGAGGATAGTAGAGAGGCTTACAGATGGTCATATAACGGTCATAAACCAGTACAGCCAGTAGCAGTCACTCTGCTACTCCAAGAATTTAAGGGAAACAAGTTTGTACAGCAGAGGATATGAATGAAATAGTTCCATTCTGGGTTCAGAGATATGTCAGCATTCTGGGGACAGTGACAGATGTGTAACAGATTTCCAAGAAGGAAAAGTTCCCAAGGAAAAGAAATGCATTGGTGTTTGGAGAGTTGGGTCAATCTTGGTGATGACAATGAGGTGACCATTTCCTATCAGTATACTCATATAGATGCTTAAGAAAATTGCAAAGAGAAAACCTTGGAGTTTGGGAAGATCATAAAATCCCAGGAGAATGAATTCCACCACAACTGTGAGATTGTCCCTTGCCGTTGGTTCTTTCTTTTGCCTGCAGAAACAATGAACTGAGAACCAGCCAATCATTTTCCTTCTGTGGTCTCTGTTTCTTTCAGCAAAGAAGAGAATGTTAGATATTATGAGCAAAAATGTTCCTCCCATATTTAGCATTTTACATTTTAATTTCCCTCTCCAACATTCTTTAGCATATCTTTCAAAATATTACTTATTCTTTTCTTTAAAAAAGTCAAAATCATTTAGTAAATGAATATGAAGTACTTCCTATCTACCAAGAGTCATGCCAAAGTGTTACAACTTTACTCTTGGATATTTTGATGTAACTATGCAAGCAGGTAAAGACTTCTGGTAAAATTATAAAATCATCCTTAATCACAGTGCCAACTGAGGAAAAACATTTAACACCATACCTAATATAATTTTTTTTCTAAGATGAAAATTTTGAAATGAAATTGATATGCAAAGCAGTATCAGTATAGTTAATATTAATATCATCACTGTCATTGGATGATTTTCAGAAGAAACCATTCAACTCAAGTCCCTATTCTAGTATCATTATTCTACAATAATGTATTTTTTTTTGTAACTACAGAACATAGATCTTTGTGAAAGGACTTTTATGGAACGATTAAATATATTGGCGTTTTTCCAATATTTTGCCTTCTTAGGGAAAATATCTAAAAGTGACACGTTGAAAGTTTTGCAAATTCTTTTTTAATTGTAAGAAAATCCTATCTTTTGTACGCCCATTATCTACTCTTTTACTGACCACATCTATTACTATAGGCTAGTTAATTAGAATCTCTTCAAAATGAAATTATTCTGTTTGTTGGAAAATGAACCTTTAGTTGTAAAATGTTGAATACATGCTTCTGTAATAGTATGTCCCACGTTTTCACCACAAATTAAAGTTTAGTTTATCGACATCTAGTATACAACTTCCACCCTCTTCTCTACTTTCAAAATAGAGATAACATTTGATTGTCCTAAGTATTTCATTATCCCTGATGTCTACAAGATCCTTCAGAAGCAGTGTATATGAATACTTACTAATCATATAAGGCAATGCCTGTTGTAAGTTGGGAAATCAGTCCAACTGTGCATTCTAACTCATCATTAACTCTAAAGTATTCAGTTTCTATGCCCCTATTTATATTTAGTTTCAATGATTCATTGGCCTTTTTTCTGCCTTTTTCAGTGGTAAATCTTCATAGCAAAGAATTTGAAAAAAGAACATTTCAAAAGTTCAGACATATTTCTATTTTCGATTATCAGAAAACCCCACTAAGAATTATTATTTTTATGGATCAAGTATGACCTTTCCAGCTCTTTCTCTATATGTTTATATATATTACTTTTATTATATTATTATTATATATAATTATATATACAAGATGTATATTAGTATATTATACTAGTATATTAATATTAATATATACTAGTTTAATGAAAGTTTGATTACTTGCCAAGAAGTTAAAATACTTCATTATATATATATATATATATATATATATATATATATATATATATATATATATATATATCATGAAGGTAATAGATAATGATCCGCTTCAGATAAAAGAAACTAAAGGGGAGACAGAAAAATCCTCAAACTTACTTTTCTTAGACAGAATTCGATATTATTTAGCTCCTTGATTTTTGTATAAATAAAATAATAGTCATATAATCACTCAAATAGACAAACTACTTTAATATTTTCAAGGCTTTATATACATTATTATACCAGCACTATAATGTAGGTACCACAGGTATACTGATTTTACAGATAAGGAGACTCAGACTTAACCTGAATGACTTTGCCCCAAATTCCAAGATTTGAATGCAAGGTTCACATTGCTACAAATTCAACATTCTTTCTATGAGCCCATGATTCTTCTCCCTTAAGCAATGCAACACTCAAAAAGGACTAACAAACTCTGTGAAAGTGACAAAACTGTACTGGAAAAATTAATTTTACGTGAAATCACTGAGCACTCCTGTTTAGAAGAAATGATTCCTGCCCTTTTCAGCTCTCTGGGGATACCTTCTCAGTCATGCCATATTACATTTTTTTTAATAAGATAAAAGGTCTTCTGGATCAAAGTCCAATCATCTAAACAATACTTGATGAGCCATGGTTGCATAAGGGAAAAATCTTGAGCCTTGAGTCAAGAGACTATATTGAGACTTTAGATATGGAGAAACCTTAAATATCTCTTTATTGCAAGGTCACATTTCTCTTCATATTATTTTCCTCATCTGCAAAATGGGAAAAAATATTATGTTTCATTCTTTGCTTCATAACGTTATAGTGAGAGAAGCAATTAGAAATAGTAACATTTTAACCATTTGTTATCATAACTGAAGAAATTTATCACTTATTCTCCTGAATTTTTCAATTCAAATGTTTAGGAAAATGCTGTCCCTAATATCTTGAACCAGTCTCCTCTGCAATATCACATTGCTGAAGGAAACATTTGGCAGCGTTTTCCTAGATCTTGTGAAGGTATCCTAGCGCACATAGTGGAGTAATGCACTTCCAATGGAGGAAGAAAGGAACTTCCATGAATACATGATTTTGAATCAGAGGATATGGGTTTGAATCTTAGCTATACTTTTTCAAGGAGAAAATATTGGAAGCAGCTAGAAAGAAAAGAATTCGAGTATTTGGAAATACAATCAGGATAACACACTATCTAGCAGCTTCTACACTCAGGGATCACAGTACGTGGAATATGATATTCAGGAGGTCGAAGGAGCCAGCATCAAAAGCAAGAATCACCTACCTAGCTAAACGGAATATAATACCTCAGGGGGAAAATGGTCATTCAATGTAATAGAGGACTTTCAAGCGTTCTTGATGAAAAAACCAGAGCCGAATAGAAAATTTGACTTTCAAAAGCAAGAATCAAGAGAAGCATGAACAGGTAAATAGGAAAGAGAAATCATAAGGCACCTACCAAAATTGAAATGTTGACATTCCTACATGGAAATATCATATTTGTAACTCTTGAGACTTTTCTCAGTATTAAGTTAGTTGGAGGGATTATATACATATAGACTGAGGGCACGAGGTAAGTTGAATAGGTAGGGATGGTATCTAAAAATAAAGTTAAGGATAGAGAGAGGAATATATTGGGAGAAGAAAGGGAGAAATGGAATGGGGAAAATTATCTCACATATAAGAAGCAAGAAAAAGCTTTTTTGATGAAGGGTAAGAGCGGGGAGGTGAGAGGGCAAGGGTGAACCTTACTCTCATTGCATTTGGCCTAAGGAGGGATTAACATGCACACTCAACTTGGTGTGAAAATCTATTTCACACTACAGGAAAGTAGGGGGAAAGGGGATAAGCGGGGGGTGGGGGAATGATAGAAAATAGGGCAAATAGGAAGAGGAGGTAATTAGAAGTAAACACTTTGAAGAGGTATAGGGTCAAAAGAGAGAATGGAATGAACGGGGGGCATGCAAATTATGGAGGGAAATATAATTAGTCTTTCACACTATGCTCTTATGAAAGTGTTTTGCATAACTACATATGTATAACATATAAAATTGCTTGTCTTCTTGGTGGGAATGGGTGGAGAGGGAGGGAAAGGGAGAGAAGTTAGAACACAGGGTTTGAAAACCGAATGTTAAAAATTGTTTTCACATGCTGCTGGGAAATAAGATACACTGGCATTGGGTTATAGAAATTTAGCTTGCCCCACAAGAAAATAGAGGGAATGGGGATAAGAGAAGAGAGGGGTGTGATAGAAGGAAGGGCCAGTTGGGAGAAGCGGTAATCAGAATGCACGCTGTCTTGGTCTGGGCAAAGGGGAGAGATGGGGAGAAAATTTAAACTCAGAATCTTGTGGAAATAAATGTTGAAAAGTAAAAATAAATAAATACATATATACACATATATGTATTTTAAAAAATGAAAATAAAACTTCGAATATCGTCAGAAAGAGTCATGTACAACTCAACAACACTACTTGGTAATATAACATGTATTTGCAGAATTTTTCTTTTTCTCTCATTTTAATGTTTGATTTTCCCCAACTGTAAAACAATTTTTAACATTCATTTTTAAGCTTTGAGTTTCAAATTCTCTCCCTCTCCTCCACTGTCAGTGAAAAGACAAGCAATTTCAAATAGGTTCAACATTTGTAGTCATACAAAACATATTTCCATATTAGTGATGTTGTGAAGGAAACAAAATACAAAAACAAGAAAAATAAAGTAAAGAAAAAGTATTCTTTGATCTACATTCAAGATTTATCAGTTCTTTCTCTGGAAATGAAAAACATTTTTCATCTTAAGTTCTTCAGAATTTTATTGGATTATTGTATTGTTGAGAATAGCTAAGTCATTCACAGTTAATCATCCTAAAATATTTCTGTTAATGTATTCAGTGTTCATTTGGTTCTGCTCATTGTACTGTGCATCAGTTTATGCAATTATTTTCCAGAGTTTTCTAAGAACACTCTGAGAAAAGTTAATCTTTACAATGGGGTTTTTTGCCTCCTTTACCAAGCTTTTGACTTTTTTTCAAGATTTTTTACATCATTTTAATTTATTTCCCCAATTTTTACTCTGCCTCCTTTTTTTTCATTTTAAAAATTCTTTTGGGGCTCTTTCAGGTTTTTTTGAGCCTCACTCCAATTTACACCTTTCTTTGAAGCTTTGGATCTGGAGTTTTGACTTTACTATCTTCTGAGTTTGTATAGTGATCTTTTTTGTCATTACAGTAACCTTTTTTGGTCAAGATCATTTTTTTAGTGTTGGCTCATTTTTTTTTCCTGGCCTGTTTCTTCACTTTTCATCTTACATTAAGGCTGGACTCTGATCCCACGGTGAATCAGCTTTTTGATTTTGTTCTTGTTTTGTGCAGCTGTTTTTAGTGTTAGTTCTTTGGTGTCCGTAAACTTTCAGGCCTTCCAAGGTTGCAATCTAAGGAGAAGTTTGTTTACCCCTTTACAGACCTTTAAGTGACCTAATGCACTCTTTTCTACCCTGTAA
Source organism: Notamacropus eugenii (assembly GCF_028372415.1). Classification (NCBI taxonomy): domain Eukaryota; kingdom Metazoa; phylum Chordata; class Mammalia; order Diprotodontia; family Macropodidae; genus Notamacropus; species Notamacropus eugenii. The sequence goes on from NC_092880.1 coordinate 9,008,323, forward strand.
TTATGACCAAGGTCCCACTACTCTGCAGCAACAAGATCTGGTATTCTAGTGCTCCTCTTCACCCTGGGACTGTGATGCCCAGACTGTGATCTGCATCCAACCATGAATAATCAGAGTCCTCCATCTAATTCCAGCAAAGTGCCCTGTAATTAGAGTGCCCTGTTATCTTCTGACCAGTTGTTCAACTTCCTTACCATCTGTGTCCTGAAAGCCCTGAAAGCAACTACTGCCACCACTGATTCAGTTTCCCTAAGCACTACTCCTAGTTTGCTAGGGCATGGCCTTGGCTGGCACAGACTGTGCTGGAGTGTACTCCACTCTCACCCCAATGCAATACACCTTTTTGTAATTTGTTTGGTGCTTGAAATTGATTTTACCCAATCCTCTTGTGGGTTCTACTACACCAAAATTATTTTTGAAGGTAATTAAAATTGTTTGTAGGAGAAATTTTATGTATATATGCTGATGCATATGTGTGTATATATACATGCATGTATGCATATATATATGTGTGTGTATGCATATGTGAGTGGGTATATGTGTGTATGCGTATGTGTATACACATATATACATACAAATATACACATATATATCTAAGTATGTGTTTGTAACTGTATACACACACATATACTTACATGTGCATATATGCATGCATGCATACACATACACATACATTTTTATTCCATACATTACATGTCTATACATGAGTGCATATGTGCATATACATATATGCATATAAATGAATATGAAACTTTACACGTATTACTTACTTTGAAAGGAATAAGGTGATTTGAAGTAAGTCTTCTTTGAGAAACTGGTACTTTAATATAATCTTCAAAGAAACCTTGGTTTCTAAGAAGTGAAAATGAGAAGGGAATTCATTCCAGGAATGAAAGACAACCAATGAGAATTCATGGGGAAGGAAAATGGAGTGTCCCACATGGAGAAAAATATGCAAGTCAATATAATTGAAGTGAAATGAAAAGTTTTCAAAGGCCCGGGCTGTGAGAAAATTTTAATATGTTATTTTTATGTATGGTGTTATTTTTGATCCTAGAGTAAGCAGGGAGATATTGGAACTTATTGAGGTGGTAAGTGGAATGATTAGAATTATGATACTGGGAGTGGAGACAAGATGACAGCGAGAGCAACTACTCACTTAAGCTCTTAGACATACCCTTTCAGATACCTCTAAAAACAGACTCTGACTAAATTTTGGAGGTGCAGAATCCAATAGGAGACAGACTGTAGCAGATTCAGAGACCAAGACAGACTGGAAGGTCTAGGGGAAGAATCTGTTCTGTGGGTGTAGAAGAACCCACAGCACATGGCACAGCACTTCCTGCCATGGCACAGCTGATCAGGAAAGCCTCAGGGTGCCCTGAGGCAGCAGCAGCATGACATAATGGCAAAGTGGCAGCCCATGACGGGGGACCAACAGAGCTAAGCAAGTGACAGTCGCTAAGACTCAGGTATCTGCAACAGCTGATCTTGAGATTATCAGGCCACAGATTAAACATCTGTAAGTCACTTACTTGAACTTCTGGGAGCCAAAATGGTGGAGTGATTGGAAAATGCTCTCTCCCCCTCCCCTTGTTGACTTTGAAAGAAGCATAAAATATTTCCCCTGAAAAATCCTGTATCAGTGGGATCATCAGAAGGGGTAAACAGTCTCATAGCACGTGAAGCAAAAAAAATCACTAAGGAATATACTTCTTACTGTAGTGGAGGCAACTGGAAGGAGAGGAGAACCAGGGGATGGAGTCCTGCAATCACCAACACCAGAAACCCAGGCTTGCCTCAAGTGAAATGAGAAGACAATATGGCAGCCAGGTTCACCAGCACCTGAGCTTGCCTTTACTTCAGGTCAGGTGAGATCATCCCTCCCTCACACTTAATAAGCAAGCCCCAGGGTTAATCCATGGAAACACAAAACAAAAAGAAAAAAAGACACCTGCCCTTTGCTTTCTCACACCAGCCAGATCAAGCCCAGGTTCTCCAGCTTCCAGATGAAAGAACCAGAAGCGACAATACACAAAGTGTCATCATCATGTGTAAGAAGATGCCAAGCAAGAAGGACAAGACCAAAGAATCTTTGTATGGGGACAAGGACCAAAACACGAATACCAAATAGGTCAGTATTAAGACTGTACTCCCATCTGAAACTTCAGAAGGGACTATGAAGTACTTGCATGCAAAAAGAACTCTCCTGCAACAGCTGAAGACGCAAAAAGAAGAAAAACTGACCAATGATTTTAAAAATATGAAAAAAGGATTCTATGAGGAGAACAGCTTTTAAAAAAGGAAAATTGAACAAGTGGAAAGGGAAGCACAAAACCTTAGTGGGAAAATTGGACAAGTGGAAAAGGAAGTACAAAAACTAACTGGAGAAAATAATTCCTTAAAAGGAATAATTGGACAGATGGAAAAGGAGATGCAAAAGTTAATTGAAGAAAACAATTTGAGAAAAATCAGAACTGGGCAAGTAGAAACTAATGCCTCTGTGAGACATCAAGAATCAGTCAAGCAATATCTAAAGAATGAAAAGATAGAACGTAATGTAAAATGTCCAATTAGAAAAACAACTGACCTGGAAAGAAGGTCCAGGAGATAAAATTTAAGAATTATTGTCCTGCCAGAAAGCTATGATGAAAAAATGAGTCTGGAAAATACCTTCCAAGAAATCATAAAGGAAAACTTCCCAGAAGTGCTAGATCCAGAAGACATAATAGTCATTGAAAGAATCTACCATTCACCTCCCAAAAGAGAACCCAAACTAAAAACACAAAAAAATGTTGCCACCAAATTCCAGAACTATCAAGTGAAGGAGAAAATACTACAGGCAGCTAGAAAGAAACTATACACATGCAGAGGAGCTACAGTCAGGATCACACAGGACCTTGCAGCTTCGACTTGAAAAGATAGAAGGAATTGAAATATGATATCCCATAAAGCAAAAGAGCTGGAAGTACAAACAAGAATCAATTACCCAACAAAATTCAGAATAACGTTTCAGGCAAGGAGATAAACATTCAACGAAATAAAATATTTGCAGATCTTTCTGATAAAAGGCCAGAACTCAATAGAAAATTTGGTGTATGTGTCTGTGTGCGTGTGTGTGTGTGTGTGTGTGTGTGTGTGTGTGTGTAACCCCACCAACTACCCAGATACTGAAAAAATTTCAAGAGTTACAAATATTGTCTTTCCATGTAGGAATGTGAACAGTTCAAATTTAGTAAGTCCCTTACGATTTATCTTTCCTGTTTACCTTTACACGCTTCTCTCGATTCTTGTGTTTGAAAGTCAAATTTTTCTTTCAGCTCTGGTCTTTTCATCAAGAATGCTTGAAAGTCCTCTATTTCATTGAAAGACCATTTTCCCCCTTTAGTATTATACTCAGTTTTGTTGGATAGGTGATTCTTAGTGTTACTTCTAGCGCCTTTGCCTTCTAGAATATCATATTCCACACCCTTCAGTCCCTTAATATAGAAGCTGCTAGATCTTTTGTTATTCTAATTGAATTTCCACAATACTCAATTTTTTTCTTTCTACCTCCTTGCAATATCTTCTTCTTGACCTGTTAACTCTGGAATTTGGATACAATGTTCCTAGCAGTTTCTCTTTTGGGGTCTCTTTCAGGAGGTGATTGATGGTTTCTTTCAATATGTATTTTGCCCTCTGGTTCTAGAATATCAGGATAGTTTTCCTTGATAATTTCATAAAAAGTAATGTCTAAGCTCTTTTTTTCTGGTCATGGCTTTCATGTAGTCCCATAATTTTTAAATTCTCTCTCCTGGATCTGTTTTCCAGGTCAGTTGTTTTTCCAATGAGATATTTCACATTATCTTCCATTTTATAATTCTTTTGTTTTTGCTTTGTGATTTCTTGGTTTCTCATAAAGTCATTAGCTTCCATCTGCTCCATTCTAATGTTTAAAGAACTATTTTCTTCAGGGAGATCTTTAATCTCCTTTTCCATTTGGCTAATGCTGCTTTTTGAAGCGTTCTTCTCCTCATTGGCTTTTTGAATTTCTTTTGCCAATTGAGTTAGCCTATTTTTAAAAGTGTTATTTTCTTCAGCATTTTTGGGTCTTCTTTAGCAAGCTGTTGACTTGCTTTTCATGATTTTCTTGCATCTTTCTCATTTCCCTTCTAATTTTTTCCTTCACCTCTCTTACTTGATTTTGAAAATTATTTTTGGGCCCTTCCATGGCCTGAGACCATTGAATATTTATTTTGCATATTTAGGATACAGAAGCCTTGATTTTTATGTCTTTCTCTGATGTGAATCATTATTCTTCCTCATCTGAAAGGATGGGAGAAGATATCTGTTCACCAAGAAAACAACCTTCTGTAGTCTTATTTTTTCCCTTTTCTGGGCATTTTCCCAACCAGTTACTTTACTTTTGGGTCACTTGTCAAAAGTAGGGTATGCTCTGGGTCTTTGTAAGATCTCGGTCCCCCCAAGGTGCTACAGTCAAGCCCGTACACTGGTCTGGGAGGAACCCAGAATCTGTGAGTAGTAGAGTTTCCTCTCCACAACCACCTGGCCTCCTGTTCCACCAAGCCAGAACTGGAAGCTGAGAATCAGATAGGCTGCTCAATTCCCCCAGGCGCTTTAGGGGAGGGCAGAGATGCTATTCGTTTGAGATAAAGATCAACTGTTCAATTCCTCCAGGAGCATTAGGTGGAGGCAGGGCTGGCACACAGGGCTGAGGTATGGATCAACTGCTCAGTTGCCCCAGGGGTTTTACGATCCAACAAAGGATGGGGGCTGCTGTGGGAGCTGCTGCAGCGTGATTCTGCCACTGCCTGATGCCAGAGCTTTGGGAAGACCCTGCTCCCTCCTTACTCAACTAAAAAAACCCTCTCACTGACCTTTGGAGCGTATGGGTTGAGAAATCTGCAAACCGCTGCTACTGACACTGGGGAGTCTGCCCTCAGTCTTGTTCTGGTCCTCCTCTCGTGCCATAACCCTTGGCCAAGGCTGAGTTGGGCTCTGCAGACCTTTCCCATCAGCCTTCCCAGTCACCCTTAGCTGGAAATCTCCATTCCATTGTTCTGTGTCTTCTTCTGCTCTAGAATTTGTTGAGAGTCTTTTTTTTGGGGTATTTTATGGGTTGTGGGGGAAGAGCTAGTGTATGTGTGTCTTTCTACTCTACCATGTTGGTTCTGTCCCAATATTTTTTATAAACTACAGAATTACTAATAAAAATCTTAGACATAAGTGTCACATTTTACATGCATAAAAATCAAACAGTCTGTCCTTAGTGAGTCTCTTGTAAGTAGTCTTTTGTATGCACCTTATATTTCTCTTGACTCTTGTATGCAAAATCTTCTTTTAAGTTCAGTTTTTTAAAAATAAAATCCTGAAAGTCTGACAATTCATTAAATGGTCTTTTTTTCCCATTCAGCATCATACTTAACTTTTCCACGTATGATATTTTGGCTGAAGCCTCTGTTTTCCTGCTCTTTGTACAGTGTTGAAAAATTTGCAGTCTTTCAGTGTCACCACTCCTAGGTCTCGTGTGATTTTAATTGTGGCAGAGACATATTTGATTTTTTTCTTCTTGCTCATAATATTTTGCACTTCAACTGTGTGCTTTGAAATTTGACTAGAATATTCCTGAGAATTTTCTTCCTGGGATATCTTTCAGGTGGTAATCTGTGGAATTTTTTTTCTATTTCTCCTTTTCCACCTTTTCCGACAGGAAAATTTTATTTAATCATTTCTCATATTTTTTTTTATCATAGCTTTCAAGTCATCCAAATATTCTTATGTTTCCTCTTCTTCACCTGTTCTCCAGATAAGTTGTTTTTCTTATGAAATGTTTCACATTCTTTTCTTTTTTCATTCTTTTCTAAAAAGTTTTATTTATTTACTTTTAGATTTCAACATTTATTTCCACAAAATTTTGAAGTCCAATTTTCCTCCCCATCTCTCCCCTCCTCCCACTCCATAACAACTTGCATTCTAATTATCCCTACCCTCAATGTACCCTCCCTTCTGTCACACCGCACCCTCCCTTTATCCCCATCTTCTCCTTTTTTCTTGGAGGACAAGACAATGCTCTATTCTTCATCATCTGTATTTCTTATTTCCCAGTTATAAGCAATAACAATTCTCAACATTTGCTTCTAATACTTTGAATTGCAACTTCTCTCCCTCCCGTCCTCCTCACCCACCCCTACTGAGAAGGCAAGCAATTCAACAGACGATATATGGGTCGTTTTGCAAAAGACTTTCATAGTAGTCATGCTGTTTACGACTAACTGTATTGCCCTCCATCCTACACTGTCTCCCTTTTTTTCCTGTTCTCTCATTTGACCTTGCCCCTTTTCAAAAATATTTATTTGTAGTTGCTCCCTTCTCCCATTTGCCTTCCCTTCTACCATCCCCTTCACCCCACTTGTCCCCTTCTTTCCTACTTTCCTGTAGTGTAAGATAGATTTTCATACCAAATTTAGTGAGCATGTTATTCCCTCTTTAAGCCATATGTGAAGAGAGGAAGATTAACTTTTCCCCTCTTACCTCCTCCCTTTTCTCCTCCATGGAAAAAGATTTTTCTCATCTCTTTCATGAGTGATAGTCTGCCCCATTCCATTTCTCCCTTTTCCTCCCAATATTTTCCTCTCTCACCTCTTAATTTATTTTTTTATGGATATAATCTCTTCTGATTCAACTCAACCTTTACTCTCTGTCTATGTGTGTGTGTGTGTGTGTGTGTGTGTGTGTGAGTGTCTGTGTGTGTGTGCGTGTGTATAATCCCTCCACCTACCCAAATATTGAGAAAATTCTCAGGAGTTACAAATATTATCTTTCCTTCTAGGAATGTAAACAGTTCAACTATAGAAAGTCTTTTATGATATCTCTTTCCTGTTTACCTTTTCGTGCTTCTCTTGATTCTGGTGTTTGAAAGTCAGATTTTCTATTCAATTCTAGTCTCTTCATCATGAATGCCTGAAAGTCCTCTATAGCTTTAAATGACCATTTTCCCCCTGATGTATTATACTCAGTTTTGATGGGTAGGTGGTTGTTGGTTTTAATCCCAGGTCCTTCTGGAATATTCTATTCCAAGTCCTTTGATCCCTTAATGTAGAAGTTGCCAGATTCTGTGTTGTCCTGACTGTATTTCCAGAATACTGGAATTATTTCTTTCTAGCTACTTGCCATATTTTCTCCTTAACCTGAGAACTCTGAAATTTGGCCCTAATATTCCCAGCAGTTTCTCTTCTTGTGTTTCTTTCAGGTGGTGATTGGTGGATTCTTTCAATATTTATTTTGCCCTCTGGTTCTGTAATGTCAGGGCAGTTTTCCTTGATAATTTCATTAAAGATAATGTCTAGGCTCCTTTTTTGATCATGGCTTCCAGGTAGTCCCATAATTTTTAAATTCTCTCTCCTGGATCTATTTTCCAGGTCAATTGTTTTTCCAATGAGAAATCCAATGAGTTAGACTTTTCTTGTTGGCCTTCCAGGTTACCTTTGGCTGGAAATCTCTGTCACTCTGTTGTTCTGTGGATTCTGCTCATCTAGAATTTATTGAGAGTCATTTTTTACAGTTTTTTTGGGCTGTGGTGGAAGCGCTAGAGTATATGCATCTTTCTACTCCACCATCTTGGCTTTGCCCTTGAGACAATTCTTTGGATGTCACTAAATGCAGGAAGCATATTAATTCTACCTTTGGAGTGAGATCCACTCTGCCTCCAGCACTAGAAAAGTCCACATTGTTCTTGAAACCAATGTGTCCCCCAGAAGAGTCAATTTGGTATGAAACTTTTCAACCTGCATTGTATGCAATGGTGCTGCTTACTTGGCATTATGAAAAACATTTCCCAGATGCTAGAGTTTCATCTTGAATCCCGATCAGAAAACTTGATCAAGATTTTGTTTGTCCTTCCTTGTCAAAGAAGACCATGCCATCAGTGAAATGATGACATGATTTGCAGCTGACTTTGTTTTGAGTGAGGGAGGGCTGTGCAGGTCATGAGGCTAACTTCTCCTCCAGAGCCATCTGATTACAGTGACTAGATAGCTTTTTCATTCTTTATAGTGTGTTTTATTATTGCTTGAACTCTTGTAGCTTTGTTGGCTTCCCATTGCCAATTTCTGGTATTCATAGAGTCATTTTCTTAATTAAGATTCTGGATGTCAGGAGGCAGAGACAAGATGGCAGAGTAACAGCATGGATTTACTTCTTCCTTCCCCACAAATCCAGCCAAATCCCTGTAAAAAATTACTCTAAACAAACTATGGAGCTGCAGAACCCAAATAATGATGAAGTGCAGGAAATCTCGAGCCAAACCTGTAAGGTCACCCATGAGTGTCTGTTATGCCTCACTGGGAGCACAGCATAGTCCAGTGTGTGACATGCAGGCATAGATGGGACCTGAGCCGTCCTTGGGGGGACTAAATCTCTGGCATCTGTGGAGGTTTCTAGCCTTCCTGACTCCAAAACTCTGAAGACAAATTGGATGGTCAGTGGAATACACCTGTGGAAACTACGTGAGAGAGGAGAGAAAGCCCCAGACTCAGGGTGGTGGAGGCGGCTGAGGGAAGGGCAGCAGTAGAAGCAACAGCAGGGGCAGTGGCAGCAGCTGTTTTTGGAGCTCTAAGCCCACATATTGTGGGAGGGCAGAGTGGTTGATACTACACCCCCATCCCCACCAGAAGAAGAGAACTCCCTTAATCAACAGATAAAAAGTCAAGTAAATAGCTAGGAACATGAGCAAAAACCTGAAAGAATCAGATAACACAATCTTCCTTTGGTGACAAGGAAGACCAAAGTATACAAACAAAAGACAACAAAGTTAAAGCTCTTTCATCCAAAGTCATCAAGAAATATATGAATTGGTCTCAGGTCATGGAAGAAGTTAGAAAGGATTTTGACAATCAAGTAAGAGAAGTAGGGTAAAACTTGGGAAGAGAAATGAGAGTAATGAAAAAAATTTTGAAAATGAGTCAAGTGCCTGTTGAATGAGACACCCCCCCCCCAACGGGGTGAAGAAAATAACCCTTTAAAGAATACACTAACCCAAATGGCAAAAGAGCTCCAAAAAGTCAATGATGAGAAGATTGTCTTAAAAATCAGAACTGGACAGATGTAAAAGGGGTCAAAAATCTCACTGAAGAAAATAGTTTCTTAAAGATGAGGATGGAAGCTAATGACTTTCTGAAAAATCAAGAAATTATAAAACAAAGCCAAAGGAATGAAAAAATAACAAATATTGTAAAATATCTCACTGGAAAAACAAATGACCTGAAAAATAGATCTAGGAGAGACAAGTTAAAAATTGCTGGACTACCAGAAAGCCGTGAACAGAAAAAGAGCTTAGATATTTTTTTCAAGAAATTATCAAGAAAGGGGTGGAGTCAACATGGCAGAGGAGAAAGATGGATCTACTCTGTCTCTACCCCCATAGTCCATAAAATACCTGTAAAAATTACTCTAAACAAATTTTACAGTATGAGAAGCCACAAAACAACAAAATGAAAACAATTTCCAGCCCAAGACAGCCTGGAAGGCTGACAGAAAAGGTCTACCACACAGGGCTCAGAACAGAGGTCACCCCAGCCTTGACCACCATGTACAGCACTGACAGGGCTGGAGCAGGCTTCAAGGCACGGAATCATAGGCAGTAGCTTCAGTTCCCAGATTTCTCAATCAACAAACACCAAAGTCATCTTCAAAGGGCAGTAAGAAAGCTCGTTCACCTGGGGGAGAATGGAGCAGGGTCTGGCCCTAGCCCCAGGGTGGCAGCAAGTGCTGCCAAAGCAGCTTCTACATTTGGATCCTTCAGGCTAAAGACACTGGGGAAACAGAGCAGCTGATGTGGGTCTAAGTAGTGAAGGATGGTCCTGGGGTGAGGAGGAGTGTGGTATGGTGGAGCTGGTGGAGATTCTGAAGAAGGAGTACTACTAAATAGTGATTGTGGTTGCACGCACAGCAGAGCACAGGCCAGAAGAGCAGTAAAATCCTCTCCATTGATTGTGCCACCTTGGAGGAACTGAAAAATTACAGGTCCCTTGAAAATACCCTCCACTTGACTTAGGTCTGAATAGTCAAGTAAATGATTGGGAAAATGCACAAAAAAAGGGGGAAATAAGAATATAGAAGGTCACTTTCTTGGTGAACAAGTATTTTTTTTCCAACCTTTTGGATGAGAAAGAGCAAATCATAGCGTCAGAGGAAGATAGAAAAGTCAAGGCTTCTGCATCTAAAACCTCCAAAACAATATGCAATGATCTCAGGACATAAAAGAGCTAAAAAAGAATTTTGAAAATAAAGTAATAGAGGTAGAGGAAAAATTGGGAAGAGAAATGAAAGTGATACAAGAAAATCATGAAAAGCACGTCTATGGCTTGCTAAAAGAGATAAAAAAAATGTTGAAGAAAATAACACCTTTAAAAATAGACTAACCTAAGTGGTGAAAGAGCTCTAAAAAGTCAATGAGAAAAAGAATGCTTTAAAATGTAGAATTGGCTCCACACTAGTCTGTGCCCATCACGCTGGTCTGTGCTTGTGGTGCTGGTCTGCTCTCCAAACTGATCTGCACTCATCACGCTGGTCTGGTGTGTGTGAGACACACCGTTCTGGTCTGAGCTGGTCACAGTGGTCTGGTCTGGTCTGTACTCGTAGTGCTAGTCTCTAGACACCATCTTCCAAGAAATTGTGAAGGAAAATTGCCCTGATATTCTAGAAGCAGAGGGTAAAAGAGAAATGGAAAAAAAAAATCACCAGTCACCTCCTGAAAGAGATCCCAAAAAGTAAACTCCTGGGAATATTGTAAGCAAATACCAGAGTTCCTAGTTCAAGGAGAAAACATTACAAAGAGACAGAAAGAAACAATTCAATTACTGTTGAAATACAATCAGGAAATCATAGGATTTAGCAACTTGTACACTAAGGAATCAAAGGGCTAGAGATATGATATTCCATAGGTCAAATGACATAGAATTAAAACCAAGAATCATCTACTCAGAAAAACTGAGTACAATACTTCAGGGGAAAAATGGAATTTCAATGAAATAGAGGACTTCCAAGCATTATTGTTGAAAAGACCAGAGCTGAATAGAAAATGTGGCTTTCTAATACAAGAATCAAGAGAAACATGAAAAGATAAATAGGAAAGAGGAGTCATATGGAACTTATTAAAGTTGAACTGCTTGCACTCCTACATGGAAAGATATTATTTATAACTCATGAAACCTTTTCAGTATCAGGGTCATTATAGGGAATACACACACACATGCGCATGCACACACATATGTAGGTGGGTATGGATATGACAGTATGTGTATATTATATATGTGTATGTTTGTATATGTACAAATGTATATAAGTGTATGTGTGTATATGTGTGTGTATTATATATATATATATATATATATACACACACACATACATACATACATACATACACACACCCATAGACAGTGGGCCCAGAGTGAACTGAAAAATTAAAATTTACTGTTGAATGGAATGTACTAGGAGTAAGAGAAAAGGAGATGTAGAATGTAGCAAAGCACGTCACATAAAATAAGGAAGAAAGAGTTGTTACGTGGGAGGGAAAGAGGGAGGGGAGATGAAAGAAAACAATTGAGCCTTACTCTCATGGGATTCGGCTTAAGGTGGGAATAATGCACCCTCAATTGGATATGGAAACCTTTTTTAACCTGTAAGAAGGCAAGGGAGGAGGGGATAGGAGATGGAAGATAATAGAAGGGATAGCAAATTGGGGAAAGGTATGATCAGAAGCAAATATTGTTGGGGGAGGACATTTCAAGGGAGAGAATGGAATAAAGGAAGGGCAGGATAGGATAGACGGAAATGTGGTTAGTCTTTTACAACATACGTGTAGTGGAAGTGATCTGCATTGTTACTCATGTATGACCTATATTGAGTTGCTTGTTTTCTCAATGTAGGTAGGTGGGGAAGGAGGGGGAGAATATGGAACTCAAAGCTTTAAGAACGAATGACAAAAATTGTTTTATCAGCCAACAGGAAATTAAGTTACAGAGACAATGGAGTATAGAAATCTATTCTGCTCCACGGGAAAATAGAGGGGAAGGGGGTATGGAAGAAGCTTTGCTAATAGCAGGGAGGACAGACTGGAAGAAGGGGTGGATGGGATGCATGCTGTCCTGGAGTAGGGGCTGGGAGTATATGGGGAGAAAATGTTGAATTCAATTTCTTGTGAAATTGAGTGTTAAGAACTGAAAATAAATAAAGTATACATTTAAAAAAGGGAAATTATCAAGTAAAACTGTCCTAATAATGTAGAACCAGATGGTAAAATAGATATTGAAATAGAAAAAATAGATAAATAGACAAAACAAATAGCAATAACATAGATGCTGAAAGAATCCGCAATCAACTCCTGAAAGAAATTCCAAGAGGAATTTGTCCATGTTGTATCCCAAGTTCAGAGCTCCCAGGTCAGGAACAAAATATTGCATGCAGTTACAAAGAAACAATTTCAGTATCGTGGAAGCACAATTAGTATAACACAAGATCTAGCAACTTCTACATTAAGGGATTGCAGGACTTGGAATATAATGTTCTGGAGGTCAAAGGAGCTAGAATTTAAACCAAGAATCACTTACCCAGCAAAACTGAATATAATATTTCAGGCAGAAAATGGACATTCAATGAAACAGAGGACTTTCTAGTATGCTTGTTGAAATGACCAGAGCTGAATGGAAAATCTGACTTTTAAATACAAGAATCAAGAGAAGCATGAAACACTAAATGGGAAAGCACAGTTAGGGTTAGGGTTAGGCTAAATGGAAAAGAGAAATCATAAGACAGTTATTAAAGTTGAAATGGAGATTTACCATTTCTGGGAGCCAAGATGGTAGAGTGATTAGTAACTGCTGTCTCCCTCCCCTTGTTGACCTTGACCAGCCCAAAGATCATTTCCCCCGAAAAACCCTGGAACAGTGGAAGCAGCAGAAGGGGTAAACAGATTCTCAACACAGGAAGCTAAAAAGATCACTAAGGAGGGTCCCTCTTCCTATGGCCTAAGGGGACCAGTGCAGCATCACCGCTGCTCCAGACAGTCCCACGTCAACAAGCTGGGTGAAGATCTTGAACCCCAGGGTCGTGAAACCAGCAACTGCCAACACCAGGACTGAAGGGATGACTCAGCACCGCAGTTGAATAGGGAAGACAGTAGCACAGAAAGCTGAGCTTGCCTACACTCTAGCTCAGCAGAGGAGCCTCCAGTGTTCAGAACACCCCTCTCCCACAGTTAACAACCTACCTCCACGGTAACACAAAAAGACCTAACCAGGCTTTGCTTTGAAACACCAGACAGCTCATAACCAGGTAAGTTGCAGCATCTAAATTCTAGCTGAAAGAACAAGAGGCCAGAATAAAAAACGCCTCAAGTTTTAGGTACAAGACCTGTGGAACAGAGCTCTCTGTGTCACAGATGCAGAGATCTATCTTAAGAGTCGGGAAACGGTTATTTTTATGAATAAAAAGCAAAGCAGAAAAAAACATAGAATCTTTCTTTGGGGATAAGGACCAAAACACAAATACCAAAGAGGTCAGCATTGAAACTGAACTGTCATCTGAAAGCTCAGAAGGTAATATAAACTGATCAGAAGAAAAAAGAGCCTTCTTCTAAGAACTCTGTAAGTATTGAAAAACACAAAATAAAGAATTAGGAGAAAAACTGACCAATGATTTTAAAAATAAAAAAAAAAATCACTGAAGAGAACAGCTCCTTAAAAAGGAAAATTGAACAAATGAAAAAGGAAATACAAAATCTAACTGGAGAAAATAGCTCCTTAAAAGGAACAATTGGACAGATGGAAAAGGAGATGCAAAAGTTAGCTGAAGTAAACAATTTGATAAAAAACCGAATTGGGCAAGTAGAAGCTAATGAATCTTTACGATATCAAGAGTCAGTCAAATAGAATCTAAAGGATGAAAAGATAGAAGAAAATGTAAAATATCTAATTGGAAAAAGAAATGACCTGGAAAATAGATCCAGGAGAGAAAATCTAAGGATTATTGATCTATCAGAAAGTCATGAAGAAAAAAACAGCCTTGAAAACGTCAGTCAAGAAATCATCAAGGAAAGTTGCCCAGAAATCCTAGATCCAGAGGGCAAAATAGGCATTAAAAAATCCTCTGTTTACTTCCTTAAAGGGACCCTAAACTGAAAACACGAAGGCATATCATTGCTAAATTCCAGAACTATCAAGTGAAGGAGAAAATACTGCAGGCAGCCAGAAAGAAGAGATTCAAATATCACGGAGCTACAGTCAGGATCACACAGGACCTTGCAGCTTCTATAATTAAAGACCAAAGGAACTGGAATACAACATTCCAAAAGGCAAAGGAGCTGTGAAAACAACCAAGGATTAATTACCCAGCAAAGTTGAGCATAATATTTCAGGCAAGGCGATGGACATTCAGTCAAATAAGGAATTTCCAGACCTTCCTGATGAAAAGGCCAGAACTAAATAGAAAATTTGATCTTAAAACTCAGTTCTCCAGAGAGGCATAAAAAGATAAATAGGGGAAAAACTTGTTTCACAATATAGGCAAACTGTTTACAAACCCAAGAAAGGAAGATGATATTGTAAATTTTGAGAACTGCATATTTATTATGAAATGTAAGAGGGATATACAGAGATAAAGGGAGTGGGTACAAATAAAATGATGTGATATTAACAAATATGACTGAAGGGTGGGGAGGGATTGTAATGGGAAATGTGCAAAGGAGGAGGCAGAAAAAAATAAATTCCATCACAGGAAGAGGCACAAAAATATATTACAGTAGAGAGAAAAAGGGAAGGGAGATGAGTATTGTTTGAGACGTACTCTCATCTGATTGGATTCAAGGAGTGTACAACAAACTCAGTTAAGTACAGAAATACAACTAGCTCTATAGGCAATAGGAGGGGAAGGGGGAAAGAAAAGGAAGGGCAGGCCAAACGTTAGGGAAGAAGTAGTAAGGGAAAAGGGAACTAAAAGGGAGTGGAACTGAAAGAAGGGAGGGAAGACTGAGGGAGACAGTGGTCAAAAATTAAAACTTTATTTTGGATGGGAAGGAAGAAGGGAGAACTAAAAGCATGAACGAGGGGAAAGGCAATGGAGGGAAAAACACAAATAGTTATCATAACCGTGGATGTGAATAGGATGAACTCTCCCATAAAACGAGATGGATAGCAAAATGGATTAAAAACTATAATCCAACAATATGTGGTTTACAAGACACACATTTGAAAAGGGGAGATACACATAGGGTAAATGTAAAAGGTTGGAGCAGAATTTGTTGTGTTTCAGCTGATGTAAAAAAAGCAGGGGCAGCAATCCTAATCTCAGACAAAGCAAAAGCAGAAATAGATCTAATTAAAAGAGATAAGGAAGGAAACTATATCCTGCTAAAAGGTACCATAAGCAAGGAAGCAATTTCATTACTAAACATGCATGCTCCAAGTTGTATAGGATTCAAATTCTTAGAGAAGAAGTTTTTTTTTTATTACAGGAAGGGAATTACAGGAAGAAACAGACAGCAAAACTATGCTAGTGGGAGACCTCAACCTCCCCCTCTCTGAACTTGATAATTCTAAACTCAAAATAAGCAAAAAATGAGTTAAGGAGGTGAACAGAAATCTAGATAAGGTAGATATAATAGATCTCTGGAGAAAATTGAATGGGGATAGAAAGGAATACATCTTTTTCTCAGGGGTATATGGCACATATACAAAAATTGACCATGTACTAGGGCATAAAAACCTCACAATCCAGTGCAGAAAGGCAGAGGTAGTCCATACACCATTCCCAGATCGTAATGCAATAAAACTTATATGTAATCAAAGGCCATGGAAACATAAAAGAAAAACTAATGGGAAACTAAAGAATTTAATCCTAAAGAATGTGCGAGTTAAACAACAAATTATAGAAACAATCAACAACTTCAGTCAGGAGAATGACGATAATGAAACAACCTACCAAATTTTATGGGATACTGCAAAAGCAATTCTTAGAGCAAGTTTTATATGTTTGAGGACCTACATGAATAAAACAGAGAAAGAAGAGATCAATAAATTGGGCATGTAGGTGAAAAGCTCGAAAAAGAACAAATTGAAAATCCCCAAGTAAATACTAAATAAGAAACACTGAAAACCAAAGGAGAGAATAATAAAATTGAAATTAAGAAAACCAATGAGCTAATAAATAAAACTAGGAGTTGGCTTTGTGAAAAAAACAATTAAATTCATAAACGTTTGTTCAATTTGATTAAAAAAGAAGAAAACCAAATTACCAATATTGAAATTGAAAAGGGTGAACTCACCTCCGAAGAAGAGGAAATTAAAACAATAATAAGAAATTACTATGTCCAAATTTATGCCCATAGATTTGAGAATTCAAATGAGATGAATGATCATTTTAAAAGATACAAATTGCCCAGACTAACAGAACAGGAGGTTGAATAATTAAATAACCCCGTCTCAGAAAAAGAAATTGAACAAGCCATCAATGAACTCCCTAGGAAAAAATCTCCAGGGACAGATGGATTCACAAGTGAATTCTAGCGAACATTTAAAGAAAAGGTAATACCAATACTATATAGAATATTTCGGAAAATTGGAGAAGAATAAATCCTCCTAAATTCTTTTCATAATACTAATATCGTTTTGATATCTAAACAAGGAAGAGCCAAAACAGAGAAAGAAAATTATAGATAAATTTCTATAACGAATATAGATGCAAAAATTTTAAATAAGATTTTAGCAAACAGAATCCACCAACTAATAAGGAGAATAATACATTATGATCAGGAAGTATGTATACCAGGAATGCACAGATGGTTCTATATTAGGAAAACTATTAACATTATTGATCATATCAACCACAAAACTAAGGGAAACCACACGATTACTTCAGTAGATGCATTAAAAGCTTTGACAGAATACAATAACCATTCCTATTGAAAATACTGGAGTACATAGGAATAAATGGAAGTTTCCATAAGGAGTATTTACCTAAAATCTTCAGCAATCATTATATGCGATGGAGATAAGCTAGATGCATTTCCAATAAGATCAGGAGTGAAACGAGGATTTCCATTATCGCTACTATTATTCAGTATGGTACTAGAAATGTTACCTGTAACAATAAGAGAAGAAAAAGAAATTCAAGGAGTAAGAATAGGCAAAGAAGAACTAAGAAATTAAGCTACCACTCTTTGTAGATGATTTGATGATATACTTAGAGAATCAAGTAAAAATCTACTCGAAATCATAAACAAGTTTGGAAAAGTTGCAGGTTACCAAATAAACCCACACAAATCCTCTGCCTTCCTATATATTACTAACAAAACCCAACAGCAAAAGTTAGAAAGCTAAATACTATTTAAAACTAAGGAAGACACTATAAAATATTTGGGAGTCTACCTGCCGAAACAAACCCATGGACTATATGAACACAATTGTAAAACACTTTTCACACAAATAAAGTCAGATCTAAGTAAGTTGAAAAACATCAGTTGCTCGTGGGTAGACCGAGATAATATAATAAAAATGGCAATTCTCTCTAAATTAATTTGCTTATTCAATGCCATATCAATAAAATTATCAGATAATTATTTTGTAAAGCTAGAGAAAATACTATCAAAATTCGTGTGGAAGAACAAAAGGTCCATTATATCAAAGGAAGTAATGACAAGAAATGCTACGGAAAATGGCCTATCTCTACCAGATCTCAAATTTCTCAAATTGTGTTATAAAGCAGCAATTTTGAAAACCACTTGGTATTTGCTAAGAAGCAAAAGAGTAGACAAGTGGAATAAGCTAGGTACTCAAGACAGAGTAGTCAATGAATATAACAATCTCCTGTTTGATAAACTCATGGACCCCAGCTTCTGGGATAAGAACTCAGTGTTTGACAAAAATTCCTCAGAGAACTGGATAAAAGTGTGGCTGAATCTAGGCATAGACCATTACCTGACACCGTACACAAGAATAAAGTCCAAATGCATACGTGATGAATGTGTAAAGAGTGATACTATAAACAAAGTTGTGGAACAAGGAACATTGCATTTATCAGATTTATGGGGAAGGGAAGAATTTTTTACTAAACAAGTGATAGAAGACATTATGAAGTGCAAAAAAGAGTAATTTTCATTACCTTAAAATTTTTTTGCACAAACAAACCCAATGCAACCAAGATTAGGAGGGAAACAGAAAACTGGGAAAGGCTTTTTGCAACTAGTGTCTGTGAGAAAGGCCTCATTTCTAAAATATGGAGAGAACTGAATCCAATATACAGGAACACAAGTCATTCCCCTATTGATAAACGGTCAAAGGATGTGAACAGGCAGTTTTCAGAGGAAGAAATCAAAACCATCTATAGTCATATAAAAAAATGCTCTAAATCACTATTGATTAGAAAGATGCAAATCAAAACACCTCTGAGGTACCACATCACATCGATCATATCAGCTAACATGAGGAAAGAGGATGATAATAAATGTTGGACAACTTGTGGGAGAGTTGGAACACAAATTTATTGTTGGTGGAGCTGTGAGTTGACCCAGTCATTCTGGAGAGCAATTTGAAACTATGTCCAAAGGGCTACAAAAATGTGCATACCATTTGACCAAGCAATATCGCTTCTATGACTATATCCCCAAGAGATCATAAAAATGGAAAAGGTCCCATGTGTACAAAAATATTTATAGCAGCACTCTTTGTGGTGACCAAAAACCGGAAATCAAGGGGATGCCCATCAATTGGGGAATGGCTGAATAAATTGTGGTATATGATTGTAATGGAATACTATTGTGCTATAAGAAATGATGAACAGGAAGACTTTAGCAAGGCCTGAAAAGACAGATGAACTGATGCTGAGTGAAAGGAACTGAACCAGGAGAACTTTGTACACAACAACAACCACAGTGTGAGAGGATTTTTTCTGATAGACTTAGACCTTCATTGCAATGCAAGGACTTAAAAAATTTCCCATGGTCTCAATTCAAAATGCCTTCCACATCCATAGAAAGAAATATGGAATTCGATCGCAGAATGGAGCAGTTCATTTTATTTTGTATTACGTTTTGGTTTGTTTTATGACTTCTCTCATTTCTTTTAATTCTTCTATACAACATGAGTAAGGTGAAAATGTATTTAGTAGGAATGCATGTGTGGAACCTATACAAAATTGTATTCTGACTGGAGGGGGAGGGAGGGGGAAAGGAAGAGGAGGGAGGGGAAAAAGAAAAAAAATCAGTTATATAGAAGTGATTTCAGAATACTGAAAACAAATATAATAATAATAATAATAATAATAATAATAATAATAATAATAATAATAAAGACTATAAAAATAAATTTAAAATGTTTTTTTTTTCTACATAGAAAGGTCACATTTGTAACTCTTGAGTGTTTTCTCAGTATTAGCGTAGTTGATGGGGTTATATACATATAAACAAAGTGCACAGAGAGAGTTGGATAGGTAGTGATGATATCGAAAAACAATAAAATTAAGAGTTCAGAGAGGAATATATATGGGGAGGATAAAGGGAGAAAATAAATGGGGCAAATTATCTCATACACACGAGGCAAGAACAATCTTTTTCAATGGAAAGGGAAAAGAGAGAGGTGAGAGGGAAAGAGTGAACCTTATTTTCATCACATTTGACTTATGGAGGAAATAACATGCACACTCAGTTTGGTACGAAAATCTATATTGCACTGCAGGGAAGTAGGGGGGAAGGGGATAAGTGGCAGATGGGAGAATGATATAATAGAGGGCAAATGCAAGGAGGGGGCAATTAGAAGTAAACACTTTTGAGGAGGGATAGGGTCAAAGGAGAATAGAATAAATGGGGTTTAGGATAGGATGGAGGGAATTATAGTCTTTCACAATATGACTTATGGAAGTGATGTACATAAATACACATATATAACCCGTATTGACTTGTCTTCTCAGTGGATGTTGGGGGGGGGGGAGCAAGGGAAAGTAGTTGAAACTCAAAGTTTTAAAAACTAATGTTAAAAATTATTTTTACATGGAACTGCAAAATAATATATACAGGCAATATGCAGGCAAGATAGAAATCTGTCTTGACCTATAAGAAAATCATGGGGATGGGGATAAGAGAAGGAAGTGGTGTGATAGAAGGTCAGACAGATTTCTGGAAGTGGTAATCTGAATGTACGCTGTCTTACAGTGTGCGTAAGAGAGAGATGGAGAGAAAGCTTGGAACTCAAAATCTTATGGAAATGTCTGTTGAAAAGGAAAAATAAATAAATAAGTTTTAAAAGTAAAAAAGGTTCTGGATCTCCTTTTCTAATTGTTTGGCTTTCTTTTCATAATCTTCTTGTTTTACTTGGATTTTTCTTTTTTTAAGTTTTTTTCTTCTGTCTTATTTGATTTTCTAAAAATTCTCATGTGAATTATTTTTGGGAGGGTAACGATTTGATGTTAGTCTTTGGGGTAGAAGAGGCTTTCTTTGTTTCAGTATCCTCCTCTGAAGATGAACCAGTCTTCTCTATCCCTACAGTAATATTTTATGTTTGGATTCCTTTTTATCTCTTTTTTTTTAAAATTTGTAATAGCATATTTTTTGTAATCACCTTTAGTTCTCGAATATTGGGTTGGTGCCTCCGGCCTCAGATTCTCCTTTTGTTATTCTCTCTGACCTTGAATCCAAACCAAGACCTCAGCCCTCTTGTAGGTGCCCACAGCCAGTGGTATCACCTCCCTACTCTTAATGCACTCACCAGGCCTATGTTGATTCCTTTTTGACTGTGTACTGTCTCCACAACATAGCAGGGTCTGGTGTTCCTTGTCAGCATAGGTTCCCTCCATCTTATAAAACTCAGACTCCCAACTCCTGTCACTCTCCTGGGGTAAAAGCTCCTGCGTTCGGAGACAAAGCAGCCTCACAAACCAGTTAACTTGAGGTCTTGCAATTTGTTCTTTAAGTGAACCTAGGACCTAGCCTGGAAGTGTTTACTCTTCAGAGGGACCAAATCTCATCCTGAAATTTTTCTTCAGATGTTCTCCAATTGTTCCAGGGGACTCCAATTTTACTCCAATTCTTATTTATTTTCACCACTCTATACTCACCCTGAGAATAAGAAACTGCTTCAATAATAAAGGGAAGAGTTGAGGAGGTCCTGAGCTAAGGTGTCTATCCTGGAAATGGACAGAAGACCATCAAGTTGAAGGACTTTATAAGTGATAGTTTATTATATTATATTAGCAGATTCTGAGTAAGAAACAAATTGAATTGAGATAACAACGGGGAATAATCAATTAGAAAAATATATTTCAAAGAAATATGTTTCTTGAGGATCTTATTTCCAAAGAAATAGGAAATTAGCATATCTGTACTGGAAGGTCACTTACAATAAGTAAATTCCCAAAGATTACACATCATTCTTTTTTTTTTTCATTTATTTATTTAACTTTTAACATTCATTTTTGCTGGGGATGGAAGCTCAATTCCATGTGGACAGTCTCGGGTGGGTAAAGGTGGGAACTTCTAAATCTTAGAGTTCTCACGAGGCCCCCCAGGAAACGGCTGGGAATCGAGGTGAACCGAGCTATCTCGTGTATTTCCGCCTCTTTCCGTGAGAAACGTGATGGGAGGAGCATCCCCCTCGAGACTGTCCCGGGTCTGGGCACACCTATTGTTATCTAACAGGCACGGTATTCAGGTGCAAACTATGCGACTGGAGAGCTTAATTAGGATCAGGAAAGCCTGAAAGCGCTCTTAGGCGGGAGGGGCGCGGAGCGGACAGGACAGAAGGCTCCGTTTTTCCTCTCTTTGCTCTCCCCTCCCCCTCTCTCCCCACTTACACTTCTGCTTCCAATCTCTTATTGTAAGATCTTTGCCTCCTTGGGAGATTCCTCGCTCCCTCCTAAGGAAGAATTCCCCTGCACTTGTAACCAGAACCCTGAATAAAAGCTTAACCCTTGTTCGACTCTGGGAGGTCTCTTCTCTCATACGACTATCTGGTTTGGCCAGCCGAAGACCTGCGAGAGTTAAGGTAAGAAGACTCGGGTAGCCCTCAGGCCTCTAGGCCTGGCACATTTTCACAAAATTTTGGGTTCCATCTCCATTTCTCCCCTCCCACCTCCACGAAACGCCGAGCATTCTAATTGCCCCTATCACCAATCTGCCCTCTCTTCTAACATCCCTCCCTTCCCTTGTCCCCATCTTCTCTTTTGACCTGTAGGGCCAGATAACTTTCTATACCCCATTATCGGTATTTCTTATTTCCTAGTAGTAAGAACAATACCAGACAGTTGTTCCTAAAACTTTGACTTCCAACTTCTCTTCATCCCTCCCTCTCCACCCCTTCCCTTTGGGAAGCAAGCAATTCCATATAGGCCATATCTGTGTAGCTTTGCAAATGACTTCCATAATAGTCATGTGGTGTAAGACTAACTATATTTCCCTCCATCCTATCCTGCACCCCATTGCTTCTACTTTCTCTTTGGATCCTGTCCCTCCCCAAGAGTGCTGACTTCAAATTTCTCCCTCCTCCCACTACCCTCCCTTCCATCATCCACCCCCCACCCTGCTTATCCCTTTCTCCCCCACTTTCCTGTATGGTAAGATAGGTTTTCGTACCAAAATGAGTGTGCATTTTATTCCTTCCTTTAGTGGAATGTGATGAGAGTAAGCTTCATGTTTTTCTCTCATCTCCCGTCTTTTTCCCTCCACTGAAAAGTCTTTTGCTTGCCTCTTTTATGAGAGATAATTTGCCCCATTCCATCTCTCCCTTTGTCTTCCCAATATATTTTTCTCTCACTGCTTCATTTTTTTAAAGATATGATCCCATCCTACTCAGTTCACTCTGTGCTCTCTCTCTCTCTCTCTCTCTCTCTCTCTCTCTCTCTCTCTTCTCTCTCTCTCTCTCTCTCTCTCTCTCTCTCTCTCTCTCTCTCTCTCTCTCTCTGTGTGTGTGTGTGTGTGTGTGTGTAATCCCACCAAATACCCAGATACTGAAAAGTTTCAAGAGTTACAAATATTGTCTTTCTATGTAGGAATGTAAACAGTTCAACTTTAGTAAGTCCCTTATGACTTCTCTTTGCTGTTCATCTTTTCCTGGTTCTCTTCATTCTTGTGTTTGAAAGTCATATTTTCTTTTCAGCTCTGGTCTTTTCATCAAGAATGCTTGAAAGTCCTCTATTTCACCGAAAGACCATTTTTTCCCCTGAAGTATTCTACTCAGTTTTGCTGGGTAGGTGATTCTTGGTTTTAGTCCTAGTTCCTTTGACTTCTGGAATATCCTATCCCATGCCCTTCGATCCCTTAATGTAGAGGCTGCTAGATCTTGTGTTATGCTGATTGTAGTTCCACAATAATTGAATTGTTTCTTTCTAGCTGCTTGCAATATTTTCTCCTTCACCTGGGAATTCTGGAATTTGGCCACAATTTTCCTAGGAGTTTCTCTTTTTGGATCTCTTTCATGCGGTGTTCTGTGGATTCCTTGAATATTTATTTTGCCCTCTGGTTCTAGAATCTCAGGGCAGTTTTCCTTGATAATTTCATGGAAGATGATGTCTAGGCTCTTTTTTTTTTGATCATGGCTTTCAGATAGTCCCATAATTTTTAAATTGTCTCTCATGGATCTATTTTCCAGGTCATTTGTTTTTCCCATGAGATATTTCACATTATCTTCTATTTTTCCATTCTTTTGGGCTTGTATTGTGATATCTTGCTTTCTCACAAAGTCCTTCGCCTCCATCTGTGCCATTCTAATTTTGAAAGAACTATTTTCTTCAGTGAGCTTTTGAATCTCCTTTTCCATTTGGCTAATTCTGCTTTTGAAAGCATTCTTCTCCTCATTGGCTTTTTGAACCTCTTTTGCCACTTGAGTTAGCCTATTTTTCAAGGTGTTATTTTCTTCAGCATTTTTTGGGTCTCCTTTAGCAAGCTGTTGAGTTTCTTTTCATGCTTTTCTTGCATCTCTCTCATTTCTGTTCCCAGTTTTTCCTCCACCTCTCTTACTTGATTTTCAAAATCCTTTTTGAGCTCTTCCATGGCCTGAGCCTGTGGAATATTTATTTTGTGTGTTTGGGATATAGAAGACTTGACTTCTGTGTTTTTCCCTGATGGTAAGCATTGTTCTTCCTCATTAGAAAGTAAGGGAGGAGATATCTGTTCACCAAGAAAGTAACCTTCTATGGTCTTATTTTTTCCGGTTTCTGGGCATTTTCCCAACCAGTTACTTGACTTTTGGGTCCTTTGTCAGGAATAGGGTACACTCTGGGGCCCTGTAAGATATCAGTTCCTCCAAGGTGGCACAATCAAGCGTGTACTGGTCTGGGCACAGGGAAGGATTTTTGTGCCCAGAATCTTAGCAGAGTTTCCTCTCCACAGGCACCTGACCTGCAATTCCGCCAAGCTAACACTGGGGAGGTGAAATTTAGTCAAGGTGTGGGGCAGGGCTACCATTCAGTGCCGCCAGGGGTTTTTACAATCCAGCATTGGTCTCGAGCTGCTGTGGGGGCTGCTGTGAGATCTGCTGCTGCCTGGTCAAAGTGGCCTCTGTGTCGGGTGCCTAAGGTCAGAGCTATGGAAGGCCCTTCTCCCTTCCTCACCAGCTGAAAAAACCCCGTCACTGACCTTTGGTGCCTGTGGCTTGAGGGATCTGTGAACCCCCTGCTGAGACTGTTGATTCTGCACCTGTAGATTCTGCCCCCAAGGACTGTGCATGGGCTGCTCCCATGACCAAGGCTGGGCTGGGCTCTGCTCCACACCTGGTTCAACCAAAGTTTCTCACGGGCCTTTCAGGTCACCCTGGGCTGGAAATCTCCTCCAATTCGTTGTTCTCCACTTTTGCTGCTCCAAAATTTGTTGAGAGTCCCTCTCTACAGGTATTTTATGGGCTGTGTGGTGAAAGGTTGTATTTTTTTCTCTTTCTGCTTGGCCATCTTGGCTCTGCCCTGTATATTAATACAGTCCTAATGAATGATTCTACTCAGTTTGTTAGAACAGTATCCTCTCAGCTTCCACCAGCCTAGCTGTACCAGATTTAAAACTACAGCAATCATCAAAATTAGTTTGTGTTGGCTAAAAATAGAATAGTGGATCAGTACAATAGGTTAGGTACTCAAGACACAGTAGTCAATGCCTATTGTAATCTATTGTTTGATAAACCCAAAGACTCCAACTTCTGGGATAAGAACTCACTATTTAACAAAAACTGCTAGGAAAACTGGAAAATAGTATGGCCTAAACTAGCATGGACTAACACTTTACACCATATATCAGAGAAGGTCATAATGGATATGTGATTGGGAAATTAGAGGTGATACCAAAAGCAAATTAGGAGAGAAAGAAGTAGTTTACCTGCCAGATCTACGGAGAATAGGAAGAATTTAGTCCCAAACAAAAAATAGAGAACATTGTGAAAGCAAAAGGGATAATTTTGATTACATTAATTTGAAAAGTTTTGCACAAGTAAACTTGATGTAACCAAGATTAGAAGGGAAGCAGAAAGCTGGGAAACAATTTTTATAGCCATTGTCCCTGATAAAGGCTTCATTTCTTTAATATATAAAGAACTGAGTCAAATTTATAAAAACATAAGCCATTCCCCTACGTACAAGTAGTCAAAGGATATGAACAGGCAGTTTTCCGTTGAAGAAATTAAAGTTATTCATAATCATATAAAAATGCTCTAAATTACTATCATAGAAATGTGAATCAAAATGACTCTGAGGTACCACTTCACACTTACCAGAGTGACTAATATGACAATACAGGAAAATGATAAATGTTGGAAAAGATTTGGGAAAATTGGAACCCTAATGCATTGTTGGTGGAGTTGTGAACTGATCCAACCCTTCTGGAGAGCAGTTTGGAACTATGCCCAAAGGGCGATAAAACTGCATACCATTTGATCCAGCAATATCACTACTAAGTCTTCCTCCCAAAGAGATCACAAAAAAGTAAAAGGACCCGCATGTACAAAAATATTTGAGCAGCTCTTTATGTTGTGTCAAAGAATTGGAAATTAAGGGGATGCCCTTCAATTTGGGAATGGCTGAACTGTGGTGTATGAATATAATAGCATGCTATTATCCTGTAAGAAATGATAAGCAAGTGAATTTCATAAAAGCCTGAAAAGACTAACATGAATTGATTCTCAGAACATTTTATAGTAACAACCCCATTGTATGATGGTTGTGTTTGAGAAACTTAGTTCTTCTCAGCAATACTATGATATAAGACTCATGATGAGAAATGTTATCTACATCCAGAGAAAGAATTATGGAGTAAGTTTGAATGTAGATTGAAGCATACTATTATCTCTCTTTTTTTGTTTTTTGTCTGCTTTGTGATTTCCCCTTGTTCTGATTCTTCTTTCCCTACATGATTAATATGGAAAGGTTTTATATGTTTGTATATGAATAGCCTATATCACATTGCATGCTGTCTTGGGGAAAGTAAGAGGGTATGGAGAGAGAGAAAATTGGAACTCAAAATATTATAAAAGTGAATGGTGAAAACTATCTTTATGTGTAATTGGAAAAAAATACTACTAAGTGGGGGAAAAGAACACCACCCCCCAAACATAACTTTGACCACAATCTGTTGTTGCTTTATTCTTAACTTTTCAATGTGGAAAGCAGCATTAAACATGAACCCCTCTGCCCATGCCTGGAAGGAATACTGGAATCCTTTGGTGCAGAGTAAGGAAGAGCGATAAAATATAGTAGAAATTATTTCACTAAAAGTCTTCTAATCAAATGAGATAAGAGTAGAACACTTAGCACAGTCTCTAGCATATATTTATTATTTTCTTTGACTCAAAACTGTTCTCTTTTTGCTATGTTCCATGGTAAGTAGCATGTCAGATATTACCCTCACTTATGAGTAATCCAACAGGGTAAACCAAAGAAGTACATATATGTAGGAAAGAGCCTGACAATGGACAACAAAGTAGGCTTCATTGTCCTGTATATGATGCAGTTCTCTTCTGATCTTTATTGTATAACAATATGGCATTGATTATTAAAGATTAGATTTCATTTGACAGATAAAACCAACCATAGTGATCTTTTAGCCCAACTCACAGATTTTAAAGAGGAGGAAACTGAGTCCTAGCCAAGGTAATTGACTTGGACAAGGTGACACAGGTAGTGATCAACAGAGATAGTGATTAAATTCTTTTTTTTTAGTTGTGATGAGACCCAGTGTACTTTTCTATTGTCTCCAGGTAAAAATGTAAGCTATGTATCCAAGTACTGAAAATGCTACAATCTGATGTCCGTGCACTCCTTCACATCACATCATGCTTCATTCTCTTTGTATTCTAGCCAAACTGGCATGGAACTGTTAAAGTTCCTCCTTTCTACTTAGTCCCTCCATCTGGCCCTAGAACTATTTCCTAATTTTCTTTCTTTGAATGCGTATGCTCCAATGAAATGTAAGCTTTTGGAAGTCAGGTCTGCTTGCTGATTTCCCTTTGATTCCCAAAGCCTAGCAAATTATCTTTCACAGAGCATAGTTCTTAATCTATTAACTGCGTTGAGATTATTTGAAATACTCCTTTTCAAATAATTTGGCACATGGTACCATTATGTCAGATTTTATACTCTTAGCCTCAAATATCATTGTAGAGAATGACTGCAGCAATGAAATTAAAAGACATTTGCTCCGTGGAAGTAAAGCTA
Source organism: Notamacropus eugenii (assembly GCF_028372415.1). NCBI lineage: Eukaryota > Metazoa > Chordata > Mammalia > Diprotodontia > Macropodidae > Notamacropus > Notamacropus eugenii. The sequence goes on from NC_092880.1 coordinate 9,035,989, forward strand.
TGGCAAATCTCTATGCATGTTCCTTCTATGTATATCCCTTTTATATTTCATAATAGATGCACAATTTTCAAGATTAACAAGTATCATCTTCCCTTATAGGGAGGTTAACAGTTTGCCCAAATTGAGTAACAACTTTCCCCCATCTCCTGTTTACCTTTTTATGCCTCTCTTGAAACCTACGTTTGAAGATCGAATTTTCAATTAGTTTCTAATGTTTCTGTCAGGAAGGCCTGGAAATCCCTTATTTTGTTGAATGACCATCTCCTTGACTGAAATGTTATGCTGAACTTTGCTGGGTAGTTGATCCTTGGTTGTAGTCCCTACTCCTTTGCCTTACAGAGTATTGGATTCCAGTTCCTTCGAACTTTTAATGTAGAAGCTGCAAGGTCCTGTGTGATCCTGACTGTAGTTCCTCGATATTTGAATGGTTTCTTTCTGGCTCCCTGTAGTATTTTCTCCTTCACTTGATAGTTCTGTAATTTGGCAACGATATTTCTTGGGGTTTTTCGTTTGGGATCCCTTTTTGGAGGTGAACAGTGGATTCTTTTGATGACTATTTTGCCCTGCGGATCTAACACTTCTGGATAGTTTTCCTTGATGATTTCCTGGAAGATGCTGTCCAGACTCTCTTTTTTCATCATGGCTTTCTTGCACGATGAAAATTTAAATTCTTAAATTTTCTCTCCTGGATCTATTTTCCAGGTCAGTTGTTTTTCCAGTTAGATATTTTACATTTTCTTCTATCTTTTCATTCTTTAGATTTTGTTTGACTGATTCTTGCTGTCTCATAGTCATTAGCTTCTACTTGCCCAATTCTAATCTTTATCAAATTGTTTTCCTCAGTTAACCTTTGCATCTCCTTTTTCATCTGTCCAATTTTTCCTTTTAAGAAGTTATTTTCTCCAGTTAATTTTTGTACTTCCTTTTCCATTTGTTCAATTTTCCTTTTCAAAGAGGTGCTCTCATCAGTGAATTCCTTTTTTTATACTTTTAGAATCATTGGCCAGTTTTTCTTCTATTTCCTTCTTCAGCTGTTCCAGGAGAATTGTTTGAGCATGGGAGCAATTCACACACAGTCCCTTGTGACGTTTCAGATGGAAATACAGTCTCACCACTGACCTCTTTGGTATTTGTGTTTTGGTCTTTGTCCCCATACAAAGATTCTATGGTTTTTTTCTCCCTTCCTTTGCTTTTCCTTTTTCATGATGGTGTTTATGTGTTGTGGCCTTCTGGTTCTTTCAGTTAGAAGCTGCAGAACTTGGTGTTAAGCTGACTTGTGTGAAAAAGCTAAGAGCAGATTTTTGTTTTGTGTTTCCCTGATCAGCCCTGGGGTTAGCTTGTTAAGTGTGGGGGAGGGGTGGTCTGGTCATGGGAAATCTCCTCAGCTGAACTGAGGCAAAGGCAAGCTGAGGGGATGGTGATCCCAGCTACACTATTGTCTTCCCATTTCCACTGGAGTGCTGAGTCACGCCTAGATCCTAGTGCTAGTTTCTACCCCTCCTGGGATTCCTCTCCTGGCACTGAGGCTTGCCTGGGTCGTAGTGAGAGTTTCCTTCTCCCTGGGTGCCCTTTTCTTCCAGTTTGCCTCTGCCACAGTAGGAGAAATCCCCCCGTAGCTATTTTCCTAGCCTCAAGTGTTATGAGACTATTTGCCCCCCCCCCCCTGCTGTTCCCGCTGATCCAGGATTTTTCTGGGGAAGCATTTTATGGTTCTTTTAAGGTCATCAAGGAGGGAGGAGAGATTATTTACTGATCACTTGGCCATCCTGGCTCCCGCAAGTTCAAGTAGGTGACTTACAGACGTTTAATCCTCGGGCTGAAAGTCTCAGAAGCTGCTGCGCTGATATCTGGTGCTCAGGGGCTGTCACTGGCTCGGCTCTGCTGGTCTCTCACCCTAGGCTGGCAGTCCCCTGGTTCCGCCTGCTACTCTCTCAGGTTTCCCAGGGTCCTCCTCCTCCACTGCGCTGGACACACTGCGCTGTGTGCTGTGGGCTCACTCTCGTGGAACAGATCCTTCCTGTGGACCTTCCAGTCTGTCTTGGGCTTTGAATTTGCCACAGCCTGTCTCTTATTGGAATTTGCACCTCCAAAATTTGATCAGATTTTCTTTTGAGAGGCATCTGAAGCAATTTGTCTAAGAGCTTAGGTGAGTCCTTGCTCTCACTCCGCCATCTTGGCTCCACCTCCCCAAGCCATGGCAAATCTGGATAGCACACAACAAAGAGATATCATCTTGCTAACAAGGGTCTATATAGTCAAGCTATTTTTTCAGTAGCAATGTATAGCTGTGAAAGTTCTGTTATAAAGAAAGCTGAATGCCCCAGAATGAATGGTTTTGACTTGGGTGCTGGAGAAGACTTTAAGAGTCTCTTGGACAGCAAGGGTATCAAATAAATCAATATTTAAAGAAATTAATTCAGGCTATTCACTGGAAGGTCGAAGAATGTATGATGGATAGTGTCATGGAAGCAATGAAATGAGCTTGGACAGACCTTCAGGAGATAGTGGAGGATAGAAAGTCCTGCTATGATCACAGGATCATGAAGAGTTGGACATAACAACCATTATGTCCCTTAATCTAGTTTGCCCTCTGTGATGAATTTTCAGATTGAGCCTGTGTGGATATGGTAGTACTGGGGGGAGGAGCAGTGCATGTGTGTGTAAGTGAGTGGTAAGAGTTTGGAGGAAAAGAGCACAGAGATAAAATGAAATGTAGCCATTTCTATATAGACCAGAAATAAGGTCAATTTGGCACAGAGAAATGATGGATGGATTGGGAGTCTGAATATAAGATCCCTTGTCCTGCCTGTCATTTGCTGCCTGTGCAAACTTGAAAAAGTCACTTAGAGCAGTGCTGAGAACATAGCTGGTACATAATAAATGTTTATTGACTGAGTCATTGATAATATCTCAATTTCTTTTACTTCAAACTAGGAGGTAGGTTTACTAGATAGAGTGTAAGATGTCTTCTAAATCTTATTCTATGCTTATGGTATATTAATCACTTACACTGAAAATGACATCCATGACAGTCATTCACTTTTTGCCCCTAAAAAGGTGAATATGATATGAAGAATTGTATAAGGGATTAGTAAGTAAATAATCATAATAGACTCTTAAATTATTGCAAAGTTTAAAAAAATAGCTTGGGCTCTATGATAATTATCTGTTAACAAATAGCTCAACATAAAAAAATACTATATGAAACAGTAGAATGCTAGAATTGTAGTCAGAAAGACATGAGTTTAAATATTGCCTCAGACACTGACTAGCTGTGTGACCTAGGATAAGTCCCTTAACCGTTTTGAGCCCCCATGTTTTTTTATCTGTAAAATGGAGATGATACATAAGAGAATCTATTCAAAGGGGTTGTGATGATTAAAACAAATAATATATTCAAAGTGCTTTGCAAATATTCATACACTATATAAATACTAGGTCTGATAAAAAATTTCTAATGATAAATGCTAATGAAGGGAAAATACATACAAAATAAAGATTAAGAAATTTTTGAGAATTTATCGAGAAATTGTCATGTTATTCATTCATTAAATTAATTCATTAAATAAATATTCCTTAATTATCGTATATTTGCAAAAGAGTATATTAAGTCCCAGGAGAGGGTAGAAACAGCAAAGCTAGCAATATTTCATGCTGGAATAGCAAAACGTGGCTCATGGGAACTTAGAGAAAATAAGCCCAAAAAACTGCTAAAGATGGCTGATGATATGAATAGTTTATGTGAGAGGCATTTTGGGAAAACAAGAAGGTTCAAGACTCAGAGAAAAAATAACATCCAATTGAACAATTATTAGATATCAGAATTAAAGAACGGCATAGTCATTTCGTAACTTAATAAGATAATTCTGGTAGCAATGTAGAGAATATTGGAAAGGAAATAACTGAATAAGAGAGATCAATTAATAGGGCATTATTATAGTCGAAATAAGAACTATAGAGGTATTTGCCGAGTGAATGGAAGAATTAAAAGAGAGATATTGAGGAAAATATTGTGAACATAAAATTGACAAAACTTTACAATAAACTCATGCATTTGTAATTGTAAAAAACTTAATGGGGGATGTGATGATGAGTGCAATGACTTTTTGTCCACGTCATGCTTGACATGTTTCTAAGACATCCAGTTCAAAATGCCAAATGGGAAGTTGGTGAGGGAGAAATATGTATGAAGAAAACAGCTAAGGCTGGATACATAAATATAGGAGATTGCCTAGAAATAATCATTGAAACTACAGCATACTTTGTCACAAAAAAGGGAGTGTGCAGAAAAAGAATAAGAGAGCCCAAGATGCAGTCTTGATTTTCCAGAACATTTACAGAAGAAATTTAATGTGCACAAATATATGGAATTTAATAGACTTGAATTGGCAGTGTTGCACTTAGATGTTTAAAAATTGATTTCAGAAATGCAAGATGGGTCAAGATGGATTATGTAGCTATCAACATAATAAAAATATATAAATGCATAAATATGGGAAAAGAGAGAAAGAAAATGCTAGCCACCTCCACAGAAAGAAGTGATGGAGTCTGATTACAGAGTGAAGCATACTGTATTTTTACTTTCTTTCTTTTTCCTTCAACAAAACTAATTTAGAAATATGTTTTAACTGATTGAACATGTATAACCTAAGTCAAATTGCTAACCATCTCAGGGACAAGAGACAGAAGAGGAAGGGAGAGAATTTGGAACTCAATTTTTTTTAAACTTTAAAATGACATGTTTTCACATGTAATTGGGGAAAATAAAGTATTATTAAATACAAAGTGTATGGAGTAGAGGAGTAGAAAAAAAATACTACTCAAAAAAGTTAAAACAAAGTATTCCAGTGAGGCAATGCAGGAGTCAGTTCAGAAATAGTGTCCATTTCCAATACCTAACAAACTGAAATAGTTTATTGTGATTTAATTTACTCACATTTATGTTCTGCGGGATAGTTCTCATCACACACATAAACACACTCACAAAATGCTGAAGCTCTAAGCTACACTATAAATACTAAATTAGGTATTTTTCATATATTTTTAGACAGACTCATTCAAAGATTACAGCCTTACACGTATCATAGATAATTATGTTTGAGTAAACTTAGACTGAAGTATTTAGGTTATTGCTTTCATTGTCATTTACTGCAATATAGAAGTGTGCTTATTAATAGCATGAGATGAAAGATACATATATATATATATATATATATATATACATAATGATATAAAGCCAGAAATATATATACATATACATGTGTATATGTATATATATATATACATATATATGTAATTAATATGAAGCTAGAAATAAAAGGTATCTCAAAGACAGACTGGGCATGACAGTTTTCCAAGCCTAGGAGAAAGGTGTACAAAAATTGGATTTTTAAATAATATTGTGATAAATGAAGAGAGGGCCTGTCTCTGCATATTGAATTTTTTTGTGAATCAGTTTACATAAGTAATATTTGTTTCATTGCAGCAATGGAATACTTGTCCTTCATGCTATATTTTATGATTTTAGCTTCTTGTTGGGGCCGAAAAGTAAAGCCCTTTTTTTCTCTCTTTCTGTTCATTGATAGTACTGACAGAATACAAAGAATCCCAGTTGTGTCTTTTGGTCCTTAAATATATGAATTTAACCCAAGTTTAAGAGACTGTAAGATCCTCACAATCATAGTATATGAAAACCGCAGAATATGTGATGCTTAGTTCAGAGAAGAGAAGTTTAGAGGTGAACAGTGGAGGCAGAGTGAAATTGCTCTCTTCAACTAAATGGTTTATGTATGGAAAATATTTTTCTTTTTTTTCTTTTTTTAAATTTTTCAGTTTATTTACTTTGAGTGTTCCATAATCACTATGATACAACCTAGATTTTTCTTTCCCTCCCTCCCCCTCATTCCTTCCCAAGTCCCCCCCCCCTTACCCAGATGGCATACAATTTTATATAGGTTCTGCACATACTTTCCTATTAAATACATTTTCACCATACTCATGTTGTGTAGAAGAATTAAAATGAATGGGGGAAATGATAAAACAAAAGAAAACACAATACAAAAGAAAATGATCTACTACAATCTGTGATTGAATTCGATAGATCTTTCTCTGAATGTGGAAGGCATTTTAACTTAAAAGACCATTGGGAATTTTTTAAGTCCTTGCATTGCAATGAAGTTCTAAGTCTAACAGAAAAAGTCCCCGCACGCTGTGGTTGTTGCTGTGTACAAAGCTCTCCTGGTTCTGCTACTTTAGCTCAGCATAAGATCACATAAGTCTTTCCAGGCCCCTCTGTAGTTTTCCTGTTCATCATTTCTTATAGCACAATAGTATTCCACTACATTCATATACCATAATCTCTTCAGGCATTCCCCAATTGAAGGGCATCCCCTTGATTTCCAGGTTTTGGCTACCACAAAGAGTGCGGCTATAAATATTTTTGAACATGTGGGGCTCTTTCTCACTTTTATGATCAGTGGGGTATACAGTCCTAGAAGAGGTATTGCTGGGTCAAAGGGTATGGACATTTTTGTACCCTTTGGGAATAGTTCCAAATTGCTTGGATCAGCTTACAGCTCCATCAAAAATGAATTAGTGTTCGAACTCTCGCACACCTTTTCCAAAATTTGTCATCTTTCTGTTCTGTCATGTTAGCCAATCTGATCGGTATGATGTGGTATCTCAGAGTTGTTTTGATTTGAATCTCTCTAATCAATAGTGATTTCGAGTATTTTTTCATGACTATAGAGAGCTTTAATTTCTTACTCTGAAATTTGCCTGTTCATGTCCTTTGACCATTTGTCAATTGGGGAATGACGTGTATTCTTGTACATATAACTCAGTTATTTACATATTTTAGAAATGAAGCCCTTATCACAGACACTAGTTGCAAAAAATCTTTTGCAATTTTCTGCTTCCTTCCTGATCTTGGTTGCATTGAGTTTGTTTGTGCAAAAACTGTTCAGTTTAATGTGATCAAAATTATCCATTTTGTAATTCATAATGCTTTCTATCTCTTCTTTAGTCAAAAATTCTTCCCTTCTGCACAAATCTGATAAATACACAATTCCTTGCTCCACTAATTTGTTTATAGTATCAATCTTTATACCTAGATTATGTGCCCATTTGGACTTTCTTCTTATGTACAGTGTCAGGCATTGGTCTATGCCTAGTTTCTGGCACATTTTTATCCAGTTTTCCAGGCAATTTTTGTCAAAAAGTGAATTCTTATCCCAGAAGCTAAGGTCCTGGGGTTTATCAAACAGTAGATTTCTATATTCATTGCCTACTGTGTCTTGAGTACCTAGCATATTCCATTTGTCTATCCTTCGGTTTCTTAGACAGTACCAAGTAGTTTTGATGATTGCTGCTATATAACAAAATTTGAGATCTTGTAGTGCTAGGCAACCTTCACTAGCATTACTTTTCATTAGTTCTTTTGCTATTCTGGATCATTTGTTCTTCCAGATGAAATTTGATATTATTTTTTCCAGGTCTAGAAAAAAATTGTCTGATAGTTTGATTAGTATGGCACTAAATAAGTAATTTAATTTAGGTAGAATTGTCATTTTTATTATATTGACTTGGCCTACCCATGAGCAACTGATGTTTTTCCAGTTACTGAGATCTGACTTTATTTGTGCAAAAAGTGTCTTGTAATGGTATTCATATAGTTTCTGGATTTGTTTTGGCAGGTAGACTCCTAAATATTTTACATTGTCTACCCTAACTTTAAATGGATTTCTCTTTCTATCTCTTGCTGCTGGGATTTTTTCCTAATACATGGAAATGTAGATTACTGTGGGTTTATTTTTTTAACCTTCAACTTTTCCAAAGTTGTTTATTACTTCAAGTAGTTTTTCACTTGAATCTCTGGAATTCTCTAAGTAAAACATCATTGCATCCGCAAAGAGTGATAAATTAGTTTCCCTTTTTGCCTATTCTAATTTTTTAAATTTCTTTATCTTCTCTAATTGCTACAGCTAACACTTCTAGTACCATATAGAATAATAGTGGTGATAATGGTCATCCTTGTTTCACCCCTGATCTTGTTGGAAATGCATCTAGCTTCTCCCCATTGCATATAATGATTGCTTAAAGTTTTAGGTAGATAGATACTGCTTATTATTTTACGGAAAGTTCCCTTTACTCCTATGCTCTCTAGTGTTTTTAAATAGGAATGGGCGTTGTATTTTTCAAAAGCTTTTTCTGCATCTTTTGAGATAAATATGTGGTTTCTGTTAACTATGTTGTTGGTAGATCAATAATGCTAATAGTTTTCCTAAATTTGAACCAGCCCTGCATTCCTGTTATGAATCCTACCAGATCATAATGTATTATTCTCATGATAAATTGGTGTATTCTTTTTGCTAAAATCTTATTTAAAATATTTGCATCTGTACTCATTAGACAAATTGGTCTATAATTTTCTTTCTCTGTGTTGTCTCTTCCTGGTTTAAGTATTAAAACCATATTTGCATTATAAAAATATTTAGGAGGACTCCTTATTCCCCAGTTCTCCCAAATAGTCTATATAGTATTGGAATTAACTGTTCTTTAAATGTTTGATAGAATTCACTTGTAAATCCATCATCTAAATTTAGAGAAAGGAAAGAAAGAATGAAGGAATGACGGAGCAAAGGAATGAATGAATGAAAGAAGGGATGATATTTAGATAATATACATAGCTACAAAGCAAGAGTAATAGTAGTTACCATATCCAGAATTTCAATTCAGATTAATTTGCACAAGAGACCAATAGTGAAGGCAATAGAGTAAAAATAGATATAAAAAGGTCCAATTCCAAGGCAATAAACATGAATAAATTGTATTCTTACAGCAAGAAAGCAAATTTAACCTCACTTGTGCTACTGAAACTTCACCAGATGAAAGCAATGAATGGTCCATGGCTTTGTGAATGGGTTTTTCACAATAATACTACGATTCAAAGAATTCAGAACATCACCATTCAACCAATGGGGAAAACATGTTAAGAGAATAATAGTGATCTTTCAATAATTAGACAGTTAGGAATCAATAAAGCCAGGGTTGCAATACAATCTCATGGCTCAAATCCCCAGACTTGCTCACTATATAACACTGCTGCATTAAGAGATGTTTATAAGACTAGACTTTGAATCAGAAGACCTCTCATTAAAAGGTGATAAGAATTATGGGAAAACTGTCCCCAAATAGCACAGAAGGTCAGGAATCATTTCTACTTAATCAGTGTGGTGATTGGATCTAAGTGGTCATTTTTAGAAAGAGTCTGGTTCCCCTTTCAAAGTTGGATGGTATATGGTAATATATGGCAATGCTTAAGAGAAAGAATAGCTTAGTGAAAGGAGTCAAGGGAGCCCTGAGTTCAACCCTTCGTCTGAAACTTACCCACTGTGGAAGTTTGGGAAAGTTATTCAGATTGTTTGAGTCCCAGTCTCCTAATATGTAAAATGGAAATAGCTGTTAGTGCTTCTATTAGAGTGCTGGTGTGAGGATAAGATGTGATAATATATGTAAAGAGTTCTCGAAACATTAATGTACCTTGTTTATTCCACTTATTATATTGTCATATTTCCAATGCATTAATTAAAGAAGGCACCTGGATATGCTTTAATCTCATCTAAGAAAGATAAGTTTGAACTCCTTTGTTTGCTCATCTTCAACTTTTCTGACTATAAAGATGTTTGTATACTCACTAATCTAGAAGCTTTCTAAAAGTTTTAAAATAAACGATACTACTTAAGGCTCATATTTTTTGGAGGGAGATGTCCCAAGGATGAACTTTCCCCTCACAATAAACCTTTCTGTGTACCAATAAAAAATAAATAAAATAGGAGCAAAACCTAAAAGTATCTTGCACCCCCGGCTAAATAAATGCACAGTACTTTTGTTGTAGCTGCTTGTTTTTTTTATTTTTTATTTTATAATTTCCTAGGTTTTTTCTTATTTATTAATGCCGATTTTTGTTACATTATTTTTAGTAACAGTATATTACCACTCCCATATCTCTCGTAACAAAGAAAATGGTCAAGGAAAACAAAACATTAAAGAAACCATATTTAATATCTTCTTTTTAATTTGTGTTTTATTTTTATTTCAAAATATTTATTTTTCCCCAAATTAGATGTAAAGATAATATTTGTCATTCTTTTTTTGAGGTTCAGCGTCTAGCAATCTTATATAGGTTATACATGTACAATTGATAGCTTCTTCAACTCTCCACAACCATAGTTCTCCTGACTTACAATGCTAAGAGGGAAATATGTATCAGCATCTTTTCCAGGAGTAAATTTGTTATTAAAATTTATCTGAACTCAGCTGTGTCTTTACTTTCCTTTCATGCACATTATTGTAGACTTTGTGAGTGCTTTTATGTTTGCTGTATTTCTTTGCTCTGAAGACATTTAAAACTTTTTTCCCATTTATTTATTTCCTCACATTCATTTTCCTCATTATACAACATTTTATTTCATCCCTAAGATAAAACATTGATGGATTAAAGTCTACATTTTTAAACTAGTTATTTGTTCCTCTTTCACAAAAAGTACTATTAATATTTTCTTTATGTATGACCATTCTGTCATTGACTTCTTTAAAGTCAAATTAGTGAGTTTGCTGAGCCAAAAATATAAATAATTCATTGACATTTCCTGCATAATTCCAAATAGTTTCTCACATTATTTAGATGTTAACCAATCCAGTAACATAATAGTAGTGTGTTCATATTCTCAAAGAAGCTCACAACTTGAATACTTCTAATTTTTATCACAATAGCTACTTTGTAATTAGTGAAAACAAAACAGATAAGTCCAGTTTCATTCCTCTTATTAGTAATAGTTTAATAGTGAATGATAATTCACAATTTTTATTCTGTATATGTAATCTGATCATACTATTAGATTTCTCATCTATTGTGAATAATATATCTTAGCACTATCGTTGTGTAACAATTTCAGATATGTTTTGAATATCAATATTTTTTCAGAAATATATAAAAATTATGTTTTTGCCTAAAATCATTGTATCAAAATTTTTGCACAAGGGATTTTTCATTTCACGTAACTAAAATGTTCTCTTTTGTCTGTGTTCTCTTTTATTCCTTAGGCAGTTATTGAAGTTGCTTCTCACTAGGCTAAGATTGTTGCTGTGAAATGCAGGAAAGCCTGGGATGCAATGCTCTTTCTGATACTGGCTAGATCTAGGAACCTTGCCAAGTCATTTAAATGCTCTGACACTGTATTACCTCCCTGGTAAAAAGGTCATAATTGCCATACTTCACAGTGTGTTTTCTTCATTGAATGAAGTAATATATGTAAAGCCTGTGGCAAATCATAAAACACTGAAAATAATAGTTAATTTTATGATTTCTGTAATTATAGATCTGGAATGAACTTCCTTATGTCTCCACCATTAACGCTGGAGTGATCTCTTATAGAAATTACACACATGCTACTTATATACAGTCAATTACTTATAGTTGTGAAGCAAAATCTCAAAATCCCGGCAAGTAAAAAGTTTAATGGAGGAGCACCAAATACCTTATGGAGAAGGAAAGCAATACACTCCTGTTGGTGATTTTGAACTTAAACCCTCCTGTTAGAAAGATAACCAATTACTTGAGTACACCTATTTTGAAAGAGCTTAGACCACTCTTTAATACACTGTCTGGTAGTGGAATATATATGCCTCCTCTTCTCATGGAAATGATAGTCTATGTGATGAATGAGTTATGCATTTTCTGACATGGTAAACTTCCTGATTTGCTTTGTTTAGCTGTATGTTGTTGTGAGAGAAGCCTCAATGTCTGTTTATGGGGGGGATGCAAGGGGCCAGAACAAAGGGCAATAAATGACATCAAAGTAATGAAAACAACATCAATAGAAGAGTAGACCAACAAAAAGAACTCTTGTTATTCCTCTGGAGGAGAGGAAGAGATGTGTTTAGGAAGAAGAATCTGAAGTCCAGGTGCAAATTGAAGGAAGAATCATTAGTAGTTTGATGATAAATTTAAGGGAGGCCATATTAGAGAGGTCAAAATATTTATGTTAAGTATTGAGCTTTATTTATATGTTTACTTGTTTTATTGTTTGTTTTATTATGTTTATCTTTAGCCTGCCCCATGAGGTGATTTTCTTAAGGTCAGAACTAGAATGGAAAAGTTTTTTTCCCAGCATTTGGATTAATGTGATTTTTATCTAAATTATAATTGTTGCGTGTATTCGTGTAACTGTGGTAATTCAATCTATATATCTATACAAGTTTGCAAAGAGAGAGCATTCATCACAAGATAAGCACTAACAGATGTTGCGCCAATATTTTTCTTAAGGCGAAAGGGTTCACCAATCAAAGCAAACCAGCCTAGGGAATGGGAATAGGGAACAAATAGCATAATCTATACTTGCAATGATTTGACACTAAATTAATAATTGGGCAACTATGTGGTACACTGGATAGAGTGCCAGGGCTGGAGTTAGGAAAGCTCACCTTCCTGAGTTTAAAAGTGGCCTCACCTACTTACTATCTATGTGACCTTGAGGAAATAACAACCCTGTTTGTCTCTATTTCCTCATCTATAAAATGAGCTGGAGAAGGAAATGGCAAACTACTCCACTATCGTTGCCAAGAAAACCCCAAAAAGAGTAAGGAAAAGTCAGACATGACTGAAACAACGGAAGAGCAACAATGAATATTTAGCAAATTATAACTTAGTGGACACAACTATGCATCAGAATCTTACTTTTATCCATTAATCAATAGATGAGAAATCTGTATATGGAAAATACAGAATGAAAATATTCTTGGGACTTCAATAAGTGTACTAACTTAAATTGGTGCACTGCCGCAGACAAGATTATTTCCCACAATTTCCTGTATATACTCTGATTCAATAAAAAAATAAGAATAGCTAAAGAACTCTTAAAATAGTTTTTAACTACTTAACTGGACAGCTAGGTGGTGCAGTGGATAGAGCACCAGTGCAGGAGTCAGGAGGACCTGAGCTCAAATTTCACTTCAGATACTTGACACTCACTAACTGTCTGACCTTGGGCAAGTCACTTAACCCAATTGTCTCATCCTGGGTCATCTCCAGTCATCCCGATGTATACCTGTTTACTGGATTCAGATGGCTCTGGAGGAGAAGTGAGGCTGGTGACCTGCACAACCCTCCCTCACTCAAAACAAAGTCAATTGCAAATCATGTCATCATTTCTCTGATGGCATGGCCTTCTTCGGCAACGAAGGAGGAACATACATATGGAACAGATCTCCCAGGGCTACGTTTTAGCTCAAGCTAAAACTCAAATTTATCCAATATAATAATGTGTGCATGTGTCTGTGTGTGTATATCACACATATATGCAAATGGATGTGTGTGCATATACACGGACATATATATATATATATATATTATATATATGCTTGTATACACATGTTAATTAACATATGTTAAAGTGTTTCTCTGTTTAACTTAATGTTTAAATCTGCATTATAGATATTGCACCAGGAATGAGCAGACCAAGAGTTCACACTAAAATGTGAAATAAGGATAAAGGGTTAATGAGTTAATGCTATTCATTTCTTACTGCAGATGACTGAATCTATAAATATGGTATTTTAAACATCAGTCAGTGGAAGAAATATTTGGGAGCGGAAAGTGTCACTGAAATCATATCTTAATGGTGATCTACTCCTTCAAATATGTATTTATGAATCACTTGTTATTTTCAAGGTATATGGAGATATACAAGACAAGACCCTTCTTATCAAAATACTTAGAATCTTGGAACAGACATGGTATATATAAAAAGATCCCTGAGGGAGCATAAGGCACATATGTCTGTGTATGTGTATGTGCACATGTTCATATGTATGTATACACATACACATGCACATACATACTAATACACACGTATGTGTATAGTATACGCATGTATATGTAGTTGTACATGTATTTGTGAGTACATGTCTACTTATATTTATGTGCATATGTGTCTACATGTGTATGTTTGTATGTGTGTATATATGGATGTGTACATTTACTTTTGTATAGATAGATAGATAGATAGATAGATAGATAGATAGATAGATAGATAGATAGATAGATAGATAGATGGATGGATGCATAGGTAGATAGACAGATACACAAACAGACAGAGAGACAGATAGGGAGATAGACAGGGAGACAGAGAGACAGAGAGACAGACAGACAGACAGACAGACAGACAGACAGACAGACAGACAGACAGACAGATAGATAGATAGATAGATAGATAGATAGATAGATAGATAGATAGATAGATAGATAGATAGATAGATGTGCTAGTTAACAAATTCCTGCTATAATTTTAATGATCTAGTAATTCAAGGATGGGAGAAATGTCTGTTGGCTAAAGTCATCTGAAAATGCCACACAGAGGAAAGAATAAAGTTTAGACAGGGCTTGAGAGAATGAGGAGATTCTGATCATCAAAGATGATTAGGGAAAATTTTCCAGGCAGGAAGAAAACCATCAGCAAAGATTAAAAAGGCTAAAAAGTCAAGATACGTAAGGCCAGTACTAGTTCAAGAAATTAGTATTGCATTCTATTTTTTCTATTTCATATCTTATACAAAAGCTATGGCTTCTGCTTTTATGAGAGTACCATCTTCGAAAGTGAAAATATTAGCTGTGGAATGGTGTTATAGATGGTGTTTATGAGATTAAGGGTGATTTTAAAAGTTTTACTGGATGACTTTTCATGGATACATATTTTCATCGAAATATCCAAGAAAGATAGTCACAAGATATTAGTACATTACAAGACACGCAGTAAATATTGGACCAATACTAGATAATCTAATCAACACCAGCCTCCTCCCTTTTTATTTTTCTGAGATGGAAACTGAAGCCTAGGAAAGAAAGTTATTTGCTGGTTCTGTATTCAATATTTCCACAGGCAGAAGAAATTCACAAAATGGAAAGAAATAATGTTACATTTGTGTTGGAATTCGTTCTCCTGGGATTTTCTGACCTTCCTAACCTCCAAAGACTTCTATTTGGAATTTTTCTGGTCATCTATATGAGTATACTTATCGGAAATGGCCTCCTCATTGTCATAACTAAAACTAATTCTGCTCTCCAAACTCCCATGTATTTTTACCCTTGGGAACTTTTCCTTCTTGGAAATCTGTTACACATCAGTCACTCTCCCTAAAATGCTCAGAGACCTTTGGACTCAGAAGGGAAATATTTCATTTTTGTCCTGTGCTCTACAAACTTGTTTCCTTTATATTCTGGGGGCAGCAGAGTGCTTGCTCCTGGCTGTGATGGCTTATGACCGTTTTGTGGCCATCTGTAAGCCTCTCTATTATACTCTCATCATGAATCCCAAGGTGTGTGTCCAGCTGGTGATTGCCTCCTGGATCACTGGGATGCCTGTCCTGATAGGAGTTACATACCAAATTTTCTCTCTGATCTTCTGTGGTTCCAACAAACTCAATCATATTTTCTGTGAAGCTCCACCATTACTGGAGGTGGCCTGTGGGGACACATATCAGAAAGAGCTCTCTGTCCATGTTCTTGCTCTGTTTTTTGTCATGATTCCCTTTCTGTTGATACTCATGTCCTATGTCAAAATCATTACAGCAATCTTGAAGCTGCCATCAAACTCAGGGAAATCCAGAGCATTCTCTACTTGTTCTTCCCACCTCATGGTTGTAGGCTTATTCTATGGGTCTGGTAGTATTGTGTATTTGAGACCCAAATCCAGTCATTCAGTCAAATCAGACAAAGTCTTCTCCCTTTTCTATACTATTATGACTCCAGTGTTTAATCCCATGATATACAGCCTGAGGAATAAGGATGTAATACTTGCACTGAGAAAACTCTTCAGAAAATGATAAAATTCATGAAGCAAATAGTCAAATCTTATGCACACACCCATATACACCCCCCATACACACACACACACACACACACACACATATATACAAGCATACATATATACACACATACATACACACTCTATATATAAACATATATGTGTGTGTGTGTATATATATATGTATATATATACACATATATACACATATACATATATATGTTTTCTTCTTTTTGTCTTATTGGTGCTAAATAAATCGATCCCTCTTCTTTTGTAAGATATTGATAACATACTTGAAATAAAGAACTAGAGATTATATTTTAAAATACCCCAAACCTGCCTAAAATTTCAAATTCATTTTGCTAGACTTTAACTGGTTCATGAAGCTGTCCTTTATTTCTTGGGGTGACTTGAAACATCGAGAGTAACTTTAATATATTTTGTCTTCTTATCCTAACAAAATTCAAATTTATTCCTTTTCCTCAAAATGTACCTTTAAGTACAGGTCATTTTAACTATGTATGTATGTGTGCATGTTCAATTCAGTTAGCATTTTTAAGTGCTGTTATGGGTCAAGAATTGTGCTAAGTGCTGGGAACCCAAATGAGAAAAAAGAAGACAATTTTTCCCCTCAGAGGGTTTACAAACTAATGCAGAAGGAAAACATAAATGGAAGCTAAAGTTGGGTTAGGGAAGTGTGCGTCAAGGATTGCCCAGTTCTTGATGCTCCATGGAGTCCAAAACAAGCAGTTCTGTTCTTAGGGAAAGGAGAGAGAGAGAGAGAGATAGAGAGAGAGAGAGAGAGAGAGAGAGAGAGAGAGAGAGAGAGAGAGAGAGAGAGAGAGAGAGAGAGAGAGAGAGAGACAGACAGACAGAGAGGGATAGAGACAGAGAGAGAGACAGAGAAGAGATAGAGAGACAAAGAGAGACAGAGAGACAGAGACAGATTCAGAAAGAGATAAGAGATACAGAGAAAAACGGAGACAGATTGAGAGAGAGAGAGGAATGAGAGATAATACTTTGTTTTTAAGCTAAGTTAAAAAACCTTATATCCAATCACATGATGCTAACAAATATTTTTGGGTAATTATGCTGTTTCAGAGCAAATAATTTGCTATTTCCATTTAACATTACTCTGTTCCCACATGACTAAAAATTATGTGAAAGAATGGAACAATTAAAGAAGGGATGCTGTCTGTGCTGCTCAGCAAGCTAGGATAGAAATAAAGTGCTGAAAACATAGGACTTACACTTTTAAAGGATGATGAGTATACCTGTTCCAACAACCATTCTCAGTCATGGAGAGTTAAGGTAATTTCAATTTGAATCTATGAAACAAACTTCCTGAATTATAAAACAGAGAAAAATAAAACAGATAAACAAGCTAATAGACCAATTTCTTTAATAAATATTGAGATATTTCCCACCATAAAATCTGTGCAAAGATTAAACAATCTAAGAACAGTAATGATTAAATCAGCAAGACCAAGAGGAAAAATCCGCCCTGTGATTCAAGGACTGTTAGTTACTTGAATTTTAGGAGTATAATTTATATGATTAATATGATTAAAAACACATGCTTACATAAATAGGTTTTTGGCAAAAAACAGAAAACCCTTTGACAAAATATAGCACTAATCTGTGATCAAAAGCTGTTAAAATTAAAGTCAAGTTATTGATTAATACAATGTGCAAATAAAATCTTGCAGTATCTATTCAAACTCAGAGAAAGATAATATCATAATAATGGAAGACTGAAAAAAATATTTTCTCAAATAGTGAGTGTATGTTATTAAACAATCACAAATTAGGAAATTTAAAATTACCATTACAAGAAAAAAAGATATTATGTATGCAATGTAATAAAATAAGTTCATTGACGGGAGAAGGTTTCATTAAATAGCTTAGATAAAATTGTGATATGTAGAATATTTTAGAGACTGACAGAAATATGTATACCTAGACCATTACAAAAAAGAGACAAAGCTCAGTTCTGATCATGTCACACCTTTCCAACATTCAAGAAATTCTCCTGCCTTCTTTTTACATCCTAGGATGCAATAAAAAAGAATTGCACTAGATCTTAAACCTTCACAACCTGGCCCCTTCCTACTTTTCTATTCTTCTGATACTTTTTTCTCTCCCAAGGGATACCACACGCACGCGCGCACACACACACACACACACACACCTTAATATACATACATGCATTTATATACACACATGCATGTATACAAACATTTCAAAGAACACCAGGTGCTGGACAAAACATTACAATAATTATATGAAACAATTTTGGGATTTAGATATGGCACATATCATGCAGAAGGTGAGTGCAAAACATTGTTATGATGCCAACCTTAGGGCTTGCTTGCTTGCTGGGCATTAGCTCTGAAAAACAGTGTCTCCTGATATATGCCAAAGTATTCAATAGTGTCATTCATTTTTTAACTTGTGACAACTCCTCTAATCAGCAATGCTATATCATCATACTTATTTGTAGTATTTTGTGAATGTAGAATCTTTTGCTCAGATATGAAGGCATTATTTTCTATCATTAACAATGCTAGTAAACATCAAAGCAAGAAATGTAACCAATATCTCTTGACTCTAATCTCAGGGATCACTTCACTATACCATGCAGCCACTTTAATGGATATTTGGTGTACCCTCAAGTTAGAGTCAGACTTGGCTCTTTATCAAAAGTAGAAAAGTGACCTGAGACAGGAGCTATCCCTACAGGGTAGAGAAGAACAGAAATCCTTTAAGCACCCTAAATGCTGTGAAGACGAAGGACACTTTGGAAGTAGTTCCATCTTTGTTACATGATTGGGTTGGGGAGTCCAGACGCAGTTATAAATACAGGTATAAATGTTTGACAGATGATGATGAAAGAGAGACAGAGTCAGAGTCAGACAGCCAGCCAGTGAGAAAGAGACAGAGAGAAAATATTCATCACATTAAGTGCATACTTCAAAGCAAGTTGAATAATATTTCAACTGGAGAAAGGTGAATTTGCATTATCATAGCTTTAGCTACTGTGACTTGAGAGGTTTTCCTTTGTAGTTATCTGTAAGTTCCTACTAGTGGTTAGATTTTTTTGGATCTACTCAGGCATTCAGATCTAATAAAGAAAAGGCAACATTCATATAAATGCATGTTACAAATCCCTTATTTCTGAATAGGTCGATCTTTGCTCAGGTATAGGATTATCTATTCAAATAAGATGACCAGGAAAGCAGTTGGAAATGTAGAAACCTGTATAACAATAAAAAGGAATGTTGATTTTATTGTCACAAATAATAGAACAAGTTGTAACTAGTGACTCAGTGACATAAAGGTCAAGCAGTATTTAGATAATTTCTGCCTTACTGAAGTTGAAGGAAAATACCACCAATAAATAAGATGGATAGATAGATAGACAGATAGATAGATAGGAAGAAAATAACGTCCTAGCACAAAATAGAAAGAAATTGTTGTAGGTTAAAATATCTAGGACATGACATGAATTCAGTCTTGGAGAAAAGGTAGTGTTTCCTTCATAATGAAAATAATAATAATCATAATGAAAATCACGATTATGACAATGAAACAACAAACCACCATCACAACCACTACCACTACTGCTAGCATTAATACTAAAGTTATTATTAACATTATTATTACTATTATTGTTGTCTAGGAAAAATCTCTGATTTCATTGGAAAAGGGAAATCACAGATAACAAAGCTTTCTCTACTAAAACTATATTCTAATTTCGTTATGGGCTTCACCGAACAGCAGGTATGGCCTGATTTGACCACACAGTCTCACTTTAACTACACCATAGGCCCCCCATATGCAATATCCTAAATATGCCTTACTAGGACAGCAGGCATGTTCATGTGGCAAAATCTTAGTCATTGCCTCCAGCTAGGCACTGCCCCAAGACACAATTCTTATATTTCCCACAAAACCAGCAGATGTGTACATGCACTCAAACACAACCACATGCATCTAATCTCAGACAGGACCATGATACCAGCCAATCAAAAAGAAGTATCACCAGGTTGCATGAGCAGGATGTGGACCCCAAAACAGTAGAAGGGACTTTCCCTAAGTATAACTTCTGCAGTTATAGAAAAACCCATTTTAGATGAACTTATGACATACAGAGGCTCATTTTAGTATCATTATCATATATAAATTCCACCCAACTGGGTTTATTTCTGTATGCATTTTGGTAAGACACTTTCAAAGTTCTATGAAGCCTAGAACCTGTCCCTTATTACCTAATCCCTTGACAAACCCCTCCTGATTTTTATTATTTATGTATCCTGTTATGTAATTGTATCTTTTGTCCTATAAAAATCCCCCTCTTCCTCTGATAAGTTGCGAGTTTCACTTGGAACACAGCCCTCTTCATGAGAAGCATAACTCTCAACAAATGTCTTTGCTTAGGTTGGAGATGGTCTGAGTCTGTGAATTCTCTCAGAATGACCTCCCAACAAGCCATGAAACTGCAAAAATCCTTTGCAATACTCTCTGAGTGAACCCAGAACCCTCCTTGCTCTGTCAAGAACCACAAGGTGGGATGAAGCTGAAAAGGAATTTATGATTGACAAGGACCAGGCGCCTTGAATGGGACACTATATTGATTAATTACTTTTCTCTATTAATATTTAGAATGGACACTTTCTTGTTATGATACTCTCGTATGTATGACATCCCCTTGTTTATGACTGATAGAGACCAGATGCCCTGGGGGCACACTCTTGTTTTATGGAAACTATACTTTTGGCTTACAAAAGACATAGGCATCCTGAGTCAGGAGAGGAAACACTTCTTCACTCTATGGGTATGTAATCTCCTTCAACTGCCCTTTCTTTGAACTCTTTTCCAAATGAACTCCCCTCAATATTATGCATGCTTGTCTGCCCATTTTGAGAGTAATAAATATGTGCACACAGCCTAACTCTGCTTGTCTTTCTTAGAACAAAATTTTAAAGTAGGCAAAAGGCAGCCTCAGACATTTATTTGTCGTGTGGCCCTGGACCAGTTTCTTAACATTGTTTGGCTCAGTTTCCTCATCCATGAAATGAACTAGGGTAGGAAATAGTAAATTACTCTAGTATCTTTTCCAAAAAAAGCCTCAAATGATTCAGATATGGCTGAAATGACCTGACAACAACAAAGAGGCTCTAGTGGATTAACAGTCACCCAAACCTACAAAATGCTTAGTGACACAGGGGACACCTCTGCTCTAGCCAGCAACCTAGAGAGCTTTGCTACAAATACATTGAGTGGTTTGTGACATTTCAAAATTTCATTAACAGTAAATGCTACAAGAATATGGGATGACCCTTAGGTATGCAGAGAACTGAATCAATTAATCGACATTTATCAAGTGCCTACTATGTCCCAGCTAGGTGGCATAATGGAAAAGAGAAAGGCAATCAAAACTCTTGAAGGTAACTAACTACTTGAAGATTTGGAGGGCATAGGCTTAGAGAAAAGATTTTTAAGTAAATGGGCAAATAGTGGCCAAGAGGTAGATAAAAGTAAATAATGAACTGTATGATAAAGGTTTTGGGGAAAAAAACTTACAATTTGGACAATAACTTCTCTATGGACTGCAGGAATCTATTTTTCAAAGAGTGAGGCATAACATCAAAAGAGAGTCATGGGAGAAGATCTATGAGGCAGTAGCAACAACAACAAAAATTATTTAGAAAGAAAAATAAAAATAGGTGTAAGCACTTCAATTCCATGAAGAATAAAGACTAGTAAAAAAGATGAAAGAAAAGTAGAATGAACCCAATAATAAACACGTAGACTATACAGAAGAGGAAAATAAACAATGAAGAGAATAAGAGAACAATTCTTTTTTTTCCTAAAACGAGGTTCAGAAATGAAGTTTTGAAAACTAATGAACAAAGCCAATGCGAGGGGAAGTGAAGAAGGGGAATTCTGTTAAAATATTAAAATGAGGAAGAAAAAAACTTGAAGAATTAGATAACAAGATAAAAGTAAGATGCTGAGCCAAGATGGCAGAGTAGAAAGACACATATACACTAGCTCTTCCCCTAGAGCCCATAAAATACCTGTAAATAAAGACTCTCAACAAATTCTAGAACAGGAGAAACAACAGAACAATGGAGTGGAGGAGATTTCCAGCCCAGGGTGACCTGAAAGGTCTGTCGCACTGGATGCAGAGCAGAACCTAGCCCAGCCTTGGCCACTGGGACTGGGCTGGGAGAAGGACCAGAGCAGGCCTCCGAGGAGGAATCCCCAGCATCAGTAGTGGCAGTTTACAGATCCCTCAGCCCACAGGTGTCAAAGGTCAGAGACAGGGTTTTTTCAGCTGACGAAGGAGGGAGCAGGCTCATAGCTCTGGCTTCAGGTGGCACAGACAGAGTTCAGATAGGGCTACTGCAGCCCCCACAGCAGCCCACATCCATTGTTGGATCGTAAAACCCCTGGGGGAACTGAGCAGCTGATTTTTACCTCAGTCTTGTGTGACAGCCCTGCCCCCACCTAATACTCCTGGAGGAATTGAGTAGTTTATCTTTATCTCACACCGAATTGTGGCCCTGCCCTTGCCTAAAGCCCCTGGGGGAATTGAGAGTCTTATCTGAATCTTAGCCCCCAGTGATGGCTTGGTGGAACTGGAGGACAGGTGGTTGTGGAGAGGAAACTCTACTACTGACAGATTCTGGGCACAAAAGTTTCTGGTTGTTCCCAGACCAGTGTACACACTTGATTGTACCACCTTGGAGGAACTGAGATGTTACAGATCCCCAGAGTATACCCTACTCTTGACAAAGGACCCAAAAGTCAAGTAGGTGGTTGGGAAAATGCCCACAAAAGGGAAAAAAATAAGACTATGGAAGGTTACTTTCTTGGTGAACAGATATCTCCTCCCATCCTTTTGAATGAGTAAGAACAATGCTTACCATCAGGGAAAGACACAAAAGTCAAGGCTTCTGTATCCCAAACATCCAAAATAAATATTCAATGATCTCAGGCCATGGAAGAGCTCAAAAAGTATTTTGAAAATCAAATAAGACAGGTGGAGGAAAAATTGGGAAGAGAAATGAGAGAGATGCAAGGAAAGCATGAAAAGAAAGTCAACAACTTGCTAAAGGAGACCCAAAAAATGCTGAAGAAAATAATTCCTTTAAAAATAGGCTAACTTGGGGCGGAGCCAAGATGGCAGAGTAGAAACACACAAATAAGCTAGCTCTGAAACCACAGCCCATAAAATATCTGTAAAAAAGAACTGCCAATAAATTCTGGAGCAGCAGAAGCCACAGAACAGCAGAAGGGACAAGATTTCTGTTCCAGAAAGCCTGAAAACCTCTCGCAAAAGGTTCTTCCCACTGCGGACGCAGAGCAGAGCCCAGCCCTGCATTGGCCACCTGGCGCCGAGAGGAGCAGATCCAAGTGGGGAGCAGATCCGAGCAGGCTTCAGGGACAGAATCTCCAGCGGCCACGCGGGTCCCTCCACCCACAGGTGACAAGGGTCGGTGAGAGGGTCCCTTTGGCGGGTCGAGAGGAGAGTGGGGTTCCCCCATAACTCAGGCACCCTCGGGAGGCAGCAGCGGAGGTGGGAGCAGACAGGGGCGCCCCAAGCAGACAGGAGCCTGGATCCATTGCTGAAGGTTTCTGCATAAACCCCCTGAGGGAACTGAGCCCGTGAGGCAGCCCTGCCCCTACTTGAGCACCTGAACTTGACATCACACTGAATAGCAGCCTCACCCCCGTGGGAGCCCTGAGGCTGGGAAGCAGCATTTGAATCTCAGACCCCAAGTGCTGGCTGGGCGGATCTGGAGGCGAAGTGGGTGTGAAGAGGATATTCAGAAGTCAAGTAACTGGCTGGGAAAATGCCCAGAAAAGGGAAAAAACCCAAGACTACAAAAGGTTACTTTCTTGGTGAACAGGTTTCTCCTCCCTTCCTCCCTTCTCCTCCTCACCATCAGGGAAAGACACAGAAGTCAAGGCTTCTGTATCCCAGCCCACTCAATGGGCTCAGACCATGGAAGAGCTCAAAAAATTTTGAAAATCATGTTAGAGATGTGGAGGAAAAACTGGGAAGAGCAATAAAAGACATGCAAGCAAAGTATTAACAGCAGGTCAGCACCCTGCTAAAGGAGACCCCAAAAAATGCTGAAGTAAATAACACCCTGAAAAATAGGCTACCTCCATTGGCAAAAGAGGTTCAAAAGAAGAATGCTTTCAAAAGCAGAATTGGAAAAGGAGATTCAAAAGCTCACCGAAGAAAATAGTTCTTTCAAAATTAGAATGGAACAGATGGAGGCTAATGAGTTTATGAGAAACCAAGAAATCACAAAACAAAACCAAAAGAATGAAAAAATGGAAGATAATGTGAAATATCTCATTGGAAAAACAACTGACCTGGAAGATAGATCCAGGAGAGACCATTTAAAAATGATGGGCCTACCTGAAAGCCATGATCCAAAAAAGAGCCTAGACATCATCTTTCATGAAATTATCAAGGAAAACTGCCCTAATATTCTAGAACCAGAGGGTAAGATAAACATTGAAAGAATCCACCGATCACCACCTGAAAAAGATCCAAAAAGAGAAACTCATAGGAACATTGTGGCCAAATTCCAGAGTTCCCAGGTCAAGGAGAAAATATTGCAAGCAGCTAGAAAGAAACAATTCAAGTATTGTGGAAATACAATCAGGATAACACAAGATCTAGCAGCTTCCACATTGAGGGATTGAAGGGCATGGAATAGGATATTCCAGAAGTCAAAGGAACTAGGACTAAAACCAAGAATCACCTACCCAGCAAAACTGAGTAGAATACTTCAGGGGAAAAATTGGTCTTTCCATGAAATAGAGGACTTTCAAGCATTCTTGATGAAAAGACCAGAGGTGAAAAGAAAATTTGACTTTCAGACACAAGAATGAAGAGAAGCATGAAAAGGTAAACAGCAAAGAGAAGTCCTAAGGGACTTACAAAAGATGAACTGTTTACATTCCTACATGGAAAAACAATATTTGTAACTCTTGAAACTATTCAGTATCTGGGTACTGGGTGGGATTACACACACACACACACATGCACACGCACAGGCACACACACATAGAGACCGAGTGCACAGAGTGAATTGAAGAGGATAGGATCATATCTTAAAAAAATGAAATCCAGCAGTGAGAGAGAAATATATTGGGAGGAAAAGGGAGACATGGAATGGGGCAAATTATCTCTCATAAAAGAGGCAAGCAAAAGACTTTTTTAGTTTAGGGAAAAAGAGGGGAGGGGAGAGAAAAACGTGAAGTTTACTCTCATCACATTCCACTAAAGGAAGGAATAAAATGCACACTCATTTTGGTATGAAAACCTATCTTACAATACAGGAAAATGGGGGATAAGGGGATAAACAGTGTTGGGGGGACGATGGAAGGGAGGGCATGGGGAAGATGGAGCAATTTGAGGTCGACACTCATGGGGAGGGATAGGATCAAAAGAGAGAACAGAAGCAATTGGGGGCAGGATAGGATGGGGGGAAATATAGTTAGTTCTTACACAACACTACTATTATGGAAGTCATTTGCAAAACTACACAGATTTGGCCTATATTGAATTGCTTGCCTTCCAAAGGGAGGGGGGTGGGGAGGGAGGGAGGAAAAGAAGTTGGAACTCAAAGTTTTAGGAATAACTGTCGAGTACTGTTCTTGCTGCTAGGAAATAAGAAATACCGTAAAGGGGTATAGAAAGCTGTTTGGCCCTACAGGACAGAGGAGAGGATGGAGACAAGGGCAGAGAGGAATGATAGAGGAGAGAGCAGATTGGTGATGGGGTCAATTGGAATGCTAGGTGTTTTGGGATGGGGGGAGGGGACAAGGGGGGAGAAAATTTGGAACCCAACATTCTGTGAAAATGAATGTTAAAAGTTAAGTAAATAAATTAATTAATAAAAAAAATAAATTCATCTTAGAAAAACTTAAAAAAAAAAGAAAGAATTATGTTCTTCAATGAGCTTTTGAACTTCCTTTTTCCTTTTGGCTAATTCTACTCTTTAAAGCATTATTCTCCTCATTGACTTTTTGGGCCTCTTTTCCCATTTAAGTTAGTCTGTTTTTGATGGTGTTAATTTCTTCAGCATTTTTTGTGTCTTATTTAGCAAATTGTTGACTCTTTTTCACGATTCTCTTGCATCGCTCTTATTTCTCTTCCCAATTTTTCCTGCACCTCTCTTACTTGACTTTCAAAATATTTTTGAGCTCTTCCATGGCCTGAGACCATTGCATATTTATTTTGGATATTTGGGATGGAGAAACTTTGATTTTTAGGTCTTCCCCTGATGGTATGCATTGTTCCCCCCTCATCCAAAAGGATGGAAGAAAATACCTGCTCACCAAGAAAGTAAACTTTTATTGTCTCATTCTTTTTGCCTTTTTTGGGAATTTTCCCAGCCAGTTTCTTGACTTCTGAATTCTTTGTGAAGGGCAGGGTGTGCTCGGGGAACCTGTAAGTTCTCAGTTCCTGCAAGGTGGTGCAATCAAGGGAGAGGAGTTTACTTCTCTCCTGACCTGAGCTCTTGTCTGTGTTCAGGATTCCCCCTCTATAGCCTCCAGTAGCTCCACCACAGCATCCAACACTCCTCACCCCAGGGCTGCCAGTCAGCGCTGAGATCTAAATGAGCTGCTCAATTGCCCCAGGGGCTTAAGGCCAGGGTTCCAATAATGAAAGGTGCAAGTGCCTGGGGCTAGGACTGATGTGTTCCTTTCTTACCCAAGTGAAGAGCTTTCTCACTGACCTTTGAAGCTGTCTTTGGTGTTTTTGAGTTGAGGAATCTGGGACCCACGGTTGCTGTTCATGGAGCCTTGAAGACCACTGCGTTTCTTTCCTTGCCACAGCATGGCCCATGCTGTGCTGCACTACGCTCTGCACCAGGCATGATAGACCTTTCCTGTAGGCCTTCCAGGCTGCCTTGACCTGGAAATCTCTTTCATTCTATCGTTTTGTGACTTCTGCTGCTCTAAAATTTGTTTACAGTCTTTTTTACAGGTATTTTATGAGTTGTGGGATTAGAGCTTCTACAAGTGCGTCATTCTACCTCCATTAAACTTCTTAAAAATATAATCTTGAATATAGACATTCTTCATCAGTTTAGTTGTATTATGTGGATTTCAACAAAACCTTTCTTAGAGATTATGATTAATACACACACACACTTACACTGTGATTATTTCATTGTGATTTTCCCCCCAAATATTCATTATGAATACTGAAAAATGAAATGACCAAATATCAAATATAATGATATTTCTTGATGTCTTTGGATGTATGTTAAAAGCACTTCTTCTACAATTTCATTTATTTGCCCCTCCTTATGGAATATATGGGCCTAAGATAATGTCTAGTACATAGTAATTATTTAATAAATTTCGTTGACTTATTGATCCTCCCACTCAGTTGAAAAGTCCTTTTGTCTTAGTGTTTTGTTTGCTGTAAGTTTATGTCAAGATTGATATAATTCAATTCCTCTAATCACCTGCCCACTTCAGTAACATTCATAGATGGTATTTTAATAAAACCTGTTTCCTTTTTTATCATTGTGTAAGAGTCCCTGGAGACATACAAGGAAATCTCAAAGGACTGAAGGTTATTTTGCATTTTGGTATAGTCAAACAACTTATCACCAGGTGCCCATTCTGCCCATAAGGACCTATCTTTGTCAATACACAGAAAATCTGATGCTGAGAAAACAATCACAATTTATTACTGGTGCCATTTTGAAATTTTTTTTCTATCAAGTAGAGGGAGATTGCATTCAATTGGTATAGAATTCACCCTCCCAGCGTCATCTTTATTATAGTATTGTTGCCTGTTGAGTATCAGTATTTAGGGATAATGGGAACACAGAGTAAACAAGATCCAGATGTAGAAGCAAAAAATATTATTAAATTCCAAACACAAGATTATGGGTATGGAAGAGGTTATAATTCTAAGAGGAGTGGGCCAGATATATCCAAATTTCTTAGCATTGTGAATTTGATTTAAGTTGAGGTATCATTAAGTTAACTAATATCATTTATTTTTGTATGAAACTGAGTTCTTCATGTGAGAATGAGTTCAACAATTGCACTTTGTACAGCATACAATGTTGTACAAGATGGTATGAAATGGTCACAATGGGATAGCAATTGGATCTTATTCACTATTTGAGGAGAAATCTTCTAATGGATTCAGGCAGAGGTCACTAAATGTATGAAAATGAAAAAAAAACCACTTTTTATAGTGGGGAACATCATAATCGTTGTCACTTCTTTTTTCATGACCATAAGACTTTCACTGAAAGGAGTCCGATATTTCCTGTACCAGAAGAAGAGGCAGCTCTTTTGTACCTCTATGCAGGAGACTCACATAATTATGTATTCACTCCACCAATCCCATACTCACATTGTATACTCTCCTCTCTTCTACCTCATAAATTTTCCCTCTTTCTTTAAATTCAATCTAACATTCTCTTTTATGTCTAGGCTTTCCTATTTTCCACAACTGTAATGACCTCCTTTACTAGACACCTCCATTTAATTTTGCATCTATTTCATGTAAATATACTTATATATGTCCATGATATCTCCACAAAAAAATGGGAACTCCTTGATAACAGGTATTATTTTCTTTTTTAATTTGTCTTTTTATTTGTATCCCTAGTGCCTGACACAATGATACACATATTAGAAGCTCGATAGATACTAATTGTTTCGTGGGTTGGTTCATCCTTAACATATGTCTCCAAACAAAGTATCACAGTCAACTGCTGAATGTACAACTATTGTAAAGGTGTCAGGTGTACTTTGTGACGTCAGCAATATCTTTCAAATCTGAAATATACTGATTCCTTAATTGCTTTCGACAATTTTCTGGAGAGTTTTGCATATACACTGCTTATTTCTAGGACTTTTTATATTGATAGGAAAAATCCTTTTTATATTGTTGTGTGGATCATGTTACGTAGTTATCGCTCTCATTATACTTATGTGTTGCATTTTGAGAGACACTGATGGACTTTTGCCTGCTTTAGCTATTCTAGTCCTATTTGGTAGTATCCATGTGTTAGAAGATAGTAGAATAACACATCATTAGGTGCCAAAATAGATGATTTTCAATGTTTTGTAGCACTGTCTCTCTCTAATCACCCAGTCAATCTTCTTATCACTTCCAATAAGAAACACAAAATCCTGAAGATGTAGTATGTGGTTGTCTGAGCATTAGACTAAATAAGAGCTAAGGAAGGAACAAAGTTCAGAGGTAATTTAATCTGCACACTTGAACTGGAATTCAGCTTATGTGAATTTTGGAAAATTTACAAAATCCAATTCAGTTAAGCAAATATGAACTTAGTGCAACAAACTATGTTAGACTTTAGGGTAAAAAAATAAAATTTCTCAGTCTTCCTGGAACTTACATCTTCTGATGTCACAATGTTTGCACTATTAAGTAGATGGAAAATTATTTGATTCAGTGTCCTCATATTGCTCAGTGAGTACATAGTATTTGAATTACTAAGTAGTTAGAAAAAATGAGCAAGGGAAGAATATAAATACTAGGGCTATCAAAGAATCTTTCATAAAAAGGGGTCTTAAAGGAAGATAAAAAATCTGAGAATTATCATTTAGGAGGAAAAACATACCCTGAATGAGGGGCACCTTATGGGAATAGAAAGAGGCAAGAGGTAAAAATAATGAGCAAAGCAACACTCTAGGCTTAGAAATATGAAGAAAAAATTCCGACATTTTTCTCCTATCCTTCAGAAAAAAACGGTTTGGGTGACATCATTTTTTCTAAGAATATTGTACAACATTAGTGTTTAATATGTAGAGATTTAGTTTGACCTTTCCTTTCAAAAGAGAAGACAAAAATCATTATTGCAATATTAAAATGTTAACGTTCCTTTTTCGTGGTCAATCATCACAAGTGAGAGCAAGTTTCAATGGTAACTTTTTTTCCAGAAACACTTGAGATTATTAACTGGGAATGATAACTTATTTAAGGAGAGAAGAGAAGAGTGATGGAAAGTTTCGATAGCCATTACATGATAAGTATACAGACAACTGACCTTTCAAAATTCCACTATTTGGCTTATTGTATTACTGAAGTTTGAAAGAATTTTTTCATTGCAGCAATGACATCCTCGTTTCTCAGGCTGTACATTAGGGGGTTAAACATAGGAGTGACAATGGTATAAAAAAGAGCAAGTATTTTGTCTGTTCCTTCTGCATGGATAGATTTTGGTCGTAAATTCATGATGATAGCTGATCCAAAGAATAAAGCCACAACTGTGAGATGAGAGGAGCATGTGGAGAAAGCTTTGGATCTCCCAGTGGCAGATGGTAGCTTCAGGATTGTGGAAATGATTTTGACATAGGATGCAATTATCAACAGAAAAGGAACCATGGCAAAGAGTACAGCATCTGCATAGACAGAGAATTCATTCAGAGAGATGTCTCCGCAGGCCACCTTAAATAAAGGATGGATATCACAGAAAACATGATTGAGTTTGTTAGAACCACAGAAGGATAGAGAGAAAATTTGATATGTTTGTCCAATCTGGACTGGGACCCCACTGACCCAAGAGGCAACCACCAGTTGAACACATACCCTGTGGTTCATGATTAGAGGATAATTCAGAGGCTTACAAATGGCTACATAACGGTCATAGGCCATTACACCCAGAAGAGGGCACTCAGTGCCTCCCAAAATGAGAAGGAAGCCAAGTTGTACAGCGCAGGCCAACAGAGAAATATTTCTTTTCCGGGTCCAAAGATTCATCAGCATTCTGGGGAGAGTGACTGATGTATAACAGATTTCCAAGAAGGAAAAATTCCCAAGAAAAAAATACATGGGAGTCTGGAGAGCTGGATCAACCTTGGTTATGGTAATGATGAGGCCATTTCCTATCAGGACACTCATGTAGATGACTAAGAAAATCCCAAACAGAATCCCTTGGCGACTGGGAAAATCAGAAAATCCAAGGAGAATGAATTCCACCATACCAGTGAGATTTGTAACTGTCATTGTTTTCTATGTATCGAATCTGTGACAATCATGAATTCAGAAATGGTAAGCAATTATCCCACTCAATACTTCAGTTCCCTCTTCTGTAAAATGAGTAATTTAGATTAGATGATGATTAGTGTCCCTTCTAAGCCTGGTATTCTATAGTTTTAGCTTCTTTATAATTGTGACAATCTATATCTTATTATGTAAAATCACTTTCAGATCTAATATTGGTCAATATTTTACACCTCCATCCAGCAATTATTACATTACATATGCTACATTGGAAGATACTTTACAAATGATAATATTATATCTTTTTGCTACAAAGTTCCTTCTAATTCAAAGTTCCATGACTTCATAAGTCTAGAAGATTTGACATGAACCAGAAATTAGAATGCAGTAAATCTTCCAAAGTCATAGTAAATAACAGTAATTCTAATGAGTAGAAGCACATATCTAACATTTATTTTTTCATAGAACATTAAATTCTAAGTTAATCATATTTTATGGTGGGTAAGAGTTGGTGCTAAAGGAAATATGATGATTTCCATACTCTGATTGGCATTGAGTCAAGTATTTCTCTAACTTTGTTCATGCAATTATTTCTACCTAAGATTTTTCCCCTTACTCTTCATTATTTATCAGAATCTTTCTGTCATATCTAAGGTCAACTGAATTTTATTTTTCCCTCTAGTTTTCCCAGGCCGCTACATCCCCACAATGACCTCTACCTTCCTTACATCCTTAGGATCATTGTCTATGTTTTTGTAATTGCCATTTTCAGGGCATCCTAAGAGCTTTTGTGTGGTTTTAGGGTTCAATATCTTAAAAACACACTAAGACTACTGGACACCCTACATTATATTCTGTCACATTGATTTAGTTATTTTATTACATTTATACTTTCTGTGTCTCCAGCGTAATCTTTAAAGGTAAGGATCGCGTCACATGTCCTTTTCTTAGACTTGCACTCTCACCTGTAGAAAACAATAGTACATTATTTATCTATTAGTTTGTGAAATGCATGATTTTAGACACAGTCGACGAACTTTATGTCCCAAAATACTTGATTGATGCTTCAAACACCACTATTGAAGTATATTTATTTGGATTAAGAAATTGTTCACCTTCAAAAGTCTCTAAAAGATGAGTCACACTGAGCCACTCTCAGTCAGTAATACTTTATTTTGTGTTCTTTATCATATACTTTCTCATGCGATAGCTATTTGGGAGTGGCTCACAGAGAGAAAGGCATAAGCAAATAGATATATTACAATGGTTAACATGGGGTTACTGCTTGATGTAAAATACTACCCACAAAGGACTGGCCAAGGTTTATACCTCTGGACAAGGTAAGCCAGACAGCAACAGATAAGATGTTCGTAGACAATCTGGAAGTTACCGATAAAAGTTATATATAAAGGGGAATTAATTAGTTCTATACAAGAAACAATGCACCTTCTTTGCAATACTGAAGATCATTGTTGTAATGTTTTCCCTCCATCATGGCTAGTCTGGTCAGTGATACCAGAAAATGACTTATTTCTATTTTTATGTCTACAATCTACCTCACCCCAGAGTCCTTCTTAAATGTTTTCCTTAAGTAGATGAGGCAGTCCAGTATTGTGTGTTAGAAAGAAAGCTGGAATGGATTTCAGGTGAACCTATGTTCCGACAACAGTCTGTGAGATCTGGGGCAAGCCATTTAATTTCTCTGTGCTTTGCTTCATTTGTTATCTGGAAAACTAAAGCAGTCATTTCTTCCCTAACTGGCTCAAACATTTCAATGAAGATACTCAGTTCTAGAATAGAATTTTCACATAGCCTACATTTTAACGTATTTTCCATAACGATAGCATTAGGTACTTAGCTAAATGTTTGTTGAAGTATAGATATATGATTTCTACATCACTCAACAGATTTGGTATATTATTAAGTTCTGAAAATGGATATGAGGTTAGCCTGACCGGGCTTGCTATTCATTTAGCCTGATACTGTAATTATGAAATGTTCTCCAATAATTCTCCTTTAACAATAATTACCATCTTTTTGTCAAGAATCAAACTCAGTAGAGATAACCCAAACACTTATCCATTCCTGCCTGATTTCTTTTCTTTATTCTTTTCTGTTTTTACCCATGGTCTTTCAAAATTCGATTACTCAATGGTTATCCTTTAGAACTTTCAGTATCCTGGAATATAGGTCATTAAGGATAGGAGATTGTTAGTGTCCTAGACTTCTGGCTCCCCAAATAGTCATCATTTGAACTACTCATTAGTCATTTTTTATTTTTGTTGCCAAAGTTTCTTTTCATTATAAAAGATAAGTGAAGATAAATCAGAGGTGAATAGGCAACTTTTTCTATTTTCATCCTTATAACAAACTCCACAAGTGATCTTACCCTTCTTGATAACTAAGAGCCTTTTGAGTATAATTGTCCTATTTTATGATTTTAATAAGCATACTTTATATTAAATGAAGGTCAAAGGGACTCCCTGATGTAGCTGAGTGACTGAGTAACAAAGGATTCAAATTTAAAGTTAGCAATAGAACCAACTCCCTAAAAAGTTTCAATGATTGTCTTGACTGAGATAACAAAGCTAACAATTGGATAAATGACTTACTAATACAATTTCACTATAATATATGTAAAGATTCTATAATATCCAAATAAGGGTATTGCTTATGCGGTAGCTTTTCCTACCAATGGCAAGTGGAAATTGCCTATAGTTTAGTAACTAAATATCAGGGTGTTACCTCAGGCACACAGAGCTTAAATGAATTGTTTAGTCTTCAATGATGTGACAGAGGCCAAGTCTAAATCAAGAGTTTCTCTGATTTCAAGATGAGCATTTTATCAGCTACATCAAGATGCCTCTGAGAAAGAGAGAGAGAGAGAGAGAGAGAGAGAGAGAGACAGAGAGACAGAGAGAGAGAGAGAGAGACAGAGAGACAGAGAGACAGAGAGAGAGAGAGAGACAGAGAGAGAGACAGAGAGAGAGACAGAGAGACAGAGAGAGAGACAGAGACAGACAGAGAGACAGAGAGACAGAGAGAGGATTTTTAGCTATATAAAATAAGAAAATTTCAAATGAATAAAAGAAACATCTGCAATATGAATAGAAAGTCTGAAATTAGAAAATATTTTCATCAGATTTCTTTGATAAAAAGTCTTAATTTTAAGATACATAAGGAACTCTCCTTAATTATTTTTCACTTATAGAAAAGTTATCTAGTTATATCAATATTTGTAAAAGAAGAAATAGAGTCAATAACCATATTAAAACAATATTCCCAATCACTAACAACAAGGATTTTTAAGTATATTATCATTAAAGATTAAGCTTATGATCTGTAAATACAATACAATACAATAGTTCATGTTGAAGAAAGCTTGGAAACACATACACACACAAAATCCATACTAGTACTTCATTGATGGAACCAGCTTAGTCAAGCCAACAATTTTATAAAACATTTTGGGATAGTGCAATGGGACTGTGCTTCACAGTTCTTTGGCATCTTGAAGAGTTTTGGCTGTGGAGTCCACTATTGGCACACATACAATGTAAAATTCAGAAATAAAATTCGACAATATTTTTAACTATTTGTAGTAACACTTTTGTGGCTTAAGAAAAAGCTGGACATAAGGCTCTTCAGGTAATGAATGACTGAACAAATTGTGCTATCAGAATGTGATGGAATTTATTGTGCCATAGAAAATAGGGTACTTGAGGAATACAGGGAAATGTGGAAAGACTTGAATGAACAAAGGTAGAATAAAGAAAGAATCAAAAGAAACACAGTCACACTGGCAAAAAGAAATTAAAATATGAATAAGGCTAAACAACAATTGATTTCCAATGGAAAGAAATGACTATTTTAAGCCTTTCTCCAGGGAGGACATATTGGGGAGTGTACAGCATATACAGAAATGATGACTGAATAAGAAGTATTAATACAATGAAAAGCAGCAAGGATCGTGAAACTCCTGTCATGTATGCTATGTGAAGTTCATTGAATGGCTGTGCTTCCTGTAATAGGGAGAGTTTATGGGTTTGTTGTTTGTATAATAAGAAGAGAGCTTATTCCACATGAAAATGATATGGATCCCAGGTTCTTATCTATCAGGGCATATTTAGGAAACAGGATTATAGATTTCAAACTGAAGAGAAATTTGAAGTCGTGTACCTCAACTTCATAATTTTACCAGGAGTTCAAATGAGCTGCCCAAAGTCACAGAGATGAGAACCAACCTTTGAACACACATCCGATGATAAGTCCACTATGATTTTTGTGTTATATTGCTGAATCTCCAAATGCTTTACCATCAAATGAAACTTAATTAGGGAAGTAGTGATCTAGAGAATTTGATTCATGGGTAAGTTTTTTGTTTTAATCCCTGATTTTTAGAAGTTTCATAAACTTGAATAGGAACACATTTATTTTCACTTTAATTGGCTTCCTTTGTAATCGTATGATTTTAAAAAAAATATACCCTAAACATAATATATTCTGAAAATAAATTTTTGCGACTCCCAAAGGTGTCTATAATTACTTTTTTAAAGTTAAACATTCCTGCTTCAAAATTTTGTGATATCAATTTAAAACTTGTCCAGATTCTGTGGATTAGGTTTTAAGTCTCTGGCCCCTCTGGCCTATTTACTTACAACAAGGTAGTTTATTCAAACAGCAGTTATTATGTACACAATTATTAAGTGGCTATTTATTAAGTATTTATTCCTTCTCAGACATTAATCACCCTAAAGTTGATGTGGAGTGTATTCAGGAAAATATATACCTATTTGCATGTATAAATGAATGAAATTAAAAGCCTGGAAAGATAAAGTCCATCTTAATCTGATCTTCCAGTAATTTTAAGACACCTTGGAGTTATAAACTCATAACTAGAAGAGACCACATAGGCCATCTTCTCTCTTCCCTTTCTTCTTATTTTGATTGCAAGTTAAGGAAATATGGGTGCATGAACCCTTAAAATAAAAAGAGAATTTTTCCTATTTCACTTATTTTTCAGCCATGTTTCCTACTACCTTTACAAAGTATAGATGCATTAAATAAAACTTGCCATTTTTATGTTACTCCTTTTCATCCTTTTTTTACTGCTGAACATAATTTACCTTTGATCAATAAAAGTAACACCACCACAATAGTCAAAAGTTTTATACATTTTGGTGTAATTTTCTATCCATTTTGTTTGAGCTAATAATAATTTCAAAGAAATTAAAATGCCCTTTGAAATAAGATCATGTTTGTTCAAGAGATTCCCATTCATGTGTCCTAAAGATTTCTAATTTTTTATTGAATCTTGATCCCTGATTAGGATCACAGGATTGGGGATCTCAGGTAGCTTATAAGACCATCTGTGATACATGAAAATAGTTTTGATGTCTGTGATGCTGAAGCCAGGACAGTAATATAGCTCATACATACCTTTCCCAGATGGATTAAATTCATAGTTGCCTCTTTCTGTGATGAATATATTATTAAAGTATAAATGTAGAACAATTCACTTCCGTAGAACTTTAAGGTACCGAAATTTCTTATATATTTTATCTGATGTTAACTCCACAGGTGATCTTTAAGGTAGGTGCCACAATAGTTATTATTTTCATTTTGCAGATGAGCAAAAAATGATGAAAAAAATGGGTTTGTTATGTGGAAGAAGGATTATAATCTATTCCTGTTTCCCCCATAATGGGAAGTTCGGAACGAGGAGTAATATGTACAAAAAGTAATGTTTGGCTGGATGTCAGTATTTCTGTATGTGGAAGGGGGGGGGGGGGTTACACTGGGTTCCTCTCTTTGGAAGTTTTGCACCAGAGCCTTGATTGTGTTTTGGATTAGAATAGAGGTTCTTTTGTTTTTTTCAGATATGGTTCGACTAAATGTCTTGTTGAGGTCCATAAAAAATTCAAAATTTTGTGAAGTTAAAAAGGATTTGCTCAAACTCACTACTAATAATTGTAAGAGCTGAAAGTTAAAGAAGTGCTCTCTTGAATCCACGTTCAACACATTTGCTACCAAATCCTCCAGCCTCTCTCTTAACATTAAACCTTACAGCATCACCAAATTTTCTGAGAGGTATCATTTCCCCCTTCTGAAAAGTTTCCTTGTCTTCACCTCAGAGTTTTTAAAATTGGACTCTTGTTTCTTCTCTTTTCTGTGGGAATAGTTCCTCTCCCATGTCAATTTCTAATGTTTAATGAGAGGCAATTTCTAATGACTCAAAATCAAGCACATTTACATGTATTAATTAGGTAGGGTGACATAATATAAAGAGATCTGGGGATAGAGGACAAAGTTTTACTTCCAGTCCTGGCTCTACCTCATGGTAAAGGTCTCGCCAAGTCAATTTCTGCCTCAATTTTTTGATCTGTAAAGTGAGAAAAATGTAATTGGAAATACTTGCAAAATGCTTTACATATATTAAATTAATTTGATTTCTCTTAATCCCTAAGAAATACATGCTATTATACTATACTCATTTTACACGTGAGGAAACAAACTGAGGGAATTTAAGTGATCTGTCAGGGGTGCCATAGGCAGTATATGTCTGAGACGCGATTAAAACGCAATTCTTCCTGAGCACAGCCCTCTATCTACTGTGTCACCTAGATGCATAATGATACTTCTACTTCTTGTTAATGAAATAGTGTTAGTAAATGTTTGGAACAACGACAAGGAATTCATTTGCCTATCACTTCTCTTCTAGGTAGCCTC
Source organism: Notamacropus eugenii (assembly GCF_028372415.1). Lineage (NCBI taxonomy): Eukaryota > Metazoa > Chordata > Mammalia > Diprotodontia > Macropodidae > Notamacropus > Notamacropus eugenii. Next base: position 9,073,618 of record NC_092880.1, read on the forward strand.
TATCAATCTATTATAATATTAAGACAATATTAAGTTACATCGCCCTTTAGCCCTTGGAAGGGTGAATCAATATGTTTGAAATATTGAAAGACTGCTGTAGAGACAAGAAATGTGGAATGAGAGACAGAGGTCCTGAGTTTGAATCCAAACTCTAGAATTTAGTATCTATGTGATGTTGGTTAAGTCACTTTCCCTTCACAGAGTTCAGTTTATTCTCTAAAATGAGTACATTGGACTGAATGACATATTGATTCCTTTCTATCTCAAAATTCTATCTTAGTTTTATAAAAATATAATAGCCATAAAGCAACTAGATAAAATAATGAATAGAGCAATGGACTTAAAAGAAGTATAGATCTGAATTCAAAACTGAACTTAGACACTCACTAGATTTGTGACTGCAAACTTAATCTCTGATTGTCTCATCTGTCAAGTGGGACTATAATGGCACCTATCTCCCAGGGTTGTTGTGAGACTAAAAGGAGATGCAATTTATTAAGGTTTTTGCAATCTTATAGCACTGTATCAAGGCTAGCTATTAATATCAGAGTGAACTTGGCAATCAGTAGAGAACAGATAGGCAGTGGATTATATGTGACAATATAATGATTTTGTAGGTCTCCTAGTTTTATACCTATATAGTCTGAGTCGCTGTGTCCTTTTTCCTACCCTAAGTGCAGACTCTTGTGAATATCTTAATGATCACATTGTAGAGAATGCCTTTACTATACCTCAAAATACTGTCAGAAATAAGCCTTGGAAAACAGGTCAGAGTATGTAACTGCGATGTGAGAACAGAGTCCTTTAATAACTTAGAAGGCCTCCTTTCCAATACTACTGTCACAAATCTATTTCAAAATTTTCCTTGTTTGTAGCCATCACTGAGTTGTTAAAGTTCAGCTTGAATGATGTGAAGAGGTATTGTAGCAAACCACTTAACAAAATTTAAATCACTGTAAAATGTAGGGTGTTTTCAGCACTATCGAATGTTTGGTCTTGATCTAGCAAAGTGGTACAGGAGAAAAGCAACATATCTATGGGAAACGCTAGGCTTGGAGATAGGAAGGGAAGCATCAAGATATAGGAGAAAGTGCGGATGAGGATGGTTAAATGAATACGAATTGAGAACAGGCACAGATTTGGAGCAATTGTAAACAAGACACTAGGTTGGCTGCCATGGTGTGGTGAAATTGCAGTATGCCACTTTTCACTCAGGGACGGTCTCTGGAAGTACCAAATGTTAGAGGATAAGACATTCTACACGCCAGGATGTCTTAGGATCAAATGTGTCCTCTCACTGCCCTATGTTCTAGGATGCCAATGGATATAAGTTCCTATAAGAATATATTCCAATGATAAAATTTTGTGATAACCTTGGTAGCATGTACACAAATCTGACAGAAAATACAATGAGTGATGAAAACATCTTCTAGGTGATGAGAGAAAAGAAAGACTTAAGAAATCTGATCAATATCATTTAAAAAAAAGACATGATTACAGAGAACCTACGATGTAACATCTCTTGAAAAAGAGAGGATAGATTTAGGGGAGAGAATGAGATTTATCTTTGATTATACATATTGGGTATAATTCTTTTAAAATATTTTTAATAACAAAAGGTGGGGCAGAGGAAAAATTGCTAATATTTCAAAATAAGATAAAAATTTTAAAAATGAATGGGCTTGGGATTCCAACACTTGGGTATAGATAGTGGTCCCACTAATTAGTACAGGCATCAGCCAATAAAGGTTAATGACCAATAATTCTTAAATCCCTACAATGTGTCAGACATAGTTCAAAGTGCTAAGGATGCAAAGAAAGGAAGAGAAGAGTCCCTGATTTCAAGAAGTTCAAAATATAATCGTGAAAACAATATGCAAACAGCTTGGCAAAAAAACAAGCTAAATACAGGAAAAATGGGACATAATCAAAAAATGGAAGGTACTAGAATTAAGAGAGATTGGAAAAAATTTCCTGTTGAAGATAGAATTTTATCTGGGAATTGAAGGAAACCAAAAAGATATGGAGCAGAAATGGAGAGGGAGATTATTTCAGCATTCCAGGATTGAAAGATAGGAAGGGAAAATAGGTGGAACAGAGCATTTTGTTTCAGCTTTTGTATTTATTTGAGGAGAAGCAGTTGGATCATGTTACTGACATGCAAGGTATATGAAGGTGGGTTGTAAAAAGGCACTAGAAGAGAGGGAGAAACGAAGCGCTTTGAATGCCACATAGAGGTACTTATATTTCATCCTGGAGGTGGAGGATGTAATGGAAGAGGGGAAAATGACAACGATTAGACATGCACTTCTGGAAGGTCACTTTGACAGCTGATTTGAGGATGGACTGGACCTGGAACAGATGTATGGCCAGAAGACCTGCCAGTAGTGTATTGCTGCCCACTTGTGAGGTGATCAGCATTTACACAAAAATTGTGACAGGAGAAGAGGGGATAAAATAGGCATGTGTAAATTACGTTATGAAGGTAAAATTGATGGTCTTTGGCAATAGATTGGATATGGGTGAAAGAAAGTTAAAAATCTGGAATAAAATTTTGGGTTTTAAGCCTGGGTGGTCAGGATGATATAGGTGCCTTTGACAATAATTAGTTAAAATAAGATAAGTGTAGTTATGATTTGTGACCCTGAGACAATCTTCTCACTTGCTGTAATTAGTTTCCTCATCTATAAATGAGATATTCTACTTGATGATTTCTGAAGTCCAGGATAGCTATAAATCTTATGACACAATTCTTTAGTCCTTTCTTTCTATTCCATTTCCTGTTCTCACAATCCATACCTTCATCATCTAAGATCTACACATCACAACCTCCTGATTCTTCCTTGGTCTTTCTTCTCTCTTTCTTTCTAAACCATCCCATACCTGCCATCAATGAGTCAGTCAAATAGATCTGGTTTTTGAAGAATCTGTTGAAGACTAGTGTGTGTGTGTGTGTGTGTGTGTGTGTGTGTTTGAATGTGTGCACATGCATGTGTGTGTCCGTGCACATATGTGCACATATGTGTATACGTATGCATGAGCACATAGATCTGTGACATAGAAGAGTAAGGGCTGATAATGATATACACCCATCCTACTTACTCCATTCACTGTATTCCCGTAATTTCCAAACAGAAAATCATCACCATTTAGATCCATTACCTTGACATTTTTTCTTTAAAATTGAGTATTATTTAGTATATTTAAGAATTAATCCTTATGAGTGTTTAATTTGATATTCATGTATATATTCACATAATAAATTTGCTATTTGATGTTTATCAATGTACATTCTATTTTCAACATTTGGGTGCTCTCTTGCAGGAGATTCTATTGTTCATTCTATAAGTAAAGTTTCATCACATGAGTGCCCAGCACAGATGAAATTATCTCATATCTATCTTATGGGAAATTCTGACTTTTTCAAGTTTTGTCCTCTTATTCTTAATCTGCATGTAATGTCAGAAATTTCATTCAAACAATAAAGGTGAGCAATACAGGCTATGTGATTCACTATTTCCCATATTCAAAATAAAATCAACACATAGTTTTAAAGATAAAAATATCGAACCAAGCAATTACCCTTAATATACAGACAATAATAATCATAGAACTTTATTTTTAATTATTAATTTTATTTATTTTCAGTGTTCTACAATCACTAGTGTATACCTGAGATTTTTGTGCCTCACTCGCCCCTATTTCCCCCCTCCCTCTTCTAGACAGCATACAGTTTTATATAGGTTCTACACATACATTCCTGTCAAATACATTTTCACTATACTCATGCTGTATAGGAGAATTAAAAAGAAAGGGAGAAATCATATAACAAACCAAAACTTAATACACACAAAAAATGATCTACTACATTCTGCAATTGTATTCTGTAATTTTTTTTCTGGATGTGGAAAGGCATTTTGTCTTAAAAGACCATTGGGATTTTTTTTTAAGTCCTTGCATTGCAATGAAGTTCCAGATCTACCAGAAGAAACTCTCTCACACTGTGGTCATTGATGTGGACAAAGTTACCCTGGTTCTGCTCCTTTTGTACAGCATCAGATCATATTGGTCTTTCCAGGCTTCTCTGGAGTCTTTCTGCTCATCAGTTCTTATAGCACAATAATATCTCATTACATTCATATACCACAGTTTTTTCAGCCATTTTCCAATTGATGGGCATTCCCTTGATTTCTTGTTTGTGGCCACCACAAAGATTCCTGCTATAAATAATTTTGTACATGTGGGACATTTCACCACTTTTATAATCTCTTGGGGATACAGTCCTAGAAGTGCTATTGCTAGGTCAAAGGATAGGCATATTTTTGTATCCCTTTGAGCATAGTTGCAATTTCCTCTACAAAATGATTGGATCAACTCACAGCTCCACTAATAAAGAATTAGTGTTCCAACTCTCCCACATCCTCTCCAACATTTATCATGTTCCTCTTCTGTCATGTTTGCCAGTCTGAGAGGTGTGATATGGTACGTCAGGGTTTTTTTGGATTTGCATCTCTCTAATCAGTAGTGATTTATAGCATTTTTTCATATGGCTATAGATATCTCTAATTTCTTCCTCTGAAAACTGCCTGTTCATATCCTTTGACCTTTTATCAATTGGGGAATGACTTGTATTTTTGTACACTTGACTCAGTTCTCTATATATTCTAGAAGTGAGGCCTTTATCACAGCCAGTAGCTTTCAAAATTATTTCCCAGTTTTCTGCATCCCTTCGAGTCTTGGTTGCATTCCGTTTGGTTGTGCAAAAACTTTTCAGTTTGATATAATCAAAATGATCCATCTTGCACTTCATAATACTTTCTATCTCTTCTTTAGTAAAAAATTCTTCCCTTCTCCATAAATCTGATAAATACACTATTCCTTTCTTTGGGGAATCACCTAGTGTAACATTTTTATTTTAGATGTAGGGAAACTGAAAGTCATACTTACGATAAAGTAAGGGATCATTTTTGTATGTAATAGATGGAATGTATTTGGTGACAAGTCAACTAGCATAGGTTGAAGATTACATTTTACAAGGACAGATAGGCTGATGAAAGGCCTTGAGTTCATGTCATAGGAAAATCAACTGAAGCAGGTGGGGATTTTGAGCCTAAAGACGAAATGGCACCATTCCCAGCTTTCACTGACTTAATGTCTTCCTGTCACTCATAAGGATATGGCATTATAGATTCAGAGCTTTAAGGAAATTTAGAAGTCATTTGATCCATTGACAGAAGAAGAAACCGAGGAAGAAGTTAGTTAGAGACTTGTCCAAGACTACACAGATAGTCATTAGTAGAAGGGAAATTAAAACATTCATCCTCAAATTTTAAATCAACCTTGTGTGTGTGCTTGTGTGTGTAATGGTTTTGCACCTTACTGCCTCCTTGTCTTCCTAGGAATTTCAATAGAATTGATTAATTCAGACATATCTTTGTGAGTGAGAAAACTCAAGTTCTCTCTGCTGGCTTTATTCCCTTTCAGAATTTACTCCCTTATATGCCTATTATTTCAGTGAGCAATTTTCAATCTGCTGTCACAGTGGGAAACACATGTAATAATTGATTTTAAGAAGCTTTTGGAAGTATTTTAATTTGATTCCAAACTGTATTACAGTCGTACAACTTATTAACTTCTAATCAATATCTAATTGTAGAATTAGAAATCTTGTTCAATCAAGGATATATTTTAATTTAGGAGCTCTTCTAAGTGTCTCTAAAAGTATGACATAAAGATTGCCTACTACTAATATTACTACTACTATTGAATAATATGTGTGTATGGCCATCTCCCTCTTCTTGTTGAATTTGAAGAGCCCAGAGAATATCTCTCAGGGGAAACCACAGGAACAGTGGGAGTAGCACAAGGGGCAAACAGAATCTTAGCCCATGGGGCTAGAAAAATCCATAAGGAGGGTTCCTCCTGCTGTGACCAAAGGTGACCAGTGCAGGATCATAGCTGTCACAGATAGCCCCAACTCAGCAACCCAGAAGATGATCCTAAGTCCCAGGGGATGAAGGCAGCAACTGCCAACACCAGAACCCCAGGCATGCCTCAGCAACCCAGGAGAATCAGGAAGACAGTAGCTCAGACAGCTGAGCTTGCCTATGCTCTATTTCAGCAGAAGAGACCTCCAGCGTCCACACCACCCACCCACCGTATTTAACGAGCTAGCTCCAGGGTAACTGAGGGGAAACCCAAAAAGACTTCATCTGGCCTCTGCTTTCCAACACCAGCCAGGTCATCACTAGGTAACCTGCAGCATTTTAACTCCTAGCAGAAAGAATCAGAGGCCACAACACACAAAGTCACAAGTTTTAGACACAAGAGCTATGGGACAGAGCTACCTGTGCCACAGACCCAGAGATCCACTTTAAAAACCAGAGAAGGGTTTTTATCATGAGTCAGAAGCAAAGCAGAAAAGAAGAGACCATAGAATTTTTCTACGGGGACAAAGACCAAAACACAAATATCAAAGAGGTCAGCATTGAGACTGTACTCCCATCTAAACTGCAGAAAGGCATATGAACTGGTTTGAAGCATAAAGGACCTTCGTAGAAGAGTTCAGGAAGGATTTTAAAATCCAAATTAGAGAAATTGAAGAAAAACTAATCAGTGACTTCAAAAATAAGAAAAAAGAAACCACATAAGGATTTAAAAGGACAATTGGACAGACAGAAAAGGAAGGAAAAAATCTAACTGGTGAAAATAACTCAAAAGGAAAAATTGGACAGATGGAAAAGGAGAAGCATAAGTTAACTGAAAAAAACAATTTGATAAAAAATAGAATTGGAGAAGTGGAAGCTAATAAATCTATGCAACTCAAGAATCAGTCAAACAGAATCTAAAGAATGAAAAAATAGAAGAAAGTCTAAAACATGTAATTGAAAAAGCAACTGACCTGGAAAATAGATCCAGGAGAGAAAATCTAAGGATTATTGGTCTACCAGAAAGTCATGATGAATAAAAGAAGCTAAACTATATCATCCAAGAAATCATCAAGGGAAATTGTCCAGAAGTCCTATACCCAGAGGGCAAAATAGACATAGAAAAATCCACTGTTCACCTCCTGAAAGGGACTCCCAAATAAAAATACCAAGGAAAATAGTTGCCAAATTCCAGAACTATCAAGTGAGGGAAAAAATACTGCAAGAAGCCAGAAAGAAAAAATTCAAATATCGAGAAGCTGAAGTCAGAATGACACAGGACATTGCAGCTTCTACATTAAAAGATTGAAGAAGTTGGATTATGAAATTCTATAAGGCAAAGGAGCTGGGACTACAACCAAGGATTAATTACCCACCAAGTTGATCGTAGTATTTCAGGCAAGGAGATGGACATTCAATGAAATAAGGATTTCAGATCTTCCTGATGAAAAGGCCAGAACTCAATAGCAAATTTTATCTTCTAATGCAAGTCTCAAGAGAGGCATAAAAAGAAACGATGAGCAGGAAGATTTCAGAGAGGCTTGGAAAGACGGATATGAACTGAGGCTGAACAAAAGAAGCAGAACCAGGAGAATGTTGTACACAGTAATAACCACACTGTGGGAGAATGTTTTCTGGTTGACTTACAACTTTACTGCAATGCAAGGACTTTAAAAGTTCCCAATGGTCCTTTAAGGCAAAATGCCTTCCACATTCAGAGAAAAAAGTATGGAATTCAATAGCAGAATGAAACAGATCATTTTCTTTTGTATTATATTTGGTTTGATTTATGATTTCTCCCATTCGTTTTAATTCTTCTACACAGAATGTCTATAGCGAAAATGTATTTAATGGGAATATATGTGTAGAAACTATATAAAATTTTATGCTGTGTCAGGGAAAGAGAGGGAGATGGGGGGAATAAGGGGGAGGGAGGTGAAAAATCTAAGATATATGGAAGTGATTGTACAACACTGAAAACAATTTAAATAATAAAAAAAGTAAAAGCATAAACAAAGGGATAGGGGATGGAGGGAAATACAGACACTAATCATAACTGTGAATGTGAATGGGATGAAATCTCCCATGAAACGGAGAAAGACAGCAGAATAGATTAAAAGCAAAATCCAGAGACAAGCCCAGCGTGAGGCATGTAGAACAGTCCAGCATGCAGTGCACAGACCAGTCCAGTGTGTGGCACTCAGACGAGTGTGCAGCGTGCAGACCAGTGCAGCACAGCAGGGACAGGACACAGAACAGGCTTCAGGGTGCTACTGGAAGCAGCAGTTCTCAGATTGCTCTACCCAAAAAAGCCACAGACAGTTTCAATGGTCGGGGGAGGGCTCCCTCACCCAGGAGAGGGGAGTTTGTTCTGCACCTCCAGTAGGAGGCAGCAGCAGCTGCGATTTTTTGGAGCCCTCCACCTAGAGCACCTAGGGGAAGTGAACAGTTGATCTGAACATCAGTTCTGAGTAGCAGCATTGGGAGACATCGGCTTAAAAACCCTGAGGGAATTAAGCCACTGATCTGATTCTCAGCCTTCAGTTCAACCCAGGGTTGAGGAGAAGCACTGGAGGTGAAGCTGGAGGAGTTTGTGGTGAGGGAATTCCAATTGCAGATTCCAGGTGGAGAAGGTTTTGGTTGCTCCAGGATCAGGGTACATACCAGGAGAGGAGTAAATTCTTATCCCTTCATTGTGCCACCCTGGAGGAAATGAGAACTTACAGGCCCAAAGAGTATTTATACTCTTCTATTTTATTTATTTATTTTTAGTTTTCAACATTCATTTCCACAAAATTTTGAGTTCCAAATTTTCTCCCCATCTCTCCCCTCCCCTCACCCCATAACATCTTGCATTGTGATTACTCTTTCCCTCAATATGTTCTGCCTTCCATCTCACCCCTCTCTTCCCTTATTCTCTTCTTCTCTCTTTTTTTTGTAGGGCAAGATAGATTTCTATACCCCATTACCTGTATTTCTTATTTCTCACTTGTATGCAAAAGCAATTCTCAACATTCATTCCTAATACTCGAATTCCCATTTCTCTCCCTTCCTCCCTTCCAATCCAATCCCACTGAGAAGGGAAGCAATTCAATACAGACTATACATGTGTAGTCTTGCAAAATACTTCCTTAATAGTCATGTTGTGTAAGATTAACTATATTTCCCTCCATTTTATCCTTCCCCTCTCAATTATTCTATTCTCTCTTTTGACCTTGTTCCTCCCCCAAAGCGTTTATTTCTGATTACTCCCTTCTCCCATTTGTCCTCCTTTCTATCATTCCCCTCACCCCACTTGTGCCCTTTTCCCCTACTCTTCTGTAGTGCAAGATATACTTTTATACCAAACTGAGTGATCATGTCATTCTCTTCTTAAGTCGAATGTGAAGAGGGTAAGCTTCCCTTTTTCCCTCTCACCTCCTCCATTTTCTTCTCCACAGAAAATCCTTTTTCTTGCCTCCTCTATGGGTGATAATTTGCCCCATTCCATTTCTCTTTCTCCTACCAATATATTCCTCTCTAACCAGTCAATTTTAACTTTTTAGATATCATTCCTTGTTATTCAACATACCCTGTGCCTGCCCTCTGTCTCTATATATGTAGATATATGTATGTATGTATGTATCCATGTATGTATGTATGTGTGTGTGTGTATGTGTGTGTAATCCCTCCAGCTTCCCAGGTACTGGGAACAGTTTCAAGAGTTACAAATACTGTCTTTCCATGTAGGAATGTACACAGTTCAGTTTTAGTAAGTCCCTTGTGATCTCTCTTTCCTGTTTATTTTTTCATACTTCTCTTGATTCTTATGTTTGAAAGTCAAATTTTCTTTTTCTCTCTTGTCTTTTCATCAAGAATGCTTGAAAGTCCTCTATCTCACTGAATGACTATTTTCCCCCTGAAGTATTATACTCAGTTTTTCTGGGCAGGCTGTTCTTGGTTTTAACTCTAGTTCCTTTGATAGGGAAATATCGTATTCCAAGCCCTTCTTTCCCTTAATGTAGAAGCTGTCAGATCCTGTGTTACCCCGATTTTATTTCCACAGTACTCGAATTGCTTCTTTCTAACTGCTTTCCATATTTTCTCTTTCATCTGGGAGCTCTGGAATTTGGCTACAACATTCCTGTGAATTTCTCTTTTTGGATCTCTTTCAGTAGGAGATCGGTGGATTCTTTCAATATTTATTTTGCCCTCTAGTTCTAGAATCTCAGGGCAGTTGTCCTTGATAATTTCATGAAAGATGATGTCTAGGCTCTTTTTTTGATCATGGCTTTCAGGTAGTCCCATAATTTTTAAATCGTCTCTCCTGGATCTATTTTTCAGGTCAGTTCTTTTTCCAGTGAGATATTTTCCATTTTTTCATTCTTTTGGTTTTGCTTTGTGATTTCTTGGTTTCTCATAAAGTCATTAGCTTCCATCTGTTCCATTCTAATTTTTAAAGAACTGTTTTCTTCGGTGAGCTTTTGAACCTCCTTTTCCATTTGGCTCATTCTGCTCTTTAAAGCTTTCTCCTCCTCGTTGGCTTTTTGGGTCTCTTTTGCTCTATGATCTAGTCTATTTTTAAGGTGTTATTTTCTTCAGCATTTTTTGGGTTTCCTTTAGCAAGTTGTTGACTTGGTTGTCATGGTTTTCTTGCATTGCTCTCATTTCATTTCCTAATTTTTCCTCCACCTCTCTTACTTGATTTTCAAAATCATTTTTGAGCTCTTTCATGGCCTTAGACCATTACATATTTATTTTGGAGGTTTTGCCTGCAGAAGCCTTGACTTTTAGGTCTTCCTCTGAAGATCTAAATTGTTCCTCCTCAGCCAAAATGAAATACCTACTCATCAGGAAAATAACCTTCTGTTGTCTTTTTTTCCCTTTGGGGGATATTTTCCCAGCCAGTTACTTGACTTTTGAGTTCTTTGTCAGAGCTGAGCTCAGGGCTGAGATTCAGATCAACTGCTCAATTCCCCCAGGGGTTCCAGGTGGAGGGCTCCAAAAATGGAAGCTGCCACTCCTAGGGGTCCAGACGGAGCTCCCCTCTCCTGGGTGAGGGGACTGTCCCACTGATCTTTGAAGCTGTTTGTAGGTTGAACAATCTGACAAGTGGTGCTGCTGGTGGCTCCCTGAAGTATGTTCAGGGTGCTGTCCCTGCCACATCAGGCTGTGCTCAGTGCTTCCTGTGCTGTGCTGTGTATGCTCCACACTTCTTGGGATGCACTGCATGCTCTCCATGCTTCCTGGGCTGCGCTGTGTGAACTCTGAGCTTCCTGGAATGTGCTGCTTGAGCTCTACACTTCCTGGGCTTTTTTCATGTAATTGTAAAAAATAATTAAAAATGGATGTCAAAGTCCCTTCCAAGTCTAGGTCTACGATCAGTTAATCTTTTTAGCTCTTCCAAATACTCGTATTTCATTATTGGAAGCAAAGCTCTGGAGAAATTAATGTGGTTTTTTTTTATGATTTCCTATGACATGACTTCTATATGCAGAACTTAGAGATGAGAAAGCCTGAGCTATGTTTCTGATGTCCTGTCTGTGTCAATACAAAACTTAAACTCTGCGGACCTCAACTTCCTCACCTGTAAAAGAGAGCGAGAAGACTTCAAGGTCTTACATAGTATAGTTTTCTTGTGACTCAAATGCTATGATTTTTAACTCAAATGGGAGTAACTTTAAAGTGTTATATAACTAGGAGACAGTCTCAATCACACAGCTAGTACTGAATGACGAGTGCTTGGGAGAATCTAGAGTGGGAATTGATGAAAATCTACTGGGCAAAGGTGATTTGAATTAAGAAGTGTTCTTTTTCTTTCATGCCTAGGCCTTGTTCCAAAATGTCCCTTCCCAGATATATGTGATCTTATCATAGTGTGTCTTAACTCTTTAGCCATGTGGGAGAAGTGAGCAAAATTCCCTTGCCTAGCTGAAATGCAGAGACTGACTTCAGCAAGTTTCCTGAAGTTGACAGCTTCTCATGGGCCTCTTCATATCGTTTGCCTTAATCACTCTTAGGGAATACTCTAGTATTGCACCATGAACTTCTCTCACAGTTATATGATATACAGACCCTCCTATCTTGAGAAAGAGGCCAGCTTCAAGTCAAATTGATTACATTTGGTTCTGTCTCAGCCCTTTTGATGTAAAAAAAATCACTTCTCACTTAAATATCAGTTCCAGCAGCAGCTATCCTTCATCCTTTTTCCTCTTATCAGTACAAGCATATTGATGCTCTAGGTGGAGAATTCTAGTATCCTGGGAAATTTCTCCCTCTATGGAGCAATGAGATTTCTTTGATTTTATGAGATAAGTTATGCTCATATATTCAACTGATAACTCCCTTATCTATCTCCTATGACTAAGAACATGTTTCATACAAACACACACACATGTGGGTATGTATATTAGTGTATGCATACACACACACGTAGGTGCATGTACACATTTTGCCTCCAATTATATGTGTTATTTCATATAAACATCTATTTTATGAATAGAAGCCTTGCTTTTCTTTGTTTCACAAAATATTACTTTAATAATGTTTAGCTTATCAATACTTTCCTGAAAATCTATACACAATAACATTCTTATACCAGGCTCAGGTAGATGCCATCCATCTTGGTGTTTTTTTTTTCCTGGCTTCAATAAATGTCTATTTACCTCATACTTGCTTGGTTTCTTATTATTATTATCCAATTTCAAACTCAAGAACCCAGATTAGTAAGTAACGATCATTTGGGTTCCACCTGAAATTTCACTACAGCTACATACTGAAACTTCAGTGATATCATGTATGAACGACTCATCAAGAAAACAACCAACAAATCTGGCTACCTCCATGGATATTCAGCAACACTGATGAAGAACCCAGTTATATGTTTAGTGACTCAACAATGTAATTTCTATATAAGGAATCTCTCTATAAAGATTTTGATGGACATATTATTATCAATGTATACTTCATACAAAGTACATAGGATCTTAGACAGTCATTGTTGGATGAGACCTTGAAGGTTACCCAGGGTAACCATCTTGTATCATGAATGCCAAAATATGTTATTAATTCCTGGAAAATAATTTCTTCTCTCCTATAATTGGGGTCCAATTGATGTGTGGAAACAATTTAATTGCATACAAGGGTCACTGAACATCTATAGGGTATATGCTTTGACTTGTATTTCTTGGAATAGAAATACTTTATACTTATCCATCTGTATTTCCAGACTGACCACTTGTTTTACAATGGCTAGGAGTTGAAGGATAGTGCTAAATTTGTGGACCAAAACTATAGTGAGCCTAACTGGTTTCAATGGGGAAAAAAATTAAAAAATTGAAATCAATTCTATCTTTCTTTATTAAGTACTCCATTGATATTGAATTATTTTATGTCTGAAGAACTGAGAATGGCAATGGAAAAGAAAGGTTAAAAATTAGTTTTGACATGATACTGAACTTTTACCACCTTTCAATAAAAGCCAGAGACAGTGAAGATAACCAGCTCATTGACATGAGTATCAGAACAAGAGATTAATAGAAGAGGAGAAATATCACAGAAGAAATGATTAATCTCATTGGACCTGCAGAAATTCAATGTGAAGGTTAAAGTAGTATGAAGCAGAGCATCCACCATCCCCGCCATATAGACAGCAGCTATCAATAAGTAGCAGAAGGGGCTGGACATCTTTATTGTATAAAGCAAAGGATTGCTTATTGCCATGTAGCGATCAAAGGCCATTACTGCTAGCAATAAGGGCTCACAATCTGTAACGTAGCAGAAGGTATAGAATTGCAGTGCACAACTAATGAAAGAAATTGATTTGTCTTTGGCAAAGAAGTCCACCAGCATTTTGGGACCAATGACTGTGGAGGAGCAGATATCAAAGAAGGTCATATGGCTAAGTATGAATTACATTGGCAAATAGAGTTGTGGGTCTGTACTGATTAACATGATCATCCCAAGATTTGCTACAAGAATAACCAAATAAATGATGAGAAAGAGAACAAAAAGGACCACTTTAACCTCTGGAGCATTGGTAATTCCAAAGAGGACGAACTCAGTTGGTATGGAGTAATTCTCCATCATTTCTGTTTTGGTCTCTCCTCTGTTTCTTCGAATAAGAAACAGGAAAGTGGAGCAATTGTATTTTCACTCTTTGTAAAGCTAATGAGAACAGGGATTTTGGATTGGTTGTCATCAGTAAGGAGACAGATAGTTCCTGAACACTACATATTAATGCCGAAGAAATGTATCAAATTTCATCTTATTCAGACGAGGTACTCACAAAACAGAGAAGATGGAGCTGAAGACATAAAGATTTCTCACGATTTTAGAGTGCTTTAAGGCTTAAAAAATTATTTAGTGCAAACAGATGAGGTGTGAACTGCAAAAATCAATATTAAAATTTTTTCCCTTTGAAAAAAGAAGTTTAGAGTTAGTGTATAATTTTCCTTTGATCCAACACTTGATAAGTATTAGAAGAAGATCTTCATATAAGTTGTCCTGAAAGCAATTCTGAGAAATATCAACAGTGTTATTTCATAATCTTCCTCCCCAAAACTTAATGATGCCAGGTGATACAGTCTCCTACCAATACAAGTGAAGCATATTTAAGCAACACCAATCTTGGATTCAAGAAGATTTGAACTGATATCTTGCCTCAGACATATATTAGTTACGTGACCATTATCAAATACCCAAGCACTCCTCAACCTCAGTTTCCTCAATGGTAAAACGGGAGGCTTAACTCAATAAAAATTTAGTAAGGACCTACTCTGTGCCAGGCAATGTGATAATCATTGGGGATACAAATAAAGTCATAAGTAGTTGGTGTTCTCAAGGAATATACAGTCAAATGAGACAACATGCAAACCTGCACACACATATGTATGTATTTATGCATTCTATTTTCAAAGGAAATGCATATTTATTAAAGAGGATTGAGAATTCTTGTCTGATAATGTGGGATATTAGTTACGAATTGTGTTGACAACAATCTGGCAGGCAAATCTGAGAAGAGAAAGAAATCCAGGACTGAGACAATGCCGAATAAAATGTCCAGTCATAAATATTGAGTCTTGTGTGAGTAACAGCAAGTGCTTTGAATAATTTTTCTTATTTTATTCTCAAAGTCCGTAAGAGAGGAGTAGTATTATTGTCTCTTTTTATATAAAGAAATTGAGTTGGAGAGAGGTTAAGTGATGTTGTCAGAAAAACAGAGTTTGTATCTTAAATGAAATGAAAACTCCTCCAATCTTATTCACTTGAGAGTAGTCACTTCTAGTTCTCTACTCACTGTGCCACCTAGCTTTCTCCAAGGAGGTAAAGGAGAGTGCAGTATAAATACACTGAAAACGTAAAAATGGAACATGTACATGGAGGGTTTAATGGCTAAGCAGATTTCACATTTAAACATTGCTGTAATAGAGCTCCATTGGAGTTGACTGAGTGGAGTGGGGCAGTGTCATGGTCAAATCTACTCTTTAGAAAGAATAATCTGATAGTTCATGAAGGATGGGGGAGAATTGAGAGTGATTGAATGATACAAGTAGACTACCCACAAGGCTACTACAAAAATCCTGGTTAGAGATGTTGAGGGTTTGCACTAGAGTTTTCAGAATTTCAAATGAGAACAGGGATTATAAAGAAGATATGTCCCATGGGTAAAACTGATAGAACTGAAGATGGCGGAGTAGATAGATGCACATACGCTAGCTCCGAACCCACCACCCATAAAATATCTGTAAAAAAGAACTTCCAACAAATTCTGGAGCAGCAGAAGCCACAGAACAATGGAGCAGATGAAATTTCTGTTCCAGAGAGCCTGAAAACCTCTCTCAAAAGGTCCTCGCACTGCGGACCCGGAGCCCAGCCCTGTCTGGGCAGCCTGGCGCTAAGAGGAGTGGATCCAAGCAGGGAGCAGATCCGAGCAGGCTTCAGGGACAGAATCTCCAGCGGCCGTGCGGGTCCCTCCACCCACAGGTGACAAGGGTTGGTGAGAGAGTCTCTTTGGCGGGTCGAGAGGGGAGCGGGGTGTCCCCATAACTCAGGCCCCCTCGGGAGGCAGCAGCTGAAGTGGGAGCAGACCAGGGCTCCCCAAACAGGCAGGAGCCTGGATCCATTGTTGAAGATCTCTGCATAAACCCCCTGAGGGAACTGAGCCCGTGAGGCTGCCCTGCCCCCACCTGAGCACATGAACCTGTGCTTGATCTCACACTGAATAGCAGCCCTGCCCCCGCCCAAAGCCCTGAGGTTGGGAAGGAGAATTTGAATCTCAGACCCCAAGCACTGGCTGGGGGGATCTGGAGGCGAAGTGGATGTGAAGAGAATATTCAGAAGTCAAGTCACTGGCTGGGAAAATGCTCAGAAAAGGGAAAAGAAATAAGACTATAGAAGGTTACTTTCTTGGGGAACAGGTATTTCCTCCCTTCCTTTCCAATGAGGAAGAACAATGCTTACCATAAGGGAAAGACACAGAAGTCAAGGCCTCTGTACCCCAGCCCACTCAATGGGCTCAGGACATGGAAGAGCTCAAAAAGGATTTTGAAAATAAAGTTAGAGAGGTGGAGGAAAAACTGGGAAGAGAAATGAGGGACATGCAAGCAAACCATGAAAAATAATTAAACACCCTGCTAAAGGAGACCCCAAAAAATGCTGAAGAAAATAACACCTTGAAAAATAGGCTAACTCAACTGGCAAAAGAGGTTCAAAAAGCCAACGAAGAGAAGAATGCTTTCAAAAGCAGAATTAGCCAAATGGAAAAGGAGATTCAAAAGCTCACTCAAGAAAATAGTTCTTTCAAAATTAGAATGGAACAGATGGAGGCTAATGACTTTATGAGAAACCAAGAAATCACAAAACAAAATAAATCACAAAACATGAAAAAGTGGAAGATAATGTGAAATATCTCATTGGAAAAACAACTGACCTGGGAAATAGATTCAGGAGAGACAATTTAAAAATTATGGGCCTAGCTGAAAGCCATGATCAAAAAAAGAGCCTAGACATCATCTTTCATGAAATTATCAAGGAAAACTACCCTGAGATTCTAGAACCAGAGGGCAAAATAAGTATTCAAGGAATCCACAGAACACCGCCTGAAAGAGATCCGAAAAGAGAAACTCCTAGGAAAATTGTGGCCAAATTCCAGAGTTCCCAGGTCAAGGAAAAAATATTGCAAGCAGCTAGAAAGAAACAATTCAAGTATTGTGGAAATACCGTCAGGATAACACAAGATCTAGCAGCTTCTACATTAACGGATCGAAGGGGACGTGGAATATGATATTCCAGAAGTCCAAGGAACTAGGACTAAAACCAAGAATCACCTACCCAGAAAAACTGAGTATAATACTTCAGGGGAAAAAATGGTCTTTCAATGAAATAGAGGACTTTCAAGCATTCTGGATGAAAAGACCAGAGATGAAAAAAAAATTTGACTTTCAAACACAAGAATGAAGAGAAGCACGAAAAGGTAAACAGCAAAGAGAAGTCCTAAGGGAATTACTAAAGTTGAACTGTTTGCATTCCTACATGGAAAGACAATATTTGTAACTCTTGAATCTATTCAGTATCTGGGTACTGGGTGGGATGACACACACACACACATGCACACACACACACACATAGAGACAGAGTGCACAGAGTGAATTGAAGAGGATGGGATCATATCTTAAAAAAAATGAAATCAAGCAGCGATAGAGAAATATATTGGGAGGAGAAAGGGAGACATGGAATGGGGCAAATGATCTCTCCTAAAAGAGGCAAGCAAAAGACTTGTTAGTGGAGGGATAAAGAGGGGAGGTGAGAGAAAAAACATGAAGTTTACTCTCATCACATTCCATTAAAGGAAGGAATAAAATGCACACTCATTTTGGTATGAAAACCTATCTTACAATATAGGAAAGTGGGGGATAAGGGAATAAGCAGGGTCTGGGGGATGATGGAAGGGAGGGCATGGGGAGGAGGAAGCAATCTGAGGTCGACACTCATGGGGAGGGACAGGATCTAAAGAGAGAATAGAAATAATGGGGGACAGGATAGGATGGAGGGAAATATAGTTAGTCTTACACAACATAACTATTATGGAAGTCATTTGCAAAACTACACAGATTTGGCCTATATTGAATTGCTTGCCTTCCAAAGGGAGGGGTTGGGGAGGGAGGGAGGAAGAGATGTTGGTACTCAAAGTTTTAGGAACAGCTGTCGAGTACTGTTCTTGCCACTAGGAAGTAAGAAATACAGGTAAAGGGGTAAAGAAAGTTATTTGGCCCTACAGGACTAAAGAGAAGATGGAGACAAGGGCAGAGAGGGATGATAGAAGAGAGAGCAGATTGGTGATGGGGCAATTAGAATGTTCAGCGTTTTGGGGTGGGGGGAGGGGACAAAACGGGAGAAAATGTGGAACCCAAAATTTTGTGAAAATGAATGTTAAAAGTTAAATAAATAAATAATTTTTTAAAAAAAGAAGTTGGACTTGCAGTTTCCAGGTGGAATTTGCGTACAGAATTGGAAGGTGAAATTTGTAACAGAAATTTAGAATTGCAATTTGGAATAGGAATTTGGAATTTGGAATGGGAATTTCAATTTGAAATTCGGGATTGGAAATTGGATTTGGAATGTGAGTATGGGGTAGGAATGTGGAATTTGTAGTTGGAATTTGAATGAGAATTTGGAATTAGAATATAGAATAGAAATTTCGAACTGGAATTTGAATGGGGAATTGCAATTTGAGAATGGAATTACTATTGGAAATATGAGTGTAGAATAAGAAATTGAAATTAGAATTTGGAATTAGAATTGGAATAGGAATTTGGAATTTGGGATGGCAATTTCAATTTGAAATTTGGAATTTGAAATTTGATTTACAATTTGAGTATGGAGTAGGAACATGGAATTTTTAATTGAATTTAGAATGGGAATTTGGAATTAGAATATAGCATAGGAATTTAGAACTGGAATTTGAATTTGGAATTGCAATTTGAGAAGGGAATTGGAATTGGAAATGAGTGTGGAATAGGAATTTGAAATTAGAATTTGGAAATAGGTTTTTGGAATTAGAATTTGAAGTTGGAATTTCAGTATGGAATTGGAATGTGGAATTTGGAATGGGAATTTAAATTGGAATTTCTAATAGGAATTCGGAATTGGAATTTGGAACTGGAATTTAGAAGTGAAATTTGAAAAGGGAATAGGAAATGTAGAGTAGGAATTTGGAATTGGATGACAGAATTGCAATTTTGAATTTGAGTTTGGATTTAGAATTTCAGTATGGAATTGGAATGTGGAATTTGGAATTGCAATTTAATATTGGAATTTGGATTTGGAACTTAAAATTGAAATTTGGATTTAGAATATCAGCATAGAATTTCAATGTGGAATTTGTAACTGGAATTTAAAATTGAAGATAGAATTAGAATTTGAAAAAAGGAATTTGGGAGTAGAATTTGGAACTGGAATATGGAACTTTAATTTAGAAGTAGAATTTCGAATTAGAATTTGGAACTTTAATGTGGAGTTTGAAATGGAAATTAAAAATTGAAATTTGGAATAGTAATTTGGAATTGAAATTTGGAATTAGGAACTGGAATTTGGAAGAGGAATATCCAATTGGAATTTGGAATAGGAATATCCAATTGCAATTTGGAATTTGAATTTACTATTGTCTTTGGAATTCCCATTTGTTGATGTAATATGGAATTTAGGAGAGGAATATAGAATTGGAATTTGTAATTTGGAGTAGGAATTTGTAATTGGATCACTGAATTGGTATTTGGAATATGGATCTGCAATTTAGAAGAAGAATTTGAAATTGGAATTTGGGAGTAGAATGTGGAATTTGGAACTGAAATTTAGATTTGGAATATAGAATTAGAATTTGGAATAGGAATTTGGAAGTGAAATTTGGAATTGGAATTTCGAATTTGGAACTATAATTTGGCAGCAGAATTAGTAGTTAGAATTTGTAATAGGAATATCCAATTAGAACTTGGAAATGGAATTTCCTATTGTCTTTGGAATTCCAACCCGTCATTATAATTTAAATGTGGAATTTCAAAGAGCAAATTATAACTGGAATTGTAAATTTGAAATTGGAATTTGATATTGCATTACGGAATTGGAATTTGTTATATGGAAGTGGAATTTAGAAGTAGAATTTGAAATTGGAATTTGGAATTGGAATATAGAATTGTCATATAGAATTAGAATTTGGAATAGGAACTTGGAATTTGCAACTGGAATTTGGAAATGGAGTTTGTAATTGGAATTTGAGGTAGTCATACCGAATTGCAATTTAAAATTGGAACTTAGAATTGGAATTTGGATTCAGAATTTAAGAATGGTGTTGGACTGCGGAATGTGGAATTGGAATTTAGAATTGGAATAGAGAATTAGAATTTGGAATAAGAATTTGAAACTGAAATTTGGTATGCAATTTGTAGTTGGAATTTGAAGTAGCAATATTGAAGTGGAATTTGGACTTGGAATTTGAAATTGGAAGTTGGATTTAGAATTTCAGTATGAAAATGGAATGTGGAATTTGGAATTCGAATTTAGAATTGGAATACTGAATTAGAATTTGGAATAGGAATTTGGAACTGAAGTATGAAACTGGAATTTTTCATTGTAATTTGGAATAGTATTGCTGAATTAGAATTTAGAATTGGAATTGAAATTTAAAATTGGAATTTGGATTTAGAATTTAAGCATGGAAATGGAATGTGGAATTTGTTGTTGGAATTTAAAATGGGAATACTGAATTAGAATTTGGAATAGAAAATTGGAATTGATATTTGGAACTGGAACTGGAATTTGTAAGAGGAATTTGGAATGGCAATTTGGAATTAGAATTTAGGATTAGAATATGGAATTATAATTTGGTATGGGAATTTGGAATTGGAATTTGCAATTTGCAGCTGGAATTTGAAAGTGGAATTTGGATTTAGAATTTAAGTATAGAAATGGAATGTGGAATTTGGAATTGGAATTTTGAATTGAAGTTGGGAACTGAAATTTGGAACTGGAATATGCAGTTTTAATTTGTAATAGGAATATTGAATTGGAATGTAGAATTGGGATTTGCTGTTGTCTGTGAAATTTCAATTTGTCAGTGTAATTTAGACTTGGAATTTTGAAGCTTAATTTATAACTTGAATTTGAAATTTGGAGTAGGAATTTGGAATTAGATTATAGAATTGGAAGTTGGAATATGGAAGTGGTATTTAGAAGAAGAATTTGAATTTGGAATTTGTAAATAGAATGTGGAATTTGGAACTGGAATTTAGAATTGGAATATAGAATTAGAATTTGGTATAGGAATCTGTTATCAGAATTTGGAATTCGAATTAGGAATTTTGGATTGGAATTTCAATTTGAAAATTGGAAGTTGGATTTAGAATTTAAGAATGGAATTGGAATGTAGAATTTGAAATTGGAATTTAGAACTGGAATTTGGAATTGGAATTTGGATTTAGAGTTTAAGTATGGAATTGGAATATGAAATGTGGAATTGTAATTTAGAATTGTAATATGGCATAGGAATTTGCAATTGGATTTTGAACCTGAAATTTGGAACTGGAATTTGTATCTAGAATTTGGAATAGTAATATCGAATTGGAATTTGGAATTAGAATTTGAAATTGGTATTTGGATTTAGAATTTAAGTATGGAAATGAAATATGGAATCTGGTATTGGAATTTAGAGTTGGAATACAGAATTAGAATGTGGAAGAGAAATTTTGAGTTGGAATTTATAATTGGAATTTGGAACACGAATTTGGAAGAGGAATTTGTATTTGAGTTTCGAATAGTAATATCGACTTGGAATTTAGAATTGGAATTCCAGTTTATCATTTTAATTTATACTTGGAATTTCGAAGTGGAATTTATAATTGGAATTTGAAATTGGCATTAGGAATTTGGATTTAGATTTCAGAATTGAAAATTGGAATATGGAACTAGAATTTAGAAGTAGATTTTCAAAATGGAATTTGGTATTGGAATGCGGAATTTGGAATTGAAATCTAGAATAGAACTTTGGAATTAGAATATGGAATAGGAATTTGAATTTGGAATTGCAATTTGAGGATGGAATTGGAATTTCGAAGATGAATGCACAATAGGAATTTGGAATTAGATTTTGGACTTAGAGTTTGGAATTGAAATTTGAGTGTTGAATTTCTAATGGGCATTTAAAATGGAAATTCAGAATTGGAATTTGAAATTGGAATTTAGAATCTGGAACTGTTTGGAAGCAGAATATGAAAACAGAATAGGAAATTTAGAGTAGGAATTAGGAATTGGATGACAGAATTGGAATTTGGAATTTGGATTTAGAATTTAAGTATGGAATTGAAATGTGCAAATTGGAATTGGAATTTAGAACTGGAATATAGAATTGAAATTTGGAATAGGAATTCGGAATTGGAATATGGAACATGGAACTGGAATTTAGAAGTGGAATTTCGAATTGGAATTTGGAATGTGTAATTTAGAATTTGGATTTAGAATTAGAATTGGAGTTACACAATCGAATAGGAATTCGGAACTGGAATTTGTATTTCAAATTGTAATTGAAGTTTGGGTATGACACTGGAATCTGGAGCATGAATTTAGAGTAGGAATTTGGCATTAGAATTTAGAATTGAATTTGGAAGTGGAATTTGAGTATGGAATGAGAATGTGGAATTTGGAAGAGAAATTTAGAATTTCAATTTCAAATTAGAATTTGGAAAAGGAATTTGGAATTGGAATTTGGAATTTGGGACGCAAATTTCAACTTGAAATTGTAAATTGGATTTCCAATGTGAATATGGAGTAGTAATGTGGAATTTGGAATTGGAATTTGAAATTAGAATATGGAATAGGAGTTTGGAACGGGAGTTTGAATTTGAATGTGGAATTGCAATTGGAGAATGGAATTGGAATGTGGAATTTGGAATGAGAATTTAAAATTGGAATTTGGAATTGGAATTTGGAGTTTGGAACTGGAATTTGGAAGAGGAATTTGAGAATGGAATAGGAAATTTGGAGTAGGAATTTGGAATTGGATGACAGAATTGGAATTTGGAATTTCAATTTTTATTTAGAATGTAAGTATAGACTTGGAATGTGGAATTTGGCATTGAAATTTAGAATTTTAATTTGAAATAGGAACTTGAAATGGGAATTTAGGGTAAAAATCGAGTTTAGGTCCTCAATTTAAGCATATGTCAGATAATTAAATTGAAATTTCAATAAGCCAGTGCTGGATCTGGGAATAGACTTTTTACCAACACTCTTATTGAAACTGTGGCAATTCATGTCTTTTGACCTTCTGTCAGTTTCATAGAAAATTGTTCCATATTTGCTCATCTCAGAAATATAAGAAATCTAGTAGGAAAAATCTGAGTCATTACAAAAGAATACCGCCTGTAATGGCAAAGCATATGGGAAAAAGTTAATTGTCATTTTCAGATATGTTGACGATTTTATACGATTTTTGAAATTATATTTTTAAATTATTTTGTGATTGGATGTTGGCAAGCTTTGAAAAAATAAATATTTTAAAATGAGGGAGATTTTTGCATCATTATCATCATCATCATTCTCATTCTCATTCATTATAGAGAAGAGTGCTTTTGGTTACTCACAGACCAAAGCATACGCCAGGAGAGCAGTGACTTATACCTCTCCTTGTATCATACCACCTTGGTAGAAGGAGGGGCTTGTAGACCCCATAAGGGAAAAAAAGCAGCTGGCAGAAATGAAAGTCTCTCTTGGATAAGGATGGGGAAGACAAGACTAAACATGTCTGTTCTACCTCTTTCATAGCCACACACAAAGACAACCAGTAACCACATATGGTATGGCCACTTGGGGTACCATATCTTTATATGTGAGTGTTCTTGTGGTAAGGATACACTTTTTGCTTGCTTATATTATATAATGGTTTTAAAGGAGTCCAACTATTCTTTGGACCAGTTCATTGTGTCCCAAATGGAGTCAGTTGACTATACCTTTAAACTAAAATCACTCTGACTTTCCTTGAATGGCCAATAATAGCCTCTAGTTAAACATCTGAAGTTTATTGTTTAGTTTCAATGTCCTAGATAGGGTGTAAGTACCCATTATTTTTTGTTCTTGTCGGAAACTTTGAGCATCTTCCTCTCCAAGACTGAAAGTTTTGAGATGGTATATCATGCCATTTTTTTGTGCCAATTTTAGCCCTTAGTCATCGAATGGGAATTGCCTCAGACAAACAGAAGTCTGCGAAAGACATTAATTTATTAAGACCAATTTCATCCACTGCATCTTGGGCTTTCTCCAGTTGTCTTGACTTTTGTCTTGCCACTGGTCTTTGATGATTTTGGAAGAGAAAGTGAGGCTGAAGACATTTTACAGCTCTGTTTACTTAAATCCCTTTTCTACACAAATCAAGTCATCATGTTCTTGATGTCGTTGGTTCCCTAGGAGGAAAAAAAAGGATTAACAGCATTATCCTCAAAATAAACATTTATATACCACTTTAAGTTTTGCATAATACTTTTACAAATATTATCTCTCTGCTTTTTCTCTTTCATAATACTGCTAGGACATGGTTCCTTTATTCTCATTTTACAGGTGATAAAACTGAGGTAGAAGTGGTTAAGTGAAATGCTTAGGATTCCAAAATTATTATGTGTCTGAGGCTGGATTTGAATTCTGCTTTTTCTAATTCTAGGCAGCTAAATGGTGTAGCAGGTAGAGTTCTGGGTCTGGAGTCAGGAAGTCCTGGATTCAAATGAGATCTCAAACATTTACTAGCTATGTGACTCTTGGCCAATCACTTAGCCCTTTTTGTCTCCGTCCTCTCCTGTAAAATGACCTGAAAATATAAGTGGCAAATCATTACAGTGTCTTTGCCAAGAAAACTTCAAATGGGATCACATTGAGGTGAGCATGACTGAACAACAACTTCGCGATTCCAGTTCTAGCACCCTAAGTGACAGTGAATTAGCCAGTGAAGACCTCACGTCATCATCAAATGATTCACGATTTGTAACTACTCAACAAGAATGGTGGGTGGCCTCAGTAGGATTGGTGGTTGGTGGAAAGAGGGAAGATATTCTCTAGTCACTTCAATTCTCTAAGTCTAAATTTCCTCATTGGCAACATTTTAAGAGTAACTCATATTTCTATAGAGAATCACCTTTTACAAAACCCTTTCTTCACAATTCTGCAAGGCAGGCAGTGCAAATAAAATTATTCTTATTTCACAGATGATGAAACCAAGCTTCAGAGGGATACAATTAATGTCTGTTAAGACAAACTCAGGAAGTATATAAACAAAATTATAAAATGCTTTTCATACAAATGTCTCATCTAAACAATTTGAAAAAAAATAATGGCTCATGGGTACACCAAACTTTTTGTGCATTCTTTTGTTTGAAGAAGATGAGTGGCATAATGTAATATCTTGACTTGTGTGAATTGAATGTAAGGCAGAGTAGCCTAACGTCATCCACCTTGATCTGTCTTCTAGAGTCATTGAAGTAAGGTGGGAATACAAAAGTCAAAAGAGATTGAAAATGGATTAGGTTGGAGCGGATAGCCTTGATGTCTGACCAAGCTTTGAGCACTCTACAATGTATGTTTCAGCTGCTTTTATGGCCATTGAAATAAATTGTTATCATCCACCCTTTCCTTCTAAGACTTGGAAAGTCAACCAGTGTTGGAGTAGGCATCCCCCTAACTCACCACCATGTTTGAGGTCTATTGGGCAGCCTCAACCTGGTTTAACTCATCTGCCAAGAAGGTTTTAACAGGGTGTATCCACTGAACATGCTATAGCTTGTTGGAATCAGGTGAGAGTTGGGTGGCAGATGAGTATTAAAAGTGGAAGAATAAGGGAAGAATTTACCAAATTTATTTTCTTTATTGTTTTGGTTTTGATTTTTAAGTATTAAAAATTCAATAGTGAGACTCTAAATAACAATTGACCTCTTTATTATGCATTTTTGTGATTATATCTGGTTACATTTAGTTGAATTTTTGTTCAAGTGCCTGCTTATCTTTTTTAATCTTTAATGCTTTAAATCACTCTCCTTCAGTGAAAGTTTATCATTTTTAGTTGATGATTTGGCAGAGCTCTTGCCAGTGTGCTATTACGTGTTGGGTCTTGCGCTTCTTTGCTATTTAGAATCTAATATTCCATTCTCTTCTTCAATTTCTTGTGACTTTAAAGTAACTCAGTTATTCTAATGAATACTATTCATAATTTTTTTACTCATGCCATTTTGCATTTTTAGGGAGAGGATGTCATTATAACTGCAAGATTTAACTACAAATATTTTGTTGCTTAATTTCATAAAAGGTGATCTCTAGGTTTGATCATTTGACATTTTATTCAAAATGCCTTCACAGAATTCTTAGAATAATTCTCAAAGTTTGTTACTGAAGTTTTTGTTACATTATTTGTCATATTCTTCTGAGGGACTTATGTGTCTAAATTTATCCCCTTGAAAGTTCTCTTTCCTTAATTTTTATTGATATATTTTGTATTAACATTACGTGTGTGTGTGTGTGTGTGTGTGTGTGTGTGTGTGTGGTGGGTGTGGATGTAGGTAGGTTTAGGTGGGTGTGGTGTGGGTGCATATTCTGTCACGTACGATTTTTAATCTTTTCCCCTCTTTCCTTGCTTATGTTGAAAATAAAATTCTTCACTTGGGCTTGCACCTTGATTAATGAGGCAAAATTCAGAAAAAAGAATTCAAATGAATTTATTATAAGTCTATCAAGGTAGCAATACAATGATGGGCTGATCAGTAATGGTTTCAAGGTAACAAAAGCTTTTATAGGTAACCTTAGGACAATCCAAACATGTTTACCTCAGCAAAAGGAGCTGGGCTCCTGAATCTCAGTTCCTACCCAAGGTAGCAAGAATGGAATGGTTTGTAGGTAGTGGTATATGACAAAAAAGAGGTCAGACAGAAAGCTACAAGCTTAGCATATCTGTCTCCACTACAGCCTCCTCCAGTGGTTGATAAGGAGGGCTGGGAACAATGGTAACTGAGTCAACATAACTTTCAACAGTTACCCATAGACATCACAATAAATAAATTAAAAGGTAATCAAACAACTAAATAATAAAAAACAATTCAACACCATTAATCATCATATCAGTGAAATCTAACATTATTCCATGTTCCAGTCCTAGAGTATTCCACTTCTGCAAATGATGGAAGGAAGTACATTTTCTTCTTTCTCTTTCAAGACTACCCTGAGTGATTAAATCTCATGATATTCAAGTTGGATTTGGGGGTTAATTTTCTTTCCATCTATGCTGTCGTAGTCATTATGCATATAATTTGACTCCTTTTTTCTAAATTTTGCTTTGATTAATAAAAATGTCCTCTTCCTTCTCTATTACTTGTAAGTAACCTTTCCCTACAGCACTCTAACATCACATTACATTTCAAGTCACAATTAGTTAGCTGTCTTCCAAATGACAGTATCTGCCTTTCTTTTTTAATATATAATTTATTTTTCTGTTCTCAACATTCACTTCCACAAGTATTTGAATTCAAAATTTTCTCCCCATCTCTCCCCATCCCCCCCATCCCAGGACAGCATGCACCCCATCCACCCCTTCCTCTAGTCTATCCTTCCTTCTATTAGTCACCCTTCTTCTATGCCTCTTCCCCTCTATTTTCTCCCTCCGTCCCCATTCACACTCATTGGAAAACAGGCAATCCGATATAGGTCATATATGCGTGACAACGCAAAGCACTTCCATAGTATTTAGGTTGTAAAAGAGTAAGCACATTTCCCTCTGTCCTATCCTGCCCTTCATTTATTCCATTCTCGCCCTTGATCTGTCCTCCCACAATAGTATTTGCTTCTCATTATCCCTTTCCCCAATTTGCTGTCCCTTCTATTATCTTCCCTCTCCTACCGCCTTCCCCCTTGCCTTCCTGCAGGGTAAAATAGATTTCCACGTTCAAGTCAGTGTGTGTTATTCCCTCCTTAAGCCAAATTCCCTGAGAGTGAGGCTCAGTTATTCCCTTTCATCTTCTCCCTCTTCCCCTCCATTGTAGAAGCTCTTTCTTCCCTCTTTTATGTGAGATGATTTGCTACATTTCACCTCTCCCTTTCTCTTACTCCTAATACATTCCATTCAACAGTAAATTTTAATTTTTTAGTATTCCCCTTTCATATTCAGTTCACCATATGCCCTCTGTCTATGTGGATGTGGATGTATGTATACATGTTTATATATGTGTGTGTGTGTATGCATATATATACATATATGTGTGTGTGTGTTTATATATATATATATATATATATATACACATTCCTTCTAGCTACTCTAATATTGAAAAAGTCTTCATGAGTTACAAATAATATCTTGCCATGTAGGAAAGTAAACAGTTCAGCTTTAATGAATTCCTTAAGGCTTCTCTTTCCTGTTTACCTTTTCTTGTTCCTCTTGATTCTCTTATTTGAAAGTCAAATTTTCTATTCAGCTCTGGTCTTTTCAACAAGAATGTTTCATTGAAATTCCATTTTTCCCCTGAAGTGTTATACGCACTTTTGCTGGGTAGGTGATTCTTGGTTTTAATCTTATCTCCATTGACCTCTGGAATATCATATTCCAAGCCCTTCTATTCCTTAGTACAGAAGCTGCTAAATTCTGTGTTATCCTGATTGTATTTCCACAATTATTGAATTGTTCCTTTTTGGTTGCTTTTATTACTTTCTCTTTGACCTGGAAACTCTGGAATTTGGCTACAATATTCCTAGTTTTCCTTTTGGTATCTCTTTCAGGAAGTGATCAGTGATTCTTTCCATTTCTATTTTAATCTGTGATTCTAGAATATCAGGGCTGCTTTCCTTGATAATTTTTTGGAAGATGATGTCTAGGTTCTTTTTTTAATCATGTCTTTCAAGTAAACCAATAGTTTTAAAATTACCTCTCCTTGATCTATTTTCCAGGTCAGTTGTTTTTCCAATGAGGTATTTCACATTGTCTTCTATTGTTTCATTCTTTTGGTTTTGCTTTATAATTTCTTGGTTTTTCGTAAAGTCATTAGCTTCCATCTGCTCCATTCTAACTTGCAAAGAACCATTTTCTTCAGTGAACTTTTGATGCTCCTTTTCAATTTGGCCAGTTCTTCTTTTTAGAGATTTCTTCTCCTCATTGACTTTTTCGACCTCTTTTGTCATTTCTGTTAGTCTATTTTTAAAGGTGTTATTTTCTTCAGTATGTCTTTGGGTCTCCTTTGGCAAGCTGTTGACTCATTTTTTTGTGTCGCTCTCATTTCTCTTCCCAATTTTTCCTCCACCTCTCTTACTTGATTTTCAAAATCCTTTTTCAGCTCTTCCATGGCCTGAGAATATAGCATACAATTTTTTGAGGTTTTGGATGTAGAAGCCTTGACTTTGATGTCTTCCTCTAATGGTATGCCTTGCTCTTCCTCATCTGAAAGGATGGAAAAAATACCTTTCCTCCTTGAAAGTAATATTCTATAGTCTCTCCCCCGCCCCTTTTAGGGTATTTTGCCAGTCAGCTACTTCCCTTCTGAGTACTTTGTCAAGTGGAGGGTATACTATCCTAGGCTTCAGAAATTTTGTGCAGCTGTTCTCTGAAATATCTCTTGGAAAGTGTAAGTTCTCAGTTCCTCCAAGGTGGCACACTTAAGGGAGAGGAGTTTAATTCTCCTCTGGCCTGGGCTCCGGACTGTGATCAAGCACAAGCAGTCTTTTCTGCCCTGGAACTGAGAATAGAATTCCCTCTCCACAGTTGTTACCTGCTCCACCAAACCAGTGCTCCTCCTCACCTAGGATCTCCACTCAGGACTTTGACCTACATCAGCTGCTCAATTCCTTCAGGATCTTTAGGAGGAGGGCTCCAAAAGTGAAAGCTTCTGCTGCAGTGTCTGCTTCCAGGGTTGGGACTCTGTGCTCCCCTCTCACCCGGATGAAAGAGCTTTCTTACTGACCTCTGAATCTGTCTTTGGCATTTGTAGGTTGAGAAATCTGGGAAAGGCAGCTGCTACCCATATTTCCACGCCATGAAACGTGCTCCACTCCCATCCTGTGGCATGGCATAAGGTGGGGTGCACTCCACTCAAATCAGGTGCAATAGACCCTTCCTGTGGGCGTTTTAGGCTGTCGGGTTGGAAATCCGTTTCACTCTGTCATTTTGTGGCTTCTGATGCTCTAGAAGTTCTTTAGAGTCATTTTAAGAGGTATTTTATGGCTTATGAGGAGAGAGTTAGGGCAGGCCTGTCCTTTTAATCTGCCATTTTGACTCTGCTCACCTGTGCCTACCTTTCCTCTGGGGCAATTAGGAAACACAGTGGATAGAGTGCTAGGCCTGAATTAAGGAAGACTTTTCATCATGAGTTAAAATCTGACCTCAGACACTTAATAGCTGTGTGACCCTGGACAAGTCACTTAACCATGCTTGCTTCAGTTTTCTCACCTGTAAAATGATCTGGAGTAGAAAATAGCACACCACTCCAGTATGTTTGCCATGCAACCCGAAATGGAGTAACAAAGAGTTGGAAATGACTGAAAAACATCACAGCTCTGGTTTCAAAACTTGCATGCTTCCCACTGTACCACTAGGCAGACACAACTGGAAATGATTGAGAAATAATTTTCTTTCAGATTCTCACTACCCTAAAAATACAGTATCACAGGTTGTTGAATGATTCTAAGCTTTGCTAAATGCTTTCCTTACTACAAACCTATGAAGTAGGTTGTACAAGATTTATTATAAGTTTACTGATTAGGAAATTGACGTTTAGAGAGGTTGACTGAGATTCCTATGTCCACACAGCTAGTAAATGCATGAGGTTCAACATATAGGCCATTTTTATTCTGTCAAAACAATTACTTTTCATGTTTCACTGAATTAAGTCACCAAGATCATTTTGTGGGGTTTCACAGAATAAATGATGCGCTTTTAAAAAGCTTTCTTCTCTTCTTCCAAATTTGTTATCTGCATTCTTTTTATATCTCCTGGATTTTTTACTTCTAAATCTGTCATTTTCTCTTTCAGAGCCTCTACTTCTTTGATTTTAATTTAATTTGATAATTTTTTAATGCCCAAAAATCTGTCTGCCCTCTTTCCTCATTGAAAATCAAAAAAGAAACCAAACTACTGTTCAAGAAATTAAAAATCCCAGCATTAGCAACATAAAAACTATAAATTCGTGTATACATGTGTGTATGCATACATGTATATATACTCATGCATGTATGTATGTATATTTGTTTACATATATACACGACTGAGACAATTCATAGAAATATATTTCTGTGTACTCCATATACACTTCTGTGTATATACTATATATGTATGTTTACATTTTTACATATAAACATACAAGCTTATATATACGTGTGTGTGTGCATACATATCTGAGATTTTTGAGTTTATCCAGTGCTAGGCTACTTTTTATTCCTTTGTGTTTTATATCCTTAAATTATCCCACTGATTGAGCTACCTAATTTTTTTGAACAAGTACTAAATTGTTTTGGTAATTGAAAAAAGGTCTTTACTTGTTTGGAGAGAATATCTATTTTGTCTCATATTATGAATTCTTTTGCTGTTTTTATTATTTCATTTTTATAATTCTCTGCTTTCTAGACTACTTTAATACTTAATATCTATTCTAAGTTGTTTCTTTTTTCATCATCATTTTTATCATTTTGAAAAGTTAATTAATTTTTTTCAGTTTTCAACAATCACCTTCATAAGATTTAATTTTTTTCCCTCTCCTTCCCCTTCCCTCCCCGAGATGACATGCAGTCTTATATGGGTTCTACACATACATTCCTATTAAACACATTTTCACATTTGTCATATTGCATAGATGAATTAAAACGAATAGGAGAAACCGTGAGAAAAAAACAAAACAAAACATCACACAAGAGAGAATAGTCTGTGAAGCATCATTTTTAAACAAATCATTTTTCCTTCATGGTATACTAATTTTCCATATTTTTGTTTGTTTTATTTGCTGTATTTATTCATTTTATTCCATTTTGCATTTTTGAATCAGTTTCATGGTTTATATGTTTGTTAGTTATGCCTACTTTGGATTGCCCTCTTAACTTTTGATTCATCAGCCTTTCCATTCTATTATGTTCCTCATCTCTGGTTTCCCTTCACACTTTTAGGTCCTTAGTTTTTCCACTCTTGCAACTCTTTTATTCATTCATCACATATTATGAGTATTTCCACATATTTATTTCTTCCTATTCACTATAAGCTTTGTGAATGTAGTGTCTGTGTCTTATATTAAATTTGCCTTTTGGTAACTATTTAACACAATTTTTCATTTGGTAGTGTTTAATATATGTTGACTGAATTGAAAAAAAATTGTTACAGGCAAATAAATACCTCATATGATAGTGAAACTGAAGAAATCATAGTGTTTATGTCTAGAAAGAGCCCTTGAGATACCAAACTGAGTTCCTTCAATTTATTAATTTGTAAAGTGAGACCCAGTTTAGTTAAGTGATTTTTAAATTGATATAAATAAGAGGAAGAAGATCCCATACTTCAATGTAAATCCTCAAAATACAGTTTGAAGGTTCTTGACAACTCACTAGAAGTATATACGGGGCAAAATAGAATCAGAGACTATTGATTGTCATAATTAGAGATGATCCTTGGAATAAAAACAAAGTCAAACCTCCTCATTTGATACATGAAAAAACAAAGCCTAAAGCTTTTATGGGACATGTTTTAGATGACTCAATATTTTAATAGCCACATCTTACTAATTAATTTTCTCATTCCCACCGAAGTCTTCCTTAAGATAGTGGTCTTCTGTGGAAGCAAATTCTAAGGTTCCCTGAATTTTTTAACCTGTATCTGGTGCTTAGTAAATCATTGATGTAGACTGTGCCTTATCCCGAGTAAGAATTACATCATTTTTTTCTTGCCCACTAATCCGTGATGTTTCCTCACTATTCTGTACTATTGTAATACTGAATGACTCTAATTCTGACTTTTGTTATGAAATGTGTGTGTGTGTGTGTGTGTGTGTGTGTGTGTGTATCTCCTTCACTACATTAGTTAGACCGCATCTCTTACTTTGGATAGTAGAAAGAGATTCCCATTGGTTGGCAGATCAAACTGAGATTACCATTGGATAAATACCACATTCACCAAATTACCAGGGTGAATTCCTGTAACTCAGAGTCAAGACAAGGGAACAGAAGATTCACCTGAGAGTTATTGAGAGCTTGACAGCTGCCCTTATGTGAATTTTGACGTTGGGTCTAACACATAATATAAAAGATGAGTTTGGGACTATTCAGCGTTTAGTCTCTTTTGTGAACAGCTTAGTGTTGGCCATTACACTGTAAACTCCTCGAGGGCCGAGGCTGTCTTTCTTTTTGTTAATTGTATTCCAAGAGCTTAGTACAGTGCCTTGAATAAAGTAGGTAAGTAACAAATGTTTATTTGATTGAATTGGACTATAAGTACCTCCTCTTGATTATATTTATATGCACATTCATATTCGTATTCACATTCCTTTCACCATTCTGTTGCCTTCATTGAACTGGTAAGGGTAGTTTTGTTACACAATGTGATACTATTAGCAAGTGCAAGCCAACATTCTTACGTTACCTAAGACTTCCAAATCCGGTTTCCTGTCTTACTACACTATATTATAGTCACTCCATCCACTCATTCACTATTCTCTATGCATTCAGCACTCCGTCAATCCATCTACTCATCCAAATCATCCATCTATTTATTTTTTCTACATCCATTCACATGGGTGGAAATTATGGACCATATAAAATAAAATTGAAATTGCATTCATAGAACCTGAGTTTAAATTCTGTCTCTTATAACTGTTTTCTATTTGACTTTGAGTTACTTGAGCTCTTTGTCCCTTTGTCCCTATATAAAATTAGAATGCTGTACTGAAAGACCTTTATTCTTCCCACCATCTTTAGCTGTGTGATCATATAATTTTCTAAAAAGTATTTATTGAACATTTCTTTTTTGCTTCAAAAAACTAGGCTGAGAAAGAATTATCATAAGAAAAAAACAAATACAAGAGAAATTTCCTGTTTTCTTGGAGCCTATAGTTTATATAGAAAGATTTATAATTATAACAAGTAGTGAACTAGCAGTGTGAGGCAGTATTGATTATGTTACAAATGAATAGTGACATGTATAACAGGAAGGAGTAGAAGCAGATAGCTATGAGGGCTGTTTGTGATGGTTAGCTCCACGTAGGAGATTTGGCTAAAGTAGGAAATTAAAGGACATGTTAAAAACAGACATATATGGTATCAAATGAGCATTTCTGTTTGATACTTTTGAAAGAACTTTCGTGATTTCCCTTAACAAAATTTGCTCAGCATAGTATAGGGAAAGTGTCAGTGGACA
Organism: Notamacropus eugenii; assembly: GCF_028372415.1. Classification (NCBI taxonomy): domain Eukaryota; kingdom Metazoa; phylum Chordata; class Mammalia; order Diprotodontia; family Macropodidae; genus Notamacropus; species Notamacropus eugenii. The sequence continues at coordinate 9,107,911 of NC_092880.1, forward strand.
GATTTCATGGTGTCTACAGATCTTATCACGGAAGGGAAAATACAGCTGTGCTTTTACTAACTTGCCATTGAAATTTAGCACTTTCTTGAATTACTTAAAAACATTATTCTCACAAGCAGTTCAAGGGTTTTGCTGATTTGTCAAAGGATTCCATGACAGAAAAGTTTTGGAAAGCTTAGCATAATGAATAGGAACACCAGAATTAGATTAGATTATCTGGGAGGCTAATTGACAACTCTTTCTCAGCCTTAGTTTCCTCTTTTGTAAAATAAAAAGACTGTACTTAATAATTCTAAGATCTATTAGCTCTCAATCTTTTGACCCTTACTCTGAAGCCCTATTTAGGATGGAGTCTCTCTCTCTTTTGTTAATAAATGTTCTTTAAAAGTCAAAATAGCCTTATGTCAAGATCATTGGAATACCCTGCTGTTGGATACAAATTTCTTTCATTATTTAATCTCTATACAACCACATTGCTATAGATTAAACTTTATGTAAGCTGATGCAAGGATTTAGATCAGACAGGGTCACTTAAGAGTCAAGGTTCTTGCTATACAATTTCAATAAAAAGAGAAATGTTAATGCATAAGCCAATGGTCAGTATAAAATGTAATACAATGATCCCAGATCAAAAATTTAGAACATATAGGCTCTTATCACTGTTACCTTAACTGTGCTAACTTGGGAAAGTCATTTAACCCAAATGCAAAATGAAAAGATTCCAATTGATTACCTCTGTGATACACAAAGGATCCAAAATTCTGTTTTCTGTGTTCAAAATATCCTCCCAGGCCATTCAATTATATTTCTGGAAAACACTAAACTGATCCTATATGAATTTCCTTAACCTGAAATTTTATTACTTCACATAAATAATGGGATATAATGTCTAAAATGACTTAAAAGAAACCAAGCTGCAAATACCGGGGATTCCATTGTTTCATGGGATAGAATAGGGCAGAGAATATTGGATTCTAATATTTACTCCACAAGCGACTATGTGATCTTCCAGCTGCTGAGTGGATCCTGAGGATGGCAATAACAGTGAAGATATACGAGATAATTGCAATGAAGAAGGTTATTATGGCAATTACTCTTGAGAATATCAGGAGCAACAATTCATTTCTGGAAGTGTCAGAGCAGGGGCACTTCAGCAGTGCGGAAAAATCACATAAGAAATGACTAATGATATTTGACCCATGGAAGGATAGTCTGACTAAGCCAATGATCTGTGTCAATGAATGAATCATTCCGCCTATACATGAACCAATGACCAGGATGGCACTCACTGTCTTAGTCATGACCACCATGTAAAGCAATGAATTAGCAATCTCCACATACTGGTCATATGCCACCGCTGCTAGGAAAAATCCCTCAGTTGTAAGAAGGATTCACAAACAAAAAATATTACAGTATACAAGCAGGGAATAATAGGAATTTCTTCTCCTCAAAGAAATTCAGGAACATTTTTGGTTCAAAGGCTGAGCGATAGCAAGCATCAACAAATGAGAAACAACTAAGGAAAAAGTACATGGGAGTGTGAAGCTTGGGAGTGATTTGAATTAATATAATCCTGCCAAGATCCCCACAAAAGAAACGACATATATCACCAAAACAGTATTAAGAGAAACATTTTCAACTCTGCATGATCTGACAGTCCTAAAAGGAAGAACTCTGTGACCACTGTAGAATTTTCCTTGGCTGTTCACTTAGATTATCATGACAATGACTGTGAGAAAGGGGAAAAAAGAATGGAATTAATTAGTGAAATGTCCTAAAAGACACCAAGACTAATTATGACTCTTTCAAGATAGAGCCAGTACTTAAGATGTTTTTGTACTGAAAAATTGCATAGGCTCTAGATAAGGAAAGTGAAGGAATGCAGATACGGAAGAGATCTCAGAAGTCATCTGGTCGTCGTTTCTTTTTTCAGAAGAAATTAATGTCCAGTGAAGTAGATTAACTACGGGAATAAGCATCAAATATATTTTTGAACATATGTCCTCTCATTTTAGAGACAATTATCTTTCAACTGTATCTTTATTTCCATGATCTCTTGACAGCAACTGGGGGATCAGAGGCGTGGTGGTGATAGAAAAGAGATAGCAGCAGGAGCTAGGTGAGCCTGTACAATTTGTACAGGACTGGTTTATTGATCTGAGGGTCAAGATTTATATATTCTCTTAAGCAAGCAAGGTTATTCTCATAAGAGCATTTTTAGCTCACATCTTTTACTTCCTTGTCTTAGTACCTTCTGTGTAACAACCTCAGAGTACACATTCAGGGTCAGGACGATCTCATCCTTGCTTATCAGGGATGGGATGGTGAGCCAATCCTGAGAAAGTCAGTCTTTACGCTAGTACAAGTCTCAAGTAAAACCTGGATTTTACCTCACATTCTAGACTCCATCAGTACTAGCCCTCTACATCTCCCCCTTTTTTTTTGCAAGTAATTTTAGTCCACGTAAGTCTGTGCCAATTTTGACAAAAAATTGATGTAGTTTGACAAGATTTTTAAAGCGAAAATGAGATTTTAGAATTGGAATTGGGGTGTGAGTACATGCGCCCAGGCACCCCATCATTCTCCCCTTAAACAGATGGGACCCAGAATCCTCTGGGGTAAGAGACGAAGGGCTCAGATTCTGAAACTCTTTCATGCTGAGATTGGACGTCCCTGCCTCACAGAATCCTGACATTGGAGAGGTTGGGTCTGTGGGTGATGCCAAGTCCACAGGGTGATTGGTCATGGAAGTGGGTGATGTACAGTCAGAATGGTGATCTGCAAGTGGAGAGTATTGAACCTAGAAGACACAAATCTGCAACAGATATTAAACAAAAGAAGACCAAAAAGGAGTAGGAAGAAAATAACTAGAAGTGGGGTGGGTGTGAGAATATTGTCAAACTTCCTCACACTCTCTTGACATACTTAGTAACTATCCAGGGACAGGAGACCCTTGGGTGACTCCCACTTGTCTCCAACCTTCTCATCTGCTTTCCGTATTTTTGGTCAAACCTTTACTTATCTTTCAAAATCTCTGGAACCCATTATTCAAACTGCTTCACTTTCCTTTATATTTCTACCATAGACAAGATAGCTCACAAGTTATTACTCTTCACTAGCATAGCTGTATTGCCTTAAACAAAAGATATTTCTAACTTGAATCTCACAACTGAATAGATGTTCATAGTTGTTTCACAGGCTTGTTTATTCTTTTCTGATTGTTCACTCTGGCAAAGAAACTTTAGGAATTAACTTATTAATAAGTTCAAACACTAATTTAAACTCTTGCTTAGGCCATGGAATGACCACAAATTCAGATTAAAACAGCAAGATCTTTTCTGCTTTATAAATCATTATATATTAATTCAGCAACACATTACCTCTAAAATGAAATTTTAGTAGGCTTTACCCCCCTTTTCTTTGAAAAACATTTCTTTTAAACGTAGTTTTCTCTTTTAAAAGTTTAAAATTTATCCTGACTTTTAAGAGAGTCACCAAACTTTTATAAAGAAAATTATTTGAAACTTTTAAAAATGATAATTCCCTTTTCGCTTTGAAACAAAAATAAACCTTTTAAAATTAAAATTCATTAAAACTTAGTTGGTATAAAAATGTCCTTAAGTAACACGAATTCCCAAAGTATTGCAAACTAAATTCTTAGTTATTGAAGAATTCCTAGATATTACAAAATGCTTTAGTCAAAAAGGTGCAATGGAATCTCACATTGCTAACAGTAAGAAATTGATTACAGAAAAATACTACCGCTTCTAAAATCCCTTTAAACAATGGGGACAGAAGCCAAGATGGCGGAGTAGAAAGAGAGACATATGTTAGCTCCGAAACCACAGCCCATAAAATATCTGTAAAGAAGAACTCCCAACAAATTCTGGAGCAGCAGAAGCCACAGAAAAACGGAGCAGACGAGATTTCTCTTCCAGAGAGCCCTGAAAACGTGACGAGAAAGGTCCATCCCGAACCAGACTCAGACCAGAGCCCAGCCCTGCCTTGGCCACACGGCACAAAGAGGAGCAGATCCGAGCAGGCTTCAGGGACGGAATCTCCAGCAGCCTCGCAGGTCCTTCCATCCACAGGTGACAAGGGTCAGTAAGAGGGTCTCTTTGTCTGGTCGAGAGGGGAGTGGGGTGTTCCCATAACTCAGGCCCCCTAGGGAGGCAGCAGTGGGAGCAGCAGTGGACCGGGGCTCCCCAAGCAGGCAAAAGCCCGGATCCATTGTTGAAGGTCTCTGCATACACCCACTGAGTGAACTGAGTCCCGGGTGGAGGCCCTGCCCCCACCTGAGCATCTGAACTCAATCTCACACTGAATAGCAGCCCTGCCCCCACCCAAAGCCCTGAGGCAGGGAAGCAGCATTTGAATCTCAGACCCAAGCACTGGCTGGGCGGATCTGGAAGCATGGTGGGTGTGGAAAGAAAACTCAAAAGTCAAGTCACTGGCTGGGAAAATGCCCAGAAAAGGGAAAAAAAAACAATAAGACCATAGAAGGTTACTTTCTTGGTGAACAGGTATTTCCTCCCTTCCTTTCTGATGAGGAAGAACAATGCTTACCATCAGGGAAAGACACAGACGTCAAGGCTTCTATATACCACACATCCAAAATAAATATACCATGGGCTCAGGCCATGGAAGAGCTCAAAAAGGATTTTGAAAATCAAGTAAGAGAGGGGGAGGAAAAACTGGAAAGAGAAATGAGAGAGATGAAAGAAAAGTATGAGAAGCAGGTCAACACCTTGCTAAAGGAGACCCCAAAAAATGCTTAAGAAAGTAACACCTTGAAAAGTAGGCTAACTCAATTGGCAGAAGAGGTTCAAAAAGCCAATGACGAGAAGAATGCTTTCAAAAGCAGAATTAGCCAAATGGAAAAGGAGGTTCAAAAGCTCACTGAAGAAAAGAGTTCTTTCAAAATTAGAATGGAACAGATGGAGGCTAATGACTTTGTGAGAAACCAAGAAATCACAAAACAAAACCAAATGAATGAAAAAATGGAAGAAAATGTGAAATATCTCATTGGAAAAACAGCTGACCTGGAAAATAGATCCAGGAGAGACAATTTAAAAATGATGGGACTACCTGAAAGCCATGATCAAAAAAAGAGCCTAGACATCATCTTTCATGAAATTACCCAGGAAAACTGCCCTGAGATTCTAGAACCAGAGGGCAAAATAAGTATTCAGGGAATCCACAGATCACCACCTGAAAGAGATCCAAAAAGAGAAACTCCTAGGAACATGGTGGCCAAATTCCAGAGTTCCCTGGTCAAGGAGAAAATATTGCAAGCAGCTAGAAAGAAACAATTCAAGTATTGTGGAAATACAATCAGGGTAACACAAGATCTAGCAGCTTCTACATTCAGGGATCAAAGGGCATGGAATAGTATATTCCAGAAGTCAAAGGAACTAGGTCTAAACCCAAGAATCACCTACCCAGAAAAACTGAGTAGAATACTTCAAGGGAAAAAATGGTCTTTCAACGAAATTGGGGACTTTCAAGCATTCTTGATGAAAAGACCGGAGCTGAAAAGAAAATTTGACTTTCAAACACAAGAATGAAGAGAAGTATGAAAAGATAAACAGCAAAGAGAAGTCAAAAGGGACTTAGTAAAGTTGAACTGTTTACATTCCTACATGGAAAGAAAATATTTGTAGTTCTTGAAACTTTTCATTATCTGGGTAGTTGGTGGGATTACACACACACACACACACACACACACACACACACAGAGAGAGAGAGAGAGAGAGAGAGAGAGAGAGAGAGAGAGAGAGCACAGAGTGAACTGAATAGGATGGGATCATATCTTAAAAAAATGAAATCCAGCAGTGAGAGAGAAATATATCGGGAGGAGAAAGGGAGACATGGAATGGGGCAAATTATCTCTCATAAAAGAGGCAAGCAAAAGACTTATTAGTGGAGGGAAAAAGAGGGGAGGTGAGAGAAAAACATGAAGTTTACTCTCATCACATCCCACTAAAGGAAGAAATAAAATGCACACTCATTTCGGTATGAAAACCTATCTTACCATGCAGGAAAGTGGGGGAGAAGGGGATAAACAGGGTGGGGGGAATGATGGAAGGGAGGGCAATGGGAGGAGGGAGCAATTAGAAGTCAACACTCATGGGGAGGGACAGGATCAAAAGAGAGAAGAGAAGCAATGGGGGGCAGGATAGGATGGAGGGAAATATAGTTAGTCTTACACAACACGAGCATTGTGGAAGTCATTTGCAAAACTACACAGATATGGCATATATGGAATTGCTTGCCTTCCAAAAGGAATGGGTGGGGAGGGAGGGATGAAGAGAAGCTGGAACTCAAAGTTTTAGGATCAGCTGTTGAGTACTGTTCTCGCTACTCGGAAATAAGAAATACAGGTAATGGGGTATAGAAAGTTATCTGGCCCTGTAGGGCAAAAGAGAAGTTGGGGACAAGGGAAGGGAGGGATGATAGAAGAGAGGGCAGATTGGTGATAGGGGCAATTAGAATGCTCATTGTTTTGGGGTGGGGGAGGGAACAAATGGAGAGAAAATTTGGAACCCAAAATTTTGTGACAATGAATGTTCAAAGTTAAGTAAATTAATGAAGAAAACAACAACAACAACAAAAAAGCAATAAGGACACCTTAAGGTGAGTCTTAAGTAGTTTGCATACATTTCTGAACATGTTTTAATTTCAGATAAAAATCATATTAGATTTCCCAGTAAGATTACACAGAAATGGCTCACATGTTTTACTGATCATTTGCTATTGATCATAGAAATTTGCTGCAGAAGGAAAAAGTAGGGACATATGACATACCAAGTATGACAGGATAAAACATCCTTGACTCTGTTTGAATTCAGATAAGAGTGAAATTCTCCAATCACGCAGTATCTGTTTCAAAGCCAGACTCAGGAATAGTCAGGTGGGAAACATTCCTTTTTAAAAGAACACAATGGGGAAACTGACCAGGCGGATCCCATCCTAGATTGAGCCTAGAATTGTCCCCTCCATTTTTCCTTTCTAGACAGAAACTTCACCTGTTGACAGTACAGGATCACATTCTCTCTGAGTAGCTTATGGCATTTCTCTCAGATACTGATTTAATGCAAACAACTATACCGAAATTCAAACTCAAAACAAAAATAGTTACTGTCCCAAATGCCTTTTACCTTAAACAGCAAATTTCACTAATCATAGCTTAGAGCCAGATACAGTTATTTCTATTCTCGTGGAGTTGCAGTAAGCAATAATGATTTGCCAGGAGTCACATACATAAGGGATTTCATTTAAGAGTTTTCCTTCTCAAATTTAAAAGTTGTCCTGATGTAAAAGCCAGTTGTTAAAAATCCTTCCTATCTATTCCAACTTCTGAGCAAGTCATATTCATTGTTTATGAGTAATATAAGCCAAACAAGTTTCTTTCCTAGGGCTGGTGACCTTGCCCGTCTGGATGGTTTCCAGGGGCCTTACCAGTTTTACAAAATAAAGGGAATTGGCACTGACCCCATTCCTGTCAACATCCAAACATACAGGAGGACTGTTCTGAATGGGTAGAACCAATCTAAATAAAGTTTTCACTCAATTCTTTTCTTTCCACACACATTAATCAATTAACAGTTTTAGGTTTAGCATTAAAACAGTAACTCCAAATAACTTAGTTAACAATCTTGCAACTTTTACAAATGATAGCCAGATTGTTTTAGCTTTAATCACTTTAACAGACAACGGTGAAAACACCTCATTTTCTAAATGGCAATTACAAAACATTATAATACAAGGTTAGTGAGAGTGATAAAATTTAAAATAACATAGCTGTTTCCCAACATCTTTTAGGTTCAACAAAATTCAGATTAAAAATTGTTTTCTTTAATACCATTTCTGGATTACAATGGTCACTCAATTTTTACAAGATAATTTTCCAATTAGGAGTGACATATTTTACTTAAAATATGATCAGAATAACACTTTTTGGTTCTTTCCATTATACAAAAACTTTTCTCTTTTAGGTGAGGCATGAAATGATTAAATGCTAGTTGGTCTGCCTCTCTGATATGAGGGGAAAAGTTTCCCCAATTTCTTCTTGTCTTTCTCCCCACCTTCACAACCTGGCCAGTGGTAGAAGGTAGAAAGGGAGAGATAATTTTACCCACAACCTTCAACAATTTCCAAAACTTTTCTGCTTTCCTTAAACTTCATACCCATGTTTTTCTCCAAGTGGGTTTTGATTAAAGCTCCTTGAAAACTGCACGTACATTATTTCTTTGTATGTCTAACCTGAAACTGCCTTTAGCAATCATATAACCTAAATAACATAAGATTTGCTTTCTCTCTTTCTCTCTTCCATACTCCTCTGATGCTGCAGCAATAAGAGAGAGGGAAAGAGGGGGAGGGAAAAAGATCGCTGCATTCCAAAGTTCAGCTGCAGCGGGGTTGGACACAGACACATAGAGACAGAACACAAATACAGACAATGAAAAGAAGAATCCAAAAACTGTGAAAAGATCATGAGAGGAAAGTAATCCCCCCAAAGCGCCTAGTTATTCACCAAAATCCCCTGATTTTTCAAATTCTGTGTGTGTGATTGGTTCGGGCCACCACTCCACTTGCTCTTCATGTCCCTGTTCTGGGGGCCAATTGCTAGTAACTAGCTGATCAGAGGCGTGGTGGTGATAGAAAAGAGATAACAGCAGCAGGGGCTCTGTCAGTACTGGCCCTCTACAATCTCTCCTAGAATAGTAGCCTTGTAATACAAACTGATCACATTATAGATGATCAGTTTTGGAACCAAATAAGAGATATTGAAGAATACTGAGGTTATTGGACTAGATAATCTAAGTAATGTCATCCTGTGAACCTTTTACTTGCTGAAAGGGAAAAAAATGGTGTAAATGGGAGATCTGAAATGCATACCGATTGTCCTTCTGCTGGACTATGTTGATGATATCTCTGAGAAGATGAAATTTTAAGTATAATGGGAGTATTCCATTAGAATGTACCTTCTTATATAAAGACACAGTTTTAGGACTGTAAATATCCCTTGTCTCAATGCCCCCATTTGATAAAGTGGAAGTAATTTATTCAAGGGAACACAAATAATAAGTACCAATGCAGTGATTTGATCCCAGAGCTTTTGACAAGGTCAATTAATTTTAATTCAAAGTAAAATTTGTTAACAGAATGATATAAAAATGTAATGGTCTATCTTTAGAAGTAGTGAGCTTCAGTGGATTTTTTCAAGAAAGTGTGAGATGATCATTTTCCACATATGTTTTAGAAGAGATTCAACATCTTAATAGGTTAAATTAGTTTCTGATGATACTTTACATTCTAAAAGTCAGTGATAAAAATAAAATTTAAAAAATAGGACATGATTTATACACATACACGTTTCTGTGTGTTTATACCAATTTTAAAATACCACATAAATTATAGTATTTAATACATATACCCCATACCCACCCACATGAGTGTATATGTACTGATACATACATGCATACATAATGACATATATATGTATACATATACTTATAAGTGTACTGTTTACAAAGTGTTTTAGAGATATCATTTCAATTTTTCCTTATAAGAATGGTGGGAGAAAGATTCCATTATCACCTCTATTTTATAAGGTGAAAAAACTAAGCCAGGAAGAGGTTAAATGATTAGCAAAGGTCCTACTACTAGTAATTCTCTGAAAGAAGATTTGAATTCAAATCTTCATAACTTTTGATCACTGTTAGTATCTCTTGCTATATGTTTCCTGACTACATATCCTAGGTTCAACTCTTTTGAACTTTCAGTTCCTTTGAGGACCTGGTCTCTCAATCTAAGTAAGTAGACAAGTTCTGAGTGATTCCAAGTTCCTTATCATTATTCTACCAGGTCTTTTAAAAAACATATCTATGGCTCTGAAAAGGGAATATCTACAGAAGTTTATTTTATTTGGAATTATCAAGTTCCCACCTGAGAGGATGATAGAATGTCTGAACTGGAAGGACCCTTATCACTCAAATGTATTTGGAAACAAAACATTTACCTTAGAACACTGAATATAAGAGCTGGGGTAAAAGAAACAACTTTAGAAGCTTACGCTATAGAAAGTTCAAATTGACAAAGACTTTTTACATCATGTAATCAAGACTTCTCACCTTAAGGTGAAGAAATTGAGGCCTAAAGAGGAAATTACTTTCTCGAAGATGTTATTGAAAGAACTGAGGCTAGATTCCATTATTAAGAATTATTTTAAGTATTAAGAATTATACCTTCTCTTGTGGTCTTTCTTCTATATGATTTAGTTAGGAAAAAAGAAAATAGTGGGACGAGATAGATAGAAAATGAGGAGAATATGTGAAGAGACATAGCTTTAAATCAATCTAAATATTTACTTTATTGTCTCATTTAATATTTTTAGTTACTTTTGAAATGAAAACTAAGGAAGCATCACTGTTCTAGGAAAAGAACACTGACTTTTAGGGTAATGGGACTTGAGTTCCAATCTCACCCTTGCCAATGAGATATTGTGTAATAATGGCCCTACTAACCAAGTTTCTTATCTGTATAAGGAGGGGATTTTCTTATGTTATTTTAAATTTTCCTTATGTTCTGTTGTCTCTTACCTTTGAATTTTATGAATCTCTTGAAAATACATAGATTTTTAGCCCAAAGAAGCTATTTGATAGCTTCTCCTCTTAGTCCTTGGGATATTTATCCTTTGAACCCATAGGAATGAATAAGAAACAAACAGGAGTTCAAGTTGTTTAAGAAGAAAACATTTAATCCATTTCAGGTCTCTCTGATAATTTCTACAAAATAGCTGATAAGTAGCTATTCACACGTTGAGTGGAGATTCACAAGTAAGGGGACATGCATTACATTCACAAACAATCCATTCCAAGGCTTTCAATGGAGGGCAAAAGGGAGGATGTGAGAGGAGAAAAGTGAAGCTTACTCTCATCACATTTGGCTAAAGGAGGGAATAAAATGCACATACAGTTGGGTATGAAAATATATCTTACACTAGAGGAAAGTAGGGGAGAAGGGGATAAGTGAGGTGTGGGGGTGATGATAGAAGGGAGGGCAAATGGGAAGAGGGAGTAATTAGAAGCAAACACTTCCAGAGAGGGATAAAATTAGAAGAGAGAATAGAACAAATGGGGGGGCAGGATAAGATGAAGGGACATATAGTTTGTCTTTCAGAACATGACTATTATTGAAATATTTTGCTTGACTACACATGTATGGCCTTTATTGAATTGCTTTCTTTCTCAGTGGGGATAGGAGGGAGAAAGGGAGAGAAGTTGGAACTCAAAGTTTTAGGAAGGAATGTTGAGAATTATTTTTGCATGAAACTGAGAAATAAGAAATACAGGTAATGGGGTACAGAAATCTATCTTGCCCTACAAGAAAAGAGAGAACATGGGGGTAAGGGAAGGGAGGTGTGTGATAGAAGGGAGGGCTGATTGGCGGAAGAGGTAATCAGAATGCATAGTGTATTGGGGTTGGAGGAGGGGAGAGATGGGGAGAAAATTTCCAACTCAATATCTTGTGGAAATGAATGTTGAAAACTAAAAATAAATAAATAAATTTTTTAAAAAAGAATATTAATAAGAGGTATTTGAGGCCTATTAATGAGCAGGGAAGATCTAATTATTATTACAGGCACTTAGAGCCTTTTGGCCCTTAGGCAAATTATTTTTCCCTTCTGCACCTTGATTTACTATTCTCTTCAATAATGAATCTGATCTAAGTGATTTTTGCAGTTTCTTCCAGCTCAAAAATAAAGGTAAATTGGTAGAAAAATATTAAAAAGCTTGTAAAATAATAGTTAGCAGCAAGAACAGAATAATTTCAGAAAGTGAAATGGCTTCTGTACCATTGCTAATTTTTTAGACTGACCTGAGGGCTTGATTTCTCAAATGTTTATCACAGGCCATATGGAAGATTCTAGTTATCAAGTTCAGTGTATATGAGTTCAATCAAATATAATTGGATTGAATTGGAGAAGATGAGTTTAATATTGGTTATAAAAACACTTTGTAAGTGACTATATGTTGACAAAACAAGCCTTCAAAAAGTGAAAATGTCTCTTTCTTTCAGGCACTCAAGTTACAATGCCAGTAAATTGTGCATTCCCAGTCTATATGAGTGACATCAATACAAAGGAGAAAATTTTGAAAAAAATTCTGAATGAGCAAAATCTTAGGTTAAAATTCAGGAAACCGTGAATTAACCCCAAACTATGCAAACTACATTCATATATCTAGATATACCTAAATCAGGCATATACAAATATATCAATATCTTCATTATATAGAGATCTCTGTACAGCTATAAATATAAACAAAATGTTTAGATGCATAGATCATTTCTATATTCTCTACCAAATAACCATTGATGTCCAAGATTGCATAAACTCAATCTATTCAATAATACTATATGTTTAGAGATGCATTTGACACGCAAAAATGTATCAAGGAAAAATTATTAAAATGGAGTTCAGCAGAGGGAGAGTCTTCTACATTCATTTCTTTAAGTGAATGGGTAGTTGTTTCCATTATGGTCACAGGAAGTCTACAACATTTTCAGAAAAAGGCAAGCTTCTTATTGTATTCAGAACTTTGAATCTCCCAGGCCACCATCCCCTGACCATTTGACTTCATGATAGATAGATCATCTTCTCTGACAGGCTTTCCCTCAAACAGCTCATCAGGCCTGCACAGTACTTTCTGACTTTTTATCTGACCATTCTAGGTCATGACTCTGTGAAACAGGACTTCTTTGTTTCCCATAAGTTTCTCCCTTTTTCTCTTTATTAAATTTTTAGTTACCACACCTAAATCCAGTCAATACCTTCTCACTTGCTTTCCCCCTGAATTATGCCCTTCATCCCTTTATATGAATATGGGAAGGTGGCGAGGTTGACCAATACGTTGATCAATTACAAGGGAGCACTCCCCTTCAACTAATTGTTCTTTTAGAAGTTCCATCTCATATAGTAGTCTGGGAAGAAACATCATCTGATGCAATTTTCTGGTCTGGATACTCATTCAAACCATCTTCAGCACAGCATCTCAGCATCTTCTTTCTTTTATCTCCTTGTAGAAATTCAATTCCCCACTCTCCTAGAAAACTGGCCTTGCCAAGCTTTATACTCTTATCACCCTTTTTTTCGCTTCTAACCAGCACTACACCTGACTTGGAGAACTATGTCCCCCACTTACTCTCACGAAGTTATATTCTGTCCTCTGCCAAGTATGCTTTTCAACATTTTTCCTGTGTTCTTTTTCCTCATCAGAATATAAACTCCTTAAGGACAAAGACTATCTTTTTAAAGAGATAATCTCATTGCTGAAAATCATTCATTCTTCTCATTTGTCATACGCTATTCCATCTTCCTTAGGTGGCAGTTTGCTCTACCTAATCTTTTATTTTAAAATGTCAAGAAAGATTGTGACTTATGTGTAAATAACTAAAAATGTGTAAAATTACTTATTTATTTCCTGTATTTAATAACTAATTATTGTAGTAGGACCAATATTCTTCTCCTTTCCTATTTCCTCATCCAGAAACCAACCACTGTTGGAAATCTCTCTTAAAGATTTCCTTATACCACAATCTATTCAAACAATAAAATAAATTCTAAGTTTATACTAAGAAGTGTATTTCTGCTCATAGCATTTGTTCAGATAAGTGTAGAGAAGTGTAGATGTTCCCTTTGTCAGACAGGTGACAAGGAAATTGATATCTTTTGACCAAGATTTGAGTGATCCATAGTCATGTACCTCAAGACTCTCATTCTTTCTCATTAATTATTAAAGAGAATTGACCGCCACCCCTCAGGAACAACTATATTTCAAAGGGTATATCAATTGTGAACCTACTGTCATGAGGGATCTTTGGTCTAAGGAAGATGGCCAAATGATCATCCTTCTATTAATAACTGTGGTGGTCTTATTATAAAATGATTAAATTACCCAGTAAGTATATCTTTTGGATTTTTTAATCATCACAAAAATCATTAATGACAACTGTTGGACTAATGACATTTAGGTAAAATGAGATAAGGCTGAAGTTTCATTGGTTTATTTAATCATTAAACAGATAATTAATTTTATAGGTTACATAAGAAATAATAATAGTAATATCACTACTATAACATTACTAATGCGTAATTTCAGTTGTCTCCAATTCTTCATGACCCCTTTTTGTGTTTTCTTGGCAAGGAAACCAGTGGTCCTTCATTTCTTTTTTGATTTCATTTTACAGATGAAAAATTGAGGTAAACAGGTTTAAGTGAATTGCCCAGTGTCATAATACTAGAAAGTGTCTCAGGTCAAAGTTAAACTCTGGAAGATGAGTCTTCTTGGCTCCAGTCCTTGCACTTTATCTGTTCTGCTACCTGGCTACCTGATATTGTAGGGAGGTATTTTGAAAAATAATTTCAGAATAAAACTACTCAATTCAAACTCTAAGTCAAAGTCAAAATTACAATAGGAAAACTCAAATAGCTGTTTCATTTTTTGCTATTTCCTTCATTCTCTCAACAAAATAACCAATCTTTTGGAAACAGATATGTGCTTCTATTTCTTATCCATATTCTATTTACCTTCTTTTATAAGAATAGTCAGCATATTTCTAGCACTATATCAAAATAACAAAACCTACATTCAAGCTTGGGCTAAGGGGTCACATGCTACTATTGTGACATTTGACCAGTCATTAGGCCTTTCATCATAACCAGTTTATTCCTCAAAACTAGAAAGTACTTGACTTAGTAATTCCCTCATTAGAAACAATCTACATCCATGAAATTTCTGGTCTACTGGGAAAAAAATCTATGTAATTATGACTATAATGAAGAATGAAAGATAATATATTTCATTATGTATAGAGAAATATTTACAACCTTACCTGACATAAAGGCGATTATAAAAAGACATAAAAATTGTGTCATTACTATAAATTGAAATATTTAGAAAAAAATTAAATCATTGAATGAGAAATTAAAATACAAATATTAGAAAAATATTTTTCTATGATCATTTGAGAAAAACCAACATAGCACTTTAAAATTAGCAAAACATTTTGAATATATTATCTATTTGATTCTCCCAACAGCTTCGTGATATAAGCCTTATTTCCCCATTCTATAGAAGAGGAAACTAACACTAAGAAAGCTTTAATGACTTGTCCAGAGTTACATAACAAACAGAAGGCCGGGGCAGGATCCAAACATAGGTTTTGTTTCTGTTTCTAGCCACATCAGGAAAAAATCAGCACTGCATTCAGGTTACCACCTACCTACTTTTATTTTGATATACTAAATGTTAGAAAAAAGGTCTACAGATGCACAAAAGTAGAACTATTTTTCAAAAGATTAAACATAGGGGACCAAGCCAAGATGACGGAGTAGAAAGACGCACATATACTACCTCTTATCCCACAGCACATAAAATACTTGTAAAGAAGAACTCTCAAAAATTCTAGAGCAGCAAAGCCACAGAACAATGGAGTACAGGAGATTTCTAGCTCCGAGTGACCTGAAAGACCGACAGGAAAGGTCTGTCCCACGAGACCAGTGCAGAGCCCAGCCCAGCCTTGGCAATGAAACACCAAGAAGATTAAATCTGAGGAGGCTTCAGGGACAGAATCTCCAGCAGCAGTGAAGATCTCTCAAACTACAGGCACCATAGGTTAGTGAGAGGGTCTTTTCAGCTGGACAGGAAGGGAGCAGGGTGTCCCCATAACTCAGGCCTCCTCCAGTGGCAGCAGTAGACGCAGCAGCAGACTGGGCTCCCAAAGCAGACAGCAGCCTGCATCCATTGTTGAAGGTCTCCTTGTAAACCCCCCGAGGGTACTGAGCCCTGTGTGGCTGCCCTACCCCCACCTGAGCAGCTGATCTTAATCTCACACTGAATAGCAGCCCTGCCTCCGCCAAAAGCTGCTGAGGCTTTGGAGCAGCTCATTTGAATCTCAGCCCCCAGTTCTGGCTTGGTGGAACTGGAGGCCAGGTGGTTGTGGAGAGGAAATTCAAAAGTCAAGTAGCTGTCTGAGAAAATGCCCAAAAAAGGAGAAAAAGTAAGACCATAGAAGTTTACTTTCTTGGGGAACAGGTGTCTCCACTCATCCTTTCGAATGAGGAAGAACAAGGCATACTGTCATAGGAAGTCAAGGCCTCTGCCTCCCGGGCCTCCAAAGAGAAATTAAACTGGGCTCAGGCAATAGAAGGCCTTAGAAAACAAGTTAGCAGCTTACTAAAGGAGAACCAAGAAAATGCTGAGGAAAATAGCAGCTTTAAAAAGAGGCTAACCCAATTGGAAAAAGAGGTCCAAAAAGCCAAAGAGGAGAAGGAGGTTTTAAAAAGCAGAATTAGCCAAATGGAGAAGAAGGTTCAAAAGCTCACTGAACAAAATAATTCACTGCAGAGAGAACTGAGTTTAGGGAAATGAATGATTGTGAGTTAAACCAAGCAGTTAATAAACAAAACCAAAAATTTGAAAAAACAGAAGATAATGTGAAACATCTCATTGGAAAAACAACTGACCTGGAAAAAAGGAAAAACAATTTAAAATCTATGGGACTACCTGAAAGCCATGATCAAAAAAAAGAGCCTAGACACTATCTTCCATGAAATTATCAAGGAAAACTGCCCTGATATTCTAGAACCAGAGGGCAAAATAAATGTTGAAAGAATACTGATCACCTCCTGAAAGAGACCCGAACATTGAAACTTCTAGGAATATTGTGGCCAAATTTCAGAGTTTCCAGATTAAGGGGAAAATTCTGCAAGCAGCTAGAAAGAAACAATTGCAGTATTGTGGAAATGCAATCAGGATAACACAAAATCTCGCAGCTTCAACATTAAGGGATCAAAGGGCTTGGAATAGGATATTTCAGAGTTCAAAGGAACTGAGAATGAAACCAAGAATCACCTACCCAGCAAATGTGAGTATAATACTTCAAGGGAATAAATGGTCATTCAGTGATATAGAGGACTTTCAGTCATTCATATCGAGCAAAAGACCAGATCTGTATAGACAATGTGACTTCCCAAGATAAGAATCAAGAGAAGCATGGAAAGGCAAACAGGAAAGAAAAATCATAAAAGACTCTGTAAAGATGAACTGTTTACATTACAACATGGAAAGAAAATATTTATAACTCTTGAATCTTTTCCCATTATTTGAGTAGATGTAGAGATTGTACATACACACACATACACATATATAGATAGAGAATACATGGTGTGCTGAATCAGAAGAGGTGATATCCACACACATACAAAAATTAAATTAAATTAAAATTAAGGAGTGAAGGAGCAAAATACTGGGAAGAGAAAGGGAGAAATGGAATAGGGCAGACTATAACTCTTAAAAAAGATAAGAAAAATCTTGTTCAATGCAGGAGAAAAGGGAGAAGGGGATAGGGGAAAAATGAAGGTACTCCCTCCACACGTGGCTGAAGGAGGGAATAATGTGCTCACTAAATTTCATATGAAAATTTATATCACACCACAGGAAGGTAGGAGTGAAGTGGACGTTATTTCCCCCCCAGAGACCCTGGGTTGAGAAATGTCTGTTGAGTTTTTAGGCATGGTTGGGCTCCCCCCTTTGCCCAGTAGCCACTTTCTGTTGTGCCCCCCTTACCTAGTATCCACTTTCTGTTGTGCCCCCTTGCCTAGCAGCAACTTGGGCCCCTGTCAAAACTGTTCTGTGAGATATGTTTGCTGTTGAAACTGCAAGGCTGTACCAGGAACTGCCGAAATGCTTAAAAGGCGCACACATACCTTAGTTTGGGGCTGCTTCCTCTGGGTTTTTCCATGAGACAGCCGCTGGCCTGGCTAATAAAGACGCTCTCAAAATTCCCAATTGATTCTTGCCTGTGCTTTTTCTCTGTCCGTCCATTTCAGGAAAAGAGGTGACAAGTGGGGTGAAGGGAATGTTAGAAGGGAGGGCAAATGGGAGAAGGGAGTCACTAGAATTAAACACTTTCGAAAAGGGACAAGGTCAATTGTGGGGAAAAAATAAGGGGGGATAGAGTAGGACAGAGGGCAATATAATTGGTATTACACAACATGATTATTTTGGAAGCCTTTTGCAAAACAACACATGTTTAGTCTGTATTGAATTGCTTGCCTTCTCAGTGAGGCTGGGGAGGGAGGAGGGGAAGGAGAGAAGTTGGAATTCAAAGTATTAGAAACGAAAGCTGAGAATTTTTATTGCATATAATCGGGAAATAAGAAATACAGGGAATGGGGTATTGAAATTTATCTTGCCCTACAAGAAAAGAGAGAAGATGGGGAAAATGGAAGGGTGGAGTGTGATAGAAGGGAGGGTACACTGAGGGAAGGAGTAATCAGAATGCAAGGTATTAGGAAGAGGGGGAGGGGAGTGATGGGGAGAAAAATTGGACATGTTACAAAGTGAGTTAAAAGCAATTAGTATCAAAACAATCGACTGAATTAATTACTGAGAATAAATCAATGACATCTTTAGTTTGGAGAAAAGAATTTCAGTCTAAATTTCCTAGAGGAAGGTAACCTCGGGTAAAATTTGGCATTGATGGAAAAGTTACGATTTTAATGGTAAATTTGATTTTATGATTGTTATTTAATCAGGAACTAGAACATGTATAGAAAGTCATGTAAGTCACTTAAGACTTGCCTCAAAAGATGTTCCTTAGCCAATGTGAAATTATACTCATGTCTGAAAGCTGGTTATTGGAACTTGCTGTTTTAAGATGCTATGGGACTATTAAGTGACTGTTCTTCTGAGGCTAACTGCAGGTATAGATATCAAGAAAGGCAGTCTGAGCCTCCAATCCATGATGCCAGTAAACCTGTGATATGTTGATATGAACTGCAAAAGGTGATCTCATGGGAAGGGTGGGAGAGCTGCTGTTCTGCCTGGGCTGAGGTAGAATTCTCCTGACTCAATTTCCTCACTGACACCTGGCACACTTTAAAGCTCACTGAATGCAAGTTGACAATCTATTCCTGCCCGGAACTGACATGAAGGTGGGGAGATATTGTATCCCTGAAATACCCCTACTTTTGGTGGCAATTTCCTACAGTCAAAAGGTTTGTAAGATTAATACCAGATCTATTACAGTATAGATTATTGGTAGGGGAAACAGCCGAGGTTAAGTCTAAAATTAAGCTATTAGACATAGGACCTTAGAACAACAACAATAAGTTAGGAAATTTTAATTCTCAGTAATACTGTGGAGACAATTAGGTCAAGAGCTTGTGAAGTTAGCAACATAAATATTATTTGTTTCTCAGTTGGTTAATGTTTAAAAAAAATTCTTTTGTGGTCCATATTGTAAATGCTTTACAAAGAAGTATCACCTGACCAAAAGTTTGAATTATTTTGTGTGTTATAAATTGTGTTAAAAATGAAAAATGAAATTAAAAAAATATATGCACATAACACACATGCACACATATATACATGTGTACAGTGTATATGTGTACACATGTATTATAAATATTCACAAATGTGTGTATACATGCATATATTAACATATATAAATATATGTTTAACAAAAAAAAAACTAAACATAGGAGTTTTCCCCTTCCTCCAAACTAAACAATATTTAGCACAAGGAACACAAGCTAACAACAACAACTTGAAAAAGTTTAAAATCTTTAATAATTAGAAAATAAAATTAAAACAACCACTGCAATTCACCAGTCTCCAAAAGGTAGTAAAAAGACAAGAAAATTAATTGCTGAAAGAAGTGGGCAAATGAAAAAAATGTTGGTAGATCTACGGATTGAATCATCCATTCTGGGAAAGAATTTGAAATTATTCAAGAAAAACATTCCTAACGTTCATTTTCTTGACTAATAAGGTAAATCATAGATGCTATTGGTAACAAGAAAAGACCCACAAGTGTAACAACAGCATCATTTGTGAAAATAAAAAAAAAATCTGATAATGAGTAGCTTCCAATAATTGTTTATTGGTGCAAACATATTCTGATAGGAAAATGATAGAACATTACCATGATTTGAGAAATAGCAAATATAAAAATTTTGTGGAAACAAAGGAAAATTTTTGAAGTGGTAATGAATAAATAAAAGAAAGAAAGTAATTCACAATAACTCCAGAATTATAAAGAAATTCCAAAAGGAGAGACAACTAAATTCTGATCAAGGTGAGTAGAATATTGCCAAAGTTAAATAAGTTTCTTCTTTCTGAAAATAACAGGTGGAATGATTCTACGAAAAATGTTTTCTAGAAGTTTTGAGAGCAGAGCCAAGATGGTGGAGTGAGAACTCTATCTAAACTCTAAAACAAGCTCCTTCAGACTCCTCTAAAAACAGAACCTGAATAAATTTTAGAGTGGCATAATCTTCAAGGGGACAGAGAGTGGCAGATTTCCAGCCCAGGACAACCTGGAAGGTCAACTAGTCTCCACAACATGTAGGTACATTTAAAGAAAGCAAGTTTTCAGATGGTGAAGTTAATCCAGACCTGATTCCAAATAAGTGCTTTATATGGCTATAACACTTAAATATGTGCTTGACTGGAAGTATCTGAAGTACATAGAATGTACACATTTTATGCAGTTCAAGTACTGGAAGAAAAAAGAATGAAAAACTGGACAACGATTTTGAAAATATGAAAAAAAAAAACACTGAAAGCAACAGCTCCTTTAAAAGTAAAATTGGACAAATGGAAAAGGAAGCACAAAAACTAATAGGAGAAAATAACTCTTAAAAAGGAACAATTGGACAGATGGAAAGGAGATGCAAAAGTTAACTGAAGAAAACAATTTGATAAAAATTAGAATAGAGCTAGTAGAAGCTAATGACTCTATGAGACTTCAAGAAACAGTCAAACAGATTCTGAAGAATGAAAAGTTAGAAGAAAATTCAAAATATCTAATGGGAAAAGCAAGCCACCTGGAAAACAGATGCAGGAGACACAAATGTAAGAATTATTGGCCTACCAGAAACCCAAGATGAGAAAAGGAGCCTGGACAAATACTACCAAAAAATCATAAAGGAAAACTGTCCAGAAGTTCTAGATCCAGAGGGCAAAATAGTCATCAAAAGAATCCACCATTTCACCTCTCAAAAGGGATACCAAACTAAAATCACCAAGGAATTCTGTTGCTAAATTCCAGAACTATCAAGTGAAGGAGAAAATACTGCAGGCAGCCAGAAAGAAAGAATTCAAATTTAGAGGAGCTCCAGTCAGGATCACACAGACCAGGCAGCTTCTATATAAAAAGATCGAAGGGACTGGAATATGATATTCCATAAGGCAAAGGAGCTAGGACTACAATCAAGGATCAAATACCCAGCAAAACTGAGCACAATATTTCACGCAAGGGGAAGGACACTCAATGAAATAAGGGATTTTTCAGATCTTCCTGATGAAAAGACCAGAGCTCAATAGAAAACTGGATCTTCAAACACAGGTCTCAAGAGAGGCATAAAGAGGTAATCAGGTGAAAAAGATCATGTTATTCAATATGGGCAAACTGTTAACATCCCTAAAAGAGAAGATGATATTTGTTAATCTTGAGAAATCTATAGTTTTTATGACATATAACAAGGATACATAGATAGAGAGAGCGGATATAAAATAAATGATATATCGATAAAAATGGAATTAAAGGGTGTGGAGGGATTGCAATAGGAAATGTGAAAAGGAAGTGTCAGAAAAAGATGAAATACTTCACAGGAAGAGGCACAAATGCATATTACAGTAGAGGGAAAGACGGGAGGGAGATGAACATTGAGATTTAATCTCATATGATTTGGTTCAAGGAGGAAACAACAAACTAGTTAAGTATAGACATATAACTAACTCTACAGGTAGTAGGAAGGGAAGGGGGAAAGAAAAAGTGGGAGCGGACTAAAAGCCGAAGAAGAGATAGTAAGGGAAAAGGGGAGTAAAAGGGAGGGAAGCTGAAAGAAGGGAGGGAAGATTGAGGGAGGCTGTGGACAAAAATTAAAGCTATTGTGGACGGGAAGGGAGGAGGGAGAACTAAAAGAATAAAGAAAATAAAACAATTTCATTACTAAAGATATATGCTCCAAGTGGTATAGCATTCAAATTCTTAGAGGAGTAGACGAGGGAGATACAGGAAGAAATAGACAGCAAAACCATACCCGTGGGGAAACTGAACCTCCCCCTCTCTGAGCTAGATAAATATAACCTCAAAATAAATAAGGAAGAAGTTAAGGAGGTGAATAAAACTCTCGATCAGATAGATATGATAGATCTCTGGAGAAAACTGAATGGGAATGGAAAATAATATACCTTTTTCTCAGTGGTACATGGCACCTATGGAAAAATTGACCATGAAATGGGGCATAAAAGTCTCACAAAACAGTGTAGAAAGGTAGAGGTAGTCCAGGCATTCTCTTTAGATAATAGTGCAACAAAAATTATACGTAATCAAAGGCCAAGGATAGAACAACCAAAAATTGTTTGGAAACTACATAATTTAATCCTTAAGAATGAATGGGTTAAGCAACGAGTCATAGAAACAATCACCAACTTCATTCAAGAGAATGACAATAATAAGACAACCTAGCAAGTCTTATATGATACTGCAAAAGCAGTTCTTAGGGGAAGTTTTATATCTGTGAATGCCTACATGAATAAAATAGAGAAAGGGAAGATCAATGAATTAGGCCTACAGCTGAAATAGCTAGAAAAAGAACAAATTGAAAACACCCCAATAAAATGCCAATTTAGAAATACTGAAAACCAAAAGGGAGGTTAATAAAACTGAAATTAAGGAAACTAATGAACTAATGAATAAAACTAAGAGTTGGTTTTATTGAAAAAAACAAAAAAATTGATAAACCTTTGGTCAATTTGATTTAAAAAAAGAAAGAAGAAAACCAAATTAACAATATTAAAACTGAAAAGAGTGAACTACCCTCCAATGAGGAGGAAATTAAAACAGTAATTAGAAATTACTTTGTCCAACTCTATGCCCATAAATTCGACAATCTAAAGGAAATGGATGATTATTTTACAAAATTTAAATTGCCCAGATTAATAGAACAGAAAGTAGAATACTTAAAATTACCGCACCTCAGTAAAAGAAATTGAAAACGCCATCAATGACCTACCCAGGAAAAAAGCTCCCTGGTCACATGAATTTAGAAGCGAATTCTATTAAACATTCAAAGAACAATTAATGGCAGTATTATGTAGGTTATTTGGGAAAATTGGGGAAGGAGGAGTCCTAGCAAATTCTTTTTATTTTTTAATATTAATTTAATTTATTTTCATTGTTCTACAGTCACGACCATATAACTTAGGTTTTTTCCCCTCCCTTCCCACTCCCTTCCTCCTCCCTCCCAGACATGGCATACACTTTCATATAGGTTCTACACATAAATTCCTATTTTAATACTGTATTTTAATAATGTATTTATACATTTTCACCATAGTCGTGCTGTAAAGAAGAATTAAAACGAATGGGAGAAATCATATAACAAACAAAAACGTAATACAAAAGAAAATGATCTGCTACATTCTGTGATTGAATTTCATAGTTCTTTCTCTGGATGTGGAAGGCATTTTGCCTTAAAATACCATGGGGAATTTTCTTAACTCACTGCAATGCAATGAAGTTCCAAGTCTACCAGAAAAAGCTCACACACTGTGGTCATTGCTGTGCACAAAGTTCTCTTGGTTCTGCTCCTTTCACTCAGCATCAGATATTATAAGTCTTTCCAGACCTCTCTGAAGTCTTCCTGTTCATCATTCCTTATAGCGCAAGTATTCCATTACATTCATATAGCATAATTTATTCAACCATTCCCCAACTGGTGGGCATCCCCTTGATTTCCAGTTTTTGGCCACCAAAAACAGTGCTACTATAAATATTTTTGTACGTGTGACCATTTCCCATTTTTAAGATCTCTTGAGGATACAGTCCTATAAGGGATATTGCTGGGTCAAAAGGGTATGCATCTTTTTGTAGCCTTTTGGCCATAGTTCCAAAGTGCCCTCCAGAATGGTTGGATCAGCTCACAGTCCCAAAAACAATGAATTTGCATTCCAAGTCTCCCACATCTTCTCCAACATTTATCAGCTTCCTGTTCTGTCATGTCAGCCAATGTGATAGGTGTGACGAAGTACCTCAGACTTGTGTTGATTTGCATCTCTATAATTAAGAGTGATTTACAGCATTTTTTCATATGACTATAGATATCTTTAATTTCTTCCTCTGAAAACAGCCAGTTCATATCCTTTGACCATTTATCAGTTGGGGACTGACTTTTATTTTTGTACATTTGACATTTCTCTATATAATTTAGGAATGAGGCCTTTATCACAGACACTAGCTGCAAAAATTCTTTCCCAGTTTTCTGCATCCCTCCAAATCTTGATTGCATTCTGTTTGATTGTGCAAAAACTTTTCAGTTTAATATAATCAAAATTATTGATTTTGCACTTCACAATGCTTTCTGTCTCTTGTTTAGAGAAAAATTTTTCCCTACTCGAAAAATCTGATAAATACACTATTCCTTGTTCCACCAATTTGTCCATAGTACCAATCTTTATACCTAGATTGTGTACCTTTTTGGACTTTATTCTTATGTACAGTATCAGGCATTGATCTATGCCTAGTTTCTGCCACACTGTTATCCAGTTTTCCCAGAAATTCTTGTCGAACAGTCAGTTCTTATCCTAGAAGTTGGGGTCCTTGGGTTTATCAATCAGTAGATTGCTACTCATTGCCTACTGTGTCTTGAGTACCTAGCTGATTCCACCTTTCTACACTTCTGTTTCTTAGCCAATACCAAATGGTTTTGATAACTGCTGCTTTATAATATAATTTGAGATCTGGAAGCACTAGGCCACCTTCCCTAGCATTTCTTTGATTTTCTGGACCTCTTGTTCTTCCAGATGAATTTTGATATTGCTTTCAGCAATATCAAACCAGCTCTAGAAAATAATTTTCTGATAGTATGATTGGTATGGGACTAAATAAGTAAATTAATTTAGATAGAATTGTCATTTTTATTATATTGCCTAGGCCTACCCAAAGGCAACTGATGTTTTTCCACTTACTTAGATCTGATTCTATTTGCACTAAAAGTGTCTTGCAATTGTGTTTATAAGTCCCTGAGTTTTTTTGGCAGGTAAACTCCCAAATATTTTACAGTGTCTACCGTAGCTTTAAATGGGATTTCACTTTCCATATATTGCTGGTGGACTTTGTTGCTAATACGTAGAAATGCAGAAGATTTGTGTGGGTTTATTTTGTAACCTGCAATTTTGCCAAAGTTCTTTATTTTTTCAAGTAGTTTTTTACTTGAATCTCTGAGATTCTCTAAATATATCATCATATCATCTGCAAAGAGAAATAACTTAGTTTCTTCTTTGCGTCTTCTAATTCCTTCAATTTCTTTATCTTCTCTAATTGCTACAGCTAGTACCATGCTGAATAGGAGTGGTGATAATGGACATCCTTGGTTCACCACTGATCTTATTGGAAATGCATATAGCTTATCTCCATTGTATATAACGCTTGCTGAAGGTTTTAGGAAGATACTGCTTATTATTTTATCGAAAGTTGCCTTTATTCATATGTACTCCAGTGTTTTAAATGGGAATGGGTGTTGTATTTTGTCAAAAGTTTTTTCTGCATCTGTTGAGATAATCACGTGGCTTCTGTTAGTTTTGTTGTTTATATGATCGATAATGCTAATGATTTTCCTTATATTGAACCAGCCCTGCATTCCTGGTTTGAATCCCACCTGATCATAATGTATTATTGTCGTGATAAGTTGCTGTTTTCTTTTAGCTAAAATATTATTTATAACTTTTGCATCTATATTCATTAGAGAAATTGATCTATGATTTTCTTTCTCTGTTTTTTTTATTCCTGGTTTAGGTTTCAAAACCATATTTGCATCATAAAAAGATTTTTGGAATACTCCTTCTCCAATTTCCCCAAATATTTTATATAATATTGGAATTAACTGTTCTCTAAACGTTTGATAGAATTCACTTGTAAATCTAGCTGGCCCCAAGATTTTTTCCTAGGGAGTGCTTTGATAGCTTGTTCAATTTCTTTTTCTGAGATGGAGCTGTTTAAATATTCAACTTCCTCTTCTGTTAATGTGGGAAATTTAAACCTTTTAAAATACTCATCCATTTCATTTAGATGGTGGAATTTATGGGCATAAAGTTCGGCAAAGTAATTTATACTTATTGTTTTAATTTCCTCCTCACTGGAGGTGAGTTCATCCCTTTCATTTTTGATATTGGTAATTTGGATTTCTTCTTTGGTTTTTTGAATGAAATTGACCAAAGGCTTATCAATTTTATTAGTTTTTTGATAAAACCAACTATTAGTTTTATTTATTAGTTCAATAGTTTTCTTAATTTCAGTTTTATTGATCTCTCCTTTGATTTTCAGTATTTCTAATTTGGCATTTATTTGGGGATTGTCAATTTGTTTTTTTTTCTTTCTTTTTCATCTGCACGCTCAAGTCATTGATAATCTCTTTCTCTATTTTATTCAAGTAGGCATTCAAAGATATAAAACTTCCCCTAAGAACTGCTTTTGCAGTATCCCATAAGATTTGGTGGGTTTTCTCATTATTGCCATTCTCTTGAATGAAATTGTTGATTGTTTCTATGGTGTGTTGTTTAACCCACTCCTTCTTTAAGACTAGGTTATTTAGTTTCCAATTAATTTTTGGTTTATCTTTCCATGGCCTTTTATTACACTTTCTTTTTATTGCATTATGATCTGAGAAGGACAAATCGACTATCTCTGCTTTTCTGCATTGGATTGTGGGGTTTTTATGCCCTAGAACGTGGTCAATTTTTGTATATTTGCCATGTACGAGTGAGAAAAATGTATTTTCCTTTCTATCCCCATTCAGTTTTTTCCAGAGATCTATCTATCACATCTACATTATCCACAGTTTTATTCATATCCTTAACTTCTTTCTTGTTTATTTTAAGGTTAGATATATCAACTTCAGAGAGGGGGAGGTTGAGGTCCCCTACAAGCATAGTTTTGCTTCTTATTTCTTCCTGTAACTCCCCTAATCCCTCCTCTAAGAATTTGGATTCTGTACTACTTGGAGCATACATGTTTAGAATGATATTACTTCATTGTCTATGGTGCCTTTTAGCAGGAAAGAGTTTTCTTCTTTATCTCTTTTGACTAGAACTATTTCTGCTTTGGCTTTGTCTGAGATTAGAATTGCTGCCCCTGCTTTCCTTACATCAGCTGAAGCACACTATATTGTGCTCCTACTTTTTACATTTACCCTGTGTGTGTCCCTCCATTTCAAATGTATTTCTTGTAAACAACATATTGTTGAATTTTGTCTTTTGATCCATTCTGCTATCCCTCTCTGTTTTATGGGAGGATTCAATCAATTCACGTTCACAGTTATGATTACAGTCTATATCTTTCCCTCCATCCTCTTTCCCACCATTTGTGCTTTCAGTTCTCCTGTCTCCCTTGCCCTCCTTAATAGAGTTTTCACTTTTGGTCACCACCTCCTGCACTCTTCCCTTCCTTCTTTCAGCCCTCCTTCCTTTCACTCCTTTTTACTCTTACTGCTTCTTCCCTTCCCTTTAGCTAATCTTCCCCTTTCTTCCCCCTTCCCCTCCTACTGCCCATAAAACTAGTTATATGTATGTACTTAATTAAATTTATTGTTCCCTCCTTGAATCAAATCAGATGAGAGTACCTCTCAAACAATGCTCATCTCCCTCCCTTCTTACCCTCTACTATAATATAATTTTGTACTTCTTCCTGTTGTGTAGTTTATCATTTTCTGCTGCCTCCTTTTCACATCTCCTGTTACAATCTCTTCGCATGCTTGAATCACATTTTTATCATCAAATAATTTACTTTGTGCCCTTTCCCTCTATCTATGTAAATCCATTTTATACTTCATAATAGATGTACAATTCACGAGACTAGTAAGTGTCATCTTCCCTTATAGGGAGGTAAACAGTTTGCCCAAATTGAGTAACAAGTTTTTAATTTCCCTTGTTTACCTTTTTATGCTTCTCTTGACATCTGCGTTTGAAGGTCGAATTTTTTATTGAGTTCTGGCCTTTTTGTCTGAAGTTCTGAAAATTGCTTATTTCTTCCAATGTCCATCTCATTGCCTGAAATGTTATGCTGATCTTTGCTGGGTAATTGATCCTTGGTTGGAGTCTCAGCTCCTTTCTCTTACGGAATATCATATGCCAATTCATTTCATCTTTTAATGTAGAAGCTGCAAGGTCATGTGTGATCTTGACTGTAGCTCCTAGATATTTGAATGATTTCTTTCTGGCTGCCTGTAGCATTTTCTCCTTCAATTGATAGTTCTGGAATTTGTCAACAATATTTCTTGGTGTGTTTAGTTTGAGATCCCTTTCAGGAGGTGAATAGTGGATTTTTTCGATGACAATTTTGCCCTCTGGATCTAGCACTTCTGGGCAATTTTCCTTGATGATTTCTTGGAAGATATTTTCCAGACTCTTTTCTTCATCATGGTTTTCTGGCAGGCTCATAGTTCTTAAATTTTCTCTCCTGGATCCATTGTCCAGGTCAGTTGTTTATCCACTTAGATATTTTACATTTTCTTCTATCTTTTCATTCTTTAGATTTTGTTTGATTGATTCTTACTGTCTTATATTCATTAGTATCCACTTGCCCAATTCTAATTTTAATCAAATTGCTTCCTTCAGTTAACTTTTGCATCTCCTTTTCCATCTGTCCAATTATTCCTTTTAAGGAATTATTTTCTCCAGCTATTTTTTGTGCTTCCTTTTCCATTTGTTCAATTTTCCTTTTTAACAAACTGTTCTCTTCATAGAATTCTTTTTTCGTACTTTTAAAATCATTGGCCATTTTTTCTTCTATTTCTTTCTTCAGCTGTTCCAAGAGAGCTGTTTTTGTATGTGAGCAGTTCATAGTCCCTTCTGAAGTTTCATATGGGAGTACATTCTCAGTAATGACCTCTTTGGTATTCCTGTTTTGGTCCTTGTCCCCATAGAAAGATTCTTTGGTCATTTCCTTCCTCCTTTTCTTCTTGCTCATGATGGTGAGACTTTGTGTGTTTTGGCCTCTGCTTCTTTCAGTTAGAAGCTGGAAAACCTGGTGTTGAGCTCACGGTGTTCACCTCCACCACAGTAAGAGGAATATTCTTTAGCGATTTTCCTAGCCTCAGGTGCCATGAGATTGTTTGCTCCTTCTGTTGATCCCGATGATCCAGGATTTTTGGGGGGAAATATGTTATGGTTCTTTCTAGGACAGTAAGGGAAGAGAGAGAAAATATTTACTGATTACTCTGCCATTTTCGCTCCCGGAATTTCAAGTAGGTGACTTACAGACTTAATCTCCAGGCTTAAATTCTCAGGAGTGGCTATGGCTGATACCTAGGGCTCAGAGGCTGTCCCTTGCTCCACTCCCACTCTTCTCCCAACCTGGACTGCCACTCTGCCATTCCACCATAGTGCCACTGCTAGTGGCTGCCCTGGGGGTTTCCTGCTCTGCAGTGCCTTGGCAGGATGCACTGCACTGTGTGCTGTGGGCTCATCCCCACGGAACAGATCCTTCCTGTCAATCTTCCAGTCTTTCCTGGGCTTTGAATGTGCCACAATCTGTCTCCCATTGGATTCTGCACCTCCAAAATTTGGTCAGATTCTCTTTTTAGAAGTATCTGAAAGAGTTTGCCTAAGACCTTTGGTGAGCAGTTGCTCTCACTCTGCCATCTTGTCTCTGCCTCCCCGAAATTCTTCTTATGATGCCAATATGGTTCGGATACATAAACCAGGAAGAGTCAAAACAGAGAAAGAAAATTATAGACCAATTTCTCTCATGAATATAGATACAAAAATTTTAGATAAGATATTAGCAAAAGGAATATAGCAACTTCTCATGAGAATAATATATTATGATCAGGTATGATTTATACTAGGAATGAAGGCCTGATTCAGTATTAGGAAAAGTATTAGCATTATTGATCATATCAACAACAAAGGGAGACGAAACAACATGATTATCTCAATTTATGCAGAAAAGGCTTTTGAAAGAATACAACACTCGTTCCTATTGAAAACATTGTAGATGGGGCAGAGCCAAGATGGTGGAATAGAAAAACACACATACTCTAGCTCTCCCCTTACAGCCCATAAAATACCTGTAAAGAAAGACTCTCAGCAAATTTTATATCAGCAGACATCACAGACCAACGGAGTGGAGGAGATTTCTTGGAAGGCCAACAGGAAAGGTCTGCTGCACTGGGACATGGAGTGGAGCTCAACTCAGCCTTGGCAGCATGGCGCCAGGAGGAGAAGGGCTGGAGCAGGCCTAAGGGGCAGAATTCCCAGCTGCAGCAGAGCCAGGTCTCAGATCCCTCAACCCAAAGTAGCTAAAGTCAGTTTCAAAGATCAGAAAGAGATCTTTTTTACCTCCATGACAAAGGAGGAGGGTCCTTACCTAGCCCTGACTCCAGGCAGGGGCAGCAGTGTGAACATCTGCAGCACCAGGAGTCAACTAGGGTGACCAATCAGGTAGCTGCCCACTTCCATTGTTGAATAAAGGTCCTGGGGAAATTGAGCAGCTGATCTGAACCTCGGCACTGAGTGATGGCCAGATCCCACCTAAAGCTCCAGGAGGAATTGAGCAGCTGACCTGAATATCAGCCACAAGTCAGGCCAGGGAGTAAACTCCTCTCCCTTGATTGTACCACCATAGAGGAAGTGAAAACTTAAAGGTTCCCAGAGTATACCCTACTCTTGATAAAGGATCCAAAAGTCAAGCAACTGGTTGGGAAAATGTCCAAAAAAAGGGGAAAAAAGTAAGATTATACAAGGATATTATCTTGGTAAACAGGTATTCTCTCCCATTCTTTCAGATGAGGAAGAGCAATGTTTACTATCAGGGGAAGACATAAAAGTCAAGGCTTCTGCATTCAAAACCTCCAAAATAAATACGCAATCGTCCCAGGCCAGGGAAGAGTTCAAAAAGGATTTTCAAAATCAAGTCAGAGAGGTGCAGGAAAAATTGGGAAGAGAAATGACAGGGATGCAAGAAAATCATGAAAAGAGAGTGAATAGCTTGCTAAAGGAGACCGAAAAAAATTCTGAAGAAAATAACACCTTTAAAAATAGGCTAACTCAATTGGCAAAAGAGGTCCAAAAAGTCAATGAGAAGGATGCTTTACAAAATAGAATTAGCAAAATGGAAAAGGAGGTTCAAAAGCTCACTGAAGAACACAGTTCTTTAAAAATTAGAATGGAACAAACAGAAGCTAAGGACTTTTTGAGAAACCAGAAAATTACAAAACAAAACCAAAAGAATAAGAAAATAGAATATAATGTGAAATATCTCATTGGAAAAACCACTGAACTGGAAAATAGATCCAGGAGAGAAAATTGAAAAATTATGGGCCTACCTGAAAGCCATTACCAAAAAAAGAACCTACACATCATCTTTCATGAAATTATCAAGGAAAACTGCCCCAATATTCTAGAACCAGAGCGAAAAATAAATATTGAAAGAATCCACCCATCATCTCCTGAAAGTGATCTAGAAAGAAACTCCTAGTAATATTGTAGCCAAGTTCCAGAGATTCCAGGCAAAGAAGAAAATATTACAAGCAGGTAGAAAGAAACAATTCAAGAATTATGGAAATACAATCAGATAACACAAGATCTAGCAGCTTCTACACTAAGGGATCAAAGGACATGAAATGTGATATTCAAGAAGTGAAAGGACCTAAGATTAAAACCACGAATCACGTATCCAGTAAAACTGAGTATAATACTTCAGGGGAAAAAATGGTCTTTAACTAAGTAGAGGACTTTCAAGCATTCTTTTGGTTTTTCATTTTTAACACAGTTCATATCATATAAAATAATTCCAGCTATTGGTCAGGAGATACTTCTTTTACAACATTTACTATATAGACAACAAACGACTTTTTTTTAACATTAATCAACGGAGACGCAAATTATAACTATGTATGTTAACTTCACAAGCCCTTGACCTAATTGTCTCCACACTGTTTCTAAAAATTAAAGGACTCTGACTTATTGTTGGTCTGAAGCCCTAAGCTTAATAGCTTACTTTTAGACTTTACCTCGGATATAGGAAATTACCATTAAGAGTAGGGACATTGCAGGGAAACAATATCTCCCCAACTTCATGTCAGTTCTAGGCAGGAATAGACTGTCAACTTGCATTCAGTGAGAGTTAAAGTCTGCCAGGTGTCACTGGGAAAATTGAGTCAGGAGAATCTTACCTCAGCCCAGGCTGAGCAGCAGCTCTCCCACCCTTCCCATGAGATCACCTTTTGCAGTTCATACCAACATCTCAACGGCTTCCTGGCATCATGGACTGGAGGCTCAGATCGCTTTTCTTGCTATCCATACCTGGAGTTAGACTTAGAAGAACAGTCACTTAATAGTCCCATAGCATCTTAAAATAGCAAGTTCCAATAACCAGCTTTCAGACATGAGTATAATTTCACATTGGCTAAGGAACATCTTTTGAGGCAAGTCTTAAGTGACTTACATGCCTTTCCATACATGTTCTAGTTCCTGATTAAATAACAATCATAAAATCAAATTTACCATTATAAACTTAACTTTTCCATCAATATCAAATTTTGCCCCAGGTTACCTTCCTCTAGGAAATTTAGACTAAAATTATTTTCCCCAAATTAAAGATGCCTCTGGTTTAGTCTCAGTAATTAATTCAGTCAATTGTTTTAATAGTAATTGCTTTTAACTCACTTTGTAACATGTCCAATTTTTCTCCCCATCACTCCCCTCCCCCTCTTCCTAATACCTTGCATTCTGATTACCCCTTCCCTCAGTGTACCCTCCCTTCTATCACACTCCACCCTTCCTTTATCCCCATCTTCTCTCTTTTCTTGTAGGGCAAGATAAATTTCTGTACTCCATTCCCTGTATTTCTTATTTCCCGATTATATGCAATAAAAATTCTCAACTTTCGTTTCTAATACTTTGAATTCCAACTTCTCCCCTCCCCCTCCTCTCTCCCCAGCCCCACTGAGAAGGCAAGCAATTCAATACAAACTAAACATGTGTTGTTTTGCAAAAGACTTCCATAATAATCATGTTGTGTAATACTAATTTTATTGCCCTCTGACCTACCCTATCCCCCTTATTTTTCCCCTCTACAATTGACCTTGTCCCTTTTTGAAAGTGTTTATTTCTAGTGACTCCCTTCTCCCATTTGCCCTCCCTTCTAATATTCCCCTCACCCCACTTGTCGCCTCTTCTCTTACTTTCCTGCGGTGTGATATAAATTTTCATATGAAATTTAGTGAGCGTGTTATTCCCTCCTTCAGCCATATGTGGATGGAGTACCTTCATTTTTCCCCTCTCCCCTTCTCCCTTTTCTCCTCCAACTAACAAGATTTTTTGTCATCTCTTTTATGAGTTATAACCTGACCCATTCCATTTCTCCCTTTCTCTTCCCAGTATTTTCCTCCCTCACCCCTTAACTTTTATTTTTTTTTGTGGATATAGTCTCTTTTGATTCAACACAGCTTGTGCTCTCTGTCTATGTGTGTCTCTCTGTGTGTGTGTATGTACAATCCTTCCACCTTCCCAAATACTGAGAAAAGTCTCAAGAGTTATAAATATTTTCTTTCCATGTAGGAATGTAAACAATTCAACTTTAGAAAGTCTTTATGATTTCTTTTTTCTGTGCACCTTTTCATGCTTCTATTGATTCTTGTTTTTGAAAGCCAGATTTTCTCTTCGGTTCTGATCTTTTCATCATGAATGCTTAAAAGTCCTCTATATCATTGAATGACCATTTATTCCCTTGAAGTATTATACTCAGTTTTGCTGGGTAGGTGATTCTTGGTTTTCATCCCAGTTACTTTGACTTCTGGAATATCCTATTCCAAGTCCTTCAATTCCTTAATGTTGAAGCTGTCAGATCCTGTGATATCCTGATTGTATTTCTACAATATTCGAATTGTTTCTTTCTAGCTGCTTGCAGTATTTTCTCCTTGACCTGGGAAATCTGAAATTTGGCCACAATATTCCTAGGAGTTCCTCTTTTCAGGTCTCTTTCAGGAGGAGATCATTGGATTTTTTCAATATTTATTTTGTCCTCTGGTTCTAGAATATCAGGACAGTTTTCATTGACACTTTCATGGAAGATAATGTCTAGGCTCTTATTTTGATCATGGCTTTCAGGTAGTCCCATAATCTTTAAAATTGTCTCTCCTGGATCTATTTTCAAGACCAGTTGTTTTTCCAATGAGATGTTTCACATTATCTTCTATTTTTTCAAACTTTTGGTTTTGTTTTTCAACTGCTTGGTTTATCTCATAGTCATTCATTTCCCTGAACTCAGTTCTCTCCTTCAGAGAACTCTTTTGTTCAGTGACCTTTTGAACCTTCTCCTCCATTTGGCTGATTCTGCTTTTTAATGCCTCCTTCTCCTCTTTGGATTTTTGGACCTCTTTTTCCAACTGAGTTAACCTCTTTTCAAAGGTGGTATTTTCCTCAGAATTTTTTGGTTCTCCTTTAGCAGGCTGCTAACTCGTTTTTCACGCTCTTTCATTGCCTGAACCTAGTTTAAGTTCACTTTGGAGGCCCTGGAGGCAGGACTCTTAACTTCCTGTGACAGTATGCCTTGTTCTTCCTCATCTCAAAGGATGGCAGGAGATACCTGTTCACAGAGAAAGTGGACTTATTTTTCCCCCTTTTTTGGGCATTTTCCCAGCCAGTTACTTGACTTCTGAATCCTTTGCCAAGAGATTCCACTCAGGTGCTTGTTTCACCTGGGCTTTGGGTGAGAGTGGAGCTGTCAGTCAGGGCTGAGGTTTAGGTCAGTTCCTCCCTACTCCCAGAGGCTTTAAGCTGAGCTGCCTGGACCCAGGTTTCTTCCCGACCTCCATAGCTGCCTGCAGTCTGCTACTACCACTGCCTCTGCCATTGCCAGGGGCTATTGCTGGAGGAACGCCTTCACCTCTCGCCCACCTGGAAAAGCCCTCCCACTCTGGTTTTCGGAACTTTCTTTGTCACTTGTGGATTGAGGTATCCAGGATCCTCCATGCTGGAGATTCTGCCCTGGAGGCCTGTTCTGGTCCTGTTTCTCCCCACGTTGCCTGGCCAGGGCTGTGCTCCACTCTGTTCAGTGTCCTGTGAAATAGACCTTTTCTGTTGGCCTTCCAGGTTACCTTTGGCTGGAAACATCTATTGCTCTCTTGTTCTATGGCTTCTGCTGCTGTAGATTTTGTTGAGAGTCATTTTTTCAGGTATTTTGTGGGCTGTGGGGGAAGCGCTAGAGTATATGTATCTTTCTCCTCTGCCATCTTGGCTTTCAAGCATTCTTGATGAAAATACCAGAGCTGAAAAGAAAATTTGACTTTCGTACACAAGAATCAAGAGACGCATAAAAAGGGAAACAGGAAAGAGAAATCTCAGGGGACTTACTAAAGTTGAACTGTTTACATTCCTATGTGTGGAAGATCATACTTGTAACTCTTCAATCTTTTCTCAGTACCTGGGGAGTTGGATGGAGCATACACCCCTCCCCCCCACGTATATGCAGAGCGAGAGAGACAGAGAGATAGAGCACA
This sequence comes from Notamacropus eugenii, assembly GCF_028372415.1. Classification (NCBI taxonomy): domain Eukaryota; kingdom Metazoa; phylum Chordata; class Mammalia; order Diprotodontia; family Macropodidae; genus Notamacropus; species Notamacropus eugenii. The sequence continues at coordinate 9,143,486 of NC_092880.1, forward strand.
GGTTGAGTTGAATACGAATGGATCATATCTAAAAAATAATATTAAGAGGTGAGAGGAATAGATTTGGAGGAGAAAGGGAGAAATGGAATGGAGGAAATCATCTCTCATAGAAGAGGCAAGAAAAAGCTTTTCCAATGGAGGGGAAAAGTGGGGAGATAAGAGGGGAAAAAATGAAGCTTACTTTCATCACATTTGGCTCAAGGAAGGAATAATATGCACACCCAATTTGGTATGAAAATCTATCTTAAACTACAGAAAAGTAGGGGAGAAAGAGATAAGCAGGGTGGTGGGGGGATGATGGAAGGGAGAGCAAATGGGATGAGGGAGCAATTAGATGTAAACACTCTCGGGGAGGGACAAGGTCAAAAGAGAGAACAGAAGAAGTGGGAGGCAGGATAGCTTGGAGGGAAATATGATGGAAGTCTTTTGCAAAACTACACATATATAGCCTATATTGAGTTACTTGCCTTCTCAATGGGGATGGTTGGGGAGGAAGGAAGGGGAAAAGTTGAAACTTAAAATTTTAGAAACGAATGTTGAGAATTGTTTTTGAATGCGATGGGCTATAAGAAATACAGGTAATGGGATATAGAAATCTATGTTGACTACAAGAAAAGAGAGAAGATGGGGATAAGGGAAGGGATGGGTGTGGGAGAAGGGAGGGCATATTGGGGGAAGGGGTAATCAGAATCCACAGTGTTTTGGGGTGGGTGGAGGAGAGAGATGGGGACTAAATTTGGAACTCAAAATTTTTTTGAAATGAATGTTGAAAGCTAAAAATAAATAAACATTATAAAAATATGTTTGTCATTATTTCATGCAAGTTTTTCAATATTTTTTCTAAAATCATGTAGTTCATCATTTCTTATAGCATTGTAGTATCCCATTATAACCACATACCAGAAATTTTTTAATTCATTTAGTCATTTCTTCTGAGATCTAAGTCCCTTTGAAAGTTATTTTTAGAAGTCTGGACTGCTCTGCCTTGATTCATGGTAGAAGGAGCTAACACTATAATTTTGGATGAATTTGCAATTGATTTATTTCTCCAGTTGCAATGCCTGTTATTAGGAAACACATACTGTTGCAACTGGTTGACCAAGAATCTCAAACAAATACCCTGTGATAAGTTTTCATCTTTGGATGTTTAAATACAATGCATATAAATCAACAGTAGATCAGAGATTAATATCAATAATGTTAATGTAATATATGTGCATGTATGTACACGTGCATAGACATATGTGAATAAAACATAGATAAATTTGCATTTATTTATTCTCATATACTAGAATGTTGGTTATGTAGAGATATCTAACTGCATGCATACACACAAGAATATACACACATATATGCTTAAGCATGTATGTATATACACACATCCACAATGCATATACACAAATGTGTACACGCAACAAACTCATATACACATTTGTATGTGTGTATGTTTATAGATATATATGTATGCTGTTCATGTATACACACTTACAAATACATAGATATACACATATACACATACATACACACATGGATATATATACACATATATACCTACTTATATACATACACATGGATGCATATATCCATATATTTATATGTGTTTGTGTGTTTTAACATTAAGTATATATGTGTATATATGTATGTATGAGCATATATTTGTATCTATACATATAGATATGGATTATATATACAGATATAAATATATATAAATATATGAATATGAAATATGAGAATACATGAATATATAAACTGTATGTATTTATACACATACTTGTGTGTAAAATATCTATGTGTATATGTATGCATTAATATAAAAATAAAATGTTAATGTATATATACACTTATATGTATATATGTGTATGCACATATATATGTACCTCTGTGTGTGTCTGTGTATGTGTGTTATAGTGTAATACCAATACAATATTCACAGCACTCATGTGGCTATGAATATCCCAGTTCAGTTCTCAATCATGAAATACAGCAAAATCTCGACATGGAAGACAGAAAATTTTACTCAGATACCAGAAAGCAAACTCCATCATTACCTATACACAATATCAATGCAGAGAACAACACCATCCCCAAGCCTTTCCCCTCCTAGTTTTCCCGCAAACCAGTTCTATTAAACAAAATCACAAACAAGCTCTTTCACTCAGACTTGCCAGCTGCCTGCTTGCCGGCATCCTTCCTAACCCTGACTGATCTCATGACCAACTTCCTCTGAGCTCTAATCTAGCTCTGCCTCTTCCTGTTCCACCCTTCCTAAGCTCCATCCCTTCCTGCTCAATCTGTTCAGCAAACTCCTCTCACCACAGGTTGATGAATGGGAAATATTTTCCCATTTAAATTACCATTGCAGTAAGTTAAAAGATTTACTCAAGAACATATTCAAGTCAAGATTTGAACACAGGTTTTCCTGAATCCAAATCCAGCACTGCATTAATACACTATATCTCATTACCTCATTTCTAACATTTCTAATAATGACATTTGGAAGTTTAGCATGTTTCAAAATAGTTTAGTAAAATTTTTACCTTGAGTACATCACCGAACTTCATTGGACTTCAGTTTCTCCCTCTGTAAAATGAAGGTCTTGGAGCAGATATTCTGTTATGTTCCTTCCAGTGCAAATCTACGATAATAAGATTCTATGGTTTAACTTCTCTGAAATTCAGTTTCCTCACGTGAAAAATGGGGAAATAATGAAAACTATGATTTTTCTCCTAAGATTGTTTTGATAATTTAAAAAAATGTTATTTTAAAAGTGCTAGATAAACCTTAACTCAGATTGTAAGTGTAAATTTCTCCTACTTTTTCTTCTTTTCCTCAGTACAATGCCTACATGAATGTACTAACAAATATATAGGAAGTTGTATTCAAGTTTACCATCTGAAAATTTTTGGGCACAATGGCTCATAATTAATTGCGAGATCTTTGACCCTCCACCTTTCCTCTTCCTTCTATGAATTCTTTTCTCAACATCCTCCATCATTAATATGCAAAGGCAATATAAACTGAGATCTCCATCCAGACACTCATCCAATTTGAGAAAAAAAGCACTAGAGGATTAAAAGTTTAAATATATCCCCAGATGCATTGCCCACCTTGGTCTGAGGAAATATATCATTCAAGGAAGAGAAAACAAAAGGGTTTTCCCTTTGGGTTAGTTAGATAATTACACAGGAGTTTACACAGGAGTATAGTGATAAATCAGAGGCTTCCAAGCTTTAAGTTTCAAATGTCATTAAATAAAAAAACTGACTTCCCTCCATTTGATTCCATCAGACAAGACACATGGCTCATCTTTGGCCAGGTAGGTTTTTGAAACTTCAAGAGATAATATTGTAGGCCAATGGTTTTAGAGGACAATCTCATTAGTGTACACATAGATGAGAGTTTCAGGGATGTGTAACTAACGTGCTTGACCCAAAACTTGATTACTGACGGAATCTACTACTGAATAGCAGAGATGGTGTTTTTCTCATTATGTTCAGAATTTGCCCCTTCTAACTGATGAATGAATGCACTTTAGCGTTATTGGTTGAAATTAGTTTCACTGAGGCATTTCCCTCTTTTGATGTAATAAACATTAACTTTTTGGTTACAACCAAAAGTAGCGGAGAAAACACCTTTCAAAGGCTCCCATCAATATAAACTCTGTTACATTTCACATTTTACTGCTCAGGATTAAAATTTAAAAAAATAAAAATGCTTCTCCCCATTTTCTACCTTTTTTTCTTATACTTTATTCATATTTCCATTCTATGAAGCAACAGGCAACACACACACACACGCAGAGAGAGAGAGAATGTCCATTCAGTTGCCAAGTTCTATCAATTTTGCATTTGGGATCTATCTTCTTTATAATCAGTGCAAACACTCAACACTTCTAACCAGGATTATTGTAGTAGCCTTAGTTTACTTGCCTCACTCAATCACTCTCAAATCTATTCTATCCTTTAATCAGCCATCAGATTGTTCTTCCTAAAGAGTAGATCTAAGCATGTCACCATTGCACCCTATTCAATAAACTCCAATGGCTCTCTATTACAACAGTGGTCAAAAGCAAAATATTTTGCTTAGTTTTTAAAGCCTTCAGTGTTCCTGTTCCCTTTTTAGCTTTCCAGTCTATTTATACCACAATTTCCTTGTGTTCCTTAGGGACAGCTAGGTGGCACAGTGAGTAGAGTACTGAACCTGGAGCCAGGAAGATTGGAGTTTTCATCTCAGTTCAGATGCTTAAAAACTGTATTATGCTGACTACATCACTTAAACTCTATCTGCCTCAGTTTCTTCATATAAAAAGAGACAATAAGAGCAAGCCTCTCAGGGATTTCGAGAGTAAAATGAGAAAGCATATTCAAAGCATTTTGCAAACGTTTAAAACTATAAACTTTAGTTATTTTTATTATGTACCCTAAGTTCTCATATCACTTATTTCCTTGTTGTTACTCACATAATACTGAACATTTCTGACTGGGCATTTCATTTGCCATTCTCTCAACCCTGGATTTCTTTCCCTTGTCAACTTTGCCTCCCACATTCCTTTTCTTAATACAAATCTTAGCTAATATTCCACATTGTATAACAAGAACCTCTCAGTCCCACTTAATACATATATATTGCCCTTGAGAATACCATACATAAATACATATATACATAATACAAACACACATGTATTTGTATTTATACATACATACATATATATTGTGTACATTTGTTTGCATGTTGTCTCATTTGACGGAGAGTTCCTTGAGAGCAGCAACTATTTATACCTTTATTTGTATACCCAGAGATTACCAAATTGTGTGGCACCCAGCAGGTATTTACTAAATTTTGTTCAGTTAAGGCCCCCATTTTGTCATTGAGGAAACTCAGACTGAGGAGTGTTTGGGTATTTGATCACGGTAACATTTTTAATACGTACCTGAGGTGGAATTTTGTTTGAAATCTTCTTGAATCCAAGTTTTGTAATGCTTAAATATGTATCACTTCTGTTAGTTGAATAAAATAAATAAATATGTATCACTTCTGTAGTTGGAGACTGTAACATAACATCTGGGTCATTGAGCTTTTTTTGGAGGAATGTTATGAAATAACACTGCTCGTATTTCTCAGAATTCCTATCAGGAGAACTTGTATGAACATCTTTAGTTAGTACTTATTAACATAATTGCAATCAGGAGAACTTGTATGAAGATGTTCATCTAATACTTATTAGCTCATCATTAACCAACATATTTGTTAATGATCAAATGAAAATTATCCAGTAATTGTGAACTTCTTTTATCACAGGGGAAAATTTTAAATACCAATTCTTGCAGTTCAAACCTCATTGATTTGGACAACGGAATTTTTTAAGCCTTAAAGCACTGTACAGTTGTGCACCATCTTTATGTCTTCAGCTCCTTCTGTTTTGTGAATACCTTGTCTGTATAACATGAAGTTTTATATCTTTCTTAGGCATTAAAAAGTAATATACATGAATTATATGTCTCTTTCTTGCAGATGAGAAGCAACCCAAAGTCCCCTTCTCACATTACCTTCACAAAAGACTGAAAGCACAATTGCTCCATTAGCCTATTTCGTGTCCACAAAAACAGAAGAGAGGAAAAAAAAAGCAGAAATGATGGACAAAAATTACTCCATCCCAACTGAGTTCATCCTCTTAGGAATCACCAGTGCTCCCGAGCTAAAAGTGATCCTTTTTGTTCTATTTCTCATCATTTATTTGGTTATTCTTGTAGCAAATCTTGGGATGATCATTTTAATCAGGATAGACCCCCAATTCCATTTGCCATATACTTCTTCCTTAGCCACATGTCGTTCTGTGATCTCTGCTACTCCACAGCTATTGGCCTCAAGATGCTGGTGGACTTCTTTGCCAAAGACAAATCCATTTCCTTCATTGGTTGTGCTCTACAATTCTATTTCTTCTGTTCCTTTGCAGATTCTGAGTGCTTATTGTTAGTAGTAATGGCCTTTGATCGCTACATGGCAATAAGCAACCCTCTGCTTTATACGGTAAATATGTCTAGCAGAGTGTGTTACTTGTTGGTGGCTGGTGTCTACATAGTGGGGATGATGGATGCTCTGCTCCATGCTACTTTAGCCTTCAAGCTGAGCTTCTGCAGGTCAAATGAGATTAATCATTTTTTTTTTTAATCTTCCTCCTCTTCTATGAATCTCTTGTTCTGATATCCATATCAATGAGCTGGAAATCTTCAATGTCTTTGGCTTCATTGAAATAGTCACCATTTCAGTAGTCCTCATTTCTTGTTGTTGCATAATCCTCTCTGTGTTTAAGATCCACTCCTCCGAGGGCAGATGCAAAACATTTTCGACATGTACTTCTCACTTAACTGCTGTCACAATCTTCCAGGGTACTCTTCTTTTTATGTACTTCAGGTCTAGTTCTTCCTATTCACTAGACCAAGACAAAATGACCTCCTTGTTTTATACCCTCGTCATTCCCATGTTAAACCCCTTGATCTATAGTTTACGAAGCAAAGATGTGAAAGGGTCCCTGGGAAAATTGAAAAATAAAATGTATTCTTAATATTTGTTGCGATCATCTCAATGAATTCGATACCATAGTATCTGAGAGTCCAATACAATTCATTAAAGATATTCTAAGCCAATTGAACTGCTTGAAATCTTATTGAAGTGACAATATTAACATACCCATACAAAAACACTGAATCTCAAAATGTTAAAGGAACCTCAGAGTTCACCTGGTCCAATTTTCCTTAAGCAGGAATCTATTCTAAAACATTTCTGATATGTAACTGATATGTTACTCTTTACAAAGTGAAAATTTCCAAAAGATTTTGTGTGTGTGTGTGTACATACAATATACACTGTATACAAAATATACACTATATATATATATATATATATATATATATATATATATATATATATATATATATATATATATATATAGAGAGAGAGAGAGAGAGAGAGAGAGAGAGAGAGAGAGAGAGAGAGAGAGAGAGAGAGAGAGAGAGGTTGTTGTCTGTTCTCGAAGAGCACCAAAATGATATCACCACAGTAAGCTCAAGTTTCAATGTGTCCAACTGTGACTGATCAGACCAAATGAGCTAGGAATGCTCTACCACAGATTGGGCACAGATCCATGTGAAAATTTTGGGTGGATATTCCAAATTTGTGCATCCTACGTTTCCTTTGTGTGGTCTCAATGCTGCTTTGCTCATAGAGCACAACAAACTTTTTGATGTGGGCTCACCATGCTGAGCAGTCCTGGCCCAGTGTCTCCCATGTTGCACAATCAGATCCAAAGTTCTTGAGACCTTAAGAGTGTCCTCATATTGCTTATTTTAACCTCCATGTGATCACCTGCGCTATGTGAGTTCTCAAAAAAATAGTTTATTTGGCAAGTGTCCATTTTGCATTCAACATCCTGGCTTGGCCATCGGAGTTGCACTCTCTGAAGCATAGTTTGAATGCTTGGCATTTTAGTTGGAGTAAAGACCTAAGAACTGGTACCTTATCCTGCCAGGTGATCTTCAGAATCTTCCTAAGACAATTCAAATGAAAATTATTCTGTTTTCTGTCACTGTACTGGTAGACAGTCTACCAATGCCATATATAGATAGATAGATAGATAGATAGATAGATAGATAGATAGATAGATAGATAGATAGATAGATAGATAGATAGATGATAGATAGATAGATAGATATAGATATACATATATATCTACATATAGATATATAGATATATATGTGTGTACATATATCTGTGTGTACATATCTCTGTGTGTACATGTATTTATATACACAGTACATATAAAATACATATGTACACACATATAAAAATGTGCATATATTTTTATATTATTTTATATACATGAAAAGATATGATTAATTGAGATTTTAGAAAAGTAGAACTATGAATCATAAATTATGTCTTTATCTCAGTGAGTTATCTGTGTAATGATGAACAATTTAAATTGACAGAATTTTCTACATTCGTCAATATCTCATATGTCAACTTTTCACTCTTTTACATGCAGTACGTTACAAGATAATTGTGATTTTATTGTCTATATTAGAGAGCTATTGTTACTTTGGCCAGATATGTTATTTCATTTGTGGAAGAAGATCTTGGTACGGAATTATCTATCCCCTCTACCAATTCAGATCAGAGAGGAATTTCCCAGTCCCACACTCTCAAGTATGTTGCGAAGATTAGACTTCTACCTTATGTCTTCATCACCAAGAGGACTGCTGTGTATCCACTATATTTCTGTGTTTTGATTTTCAAATGTCCTAATATAGAGAAAAGGTTTTGCACACTTCAAAGCTTTATTATGGCTCTCTACAATTATACTGTTTACCTGAAACATTCAAAATCTTCTTTGCAGTTCCTAAGTCAAATGAAAATGAATTAGAGGCTTGGAATACAGTGTAGCATTTCTATCCCTCCTATCATCTCTTTTAAATTTTTTAATTCAGTTCGGGTCTTTTCACTAAGGAATGTAAAAGTCCTCTATTTCATTATATGTCCATGTTTTCCCTGAAGGATTATACTTAGTTTTGCTGGGTATGTCATTCTTGGTTGTAATGCTAGCTACTTTGCCCTCCAAAATATCATATTCCAAGGCCTGCAATATGTTAATGGAGAATCTGCTAAATCATGTGGTTACTAATAGTATATTTTAAGCCACATTCAGTCTCAAATATCTCTACTCAGACATTTAGATTACCATTCCCAGGATTTGAAGTTTTTAAGAACTGATATCAAAGATTAAATTAAGGAACAATTTTCCAACTATACTCAAGTTGACGAAATAATAAGAAAAAGCAGCCTTTTAAGATTTCAAGAAGATCACTAGTACCACCATTAGATCTGTGAAAAGTAAGAGTGCTTTTGTTTGAGGAGAGATCATACATCCTCTGTGAGCATTGCCCGATTGCATATATTATCATAGCCATGGGCTTCCTTCCTAAATATCCAGAAACTCTGCAACCTGCTTACGCAAGTGATCGATTGGAATGTAGTAGCTAAGATCATTTTCTGTTTTTTTCTCCAAATTTCTTTATTCACTTATTTGCTTTCAATTATCAATAATCGCTTCCATAAGTTTTAAATTTTCTCCCCTTCCACTCCTTCTCCGATCCCACAATATCATAGAATCTTACATGGGCTCTACACCTGCATTCTTATTAAGCACTTTTTCACATTAGTCTTGTTGCATAGAAGGACTAAAGTGAATGGTAAAAACCATGAATAAAACTAAATAAAAGGGAGCATAACAAAAGAGAAAATAGTCTGGTTCATTCTTGTTCTGATTCCTTAGTTCTTTCTCTGGATGTGGAAGGCATTTTGAATAGCGAGTCCTTTGGAAATGTCTTAGGTCTTTGCATTGCAGTGAAGGGCTAAGTCTATCAAAAACAGTCCTCACACACGGTGGCAATTACTGTGTATAATGTTCTCTTGGTTCTGCTCACTTCACTCAGAACCACTTCATACATGTCTATCCAGGCATTTCTGAAGTCCATCTGTTCATCATTTCTTATACTACAATAGGATACCATTAAAATCATGTACGACAACCTGTTCAACCATTCCCCAGTTGATGGTCATTTTCTCTATTTTCAGTTCTTGGATGTCACAGAAAGAGCTGCAATAAATAATTTTGTACATAGGGGTCCTTTGCCCATTTTTATGATCCCTTTGGGATGCAACCATAGAAACAGTATTGCAGGGTCAAAGGTATGCGCATTCTATAGCCCTTTGAGCATGGTTCCAAATTGCTCTCCAAAATGGTTGGATCAGCTCGCAGCTCCACCAGCAATGAATTAGTGTTCCAACTCTCTCACATCTTCTCCAACATTTATAATCCTCTTCTTTTGTCATGTTAGTCAGTCTGAGAGGTGTGATGTGGTATCTTAGAGGTGTTTTGATTTGCATCTCTCTAATCAATAGTGATTTAAAACATTTTTTCATATAACTATAGATAACTTTAATTTCTTCCTCTGAAAACTGCTTGTTGAAGAGCATTTGACCATTTGTCAATCGGGGAATGACATGTATTCTTGTACATTTGACTTAGTTCTCTCTATGTTTTAGATATGAGGCCTTTTTCACGGACACTAACTGCAAAAATTCTTTCCCAGTTTTCTGCTTCCCTCCTAAATTTGGTTGTATTAGGTTTGTATGTGTAAAAATTTTTCAATTTAATGAAATCTAAATTATCCATTTCATAATGTTCTTTAACTCTTGTTTGTTCATAAATTCCACCATTGTTCATAAATCTGACAAACTACTTCTTGCTCCCCTAATTCATTTATACTATCGGCCTTTATACTTAGATCGTTTACCCATTTGGACTTTATTCTGATATATCTTGTCAGACATTGGCCTATGTCCAGTTTCTGCCATACTATTTTCCAGTTTTCCAAGAAATTTTTGTCAAAAGATTTCTTATTCCAGATGCTTAGTTTATCAAACAAGAGACTGCTACAGTCATTGACTATTGAGCCACGTTTGCCCAAACTATGTCATTGATCTACCTTCTGTTACTTAGACTGTACCAAGTGGTTTTGATAATTGCTACTTTATGATGCAATTTACAATCTGGTATGACTTGTCCATCTTTCCTAGCATTTCTTTTCATTAATTCCCTTGATATTGTGAAACTTCTTCCAAATGAATTTTGATATTGTAGTTTGGTTGCAATGGCACCGAATAAGTAAATCCTTTTAAGTAGAATTGTCATTTTTATTATATCAGCTAGGGCTACTCATGAGCAATTAATCCCCCCCCCCCCCAATTAGTGAGATCTGACTTCATTTTCATTATTCCCTGGTTTAGTTTTGGCAGGTAAACACCAACATATTTTATTGCTCTATAGGAATTTTAAATGAGATTTCTCCATCTATCTTTTCCTGTTGGTTTTTGTTAGTAATATATAGAAGCCCTGATGATTATGTGGGTTTTTTTGTATCCTTCAACTTTGTTAAAGTTGTTTATTTTTTCCAACTAGTTTTTTACTTGATTCTCTATGACTTTCTAAGTATATCATCATATTGTCTGCAAAGAGAGAAAAGTTAGTTTATTCTTTGACTAGTCTAATTTTTTCTATTTTTTCTTCTTTTATTACTAAAGCTAACATTTCCAGTACCGTATTACATAAAAGTGCTGATAATGGAATCATGGTTTCACCTTCTGTCTTACTGTAAATACAGCTGGGTGATCCCCATTACATATAAAGCATGATGAAAGTATACGTAGATGCCACTTATTATTTTAAGGAAGGCTCTATTTATCTCTATGCCCTTCACTGTTTTCAATAGGAATGGATGCTGAATTTTGTCAAAAGATCTTATGGTTTTGTTTAGATTTGTTGTTAATATGATCAATTATGATGATAATTTTTCTGATATTGAACCAGCCCTGCATTCCTGGTATAAATCCTGCCTGATCAAAGTGTAATATTTTTGTAATAATTTTCTGTAGTCTTTTTGCTAATATCTTATTTAAAATTTGTGCATCTTTATTTATCAGGAAAATTCATCTATAATTTTCTTTCTCTGTTTTGGCTCTTCCTGGTTTGGGGATGAGAGCCAAATTTGTATCATGAAAAGATTTTGATAGGACCTCAAACTCTCCATCTCTAAATTTGAGAAATCTAACATCAAAATAATCAATAAAGAAGTAAAAGATGTGAATAGAACTGTGGATAAGGTAGATATGATTGATATCTGGAGATAATTGAATAAGGATTGAAAGTAATATATCATTTTCTCAGTGGTACATGGCATATATAAGAAAATTGATCATTTAATAGAGCATAAAAACTTCACAATCCAGTGCAAAAAGGCAGAGATAGTCAATGTATCCTTCTCAGATCACAATGCAATAAAAGCTATATGTAATAAAAAGCCATGGAAAGACAGAAAAAAAATTAATTGGAAAGTAATTAATCTAATCCTAAAGAATAAGTGAGTTAAACAACAAATCATAGAAACAATCAACAACTTCATTCAAGAGAATGACAATAATGAGACAAATTACAAAACTTATGGGATGGTGTGGAAGCAGTTCTTAAGGGAAGTTTTATATCCTTGAAAGTCTACATGATTAAAATAAACAAAGGAGACCAATGAATTGGACATACAGCTGAAAAAGCTAGAAAAAGAACAAACTGAAAATCCTCAAGTAAATATAAAATTAAAAATCATGAAAACCAAATCAGAGATTATTAACATTGAAATTTAGAAAACTATTGAACTAACAAATAAAATAAGAGTTGGTTTTATGAAAAATCACTTACAGTGGTTAACCCTTGGGTCAAATTTATTAAAAAAGAAAGAAGCAAATCAAATTACTAATATCAAAGATGGAAAGGGCAAACTCACCTACAACGAGGTGGATATTAATACAATGATTAGAAATCACTTTGTCCAACTGTATGCCCCCCAAATTTGACAATCTAAGGGAAGTGAATGGATATATATATATATATATATATATATATATATATATATATATATATATATATATATACATACATACATACAATTTCCTAGATTAACAGAAGAGGTAAAATGTTCAAATAATCCCATCTCAGAAAAAGAAATTGAACGAGTCATCAATGAACTCCTTAGGAAAAACAAAAAGCTACAAGACCTGATGGATTTGCAAGAGAATTCTATCAAACATTTAAAGAACTGGTAATTCCAATACTATATAGATTATTTGGGGAAATTGGCAAAGATGGAGTCCTCCAAAATTCTTTTTATGATACAAATATGGTTCTGATAACTAAACCAGGAAGAGCCAAAATAGAGAAAGAATACCCATTTCTCTAATGAATATGGATGCAAATCTTTTAGATAAGATATTAGCAAAAAATACAGCAATTTATCATGAGAATAATAAATTATGATCAGAGAGGATTTATACTAGGAATAGAGATAAAGTTCAATATTAGGAAAACTATCAGCATTCATGGTCATATTAACAGCAAAAATAAGAGAAATCATACGATTATTTCAAAATATGTAGAAAACACTTTTGGCAAAGTACAACACCCACACCTATTGAAAACACTGGAGAGTGTAGGAATAAATGGAACCTTCGTTAAAATACTAAGCAGTATCTACGGAAAACCACCAGCAAGCACTATATGCAATGGGCATAAATTAGATGCGTTTCCAATAAGATCAAGGTGAAAAAAAGATGTTCGTTATCACCATTGTTATTCAATATGGTACTAGAAGTGTTAGGCTTAGCAATAAAAAAGGAAAAAGAAATGGAAGGAATTAGAAGAGACAAAGAAGAAACTAAGTTATCACTCTTTGCAGATGATATGATGATTTACTTAGAGGATCCTAGAGAATCAAGGAAAAACTATTTGAAATAATGACTAACTTAGGAAAAGTTGCAAGATACAAAATAAACCCATATAAATCATCTGCATTTTTACACATTATTAACAAAGCCCAAAAGCAAGAGGTAGAATGAGAAATTCCCTTTAAAGTTACCCTAGACAGTATAAAATATCTGGGAGTCTACCTGACAAAACAAATGCAGGGACTACATGGAGGCAATTAAAAAACACTTTTCACACAAATAAAGTCAGATGTAACTAATTGGAAAAACATCAGCTGCTCATGGGTAGGCTAAGCTAATATAATAAAAGCAACAATTGTACCTAAATTAATTTACGTATTCAGTGCCACACCAATCAAACTATCAGAAAATTATTTTCTAGTGCTAGAAAAAATAATGTCAAAATTCATCTAGAAGAAAAAAAAGGTCCATAATATCAAGGGCATTAATGAAAAGAAATGCTAGGGAAGGTGGCCTATTTCTACCAGATCTGAAATTGTATTATAAAGCTGCAATCATCAAAATCACTTGGTACTGGCTAAGAAACATAGGGGTAGAACAGTGGAATATCTTAGGTCCTCAAGACACAGTAGTCAATTAATATAGCTCTGTACTTGTTGATAAACACCAGCACTCCAGGTTCTGGAATAAGAACTTACTGTTTGACAAAAATTTCCTGGGAAAACTGGATAACAATGTGGCAGAAACCGGGGATAGGTCAATGCCTGACACCATACATAAGAATAAAGTCCAAATGAGTACATGATCTGGGTATAAAGACTGATTCTACAAACAAATTAGGGGAGCAAAGGATAGTATATTTTTCAGATTTATGGAAAATCGAGAAATATATGACCAAACAAGAGACAGAGGACATTATGAAATGCAAAATGCATGATTTTGATTACATTATATCGAAAAATATTTCCACATACACAACAATGAAACCAAGATTAGGAGGGAAACTGATAACTGAGAAACAATTTTTACAAGCAGTGTCTGTACTAAAGGCTTCATTTTTAAAATATGTAGAGATCTAAGTCAAATTTACCAGAATACAAGTTGTTTCTCAATTGAGAAATCGTAAAAAGATATGAACAGCCACTTTTCAGAGGAAGAAATCAAAGCTATCTACAGTCACATGAAAAATTGCCCTAAATCTCTATTGATGAGAAAGATGCAAATAAAAAAACCTCCGAGGTACCACATCACACCTATGTTGGAGAAGATGTGGGAGACTTGGAACACTCATTCATTTTTGGTGAAGCTGTGAGCTGATCCAACCATTCTGGAGAACAATTTGGAACCATGCCCAAAGGGCTGCAAAAATATGCATACCCTATGATGCAGTAATATCAGTTTTACTAGTATATCCCAAAGAGATCATAAAAATGGGAAAAGGTCCTATATGTACAAAAGTATTTATAGCAGCTCCCTTCGTGATGACCAAGAACTGGAAATCAAGGGATGCCCATGAAATGGGGAATGGCTGAACAAGTTGTGGTATAGGAATGTAATGGAATACTATTGTAATATAAGAAATGACTAATAGAAGGATTTCAGACAGGCTTGGAAGACTTATGTGAGATGATGATGAGTGAAATAAGCAGAGTTCATAGAATAATGCACAAAGGAAAAGCCATAGTGTGTGAGGACTGTTTCTGATACACTTAACCCTTTACAGCAATTCAAGCACCTAAAACTTTCCCAAAGGACTATTGAGGAAAAATGCCATCCACACCCAGAGAAAGAACAACGGAATTGAGAAGCAAAATGAAACACATTAGTTTCTCTTGTGTAATGTTTTCTTTGGTTTTGGTTATTCTCATGGTTTCTCCCAATCATTTTAATTCTTCTGTGTAACATGAGTAATGTGAAAAAATATTTAATAAGAATTTATGTGTAGAACCCATATAAGACTGCCCACTCTCTCAGGGAGGGAATGTTGAGAGGGGAAGAAAATTTAAGACGTATGAAAGTGAACGTTTAAAACTGAAAACACATAAATTAA
This sequence comes from Notamacropus eugenii, assembly GCF_028372415.1. Lineage (NCBI taxonomy): Eukaryota > Metazoa > Chordata > Mammalia > Diprotodontia > Macropodidae > Notamacropus > Notamacropus eugenii. The sequence continues at coordinate 9,158,865 of NC_092880.1, forward strand.
ATTAAAAAAAATTCACAATCGGTTATCTAGAAGGAGATATAGAATTCAGCATATAAACATCATGATACTAGGGCATTATATTGTTCTTAATTACTAGGTATTTATTCTATTTTTAGTTTATAAAATAGATCAAACATTTCCACAACATGGTACTATAAAAATTAATTGCAAATGAATTGAAAATCTACTATAAATAAATTACTATTCCTTGCAAATATATAGCAAATTATCATGTAACTTTTTTCCATTTTTTCTTTCTTTCCTAACTCCCTACCCGAGATATGGCTACCATTAAACAGAAATAGTTGTACATAATCGCTGTCTCTCTCTCTCTCTCTCTCTCTCTCTCTCTCTCTCTCTCTCTCTCTCTCTCTCTCTCTCTCTCTCTCTCTCACACACACACACACACACACACACACACACTGTCGTACACACACACTCACACACAGTACATATATAAATATATATAAATTATTCTATACATATTTCTATTTATTAGTTCTTTCTCTAAATGCAGCTAGTATCTTTCTTCATATGTTCTTTGCAGTTTATTTGGGTATTTATAGTAGAGAGATTCACTTGTCCAATCAAAGTCATTCTCAAAACAATATTATTGTTACAATATTTAATGTCCTCTTGATTCTGCTCATTTTGCTTTTCATTATTTCGTGCAAGTGTTTCCTTATTTTTCTAAAATCATTCAATTCATCATTTTTATAGCGTTGTAGTATTTTTTTTACAATCACATACCACAACTTGTTCAGTCATTTAGATATTTATTTTGAGAGCTAAGTCCCATTGAAAATTATGTTTTTTAAAGTCTAGAACCCACTGCCTTGACTCATATTAGTAGGAGCTAATACTATTGATAATTAAGAAAAATATTATTTTCAAAGTGCTAGGTAAATTTTAAAGCAGGATACAAAAGAAATTTCTTCTCCTCCTTTTTCTTCTTTTCCACAGTACAGTGCATACGTTATTGCCTTAATAAATGTGTATGATTTTGAATTCAGTTTTTCCATCCGAAAATGCAAGTTTTGGGACACAATGGTTCATAATTAATTGAACGATTTTTTTAGCCCTTACTACCATTCCTCTCCCTTCTATGCATCATTTTCCCAACATCCTCTACGACCAACACACAAAAGCCATGTAAACTGAGATCTCCATCCAGATAGTCATTCAATTTGAGAACACACACACAAACACACACACACACATATGAGGACTGAAAGTTTCGTTGTGTCCCTAGCTGCATCTCCCACCTTGGTCTGGGACAATGTGTCATTGAAGGAAGAGAAGATTAATATCTTTTCTCTTTAGGTTAATTAGATAAATGTTTACACAAGTGTAGAAATAAACCAGTGGTTTCCAAGCTTAAAGTTCCAAGTGTTACTAAAAAAAATGACTTCCCTCCACTTGAATCCATCAGACAAGAAACAGGACTTCTCTTCAGTCAGGTATGTTTTAGAAACTTCAAGAGATGGTATTGTAGGATAGTGGTTTTAGAGGACAATCTCCTTAGGGGACCCACACAGATGGGAGTTCCAGGGATTTGTGACTAAAGGGCCCTTCTATACTTTTCTGAAAACGCCAGGGAAATTAAAGAATTAAAGATCAATGAATTGCAACTAGAACTTTGAGGAGTACTCATTTCTGTGGTTATATACTAGACTTGTGTGTCATTATAGAGGGAATTTTTAGTGAAGAATTTCCCTGTGTCACTGAAGATCAGATCTTGCTCTCCAAATTATTATATTATGCAGAAGTCTCAGGTTTGTTCGTGGGTAAGTGACTTACTCAGGATCACACAGCCTGTATGAAGAAAAAGATAGAACTTGACACCAGGTTTATTTAACTCCTAGACCAGAAAAAATACATCATGTAAACATGCATTTTGCCATACATATAAGATTTGATAAATATCTGTCAAATTGAATGAACAAGAAAAGATTTTAATAAAATTTGCAAAAAATTTAGTGTGAATATTTTCTTTTGAGCCTAATGACAAATCTTTGTGTAAAATATCCTTTTACATTTGAGAAAGGTGAGGCTCAGAAGGGTGCTTTCAATTGTCCTTAATCCTTAGTCATACAATGAGAGGAAAGACTTCATGATTATAAGAGTAGTTCTCCAGGGAAGTTCTAAAGGTAGTTCCACCCTTCATGAGACATGACCTTTCACCATACACATTGCAGTAAAAAAAGTCTTGTAAAATTGTACTCAGGCTGAAACTCAGTGGGCACTTGGATAAAACTGAATATAACTAATCTCATCCGAGACTAACAACGTCTAGTTTGTTGGTTTTTTTCTTGGAAAATTTTATACATATCCCAATCTAGCCTTCTGATCCCGCCATACATACATACATACAGATAATATGTATATATATGTATATATGTATATATATATGTATATATATGTGTGTATATATATATATATACATATATATATATATATATGTATTTGAAAGTAAATTAAAGAACATTTTTATTCATGCCTACTGTGTGCCAGGCATGGTGTTAAGCAGTGAAAATACAAAAAAAAATTATAAAAAATTAGCATTCACTCTCAAGGAGCTGACAATCTAGGGGGAGAAGCAACATGCAGACAAAATATGTGCAAACAACTTATATACATAAACTGGAGAGGATCTGAAAGGAAGGCATAGATACTAAGGAGGGCAAGGAAAAACTTTTTTTTCTCAATTTATTTATTTATTTTTAGTTTTCAGCATTCATTTCTACAAGATTTAGAGTTTCAAATTTTCTCCCCATCTCTCCCCTCCCCAAACACTGTGCATTCTAATTGCCCCTTTCCCTAATCTACCCTCCCTTCTATCCCACTCCTTCCGCCCCTTATCCCCATTTTCTCTTTTTTCTTTTAGGGGAAGATAGACGTCTATATCTCATTACCTTTATTTCTTATTTCCCAGTTATATGCAAAAACAATTCTCAACCTTTGTTCATAAAACTTTGAGCTCCAGCTTCTCTACCTTACTTCGTCCCCACCCATCTCCACTGAGAAGGCAAACAATTCAGTATAGGCTATATATGTGCAGTTTTGTTAAAGACTTCCATAATAGTCAAGTTGTGAAAGACTAACCATATTTCCCTCCATCCTATCCTGCCCCCTATTTTTTCTATTCTCTCTTTTGACTCTATCTCTTCCCAAAAGTGTTGACTTCTAAGTACCTCCCTCCTCTCACTTGCCCTCCTTTCTATCATCTCCCCCCACTCCACTTATCCCATTCACCCCTACATTCTTGCAATATAAGATAGATTTTCATACCAAATTGAATGTGCATATTATTCCCTACCCAAGCCAAATGTTGATGGGGATAAGCTTCACTTTTTCCCTCTCACCTAACCCTTTTCCCTTGCATTGAAAACACTTTTTCTTGCCTTTTTTATGAAAGATAATTTGCCCCATTCCTTTTCTCCCTTTCTTCTCTCAATATATTCCTCTCTCACCCCTTAATTTTATTTTTTACATATCATCCCTTTCTATTCATCTCTCTGTGTACCCTCTGTCTATGTATGTGCGTGTGCGTGCGTGTGTGTGTGTGTGTGTGTGTGTGTGTGTGTGTGTGTGTGTGTAATCCTTCCAACTAACCAAATACGGAGAAAAGTTTCAAGAGTTACAAATATTATCTTTCCACGTAGAAATGTAAAGAGTTGCACTTTAGTAAGCCCCTTATGATTTCTCTTTCCTGTTAACATTTTCAAGCTTCTATTGATTCTTGTGTTTGAAAGGCAAATTTTCTATTCAGCTCTGGTCTTTTCATCAAGAATGTTTGAAAGTCTTCTATTTCACTGAATTACCATCATTTCCCTTGAAATATTATACTCAGTTTTGCTGGGTAGGTGATTCTTGGTTTTAATCCTAGTTCCTTTCACTTCTGGAATAGCGTATTCCAAGCCCTTCGATCCCTTCATGTAAAAGCTGTTGAATCTTATGTTATCCTAATTGTGTTTCCACAATATTCGAATTGCTTCATTCTAGCTGCTTGCAATATTTTCTCCTTGACCTCGGAATTCTGGAATTTGGCTGCAATTTTTGTAGGAGTTTTTCTTTTCAGATCTCTTTCAGGAGGCGATTTGTGAACTCTTTCAATATTTATTTTATCCTCTTTTCCAGAATATCAGGGCAGTTTTCCTTGATAATTTCATGAAAGATGATATCTAGGCTCTTTTATTGATCATGGCTTTCAGGTAGTTCCATAATTTTTAAATTGCTTGTCCTGAATCTTTTTTCCAGGTCAGTTGTTTTTCTAAGTAGATATTTCACACTGTCTTCTATTTTTTCATTCTTTTGATTTTTATTTAGTAATTTCTTGGTCTCTCATAAAGTCATTAGCTTCCATCTACTCCATTCTAATTTTTAAAATACTATTTTCTTCAGTGAGCTTTTGAATCTCCTTTTCTATTTGTCTGATTATGCTTTTTAAAGCATTCTTCTCCTCATTGAATTGTTGGTTCTCTTTTCCCACTTAAATTAGTCTATTTTTAAAGACTTTATTTTCTTCAGCATTTTTTTGGGTCTCCATTAGCAAGCTATTGACTCGCTTTTCATGATTTTCTTACATAGCTCTCGCTTCTCTTCCCAATTTTTCCTCCCCCTCTCTTACTTGATTTTCGAAATCCTTTTTAAGCTCTTCCATGTCTTGAGACCATTGCAGATTTATTTTGGACATTCGGATGTAGAAGCCTTGATTTTTGCATCTTCCTCTGATGGTAAACATTTTTCTTCCTCATCTGAAAGAATGGAAGAAAATACCTGCTCACCAAGAAAGTAACCTTCCATTGTCTTATTCTTTTTCCCTATTGTGGGCATTTTCCCAGCCAGTTACTTGACTTTTTAGTTCTTTGTCAAGAGCAGGGTATACTCTGGGGTCCTGGAAGTTGTCAGTTCCTCCAATGTGACACAATCAAAGAAGAGGAGTTTAATCCTCTCCTGGTCTCCGCTGTGGTCTTTGAGCAGCTACAAGCACTCTTTTCTGAGAGTGGAATTCCCTCTCCAAAGCCTCTGCCAACTCCACTATCCAGCTCTCCTCCTCACTCCAGGGCCGCTACTGAAGGTTGAGATCCAGATCAGCCATTCAATTCCCACAGGGTCATTAGGCAAGGCTCCAACAGTGGAAGGTGCTCTTGCCTGGGGCCAGGGCTAGGCTGCTTTGTTCCCTTCTCTTCCTAGGTGAAAGAGCTTCCTCACTGACCTTTGAAGCTGTCTTTCACGTTTCTGAGTTGAGGAACAGGGGACCCGTAGCTGATGCTGGTGGCACCTTGAGTCCCACTCTAGTCCTGTCAAGAGGCTGTGGCACAACCACGATTGGGTTGCACTCTGAACAGTGCCCAGTGGGACAGACTTTTCCTGTCGGCCTTCCACGTTGCCTTGGGCTGCAAAACTCTTTCACTATATCATTTTGTGGCTTCTAGTGCTCTATAATTTGTTTAGAATAATTTTTGCAGATATTTTATGAGCTGTGGGCAGAGAGCTTCTAGAGGTTTATCATTCTACTCAGGCATCTTTGTTCTGCCCCCGCTGCCATCTTTATTTTTGAGGGTACTATCCTCTTTTCTGTTACCAAGATTTGGAAACTATGGTGTTATCCTCTTCCTCCCCTCTCTTTCCACTTCCCCAAGAGAGAGACAGAGAGACAGAGAGACAGAGAGAGAGAGTCCAGTCTTCCTGTTCATCATTTCTTACAGAACAATAGTATTCTATTACGTTCATATACCAAAATTTATTCGGCCATTCCCCAACTGATGGGCATCCCCTTGATTTCCAGTATTTTGCCACCACATAGAGTGCTACTAGAATTATTTTTGTACAAGTGGGGCCCTTTCCTACTTTTATGATCTCTTGGGAATACAGTCCTAGAAGCGGTATTGCATGGTCAAATGGAATGCACGTTTTGGAAGCCCTTTGGGCATAGTTCCAATTTGCCCTCCAGAATGGCTAGATCAGCTCACAGCTCCACCAACAATGAATTCGTGTTTCAACTCTCTCACGTCTTCTCCAACATTTATCATCCTGTTTTGTCAAAATGAAGCAGACCATTTTCTCTTGTGTTATGTTTTGTTTTGATTTGATTTGTGGTTCCTCCCATTCAATTAAATTTTTCTATGCAACATGATTAAGGTGAAAATGTATTTAATAAGAATGTCTGTGTGGAACCTATTTAAGATTGCACTCTATTTTGGAGAGGGAGTGAGGAGGGTAAGGGAAAGAGGGAGAAAGAGGGGGAAAAAATCTAAGATAAAATGAAGTGGTTGTAGAAAATTGAAAATAAATTAATTAATTTTAAAAAGAAAGATAACAAGTGATTGTGATTTTTTTTTACCTTTAATTTTTCCCTCCTCCCATTCGTCCTCCCTTCAATTATCTCCCCTTTAGTATGTTCCCCTCTACTTTCCTGTGGTGTAAGATAGATATTCATGCCAAATTGAGTATGCTAGTTATTTTTCCCTTAAACCAAACCCAATGAAAGTAAATTTCACTCTTTTTTTCTCACCTCCTCCATTTTCCCCTCCATAAAGAACCTTTTTCTTGCCTCTTTATGTCAGAGATAATTTACATCATTCTATTTCTCCCTTTCTACTTCTCTCAATATATTCTTCTTGCCCCTTGATTTTGTTTTTTAGATATCATCACTTCACATTCAACCCATCCTGTGCCCTCTGGCTAAATGTTTATAATCCCTCCAACTACCCTAACATTAAAAGAAGTCTGAAGAGTTACAAATATTATCTTTCCATTTAGGAATGTAAACAATTCGATTTTAGCAATTCCCTTTTGACTTTTTGTTCCTGTTTACCTTTTCATGCTTCTCTTGATTCTTGTGGTTGAAAGTCAAATTTTCTATTCAGCTCTGGTCTTTTCACCAAAAATGCTCGAAAATTCTGTTTCATTGAATGATAAATTTTCCCCCTGAAATACTGTACTCAGTTTTGCGGGGTAGGTGATTCTTGGTTTTAATCCTAGCTCCACTGACTTCTGGAATATCATATTACAAGTCTTGTGATCCCTTAAGGTGGAAGCTGCTAGATCTTGTGTTATTCTAATTGTGTTTCTATAATATTCTAATTGTTTGTTCTGGCTGCTTGCAATATTTTCTCCTTGATATGGGAGTTCTAGAATTTGGTTACAACATTCCTAGGAGTTTTCCTTTTGGGATCTCTTTTATGAGGTGATCAGTGGATTCTTTGAATGTCTGTTTTACTCTCTGGTTCTAAAATATTAGGGTAGTTTTCCTAGAAAAGTTCTTGAAAGGTGATGTCTGGGCTCTTTTTTTGTATAGTGGCTTTCAGGTAGTCCTATAATTTTTAAATTGTCTCTCCTGGATCATTTTCCCAGGTAAGTTGTTTTGCCAATGAGATATTTCACATTGTTTGCTATTTTTCATTCTTTTGGTTTTGTTTTATTTCTTATTGTTTCACAAAATCATTAGCTTCCATTTGCTCCATTCTGATCTTTAAAGAATTATTTTCTTCAGTGAGCTTTTAGACCACCTTGTCCATCTGATGAATTCTGCTTTTTAAGGCATTCTTCTCCTCATTGGCTTTTCGAATCTCTTGTCATTTGGGTTAGTCTATTTTTAAGGTGTTATTTTCTTCAATATTTTTTTTGGATACCCTTTGGGAAGCAGTTGACTATTTTTTCATGATATTCTTGTGTCACTTTCATTTCTCTTTCCAATTTTTGCTCTACTTCTCTTACTTGATTTTCAAAATCATTTTTGATCTCTGAGACCAATTCATATTATACTTGGAGTCTTTGGATGTAGGAGCATTGCCTTTGTTGTCTTCTGCATGTATATTTTTGTCTTCCTTCTTATCAAACTAAGATTGTATAGTCTGGTTCTTTTTCTGTATTTTTGCTCATTTACCCAGACATTTACTTGAGTTTTGAGCTCTTCGTGAAGGTAGTTCACTACTTCCAGTGGGGTTGTGTGGTGTCCTGTCAGCTGATCTATACTGGCACAATCTGTGGGCCTAGAGCTCCAGACATAGCTGCTGCTGCTGTCTTGCTGAGGCTGTAGCTGTTGAGGGTGCCTCCACCCCTCCCCCACCCTGAGACTGGGGTTGGACCACTCTACTCTGTCACATAAGTCTTACAGATTTTTCCCACTCATCTTCCAATTTGTCCTCAGTGGGTTTTGGTGTCATGAAGTCTGAAAACTGCTACAAGTGTCAGAGATTTAGTTCCTCTGAGGCATCCTCAGGTCTTGAGTGTGCTGGCTTAGCCCAAGCTGGACTGCACTCTGCTTCCAATGCAGTGTATTGACTTTCCAGGCTGTCTTTGGCTGGAGAATTCCTTCACTCCGTCATTCTATGGGTTCTGCAGCTCCAGAATTTGTTTAGAGTTTTTTTTTACAGTTATTTGGATGGGTTTTGGGGGAGCTCTGGAAGTCCCTGATTTTACTTTGCCATCTTGGATCTACACCCATTTTCTTATTGTAATTTTTCTTTATGTTATATATGGCAAATTTTTATATAGTTGTCATGTGCAGCTGAGAAAAAATGTATATTCTTTTCCATAACCATTCATTTTTATCTAGAGGTCTATCATACGTAACTTTTCTAAAATTCTGTTTACCTCCTTAACTTTTTTCTTGCTTATTTTGTGGATAGATTTATTTGGTTTTGAGAGAGGGAGGTGGAGGCTCCCACTAGTACAGTTTGCTTTCTATTCCTGTAACTCACTTAACTTCTCTAAGAATTTGGATGCTACACCATTTGGTGAATACGTGTTTACTACTGATACTATTTCATTGTCTATGGTACCTTTAAGCAAGATGTATCTTCCTTCCCTATCTCTCTTACTTAGATGTTTTTTTGTCTTTGGTTTGTCTGAGATCAGTATAAACCCCTGCTTATTTTTTTTATTTCGACTGCAGCATAATATATTCTGCCCCAGGCTTTTACCTTTACTCTGTGAATATCTCTCCACTTCAAATGTGTTTCTTGTAAGCAACTTAGTATGGGATTATTTTATATTGATACACTCTGATATCCACCTCCATTTTCTGGAAGAATTCATCCCATTTACATTCAGTTATGATTACTGTGATTTCCGTCCATCCTATTTTTCCCCTCTGTTCATATTTTTCTCTCTCCTTTTACCCTCTCCCTTCTCACCAGTGTTTTGCTGATGAATACCACCTCCCTCAGTCTGGGCTCCATTCTCTCAGCCCTCTTCCTTTTTCTTTCTCCTTTCTCCTCTTACTTCCCTATAGTAGAATAAAAATTTCTATACCCAGCTCAGTGTTTATGCTATTCGTCTTTGAGACAAATCCAATGGCTGTGATGTTCAAATACATGCTCCCTTCTTGCTTTCCCTGTAAGAGGTCTTTTGTGCCACTTCATGTCTTATAATTTGACCTATTCTGCCTCCCCTTTTTCTCTTCTCCCAGTAGAATCCCTTTTAGCCTTTGAATTTTTTTAGATCAAAACATCAAAATCAGCTTATACTCACATCCTCTATGAATACTCCTTCCAGCTGCCCTAATAGAAATACATTTCTCAAGAGTTATTACTATCATCTTCCCATATAAGGATTTTAATAATTTAATCTTATTGAATTGCATGCATTTTTTCCCTTTCCTGTTTACCTCTTTATGCTTCTTTTCAGTCTTGCATTTGAACATAAAATTTTCTGTTCAGCTTTTTTGTTTTCATCAGGAAGTTTGAAAGTCTTTTATTTCATTGACTATCCATCTTTTCCCCTGAAAGATTACAATCCATTTTGCTGGGTTCTTGGGGGAGGGAGAGTGTGCAAATGTGGCAGAAGACATGTGGGTAGCACATGAGAATGATGAAAACAGGAGTTAATGGAAAATGGCCTCCTTTTTTCATTTGAAAACATGAGAAAAAATTGTCATTTTGAGAGAATGGAATGAGGGAGAGATATTGGAAGTTTGAGTAGGGATGAAAACATTGGCAGAACCAATTTAAAGAGTTGTATAATGTGTTGATAACGGATGTATACATAGTAGGATTTCTTAGCAGTAGTGAGAAATAAGTTGATATTATGTAATAAAAATTTGTGTTGGACTAAGTCAGAATAGTTGCATGAATTTTTCCATCTTAAATCAACAGTATTATTCTCCTCATACAATTTATCATACCAGTTAAGTTTTGGTAACTTTTTTTTTATGAAGAAAAAAGTCTCTTCCACATAGTAAACAAAAATAATTCAAACATAAAAAATCACAATGCTTTTACCCTGATTTCCTTCAGCCCTCTTTATGTGATTCTGATCTATTGATTATTAATAAGTTTTCAAGAGTTGAGGGGAAGGAAAATGAGCCTTCATATGAGTATAAACTTATAGACAAGGAGATTAACAGGAAATCATAAAAGGAAAAAAAATTAATGATCCAAAAAATTTCTTGACTTTGTTTTGGATAGTCATTTTTTAAGCCCAGTTGACAATACTTTAAAATATTTAATTACTTTTGTGAAAATTATAGTAAAATGTAATATGCATTTCTATGTCTTATTAGAATTCCCTGAACAAAATTTAGTATTTCTCTTGATTTCATTAAATAATTTTACTTGTAGATTACTTATTGGAAGGAAGAAAGGAAGGAAAGAAGCAAGGAAAGAAGGAAAGAAAGAAGGAAGAAAAAGCAAGAATTTATTTAACATACACTCTCATATACTTTGCTATTTGCTTTACTGTTATTTTTATTTGATCTTAACAAAAACCATGAGAGGTTGCGCTATTATTTTTCTCTGTTTTACATTTGTAGAACTGAGGGTCGCAGAGAGTCACACATCTAGTAAACATTTGTGGTCATATTTGAACTCAGGTCTTCCTTACTCAGGACTAACATTCAATCCACTTGGCTTCTGCTGTGAGGAATGAGGACTGTTCCTGTTTGATTTTTTAGCTTCTGGCCTGTGAGTCCATCTACCATATCAGACTCATATGGTTAAATCTGTGATTGTCAGTTCCCAAAGGTCACAAAGGGACATGTAGTATGTCTTTTCAGGAGCTGACACTGCTATTATACAACGCGTTTAGTTTTTAACTCTGTTGTTCAGCATTCACCAGAGAGTCATTTTCAAGTATTTAAATAAGAAACTCTCAAAAACAGGATCAGTTTGTAATTACCATTTGGATAACATCTCAATATTAAATTGGAGGTCAACATCACAAGTCACTCTTGAGGGCAAGGGAGTCCATGAGCACCCTTATGAAAGACTTATGAGTTATGATATAGTCCAAAGGTGTTTCCACAACTAACTATGAAAGAAGAATAATATAATTGTTCATGGAATGGGCATTGTTAATTAGATATGTGACCCGAAAAGGAGGTGTACTTTAGAGCAACAGATAACCAATAGACAGTATATATTTTCCAGTGTTTCACATACAATAAAAAGGTTCAATCTAAATTTTACATGGATTGCAAAAAGAAGCCATCTTTCTCCTAATCCTATCACACTGGGTGGGATATATTTAAATGTTTATAAGGAAAATGGGCACAAGTTTCACAGGATATGAAAGTATAAATGAAATATAAAAAATGAAATGACCTCTGTACTCAAAGAACTTAGATACTTACATTTTGTTTATGAGCCCATTAAAATTTGAAGAAATTTATTATTAATAACATTATCATTATCACCACCATTATTTTAAGTCAGTGAAAGTCATTAGCAGCTTGGGGATAAAGGAAGTCTTCACAAAGGAGATGGTATTTAATTTGAGCTCTGAAAGAAGCTTGAGTTCTAAGAGTCAAAGCTGAGAAGGAAAGGAGTTCTGGGCATGGGATACTTGTTCAAAGGCATAGAGATAGGAAATTAAAAGTGATGTTTGCTAATTAAGAAAATTTAGGTTTTTAAGAGTCTCCAGTGTCAAAGATACAATTTCATGTTTGATTCTGAAATAAATGGGAAGCTACTAGATCTGGAAGCGATTGATAAAACTCTTATTTTAGGATGGAGTTCAAGTTCACCATGATTGGAACTCATTGAGGATAGGTAGCAGTGGCTTAATCAGCTCTTTTTCCCTGTAAAGTTTTTATTTCCTGCTAAACATGATTGTTTGATCACTCCTAGTCTTTGGTCTTTCCCCTTGAAAGATAAAACATAAACAACATACCATTAAAATGGCATACCTTTCTCACTATAGTTATTTAATGTTCGCTGATCTGACAGATAAAAGTCATACATATTACTGTGTTGTCTTGCTCTTGTCCCCACACGAGTTTAAAAAGAAAGAAAGAAATATACAAACACACTCCAACTAAATTATGCCATTTATTTCACTGCTAACAGAATTCATCATCAAGTTCATCTCATTATGGGTCTTAGTGGTACTCCATCAATTATTTTAATACCTTACCTGGGTGTTTTGTGTATATATGTATGCATGCATGTATTTATGTTTGTATGTATGTATGTATGATTTTCTGTATGTCCACTTCCACTAGCTTTATTAATAAAATTTTAATGCTTTACTACCTTATCAAAACAATTTCTCATTCTGCCTTGAGAATGATAAATTTAATGCAAAACAAAACAACTCTGAAGTACTACCTCAAACCTCGCAGACTGACTAATGTGACAAAAAAGGAAAATTATAAGTGTTGGACATGTGAGAAAATTGGAACATAAATTGTAGCACCAATGCCATGTTCACAGTGCCTATGGCAGCCATGAATATGCTGATGCATTTCTGAATCATGAAATACAACAGACTCTCCACATGGAAGACATAACCAAAACATTTATTCAGACACCTGAAAGCCAAATCCATCACAGTAACAAAAATCTATACACAATAACAATGCAGAGGACAACACCATCTCAAAGCATTCCCTTGCTAGGACATTTCCACAAAGAAACAAACACTCAGGAGCCTAGGTGTTTACCTTCTTTCTCTCCATCAGCTCTGAACAATTTTCTCTCAGCTGTGCTCTAGCTCTGCCTCTTCCTGTTCCACCCTTCCGGCTCCACCCCTTTTGTTCCATGTGACTTCACTCATGTGAAAACTTCCATGTGACCTAAACAGGTGACATGGGCTTATTAAGGAATGGGAAAGATCTTTCCATTTAAATTATCATTACACTAATATATTGGTGGAGTTGTGAACTGATCCAGCCATTCTGGAGAGCAATATGGAACTATGCCCCCAAGGCTATAAAACTGCATACCCTTTGATCCAGCAGTACCACTATTACAATATTCCAAAAAGGTTATGTAAAAGGGAAAAAAGAATCACCATGTACAAAAATATTTATAGCAGCCGCTATGGTGGCAAAGAATTGGAAACACAGATTTCTGGGAGCCAAGATGGTGAAGTGATTGGTAATTGCTATCTTTCTCACCTTCTTGACCTTGAAGACCCCAGAGAATATCTCCCCAGTAAAAGTTCTGGAACAGTGGGAGCAGCAGAAGGGGTAAACAGTCTCTTAGCCCGTAAGGCTACAAAAATCACTAAGGAGGGTCCCTGATGCTATGTCTGAAGGGAAAAAGTGCAGGATCAGAGCTGTCCTAGACAATCCCACCTCAGCAAACTAGGAGAAGATCCTTAGCCCAAGGGAATTGAAGCCCGCAACCATCAAACCCAGGACCCCACGTGTGCCTCAGCACCCCAAGGGAATTGAGAAGACACTAGCACAGAGAGTAACATCAACAACTGAGCTTGCCTATGGTCTCGCTCAGCAGAGGAGACTTCTTGTGGCCACACAACTGCTCCCTCACACTTAACACAAGTAGTTCCAGGGTAACTCTAGGGAAACCCAAAAAGATTTCACCTGGCCTCTGCTTTCCAACAGCAGCTAGCTCAGCACCAGGTAAGCTGCAGCATTTTAGTTTCTAGCTGAGAGAACCAGAGGCCACAACGCACAAATCCTCAAGGTTTTGGCACAGGAACAGTGGGACAGAGAACTTTGTGCAACAGACACAGAAAGCCAGGAAAAGAGTGATCATCTTGAGCAAGAAGCAAAGCAGAAAAGAAAAGACCATAGAATCTTTCTATGGGGACAAGGACCAAAACACAAATACCAAAGAGGTCAGCATTGAGATTGTACTTCCATCTGAAATTTCAGAAGGGAATATGAACAAAAAGCATTCTTGGAAGAGTTCAGGAAGGATGTTAAAAGCCAAAATAGAGAAATAGAAGAAAAACTGACCAATGATTTTAAAAAATATGAAAAAATATGAAAAAAGAATTCACTGAGGAGAACAGCTAATTAAAAGGGAAAATTAGACAAATGGAAAAGGAAGTACAAAATCTAAGTGGAGAAAACAACTCTTTAAAAGAACAATTGAACAGATGGAAAAGGAGATGAAAAAGTTAACTGAAGAAAACAACTTGAAAAATTAGAATTGGGCAAATAGAAGCTAATGAATCTATGGCACATCAAGAAGCAGGCAAACAGAATCTAAAGAATGAAAAGACAGAAGAAAATGTAAAATATCTAATGGGAAAAATAACTGACCTGGAAAATAGATTCAGAAGAGAATATCTAGGGATTCTTGGTCTACAAGAAAGCCACGATGAAAAAAAAAACCTGGACAATGTCTTCCAAGAAATCATCAAGGAAAACTGCCTAGAAGTCCTAGATCAAGAGGGCAAAATAGTAATTGAAAGAATCCACAGTTCACATCCTGAAAGGGATCCCAAACTCAAAATACCAAGTAATACCATTGTCAAATTCCAGAACTATCAAGTGAAGGAGAAAATACTGCATGTAGCCAGAAAGAATCAATTCAAATATCAAGAAGCTACAGTCAGGATCACAAAAGACCTTGCAGTTTCTATATTACAAGATTGGAGGGATTAGAATACTATATTCTGTAAGGCAAAGGAACTGTAACTACAACCAAGGATCATTTACCCAGCAAAGCTGAGTGTAATATTTCAGTCAAGGAGATGAATTCAATGAAATAAGGGATTTCCAGACCTTCCTGATTAAAAGGCCAGAACTCAGCATAAAATTTGGTCTTCAAACGCAGGTCTCAAGAGAGGCATAAAAAGGAACACGGAGTGGGGAGAGAAACAAACTTGTTTTTCAACATGGGCTTACATCCCTATATGCAAAGATGATATTTGTTAATTTTGAGAATTGTATATTTATTATGATATGTAAAAGAAATATACATAGATAGTGGGAGCAGAATAAAGTAAATGATGTCATGATAAAAATGTGATTTAAGAGTGTGAAGGGAATGTAATAGGAGATGTGTAAAGGAGGGGGTCAGAAAAATGTAAATTACAACAGAATAACAGACAAAAAATATATATTATACTAGAGGGAAAGAGCATTATTTGGAAGTTACTCTCATCTGATTGGGTTCAAGGAGGGACTAACAAAGTCAGTTAAGTATAGAAATACAATTAGCTCCATAGGCAGTAGGAAGGGAAGGGGAAAAGAAAAGGGAGGGGATGCTAAAAGGGAGGGAAGAAGTAGTAAGGGAAAAGGGAATTAAAAGGGAAGGGGGCTGAAAGAAGGGATGGAAAACTGGGGGAGGTGGTGGTAAAAAATTAAAACTCTATTGTGGAGGGGAAGGGAGAAGGGAGAACTAAAAGCATAAATGAAGGGACCAGATGGAGGGAAAGACACAAATAGTAATCATAGCTGTGTATTTGAATAGGTTGAGCTGTCCCATAAAATGGAGATGGATAGCAGAATGGATTAAAAATCATAATTCAATAATACGTTCTTTACAAGAAAAACGTTTAAAATATTTTACACAAATACTGACAAAGATGGCGGAGTAGAAAGATACACATATGCTAGCTCCTAACCACAGCCCATAAAATACCTGTAAAGAAGAACTCCCAACAAATTCTGGAGCAGCAGAAGCCACAGAACAACGGAGCAGAAGAGATTTCTGTTGCAGAGAGACCTGAAAAACTGACACGAAAGGTCCGTCACACACCAGACCCAGAGCAGAGCCCAGCACTGCCTTGGCCACGAGACACTGAGGGGAGCAGATTCGAGCAGGTTTCAGGGGTAGAATCTCCAGCAGGTCAGTTAGAGGGTCTTTTCAGCTCGCCAAGAGGGGAGCAGGGTGTCTCCATAACACAGGCCCCCTTGGGAGGCAGCAGCAGACAGGGGCTCCCCAAGGAGACAGGAGCTTGGATCCATTGTTGAAGGTCTCTGCATAAATCCCCTGAGGGAACTAAGCCCCGAGTGGCGGCCCTGCCTCCACCTGAGCAGCTGAACTTCATCTCACACTGAATAGCAGCCCCACCCCCGCCCAAAGCCCTGAGGCTGGGAAGCAGCATTTGAATCTCAGACCCCAAGCCCTGGCTGTGCGGATCTGGAGGCATGGTGGGAATGGAAAGAAGACTCAGAAGTCAAGTCACTGGCTGGGAAAATGCCCAGAAAAGGGAAAAAAAATAACACTATAGAAGGTTACTTTCTTGGTGAACAGATATTCCCTCCCATCCTTTCTGATGAGGAAGAACAATGTTTATAATCAGGGAAAGACGTAGAATTCAAGGCTTGTGTATCCCAAACATCCAAAATAAATATTCAATGGGCTCAGGGCATGGAAGAGCTCAAAAAGGATTTTGAAAATCCAGTTAGAGAGGTGGAGGAAAAACTGGGAAGAGAAATGAGAGAGATGCAAGAATAGCATGAAAAGCAGGTCAACACCTTGCTAAAGGAGACCCAAAAAATGCTGAAGAAAATAACACCTTGAAAAATAGGCTAACTCAATTGGCAAAAGAGGTTCAAAAGGCCAATGAGGGGAAGAATGCTTTCAAAAGCAGAATTAGCCACATGGAAAAGGAGGTTCAAAAGCTCACTGAAGAAAAGAGTACTCTAAAAATTAGAATGGAACAGGTGGAGGCTAATGACTTTAGGAGAAACCAAGAAATCACAAAACAAAACCAAAAGAATGAAAAAATGGAAGATAATGTGGAATACCTCATTGGAAAACCAACTGACCTGGAAAATAGATCCAGGAGAGACCACTTAAAAATTATGGGACTACCTGAAAGCCATGATCAAAAAAAGAGCCTAGACATCATCTTGCATGAAATTATCAAGGAAAGCTGCCCTGATATTCTAGAACCAGAGGGTAAGATAAGTATTCAAGGAATCTACCGATCACCACCTGAAAGAGATCCAAAAAGAGAAACTCCTAGGAACACTGTGACTTTCAAGCATTTTTGATGAAAAGACCAGAGCTGAAAAGAAAATTTGGCCTTCAAATAAAAGAATCAAGAGAAGCATGAAAGGGTAAACAGCAAAGAGAAATCATAAGGGGCTTACTAAAGTGGAACTGTTTACATTCCTACATGGAAAGACAATATTTGTAACTCTTGAAACTTTTCAGTGTCTGGGTAGTTCGTGGTATTACACACACACACACACACACACACACACACACACACACACACAGAGTACAGAGTGAATTGAATAGGATGGGATCATATCGTAAAAAAATGAAATTAAGCGGTGAGAGAGAAATATATTGAGAGGAGAAAGAGAGAAATGGAATGGGGTAAATTTTCTCTCATAAAAGAGGCCAGCAGAAGACTTTTTAGTGGAGGGGAAAAGTGCTAAGGTGAGAGAAAAACATGAAGTTTACTCTCATAACATTCGACTAAAGGAAGAAATAAAATGCACACTCATTTTGGTATGAAAACCTATCTTACAATACAGGAAAGTGGGGGAGAAGGGGATAAACAGGGTGGGGGGATGATAGAAGGGAGAGCAGTGGGAGGAGGGAGCAATTTGAAGTCCACACTCTTGGGAAGGAACAGGATCAAAAGAGAGGATAGAAGTAGTAGGGGGCAGGATAGGTTGGAGGAAAATATAGTTAGTCTTACACAACACGACTATTATGGAAGTCATTTGCACAATTACACAGATATGGCCTATATTGAATTGCCTGCCTTCCCAAAGGGAAAGGGTGGGGAGGGAGGGATGAAGAGAAGTTGGAACTCAAAGTTATAGGAACAACTGTCTAGCACTGTTCTCGCTACTAGGAAATAAGAAATACAGGTAAAGGGGTATAGAAAGTTATCTGGCTCTACAGGAGAAAAGAGAAGTTGGTGACAAGGGAAGGGAGGGATGATAGAAGAGAGGGCAGATTGGTGATAGGGGCAATTAGAATGCTCATTGTTTTGGGGTGGGGGAGGGAACAAATGGGGAGAAAATTTGGAACCCAAAATTTTATAAAAATGAATGTTAAAAGTGAAAGAAATAAATTTAAAAAGAAAATTAAAAAATTTTATTAACCATTTTAATTTGATTTAATTCAATGACTTTTGCCAATTACATGTAAAAATGATTTCTTAAAAATTTCTTTGAAAAATAAAAATATAATTATAACAAAGAAAATGATTTTTTAAATTCTGTTCTTTACAGAGAGTACATCAGATATCCAGATAAATGAAATCAATTAATCACTGCCAAACTGCACTTGTACTCAGTTTGTGATATGATTTATAAATTTTTTTTATCTCTAGCAAGATATTTTTTGTTACTACCAACATTGATTTTTATCTAAATATTCTCCAGTATGTTTTCCCCCACAGTGTGTCATATTTCGTGACCTGCATATACATTCTGACTTCAGAAACAGATAATTGGAGTCCAGCTACTGATTTCTATTGGCAGAGAGAAGTTCTTTTACATTACCGAAAGATACAAATTCAGTGTAAACAAAAAAAGTGACAATAGTATATTCTACTTATTTGATTTCTTTGCGTAATGTAAGTGTGTCCCTGTGTAAATTCCACTGCTGTCTCTCTACAGCCAAGTGATGCAGTGGAGAGAGCCCTGGAGCTGCAATCAGGAAGACCTGAGTTCACCTCTGGCCTCAGACGCTTCTTTGCTGTGTCATTCTGAGCAAATAACTTATTTTCTATTTTCTTCAGTTTCCTCAAGTGCAAAATAGAGATAATAATGGTACCTATGTTCCAGATAGGATCAAATGTGATATTTGTAAGATATTTACCACAGTTCCTGAAACACAGTTAGTATTTAATAAATACTTGTTTCCTTCCCTCCTTACAACTTCACTGGAACATCTTCTCTTTGGTCCTTCCTGAATGATTCCATAGTATTTAAAAAGCAACACATTAATGCCCAAGGCGCACATCACAGGACTTGTGCTAGGAAGCTACCTCTTAGGAGCCCCTAATTTTGTGAATAAAGAAATCAAAACCTAGAAAAGTTAAGGGATTTTTCCAAGATGATAAAGTTACTTTAACTACATCACTATATACCTTCAAAAATATGAAGACATAAAGCAGAATCCAATTGTCTTCTATCACTTCTGTTCCTCTTTTTATTGTATAACTCTTATCCAAGATCGTCCCTCTAATTCTTTGATATTGTGCTCTCTGGCCCTACTTTGGTGGCAGGGTTTAATTTATATAGCGTAAAAATGGGCAAGTATCTAGTTCATGAAATAAAATGTCATTATCCAATATGGAGGTTTAGTGTGTGTGTGTGTGTGTGCACGTGCATGTGTATGAGTGTGATGGACTGTTTATTGTTGGTCTACATAACCCAAGAAAAATGCTTTTTATCTTTAATTTGTGTGTACATGTGTATACATATGATTTAAAAGGAATTCAATTATATTTAAATTTCTATCTATCTATAATGCATAGCTATAGATATATATCTATCTAGATATCATCTTTTTACCCTCTAGTATCCCCAATGCTAATCCAAGTATCACATTTTACAGAAAGTTATTTTTCCTTTTTTTCTTCCAGAAAATCATTTTCAAAGTGATAAAATGCAGGGAACAATTTGCAATTTAGTCTCAAAACTAAGGAATATTTTACAGTGTTTTGGCATACCTTAGATAATTTTCCTATGACACAGGTATTTTGTAAACATCGTGGATGAAAAAAAGCATTTTCTTAATGTTATAGTCAATTGTCTCTCCGATCATCTTATCCTTTGGAAAAAGGGAAAACCAATAAAGTAACTGGGATTTCTCACTCATTTGCTGTTTCCTAAGCAGAAGACTACATGGAAGTGGTGATTTTTAATACATTAAATATAAATACTTATATATGCTTAGAAAATCCTTTAATAAACTTTATACAAGAAAAAAGTGCATTTAAATTCAAGAATTTATTTAAGAGTAATCCTTGACTTAAAAGCGTACCTTTCAGTTACAGAGATACTCAAAGGACACTGAGACACTGAGGGATCCAATTATTTTGACGAAAAGAAAATGGGAGTCTCAAGAAATTTGTCTCTTAGGTCTTTGGGATTGCTACATGCATTGGTTTAATTTCTTCTACTTTCACAATAATGTTTTTAAAAGAAATTAAGGTGATTATTTTAAAGGCTTGTTATTTTCTCCGCAGGTATATCAATAGGATGAAATATAATTATATAATTATAATATAATCATCAGAGAGTTTACAAGGAAAGATAGTCTGTAAAAGTTCAATGGGATCCATTAGGCAGAGCAGAAATGAAAAAGAAATGAAATGTGTTTTGGTAACAACTTCATTAGTCTGTCTTTGCCTATGAAGGTTATTGTTGCTGTAATGGTCCCAGTAGAATTGTTTATTCTAAATCCTCATTAGATCTAAGTTAATGAGCATGGAGAAAAAGCTAGTTAATAACTCCATGGGGTTATTAACATCCATTTTGAAGGGTAGGTCTGCATCATAAGTCTATCATGACAGCTCCTGATACAAAGTGAAAAGGGCAAGAAAGATTAAATTGGATACATATTTGAAGTTTTGAAAACATTGTGTTATGGGACCTTGAGACATTGATTTAACAATATGAAAATGGAGATGATAAACCCAAGTTTAAGTCCCAAAATTCACACTTGAGGATTCAATGGCTATTCCAGTGTTTCTCAATTATCAGAATAGTGGGTACTTAGAAGGGAACTGTTTAATGATACCCTCTATTTCCTCAGCCAGTAGAGAGGAATTCTATAGAAACCATTAAGTGATAGTCAGTGATCAAGCCTACTGAAAAGAGCTGAAAAATTGTTTGAATATGAGTCAATCAAAAGAACAATAAATTGATGAGGACCACTTTAGCTAATAAAAGAGGCCCAATACCAGAAACCAATAAGAGTAATTATTGCACAATCTCTTGAGTTTATAATTAATAAGCATTAGAATAAAATCAAAACAAGAATTTTTAAAAGTTTTTTTCTGTTCATGGGCAAATTAAATTTTTAAGCATGAAAAATATCAATAGTAATCTATTCTTTCAAGAAATATAAAATCAGATAAAAAAGTTAATTGGGCTTAATTCAATCTCAGATACCATGTTGGAAAAATAATCCTACAAAGAGTTTAAAGTGTACTAGGGTAGATAAAGCTTAGAAACAAATAAATTTGCAATTACATATACTGTAAGTATTGCAAAAGAAAGATATACACAAATGTTCTTAAGGTTCAGAGGCTGGTTTTCAAATCTTCTGTAGGGGATTCAAGGAAGACTTAACGAAAAAGGTAACAAAAGTCACGGTTACACCTATCTTGATACTCATTCTGGAAAGATGACTGTGAATTTAACCTGCAAACAAACAAAAAAAGATGGACAAAATGAATATTGTTTCCAAATGCTTAAAAAATTAAAGTATTTCAGAGAAAAAAAGAGGAAGAAATCATCATAACAATAAAAAATTATTAATTTCTGTTATTAATAGGAAAGAAGACTACATTGCTTATGTCAGGTGGTAGGAAGGAGATACAGAGAGTAAGAAAAATTTGATTTGGTCATTTGATCACTACAACAGCTCTGTGAAGATATTATTTTTCCTGTTTTAAAGTTGAGGAAATTGAGGGTGTTAAATCTCATGTGACTGCCTATGAGTCATAATACAGTGAGTATCCAAGACAAAGTTTGATTTCAGGAATCCAGGCCCCATGTACTTTCCAATGAATCAGGATGAAATCATAAATATAAGTGTAAGGGTGGAACGGGGGCAGAAAGAGAACAATGAAAGACAGAAAACTGGTATTTTCAGTATGAATTGTGGAGATCAGAATACTCCACGCCCCCAAAACTTTTGGACATAAGATCTAGAGCAGTCAGTAGGTTTGTTATAACAACAAACGGATGAACTCTGAATCCTCCAGGGGACAAATCAAGAAAAAATGCATTGCACCGCCATTGTAAGAAATCACCTTTCTCTCTGAGAGCATTATTGAAATAATAAATCTCGAATTGAAAATATTAATTGATGAAAAAAAAAACAAAAGGATAAGAACACAGTTGTTTCTAATTGAGATTTGGTTGTTATCACAATCATACTATGGTTCCTCTGCTGAACAATAAAATCGACGGGGAGCTAAGAAAAAGAAAAGAAGATTTCAAGTCCTAAAAGATCACTGAAACAAACAAGAAAGAACTCATTTAACATGGCCATTCTCCTACTCCCTTAATTTCTTTCTCCCTTCCTTTCTTTCCTCTTTTCTTTCCTCCTCCTCCTCCTCCTCCTTCTCTTCCTTCTTTTTCCTTTTCTTCATCTGTTTTACAATGGACAGTTAATAGTACTTATATGAAACTGCTGTAGTGCATGACTAACATGGAAATATATTTGCATAACTGCACATGAATGACCTATATCAAATTGCTTGCACTGTCAATGAGGAGGTAAGGAAAGAGGTGTGTGAAGAGTTAATAATAACTTAATAAACAATCTAAGAAAAAGTAATTTATTAGCTAAGCATTCAGAATAAATAAGTCAATGGACTCCTTAGTGAGGTCAAAGACCCAAAATACAGAGTGAGCAAGACTTTTATGCATGAAAAATAATTAATGAAACCAGATGAACTAATTATATTAGAAACAATCAAGCAAGATAAAAACCAAAGCATAAAGTTAGATAATATAATTTCTAATTGGAGAAAATATCAGGAGCTTTCCAAATTGGGAGTGGAAGGAATAAATTTCAGGATCCACTATTCATAAAATGAAAAGATGTTGAATGATTACATCCACTTGGACGTGTGAAACAATAGATGGATTATATTATTTATCTTCCCGTGGATGAATAACAGAAAACATGGAGGAGAATATATATGGAAGCACAAGGTGGAGTCAGTGGTCACAAAAAAGAATCTGATTGGTTCTCCCGATTTTCATATTAAAGCACCTCCTTTTCGTACATGATTATTTTTGTCATCAATTCCCCTATTCTGATTAAGGTGGAGGGATGAGCCCATTCTCCATTTAACCACTTATCTAAAAATCTTTTACTAAAAAGTATAGAAGGTTTATTATGTCTTCATAATGAGAATTGTACAACAAGAAAAGATTATTAGATGTTACTCTCTTACACAGTTAGTGCATGAATGCATAATGCAAAAACAACAAAAAAAAGTCATACCTATTGCAAGTGAAGACATTTTGTCTATAGTCTTGAATAACCCATTACCTTGTAATTAAGTGCACCAAGTAGAGGGATTCCACTAGTACTCTTTTGGGTCAGGCATTTGTGTTTCTGACATAACATGTTGAATATCATGAAGGGTGGTAACAATGTCTTCTGACTAAATAATATAGGAACAGCAAGACTGGTTGATCATAGCACAGGATCCTCCTTGTGATGCAATAATAAAATCAAAACCATAGGAGATGAGTCTAACTGACCCCAGGCATAGAGTGCTCTCTCTACACTGAGACAACTAGCTGCACCAACCTTTCATTTTATAGTGTCTTATTTGAGAAGTTGCAAGGTATTATAGGGCTTACTAGTCCCATTTTTTCCTTGTATAGACGATGAATGAGGTAACTTGTCAATGATTCAAAAGCGTGCAAGTGAATGGAATATTGAAGTCTGAACTCAACTTATGACTTCAAATTCAGTAGGATTTTCCACTGCATTATGAAACATCTCTCAGAAAAGTAAAAATAATCTTTTCACCAATGTTTGTTATTTTCAGGTGTGTTACAGCTTATATAATGTGCAGCAGGGATGAACTAGTTTACTACATTGAGACAGAATGTGAAAGAATGTGTGAAGCAATCTAGGGTTAGGAAGATCTGAGATCAAGTACAGCCTCAGACGTTTACTAGCTGCATGATCCTGAAGAAGTCTCTTAACCACAATTTGCCTCAGTTTCCTCAATTGTAAAATGCACTAATAAACTGTACTTCAGTGTTTTGGTGTGTGAATCAAATTATATAATCCTTTTTTCCTTTTTTAATGTTTATTTATTAATTCTTAATTGTCAACATTCATTTCCACAAAATTTCGAGTTCCAAATTTTCTCCCCATCTCTCCCCTTCCCCCCACACTAAAAAGTCATGCATTCTGATTGTCCTTTCCCCCAATATGCCCTTCATTCTATCACACACCTCCTTTGCCTTATGTTCATCTTCTCTCTTTTCTTGTAGGGCTAGATAGATTTCTAACCCCATTATCTGAATTTCTTATTTCCCAGTTCTGTGCAAAAAGAATTCTTAACATTCTTTCCTAATACTTTGAGTTCCAACATCTCTCCATTCCTTGCTCCTCAAGCATCACCAGCGAGAAGGTAAGAAATTCAGTATAGGCTATATGTGTGTAGTTTTGCAAAAGTCTTCCATAATAGTCACGTTGTGTAAGACTAACTGTATTTCCCTCCATTCTATCCAGCCCCCATTTATTCCATTCTCTCTTTTGACCTTGCTTGCCCCCAAAAGTGTTCACTTCTAATTACTCTCTCCTTCCATTTGCCCTCCTTTTCATCATTCCCCCCATCTCTTTATCCCCTTCTCCCCAACGTTCCTATAGGTACGACAGATTTTCATAGCAAATTGAGTGTGCTTGCTATTCGCTCCTTAAACCAAATGTGATGAGAGTAAGCTTCACATTTTCCCTCCCACCTTCCTCTTCTGTCCTCCATTGAAAAACCTTTTCTTGTCTTTATCATGAGAGATAATTTGCCCCATTCGATTTCTCCCTTTCTCCTCCCAATATATTCCTTTCTCACTCATTAATTTTATTTTTTTAGATGTCATTCCTTCCTATTCAACTCACTCTGTGCTCTCTGTCTACGTATAAGTTTATAATTCCTTCAACTACCCAAATACTGTGAAAAGTTTCAAGAGTTACAATATTATCTTTCCACTGAGGAATGTAAACAGTGCAACTTTAGTAAGTCCCTTATGATTTCTCTTTTCTGTACACTTTTTCACGCTTGACTTGATTCTTTTGTTTGAAAGTCAAATTCTCTATTCAGTTTTGGTATTTTCTTTTCTTTTTTCTTTTCAAATTTATTTATTTATTTAACTTTACATCATTCATTTTCACAAACTTTTGGGTTCCAAATTTTATCCCCATTTCTCCCCTCCTCCACCCCAAAACGCCAATCATTTTAATTGCTCCTATCATCAATCTGCCCTCTCTTCTATCATCCCTCCCTTCCCTTGTCCCCAACTTCTCGCTTGTCCTGTAGGGCCAGATAGCTTTCTATACCCCTTTACCTGTATTTCTTATTTCCTAGTAGCGAGAACAGTGCTAGACAGTTGTTCCTATAACTTTGAGTTCCAACTTCTCTTCATCCCTCCCTCCCCACCCATTCCCTTTGGAAGGCAAGCAATTCAATATAGGCCATGTCTGTGTAGTTTTGCAAATGACTTCCATAATAGTCGTGTTGTGTAAGACTAACTATATTTCCCTCCATCCTATCCTGCTCCCCATTGCTTCTATTCTCTCTTTTGATCCTGTCCCTCCCCAACAGTATGGACTTCAAATTGTTCCCTCCTCCCATTGCCCTCCCTTCCATCATCCCCCCCACCCTGTTTATCCCCTTCTCCCCCACTTTCGTGTATTGTAAGATAGGTTTTCCTACCAAAATGAGTGTGCATTTTTTCCTTCCCTTAGTGGAATGTGATGAGAGTAAACTTCATGTTTTTCTCTCACCTCCCCTCTTTTTCCCTCCACTAAAAAGTCTGTTGCTTGCCTCTTTTATGAGAGATGATTTGCCGCATTCCATTTCTCCCTTTCTCCTCCTGATATATTTCCCTCTCACCGCTTAATTTCAATTTTGAAAGATATGATCCCGTCCTATTCAATTCACTCTGTGCTCTCTGTCTTTCTGTGTGTGTGTGTGTGTGTCTGTGTGTGTGTGTGTGTAATCCCACCCACTACCCAGATACTGAAAAGTTTCAAGAGTTACAAATATTTTCTTTCCATGTAGGAATGTAAACAGTTCCACTTTAGTAAGTCCCTTATGACTTCTCTTTGATGTTTACCTTTTCATGCTTGTCCTCATTCTTGTGTTTGAAAGTCAAATTGTATTTGCAGCTCTGGTCTTTTCATCAAGAATGCTTGAAAGTCCTCAATTTCATTGAAAGACCTTTTTTCCCTGAAGTATTACACTCAGTTTTGCTGGGCAGGTGATTCTTGGTTTTAGTCCTAGTTCCTTTGACTTCTGGAATACCCTATTCCACTCCCTTCGATCCCTGAATGTAAAAGCTGCTAGATCTTGTCTTATCCTGATTGTATTTCCACAATACTTGAATTGTTTCTTTCTAGCTGCTTGCAATATTTTCTCCTTGACCTGGGAACTTTGGAATTTGGTCACAATGTTCCTAGGAGTTTCTCTCTTTGGATCTCTTTCAGGCAGTGACCTATGGATTCCTTGAATACTTATTTTGCCCTTTGGTTCTAGAATCTCAGGGCAGTTTTCCTTGATAATTTCATGAAGGATGATGTCTAGGCTCTTTTTTTGATCAGGGCTTTCAGGTAGGCCCATAATTTTTAAACTGTCTGTCCTGGATCTATTTTCCAGGTCAGTTGTTTTTTCCAATGAGATATTTCACATTATGTTCCATTTTTTCATTCTTTTGGTTTTGTTTTGTGGTTTCTTGGGTTCTCCTAAAGTCATTAGTCTCCATCTGTTCCATTCTAATTTTGAAAGAACTCTTTTCCTCAGTGAGCTTTTGAACCTCCTTTTCCATTTGGCTAATTCTGCTTTTGAAAGCATTCTTCTCCTCATTGGCTTTTTGAACCTCTTTTGCCAATTGAGTTAGCTTTTTGTTAAAGGTGTTATTTTCTTCAGCATTTTTGGGGGTCTCCTTTAGCAACATGTTGACCTGCTTTTCATGCTTTTCTTTCATCTCTCTCATTTCTCTTCCCAGGTTTTCCTCCCCCTCTCTAACTTGATTTTCAAAATCCTTTTTGAGCTCTTCCATGGCCTGAGCACATGGTATGTTTAGTTTGGATGGGTGGGATAGAGAAGCCTTGACTTCTGTGTCTCTCCCTGATGGTAAGCATTGTTGTTTCTCATCTGAAAGGAAGGGAGGAACTGTCTGTTCACCAAGAAAGTAACTTTCTATAGTCTTATGTTTTTTTTCCCTTTTCTGGGCATTTTCCCAGCCAGTGACTTGACTTCTGAGTTTTCTTTCCACCCCCACCTCGCCTCCAAATCCGCCCAGCCAGCACTTGGGGTCTGAGATTCAAATGCTGCTTCCCAGTCTCAGGGCTTTGGGTGGGGGCAGGGCTGCTATTCAGTGTGAGATGAAGTTCTGGTGCTCAGGTTGGGGCAGGGCCACCACAGGGGCCTCAGTTCCCTCAGGGGTTTTATGCAGAGACCTTCAACAATGGATCTGGGCTCCTGCCTGCTTGAGGAGCCCCTTTCTGCTGCTGCCCCCGCTGCTGCTTCCCAAGGGGGCCCGAGCCACGGGGACACCCCACTCCCCTGTCGGCCACCCAAAAAGACTCTCTCACCAACCCTTGTCACCTGTGGGTGAAGGGACCTGCGCAGCTGCTGGAGATTCTGTCCCTGAAGCCTGCTGGGATCTACTCCTCTCGATGCAGCGGGGCTAAGGCAGGGCTGGGCTCCACTCCGGGTCCGGGGAGCTACAGACCTTTCTCGCAGGTTTCAGGTCTCTCTGGAACAGAAATCTTGTCTGCTTCTTTGTTCTGTGGCTTCTGCTGCTCCAGAATTTGTTGGGAGTTCTTCTTTAAAGATATTTTATGGGCTGTGGGTTCGGAGCTAGCATATGTCTGTCTTTCTACTTCACCATCTTTGCTCCTCCCCTTCATTTTTTTAAAGATATGATCCCATCCTATTCAATTCACTCTGTGCTCTCTGTCTCTGTGTGTGTGTGTGTGTGTGTGTGTGTGTGTGTGTGTGTAAGTCCCTTATGACTTCTCTTTGCTGTTTACCCTTTCATGCTTCTCTTGATTCTTTTATCTGAAGGTCAAATTTTCTTTTCAGCTCTGGTCTTTTCATCAAGAATGCTTGCAAGTCCTCGATTTCATTGAAACACCATTTTTTCCCTGAAGTATGATGCTCAGTTTTGCTGGGTAGGTGATTCTTGGTTTTAGTCCTAGTTCCTTTGACTTCTGGAATATCCTGTTACAAGCCCTTCAATCCCTTAATGTAGAAGCTGCTAGATCTTGAATTGTTTCTTTCTAGCTGCTTGCAATATTTTCTCCTTGACCAGGGTACTCTGAAATTTGGTCAAAATATTCCTAGGAATTTCTCTTTTTGGATTTGTTTCAGCAGGTGATGGGTGGATTCCTTGAATACTTATTTAAATGGACATTTAATTGGAATTAAAGATTACGAAATTGAAAATAACTGGAAATTATAGGAAATAATTTAAATTTGTAATAAAGAATTGGAATTAAATTGGAAATAAATGAATTTGAAATTAAGAAATTGGAATCATTTTGAAATAAAGAAAACTCCTTCAAATTCATTATTGGGAGGCAAAGAAGGTTCTATTGATTAGATAGGTTAGCAAGACCTAATGAATGAGAACCAGTACAATAAAGCTGTTTTAAAAAGAAATATAAACTAGAACAATAATGAATGGGAATATTCAGTCTAAACCAGTTAGTTCAATTCAGTACGATGCAAGGAAATAAAAATCTATTCCATGTCAGTTATATGTTAAAAACTATTGCTGAGACATGAGGAATGAAAGAGGAAACCAAAGTAGTCCCTGTGCTATTATTTTACGTTATATTTTTCATAAATGCATTTCATGATTTGGAATAGATGTAAGTACAAAATCCAGAGCCTGCATTGGAACACTGAGCAATAAATGAAAGGAGTTGGATTGCGCCTATTTTATTTTGGTCTGCATCTTTGCTGCATGTGAACACATCCTAGGAACAATAGAAGAAAGGAAGGAAGGAAGGGAGGAAGGAAGGAAAGAAGGAATGAAGGAAGAAGATCAAAAGGAAGAAAGAAGGAAGGAAAAAGGGAAAAAAAACGAAAGAGGGGTATCATTGGTCCACTCGATTAGTAGTAGTTAAGATAAAGCCAGGGTCTACATTTCTGCTGACTAATCCATAATATATCCAATGTTCTTCTTCAAGATATTTACTGAGAAAGTACTCTTTATTGGATTACCTTTCATAAGGCATCCTTAATGTCTTTGTTCTTCAGGCTGTAGATGAGTGGATGGAGATAACAAGTGTATAGAAGACTGAGGCCCTTTTGTTAATATCTAGAGAATGATCTGTACTAGAGCATAAATAAATGAACATCAGAGTCCTATGGTAGACGATAACTAGAGTCAGGTGGGAGGAACAAGTAGAAAAGCCTTTCTTTCTCCCTTCAGCAGAACCAGTCTTACGGATGGTGACTATGATGTATGCATAAGAGAGGAAGACAGTCAAAAGAGAGATGGCTTCCACAAGACTTGCAAAAACTACCAAAACTTTATCACTAATATAAGTGTCAAAACAAGACAGGGAGAAAAGGGGTGAACTATTACAAAAGAGATGGTTAATTTCAATAGAACAAAAAGACAGTGGGAATGTGTTTGTGGTGCGAATAATGGAGCTCACGGTTCCACTCAAAAAAGCTCAAAAAACTAGTTTGCTTCAAACTCTCTTGGCCATTAGTACTGTATAGAGTAGTGTACTGCAGATTCCCACATATCAGTCATAAGCCATCACAGCCAAGAGGAAAGATTCTGTATCCACCAAAGAACAAAAGAAATACAATTGTGTTGCACATCCATTATGAAAAATAGCTTTCCTCTCTGAAAACAAGGCCACCAGCAACTTTGGAGCAATGACTGAAGAGTAGCGTGCATCTATAAATGATAAGACACCGAGCAAAAATTACATGGGGTTATGTAGATGGGAAGTGGTTGTGATCAGTGTAATCATTCCAAGGTTTCCCAACATGGTCATGGAGTAGATGAAAAAGAATACTAAAAACAGGAAAACTTGAAGCTCTCAGTGATCTCTGAAGCCCAGGAGAAAGAAATTGTTCTCCGTGCTACTATTCTCTTTGTCCATCTCAAGTCATCTTTAATCTCTGGTCTGTGTAAAAATAAGGATGGTTATGTTAAGGGTACAGAGAAAAGATGTCGAACACACAGACCCAGTGGCATAACATTCCCCAAGGTTACCAGAATCAGCTTACAATGTAATTGGGCAATATTTGACACAATAAATAAATGAAAATACAATACAAAGAGGTGTGCAGTTTTCTAAGTCAATAGGCTGCTTGCCAGGATCCTTATCAACTTTTTAATGACTCCCCCACCCTGTTTCTGCTTGAGTTTCTGACCACTGACGTGGAATACTTTGTGTGGAAACTGGACAGGGTAATGTGGGTCTGGAATCATCTGGTTGTCCTAAAATGCAGTCATTTCAGAACAGAATTGTAGTCATGATCCTTATCTTCCCTCATATCTAGGAAGATTAAGAACTGCATCATATTGTGAAGAGTAAAGAGTAATTCACTTAGTAGCCCCACTCACCCACCCCATCATTATTATCTATGCCAGAGATGTAAAGACACAAGTGAAAATTTTGTTGCCTTCCACAATTTTACAACATAATCAGGGAGACAATATACATGGACTATTTGGAAAGAATCTTTAAGGAAGAAGATTTAAGCAACAGGAGAGCTTCCCTTTTCAGAAGATGATTTCTGAAATAAATCATGAAGAACCATGTACTCTAGGAGGAAAAGGTGAGGAGGGAAAATATTCAAGTACAGAAAGGGCATGGAGGTATGATTTGGTATGCTTTTCTGAAGGGAATTAAATTAGCATTGTACTAATGGATCATTACGTAAGTTATAAAGACAAGAGAAATGAAGTAAAGAGTGAGGCCATGAAGTGCTTTAAATTCTAAGTAAAGGACTTTATATCTGATTATTTAGGTAATAGGGAGTAACTAGATTTTACTGAGGCAGGAAGAGGCAGGGAACGTCATGGACGGAACTATGTTTTAAGAAAATCATCTTGGCTGCTGAATTGATTGGAGCAGGGAGAGACTAAGTTCTTGGTAACCAAGTAGAAGGATATTGTAATTGTCCAGCCATGACATATTGAAAACCCAAACTAAAATGGTGACTCTGTGAGTAGAGAGAAAGGAACTTCTATGAAGAATGTCATAAAAATGCAATGACAAGATTTGGCATTTGTTTGAATTTTAGATTTCAAAGTGATCTTAGGCATTTAGTCAAATTGTCAGATGAGTAATCAGAAGCTCAGTGAGTCAAAGTCATATGTGAAGAGCTATGATTGTCACAGATGTCAGTGACTATTTTGGAATTAAACTTCCTTCATATTCTTATTCTTGGACTTTTGAAATAGTCTTCTCTTGATCTTCCTAGTTAAATTCTCCCCCCACTCAAAACTATCATCCACTTAACTGAAAAACTGATATCCCTAAATCACATATTCCACCATATCACCCACCCTACTCCAATTCAAAACACTCCAGTGGCTTTTAATTACATTCAGGATCCCATATGAAATGATCTGTTTAGTGTTTAAAGCCTTTCATAACCTAGAGCTTCCTTCATTTCCAGTCTTCTTACACCATACCTTCGTTGTGATCCTTGTGATCTTTGTGATCCACTGACCCTGATCTATTTGTTTATTCATCACATAAAACACTCCAACTTCAGAATTTTTGCAATTGTATTTAATTTCCCTCACTTCCTTGATTTTCTTCATTTCTGTCTCTATCTCCTGCCTTCCCTAGCTTCCATAAAGCCAGTTTAAATTTCACTTTCTTCAATAAAACATTTTTGTTTTCCCTTAATGATAAGTCCATCTTTCTGAGATTATACACAAATTATAGTGTACATAGTTGTTTGAATCTTGTCTCTCTCACAAGACTGTAGGCTCTTATAGAGCCCTCTTTTTCCGTATGTCCTTTCCCCTGACCTTTCTCCCTCCTTTCCTTTGTACCATCATTGCTTAACATATTACATGACATATTATGGGACCTTAATAAATACTTTTTGTTGTTACTAAGATTTTTGAGTCTGTATCTGGTTTGTATAACAATTCCGTCTCTCATTTACCTATCAGGGGTCACCAATTACTATTTTCACTTGATCTACCTATGACTGCCACTCTCTAAACATTGTAATTTGTTCAGGGTTTGATAATGAGACTACTAAAGTTCTAAGAGTACTGTTTAAAACAAGAGTAAATATACTTCTAATGGAGGAATTAAGGTACTTATGTGCAACACTCGTGAGATTTTGTGTATTCACTTTGATTTTATTCAAAAACCTTCTTTGCTTCCTTCCAAGTTATTAAATTTATTATAGTTAGAATACATGATGAATTATTAACGTCTGGAAAGCAATGGTTTCTCTTTATCTATGCTTTATTGAGTATGTTATGCTTTTAAATCCTTATCATCCTGATCATCATACATTTTAGACTATTTTGCCTTGATTGGAAGTACACTGATTGCACATAGGTCTGACCCTATTAATGATCAGCTGGAAAGTTTTGGTCCATTCTGCTACTGACCCTGCACCAGTCTGGCCTTCCTCAAAGAACTCTGTGACTCTCCTCATCTGGAAACTTAACCTTTAGGGATCAGGTTCACTGACTATTTGCCATAGACTTTAAACTACTACAGCTCATAAATTCTAGTCTCAATAGTCTCATCATTCTCCAGTAACAGGAATTACCATGTGTGCACCCATGAGCAGCCTCATTCTCTAGATTTTCAGTGTCTTTCTTAAAATATAGCATTCCGAATTCAACATACTTTCCCAGATATGGTCTATCCAGGACATGGTACAATGGGGGTGACCATTTTTTCTAGTCTTCAGCACTATTTCTTTCAATGCAGCTTAGACATTATATTATTGTTTTTACGTAATATTATTCATATATATTGCGGTTATACACCAGTAAATCTTTCAGGTTTTTTTTTTTTGGTTAGAGAAATTGTTCTCTTTCAACACATTTATCATTTTGCCTTAATGAAGTGGTTCCTACTCCATTTAAAGGTAGCACCATATTGTCATTGCACAAAATGAAAACATCTGTTTCATTTTTGTTAGTCCAAATGAATTTCAGAACTCTCCACCATAAGCAGCCTCAGCCTTGACTGCTAGGAGACATTATATACATGCATCATGAGGCCTGATTCAAATAACTTTCAATGTTAATTTTATCATTTGTCCCTCACAGCCACCTGCACTTGATAGGGGATGTACCGCTAACCTCAATTTGGGAAATAAGAACAAATAGATTAAATAATTTAATCAGAGATGATAAATTTAGTCAGAAACAGAAGAAAGATAGGTCTAAAAAAGAACATGGCTCCTTGGTCTATGATTAAAATATGATAGGATTTAAAACTGCAAGGAACTGGAGAGACCATTTCAATTCTTTAATTTTTTAGATTAGGAAGTCCATTCCTAGAGAAGTCACACAACTAAATCAAGTCTAGAGAGATTTTGACTTTATTCCAGGACTTTTCTATGTTGGTGAACTGCACTGTCACAGTCTTCACTTCTCATAAATCAATTTATAACTGCATTTCTGGTAGTTGAGTTTGGCTTAAAAGTATTTCATATTGTTAGATCTTACAAATAATTTTACCTTTCTCTTTTTAGATTGTCACATAATCAATAGGTGTGTGTGTGTGTGTGTGTGTGTGTGTGTGCGCGCGTGCACCAGGAAAAATATAAATTAAAATTAAAGAACTAACTACTATGTGATAAATGAAGGTGCCTCAAACTTTTTTTAAAGGGGGATTCTCCTGACTTGTATTTGCAGTTCTCTCAAATCCAGAGTACTTACCAAATGATCCAGTTTATCTGCTTTCTTTGTAAGCTGTAGCTCGCATTAGATGGCTGACTTTTTAGTGGGAAAATTGACTTAGGCAATTTTGACTTCTCTTGGGCTACTAAGACCTGAGAATCAAACACATCACATTTTCTAATTAATGAGAAAAAACCTCATTTAGACAAGGGCACTACTTCCAATGTCCCAGATGCAACTCATGCTTTCTGAGAAGAATTGGGAAACTTTTATATTTGACTTTCAGTCTTCCAAAAAGTCACTTCCCTGCTGAGATCATTCAAAATGCTCTCAAACTGCAATACTTCCAATTGCCAGGTCCCTAAGAAAACAGACACATGGGAATTTGGAATGTACCCATCAGGAACTAATAATGTTTATGATATAATTTGTTCATCATTTTCATAAACATGATAGAACCACATCTAGATATTAAAAATTATAGTTCTTTGAAGGTATGAAAAGAGGCTAGTTACTCTGTGATTCAGGCAATTACTGAACTGGTAACCAGGTTCACCTGTCAGCTTTAGGAGATACAAAGCCTAGGTCACCACTGTGACACTGGAGTTTGGATCATAATTAATTTCTAAGGAATTCAACAAGAAATTTTAAAACACCTAGCATATTACAGGTAGTGTGACAAATGTAGGGCTTATAAAGGAAAAAAAGAAACAATTTCTGTCATTAAGGACCTTAAATTTAATTTGAGGCCAAAACATGATATATATCTATATCTATATCTAGATATCAGTAAAAACATATAATTTTGGGGTGGGTGGGCAGATGTGATACAGGTAAAATATATGAAAAACAGTTTGATAACAAAAGAACATAGGTCCTGGGAGTGAAACAGAAAAATACTGAAGAGTATTGTGAGAACGCTAAAGGAAAAGAGCTGATATGTGCACTAGGAGATTGTCAAATAAGTACACAGTCCTTATGAACACGTGGGGTATGTCGTGTCTTATACAGTCCTACATATGGGTGTCAGAATATACATGGATATTCTACAACCATTTTCTTTTTTTAAATTTATTTATTTAAGTTTTCAACATTCATTTCCACAAAATTTTGAGTTCTAAATTTTCCCTCGTTTCTCCCCTCCCCCACCCTAAAAGGCCGAGCATTCTAATTACCCCTATCACCAATCTGCCCTCTATTCTAACATCCCTTCCCTTATCCCCGTCTTCTCTTTTGTCCTATAGGGCCAGACAAATTTCTATACCCCATTACCTGTATTTCTTATTCCCTTGTATGCAAGAACAATACTCAACAGTTATTCCTAAAACTCTGAGTTCCAACTTTTCTTCTTCCCTCCCTCCCCACCCATCCCCATTTGGAAGGCAAGCAATTCAATATGGGCCATATGCGTGTAGTTTTGCAAATGACTTCCATAATAGTCGTGTTGTGCAAGACTAACTATATTTCCCTCCATACTATCCTACTCCACCCATTTCTTCTATTCTCTTTTGCCCCTGTCCCTCCCCAAGATGTGTTGACTTCTAATTGCTCTCTTCTCCCATTGCCCTCCCTTCCATCACCCTCCCCCACCCTGCTTATCCCCTTCTCCTCCACTTTCCTGTATTGTAAGATAGGTCTTGATACCAAAATGAGTGTGCATTTTTTCCTTCCAAATGTGATGAGAGTAAGCTACATGTATTTTCGCTCGTTTCCCCCCTTTTTCCCTCCACTGAAAAGTCTTTAACTTGTCTCTTTTATGAGAGATAATTTGCCCCATTCCATTTCTCCCTTTCTCCTCCCAATATATGCATTCGATAGACACCAACAGCCAAAGTAATGCTATTACTTTTCCTCTTCATGGCAGTATGAGAGAGAGAGTAATGAACTACAGGGAGGATTTGTGTTTGGGAGGGATCTTAGATCTCTTCTCACCTGGTTGGTAGGAAAACTGTAGATCAGGAAGTGCATATAAATTCCAAATCTTTCTTGTCCTTTTCTACTTTTAAGTGGAGGATAAGTTAAAAAACAAACAAATAAAATACAAAAGGAAAACAAAAAAAATGAGATTTTGTGACCTTTGAAAGAAAAAAGGTTCAGGAAATCAAATCCATACCAGAAATTATCCTAATTTGAGCCTGAGTAGGTGTAAGAGAAATTGTCTGCTTGACTCAATATAGCACCTGATCAAAGGCATCCAATAAGATACATCCTACTCAGAAAAGAAAGTGACTCATCCAGCCATCAAGATACTTTATAGCAACAATGTAAATTTTGAGATCACTTTCCCCAGGGACAAAGATGGCAGAGGGATAAATGTATCTCTGTAGTCCAATAAAATACTTGGTTAATTCAATTCTTTCAATATTTTTTCAGTGATTGTTCCTTTATAGAAACTAATGAGTATTAATTTGTTAGATTGTTAACAATGAAGGCAAGATAATTATTGACTGATATTGTGGGAAACACATTAGATTAGGAATTAAGTTGATAGTATTAGAAAGAGCTTCTATTGTACCTCAGAAGAAAACTTGCATAATGTTGGAATGATGAAACTAGATTTGTTTTGGGAGTTCTGACTTGTCAGGATGAGTGAGACTGGGGATTAGTATTCCTAGAACTTTTATGAACTATACGTAGAATGAGTGAACATAAAGGAGTAATTAGGCAAGGAAGCCTGAGCATGGGCATTCTACAGCTCAGAAGTCCTAAAATCCTTAGTAGACCACAAAGAAGTAGATTATTACACCCTTCACAACAGCAAAATAAATATTGATTTGTAATATTTATTATAACTCCAAGAAGGATATAAAATATGTAGAGTTTGGAGTGGAGGAATGGTGGCAGAAAAGAAATCCAGCCTCTGATTTTCCCTAATTATCAATGAGAAACACTAGAAAATTCTTGGGTCCAGATTGGTTATAATGTAATTCAAGCCACACCTATAAATTGAAATAATTGAGAAGAAGAAAACTAAATCACATTTGCATAAATGATAGAACAATAATAGGAGATTGGGGTACTACTTATTAGGATCCCTCCACCTATTCCTTCAGACTTCACATAGTGTCTTTTCTTATGTATTGCTCAATATATTCAAGTTTGTGTCATATCCCCCTTTCAGATTGTAGGGTGCTTAAGGAGAAAAGCTGGACTTTCTCTAAACTGAATTTTCATTTTATAGCCTAGCAAAGTATTCTGTGTACCATGCATCACAAAAAATGTCGCTATATATTTAGTTTCTGGGGATAAAAAGAAAAGGGAGAAAACACTTACCTTCTTTCTGATTATTATTCTTGTTTTACTGTCTGGAGTTTAAGACTGCTCAAAGAAGAGTATACAATAATTACTTTTATTTACAAGGCTCTCAACCGTATTAAGACTTTACTAGTTCCTTGTTTCCTTTTTAAAAATCATTTTCCATGTATTCCTTTCTTGATCTTATGTTATAGGAACAAAATTGTCTCTTTCAAAGAGTTAGCTTTCACTGAAGATATATTCTATTTACATGTGCTTTAATTCTTTACTTTCTGTTTTTAAATCATCTTCACTATTTATAATATATTCCTCTTCTCTTTGACCCCATAACATATAAATCGAAGTGGAAAAATTAAAGTCTGGCCAAATGAAAGAAGACATCAACAGAAACTTAAGCACATGTGATACTTAATTAAGTTCCAAGTGTATGAAACCAGATTCCAAATCAGGCCTGTTTGACTCCAAGTCCAACACTCTATCTACTGTTCTACCTATGTAAGAAATGAGATCTCAATTATTCCACTAAGAGTTATACTAATACAAATATATGTGGTAGCTTTTTCTATTTACCCTTTTGTTTAACAGTTGGTGAACATATGTAGAACTGGATTTCCTCACCTATTTTTCAACTATCCAAATAATAGTGACAATCTGGAGAATAACAAATAAAAATGAAAATATGTGTATTGAAGTGCTCATATTCATCCACTTTCTATCAAGAGGTGGGTTGTGTGTGTCATCATAAGCCTTCTGGAATTCTGTTTGCTCATAGTTAAATCTTTCAATATTCCATTTTTTTCTTGATAATCTTAATATTGTATACACTGTTCTAGCCCTGCTCACTTAATCGACCATTGTTTCATACTGTTCTTTGTAGAGTTTTGTAAAAAGTTTCCTTTTTATAATTTCTTGTAGGGAAATAATATCTGATTATATGAATATAGCTTAAGGTGTCAAGCAATTCTGTGATTGATGAGAACCCCACCCTCCTCCTTGGTTTCTAGGTCTTTGTTACTAGAAAAAGAGAAGCTATTGATATGCCTGTACATATGAGTCTTTTTTGGTCTCTTACAGTGTATACATATACATACATACACACAAACATACAAGTATATGTGTAGCTTTACATTAAATAAGTAGATAAAAACAAATGAAATTCAGTATTGAGGGAACTAAACTGAAAGGGACTAACCAATGGATCAATAGATGATATTTACTTACATCACTATTAGTGATGATCATGAGGAGGAGGAGGAGGACAAGAAGAATAATGAATACGATGATAATGGACATTGGAGATTTCAAAGTTCTTGATATACACACATGTTACTTAAACCATGTTGACTGGAAGCCATGCCAAATGTTATTTGCCCCATTTTAAAGATGAGGAAATTCTAGATTAGAGATCTTAAGTAACTTGCTCAGTCACACAGCAAGTAAGGGCACAAAGAATTACAATCCAGTCGTTATGGGCACAAGTCTGATATTTTATCTGACATTCAACATTGTTTCTTTTTTATTACAATCCAGTACCACACCAAAACCTACCCTAGTATATGACTTCACAGGAGAAAGCTCAGTGATTAGTAGGCTAAGAAAATTATTTGATATACATATATATTATTAATCTCCTCTCCTTCCCCCCAATTTAGTGCATGGAAACACCATTTCAGAACCTATCATTTTCCTGAGGGCATCTTTTACATCCTTGTTTCTCAAACTGTAGATGAGAGGATTCAGCATTGGTATCAAAACAGTATAGAACACGGTAGCAACTTTGTCTGAATCTAGGGTATTGTCAGATCCTGGTCGGCAATAAATAAAGAGGATTGTGCTATGGAAAACCACAATGGCAGTGAGGTGGGAGGCACACGTGGAGAAGGCTTTGCGTCGGCCTTCAGAAGACTGCATTCTCAGAATGGTGACGAGGATAAATATGTAAGAGGTGAGGATGATAATGATGGTGCTTATCTCATTGAAACTGGCCACAGTGAAAAGCATCAGTTCATTGATGGAGACATCAGAGCAGGACAGAGACAAGAGTGGGGGGAGATCACAGAAAAAGTGATTAATGATATTCGATCTATAAGAAGATATCTTAAGCGCTAAACATGTATGAATGAGAGAACACACTGTACCACAAATATATGAGCCACACACCAGCTGGATGCAAAGCTTCCGGGACATAGCAGTTATGTATAGCAATGGGTTACAAATGGCCACAAAGCGATCATAGGCCATCACTGCCAGCAATATGATTTCAGTGATCACACATGTGCAGAATAAATAGAACTGTACAGTGCAGCCTAAGAAAGAGATGACCTGTTCGTCTACTATTATATTGACCAGCATTTTTGGTACAATGATGGTAGAATAGCAGAAATCAACAAAAGACATGTGACTGAGGAAAAAATACATAGGGGTCTGAAGACGATGGCTGAGCTTGATCAGTATAATTATTCCCAGATTCCCCAAAACTGTGATGGCATAGATCACAAGGAATATCAGGAAGAGGAAAATACGGAGTTCTGGATGATCTGAAAATCCTAAGAGCATAAATTCAGTAACTGCAGTGCAATTTTCCCCCTCTTCCATTATTTCAGTATGTTGAAGGCTGAATAAAGTATAAACGAAAAGTTATTTTTATATGGTCCAAGAACAAATTTTAACCATCTCCTAGAAAAACAATATTAGAATCAAAGTTAATGTGTTTGAGAGGAATATTATATGACTTCACATGTATTTATTTTTTTTATTTCTGCCCTTCAAATATCATCATCCAGATTAAACAAAATCTGATGAAAAATGTTGTCCAAATTAACAGGTCATACAGATAAAGATAATATCTAGAACACAGACAATTTAGTGATCATACATGCTTCCTATATCGTATATGCTTCCATGTGTATCTCTGTGTATCTTTGTGGCTTGCAAATTAATAGTCAAAATAAACGCACTCAGTCTGAGGCTGCACACACTACAGATTGTATACACCTTGGCCAAGCTCAGATCATATGTACAACCTAGTCTGCTTAATTTGTGTCAATACCGAAAAACAAAGTAATCTCTCTCTCTCTCTCTCTCTCTCTCTCTCTCTCTCTCTCTCTCTCTCTCTCTCTCTCTCTCTCCCTCACACCCACAGACGCACACAGATGCACATATTCACCTATCACTATTTATTTTAAAAACTTTTAACTTACTTATGAGAGATACTTTATACATTCAATAAAGTAAAAAAAAAATGAAATTTTTCCATCAACAATTAACGTATTTTTGGATTATTTCCTTGGAAAAACTCTGAGATCGCATAGATGGAATTTTGCCTCCCTTAGCATTCAGAGCGAGTTCAATTTATTTTGATCAGCAAAAGTCATGATGGCAAGATATATCCAGTTAGCTATATGGTGCCTCCCTCTTTCATCCTCTACAAATTCCTTACGTGTGTACGTCTCTGTGTGTGTATACATGCATATATATATATATATGTACACATGTATTTATTTATGTATATGTGTATGTAAGTGTATGTAAGTATTTATATCACTGTTGGTTATTTATGTCAAGTAATTTGAGGCTGTCCAGGAAAGAGCACAAGATTGAGAATCATAGGTGCATATGTGCAAAGATTTAGATTTGAAAAATCTTTAGTGTCCATCTAAAGTATCAATTAATCCCTTCAGGGAAGCCCAGGGTTCTGATCCTACCTCAAGCCTTTATCATTAAACCGATCATATGTAAGCCATTTAAATTCTCTAAACCTCACATTCATTTTGTGAAGAAAAGGAGATATTAATGCTTACCATACATACTTCGTAAGTTTCTGGTGACATTCAATGATAACAAATAAGAAATGAGCTCTTTAATCCTCAAAGCTCTATGTAAATGCTAGCTATTATTATATGTGTGTATAACCCACCCCATACACTTTAAATGTGGTATCATTCCCTTTAGAACTTAAGTTCCTTTAAGATTATAATTCCATATTTTATGGAGTTTTTTGTGTGTGTTTGGAGTTTTTATGTGTTGGAACCGCAAAATCAAGGAGAGGGAGCCAATTAACTTTAAAATCTCCTTTGGTAAAATGCAAGTCCATTCAAAGAAGACATAATGTCATGCTCCACCACCACCCCTTCCCATAAGTTCGCTTTTCAGCCCCTCATCAAGTGAGGAAAAATTGATTAGTCATACAATGATTTAGTAGTGTATAAAACAATTTCGGAAAGTGGAGAGAGGGCTTATAATAGAAAAGCAAGTCTTTCCTTTTCCTGAATAGGAATACAATTGGAGAGAAAAACAATAATAGCAGTAGAGATCATTAGACTATGTATCTTGATTTCTCTTGTTCAAAGAGAATCATAGATATGGATACTTATAATTGAAAGGAATTTTAGAAGTTAATTATCAAATTCCTTCATTTTACACTTGAAGAATGAGACCGAGTTAACTGAAATGAAACTTTTTCAATTCACCTTAGTTCAGTTCACATAAATAGTAGTACAAAGAAAAGTTACCTGCTTGTAGTATATTAAGAAAATCAGTTCAATGTGCTAAGCTAGGTAGCTCTCTTGTTGAGTAATGAAGAAGAGTTCTTGGAATGCTTGCATGGGAAGGGCTATCAGAAAATATATAACATTACCTGAAAGGTGAGCAGAAAGATGTTCGGATTCTGGGTCTGTCTGCACATGCAGTTTTAAAAATCAAACCTTTGTACCTTGCTGGGCAAAAAAAGAGAACCGATATGAAGATTTGAAAATGCCGTTGGTCACATATTCAGGTCTGACACAGGTACCCACTTATCCAGAATATGTTTCATTTGTAAATGGAGCTTTTTTTTCTGGTAGTTTCTCAAGTTGACTATTGTCTCTAATCATATCTTCTTCCCTTAAGGCAGAGAAAAAGATGGATTATGATATGCCATATATGAAGCAATTGGCAAACAGTGAAGTACTATATGAATATGAGTAATACTGAATCTTAATAATATGATTTTATGTTGTTGTTAATAATAGAATTACTATGACCTAATGTTCACTTCCCATTCACTATAGTATAAAGAACATCTTCAAAGATGAATTCTGTAATAAATGAGGGAAGGGAGAGGAATCTCAGTAAGCAGAACTCTCGAATGAGGGCACAATTCAAGCATTTCTTCTTCTGCAAAGTATATTAAAATTATCTCTGATAAAAGAATCACATACACTCCATTTTTGTACCTAGCAAAACACACTCAAACTGCATAAACAATATGAAGGGCAGAGAGAGATGACTGATTCGATTCTATCACTCAGAAAACCTGTCTATATGTTCAATGCAAGGAATTTTATAATATTTTTCCCCTGGGAACTAAGTCCTCCAAGGATACTATTGAAATTATGGATCTCTGTGGGTTGCAGACTATTTATCAAAACAAATGCTCACCCTCTCTAGGAACCTGGATCAAAATTTTTATGGCATTGCCCCTCTAGGGGAGAAGATGTTCAAATTCCATGATATATACATGGTGAACGTGAGTATTTGACTTTTCTTCCCTTTTTAGACATGATAACAAAGACTTCTTATTTAAATTCATGTTCTTGTCCACCTGGATCAATTGTTTCAATCATACGTAAATCACCTTGAATGTTTCTCTCTCCTAGCAATATTAAACTTCAATTTCCCTTACTTACTATACCCGAATTCAAGACTGGATTGATAATTACGGTTCATATTAATATAGAACTTCTAACTTTGCAAAATATGTTTCTCACCATCACCTTTTGACTTAGAGAGTACAAGTGTCTTTGTCCCCATTTTATAAATGACCTAACTGAGGGACATAGCTACTTATATTTTAGGAATTATAGTATATACAGAGGTATGTGAATTACAAGGGATAAAAAATAATTTTAATTCAGTTTTATTTTCTGACAGAAATGGCCATGATTGTGTAATTCAACTGAAAAAGTCTGATGCAGATATTGTGACCTTGAACAGATAAAACCAGATTAGCCTTATGTTTCCATCTTTAATTTTTTATCCTTTAGCTGAAGTTTCAATATTGTACTATCTGCATTTATTTCCTTCCTATTTTGATTTGTCATGTGGCCTTTAAAAATGTATATTGCTCAAAGGAAAAATGCAAATAATTTGGCTGATGTGTAACACACTTCAATGAATATTAAAGATAACTTACCAGTTGTTGATCTGGAAAAGTCAAGGACATGAAGGTTAATTTAAGAACAGAGTAAAATAAGAACAATCTTAATAAATTTAAAAAGAGAAAATTCCTTTAAGACACAAAGAAATATGCAAATATTAAGAACTGGGAGGCTATTGCCTCAAAATAGAAAGTTCTGGAGAAAACAGACAAAAAACTTTTCAAGGAAATAGGATCAGTTACTTATTCCTCCACAGTGTAGACTATATGTCTTAAGTTTGGAAGCTCATGAAGACCAGTAAAAAGACTAAATGAATAAACAAAGAAAAAAAGAAAGAAATAACACCAAATAACTGGTCACAAAGAAAGAAGAAATAACGTATTATAGGCAACACAATGCTAAGACTAGGGTACTAGAAGTCCTAGATGTTTGGGTGTGTGGGGGAGGGGGTAAGGGATGGGTAATTTTACAGAAGAAATTTACTTTAATAAACTCAAGGGTACACCAAATAAGAGGGTCAGGTTAGCCTTCAAAATCTGCCCATATTCATCAGATTATATAATTTCAAAACCATTAAGGAGATTTTTACTTTTTTTTAATTTAGCGCTTGAAAATATTACCAAGGGCAGAGGTCAAGAGGTTTCATGAGATTGACAAAAGAATCCATCACACCAACTTTTTAATCACTTGTGATCTAATGAAATCCATTATTTTCACAGGGAATGAAGTCTGACAAAGTATGTATTTAT
Organism: Notamacropus eugenii; assembly: GCF_028372415.1. NCBI lineage: Eukaryota > Metazoa > Chordata > Mammalia > Diprotodontia > Macropodidae > Notamacropus > Notamacropus eugenii. Next base: position 9,202,925 of record NC_092880.1, read on the forward strand.
CAAGATTAACAAGTATCATCCTCCCATATAGGGATATAAAGAGTTTGCCCATATTGAATAACAAATCCTTTTTTTTTTTGATGTCTCTCTCGAGTCTTGAAATTGAAGACCAACTTTTCTATTGAGTTCTCACATTTTCATCAGTAAGGCCTGGGAACCCCTTATTCCAGTAATTTATGTGTCCTTACCTGAAAAATTATGCTCAGTTTTGCTGGGTAATTGATCCTTTTTTGTAGTCCAAACTCCTTTGCCTTACAGAAAATCATATTCAAATCTTTTACTGTAGAAACTGCAAGGTCCTGTTATTCTTACTGTAATTCCTCAATATTTGAATTGTTCTTTTTCTGGCTGTTTGCCATATTTTCACCATGACCTGATAATTCTGGAATTTGGCAACAATATTCTTTGGCATTTTCAATTTGGGATCTCTTTCAGGAGGTGATCAGTGGGGTAGATTCTTTAGAAGATTATTTTGCTCTCTGGATCTAGGACCTCAGGGCAGTTTGCCTTGATGATTTCCTGGAAAATACTGTCCTTGCTCTATTTTCCTCATCATGGCATTCTGGTAGACTAATAATTCTTAGGTTTTCTCTCCTAGAGCTATTCTCCAGGTCAGTTATTTTTTTCAATAAGAGAGTTTATATTTTCTTCTATTTTTTCATTCTTTAGATTTTATTTAACTGATTCTTGATGACTCATGGAGTCATAACCTTCCACTTGCCCAATTGTAATTTTTAACAATTTATTTTCTTCATTCAGCTTCTGTAGCTCCTTTTCCATTTGTCCAATTTTTCCTTTGAAGGAGTTATTTTCTCCAGTTAGGTTTTGTACCTCCTTGTCCATTTGGCCAATTTTACTTTTGAAAGAGCTGACTGTATTTTTAAAATCGCTGGTCAAATTTTCTTGCAATTCTCTAATTTGAATTTTAAAATCCTTCTTGAGATAGTCTAAGGATATTCCTTGGGCTTGAGACCAGTTCACATTCTTTTTTGAGGTTTCAGATATAGGTATAATGTCAATGTTGTCCTTTTCTGAATACTTCTTTTGATCTTCCCTGTCTCCATAATGAAATTTTACAGTCTTTGCTTTTCTAATTTGCTTCTTGCTCATAATGATTGCCTTTTCCCTAGCTTTTAATATGGCTCTATGCTTCTGGGCCACAGGGGGCTCTGGTCCATGTTTTTTTTTTTTTTTTTTTTTTGTACTGGGATCTAGGGGCCTGGTTACTGGCTTCATGTGCTGTGACCTCTTGTTGTGCTGCTTCTGGTCCTGATCCAGTCCCCTTCAGCCACAGCAAGAGAGATTTTTCCTGTCAATCTCCATAACTTCACTAGGAAAAAGACTGCTGAACCCCTTCTGTTGGCTCCTCTGTTCCAGCATTTTTCCTGGGGCAATACTCTCTGGGTTTTTCAAGGTCAACAAGGGAGGGTAAGAGCACCTACAATTTAATTCTCAATCTTGGCTTCCAGAAGTTCAAGTAGGTGACCTTCAAACATTTGGTTTGTGGACTGATAGCCCCAGGAGTAGCTGCTGAAGCTGATTCGGGTCCTACCGTTCTCTCTCATCCAGTACTACTAGATTCCTGTCCCGTGCTGAGAAGTTAGGGAATCCAAACTATTTCTGGTGATTTAGTCTACCCAGGCTGTTCTTGTCTGCTGTGGAGAAGTCTGTGCTGGTACCAGCCACATGCTCTGTGCTCTCCTAGCCCAGTATAACAGATCCTTCGCTTTCAGGCTGTCCTTATCTGGAAATCTGCCAAACTCTGTCTCCTAGTGGATTCTGTCACTCTAAAATTTGTTTAGTTTCACTTTTTAAAGGTATTTGAAAGAATTGTTCAAGTGAGTCCCTGCTTTCACTGTGCCATTTTTTTTCTGTGCCTCCTCTCACTGGATTATTTTGCCTTCACAGTGTGCCCTCCTCTCTCTCTCTCTCTCTCTCTCTCTCTCTCTCTCTCTCTCTCTCTCTCTCTCTCTCTCCTCATGTTTATCTATATACATCTACATCTCCTTTCTGTGTCTCTCACTATCTCTATGTATCTGTCTCTTAGGGTCTCTGTTTCTGTCTCTCTCTCTCCATAGCTACATCACTGTGGAATCTTTTGTTTTCAATTCCATGGACTAAAAATGATCTAGTTCTTGAGTTAGGAGAGATGTCACTGTTTGAATCTTGGTTTTTCTATTTAGTAGCCAGGCAACTTTGAAAGTTTGTTAACTTTAATAAATCTGAGTTTTCGCCTTTGCGAAATGGGGATAATAATAGCCCATATCTTGTTGGAATATTGTAAGAATACAATAACAATAGCACTAAACAACTTTCCAAAACAAGGCAGTTTATAAATGCTATTGTTGTAATCATCATCATGGTTTTTATTCCTACTGTTACTGTTGTTAGTACTAGTGTTGCTACCAATATCACCACCGTTAATATTCCTAGGCTATTAAGAAAATCTACTGAGGGGGTGGAGCCAAGATGGCAGAGCAGAAAGACACACATACACTAGCTCTTCCCCTACAGTCCATAAAATAACTGTAAAAAATGACTCTCAACAACTTCTAGAGCAGCAGAACCCACATAATGACAGAGTGAAAGAAATTTACAGCCAAAGGTAGCCTGGAAGACCAACAGGAAAGGTATATGGCATGGGGCACGGAGTGGAACTCAGCCCAGCCTTGACCATGCCACAGCAGAAGGAACAGGACCGAAACAAACCTCGAGGGCAGAATCCCCAGCTGTAGCAGCGGGTCTCAGATTCCCTCAGCCCACAAAGGCAGCTTCAAAGGATAGTGAGAAAGATTTTTCAACCAGGTGACAAGGGAGCAGGGACCTCCCTTAGGCCCAGTCCCGCTTGGCAATGGAAGTGGTGACAGCAGCACCAGCAGCAGCATCCATTTGTGGAGCCAGCAGTCTAAAGCCCCTGGGGAAATTGAGGAGATGATCTGGGTCTCAGACCTGATTGGTAGCCCTGCCATCTGCCTAAAGCTCCTGGGGGAACTGAGCAGCTAATTGAAACCTCAGCCCCGAGCACAATCCTGGAGGTGGTTGTGGAGAGGGAATTTTACTACTCGCAGATACTGGGCAAAAAACCTTTGATAGCTCACAGACTAGTGCACAGGTCAGGAGAGGAATAAACTCCTCTTCCTTGATTGTGCCACCTTGCAGGAACTGAAAACTTATCAGTCCCCAGAGTATACCCTCCTCCTGACAAAGGACTCAAAAATCAAATAACTGGCTGAGAAAATTGCCCCGAAAAGGGGAAAAATTAGACTATAGAAGGTTATTTTCTTCGTGTACAGGTATTTTCTTCCATCCTTTCGGATGAGAAAGAACAATGCATACCTTCAGAGGAAGTCAAGGCTTCCAGTACCTTCAAAATAAATATGCAATGTTCTGAGGCCATGGAAGAGCTCAAAAATGATTGTGAAAATCAAATAAGAGAGGTGGAGGAAAAGTTGGGAAGAGAAATGAGAGTGATGCAAGAAAATCATGAGAAGCTAGTCAACAGCTTGTTAAAGGAGACCCAAAAATGCTGAAGAAAATAAAACCTTTAGGCTTACTCAGTTGACAAAAGAAGTACAAAAAGCCAATGAGGAGAAGAGTACTTTAAAAAGCAGAATTAGCCAAATGTAAAAGGAGGTTCCATGTTAGACAATCTGATAGGTGTGATGTGGTACCTCAGAGTTGTTTTAATTTACATTTCTCTAATCAATAGTGATTCAGAGCATTTTTTCACATGACTACAGATAACTTTAATTTCTTCCTCTGAAAACTGGCTGTTCATATTCTTAAACTATTTATTAACTGGAGGATGACTTGCATTCTTGTACATTTGACTCAGTTCTCTACATATTTTAGAAATGAGGCCTTTATCAGAGACACCAGGTGCAAAAATTCTTTCCCAGTTTGCTTCTTCCCTCCTAATCATGGTTGCATTGGGTTTGTTTGTGCAAAAGCTTTTCAGTTTAATGTAATCAAAATTACCCATTTTGCACTACATAATGTTCTCTATCTCTTGTTTGGTCAAAATTTTCTCCATCCTCCATAATCGGACAAATGCACTATTCCTTCCTCTCCTAATTCGTTTATAGTATCCATCTTTACACCTAGATCATTTATCCATTTAAACTTTAGAATGTGCATTTTTATGGAGTCAACAAAAAGGCTATGAGGAAAGCATCTGTTTCCTTAATTTATTTTACTGTAAGGCAGCCATATTACAAACTGAATGAAGACAATCTTATTGTGGAACCTAAACCATAACTGTATGAAAACAAATATTATGATGTTGAACCAGAACTCATTCCGATCAATATTCAGAACATAAGTGCTATTTGGAGGTTCAGCAGTCTCATTTCAGTAATTCTATACAGTCTATAAATCAACAGAAAATATAAAATTGTTATAATAAAATCAAATACAGGAAGTATAATTAAACCATATTCTCTTTGGGGGTGAGTCCATAAAATAATTTACAAATATTTCCATCAAATTAGATTATAATGACAATATGATTCGAAAAGGTGTTATTTATTTATTTTTTAAAATAGTTCTCCTGGACATCTAGTTTTTTTCTACTAAAAATGTCAGGAAAATGAGTCATTATTGTGCATCTCAATATTTTAAATTTCTTTTTGAAAAATAATACTTAATAAAATAAGATCATACTTTTATCCAACCATGACAATAGCTGTAGTAAAGACTGAATAAACGGATTTATGTCTAAAGCATTTCCTGAAGATTCTAAGAATAAGGAAGTATGAAAGAAGTATACCTCCCTGCCCTGCACAAACACAAATATTCAAATAGAGTAAAACACTTTGCTTTCAAAATGTGTGCTGCTGGCCTGTGATACTGAAGAAGGAGCTGTGCTCTAAAGCTTAGTACCAATGTGTGTCATTCTTTCAATTGATTTCCATCACCACAGACAAATAGTGTTCCCATTTAGGTTACTGAAGCTCATATATTCCATGGTATTATTGCTTGTAGTCACTCTATGTACCTTGTAGGACATCTATCTATGATTTATTGTTTGTTTTACTGAAAAAAAAAGCTATTACACGTACCAAACAATTATTTCTAAAACATAATAGTAAAAAGTTCATTGAGAATCAAAGACTGTGTCCCTTCAGAACACTTATTTTTTTCTCTCTTCAAAAAATTTTGATGTTATTTTTTATATTAAAAACATTTCAAGATTGTCCCTATTCTATGAGATTCCTGATATAAGGAAACATTTTTAAAGCAAAACTAATAAAATAATGACATCATCTGAAAGTGTATGCACCATTCTTTACTGTAGGACCCTTTCAGTTTCTCCATTTTTAATATTTTTAGTTAACAGAATACTATTTTTCTCACTCTCCGTTTCAATCTGTATCTTTTTAAAAAAAAGAGAAAAAAAGATTCCTCATAATACTCATCATCTAGCATAACAAATTTTCTTATTTATTGTTTGCAAAAAATGATATATACTTCTCGTTCTGCACCCTCAATCAATCCATCATCACTCTGTTAGGAGATTGATAAACTTTATGATTAATTGATGCTCCAAAAACCCATAGTCGATATAATTATCATACACACCCACATAATTCTTACAAAAATCTATGTTTTTGGTCATTACAATGCTGTTTTTATTTCATAACTGACTCTTCCCTGATTAATTCACTCTGACATTTTTTGAAATTGTATAAAGTTTTCATTATCACAATGTTAATACTAGTTCTCCTCAAGTCTGCATTACTTTATATAAGACTCTCAGTGTTTCTTTGAAATTATTTATTTCTTCATTTCTTACCACACAGCAGAATTCCATTATATTTGTGTATAAGAATTCATTTCACCTTTGTATATTCGATAGGTTCCTTTAGGTTCTACTTTTTTTGTGCAGAGCCTTTTCTACTTCTTCGATCCTTCTTTTGGTATATGCCTAGCAGCAACTGGGTCAAAGGAAACACACATTTTTCACTTTCTGTAAAAGCAAGCACCCCGACATACACAGGAGGGTTTGTTATCACAGGTGTTTATATCTACTTTTCCAAAAGGAAAGGCAACTTTTGAGGGGTCCACAACCACCTTAATCAAACACATGCATCATTCACTTAGTTTAGGGGAAAAAGTCAACACACTTGACTTCAGAGAAAATGCAAAGAAATCGAAACCAACAGAGAGTTCTTCTAGCTGCCTGACATAAGAAATACTCATATCACAGATCAGCAGACAGATGACTGTCTAACCATACATACATAGTTACCAGAGAGAGAAGTACCAACATCTGGATTTTCAAAGATGGGGACCTCCTTAGCAGCTGCCCAGAGTCTTGTCTGGCCAAACAGAAACTTCCAATGTGTAAAGTTTGACATTTAAAAACTTCCAAACTTCCAAAGTAAAGCCCAACCTCAGAGTACTTATACATATTCAGAGCCATAGATAACCCTTAAGAAAGAAAGAAAGAGTGCCTCGTTAAAAAAAGATGTGAACCTTCCAACAAATCTTTCCTAATCAAATTCCCCTTAAGGGGTATGGTCCATTAAAATGGATGGGGAAGATCTTCTTCAGTTACATTAAAATAGTCAAATAAAATAGTTAAAAATAAATAAAATAAAGTAGTTAAAATGCAAATATATGTATATATAAACATACATATATAAATACATGTATGCATGTATGTATGTATGTGTGTATATACATATACTGTTACCAGTTAAAGGCTCTTGATTAATCCAAACAAATGCAAAATTCAAAAGCAATTGATTATATTAAAGGAAAAACAGTAAAAACTATTAATTTGCTTGCCTTTACAATGTTTTAGGTATAATTCCAAATTTTTTTTCCTTAATATTTTTCCACATCCATAGGTATACCAACAGTACAGTATTGTGTCTACTGTGCAACATCTTCAAAATGTATCCTTGTTGGGTCATATATAATAATCTCATAGGTGTGAAGTGGATAATTTGGATTTCTTTAATTTGCATTTTTCTAATTGATGGTTCTTAAAAATTATTTGTTCATATGTCTATGGATAACCTGAGTTTCTTAAGAACTGATTTCATTTTCCATTTACCCATTGGGGATTGGATATCAATTTTAAAAATTTTAATCTGAAATGAGGAGGCAGAGCCAAGGTGGCAGAGTAGAAAGACACACATGCTCTTGTTCTTCCCCCATAGCCCATAAAGTACCCGTAAAAAGGACTCTAAACACATTCTAGAGTATCAGAAGGCACAAAACTTCAGAGTGAAAGAGATTTCCAGCCCAAGGTAGCATGGAGGGCCAACAGGAGGGGCTGCCACATAGAGCACAGAGCACAGCATGAAGTGGAGTGCAGCCCGTGGAGCCCAGCCCAGCCTTGCCTGCTCTGTGTAGCAGGGACAGGACCAGAAAAGGCCTCTGAGGCAGAATCGTCAGCAGTAGTGGTGGTGCTCAGATCCCTCTACCCTTCAAAGGTCAGTGAAAAAGCTTTTTCTCCTGGGTGAGAAGGGAACAGGGTCTTCCATGAGCCCCGGTCTCAGGTGGTGGTGATAGCTGTGGCAGTAGCAGCAACACTCATTTTTGGAGCCCTCAGTTTAAAGTCCCTGGGTGAACTGCGTCCCTGATCTTGGTCTCAGCCCTGAGTGGTGGCCCAGGGGTGAGGAAGAGTGTTAGCTGGAGTGGTGGAGCTGGTAGAGTCTTTGAAAAGTGAATTCTCCTTGCAAATCCTGGGGAGAAAAGCTTTGGTAGCTCCCAAACCAGAGTGCAGGCCAGGAGAGGAGTAAACTCCTCTCCTTTGATTGAGCCACCTTGGAGGAACTGAGAACTTACAGGTCCCCAGAGAATACCTTCCTCTTGACAAAGGACTCAAAAGTCAAGTAACTGGCTGGGGAAATGCTCAAGAAAGGGAAAAAAATAAAACTATAGAAGATTACTTTCTTCATGAACAGGTATTATCTTCCATCCTTAGAGATGAGGGAGAACAACGCTTACGATCAGAGGCCTCCAAAATAAATTTGCAATGGTCTCAGGTCATGGAAGAGCTAATAATTATTTTGAAAATCGAGTAAGAGAGGTGGAGGAAAAATTGGGAAGAGAAATGAGAGCGATGCAAGAAAATCATGTAAAGCGAGTAAACAGCTTGATAAAACAGACACAAAAATGTTGAAGAAAACTACACCTTTAAAAATAACCTAACTCAGTTGGCAAAAGAGGTCCAAAAAGGCAATGAGGAGAAGAATACTTTAAAAAGCAGAATTAGTCAAATGGAAAAGGAGGTTCAAAAGTTCACTGAAAAAAATAGTACTTTAAAAATGAGAATGGAGCAGATGGAAGCTAATCACTTTATGAGAAACCAAGAAATTACAAAACAAAAGCAAAAGAATGAAACAAATGGAACATCATGTGAAATATCTCATTGGAAAAACAACTAAGCTGGAAAATAGAACCAGGAAAGACAATTCAAAAATCATTTGAGTGCCAGAAAACCATGATCAAAAAAAGAGCCTAGACATCATCTTTCACGAAATCATCAAGGAAATCTGTCCTGATATTGTAGAACCAGAGCCCAAAGTAAATATTGAAAGAATCCCCTGATCACCTCCTGAAAGAGACCCAAAAAGGGAAACTCCTGGGAATATTGCAACCAAATTCCAGAGTTCCCAGGTCAAGGAGAAAATTTTGCAAGCAGCTAGAAAGAAACAATTTGAGTGTTGTGGAAATACAATCAGGATAACACAAGATCCCGCAGCTTCTACATTAAGGGATCGAAGGGCCTCAAATATTACATTCCAGAAGTCAAAGAAACTGGGTTTAAAACCAACAATCAACTACCCTGCATAACTGAGTGTAATATTTTAGAGGAAAAAAAAATGGTCATTCAAGGATATAGAGGACTTTCAAGCATTCTTGATGAAAAGAGAAGAACTGCATAGAAAATTTGACTTTCAAACACAAGAAGCAAGAGAAGAATGGAAAGGTAAACAAGAAAGAAATCATAAATCAATTTCTGAAGTTGAACTGTCTACATTTTTACATGGAAAGAGAATATTTGTAACTCTTGAGGGATTGCACACACACACATATGGACAGAGAGTACAGGTTGAGTTGATATTTAAAAGAACAAATTAAGCGGTGAGAGAGGAATATATTGGGCGGAGAAAGGGAGAAATGGAATGGGGCAAATTATCTCTCAAAAAAGAGGCAAGATAAAGCTTTTTCAATGGAGGAGAAAAGGAAGGAGGTGAGAGGGGAAAAGTGAAGGTTACTCTCTTCACATGTAGTTTAAGGAAGGAATAAAATGCTCTCTCAATTTGGTATGAAAATCTATCTTACACTACAGGAAATTAGGGGAGAAGCGGACAAGTGGTGTGAGGAGGATGAGAGAAGGGAGGGCAAAAGAGTGGAGGGAGTAATTAGAAGTAAACACTCTTGTGGAGGGACAAGGTCAGATGAGAGAATAGAGCAAATGGGGGCAAGATAGGATGGAGGGAATTATAGTTAGTCTTACACTACATGACTATTATGGAAGTCTTTTGCAAAACTACACATATACAGCATATATTGGATTATTTACCTTCTCAGTGGCGGTGGGTGGAGAGGGAGGAAGGGAGAGAATTTAGAATTCAAAGTATTAGAAACTAATATTGAGAATTGTTTTTGCATACAACTGAGAAAAAAGAAATGCAGGTAATGGAGTATAGAAATTTATCTTGTCCTACAAGAAAAGAGAGAAGATGGGGATAAGGGAACAGAGGGGTGTGATAGAAGGGAGGGCATATTGAGGAAAGGGGTAATCAGAAAGCAAGGCCTTATGGGGTGGAGGCAGGGGAGAGATGAGAAAATTTGGAACTCGAATTTTTGTGGAAATGAATGCCGAAAACTAAAAATACATAGAAGATCTTTAATTAATCAAAAAAAGTCAGAGATGAGAGTGAATCAATAAAATTTGTTGCAATTGTTCCCCCCCAAAACCGTTCCTTTTTAACTTTCACTTTATTTAGTATTTTAATTAAAATGTTTTAAATTTATCTAATCAAAATTTTCAATTTATCATCCTTACTCATCTTTATCAATTTTTCATGATGAAATTGTTGTCTATAATGATCTTCATAAGCTATATGTTACGTATTTCTTTAAATTGATGGTTATATGACCTTTTTCATGTAAGTCATTCATCTAATTGGAGCTTACCAGAGGTGAGGTGCTTAAATATTCGTCACTAGAAAATTTTAATTACTAGGTGATATGCTCAGGGAGAAGAAATTTTAATTCCCATTAATCAAATAACTTTTTCTTTTACATCTTTGTTTCTCAGGCCATAGATTAGAGGACTGAGCATAGGGATTACCATTGTATAAAACACAGAAGATACTTTGATTGTGTGGCAAGAATTCTTGGAGTCAGGAACACAATAGAGAAAGAGAATGGTCCCATGAAAGATAGTTATAGCCTTTAAGTGAGAGGCACATATGGAAAAGGCTTTGCATCGTCCACTTGAGGAATTCATCTTCAGGACACTGACAAAAATGAATACATAAGAGGTCATTATAATCAAAAGTGTACTCACTTCATTAAAAGTGGCGGAGATGAAAAGCAGCATCTGGTTCAAGTGTGTATCAGGACAGGAGAGAGTAAGAAGTGATGAGAACTCACAGCAAAAATGATTAATTGTGTTTGAACCATAAAGTGTTAATTGAATAGCAGAGAATGTGAGTAGAAGGGAACAGACTGTACCCCATGCATATGATCCAGTTACCAACAGGGCACAAAGCTTCTGGGACATGACAATTGTACATGGCAAAGGATTGCAAATAACCACAAAGTGATCATAGGTCATTACTACCACCAGGAAAGACTCAATCACTACAAAGGCACAAAAGAAAAAAAAATATACGAAAGAATCAAAGAAGGATATGCTTAGGTCCTTTATGAGCAAGTGCACCAACATCTTCGAAGCAATGATGGAAGAATAACAGAAATCCCCAAAGGACGAATGACTGAGGAAAAAGTACATCGCGGTGTGAGGTTTGGTGTTGATTCGGATGATGCCAATCATATCTAGATTTTCCACCATAGTTATAGACTATATGATCAAGAACACTAGGAAGAAGGGCACTTGAAAGTCTGGGTAATCTGAGAAACCCAAGAGGGCAAATGTTGCAAATGTTGTACTCTGATTTCCCTCACTAGTCACCATCATTCATGCTGGAGAAAAGAATCAGAAAGCTAGACCTGAAAAAATGGTATTTTCAAAAGAATATCCAACCTGTATTCTTTGCATATTACTATGATACTCATTGAGGGCATAAAGTAAAAACAAAGCAAAATTATACCAGCCCCTCAAAAAATAAACCTCCCTTCAAAGAGCTGGGCATCTAATGGGCATTCACATAGATTGAAGATGTTTGTTGGGGTCTCTAGTGTACTAATGAGAATGGAAAAATATCCATAAGAAAACCTCAGAGAATTTAATTGTGAAGTATAACCAAAGGTCATTATTTTCAATCTCTACCTGGACAAGACATATCTCACATAACCTGGGCAAGACATATCTCTGACATACCTCCAAGACAGCCCATTCCAGTTTGTGATGGCCATAATTATTAGCACACCACCCTACTCCCAATCTTATATTATCTCTCTATAATTTTTTTTTTACCATTGTTATTTGTTTTTCCTGTGGTGCCATGCAGAACAACATCAATGATGGCAACAGCTCCCAGAGTTCTTATTGGGTAGTACACAGAATTTGAGTAAACCTCAAAGAATGAGAGATAACAGAGTGATACAGTCATCAAGGGAAAGATTTAAAATAAAATTAAAATATTACGTAGGAAAAAAAAGATGTTTAAGTAAACACATTGGAAGGAATGGGTTTCTTGAAAGTAGGATATTAGAACAGCTGGAATAAGGAAGGCAACAGTGAAGGATGGAGAATCACTGTGATGGGCAATAAATGACCAGGAAGGCATTTGTTAATCATTGAAAAGTCAATTTAGTTGGTTAGCAACAGGACTAGATGTTTGGGTTCAAGATTAAATCCCTCCAAAATATTAGATAGCTCAGGCCTGAGAATGATATACCTCACTTTCCCCCAAGGTTGGAGACTAGTATAAGAAGGAATGCTGTTTTTCCAATTACCTGGAAGGAACCTTTTCTCTTTCTGTGAAGTTAGAAAATTTTGAAAGGTGGACTTGCTTTATAATGAACGTTTCCCCTACCTCATTTAAGGGTAAGAGCCTTAAATTTAATAGTATACAAGACTAGAACATATTTCATCCTCACCTTTCAATAGTTTTCTTCAAAAAAGATGTCCAAGGATATCTTCTACATGGGATTTTTTTTCTAGTACATTCAGATGTTCCTTCCTTTTGTACAAAGGATCTTTTATTTTTTTCCATGTATTCTTTTTAAAAATGCACATTTTCTTTCAAAATGTAAGATCCAAGAGGAGAGGCACAGTTTTGTAGTTGTTGTTGCTGCTCCAAATGTGTCATAGTACCCCTCCCCCCACATTTATCAACATGCTTTTGTTCTAGCAAGCAATTAATAAATGCCTGTTGATTTATTGAGTTTGTTAGATTCAGTTAAATGCTTTAGCACATCCAAAACTTTTTTAAAAGTTTTGCTCTCATTCAGTGTGGTACATATCAGTTCATGCTTTCTGTCATTCAGGTTCATGCTTCAGTTTCTAATATACAGGCAATTTATACATTTTCCCAAACAAAATTTATAAAAATTTGAACTAAGTAGGATAAGGCACAGATTCCTAAGGTACTTCACTAGATATTTCTTCCCAAGTTGGCAAGAAATTATTAATCTTTGAATTTTACCATTCAACCATTTATAAAATCAATAATAATGATGATGAGTAGCAATAAGAGTAACAATAATAATAACTAAAGCTTACATAACTCTTGAAATATTGCTAAATGCTTTATAAATGTACTTTTATTCAAATCTCTCCATCGCTTCCATGAAAATAGGAAATTCTTCTCAGTCCAGTGTTGTTTTATTTTATACCCTGGTCCACTTCAACAAGACTATCAATTGCATCATTTCACCAAGATGATGATAGTGATTGATGATGATGATGATGTTTAGTTATCATTAAATGCTAGTTTTACTTCTCAGTTTTATTTAAGGCCATTTTCAGGCCTTTGTTATTAGCACCTAAAATTGAAACTGATCATGTGTGGATTAAAATGAAGTTATCAAATAATTTTATTTAATAATCTAACTAAATCACCAAATTCTTCCTAGATGGGCCTGAGATTAATACCAATGTAAGACAGCCATGACAGTGTCTCACATATATAATATCTTTGAGGTTAATGACTGAAAAGTTGTAAAATTGTGAAATAGATTGCTGTATATGAGATTTTTTTTCTTTTTTATAGTAAAGAAAATGATATTCACAGGGGGAAAATGACTTGGATGTAATGTTAATAATACAGAATATACTTTAAAATTATGTTCAGCATATTTTATTTTACTGGAGAGAATGTTAGATGTTTTTCAATGTACGACTGGATAGAGGCATAATATTAAAAGAGGATTGACAAAGACCTTCATTGCAAAGAAAATCTATAATGTGCTCAAGTGTTCCAATGTAGAACAAACTCTTTAATTCTTGATATGAACATGCGGGTTTTCAGTAAACCTAGTTTCTTATAAGTCTGAATTGGGATGGCTCTTATTTGATGAGTAATTATATTAAAGCAACGGGTAAATGTTTCAGGATGGAAGATTTCTGTTGAATTTAAGGGGGAACTATGAAGGACATATAAATATGTAGTAGGGTGCCCTGAGTAGTAGATTTATTGTGAATTTCTTGGATAAAAGAGTACAAAGCTAAAGGAGTTCATAAAGAATAAATATTTCAAGCTAATCAGTTTTTTTATTTATTTAACTTTTAACATTCATTTTCACAAAATTTTGGGTTACAAATTTTCTCCCCTTTTATCCCCTCCCCCCCAAACCCAAGCTTTCTAATTGCCCCTGTGACCAATCTGCTCTCTCTTGTATCATCCCTCTCTGCCCTTGTCTCCGTCTTCTCTTTTGTCCTGTAGGGCCAGATAGCTTTCTTTACCCCTTTACCTGTATTTCTTATTTCCTAGTGGTAAGAACATTAAAGTTGATCCTAACACTTTGAGTTCCTAATTCTTTACCTCCCTCCCTCTCCACCCCTTCCCTTTGGAAGGCAAGCAATTCAATATAGGCCAAATCTGTGTAGTTTTGCAAATGACTTCCATAATAGTTGTGTTGTATAGGACTAATTATATTTCCCTCCATCCTATCCTGTCCCCCATTACTTCTATTCTCTTTTGATCCTAACACTCCCCATGAGTGTCGACCTCGAATTGCATTCTCCTCCCCATGCCCTCCCTTCTATCATCCCCCCCACCCTGCTTGTCTCCTTGTCCCCCACTTTCCTGTATTGTGAGATAGGTTTCCCTACCAAAATGAGTGTGAATTTTATTCTTTCCTTTAGTGGAATGTGATGAGAGTAGACTTCATGTTTTTCTCTCACCTCCCCTCTTTATCCCTCCACTAATGAGTCTTTTGCTTGCCTCTTTTATGAGAGATAATTTGCCCCATTCCATTTCTCCCTTTCTCCTCCCAATATCTTTCTCTCTCACTGCTTGATTTCATTTTTTTAAAGATATGATCCCATCCTCTTCAATTCACTCTGTGCACTCTGTCTCTATGTATGTGTGCGTGTGTGCATGTGTGTGTGTTATCCCACCCAGTATCCAGATACTGAAATGTTTCAAGAGTTACAAATATTGTCTTTCCATGTAGGAATGTAAGCAGTTCGATTTCAGTAAGTCCCTTATGACTTCTCTTTGCTGTTCACCTTTTCATGGTTCTCTTCATTCTTGTGTTTGAAAGTCAAATTTTCTTTTCAGCTCTGGTCTTTTCATCAAGAAAATTTGAAAGTCCTCTATTTCATTGAAAGACCAATTGTTCCCCTGAAGTATTATACTCAGTTTTTCTGGGTAGGTGATTCTTGGTTTTAGTCCTAGTTCCTTTGACTTCTGGAATATCCTATTCCATGCCCTTCAATCCCTTAATGTAGAAGCTGCTAGATCTTGTCTTATCCTGATTGTATTTCCACAGTACTTGAATTGTTTCTTTCTAGCTGCTTGCAATATTTTCTCCTTGACCTGGGAACTCTGGAATTTGGCCACAATGTTCCTAGGAGTTTCTCTTTTTGGATCTCTTTCAGGTGGTGTTCTGTGGATTCCTTGAATATTTATTTTGCCCTCTGGTTCTAGAATCTCAGGTCAGTTTTCCTTGATAATTTCATGGAAGATGATGTCTAGGCTCTTCTTTTGATCATGGTTTTCAGGTAGTCCCAAAATTTTTAAATTGTCTCTCCTGAATCTATTTTCCAGGTCAGTTGTTTTTCCAATGAGATATTTCACATTATCTTCCATTTTTCCACTCTTTTGGTTTTGTATTGTGATATCATGCTTTCTCACACAGTCCTTAGCCTCCATCTGTGCCATTCTAGTTTTGAAAGAACTATTTTCTTCAGTGAGCTTTTGAATCTCCTTTTCCATTTGGCTAATTCTGCTTTTGAAAGCATTCTTCTCCTCATTGGCTTTTTGAACCTCTTTTGCCAATTGAGTTAGGCTAGTTTTCAAGGTGTTAATTTCTTCAACATTTTTTTGGTTCTCCTTTAGCAGGGAGCTGATCTGCTTTTCATGCTTTTCTTTCATATCTCTCATTTCTCTTCCCAGTTTTTCCTCCACCTCTCTAACTTGATTTTCAAAATTCTTTTTGAGCTCTTCCATGGCCTGAGCCCATTGGGTGGGCTGGGAGACAGAAGCCTTGATTTCTGTGTCTTTGCCTGATGATAAGCATTGTTCTTCCTCATCAGAAAGGAAGGGAGGAAATGTCTGTTCTCCAAGAAAGTTCCCTTCAATAGTCTTATTTCTTTTCCCTTTTCTGGGCATTTTCCCAGCCAGTGACTTGACCTCTGAATATTCTCCTCACACCCACCTCGCCTCCTGGTCCTCCCAGCCAGTGTTTGGGGACTGAGATTCAAATGCTGCTTCCAGCCTTAGGGCTTTTGGCCGGGGCAGGGCTGCTATTCAGTGTGAGAATTAAGTTCAGGTGGTCAGGTCGGGGCAGGGCCGTCTCTCAAGCTCAGTTCCCTCAGGGGGTTTATGCACAGACCTTCCACAATGGATCCAGGCTCCCGCCCGCTTGGGGAGCCCTGGTCTGCAGCCGCCTCTCAGCTTCTACCTCCCGGGGGGGCCCGAATCATGGGGGCACCCCACTCCCCTCTCGACATGCCAAAGAGACTCTCTCACCGACCCCCGTCACCTGTGGGCGGAGGGACTTGTGCGGCCACTGGAGATCCCGTCCCTGAAGCCTGCTCGGGTCTGTTTCTCTTGGTGCCGTGGCCGCAGCAGGTTTGGGCTGGGCTGGGCTCCGAGTCTGCAGCGCGACGGACCTTTTGCGAGAGGTTTGCAGGTCCCTCTGTGGGTGGAGGGACCCGCGTGGCCGCTGGAGATCCCGTCCCCGAAGCCCGCTTGGATCTTTTCCTCTTGGTGCCGCGGCCGCTGCAGGGTTGCCCTCAGCTCCCAGTCCCAGCGCCCAGTCCGCAGCGCGAAGGACCCCCCGCGAGAGGTTTGCAGGTCCCTCCAGAACAGAAATCTCCCTTGCTCCAATATTCCGTGGCCTCTGGGTGCAGAATTCGCTGTGAGTTATTCCCCTGTAGCCGTTCTGTGGGTTGTGGGTTCGGAGCTATGTGTATGTGAGTCTTTCTACTCCGCCATCTTGGCTCCGCCCTCAACCTAATCAGTTTTAAAAATGGAGGAAACTGCCTTGGAATGTCACAAAGTATGAGAACTTGGGTTAAATGCCAGTTCCTGTAACTTCTAATGCAGTGCTTTTGTTTCTAAAAATGGCTTCCCACTTTGGCCCTTTGGAACACTGGATCCTAAGGATAGGAAACAAGCATAGCATACAAACTCCCATGGACTTAATGTGCAGGGTGCTCCTGAGGAAAAATATCCGACAGAAACACACCACACATAGAGCCAGCTGACTCTGAGTTTAGGAATGTAAAGTCAGGAAGAACCTTTGAGGTACTTCAGTTTAACCCTCTTATTTTATAATGGTGGAACTTGAGGCCAGATGAGGAAAGGCACAAGACCAAAAAAATAGCAAATGATAGATCTGGGACAAAAGTCACTATTTTCTTGTCTCATAGGCAAATGTCTCAAAGATGTAAAAAAATCATCAAGTCTTTGTTCAGACATGACGTCGAATGCATACAAAACCAAGTATATATATTAAATTATCTCTCCAGAAGAACATAAATTTCTAAGCAACAAAGGAATATTTCTTTTCTTGGTATTCCTATTACTTAGTAATTCACACATAGTACATGCTTAGTAAATAATGTTTATGTATTGTTTGAATGAATAAAAAATAAGGAATGATTTCTTCCTTTATTGACACTGACAAGTTGGGGGAGATGCTTCATGGGGGTTCAGTTTGGAGAACATGATACTCCTTAAACTCTCATTGACTTCCTTAGTGAAATGGTATCATCTCTGGCCAGGCTTCCTGAGGGAAATAAACTTTCTTTACATCAAGAATGGTAGATCATAATCTATAAGGGACCACAGGTAACATGTAGTTGAATCACCTCATTGTAGTGATTAGAAAAATGAGACCCGAGGATAATAGAAGGCTAGCTCATTGTCACACAGGTAGAGTTGCAATCAAAGTCATTTGACTTGGGAGTGGTTTTTTCCACTTTACTAAACTGGGAGGATATTACCAAGATAGTATCATCACTATGCTATATTGAAATTCCATTCTAGGTTCACGGAGGAGGGATAGAGCCCATGTCAAGAGAGATTTCCATCGTAGAGAAGCTTTACTTTTTGACAACTTTGTTCACACACTGGATTGCATCGTAGTTGTGGTCCTTGTCTTTCTTTCATTGGCAGAATCTTTGTTAAGTCTTTTTTTTAGCTGTGTGCTCTAGTGAAGAGAACTCACTGGATTTGGGTTGGCAATACCAAAGATCAAGTCCTGAATATTTCTTTTAAATTCACTTCAAATAGGTTCCTTCACTTAACTGAAAAGAAGCATAGAATTTAGAGTCAAAGAATATGAATCCCAAATTGTCACTTGCTATACAACTCTATAACCACTGATGAGTCACTAAATTCAGTTCAGTTTAATCAACAGTAAAATGTGGTATTGGAAAATAAGCTTTCTAATTTTCTCTTTCTTTTTATCTCTATGATATTAAATATTAAGCACATATTATGATCCCGGAATATGGGCTGTGTAATAGGAGGAAAATGCTTCCATCTCTCTGGGCTTCAGGTAACTCATCTGTGAAATGATGGGAGGGTAGCTGTCCTCTTTGGTCTGTTGTAGAGATCATGTCTAGCAGCTCTATCCCTTCACTTTTTTGAAGTACAGTTTGATATCATACCATGGTTACAGGCTTCTACGGTTAAGTGTTCAGCTCAGGTCCCATCCACTCTAATGACATAAACATAACCAAGGAGCCATCTATTTATGCAAAATACCTTTGATTCAGAAAGATCATGTTCCTTTACAAAGAATGTTTAAAAGCACCTCTTAGAGACAGACAATTCGACGAACTTTTACAAAACCATACTATGTGTTTGGCATCATGTTAGACACTGGAGACACAAAGACCAAACCAAAACTGTCCCAGAATTCAAAAAACTTTAATGAAACTGGTAAATCTAGCCACACTATGTGAATTAAAAAGGAGTTTCGTGAATCATGTAATGATTATTTTATGTTGCAGAGGAAGAAATTGTGTGACTACCGGAAGAAAAGAACTTTATTCAAGGAAAGACTTCTTACAAGAAACAAGGCCTTCTGAAGCCGAGTCAAGTATTCCCTTTGGGCAGCTATGTGGTGCACTGGAATAGGCACCAGTGGAGAAGTCAGGAGGACCTCAGTTCAAATCTCACCTCAGACACTTGACACTCACTAGCTGTGCGACCTTGGGCAAGTCACTTAACCCCAATTGCCTCATCCTGAGTCATCTCCAGTCATCTTGATGTATATCTGGTCACTGGATTCAGATGGCTCTGGGGAAGAAGTGAGCTGGAGACCTGCAAAGCTCTACCTCACTCAAAATAAAGTCAAGTGCAAGTCATGTTATTATTTCTCTGATGGCATGGTCTTCTTTGGCAATGAAGGATAAACATACAAGTATTCCCTTTATTCCAGTTTCCTACTAATTGTCAAATAGATTTTCTAGTCTTTTTTTCTTCCAATGGATGTTATTCCATATAGTGGATGGTGTCATTGGAGAGACACCCAAAGTCCCCTTCTGCTCTGTGATACCTTTTTACTCAACACATCCTTACAAACCTATTCATCATCTTTCCGATTTAATTGAAATTTTTATTTCCATATTTATTGCAGGGTTTTCTTCTCAGTATCAGAACTTGCTATCGCATGTGGTATGAGCCAGCTCAACTATAGGGAGATCTGAGGACAGATGCTGTAAAGTTTGTTTTGCATTCTTATTAGTTTCTCAGTTGTTCTACGTAACTCCACTTACATAGAGCAGCAAGTCATATATACACTGGTAGGCAACTGCCACAGGAAGTAAAAGTGAGAATTACACAGTCATTCAATTCCCTAAGGGAAGCGGTTTTCTACTGAGGACTCTTTTCATTTTTAAACTTCATTAATATTGATATTCTGTGGATTAATGAAGTTATTTCTATATGTTATAGAATCTTTCATGACAGTAGAGGAATGTGATAGTTCTTGCCAGACAATGTTTACAGTTAAGTTTTTGCATCCCTCCCTTCACCGTTGATAAAAAGTTACTGTTTTCTACTGTACATTTATATATATATATATATATATATATATATATATATATATATATATATATATATATATATATATATATATATATATATATATATATATATATATATTGTTGTTCTTCTTTAACTCTTTAACCCACCTTGACTTAACTGTAATACAGTTAATTCTTCATCTTGTCATCCAGTTTTTCCAACCAAAAATTCCAAGAAAGAAAGAAAGTAGGATTTTTATTAGGATGCTTTCTGTTCACTGCACTATCTCCACATGTTCTCGGATGAAAATGAACCTGTTTTGAGAGAAACAGCAAAAATCACACATATTAGGCAATTCATCATTTAGGTGCCCTACTGACCAGCCTATTCTAGCCATTCCTTGAATAGTCTCATCCTTCAAAATGTTAATTAGGAAAGGAATATATTTGTTTTGAAATCCTCAGGTTGTTCATACATTTACATCCCAATTTGTTACTTCCAGTGTAGTGGAATTTAGAGGTGGAAGAAAATTCAGAGATCAACCTGGCTCTATGTCTTCCATTTACAGATGAGCAAACTAAGGGACCAAAAGGCAAATGGATTTACCCAAGGGCCTAAAGCTAACAGCTCTGTCCATTACATGTTGTTTCTATTGATCCTGCTTCTGTACAAAACCTTGGCAGGACTGGGATATATTTAGAATATTTTATTGCCTTTAAGTAAATAGGTATGGGCTAGAGAGAGGCCAGGCTTTTTCAGTAACAGAATATCCTAGAAGAATTTCCAAGGGGAAAGAGGGAGACATTTTTCTTTTTCATTTCACTTTTCTTTTAAAAAATAGATCATTTTGCATGAAGACTCAAGCAACACCATTGTAAGCAAATCTACCTTCTGAAGAGAGGCAAGTCACTCTCCTGCCTCCTAAAGCTGCATGTGGGCATGATACTAGGGATTTCATATCTGTGGGATCCTCTGGGGATCAGGATCCAGAGAATCCACTCTATTCCATTATTATCTATGGGCCACAGATAAGCAATTAATAGGAATGAACTGTCTCTGATGTTATCTTGATAGGAAAAAAAGAGAAGTACTAAAGTATAAGGAGAAAGAGGAGGATTATCATTTACATGCTTAATTTATATTCTAACATTAATGATTCCTTACACTTATAGTTTTTCATGCTACCTAAAGCACCTCTATCTCAATTGATTTTTACAATGATTTCACTACGAAGACTTCTCAGGAATTACAGCTCTCAGTTGTACAGATGAGGAATCTGACCTTTCTGACTTATATAACTTGCCTAGGGACACAGAGCTAATAAGTGTTCAGGTCAGAATGCAAACCCAATTCTCTTGATTTCCTAGACGAGTGCTCATTTTGCTGTTATGTCCTGACTACCAAGGACATCAGCTAATCACTGCAACTACGTAGAGCTACAATGGCTCTTAAAACGGATCTACAGCAGTGGTTTCACTCCTCATTTTCTTTTAAATCAGTATTCTGCCCCAATGTTTCAAAACCAAACAAAAATCAGAACAGCACAACACCTATCCTTGCTTTATCTCTCTTATCTATATCCCAAAGTTCCACTGCTTCTCTTTTTACTCATTTCTCCTGTTCTAAATTCTACCTATACACCTTCTAACTTGTCTCCCATTACTAGTGTTCTCTTATCTTTTTTCTTGGTCTTTTTGCATTCTAATCTTTCCTGTCTGTAGTATTTGAAACCACTCGTTTCTTCTGAAAAGATTCTCTTCTCTTTGAAATTTCCAACCCCCTCTCTCCCTCTCTCTCCCTCTCTCTCTTTCTCTCTCTTTCTGAATTTATTCAAAGATTCACAGATACCACTTGTAGTATGTGTGTCAAGATGTTCTAAGCACAAGGTATTACTCTTTCTCCACTCATTCCCACAGTGTGGTGACAGGTATCAAGAATTTGCTTTTCACAAGCGAGGACTTCTTAATACTAGGGGATCTCTTTCTTAAAGTTCAGTGCTTATAGGGTGAAAAATGTCTGTAAATGGAAGACCGCAAGTGAAGAATACTTGCTTCAAGCATGGGCACTCTGAGTGGTGTTTACACCATGAAGTCTTTCTACATTATGAATTATGCACAGGGCATATTTCCAGGCTGGAGCATTTTTTGTGTGCTCCTGAAGGAAACACTGTGAAATCAGCTCTCTCTCTCTCTCTCTCTCTCTCTCTCTCTCTCTCTCTCTCTCTCTCTCTCTCTCTCTCTCTCTCTCTCTCCATATATATATATACATATACATATATAATACACACACACACACACACACACACACACACACACACACACACACACACCCTTAGGGTTTACAGTTTTACTTTGAGGCAATTTAAAAGCACTGTCAATGATTCTAGATTCATAAAGTTGAAAGAGCTCAAATTGCAGTTTGTTCAAATCTGGGACAACTTTTCTTCCTACACGCCTTAGAGAAGCTCTTAGTTCAGGATCTTTTCTTTAAATTTATTATTTTTTTAGCATTAAAAATTTTTTCTTTTACATTTTCTTCCTTCTTCCAGTCCTTACTTCACCCATTGAGAAGGAAAGCTATATTTATTCAAGTAAACATATGAAAACATTCAGAAAATATTTATTAACTATGAAGCAAAATTTAAGACATATATACACACATATGAACATCTACATACATATGAATGTTGCGTGTATGTATATATATATATATGCGTGTATGTAAATGTGGTTCACTTTGCACTCAAAGGTAAACAGTTCTCTCTCTTGACGTGGACTGCATTTTTCATAATGAGTACTTGAGCATTAACTTGGACCATTTTACTGAATAGAGAAGCTATGTCTTCCATAACTGATCATTGTTACAAATTTGCTGCTACTGAATACAATGTTCTCTTGGTTATGCTCACTTATCTTTGAATCAGTTCATATAAGTATTTGCAGCTTTTTCGAATTATCCACTTATTACTTGCTATATGATATTGAGCAAATTATTTTCCCTCACTTTGCCATTTTCCCCATCAAAGAAAAGAAAATGCTGGGCTACAGGACCTCTGATGTCCATTTCTTCTCCAAATCCTCATCCTAGAGCACTGTTGATCACAGTTCACACATATGCACTTATGCATGTATGTATAACTGTATGTGCACATGTATCTGTACTTAAGATCTATTCATATGCACATATAAACATATAGTGCATACAGGAGTGTCTGTAAACATATGTATAAACATATAAACATCCAAGTGTATATAAGTTTATATGTACACATGCACATTCACCCACAAACATACGAAGAGAAGAGAAGAAAGTGGAGGCCAAGTTTATACTTTCTCTAATTTTAAAGGAGAAATATTCTTATCAGTCACTGTTTTATCAGAGCTGGTTATACAGCAGTATTCATCAAAAATAGGCATGTTTAAAATATAGTGAGGACAATCACTGGGAAAAATTTTTTTTTGACATTATTCAAAACAAATATTACAGACTAGTATTCCTAAACAAACCTATATCTATATATTTACATATGTATATATGTGTATATATACATATACATGCACGCATATATTCATATGTGTACACATATATTTAACGTATATACACATATGCATATACGAATGTATACATATATGAAAATACACATATAAATATATACATATATGCACATATGCACATACATATGTATACATACATAGACATAGATATACACTCATATACACACACCTATACACATATACATATATGGATATGGATATCTGCATATGTACGTGTATATCTTAATGTGTGTATATAAATATATATGTATATGTATATATGTGCAAATTTATGTATATGCACATATGCATACACACATGCGTATACACATGCATGTAAGAACTTACACATATACACATACATGCATGTACATACATATGCATACATATATACACATGTGCATATGCATATATGCATATATATTCAGATATACACATATATACACATATACACACATATATATATATACAGATGTATACACACTCACACACAAACGCACACATATACACACACACATAAGCTTCACTTTATATACTTAGATGTTTCAAATGGCTACATGACTTACAGGGAGGAAGGGAATCAACTTTTATATGGGATGTATTATGTGCCAGCACATGACTAATAGATACATGCACACACATGTATGTGTGTATATACATGCATGTATGTACAATACATATATGTGTACACATCATATACATATGTATATAGATTTACTTGTACATACACATACATATACATATATACGCACATACATGGGTATATACATGCATATATGGTATGTATGTATATGCATATCTATAAAATAGACCAGAAAATAAAGTGGCCTTTCAATCTATGAATACTGAAGGAGTTTGGGAGCAGCTAGATGGTGTAGTGGATAGAGCACCAATGCAGGATCAGAAGGGCCTGAGTTCAAATCTCACCTCACACACTTGACACTCACTAGCTGTGTTACCTTGGGCAAGTCACTTAACCCCACTTGCCTCCTCCTGGGTCATCTCCAGTCATCCTGATGAATATCTGGTCACTGGATTCAGATGGCTCTGGAGGAGAAGTGAGACTGGTGACCTGCACAGCCCTCCCTCACTCAAAACAAAGTCAAGTGCATGTCATGTCATTATTTCTCTGAGGGCATGGTCTTCTTTGGCAATGAAGGATGAACACACACACACACACACAGCTGTCTCAGACTGGTATTTGTATCCGTATCCACAGCAAGTGCACAGTATCCAGAAAACAGTAGGTATTTAATAAATGCTTTCTGATTGACAATGCTGGCCTGTGGCTTCTATAGTACAATAGATAGTTAAAGCATGAACATCCAATTTGATTTCTTCATCATTATCTTAATTTTCCAAGGGAAGTCAAAATAATAAGTTAGTTTTTACCCTAAAATAAGTGTATCTTGTCACTTCTGCTTGGTCTGATTCGTTTTCATATGATGCACAAATATGAGCCAGGGATCTATTCTTTTCCTTTCTCTTCAAGTTGCATTTGAATTATAGAATTGTCACAAAAACTTCCTTTGGAGATCTTGTAAGTTGTTAACAACTTTGTGTCTGATCATATAACCAGCACAATATCCAAATAATTGTACTTCCAACTAGCCCATTTTTCTCTATCTTTCACAAGAAAAGCTTGAGAAAATGTATTAATTATTTTGCTAAAATATACTAATCATTTAGAAATATTCATTGAAATAAAAACAATAAATCAAAGATGTCTTTCTATTCTTTCATAAAACTCTATATATTTGTATTGCTTCTAATACTGAAATACTAAATAAAAATTCCCCTTCCTCGGTCAATGTTCTTTTTTATTTCATGGTGGAGGGGCTTGTGTGGCTCAATGAAGCCATGAGCTACATCATGCAAGATTACCCAGGATGTAGAAGTCAGAGCAGAGAATTCTGAGGAAAAATCATCCAAAGAACTGAATATTTGACAAAAACTTCTAGCATAAGTGGAAAATAGTATTGCAGAAACTATCCATAGACGAACATAAAGGGTGGAACTACAAGCAAATTAGGAGAGCAAGGAATAGTTTACCTGTCAGATATGTTGAGAATGGAAGAGTTTGTTTCCAAACAAGAGATAGAGAACTTTATGAAATGCAAAATGTATAGTTTCTATTTCATTAAATTAAAAACATTTTTGCACAAACAAAACCAATGCAAACACGATTAGAAGGGAAGCAGAAAACTGAGAGATAATTTTTATAACTATGTCTCCAATGAAGGTCTCACTTCTAAAATGTATAGAGAACTGAGTAAAATCTATAGAAATACAAGCCATTCCTTAATTGATAAATGGTCAAAGATGAACAGGCAATTTTCAGATGAAGAAACTAAAGTTATCTATAATCATGGAAATTGCTCTAAATTACTATTGAGCAAAGAAATACAAATTAAAACAATGCTGCGGTACCATGCACATCTAACAGACTGGCTAGCATGACAAAATAGAAAAATCATAAATGTTGGATAAGATGCAGAAAAACTGGAATACTATTGCATTATTGGTAGAAGTGATCCAACCATTCTGGAGAGTAATTTGGAACTATGCTGGAAGTGCTGTGAAACTGTGTACATCCTTTGATCCAGCAATACCAGTAGGAGGTATGTATCTCAAAGAGATCATAAAACAGGGAAAGGAACCCACGAGTGCAAAAACATTTATAGGAGCACACTTCGTGGTAGTAAAAAATGGGAACTGAGGGAATCCCCATCAACTGGGAAGTGGCCGAACAAGTTATGATCTATGAGTGTAATTGAATACTATTTTTCCATAAGAAATGGTGAGCATTCAGACTTCAGAAAATCCTGGAAAGACTTACACGAAATGATGTTGATTGAAGGGAGCAGCACCAGAACATTACTGACAGTAATGGCAACAATGTGGTGACAGACTTTGTTACATTGGGCAATGCAATGATCTAAGACAACTGCAAAAGATTCATGATAGAATATGTTATCTATATCCAGACAAAGAACTGTGGAGTCTGAACGCACCTTGAGGCATATCCTTTTCTCTGTATTTCATTGTTGTAGTTGTTCTTTTTTCTATCTCATGGTTTTCCCCTTTTCTTGTGATTCTTTTCCACAACATGACTAATGTCGAAATATTTTTAATATGATTGGGCATGTATAGCCTATATGAGGTTGTATGCCATCTTGAAGGGGGGAATGGAGAGAGGGGAAAATTTAAAATTCAAAATCTTATAAAAGTTTATGTTGAAAACTGAAAAGAAATAAATATTTTTTAATAAAGGAAAAATAAAGTCATCCATTGGAGAAGGAAATGGAAAACCAATCCAGTATCTTTGTATAATATATAGATATAGATACATGTGTGTATGTATATGTTTGTGTGTGTATACATGCATACATATATATATATATATATATAGATGAACATATACAAGTGATACAAATTTAAAAAATAAGAGCAATCCCCCATTGATAAATTAAACATAATATGAGCAGACAGTTTTTCAAGAGTAGAAAACCTAGCTATCTCCTACATATGTATGAAAGAAATATTTCTAAGAACTATCAATTACAAATGTACAAATCGGCGTAATATCAGATTTTGATGAGGAAAGCGATTTAGAATTATTCAAAAAAAAAACTGGAAAAAACTGCGCTCCCATTAACCCAGGTATTGTACTGCTAAGTGTATATATATATATATATATATATATATATATATATATATATATATATATATATATATATATATATATATATATATATATATATATATATATATATATATATATATATATATATATATGAAAAGATGAAAGAAATAGAAAAGTCTGTGAGTCCAAAAAAGTCATGATGTGTGAGGAAGTGAGTAAAAAAAATTCTGTAGCCCATTATATCTAACTGTCATTGTGGCATATATAGCATCCTCTACAGACATTCAAGAGTATAAAATTCTACCTAAATTCATTTACTTATTCAGTGCCATATCAATCAAATGATCAGATAATTATTTTCTAGGGCTAGAAAAAATAGTATCAAAATTCATCTGGAAGAAAAAAAGGTCCAAAATATCAAGAGAAGTAATGAAAAGAAATGCTATTAAAACTGGTCTAACTCTACCAGATCTGAAATGGTATTATAAAGCAGCACTTACCAAAATTAGTTTATACTGACTAGGAAGGGTAGACCAGTAGAATAGGTTAGGTAGTCAAGACACAGTAGGCAATGAATATTGCATTCTACTGTGTGGTAAACTCAAGGACTCCAGCTTCTGGGATAAGAACTCACTGTTCGACAAAAATTGCTGGGCAAACTGGATAACAACGTGGCAGAATCTAGGCATAGACCTACTTGTCTATACATACCATACACAAGAATACACAAGAATAAAGTCCAAATGGGTACATGACCTAGGTATAAAGGTTGGTACTATAAACAAATTAGTGGAGCAAAGTATAGTGTATTTATCAGAATTATGGAGAAGGGAAGAATTTTTGACTAAACAAGAGACAGAAAGCATTATGAAGTGCAAAATGGCTAATTTTGATTACATTAAACTGAAAAGTTTTTGCACAACCAAACCCAGTGCAACCGAGATTAGGAGGGAAGCAGAAAAGTGGGAAAGAATTTTTGCAACTGGTGTCTGTGATAAAGATCTCATTTCTAAAATATATAGAGAACCAAGTCAAATGTACAAGAATACAAGGCATTATCCAATTGATAAATGGTCAAAGAATACTAACAGGCAGTTTTCAGAGGAAGACATTAAAACTATCTATAGCCATATGAAAAAATGCTCTAAATCACTACTGATAGAGAGATGGAAATCAAACCAACAGTTAGATACCACATCACACCTATCAGATTGGCAAAAATGACAAAACAGGATGATGATGAATGTTGGAGAAGATATGGGAGAGTTGGAACACTAATGCATTGTTGGTGGAGCTGATCCAACCATTCTGGACAGCAATTTGGAACTATACCCAAAGGGCCACAAAAATGTGCATACCCTTTGATCCAACAATACCACTTCTAGGACTGTATCCCCAACAGATCATAAAAATGGGAATGGGACCCACTTGTACAAAAATATCTATAGCAGCTCTCTTTTTGGCGGTCAAAATATGGAAATCAAGGGGATGCCCATCAGTTGCTGAATGGCTGAATAAACTGTGATGGAATGTAATGGAATACTGTTCTATAAGAAAGGATGAACAGGGGGACTTCAGAGAGGCCTGGAAACACTTATACGATCTGATGCTGAGCGAAAGGAGCAGAACCAGGAGAACTTTGTATACAGCAACAACCACAATGTGCGAGGATTTTTTTCTGGTAGACTCAGAACTTCATTGCAATGTAAGGACTTAAATAATTCCCAATGGCCTTTTAAGGCAAAATGCTTTCCACATACAGAGAAAGAACTATGGAATTCATTCGCAGAATTATCAGATCATTTTCTTTTGTGTTACTTTTTTTATTATTTCTCCCATTCATTTCAATTCTTCTGTGCAACGTGACTAAGGTGAGGGTGTATTTAGTGGGAATGTATATGTAGAACCTATGTAGAATTGTATGCAGTCTCATGAAGGGAGGGGGAGTTAGGGGGGAAGAACGGGGAGGAAGGGGAAAGATCTAGGTTATATGGAAGTGATTGTGGAGCACTGAAAATAAACAAAATAATGAAAAAGAACTACCATACATCAGTGGTCTCCAATTATTTTTTATCACAAACTACAGTCAATATCATCATCATCATCATCATCATCATTGCTTCATTGTCACCAGCAACATTATTTCAGCATATAATACCAACATATTTCTTTTTTTATTTATCAATACATTGCATATCCTACTTTACCAAAAGAGGCAGCAGCATAATGGAAAAACATTTCTTTTAAAGCTTATCAAAGTAATGTCCAAATCCTACATTTGGGACACATTCGTTGTTTCTTCCTGGTCAGTCACTTAGCCTCTCAATCTTTTAGGCTTCTCCCTAAGATATTAAATTGTAGACAGAATAGCTATCTGCCTTGAGAGAGGGAATTTCTTTTTCTAGTAGTCTCTTATGCCATTGAAATCCCAGATCCAGTCACTATCCATATTATTCTAACCCTATCTCTCCTGTAGCACTAATGAATATTTTGCCTTTCATATAATCAAAAATATAAGTGAAAAATAATTGAAGGAAAGATGAAATAATATTTGACCTTAGATTGAGCGAGGGCCAGTGGAGCTTATTGAAGAGGTGAAAGACATAGTCACAGCTGACCCTCAGTAAACTCACTCCCTACATAGAAACTATCATCCCCCACAGTTTCAAAACAAAATAAATGACAAAACTCTTATTATTGTTTTATTTCTCTTCTCATCTAAATTCATACTGTCACTGCTTCTGCTTCTGCTTTTTCCTCAAGCTTTCGAAGCCTAGTTATAGACCTCATCACCCAATTTATGTATAAGTATATGTGTGTATGTATGTATTTATCTCCAAAGTTACCAGCATTCCCTCAGTTTTCTTGATGTTTTTGCCTTCTAAGCCTTCTCATTCTATTTGTAGTATTTGAAACTTTTGATGATTCTTTTCTCCTGAATTTTGTCTGTCTGTATCGTGTATAATGTGTTCTATTCTGGACAAATTGTCTTGGAGATAACTACTTGGCCAATTTGAAATAACCATATGAATTTGGACATGTGGAGTTTATCAATTCACATAAGTCTTTTTTTCAACGAATTATTTTATTTGTTTTCAGTGTTCGACAATCACTTTCATAGATCTGAGATTTTTTTCCACTTCTTCCCCCTTACTCCTCTCTCCCTCCCCACTGCCTCCGTGAGACAGCATACAATCTTGTAGACAATCGACAAGTATATTCCTATTAAAGTCATGTTGCATAGAAGAATTAAAATGCATGGGGGAAACCATAAAACAAAAGAATGGAGAAAAAAAAGAAAATGATCTGTTTCTGTCTGCGATCAAATTCCATAGTTATTTCTCTGCATGAGGAAGACGTTTTGCTTCAGTATTCCATTGGAAACTTTTTAAGTACATGCATTTCAATGAAGAACTAAATCTACCAGAAGATTTCCTTGCACACTGTGATTATTGCTGTGTACAAAGTTCTCCTGGTACTGCCCCTTTCACTCAGCATCAGTTCATATAAGTCTTTCCAGGCTTCTCTGAAGTCATCCTGTTCATCGTTTCTCAGAGCACTACAGTATTCCACTACATTCATATACCGCAACTTGTTCAGCCATTCCCCAACTGATGGGCATCCACTTGATTTCCACTATTGGGCAATCACAAAGAAAGCTGCTATTAGCATTTTTGTACATCTGGGACACTTTTCCATTTCTATGATCTCTTTAGGATAGAATCCCAGAAGCGACATTGCTGGGTCAAAGGGTAAGCACATATTTATAGCCCTTTGGGCATAGTTCCAAATTGCTCTCCAGAAAGGTTGGATCAGCTCACAACTCCATCAACAAGGAATTAGTGTTCCAACTTTCCCACATCTTCTCCAACATTTGTCATCTTCCTGTTTTGCCATGTTAGCCAATCTGATAGGTGTGATGTGGTACCTTAGAGTTTTTTTTATTTGAATATCTCTAATCAGTGGTGATTTAGAGCATTTTTTCATGTGATTAGATATAGCTTTAAATTCTTCCTCTAAAAATTCCCTGTTCATATCCTTTGACCATTAATCATTTGGGAAATGACCTGTGTTCTTGTACATTTGACTCAGTTATCTATATATTAAAGAAACGAGGTTTTTATCACAGACACTAGTTGCAAAACTTCTTTCCCAGTTTTCTGCTTCCCTGCGAATCTTAGTTGTATTGGGTTGGGTTGCGCAAAAATTTTTAAATTTAATGTAATCAAAATTATCCATTTTGCACTTCATAAAGTCATCTATTTCTTGGTGGGTCATAAATGTCTCCATTCCTCATAAATCTGATAAATACACCATTCCATGCTCCCTGAATTTGTTTATAGTACCAATCTTTATACTTACATCGTATATCCATTTGAACTTTATTCTTTTGTAGAGTATCAGGCATTGTTCTATGCTGAGTTTCCGCCACACTGTTATCCAGTTTTCCCAGCAATTTTTATCAGACAATGGGTTCTTCTCCTAGAAGCTGGGATCCTTGGGTTTATCAAACAGTAGATTGCTATATTCATTAACTACTGTGTCTTGAGTACCTAACCTATTCCATTGGTCTACCCCTATGTTTGTTAACCAGTATCAAGTAGTTTTGATGACTGCTGTTTATAATAGAATTTGAGATCTGGTAGGGCTAGGCCACATTCCCTGGGTTTTCTTTTCCCTAGTTCCCTTGATATTCTGGAACTTTTCTTCTTCCAAACAAATTTTGATATCATTTCTTCTAGCTCTAGAGAATAACTATCTGGTAGATTGATTGGTGTGACACTGAAGAAGTAAACTAATTAAGGCATAAATGCCATTTTTATTATGTTAGCTCAGCCTACCCACGAGTAACTGATGCTTTTTCACTTACTTAGATCTGACTCTTTATGTGTAGTGTTTTGTAATTGTGTTAATATGGTCCACTGGTGTGTTTTGGAAGATAGACTTCCAGATATTTTATAGGGTTTACCGTAGCTTTAAATAGGATTCCTCTTTCTATCTCTTGTTGTTGGGCTTTGTTAGTAATACATAAAAATGCAGGTGGTATATGTGGGTTCTGTAACCTGCAAATTTGTATATTATTTCGAGTAGTTTTTCACTTCATTCTTTGACATTCTCTGAGTATATCATCATATCATCTGCAAAGAGTGATAATTTAGTTTCTTTGCGTTTTCTAATTCCTGCAATTTCTTTTTCTTCTCTTATAGCTACAGCTAATATTGCTAGTACCATACTGAGTAATACTGGTGATAGTGGGAATCATTGTTTCGCCTCTGATATTTTCAGAGATACATCTATTATGTTCCCATAGCATTTTCTGCTTGCTGATGCTTTCAGTTAGATACCGCTTATTATTTTATAGAAAGTTCTATTTGTTGCTATGCTTTATAGTGTTTTAAATAGAAATGGGTGTTGTATTTTGTGAAAAGCTTTTTCTACATCTATTGAGATAATCATGTGTTTTCTATTAGTTTTATTGCTGATACGATCAATAATGCTAATAGTTTTTTGATTATTAAAGAAGCCCTACAACAGTGCATACCATCAGAGGAAGTTAAGCCCTCTAAAACTTCCAAAATGAATATGCAATGGTCTCACGCAATGAAAGAGCACAGAAAGGATTTTTAAAATCAATTAAGAGAGGCGAAGGAAAAATTGGGAATAAAAATGAGAGTGAAGCAAGAAAATAATGAAAAGCGATTCAACAGCTTGCAAAACGAGACCCCAAAAATGCTGAATAAAATAACACCTTGAAAAATAGGCTAACTTAATTGTCAAAGGAGGTACAAAAAGTCAATTAGGAGAAGAATGCTTTAAGAAGAAATTTTAAAAAGCCAAATGGAAATGAGGTTCAAAAACTCACTGAAGAAAACAGTTCTTTAAAAATGAGAATGAAGTAGATGGAACCTAATGACTTTATGAGAAACCAAGAAATTATAAAACAATACCAAAGGAATGAAAAACTGGAATAAAATGTGAAATATCTCACTGGAAAAACAACTGACCTGGAAAATAGATCCAGGAGAGACAATTTAAAAATAATGGGACTACCTGAAAGCCATGATCAACAAAAGAGCTTAGACATCATCTTTCATGAAATTATCAAGGAAAACTACACAGATATTCTAGAACCAGAGGGCAAAATAAATATTGAAAGAACCCACTGATCCCTTCCTGAAAGAAATCCAAAAAGAGAAACTCCTGGGAATATTGTAGCCAAATTCCAGAGGTCCCAGGTCAAAGGGAAAATATCGCAAGCACGTAGAAAAAATAATTCATGTATTGGGGAAATACAATCAGGATAATGCAAGATGTAGAAGCTTCTACATTAAGGTATCGAAGGCCTTGGAATATTATATTCCACACGTCAAAGGAACTAGGACTAAAACCAAGAATCACCTACTCAACAAAAGTGAGTATTAATCCTTCAAGGGAAAATATTCAATGAAATAGAGGACTTTCAAGCGTTCTTAATTAAAAGACTAGAGCTGAATAGAATATCTGACTTTCAAACACAAGAATCAAGAGAAGCATGAAAATGTAAATAGGAAAGAGAAATCACAGGTGACTTACTCCTCCCTGATTTTCAATGGTCACTCTTCAGTGTCTTATTTTCGAAAAAATCCTCTTCCCTTCTCCATGATATTACCCCAAACACTAGATATACATTAGGAAGATCTGAAGAGAGTACTCCAGGGGAAATTCGATAGGAAAGAAGAGTAAATTAAAATATTGTTGTATTTTGCCTGGTCTTAAAGAGATGAGCTTAAGGGTGATTGCATGGAGGTAATATATCTTAGATAGCAAAGAATAAGAGAATTTGGCAGCTACTTTTTCAGTTTTCATATTCTTGTTTGAGTAACATATGAATTCATAATGGTATAATACATATGGTATAGCCAAAATTCTAAACACCACATGAATATTACAGTACTAAAACTAATGAATGAGTACATTGTTAACTTAAGGGAATAGAGCCATCAATTCTAGCAGAATATTTAAACAAAATACATTGTTAATATTGTTGCTGTTTTGCTATTGCTGTTGTAGTAGCTGTTTTTGTGACAGGAATGATGATGATGGTGATATAATTTAATGAAAAATTACCTTTACACTAAGTTCCAGAGTCTTTCCTACATATTTTTGTTCCTCAGAGTGTACATTATGCGATTCACCATGGGGCAGACAATTGCATGGAAAACAAAGGCCCCTCGATGGTTAACCACAAGCTTTTACTATTTCTTATATAGTAGAGGAGAAAGACTGTTCCAGAAAAGGTTCCAACCTTTTGGTTGACTTGTCAGTTTTTGATCAGTTGAGAGGCACAAGTGAAGAAGGCCTTGTGATTTGCCCTATGAATGCACCTTCATGGTACTTATAAAAAAATCAAAGGTGACTATGAGCACATGTGTACTCAACTTCTTAAAGTTTGCACTTTAAAAATTATCAGCTAAGTTGAGTGCTTATTAGAGCAGTAGACATAGATTATGTCAGAATATTCACAGATGAATTTTTAATGATATTATTCCCACAGAAAGATAATACAAGGAGAGATTAGGTAAAGATGAATGGAAAGAATAGGCCCAAGGTGTATAAAGTAGCCATCATTAAGACACAGCATTTATGGGACATCACAGCCACATATAAAATGCTGAATATCGATAGCCACAAAGCAATCATATGCCATCACTGCCAACATGAATGTATCAGTCAAAGCACAGTTGGCAGTAAGAAAGAATTATGTGAAACAAGTAGTGCTAGGCATCATCCTATCTTGTAAAATTGTTTTTCAACAGGTTTGGTGTAACAGAAGCAGAAAAACAGAAATACAGAAAGGACTAATTTTCAAGGGGAAAAAATACATCATATTTTATAACATGAGGTTAACATTAATGAGTGATATCATTCCAAGAATTCACAAAACAGTGATCACATAGATAGCCAAAAAAGAAGAATGTGAGGAATCTGAAATTCTGAGTCTTCAGAGAATCCCAAGAGAATGAATACGACTGGAGCACAGTGATATCTGTCAGGGATCATCAGGGCTAATATTGAAAAGAACTTGAAAAGAAATCCTGAAAAATGGAATAGTACAATAATAGGGACACAAATAATGAGATGAAGATGGTACTTTTAAATAAATGTTGATGATTAAAAGACATTTAAAGGAATTTAAATATTTCCTTGATGAAAAGGGATGTTTCACAGTTGACAGTTTACACCTTCAAGTCAGAAAGTTCTAGACTTTTATGTTACTTCTGATACATACTAACTTGCTGACAAATTAACCACTTAACATTTTGTGTGGGTTTGTGCACAGCAAGGTCAGGAACAGGAACAGACTTCAGGGCACCACTTGTAGCAGCAGCTCCCAGATTTTGCAACCTACAAATGCCAGAGACAGCTTCAAATGTCAGTGAAAAAGCTTTTTCATCTGGGTGAATCTGGAAGCCCTTCTACCTAAAGCCCCTGGGGGAATTGAGCAGCTGATCTGAATCTCAGCCCTGAGCCAAGCCCTGGGGTGAGGAGGAGGAGCACTAGTGTGGTACAGCTGGAGACTGCTGTGGGGAGGAGCTCTTCTCCCAATTTCTGGGTAAAAAAGATTTTGGTTGCTCCCAGACCACTGCGCAGGCCAGCAGAGCAGTAAATTCCTCTCCCTTCATTGTGTCACTTTGGAAGAACTGAGAACTTACAGGTCCCCAGGGTATACCCTGCTCTTAAGAAAGGACTCAAAAGTCAAGTAACTGACTGAAAAAATGCCTAGAAAAAGGAAAATAAAAGAATGTAGAAAGTTTATTTCTTGGTGAACAGGTATTTTCTTCCATCCTTTCGGATGAGGAAGAACAATGCATAGTGTCAGAGGAAGTTAAGACCTCTAAAATCTCCAAAATAAATATGCAATTGTCTCAGGCAATGGAAGAGCTCAGAAAGGATTTTCAAAATCAATTAAGAGAGGTGAAGAAAAAATTGGAAATAGAAACAAGAGTGGAGCAATAAAATCATGAAAAGTGGTTCAACAGCTTACTAAATGAGACCCAAAAAATGCTGTATAAAATAACAAGTTTAAAAATAGGCTAACTCAATTAGCAAAAGAGGTCCAAAAACTCAATGAGGAGAAGAATGCTTCAAAAATCATAAATAGCCAAATAGAAAAGGAGATTCAAAAGCTCACTGAACAAAATAGTTTTAAAAAATTATGATGGAGGACATGGAAGATTGTGTGTGTTCATCCTTTGTTAACGAAGAAGACCATACCATCAGAGAAATAATGACATGACTTTCATTTGATTTTGTTTTTAGTGAGGAAAGGCTGTGCAGGTCACCAGCCTCACTTCTCCTTCAGAGCTGTCTGAATGCAGTGACCAGATACTTATCAGGAAGACTGGAGATGACCCAGCATGAGGCAATTGGGGTCAAGTGACATGCCAAAGGCCACACAGCTAGTGAGTGTCAAGTGCTTGAGATGAGGTTTGAACTCAGATCCTCCTGACTCTTGCACTGGTGCTGTATCCATTGCACCACCTAGCTTCCCCTCATGGAAGCTACTGACATTATGAGAAACCAAGTAAAGTGGTCATTCAATGAAATAGAGGACCTTCAAGAATTCTTGATGAAAAGATCAGAATTGAACAGAAAATCTGACTTTCAAACACAAGAGAAACATGAAAAGATAAATAAGAAAGAGAAATCATAAGGGATTTTGTAAAGTTGAATTGTTTACATTCATACATGGAGAGATAATATTTGTAACTCTTGAGAATTTTCTCAATGTTTGGGTAGTTGGAGGGATTACACACATACACATACACGCACGCACACACACACACATATATGTAGACATGTAGACAGAGAGCACAGGGTGAGTTGAATAAGAAGGGATGATATCTAATTAGAGTAATATATTGGGAGGAAAAAGGGAGAAGTGGATTGGAGAAAATTTTCTCTGACCAAAGAGGAAAGAAAAAGCTTCTTCAGTGGAGGAGAAAAAGGAGGAGGTGAGAGGGAAAAAGTGAAGGTTACTCTCTTCACATTTGGCTTAAAAAGAGAATAACATTTAATTTTCAATTAATTTGTTATGTTAATCTATTTTACACTACAGGAAAGTAGGTGAGAAGGGGACAAGTGGGGTGAGTGGGCTGATAGAAGAATGGGAAAATGGGAGGAGGGAGTTATTCGAAGTGAACCCTTTTAGGGAGGAACAAGATCAAAAGAGAGAACGGAAGAAATGAGGGGCAGGATTGGATGGAGTGAAATATAGTTAGTCTTACTCAGTGTGACTATTATGGAAGACTTTTGCAAAACTACGCATATATAGCCTGTATTGAATTGCTTGCCTTCTCATTGGAGATGAATAGGGAGCGAGGGAGAGAGATAAGTGGGAACTCAAAGTTTTATGAACGAATGTTGAGAATTGTTTTTGAATACAACTGGGAAATAAGAAATAGAGGTAATGAGGTATAGAAATCAATCTTGCCTTACAGGAAAAGAAAGAAGATGGGGATAAGAGACAGGAGGGGTGTGACAGAAAGGAGGGCATACTGAGTGCAGGGGTAATCAGAAAGCAAGGCGTTATGGGATGGGGGAAGGGAAAGATGGGGAGAAAATTTGGAATTCAAAATTTTCTGGAAATGAATGTGGAAACTAAAAATGAATTTAAAAATACTAAAAAAATTTTTTGATAGAATTCACTTGTAAATTCATCAGGCCCTGGAGATTTATTACTAGGGAGTTCATTTAGGGCTTGTTCAATTTCCTTTTCTGAGATGTGATTATTTAAGTACTCAATTTGCTCTTCTGTTATTCTTGGTAATTTATATTTTTTAAAATAATGATCCAACTCATTTAGATTGTCGAATTTGTGGGAACACAGTTGGCAAAATAATTTCTAATTATTGTTTTAATTTCCTCCTCATGGGAGGTTAGTTCATCCGTTTCATTTTTTGATGTTGGCAATTTGGTTTCTTTCTTTTTTAAATGATATTGACCACAGTTTTATCAACTTTATTTTTTCTGTCATAAAACCAACTCTTAGTTTTATTTATTAGTTCAATAGTTTTCTTAAACTCAATTTTCTTAATTTCTCCTTTGGTTTTCAGTATTTCTAATTTAGAATTGATTTAGAGATTTTCGATTTGTTCTTTATTGAGCTTTTTCAGACGCATGCCCAATTCATTTATCTCCTCTTTATGTATTTTATTCATTTAGGCATTCAAAGACATAAAACGTGCCCTAACAACTGCTTTTGCAGTATCCCACAAGATTTGGTAGGTTGTCTCATTATTGTCATTCTCTTGAATGAAGTTGTTGATTGTTTCAATAATGTGTTGTTAACCCACTCATTCTTTAGGATTAGATTGTCTAGTTTCCAATTAGTTTTTGGTTTATATTTCCATGGCCTTTGATTATATATAAGTTTTATTTCATTATGATCAGAGAAGGATGCATTGATTATGTCTGACTTTCTGAGATGGATTGTGAGGTTTTTAATGGTCTAGTACGTGGTCAATTTTTGGATATGTGCTAGTTAACACGGAGAAAAAGGTACATTCTTTTCTATCCCCATTAAATTTTCTCCAGAGATCTATCATATCTAACTTATATAGAGTTCTATTCACTTCTTTAGCTACTTTATTGTTTATATTGAGGTTATATTTATCAAGTTCAGAGAGGGAGAGGTTGAGGTCCCCCACTATTATAGTGTTGCTGTCCATTTCTTCCTGTAACTCCATTAACTTCTCCTCTAACAATCTGGATGCTATACCGCTTGGAGCATATATGTTTCTAATGAAATTTCTTCCCTGTCTATGGTGCCTTTTAGTAGGATATAGTTTCCTTCCTTAACTCTTTTGATTAAATCTATTTCTGCTTTTGCTTTGTCTGAGATCAGGATTGTTATCCCTGATTTTTTCACATCAGCTGACTCACCAAATATTCTGCTCCAATGTTTTACCTTTACATTGTGTGTATGACCCTGTGTCAGATGTGTTTCTTGTAAACAACATATTGTTGGATTATGGTTTTTAATCAATTCTGTTATCCATCTCCGTTTTGTGGGAGAGTTCATCCCATTCACATTCACAGTTATGATTACCATCTGTGTCTTTCCCTCCATTGC
Source organism: Notamacropus eugenii (assembly GCF_028372415.1). NCBI lineage: Eukaryota > Metazoa > Chordata > Mammalia > Diprotodontia > Macropodidae > Notamacropus > Notamacropus eugenii. The sequence continues at coordinate 9,242,027 of NC_092880.1, forward strand.
CTTTCCCCTTTTTTATGCTTTTAGTTCTCCCTTACCTTCCACAACAGTTTTAATTTTTGACCACAGCCTCCTTCAGTCTTCCCTCCCTTCTTTCCATCGCCCTCCCTTTTAATCCCGTTTTTCTTGCTACTTCTTCCCTACATTTTAGCCTCTCCTCCCTTTTATTTCCTCCTTCCCCTCCTAATGTCTATAGAGCTAATTGTATTTCCATACATAACTGAGTTTATTGTACCTTCCTTGAATCCAATAAGATGAGACTACCTCTCAAACAATGCTCATCTCCCTCCCCTCTTTCCCTCTTCTGTAATATATTTTTGTGCCTCTTCCTGTAAAGGAATTTATTTTTCTCTGTCTCCTCCTTTTCACCTCTCCCATTACAATCCGTTCCCACCCTTAAATCGCATTTGTTATCATCATATCATTTAATTTATACCCATTTCTTCTATCTAAGTATATCCCTTTTACTTTTCACAATAAATATACAATTCTCAAGAATAAGAGATATCATCTTCCCTTATAGGAATGTAAACAGTTTGCCCATATTGTATAAGTTTTTTCCCCTGTTTAACTTTTTACACCTCTCTTGAGACCTGTGTTTTAAGATCAAATTTTCTATTGAGTCCTGGCCTTTTCATCAGGAAGGTCTTGAAATCCCTTATTTCATTGAATGTCCATCTCCTTGCCTGAAATATTATGCTCAATTTTTCTGGGCAATTAATCCTTGGTTATAGTTCCAGCTCCTTTGGTTATGGAATATCTTATTCCAGTTCCTTAGATCTTTTAATGCAGAAAATGCGAGGTTCTGTGTGATCCTGACTGTAGCACAGCAATATTTAATTTTTTCTTTCTGGCTCCTTGCAATATTTTCTCCTTCACCTGATAGCTCTGGAATTTGGTATAGATATTCCTTGGTGTTTGTAGTTTCCGTTCCCTTTTGGGAGGTGAATGTTGGATTCTTTCAATGGTTATTTTGCCCTCTGGGTCTAGGATTTCCACGCAATTTTCTTTGATGATTTCATGGATGATACCGTCCAACCTCTTTTTTTTTTCGTCATGGCTTTCTGGTAGAACAATAATCTTTAGATTTTCTCTCCTGGATCTATTTTGCAAGTCAGTTGTTTTTCCAATTAGATATTTTAAGTTCTCTTCCATCTTTTCATTCTTTAGATTCTGTTTGACTGATTCTTGGTGTCTCAAAAATTCATTAGGGTCTCCATGCCCAATTCTATTTATTATCCAATTGCTGTCTTCAGTTAAAGATTGATTCTCCTTCATCAGTCCAATTGTTCCTTTTAAGGAGTTATTTTCTCCCATTATATTTTGGACTTCCTTTTCCATTTGTCCAAATGTCATTTTTAAATTTTCTGTGATTTATTTTTTCATATTTTTAAAGTAATTCATCAATTGTTCTTCTATTTCTCAAATTTGGGTTTTAAGGTTAAGCCAAGATGATGGAGTAGAAAGATGCACATAGTCTAGTACTTACCCCACAGCCCAAAAAATACTTGTAAAAAAGACTAACAACAAATTCTAGAGCAGCAGAAACCACAGAATGATGGAGTAGAGATGATTTCCAGTCCAGGGTGACCTGGAAGGCCAACAGGAAAGGTCCGTTGCCTTGGACGTGGAGCTGACTGCAGCTCCGTCTTGGCCACATGGTGCTAAGAGGGAAAGGGCCAGAGCAGGCCTCAGGCCAGCAGCTGCAGCGAGGCTACACAGATCCCTTAACCCTCATGCGTCAAAGTTCAGTGAGAGGTCTTTTTCACCTCTGTGACAAGGGAGCAGGGTACTCCCCTAGCCCCAGCCCCAGGTGGTGGTGACGGAGGCAGAGGCAGCAGAAGCAGCAGGTAGCCCTTCAGGTTGTGGCAGGCATCAGGCAGAGTCCATTGTTCGATGGTTGTAGGGCTCAGCTTAAAGTCCATGAGGGAACTGAGCAGCTGATCTGAACCTCAGCCATAAGCCAGGCCAGGGAGTAAACTCATCTCCCTGCACTGTACCACCTTGGAGTAACTGAGAACTTACCAGCCCCCAGAGAATACCCTACACTTGACAAAGAAGTCAACAGTCAAGGAAATGGTTGGGAAAATGCCCCCCAAAAGGGAAAAAAGTAAGATTATAAAAGGTTGGTAAACAGGTATTCTCTCCCATCCTTCCCATGAGGAAGAACAATTTTACTGTCAGAGGAAGACATAAAATTCAAGGATTCTGCATCTAAATCCTCCAAAATAAATAGGCAATTGGTCCCAGGCCATGGAAGAGCTCAAAAAAGACTTTGAAAATCAAGTAAGAGAGGTGGAGGGAAAACTGGGAAAAGAAATGAGAGAAATGCAAGAAAATCGGGAAAAGCGAGTGAACAGTTTGCTAAAGGAGACCCATAAAAATGCCAAAGAAAATGACACCTTCAAAAATAGGCTAACTCAACTGGGAAAAGAGGTCCAAAATGTTAATGAGGAGAAGAATGCTTTATAAAGCAGAATTAGCCAAATGGAAAAGTAGGTTCAAAAGTTCACTGAAGAAAACAGTCCTTTAAAAATTAGAATGGAACAGATGGAAGCTAACGACTTTATGAGAATGTAAGAAATTACAAAACAAAACCCAAAGAATGAAAAAATGGCAGATAATGTGAAATATCTCATGGGAAAACAACTGACCTGGAAAATAGATCCAGGAAATAGAATTTAAAAATTATGGGACTACCTGAAATCCACGATCAATAAAAGAGCCTAGACATTATCTTTCATGAAATTATCGAGGAAAACTTCCCTGATATTTTAGAATCATAGGACAAAGGAAATATTGAAAGAATCCACCTGATAGAGATCCAAAAGGAGAAACTGCTAGGGATATTGAAGACAAATTCCAAAGTTCCCAGGTCAAGGAGAAAATATTGCAAACAGCTTGAAAGAAATAATTCGAGTATTGTGGAAATAGAATCAGGATAACACAAGATCCAGCAGCTTCTACTTTAAGGGATAGAAGGGATTGGAATATGATATTCTAGATTTCAAAGGAGCTGGGATTAAAACCAAGGATCACCTACCCAGCAAAACGGAGTGTAATACTTCAGGGGAAAAATAGTCATTCAATGAAATAGAGGATGTTCAAGCATTCTTGATGAAAAGACCAGAGCTGAATAGAAAATTTGACTTTCAAACACAAGAATCTAGAGAAGCATAAAAAGGCAAAGAGTAAGGAGAAATCACAAGGGGCTTACTGAAGTTGAACTGTTTACATTCTTACATGGAAAGAAAATATTTGAAACTCTTGAAGCTCTTCTCAGTATCTGGGTAGTTGGAGGTAATATATATACACACACAAACAGATACATATATAAATATATGGATGTTATATATATATATATATATATATATATATATATATATATATATATAGAGAGAGAGAGAGAGAGAGAGAGAGAGAGAGACAGATGGACAGACAGACAGACAGACAGAGAGACAGAAAGCATAGGGTGAGTTGCATATGAAGGAATCATATCTAAAAAATAAAATTACGAGGTGAGAGAAATATATTAGGAGGAAAAAGGGAGAAATGGAATGAGGCAAGTTATCCCTCACAGAAGAGGCAAGAAAAAGCTTTTCCAATGAAGGGGTAAAGGGGGGAGGAGAAAGGGAAAATGTGAAGCTTACTCTCATCACATTTGGCTCCAGGAAAGAAAAACATGCACACTCAATTTTTTATGAAAATCTATCTTACACCACAGGAAAATAGAGGAGAAGGGTGTCCGGCCTAACTGCTGTGGGCTGCCGGGTCCTTCTTACCTAACTTAGGTCTTTGGTGATTAGCCAGATAAACGTAATGAGAGAAGAGACCTCCAGAGTCAAACAGAAGTGTAGGCTTTATTCCCGGATACCAGCTACATGTCAGCATGCAAGACGAGTTATCCCCATGGAGCCCCCTTCTCCTTCTGGAGGAGAGAGGAACCCTCCCCCTCTCAGTATGCAGGGCTAGTGCTCCCCGCGGGGGCCCCTCCTGGAGCTCCCTTCTCCCTCCCGAGGAGTAAGGAAAAAGGAACCCTCAGGCTTTCCTGTCCCCATTTAAGCTCTCCCAGCTGCATAGTTCGCTGGTGGACACCGTGCGTGCTCTCAGCCCCTTAGCCAATTAACAACAGGTGTGCTCAGACCACGGACCAATCTCAAGGATGGGATGCTCTCCCCAGCAAGTTTCCACTGAGAAGAGGTGGAAAAACAAGACAGCTCGTGTTTCACTCCTCAATTCCAAGCTGTTCCCTGGGGGGCCTCGTGAGAGCTCTGAGGTTTAGAAGCCCTCACCTTTACCTGCCCTGAGAATGTTCACTTGAAAACCGAGCTTACACCCCAACAGAAGGGGATAAGTTGAGTGGGGGGGATGATGGAAGGGAGGGCATATGGGAGGAGGGAGCAATTAGAAGTATACACAATTGGGAAGGGACAAAGTCAAAAGAGAGAATAGAATAAATGGGGGGGGGGCAAGATAGGATGGAGTGAAATATAGTTAGTGTTACATAACCTGACTGTAATGGAAGTCATTTGCAAAACTACACATATGTAGCCTATATTAAATTGCTTACCTTCTCAGTAGGGATGGGTGGGGAGGGAGGAATGAAGACAAGTGGAAACTCAAAGTTTTAGGAATAAATGTTGAGAATTTTTTTTCATACAACTGGGAAATAAGAAATACAGGTAGGGGATATAGAATTTTATCTTGCCCTACAGGAGAAGAAGGAAGATGGAGATAAGGGAAAGAAGGGGTGTTAGTGGGGAGGCCAAATTGGTGGAAGGGGCAATCAGAATGCAAGGTGTTTTGGGGTGGGGAGAAGGGAGAGATTGGGAGAAAGTTTGGAACTCAAAATTTTGTGGAAATGAATGTTGAAAACTTCAAACAAATTTTAAAAAGTCCTTAAAAAACATGAGTTTTAAAATACTTCCTGAACCCTCCCAAGAATGATATTTGCGTTTGAGATCAGTCCATATTTTCTTCTGAAGTTTCAGATGGGAGTACAATCTCCATGCTGACCTCTTTGGTATTTGTGTTTTGGTCCTTCTCCCCATAGAAAGATTCCATGTTCTTTTCTGCTTTGCTTCTTCTTCATGATAATAACCCTTTTCCTGGCTTTTAAAGTAGATCTCTGCATCTATTGCACAGGGAGCTCTGTTCCACAGTTCCTGTGTCTAAAACTTGAGGCTATGTTTGAAGTGGACTTTGGTTCGTTCAGCTAGAAGCATAAATGCTTCAGTTTACCTGGTGGTAGGGTGGCTGGTGTTTGAAAGCAGAATCCATGTGAGGTCCTTTTGGGTTTCCCCACAATTGCACTGAAGTTAGCTCGTTAACTGTGGGTGTGGGGTGGTCTGGCTACAACAGGTCTCCTCTGATGAGCTAGAGCATAGGCAAGATCGGTGGTTAATGTTCCTGTCTTAGCTAATGTCTGCCTGATTCCCCTGGGGTGCTGAGGCATGCCTGGAGTCCTAGTGTTGGCAGTTGTTGGTTTTACCCCGCTGGGGCTCAGGATCTTTTCCTATTTTTTTGAGGTGGGGCTGTCTGTGAGCTCTCTGATTCTGCAGTGGTCCCCTTTTGCCACAGCAAAAGCCGTCTTTCTAGCCTCAGGGGCTGAGTCTGTTTTCCCCTCTGCTGCTCCCACTCTTCCAGGGCTTTTCCTGTGGAAATTCTTCTGGATTAGTCAAGCTCAACAAGGGAAGGGAGATAACAATTACCAATCATTTCGACATCTGGGCTCCTGGAACTGAAAATCCCCCATACATTTTATTAAAAGATACACAGATACCATTTTTATTGTCTGTGTTAACACGTTTTTAAGAATTGCTAACTGCTCCTTTATAAGCTCATTGCAGCCCATCAGTGTTGTGTGTGTTTGTGTGTGTGTGTGTGTGTGTGTGTGTGCGTGTGTATGCAATACTCAGTATCTGATGACAGGAATCAGGAATTTGTTTTTCATGGACCAGGGTACTTATTAACACAAGAGGTATTTCCACTTGAAATTAACTTATTAGAGCTTGGAAAATGTCTTTGATGAATAACCACGTGAAGAATATTTCGCTAAAGCACACCCAAAATGGGTTTTATTTATATAAAGACCTTTTCAACCATGAGTTAGGCACTGGAAATATTTGCAGCCTAAATTTGTCTGTGCGGGCCTGAAAACGTCACCATAGCTCCAGGCAAAATGTTGTTTAATTAAATAAAGTATGTAAACATGGTTGTTTATTTATTTGATGCCTTAAATTTTAAAAGGAACTTTCTTCTTTGGACTCCTTTAAGATAGATAGGCATATAACCGTGCATGTGTATGTGTGTGTGTGTGTTTGTGTTTGTGTGTGTGTTTTCAAATTTTATAGCCATACCAACTGAGACTCAAAAAATTAAGTAACCCATTTTCACACAGTTAAGAAATTTGGCGTTCTAAGGCAATTCTTGTTAGTCCAACGATCGTTCTAGAAGTAGCTTATACACTCTTGCCTGCTCCACTAATTTGTTTATATTATCAATCTTTATACTTAGATCTTGTACTCATTTGGAATTTATTCTTGTGTACGATGTCAGGCGTTGGTCTCTGCTAGTTTCTGTCACACTGTTATCCAGTTTGCCCAGGAAATTTTGTCAAACAGTGAGTTCTTATCCCAGAAGCTGGGGTCCTTGGATTTATCAACAGTAGATTACTATATTCATTGATTACTGTGTCTTGAGTACCTAACCGATTCCAGTAGTCTACCCTTCTGTTTCTTAGTCAGTACCAAGTGGTTTTGATAAATGCTGCTTTATAATACAGTTTTACATCTGGCAGACCTAGGCTACCTTCCCTAGCATTTCTTTTCATCAGTTCACTTTATATTCTGGACTTTTTCTTCTTCCAGATGAATTTTGTTATCATTTTTTCTAGCTCCAGAAAATACTTATCTGGTAATGTGATTGGTATGGCACTGAATAGGTAAATTAATTTGGGTAGCATTGTAATTTTTATTATATTGGCTCGCCCTCCCCACGAGCAACTGATGTTTTTCCATTTATTTAGATCTGACTTTATTTGCACTAAAAGTGTCTTGCAATTTTGTTCACATAGACCATGGGTTTGTTTTGGCAGGTTGACTCCCAAATATTTTCTGGTGTCTACCTTAGCTTTAAATTGGATTTTTCTTTCTATCTTTTACTGTTGGGCTTTGCTAGTAATATATAGAAATGCAGAAAATTTGTGGGGGTTTATTTTGAAACCTGTAACTTTGCCAAAGTTGTTTATTATTTCAAGTAGTTCTTTACTTGAATCTCTGAGATTCTCTAAGTATATCATCATATCATCTGTAAAGAGTGATAACTTAGTTTCCTCTTTGCCTGTTCTAAGTTCTTCAGTTTCTTTTTCTTCTCTTATTGTTACAGCTAAAATTTCTAATACCATACTGAATAATAGTGGTGATAATGGGCATACGTGTTCCACCACTGCTCTTACTGGGAATGCAACTACCTTATCTCCATTGCATATAATGCTTGCTGAAGGATTTAGGTCGACTTTGCTTATTATTTCATGGAAAGTTCTATTTATTCCTGTGCTCTCCAGTATTTTGTCAAAAGGTTTTTATGCATCTATTGAGAAAATCACGTGGTTTCTAATAGTTTTGTTGTTGACATGATCAATAATGCTAATAGTTTCCCTCATATTGAACCAGCCCTGCATTCCTGGTATAAATCCCACTGGATTATAATGTGTTATTCTGGTCATAAGTTGCTGTATTCTTTTTTGCTAATACCTTATTTAAAAACTGTACATCTTTATTCATTAGAGGACTTAGACTATAACGTTGTTTCTCAGTTTTGATTCTTCCTGGTTTAGGTATCCAAACCATGGGCAACTAGGTGGTGTAATGGATAGAACACCAGTGCAGGAGTCAAGAGGACCTGAGTTCAAATCTCACCTCAGATACTTGGCACTCACTAGCTGTGTGACCTTGGGCAAGTCACTGAACCCCAATTGCCTTATCCTGGGTCATCTCCAGTCATCCTGATGAATATCTGGTCATTGGATTCAGATGACTCTGGAGGGGAATTGAGGCTGGTGCCCTGCACAGCCCTCCCTCACTCAAAACAAAGTCAAGTGCATGTCATGTAATTATTTCTGTGATGACACGGTCTTCTCCAGAAACGAGGGATGAACACACACATCCAAACCATATTTGTATCATAAAAAGGATTTGGGAGGACTCTTTCTTCCCCAGTTTTCCCAAATAGTCTATATAGTATTGGAATTAACTGTTATTTAAATGTTTGATAGAATTCACTTGCAAATCCCTCTGTCCCTGGAGATTATTTCCCAGGGAGTTCATTGATGTCTTCTCCAATTTCTTTTCTGAGGTGGAGTTATGTAAGTATGCAGCTTCCACTTCTGTTTGTCTGAGCAATTCATATTTTTTTAAATAACCATCCATCTCATTAAGATTGTCGAATTTATTGGCATACAGTTAGGCAAAGTAATTTCTAATTATTATTGTAATTTCCTCCTTATTGGAGGTGAGTTCATCCTTTTCATTTTTGATACTGTCTATTTGGTTTTCTTCTTTCTTTTTTCTTAATCTCCTCTTTCTCTCTTTTATTCATGTAGACATTCAAAGATATAAAGCTTCAGTATCCCATAAGATTTGATAGGTTGTCCCATTATTGTCATTCTCTTGAATGAAGTTGTTGATTGTTTCTAGGAATTCTTGTTTAATCCACTCATTCTTTAGGATTAGTTTATTCAATTTGCAATTAATTTTTGGTCTATTTTTCAATGGCCTTTAATTACATATAATTTTTATTGCATTATGATATGAGAAGGATACATTGACTATCTCTGTCTTTCTGCACTGAATTGTGAGGTTGTATGCTATAGTACATGGTCTATTTTTGTGTATATGCCAAGAACCACTGAGACAAAGGTGTGTTCCTTTCTATCCCCATTGAATTTCCTCCAGGATCTCTCATATTTTAACTTATTGAGAGTTTTATGCACCTCCTTAACATCTTTCTTGCTTATTTTGAGGTTAGCTATATCAAGTTCAGAGAGCAGGAGGTTGAGGTCCCCCACTAGTATAGTTTTGTTGTCTATTTCTTCTTATAACTCCCTGAACTTCTCCTCTAAGTACCTGCATGCTATACCACTTGGAGCATATATGTTTAGTAATGATATTGCTCCCTGGTCTATAATGCCTTTTAGCAGGATATAGCTTCTTTCCTTATCTCTTTTCAATAGATCTATTTCTGCTTTTGCTTTACCTGAGATTAGGATTTCTACCTCTACTTTTTTACATTAGATGAAGCACAATATATTCTACTCCAACCTTTTACCTTTACCCTGCATATATACCCCTTTTTCAAATGTATTTCTTGTAAACAACATACTGTTGGATTATGGTTTTTAATAAATTATCTTACCCATCTCCATTTTGTGGGAGAGTTCATCCCATTCACATTCATATCCACATCCCATTCACACACACACACACAGACACACACACATATCTATGTCTTTCCCTCAACCCCTTTTCCCACTATTTGTGCTTTTAGTTCTCACTTTTCCCTTCCCTTCCACAATAGAGTTTTAATTTTTGACAACCACCTCCCTCAGTCTTCCCTTCCTTTTTTCAGTGCCTCTCTGTTTTACTTCCATTTGCCCTTACTAATTCTTTCCTTCCTTCTAATCTCCCCTCCCCTTTATTACCCCCTTCACCTCCTACTGCCTATAGAGCTGGCTGGATTTATATACTTAATTAAATTTCTTGTTCCCTCCTTGAACCAAATTGAATGTCTATCTCCTTGCCTGAAATATTACACTCAGCTTGGCAGGGTAATTGATCCTTGTTTGTACTCCCATCTCCTTTGACTTATGGAGCATCATATTCTAGTTCCTTCAGTCTTTTAATGTAGAAGCTGCAACGTATACTTGAAAGTATACTCTATACTTGAAAGGTTTGTTTCTGGCTGCCTGTAGTATTTTCACTTTTGCTTGAAAGTTCTGGAATTTGGCGATGTTATTCTTTTGTGTTTTTAATTTGGGATCCCTTTCTGGAGGGGAACTGTGAATTTTTTTAATGACTATGCTGCCCTCTTCTATCTTTTCATTGTTTAGATTTTGTTTAAATGATTCTTGACGTCTTATAGAGTCATTAGCTTCTACTTGCCCAATTCTAATTTTTATCAAATTGCTTTCTTCAGTTAACTTTTGCATCTCCTTTTCCATCTGTCCAATCATTTCTTTTAGGTAATTATTTTATCCACTTAGGTTTTATGCTTCCTTTCCCATTTGTCCAATTTTCCTTTATAAGGAGCTGTTCTATTCAGTGAATTCTTTTTTCATACTTTTAAAATCATTGGTAAGTTTTTCTTCTATTTCTCTAATTCGGCTTTGAAAGTGACTTTTCAGCTCTTCCAAGAGTGCTCTTTGTACTTTCGAGCAGTTCTTAATCCATTCTGAAGTTTCACATGCGAGTACAGTCTCAATGCTGACCTCTTTGGTATTCCTGTTTTGGTCCTTGTCCCCATGGAAATATTCTGTGATCTTTTCTTTCCTGCTTTGCTTATTACTCTTGATGACGAGACTTCCTGTGTGTAGCCTCTGGTTCTTTCAGCTAGAAGCTAAGGAACCTGGTGCTGAGCTGGCTGGTGTGAGAAACCAGAGGCCAAGAGAGGTCATTTGGTGTTTCCCTGGATTTGCCCTGGAGCTAGCTTGTTAACTCTGGGAGAAGGTGTGTTCTGGCCAGAGGAGTTCTCTCCTCAACTGAACTAGAGCAAAGGTAAGCTCAGTCATTGGTGATCACAGCTGCCCTAGTGTCTTCCCGTTTCCCCTGGGCGCTGCAGCACCCTTGGAGTCCTGGTGGTGGTGGTTGCGAGACTCCACCCCGCTGTGGCTTCAATTCTCCTCCACTTTCACTGAGGTGGGCCTCTCTGGGACATTCCTGGTCCTACATCACTGAAGGGATACTCCTTAGCACTTTTCCTAACCTGAGGTGCTAGGAGACTGTTTGTTCCTTCTGCTGATCCCACTGATCCTGGATATTTGAGGGAAAGTATTTTATGGTTATTTCAAGGTCAACAAGGGGAGGGGAGATGGTATTTATCTATTACTCGGCCATTTTGGCTTCTGGAAGTTCAAGTAGATTGCTTACAGACATTCAGTCAGGGGACTGTTACTCTCAGGAGCAGCTGCTGCAGACACCTGAGGGTCCACAGCTCTCACTTGCTCAGTTCTGCTGGACCCTCATCCTGGGGTGTTTTGCTTGAGATTCCACCATGCTACCACTGCCTCAGTCCACCCTGGGACTTTTCTGTTCGACCCTGTGGTGGCAGGGACGCCCTGTGCTGTGCACTGTATGCTCCTCCACCCCTGTGGAACATATCCCTCCCCGTCAACCTTCCAGTCTTCCCTGGTCATGAGACGTTTTCTTAATATGATATTCTGATTATCATGGTCAAGAGAGAGATTTTATATAGGGAAACATTTTAAAGGAGTTTTTTTCATATTGTAGAGACTGTCTGGGGTAGAATAGAAGTATTATTTTCTATCAATGATGAAGTCCTTAGAGATTCCTGTTTTCAGATGACACTGTGATGATAAAATTTGAGTTCTATAACATCATAAACTGATCACAAGGAGATCCCTAAGCCCATAATCGATCAAAAGCTTAATCATTGTTGTACAAATGTGATATTCACAAGGCCTGCAACAACCATGAATATCCCAGCACAATTCTGAATCATTAAATTCAAGAGACTCTCCACATGGAAGACAGAACAAAACATTTCTTTAAATATCATAAAATCAAATCCCAACAACAGAAAGCCAAATCCATTGCAGCAACAAAGAAATCTATACACAGTAACAACCATCCCCAACCCTTCCTTGTGTTAGACTTCCCACAAACCAACTTCCTTAAACAAATCACAAACAAGCTCTCCCACTCAAACTAGTTGCTTCCTTTCCCACCTCTTATTGCTCTGTGACTAACTTCCTCTCAGCATTGCTCTAGTTCTGCCTTTTCCTGCTCCACCCTCCCTGTTCCACGTGACTTGACTCATGTGACTCAGGCTTCCACGTGATTTAAACAGGTCACATGGACTTATTAATGGATGGGAAAGGTCTTCCTATTAAGAAGCAAACTAACATTAATAATAAACAAAAAGTGCATTATCAATACAGTCATTAACATAGAAAAATATTAAGAAAATAGAAAATACCTATAGCCCAAATTATGATATTCTATTGGATGGCCAGCCCGTAAAATTGGTCTTAATTATTTATCTATTTTTGTAGCTATATCTAATTTATATTCCTATATCTATCTTTCATGTATATAACAGATACACACACATATATATGTACACATGTAAAATAGATTTCTAAGATATCTCTATCATTCATTATCATTTCTAAAAGTAGCTTGTGTTTAAATAATTTTAATGTATTTATATTTGCTAATTTTACATTTATGTTACATGTATTTGTCGGACTTTGTTTCTCCTCCAAGGGAAGGTCTTTCTGAGTAGGAATTGTTTTATTCCTTACATTTTTATGCTGTTGTTTTTGTTGTTGTTTTTATCCCTTTGTGTCTGACTCTTCATGACCTTACACTCTGTACAATCCATGGTATTTTCTTGGCAAATATACTACAGTCGTTTGTTATTTCTTTCTCCAGCAGATTAAGGCAAACAGAAGTTAATTGACTTGCCCAGGATTACACAACTGGTAACCCTCTTAGGCTGGATTTGAAGTCAGGTTTTCCTGACTCTAGGACCAACGTTCTAATCCCTGAGCCACTAGCTGCTTCCTAGGCAGACAGATGTTAAGTGAGGTGTTTAAGGTCACACAACTAGCAAGTTTCTCAGGCCAGATTTGAATTCCGTCCTTCCTGATTCCAGATTTGGTGCTCTATTCACTGAGTCTTCTAGTTACCTCACCTATATACTTGTATATACCTGTTTATACATCTCTTTATTGTTATTTTCCTGTCTATCAGTCTATGTCAGTCAAATTGCTAATGATAAAGGCTATGTGTATTTTATGCATATGGAAAATAATGAGTTTAGAAGGAAGAGAATGAATTAGATTGTTTTGAGGTAATTAAAAAGCACTTTCCATAACTCTCTAGACTGTTTAAGTTGTCAGGAGTGGGACTGTCATTGTATAAATATGATGGCAGCATGTTCTTCCCATATTGCTTACCCTAACTATTTCAGAATTTTCTTTTAAAAATTCATGATTTGTTTATTTTAGCATTTTCAACAAAAATCAAATTCTGCACTCTTTTTTTCTTCAGTCCCTACCCCATCCACTGAGAAGAAAAGCAATATGATAATGATTATACATGTGAAATCATTTAGAAAATATTTGCATATTACAAAAAATAAGAAAATATTCGTTTTTATTTCAGTCTGCACTCAGAGTTCGATAGTTCTCTGCCTTGGGGTGAATGGCTTTTTTTTCATCATGAGTCTTCTGGAATTGTCTGGGATCATTTTATTGCTCAGAGTAGCAAAATGATACATGGTTGAACGTTATCAGAATGTCACTCTTATTGTGTACAATGTTCTGGTTTTGTTCATTTTACTTTGCATCAGTTTTAAACCTTTTGGTACTTACTAGCTATGTGATCTTCAGCAAATCCTTTACTTTTTCTCTGCCTATTTCTCCATCAAAGTAAAGAGAATGCTGGGCTATAAAATCTGTAATATCAGTAAAGTCCGTTTCTTCTCTAAATCTTTATCTTACAACATTGACAATCACAGCCCATATGTAAGCACGTATGTATATATGTGTACTTCTATGTGTGTGTGAAGATTCATGCAACCTGTCTAAACATATCAATAGTGTGTATATAGGTACATGTATAAACATGTGTAATAAGTAGGTGTTCAAATGAATGTGTGTACATGTACACATGAATATGTAATTACATGCGTGTGATGAGAAGAGAACACAGTAGGGGTCCAGATATTACCTGCTTGGATATTAAGGGGAAAAATATTCTTAGTGTTAACTATAAAGATTGGGAAAGATGCAAAAATATAAAGACAAAAACATTTCAAAGACACTAAATGGCTAACTTCAATTCTAGAACATTAGTGTTGAAGAATGCTAAATACGTCCTTCTAGAATAGTGATGAATTAAATATGGAGAATGAGACATATATTTTTGAATATGGCTGTTAGGATTTTATTATTTTTAAAAAAAATCATTTACAAAGATCAGTTTCAAATTCTCTCCCTTCCTTCAGTACCTTTTGCACTCATTGATATGACAAGCATATGACATCATGCAAAACATATTTCCAAGATAAGAATTTCAGGCATCGTTTTAAAAAGTACTTTTTTGAGTTGGTATTGTTGTATTGCATGTGTTTTCTTTTTTAATTGTAGGATTGTGTGGGTGGGAAAGCAAATTTATGATTATTCATGAAAATAAAAAGTAAAATTAAATTGAAGTCACATAAGAATGAAATATTTTCCATTCCATTTGAAGTATCACATAATGAAAGCTGATTTTGTCTGCATGAAGTCAACCTATGTGAGTTATTTTAGGATCATTTCTTGCAACTGATAGGATTCCAGCATCCTGTGACATCATTCCCTAAATCAAGCTGTTTTTTGAATCAATAGGAGACTTGTAACTGAAGCAAACAAATTTCAGGAAAAGTGAATTTTCAGCTGCAAAATGTCAATATCATGATTATAAAAATAAGAGGCACTATGTTCCACAGAATAGTTGCAGGGATTAGTTGCTGAATCACCTGATTTATTCATCGTCAATGTATGTGCCAGGTATAGAAATACAATGAGAAACAGTGTGGTATACTAGACAAAACACTCAATTAAGAATCAGGAGTTTAAAACTTTCACTTGATCACTATGATAATCTAACTTTGTGATTCTGGGCAAGTTTTTTGTTGTTATTGTTATATTACCCCCCACTTTATGATCCTTAATTTATTTTTAAAAATGAGGTTGCAAAAATGGATTATATTTCATCTATCAAGCTCTAATGATCTAATGACATGGAGACAAGCATGATCAATGAGAAAAAGCATTTCTGTATATCAGTTTCCTGAAGGCCTGCTTCACGTCTTTGTTCCTCAAACTGTAAATTAGGGGATTCAACATGGGGTTCACTACTGTATAAAAGACAGAGGCCACTTTGACTGTACGCCTTGAGTTTTTGGAATTGGGAACACAGTACAAGGAAAGGATGGTTCCACGGAAAATGGTGATGGCTGTCAGGTGGGAGGCACAAGTGGAGAAGGCTTTACGCCTCCCACTGGCTGATTTCATCCTTATTACAGTGCCAAAAATAAAAGTGTAAGAGGCAAGGATGATGATCAGGGTACTCACCTCATTGAATGTAGCAAAACCAAAAAGCAGTAAGTGTGGGACATGGATATTTGAGGAAGAAACAGAAATAAGAACAGTATATTCACAGAAAAAGTGGTTGATGATTTTGTAGCCAGAGAAAGTTAATTGTAGGGCAAAGCATAGGAGTACAAAGGGACCAAACATGCCCCAGAGATAGGATCCAGCCACCAGCAGGGCACAAAGTCTCTGAGACATGGCAACTGTGTAGAGCAGGGGATTGCAAATGGCCACAAAGCGATCATAGGCCATCACAGCAAGTAGGAAGGACTCCGTAACCACTGCAGTACAAGACAAGAAATATTGTAGCATGCAACTGGAGTAAAAGATGCTTTTATCCTTTATAACTAAATTCTCCAAAAGCTTTGGTGTGACAATGGAAGAGTAACAGAAATCTACAAAGGACAAATGGCTAAGAAAATAGTACATGGGAATATGAAATTTGGGATTTACTTTGATGATTAAGATCACGCCAAGATTCCCTATGACTGTGATGATATACATGGCCAGGAACACCAGGAAAAGGAATACTTTGAGCTCTGGATAATCGGTGAATCCTAAGAGTATAAATGTGGTCACAACACTCTGATTGCTGTCAGTGTTCATCATGGCTCATGGAAAGGGAAACAGGGACTCAATCTTGTAGAGCATAACAGCATGTAGAATAAAGACAAAATTGTTCTGGACCCTCTTTCTGTTCCTATGAAGACAAGAAAATGAGAAGAAATATGTTTTGGGGTTAGGTTTTCATACAAGAATAATTGTTTTTTGTGGACAATTTCTGTGAATATGCTTGGGAGAGTTATTTACAGGGACAGATATATCATTTAAAAATCTCTGTTAAATTTCATCTAACATTAACAATGTTTCTAACTCTTCTGATATATCATTTTAAAAGTATTGTTGTGTCCCTGATGTCACCAGCATGACCACTCCCATCACTGTTGACAATGATGTCACTTTCCAATCTTTTCATCCTAATTGATTTTATTCACTTTTTTTCTACATGGTCTTGATGACTAATCAAAGTACTATTATTTATCAATACTTTTTAATACTTAAATTCTTTATTATTTTTAAAGCACAGACACTTGGTCAGTGCCAAGGTGACAGAGTAAAGGCAGGGACGCAACTGAGCTTTCCCCCAAACCCTCCAAATAACGTTAAAAATTACTCGAAATAAATTTGAGAGCACCAGAACCTAGATAAACAACAAGTGAAACAATTTTCTAGTCCATGACAACTTTGAAAGTCAGATGGGAAGGTCTGTTGTACCAGGGTGAGAGAGGAGTGTAGTCCAGTGCAGGGTGCACCAGTACAGACCAGGCCCCAGTAAAACAGGAGCAGGTCTTGTATCAGCAGAATTAATGAGACTGGTGGTGGATTCCAGACCTTTCAGCCCACAGACAGTAAGAGGATTGGATAACGGGTCAGAAGATTTACAGAGGTCCCTTTGGTGGCATTGCTTTTCTTGCATCTGGGTGGCATCAGTAAGTCTTAGTCCTAGTGCAAGGAGGAGCACTAAAACAGTAGAGATCATGGCCTGAGTGGAGGGGGGACCCTGTTCACAGTTGCAGAGTTCAAAAAAATGCCTTTGGCTGCTCACAAAGCAGTGCACAGTACAGGAGAGTAGTAAACATACCTCTCCTTAGACCATACCACGTTGTAAGAGCCAAAAACTTACAGGTCTCTAAAACTACTTCTGAAAAGAGCTGCATGAAAAACCTGAAACTTAGGGCAGTTCCCTCTCCACTTGGAAAGCAGAAGCACACTTTAACATAGACTTAAAAGTCAAGAAAAAGAGTGGAAAATGAGCAAACAGAGAAAAATTTGACCATATAAAGCCACTATGGTGACAAGGAAGGTCAACACACACAGTCAGAAGACAGCAAAGTAAAAATTCCTTCATCCAAAGCCTCAAGGAAAATTATGAATTGGTGTCAGGCCATAGAAGAGCTCAACAAGGATTTTAAGAAAAGAACGTGAAACATTGGGAAAGAAATGAGAATGGTTCAAGAAAATCCTGAATAAAATAGTTAACACCTTGGTAAAGGAGACACAAAAACACTGAAGAAAATAACCCCTTAAAAGGAAGAATAAGTGAAATGATAAAAGGGGCACAAAAATCCAATGAAGAAAAGAATGCCTTGCAAAGTAAATTTGGCCAAATGGAAAAAAAAGTATAAAAATTCACTGAAACTTCCTCATTAAAAATTAGATTTTTTAAAAAGGAAAAGGAGGAACAAAAGCTCCCTGGGCAAAATAATTCCTTAAAAGTTAGTATTGGCCAAGTGGAAGTTAATGTCTTTAATGAAACATCAGGAAACATTAAACAAAATCAAATGAATGAAAAGTGTTGGGACTGGAAGCTCAATTCCGTGTGGACAGTCTCGGGCAGGTAAAAGTGGGACTTCTAAATCTTAGAGTCTTACGAGGCCCTCCATGAACAGCGGGGGTTCGAGAAGGTCAGACCGAGCTAGCTCGGCTAGCTCGGGTATTTCCGCCTCTCCCCCGGAGATACCTGATGGGTGGAGTCTCCCTGCCCTCGAGGTCGTCCCGGATTGGAGCACACCTAGTTACCTAACAGCACGGTATTGAGATGCAAACTGTGTGGCTGAAGATTAAGTAGGATTGAGGAAGCCTAAAAGCTCTCTTAGCACGTGTGGAGCCAAAGAGAAAAGTAGGGCTCCGCTTCTTTTCTTTCCTCTCTCCCCTCCCCCTCTCTCCCCCGCTTGTACTTCTACTTCCAATCCCTTAAATCTCCCCCTCTTCGTCCTAAGAAAGAAGACCCCCTGCACTTGTAACCGAAACCCTGTAATAAAGCTCAACCCCTGTTTGACTCTGGAACGTCCTTTCTCTCATACGTGCATCCGGCGTGGCCAGCCAAAGACCTGGACAGGTAAGAAAGACTCGGGTAGCCCAATACAGGCCTCTAGGCTTGGCAGAAAAGAAAACGAAAGAAAATGTGAAATCTGTCACTGGAAAAAAATAACTTACTTGAAAAATGTCTAAAGAGGGATAGTTTACTATTTATTGAACTACCTGAAAGCCATGATCAAAAAAAGGGGCCAGCCACTATCTTTCAGGGAATTATCAAAGAAAACATCCCGGATATTCTAGAGCCAGGAAGTAAAACAGAAATTGAAAGAATGTACTGATCACCTCCTCAAAGATCACAACATGAAAACTCCCAGGAATATTATAATCAAATTCTAGATCTCATACATCTAGGAGAAAACAATGGAAGTAGTCAGAAAAAAAATAACTCGAATATCATGGAGCCACCGTCAGGAAAAGCACAAGGTTTGGCACCTTCTGCATTAAAGAATTGGAGGGCTTGGAATACAGTATTCCTGAGGAAAAAAGAGCTAAGATCACAACCAAGAATCACCTCCCATCAAAAGTTAGTATACTCCTTTCGGTGGGGAGGGAATGGAAATTTACTGAAATGGAGGACTTTCAGGCATTCCTGCTGAGCAGAACTAAGTAGAAAATTTGACTTTCAAATAGCAGATGCAAAAGAAGCATAAAAAGGTTAATAGGAAAGAGAAATCATAAAAGATTCAATAACGTTAAACTGGCTATATTCTTACAGGGAAAATTCTATTTTTAACTCCTAAAAACTTTGCAATTATTAGGGCAGTTAGAAGGAGTATACATAGAAAGCAGAGGTGTGAGTTGAATGTGATGATATCTGAAATTAAAAAAAAAAAGGTAACAAATGAGAAAGAAGAATGCACCGGGAGAAGAGGAAAGATAAGGGTAAAATGAGATAAATTTTCTGACATAAAGGAGACCTGAATGAGATTTTGTCAGGGGAAGGAGGAAAATAATGACAGTGGGGATGGGAGCAGATGACCCTTACTCTTATTGGAATTGGCTCAAAGAGGGAATAATCTACACACTCAATTGGTGGTAGAAATCTGTCTTATCATAGGAAAGTACGAATGGATGGGAATAAGAGTAGGTGGGGGAACTGACAGAAAGGAGGAAAGGATAGTTTGGGGGAGGCAAAAGTCAGAAGCAAAACAGTTTGAAAAAATGAATGTGGAAAAAGAAGAGAGAGAGAGAGAGAGAGAGAGAGAGAGAGAGAGAGAGAGAGAGAGAGAGAGAGAGAGAGAGAGAGAGAGAAGGAAGGAAGGATAAAGGGGAAAAACAGGATAGGATGAAAGAAAATTTGTAGTTGATAATCATTACTGTGATAAAATTGAAGTGAATTTCTTTGATAAAACTTCATTTTGCAAGCATGCAGAAAAGTGAGTCACATAAATGTACAGAAATAAGATCCATTCCCCAACTGATAAATGGTCAAAGTATATGAACAGGCAGTTTTCAGACAAAGAAATCAAAATTATCAATAGTCACATAAAAATACTTTAAGCAACTATTGATGAGAGAAATGCAAATTAAACAAACTTTGGGTTACTACATCATATCTCTCAAACTGACTAGTATGACAGGAAAGGAAAATGGCAAATGTTGGAGGGGTTGAGAGAAAATTAAAACCCTAATGTACTATTGGTGAAGTTATATACTGACTCATCCGTTTTGGAGAGCAATTTGGAAATATGCCCAATGGGTTATAAAACCAGGCATGATCTTTGATCAAGCAGTATGATTACTAGGTCTATATCACAAGAGATTCAATAAAAAAGGAAACACGAAAAGTGTCTTGTATCAGCAAGGACCCCAGAATACACAGGAGGACCTACCGTCAAAATTCTTACATCTATTTTTCTAAAAGGAAAGAAAATTTTAAGTGGTCAACAATCTACTTTAATCAAGCACATATGTCATTCACTTAGTTCAGGGGGAAAAGTCAGCACCCTGAACATCAGAGAAAATATACACAGAAATTACAAGCAGAAACTACAAACAGAAAGACCAACAGACAGGGCTTCTAACTGTCTGAGCATAGACAATACATGCTTCATTACCAGAGAGAGAAGCACCAACATCTGGGTTTTCAAAACTGGAAGAGTGGGTCTTCTTAAAATGGCTGTCCAGAGTATCATCTGGCAAACAAACCTTCTTCCCAAAAATAAGCCCTAAAGTCAAATCTCACCTCAGAGTATTTATACACTTGTCACAGCTGGAGGGCAGGATCCTCTGACCTAGAGCCTCAATAGAAATTCAGAAAAGGTTCTCGAGGCCTATAAATGGGTGGAGAACATCTAATTAACATCATATTCCACCCTAAGATCTTTCATGCCCATAAAATAGGCAGCTTGAATCAGAATAGGTGTTAACATTTTAAGTAAATACAACATAATTCCCATAAAATAAACACATTGTGAGCTTTACATTTGCAGAATATATAATATAACATCATTCTTTAAGGGTCAGTCTTTGGGGAGTGAGTGATCGGTTCTTCCTTCCTCAATCCAAAACAAAATGTTCAAATAAAATCCTTTTGGGAGTGTGTCATTCTCCTCACACTGACGTGGCAGGCACTCTCAGTTATAGGCTCTAATGAGCAAAGTCCTAGTTGTAATAATGCTCCAGCATCAATTTCCAAGTTCTGAGGGGTGGCTGGGCAACAAAGTCATCAGGGTGAAGTCCTTAGAGATACCTGGCACTTCCTCCCACCCTTCATAGACAGCTCTACCCCCTGGGTCCCAAACTACCCCAGGAGAACAGTGCAAAAAAGCTCACTCAGTGCTTTGCTGTGCAGTACCCATCTTGCCCCAGGGCTAAACTTTGAAGTCCTTTGAACTCCCGCCTGGGTTTGCACTCAGGTAACTCTCCACTCCTGTTCCAGGGCTCACCTTTCCATGGTGGGCACACAAGCAGTTCTCCACTGCTGATGGGTCATTTCGCAGGCAGTTTTCTGCTCCTGTTCCATGGCTCTGCATGCAATAAAATCTCAGGGCATTCACCCCTCCAACATGGTCTGAAGACTGGCTAATTCACTCACGCCCTGGCTCTGGCCATCCCCACCTCCCAGAATTCTACCGAGCAATAGCCACCACAATTGGGAAACAATGAACAATTATCCCAGCCCCCATACTTTCCTTTTAGTTTGCAGACCCTGCCCAATTATGCCATAATAAATATATCAGCAAGGACCCCAGCATGCACAGGAGGGTCTGCTATACTGCTTCTTAGATCTGCTTTTCTAAAAAGAAAGCGGCTTTTGAGAGACCAAAAATCTACTTTAATCAACAGCATATATCACTCATTTAGTTCAGGGGAAAACGTCAGCACCCTGAAATTCAGATAAAATACAAATAGAAATTACAAACAGAAAGACCTTCACGCAGGGCTTCCAAATATCTGACCATAGATATATACACACACGCATACATACATAGAAACATCATTACCAGAGAAAGAAGCACCAACACCTGGGTTTTCAAAGCCGGCCCCTTAGAGTCTCGTCTTGTCAAACAAACACTTCCAATATGTAAGGCCCAAAGTAAAACCTCACCAAAGAGCTCACTTTTTCAGAGCTGAAGGGATGGACCTACACACATAAAATATTCATAGGAGATTTATTTTCTAGTGGTGGTAAAGAATTGGAAATTCAGGAGATGTTAATCATCCTAAATTCATATGATTGTAATGGAATATTATTTTGCTTTAAAAAATGGTGGACACTACCCAAATTAATATACTTATTTAGTGCCATACCAATTAAACTATCAGACAATTACTTTCTAGAGCTGGATAAAATAATATCAAAATTCATTTGGAAAAACAAAAGGTCCAGAATATCAAAGGGACTAATGAAAAGAAATGCATGGGAAGGTGGCCTAGCGCTACCAGACCTTAAACTGTACTATAAAGCAGCAATTATCAAAACCACTTGGTATTGGCTAAGAAACAGAGAGGTAGACAAGTGGAATAGACTTGGCACTCAAGATGCAGTAGGCAAGGAATATAGCAACCTTCTGTTTGATAAACCCAAGGACCCCAGCTTCTGGGATAAGAACTCATTGTTTGACAAAAATTGCTGGCAAAACTGGATAACAGTGTGGCGGAAATTAGGCATAGACCCATACCTGACACCGTACACAAGAATAAAGTCCAAATGGGTACATGATTTAGGTATAAAGATTGATACCATGAATAAACTGGAGAAGCAAGGAATAGTGTATTTATCAGATCTATGGAGAAGGGAAGAATTCTTTACTAAAGGAGAGATAGAATGCATTATGAAATGCAAAATGGATAACTTTGAGTACATTAAACTGAGAAGTTTTTGCACAACCAAACCCAATGCAACCAAAATCCGGAGGGATGTAGTAAATTGGGAAAAAATTTTTACAGCTAAGCTCGGGGATAAAGGCCTCATTTCTAGAATATATAGAGAACTGACCCAAATGTATAATCATACAAGTCATTCCCCAATTGATAAATGGTCAAAGGATATGAACAGGCAATTTTCAGAGGAAGAAATTAAAGCTATCTATAATCATATGAAAAAATGCTCTAAATCACTATTGGTTAGAGAGATGCAAATCAAAACAACTCTGAGGTACCACATCACACCTATAAGATTGGCAAACATGACAGAACAAGAAAATGATAAATGCTGGAGAGGATGTGGGAGAGTTGGAACACTAATTCATTGTTGGTGGAGCTGTGAGCGCATCCAAGCATTCTGGAGAGCAATTTGGAACTATGCCCAAAGGGCTACAAAAATGTGCATACCCTTTGACCCAGCAATATCGCTACTAGGACTATATCCCCAAGAGATCATAAAAATGGGAAAGGGTCCCACATGTACAAAAATATTTATAGCAGCACTCTATGTAGTTGCCAAAAACTGGAAGTCAAGGGGATGTCCATCAATTGGGGAATGGCTGAATAAATTATGGTATATGAATGTAATGGAGTACTATTGTGCCATAAGAAATGATGAACAAGAAGACTTCAGAGAGGCCTGGAAGGACTTATATGACCTGATGCTGAGTGAAAGGAGCAGAACCAGGAGAACTTTATGCACAGCAACAAGCACAGTGTGTGAGAGTTTTTTCTGGTAGACTTAGATTTTTGTAATAACACAAGAACTTCTGAAAAAAAAAAAAAATCCCAATGGTGGACCTCAAGGCAAAATGCCTTCCACACTCAGAGAGAGAAATATGGAAGTCACTCACATAATGTAGCAGATCATGTTTGTGTATGTGTATCTGTTTGTGTATCATGTTCTGATTTGTTATACGGATTCTTTCATTTATCTTAGTCTGACTACATAGCATGACTATAGTGAAAATATACTCAATAGGAAAGTATATGTAGAATCTATACAGAATTGTATGCAGTCGTGGGGAGGGAGGGAGGTAGTGGGGGGTGGGTGGGGAGGGATAAAATCGCAATTGTATGGCAGTGATTGTTAAACATTAAAAAAAGAAAAAAATTAATAAAAAAAAAAAGAAAAAAAAAGAAAAAAAAATGGTGGACACGATGGTCCCAGAAAAACATGAATTTATACGAATTGATGCAAAATGACATGAGTCGAAGGAGAAGAACATTGTATACAGTAACAGCAATATGAATAATAATGTACTATGAATAACTTAACGATTCTTAGCAATACAATGATCTAAGACAATTCTGATGGGCTTATGCTGAAGGTGTTATCTGC
The DNA here is from genome assembly GCF_028372415.1 of Notamacropus eugenii. NCBI lineage: Eukaryota > Metazoa > Chordata > Mammalia > Diprotodontia > Macropodidae > Notamacropus > Notamacropus eugenii. Next base: position 9,265,993 of record NC_092880.1, read on the forward strand.
CTCCAGAGAAAGAACTGGTAGAGCCTGAAATCAGATCAAATATACTTTTCTTCTTTCCTTTCTTTTTTCTTGTTTCTTTGTCTGTGTTTGCTTTCGCAGACTGACTTGCACAGAAATGTGTTTTGCATGACTACACATGTGTAATCTATGTCAAATTGCTTTTTTTCTCAATGGGACACAGAGAGAAGGAAAGAAGAAAATCTGGAAGTCAAAGTTTGAAAAAAAGAATGAGAGATGTTTTTGCACACAATTGGGAAAAATAAAATATTAGATATGACTTTAAAAATAAAGAGTCAGAGACATCTCTGGTTATAACTCATCCTACCTGAACTAGTGTTTTTGAAGATCTTTTTCAACTCAGATTCTGTGATCTAATCAATTAATACTTTGCTTTTGAATTACTCGCTTTTTTATTGGTGTTGCTATAGACAACAAGTGCACAGCATCTGGCTCACAGCTTTCTGGCACAATGCTTAGTTATCATGAAAACAATGAGATAACCTTTGCTTGCTGCATCATTTTCTCAGTTATCCAAAAGAATTCAAAATAATAGGATAGTTTTTATGGAGTTTCCTCTCCCATAAGTATACTTTATCATGTCTGTTTGGCCATGTATTCATTTGTGTTGGAAGGAAAAATATGCATCTATCCCTTTCTCTTCTTTCATTCCAGGACTATTTTAAAAAAATCCTCTGAAGACCTTCTGAGTTGCTGCTAACTTTGTGTTTTATCATACAACCAATACTACATCCAAATAATTGTGTTTCTAACTAAACCACTTTTCTCTTTCAGAAGAAGAGCTTGAGAAAAATTTATCAGTTATTTTGCTAAGGTGTATTAACGATTTTGATTTTTGATATTCATTGAAATAAAAAAATCAAAGAAGTCTTTCTATTCTTTTTCAAAACAGTATATAAGGTGACATTTTTATGTCTCCTAATGTAGAAATACCAAATAAAAACTCTGATTTTTGAACACATTTACTTAGAGATGGATATTAAACAGTTCATAATAGATCTTGAATTGAAGCTATTCAAAAGTCAACTTTTGTTCATAACATAATAACGTCTCTGACCCCTGCAAGTTGTCTTCTAAATTCATGCCGTTGACCAGAAGAATTTTGTTTTTTTCATTTGACAGGGTAAAGGAGGTAGAGTACAACTCCATTACTCTTTCCCTTAAATTCCTACCCCACACTTCGTAAGGTAATATAAGGAGGTTGACCCTCTGCATGAAAATCACAAGTGTTGGTCTAGTCATATAAAGATAGTAAATAGAACTTATTTTAGTTTCATAAACGTACCAATTTCTGAAGGGTAGGAATAGGTGTGAGCATTAGTTTCTAGACTTTGGTTATTTGTTGTATTAATTTATTAATTTTTGATGACCTTTATGCCGAGCAGCTCAAATGAATTCAAAACTCCTAATTAAATAGGTTGGTCATAAATCATGACTAATTGCATTTCATCAAAGTTAGGAAACCAGAAAGTATTAGTTCCAGGATCAATTAGTACATGGCTAATTGTGTTTTTATGACTGGTAATCAAACACATTCCCACATGCATATTTCTATAGATGTCAGTCCCTCTCTTCTAATCACCCAGACTTGAAATCTATGTTTTTTGCTTCTTTTCTGCTTTACTATTTCTTTCACCTCTTTCAATGAAACACTTTTCACATCCTGTTATTTATACTTCCACCTTGTCCGTCATATCTCCTCTCTTCTCATCTAGTCACCATTCCTGTTTGGATACTCACCACTCCTCACATCAAATATTTCAAAATCTTCCAAGCTGATCTTCCTCCCTCCATTTTCTTACCCTTTCAATCTTTATTTTGTCCAGCTTCCGAAATAATCTTAGTGGATTCACCGCCCTGATTAAAAACAAACCAAAATATCAAACAAACAAAAACTCTTATAAACATAAACAGAAATAAAAAACCTTCAGTGGTTCCCTATTATCTATAAAATGAAATATAATGTATTAACCTAGCATTCATGGTCCTCCATAACAAGGTCCCAATATACCTTTTTAACCTTTCTTCATGTCACTACTTAAAACACAATTTAAATTTTTTTTTTTAATAATGCTCTTGCCTAACCAGGTGTTAACTTGTCCTGAAGGCCCATATTCATATAGAGCTTTGACTAGACTTGGAAAAAAAATATTTCACTGGATTAAAGATAAAACCCATGTTTCATGTAGCCTTGAAGAAATATACATACTCCAGTGCAATATGGTATGCAACCTTTTTTTTTTTTTAAAATCTTCACTGTAATTTCTACTTCACATCCATTGATGAGTGTTTTCTGTATCTTTAGGTTTCGCTGGAACATTTTATGCAGATTATTCTGCTGACTCTATCTTAGTCTGCAATATGCTACAACATTTTTCTTGGGTATCCCCAACAATCTAAACTGTATTTCTCTCCTAGAAGGGTCTCCATAATTTTTAATCATTGTATCCACATACCTAATATAACATCTTGCATATGTATAAAATTCAATTAATGCATGTTTTGGAGTGGATGGATAGATAGGTAAATGGGTGAAGTTCCTGGATGTTTGAAATAAGAAAAGTAACATTTTTCACTGACCCATCAAAAACGAGATGAAAGACCATCTCCTTACCTGCTGGAGGGATAAGTGATTCTCAAAATTCTTACGTCTGGAAGCAAAGTCTGGGGCCAGTTGTCTCTATCTTACATCTTTGTTTTGGGTTTTTGAGGCCTGAGCCCTAGTGAGTTTCTGTTAAGCTTTGGGCCATATAGTCTAGAATCTCCAAATCCTGTGGGTCCACTTTTCAGAGTATAATTTCCTTGTACTCCCAGAACAAAGTTTACTGAAACTCATTATCTTGACTTTACTGGAGCTGATAAAATCCCCAGAGATAAATAATGATGCTGAACATTTCAAAGTGATGCAATAATAGGAAGTTGTGATTTAAAAAGAAAGAAATTTCTTTTATATTACTCAAGTTCGTCATCCCCTTTGACGAGGAAGGGTGTAGTTGTTCTGTGTAAACTGATAGAGTCATACAGTAAGGGATATTCTGATTGGAGAATATTTCCCACTTACAAGAACTACCTATAAAGGACTCATTTTGTAATACGAAGTGCATCTAACTGGCAAGTCAGGAATCATGGGATAAGATTCTATAGTCTCATCATTTAGTTATAAATACTCTACTATGCAATGGTTCCATTATTGGGCTTGGAGTCGTAGGAGAAAGCTTCAGATACTACCTCTGATACTTAAAATCTGTATTAAAATGAGCATTTTTCTTAAAGTTTAAGAGCCATAGTTTCTTAATTTGTAAAATAGTGATAGCAAGGCCCCTAAAACCTACCTCACAGGAGTGTTGGAAAATTAAATTGTGGTTATGGACTTAGGGCAAATGAACAATGGTTATTTAAATTATCTTCCCTTGTTTAAAAGTAAAACAACGATTTCTTCCTTGTTAACATTAAAATCAACAAGTATTTTTAAGCAGCTATAATATATGAAGTAGTGTACTAAGCAATTACAATGAAAGGAAAAAAAATAAGTCACTGGACTTGAGTAATTATATTCCATTAGTTAAGTAGAAAAGATCCTGAAGAACCTTCTAGGGATAAGCTTGACACAAGCAATGTTTCACAGAATCATAGACTACGTTTCTTGATACTTAGCAATGAAAGGATTTGGCTTGTTACTTATTTATATCTGTTAGAACTATGCAATAGATGATATGGATAGTCCTACTAATCTACATTTGCAGTAATATTAGCAACATGCACAGATAATCAATAACTGTAAAAAGAGTTGGTGAAAATAGGGTAGACTGTTACAATTCCAGACTTTTTGTGAACTGCAGATTTATCCCAAATACACATATAAAAATAAAATGGTTAGCAATGAACAGTGTTCCTTTTTAATGTTTTCACATGTTGCATTATTCCTGGGTTGAGAAAATCAAATGAGAAAAACATGACACAACATAAATAAGTTAACTATCAATATTCCAAAATGAAATTTAGACATCTCTAAGACATGGGATTTGAAGAAAGGGAAGATAGATTTGTTCTTGATTCATTCGGTCAGAGCACTCCACCTCTGATCATTTTTGGTCTCAGCTCAATGCTCTTAGATGGAGAAAGTGAGATGGCTGTCAAGGCAGAAAATGATATGATACCAAGCAGAACACAACCTCAGGGACTAGTCCACCCTTCCTAGAACTTTCTGCTTGGAAAGTCAACATAAGGGTAAAGTGCTCCCAAACTATGGTAAGGTCATTTGGGAATACTCTTTGACTCTGTCCACCAATATCCATTTCAAAATCATCAGGAGACAACTATAAAATAATATCTCAAGTACGATTTTGGAGCTGCAGAACTGATAAAAGGTTAGGTGAAATGGTTTCCAGTTCAACACAACTTAGGAGGTATGCAGGAAAGATCTCTTAAGGTGGGGGTGTTTAGCTTGGAAACCCACTCAGAGTGGGTAACAAAGGTCGTATCTTGGCACCAGTAGTGGCCCGTGGAGGTAGGAGCTTGTCAGAAGCAAGCTCTCGACCTAGGGACAGTGGTAGGTGAAACAACTGGGTAGAAGAGGACCCTTTGCTGACACTGGGTTCAGGACTCTGTTGCACCACCCGTATACAATTCTAGGACATAGCTCCAAAGGTAAAAGGGGTATTAGCGTTTGCAGCTAATGGAGACAAGAGACCTGGGTCACAGTTTCAGGGTGAAGAGGAGTGCTTGTGGTCATTCATGGGGCAAAAACGAACTTGGTCTCACTTCTCAGACAGAGGGAGTACCAGCAATTGTAGTGAATAAATTACCCAAATTAACAGAAGAACAAATAGAATACTTAAATAACCATATCTTCGAAAAAAAATGAACGTCATAAATGAGTTCCCTAAGAAAATATTTCCAAGACTAGATGTATTCACAAGATAATTCTACCAAACATTTAAAAAACAATTAATTACATTATAATATAAACTATTGGTGAAAATAGGCAGAGTCCTACCAAATTCTTTTTATGACACAAGTATGATAGTAATACTTTAACCAGGAAGAGCAAAAAAAAGATGAAGAAAATTACAGAACAATTTCCTTAATGAATATTGATTCAAAATTTTAGATAAAATACTGGCAAGGAGATTGCAAAATATATATCACAAAAATCCTACAGTATAACTAGGTGGGATTTATAAAAGAAATACAGAGATGGTTCAATATTAGGAAAGAAAACAACATAATTGACAATACCAGTAATAAAACCTATATATATATATATATATATATATATATATATATATATCATGTGATTATCTCAATAAATGTAGAAAAAAGCTTTTTGACAAAATACAACACTCAATTCCTATTAAAACTCTAGAAAGCAAAGTTTTCCTTAAAATGATAAAGAGTATCTACTTAAAGCTATCCACAAGCATCTATAATGGGGATAAGCTAGTAATTCCCAATAAGATCAGAGGAGAAGTAAGGCTACCCATTATCACAGATATTATTCAGTATTGCTCTAGAAGTGCTAGCTAAAGCAATAAAACAAGAAAAAAATTGAAGGTATTTTAATAGGCAATGAATAAAACAAATAGCACTCTATTTTTCTTTTTTTAGAATTTATTTATTTTTCAATTCTCAATATTCACTTCCACAAGAATTTGAATTCAAAATTTTCTCCCCACCCCACCCCAAGAAAACATACATACCATCCACCCCTTCCTCTAGTCTATCCTCTATTACCCACCCTTCTTCCATCCCACTTCTCCTCTATTTTCCTGTAGGGCAAAATAGATTTCTATACTCCATTGCCTGTATAGCTTAATTTCAAGTTACATGCTAAAACAAATTTTTAACATTCATTCTTAAAGTTTTGAGTTCCATATTCTGTCCCTCCCTCCCCACCGACCATCATTGAAAAAACAATCAATTCAATATAGGTGATACATGTGTAACAATGCAAAGCACTTCCACAATAGTTCTGTTGTAAAAGACTAACCACATTTCCCTCTGTCCTGTCCTACTCTCCATTTATTCCATTCTCTCCCTTGACCTGTCCTCCCACAATAGTGTGTGCTTCTTATTATCCCTTTGCCCAATTTGCTGCCCCTTCTATTATCTTCCCTCTCCTATTCCCTTCTCCCTTGCTTTCCTGCAGGGTAAAATAGATTTCCAGATCCGAGTGAGTGTGTGTTATTCTTCCTTGAGCCAAATCCCATGAGAGTAAGGCTCAGTTATTCCCTTTCATCTCCCCCCTTTTCCCCTCCATTGAAAAAACTCTTCCTTCCCTTTTGTATGTGAGATGATTTCCTACATTCTACCTCTCCCTTTCTCTTACTCCTAGTACATTCGATCAACAGTAAAATTTGTCCTTTAGGTATTTTCCCTTCATATTCAGCTCACCTTGTGCCCTCTGTCTATGTATGTGTGTGTGTGTGTGTATACACGGACACATATTCATATATGTATATATATATATGAACTTTTATATGCACATATAGACATGCATGTATATACACATATGTACATGCATGCATATGTGTATATATGTGCATGTGTGTACATGTGTGTATACACACATATACATATAAATATATACATAAAATACACACATAAACCCATGTACATATGCAAAATGGCACATATATAATATGCGTGCAATCATACCCATACGCACTTACATATATATATTCCCTCTAACTACCTTAATACTGAACAAGGTCTCATGAGTTACATATAACATCTTTTCAAATAGGAATGTAAACAGTTCAAATTTAATAAGTTCCTTAAGGCGTCTCTTTCCTGTTTACCTGTTCATGTTTCTTTTGATTCTTGTATTTGAAAGTCAATTTTTCTACTCAGTTCTGGTCTTTTCAACAAGAATGCTTGGAAGTCCTCTATTTCATTGAAATTCCATTTTTCCCCAGTAGTATTATGCTCAAGTTGGCTGAATAGGTGATTCTTGGTTGCAATCCTATCTGTTTTGACCTCTGGAATATCATATTTCAAAGCCCTTCAATCCCTTAGTGTAGAATCTGATAAATCCTCTGTTATCCTGATTATATTTCCACAATACTTGAATTGGTTCTTTCTGGCTGCTTGTAATATTTTCTCCTTCACCTGGGAACTCTAAAATCGGGCTAAAATATTCCTAGGTCTTTTCCTTTGGGGATCACTTTCAGGAGGTGATCAGTGAATTATTTCTATTTCTATTTTACCCTCTGGTTCTAGAATATCGTGGCAGTTTTCCTTGATAGTTTTTTGGAATATGATGTCTAGTCTCTGTTTTTAATCATGGTTTTCAGTTAGACCAATAATTTTAAAGTTTTATCTCCCGAATCTATTATCCAGGCCAGTGTCTTTCCAGTGAGATATTTCACAATGTCTTCTATGTTTTCATTTTTTTGGTTTTGTTTTATAATGTATTGGTTTCTCATAAAGCTTCCATCTGCTCCATTCTAATTTTTAAAGAACAGTTTTCTTCAGTGAGCGTTTGAACCTCCTTTTCCATTTGGCCAATTCTGCTTTTTAAAGCATTCTTCTTCTCATTGGCTTTTTGGACCTCTTTTGCCATTTAGGTTAGTCTGTATTTTTTTAAATTGAATTATTTTATTTGTTTTCATTCCTCAACAATCACTTCGATATACCTTAATTTTTTTTCCCACTCCCTTCCCCTTATTCCTCCCTCTGTCCCCACTCCCTCTCTGAGATGGCATATAATCTTATATAGGTTCAACAGCAGCATTCCTATTAAATGCATGTTGCATAGAAGAATTAAAATGAATGGGGAAACCATAAAACAAGACAAATTATAACATAATACAAGAGAAAATGGTCTGTTTCTGTCTGTGATACAATTTCATAAATCTTTCTCTGGATGTGGAAGGTGTTTTGCCACGAGAGTCCATTGGAAATTTTTTTTAAATTTTATTTGTTTTCAGTGTTCTACAATCACTAACTAGATACAGTAGCTGCTGGCTATTTCGTATACAATCACACTTAACTAGTTATCTCGTTATGTGTGAGGGGGATGTGGTCTGGACAACTGAGGCTCCTTTGCCGAGCTAGAGCCTAGGCATGCTCAGCTATCTGTCCTAGTTTCTTCCCAATTCCACTGGGGTACTGAGGCATGCCTGACGTCCTGGTGTTGGCAGTTGCTGGCTTCACACCCCTGAGGGTTCAGGATCTTCTCCCAGTTTGTTGAGGTGTGGTTGTTTGGGACAGCTCTGATCCTGCATTGGTCACCTGTGGCTACAACAAGAAGAACCCTCTTTAGTGATCTTTCTAGCCTCACGGGTTAAGAGTCTGTTTACCTCTTTTACTGCTCCCATTTTTCCAGGGTTTTTCCTGGGGAGATATTCTCTGTATTCGTCAAGATCAATAAGGGGAGGGAGATAGCAATTACCTATCACTCTGCTATCTTGGCTCCCTGAACCACCCATTGGAAATTTTTTAAGTCTATGCATTTCAGTGAAGTACGAAGTCTACCAGAAAAATTTCTCACATATTGTGGTTGTTGCTGTGTGCAAAGTTCTCCTGGTTTTGCTCCTTTCACTCAGCATCAATTCATATATGCTTATCCAGACTTCCCTGCAGTCTTCCTGTTCTTCATTCCTCATAGCAATAGTGAGTCTATTTTTAAAGGTGCTATTCTCTTCAGCATTTCATTGGGTCTCCTTTAGCCAGCTATTGACTCACTTTTCATGACTTTATGTCATCACTCTCATTTCTCTTCCCAATTTTTCCTCCACCTCTCTTACTTGATTTTCAAGATCTTTTTTAGCTCTTCGATGGCCTACAACAATTGCATACTGTTTTGAAATTTTGGATGTAGAAGCCTTGACTTTGATGTCTTCCTCTAATTGTATACTTTGTTCTTCCTCATCCAAAAAGATGGGAGAACTTTCTTTTCATCAAGAAAGTAACCTTCTGTAGTCTTATTTTTTTTCCCTTTCTGGGACATTTACCCATCCAGTTACTTGACTATTGAGTCCTTTGTCAAGTGGAGCATATATTACCATAGTCTTCAGAGGTTTTGTACCGTTGATCTCTGAACTATCTCCAGGGAACTGTAAGTTCTCAATTCCTCCAAGATGGCACAATCAAGGGAAAGGAGTTTATTCCTCTCCTGGCATGCACTCTGGTCTTGGAGTAACCACAAGCACTCATTTCTGCACTGGAAATGCCTGTAGGTTTCCCTCTCCATAGCCACCACCAGCTCCACCATGTCAGCGGCAGTTTTCCTCCTCACCCCAGGACTGCCACTCAGGGCTGAGATCCACATCAGCCACTCAATTACCTCAGGTTGTTCAGGCAGAGGGCTCCAAAAGTGGATACTACTGCTGCAGTCACAATGGCTGCTGCTGTTCTGGAGCTGGGGCTGAGACCAGATCACAGTTCCCTCTCACCCAAGTGAAAGAGTTTTCTTATTGACCTTTGAAGCTGTCTTTGGCGTTTGTGGTTTGAGGAATCTGGGAACCACAGCTGCTACCCATGAATCCATGCCCTAAAGCCTGCTACAGTCTTGTCCTTGCCACATGGCCTGGGCTGTGCTGTGCTGTGCTCTGCTCCAAGCAAGATGAGATAGATCCTTCCTGTTGGGCTGTGTTGGGCTGGAAATCTGTTTCAATCTGTCATTTTGTGGCTTATGCTGCTCTAGAATTTGTTTAGAGGAATTTGTTACAGAAATTTTATGGGTTATGGGGTGACAGCCAAAGCAGGTCCATCCTTTTATGCCACCATTTTGGCTCTGCCCACAAAAATAGCATTCTTTATAGATGATATGATACTATACTTAGGGAATCCCAGAGAATATACTAGAAACTAGTTGAGATAACTAACAAGGTCAGCTATTACAGGATATAAAAAAACTACATAAATCACCAGCAATTCTATATATTGCCAAGAAAGTCCAGCACTAAGATATTGAAAGAGAAATTCTATTTAAAATAGCTGTTGGTGCATTTCTTTCTTTCTCAGAGGACCAATGACAACAAGAACGTGATGTTCTAATTTCCAAGTGAATTGGATTTAAGTGAGGCAGGGCTGTGCAAAGTCAGGAGCCTCACTCTGCCCTGCAGAACCATCTAGGTCCAGTGAAAAGACACAGAACAGGTAACCATAAATAACATAAAACAGTTGGGAGTCTTCTTGCCAAAACAAACCCAGGAACCACATGAACAAAATTTCGAATCATTTTTCACAGAAATAAAGTCAGATCATAACAATTTGGAAAAAACGTATGCCACTCATGGATAGGCTGTTCAATATGATAAAAATGATTATTCCACCTAAATTAACGTACTTAGACCCATACTAACCAAATTCCAAATATATACATACATATATGTGTGTGTACACACACATATACATGTGTATATATATGTGTACACACATATACACATACATATATACATATATACACATATATGTATACATATACATACATATTATAGAGCTACAGAAAATAAAAATTTGATAAGTAGAATGTCTAGGATATCAATGGAGTCAAATAAAAATAATATGAAGTAAGGTAACTTAGAAGTTTTGAAAGATATGATTAGTTAGCAATATCTGAAAGATTCACAGCTCTCCTCTTCTTTCCAAAGTGCTGCGTTTAAGTTTAATTTGTTGTTATTGCTGTTGTTGTTTTTCAGAGGGACATTATTGATAATGACACTGCATTGACTCTCCTTATTCTGGTCAGCCCCCATCCAAGTTGGCAAGGAATTTAATCTCAAGTAGGGAAGCCAGTTATGCTGTGTTCAAACTTGGGTGGAAATGGATTCTTTTGTTTAGATACCCCAAGACTGGGATTGGTTTGGGATAGCTGAGAGTAGTCTAATATACTGATACTTTCCCTGTTCAGAGGGTGTGAAATGAGGAAGTGACATCAGCCCTTGTTGAAATGTTATATAAACTATGGAGTTTAACACCCAAAAGAGCTCAGTTTTGACTGTACCTCTTTATGCATGCTGGTAATAACAAAGACCTTGTCACACAGAAAGGAGTATGATTTTCTAAAATGAAAGGAAACTTTGTAGGGGTCAACAATATACTTCAATCAAACACATATTTTGTTCAGGGGAAAAAGTCAGCACCCTGAACTTCAGAGAAAATGCAGAGAGAAATCAAAATTAACAGACAGGGCTTCCAACTGTCTGACCATAAGCAATACATACATCACCGATCAACAGACAGATCTAGCTGTCTGAAAACAAATAAATAATTACCAGAGAGAGAAGCACTACCATATGGGTTTTCAACGTGGAGGGGCTTCTTAGTGGCTACCCAGAATCTCATTTGGTCAAACAAACACTTCCAATGAATAAATCCCAAAGGAAAACCCCACCTCACAGTATCTAAATACTGTATATTTATACAGAGCCAGAGAGCATCACAACCCTTGAGAACTAGTGCTTCATTAGAAATTAAAAAAAATTATGGGCCTGGCCACAAAGCGAATCTCCCTCAATCAAACTTCTCTTAATGGGCAGGCCAATTAATACCTGGAGAAGACCTTTAACTCTCATAATTACCGTTACAATGCTCCACTTGGTTGGAAAAAAATAAACATGTGCATATGACCTAATTTTTTCATTTATTTTTTTAGACGAAACTCTGAAGGTTGATACAGTATGGATCTCAAACTGCATTACAAAGTAGTCATTATCAAAAGAATCTGTTATTACCTATGAAACAGATTGGTAAATCAGTAAAACAGATTAAGTACAAAACAGTAAAAGATATTAGTAATCTGTTTTATGGCAAATCCAAAAGTCTAAGATTTCAAGACAATAAATCAATATTTGAGTAAAATTTCTGGGAAAACTGGAAAGCAATATGACAGAAACTAGGTATAAAACAACATTTCACACTATAAAGCAAGAAAAGGTTAAAATGGTTATGTGATTTAAAAATAAAGGATGATATCAGAAAAAATAGGGAAGAATGGAATATCATATGTGTCAGATCTGTGGATAAAGAAAGAATTTATGACCAAAGAAGTGATAGGGAACATTATGTGATGCAAAATTGATAATTTTGGTTATATTAAATTGAAAAAAGGGTTGTACACACAAAGGCAATGAGTCAAAATTAGAAGAAATTGGTAGGAATAGGATGAGGAATTACAGCAAGATTCTCTGACTAAAAACCTCATTTTTTGAGTATATAGAAAAATGAGTCAAATTTATAAAACTATGAGTCATTCTTTAAATGATAAATGGTCAAAGGCTATAAATATTATTCAGGAGACAAAATCAAAGTTATCTATAGTCACATGAAAAAATGCCGTAAATCATTATTGATTAGAGAAATGCAAATTTAAACAATTCAGAGTTACCACTTTATACCTATCAGATTGGCTAATATGACAGACCAAGAAAAAGACAAATACTGTAAGCAATGTGGAAAAATAGGGACACCAATACACTATTGGTGGAGTTGTGAACTAATCCAACCATTCTGGAGAGGAATTTGGAATTCTGCCCAAAGAACACTCAGCAAGAACAGTATTAGATCTGTACACCAAAGAGATAGAAGAAAAACAAAAAGACCGGCATATACACAATATTTATAGCAAGTCTTTCTGTGGTGGCAAAGAATAAGAAACTGATGAAATGCTCATCAAATGGGGAATGGTGGGAAAAGTTGTGGTATGTGATTGTGATGTAATATTATTGTGCCATTAAAATAATTGACCAGATGTTTTCAGAAAACCCCGGGAAAACTTGCATGAAGAGATGCAAGTTGAAACCAGGAAAACAATGTGCACGGCAGCAGTAACAGGTAGTATGGTTATCAACGGTGATTGACATAGCTATTCTTAGAAATACAATGGGCCAAGACATATCCAAAGTATTTGTGATGAAAAATGCTATCCAACTCTGATTAAGGAAATGATAGAGTATGAATATAGATTGAAAAATTCTTAAAAAAAAAAACTTTACTTTTGTTGTTTTTGTTTGAATTTTCTTTTGCAGCATGGCTAATATGGAGATGTTCTCTATTACTTCATTTGTATAATCTATATCAAATTGCTTGCCTTCTCAAAGACAGAGAGGGGAGAGAATTTGCACTCAATATTAAAAATAATGCCAATTTAAAAAATTTAATTGAGAAATTATACAATCTTAAAATAAGGAAGAAGATGCAACATGGCAGCATTGGACGAGTAAGCAAAAAAGAAAAGGGATCATTCTTGAAACATGATCAAAAAGGAAATGGGCCAGACATATATTCAACATAATTTGTCTCAGATGGACAGTTAAATAGCTGCACTGGTACCTGGTGCACTGGAACGTAAAAGAAAATGTTTTCTAGCACTGGATCATATTGTCAGCCAATCAACAGTTATTAAGCTCCCACTATGTGCCAGACATTGTGCTTAGTATTGAAGATGTATTTGTCTCTTTTGGAACAAAATAGAGTCCTTGTCCTCAAGGAGCTCAGAATCTAATGTGGGAGATAACAAGCAAGCAAATACTTAAATAGGATTTATATACAGTGTAAACAAATAATTGACAACGGGAAAGCATTAGAATTCAGAGAGGTTTTTAAAGGTTTCTAGTAGAAAATGTGATTTTAGTTGGCAAATAAAGGAAACCATAATGAAAGAAGGTAACCATAAAGTTTCCACAAGGAGGATGATAAATCTGAGGATGAGAGACAGCCAGATAAATGTCCTAGTGCTGATAGATGAAGATTCTTGTTGGAGGACTGCTGAAGAGGTTGTTCACTGTATCAGAGTATGTGACAAGGAGTAGGATATCAGAGGTCTAGAAAGATTGAAGTAGGCTAGGGTATAAAGGGCTTTGAATACCAGAGAGAAGAATTTGAATTTTATTCTGGAGGTGGCAGGGAGTCACTGGAGTTTATTGAGTAAGGGGTGACATGTCTGAATCTGTACTTTAGAAAGGTCACTTTCATGGCTGAATGAAGAATAGATTTGAGTGGGGAAAGATTGGAAACAGGCAGATCTATCAGAAGACATAAACAGATCCCCTTTAGTGGGGTGGAAAGATATAAACAAGCATTTCACATCTGGAGAAGGTAAGGATGCCTGGCTGGTGAAAGAATTGGAGGGAATATTCATAACGATAAGGTCACTGATCCATTGAAATCACAATCAAATTGCTAATGAATAACAGAAGAAATTAAAATGAATTGGGGAAATGATTGTGCATAAGGAACAGAACAATGGTTAGTATTGTTGAATGACAGAGGTGTTTCAATGTACTATAAAGCTGTAAGGGCACAGAATCAATGAGACGGAATTAATTGAGGTAAGATTTTGGTGACCTTTAAATTGTTGACTATTTACTTCCCATCTTTGTTTTTCAGACTGTAGATCAGGGGGTTCAACATAGGGATTATTACTGTATAAAAGACAGAGGACACTTTCACCTCTTCCCTGAGGTTTTGATTCCTGGGCACACAGTAGAGGAAGAGAATTGTCCCATGGTAGATAGTGATGGTCATGAAATGTGAGGCACAAGTGGAGAAGGCTTTTTGCCTCCCCGTAACTGAATTCATCTGCAGGACAGTGATCAAAATAAAAAAGTAAGGGGTAAGGATGATCACAAGCGTGTTCACCTCATTAAAGGTAGCAGTGGTGAAAAGAATCATTTCACTCATATAAGTATCAGAGCAAGAAGCAGAGAAGATGACAGAATATTCAGAGAGAAAGTTATCCAGGATGTTAAACTGACAAAAAGATAATGAAAGGAGGGAAGACATGATGACAAGAGAAGTGACAATTCCCCGTGCATAGGCTCAGTCACCGGTAGTGTACAAAGTGTCTGGGACATGACCACTGTGTACATTAGAAATAGCCACAACCCAGTCATAGGCCATCACTGTCAACATGAATGTATCTGTCACCACAAATGTGCAAGCAAAGAACTGAGTGACACAACTCTTAAAGGATATTGGAGTAACAACATTGGAACATCAGGAAGAGCTCTGGGTTATCAGAGAAATCTAAAAAGATGAATGGGACCATGCTACTCTGATTCTTCACAGTGCTCAGCATAGTTTGTATAGAAAAAAATATAGAGTTAATCATTAGCCTTAGAGCATTAAGGATAGTGGAAGCTATTTATGAAAGGAGGAGTCATGAATTTGAGTTGCATGGAACTGTGTATTGTAATGTATTTTTGCTTATTGTCAATATAATTTTGCTTCTTAATGGGAAGATCTTCCCAACCCTTAATGGGCCTGGGAAGATTTGTAGGGAGGTCCACACCTTTTGTTAATGAGACACTGGTTCTCAAGGGTTGTTATGCCTTCTGGCTCTAAAACATGTTTATGTATTAAGAGAGTGGGGTTTTGCTTTGGGGCTTAGTAAATGGAAGTGTTTGTTTGACCAGAAGAGACTCTAGGAAGCTACTAAGGAGCCGCCTGGTTTCGAAAACCCAGATGTTGGTGCTTCCCTCTCTGGCATCTATGTATGTATGGTCAGACAGTTTTCTTTAGATTTGTGATATATGCCAGACAGTTCAGAAGCACTGTCTGTTGATTTGATTTCTCTCTATTTTCTATGAAATGTGCTTAATTAAAGGAGATTATTAAGCCCTCATAAGTTGTCTTTCCCTTTGGAAAAGGAGATAACTCCACCCCTGTGTATGTCGGGGTGCTTACTGTTACAATCTGAGAAGGAAAAAATGAGGAAATAGAAGTATTGCATATTGTGAATGTGGTACCTATGTGGTACAATGGATAGAGGAAAGGGTCTGTAGGCAAAAATACACAACAACAACAAAACTCGAACTAAATTCAGTTAACCAATTTTGCCTTAATTTGCATTTTTTGGTTGTTTGTTTTCAGTGCTCTACAATCATTTCCATATATGTTAGATTTTTTCCTTTCCTTCCCCTCTTCCCTCCTACTTTTCCACTCCTTCCCTGAGATGACATAAAATTTTATATAGGTTCTAAACATACATTCCCATTAAATACATTTTCACCTTAGTCATGTTGCATAGAAGAATTAAAATGAATGAGAGAAATCATAAAAAGCCAAAACAAAACATAATAGAAAAGAAAAGTGTCTGGTTCATTCTGCAATCAAATTTCATGGTTCTTTCTCTGGATGTGGAAGGCATTTTGCCTTAAGAGACCATTGAGAATTTTGTAAGTCCTTGCATTGCAATGAAGTACTAAGTCTACCGAAAAAATTCCTCACACACTGTCGTTGTTGCTGTGTAAAAAGTTCACCTGGTTCTGCTCCTTTCACTCAGCATCAGTTCATATAAGTTTCTCCAGGCCTCTCTGAAGTCTTCCTGTTCATCATTTCTTATACCACAATAGTATTCCGTTATATTCATACGCCAAAATTTATTCAGCCATTCCCCAGTTGGCGGACATCCCCTTGATTTCCAGTTTTTGGCCACAACAAAGAAAGCTGCTAGAAATATTTTTGTACATGTGGAAAACTTTCCCACTTTTATGATCTCGTGGGGATACAGTCCTAGAAGTGGTATTTCTGGGGCTTTGTAGCCCTTTGGGCATAGTTCCAAATTGCTCTGCAGAATGGATGGATTAGCTCACAGCTCCAGCAACAATGAATTAGTGTTCTAACTCTCCCACATCTTCTCTAATATCTACCACCTTCTTGTTTTATTATGTTAGTCTATCTGATAGGTATGATGTGGAATGTCAGAGTTGTTTTGATTTACGTCTCTAATCAATAGCGACTTAGAGCATTTTTTCATATAACTATAAATAGATTCAATTTCTTGCTCTGAAAACAACTTTTTCATATCTTTGGACATTTATAAATTGGGGAATGACTTGTATTCTTGTACATTTGACTCAGTTCTCTATATATTTTAGAAATGAGGCCTTCAGCACAGACACCATTGCAAAAATTCCTTCCCAGTTTTCTGCTTCCCTCCTAATCTTGGCTGCATTGTTTTTGTTTGTGCAAAAACTTTTTAATTTACTGTAATGAAAATTATCCATTTTGAACTTCGTAATGTTCTCTGTGTCTTGTTCAGTGAATACTTTCTCCATTGTCCATGAATATGATAAATACACTATTCCTTGCTCCACTAATTTGTTTATAATATCAGTCCTTATACCCAGATCATGTACACTTTTGGACTTTATTCCTTTGTGTGGTATGAGATATTGGTGTATGCCCAGTTTCTGCCACACTGTTATCGAATTTTCCGACAATTTTTGTGGGACAGTGAGTTATTATCCCAGAAGCTGGCGTCATTGGGTTTATCGATTGCTATAGTGATTGACTACTGCGTCTTGAATACTTAACCTGTTCCAGTGGTCTACCCCTCTATTTTTTAGCAAGTGCCAAATGGTTTTGATAATTGCTACTTTATAATACAATTTGAGATCTGGTAGGGCTAGGCCATCTTCCCTAGCATTTCTTTTCATTAGTTTCCTTGATATTCTGGACTTTTTGGTCTTCCAGATGAATTATGGCATTACTTTTTCTAGATCTAGAAAATGATTATCTGATAGTTCGATTGGTATGGCACTGAATAAGTAAACTAATTTAGGTAGATTGTCATTTTTGTTGTATAGGCTCAGCCTACCAAGGAGCAACTGATGTTTTTCCACTTACTTAGATCTAACTTTTTGTACAAGTGTTTTGTAACTGTGTTCCTGTAGTTCCTGTGTTTATTTTGCCAAGTAGCCTCCCAAATATTTTGTAGCGTCTACCTTAGCTTTCAATGGGATTTCTCTTTCTCAGTCTTACTGTTGGTCTTTCTTATTATTATATAAAGAAATGCAGAAGATATTTGTGGGTTTATTTTGTAACCTGCATGTTTGTCAAAATTGTTTATTATTTCAAGTAGTTTTGTACTTGATTCTCTGGAGTTCTGTAAGTATATCATCATATCATTTGCAAAGAGTGATAACTTAGTTTCTTCTTTGCCTATACTAATTCCTTCGATTTCCGTTTCCTCTCCTATTGCTACAGCTAATGTTTCTATTATCATATTGAATAACAGTGATGATAACGGACATCATTGTTTCACACATGATCGTTTGGGAAATGCATCTTACTCATCCCCTTGCTTATAATGCTTGATGAAGGCTTAGGCAGATACTGCTTATTATTATATGGAAAGTTTCATTTATTCCTATGCTTTCCAGTGTTTTCAATAGGAATAAGTGTTGTATTTTCTCAAATGCTTTATCTGCATTTGTTGAGATAATAGTGCTTTTTGTTAGCTTTTTTTTATTGGTACGATTTACAATGCAACTAGTTTTCCTAATATTGAACCAGGCCTGCATTCCTGGTATAAATCTGACCTGATAATAATGTATTATTATCCTGATAAGTTGCTGTATTATTTTTGCTATAATCTTATTTAAAATTTTGGATCTATATTCATCAGAGAAATTGGTCTATTATTTTCATTCTTTGTTTTGACTTTTTCTGGTTTGGGAATCAAAACAATATTTGCATCATAAAAATGATTTGAGAGAACTCCTTCTTCCCCAGTTTTCAGAAACATTGTATATAGAATTCGAAAAAAACCTGTTCTTTAAATATTTGATAGAATTCACTTGTAAATTCATCCGGCCCTAGAGACTCTTTCCTAGGGAGTTCATTGGTGGCTTGTTCAATTTCTTTTTCTGAGATGGGATTCTCTAAGTATTCAACTTCCTAGGCTGTTAATTTGGGCAATTTTTATTTTTTAAAATACTCACCCACCTCATTTAGATTGTCACATTTATGGGCATAAAGTTGGCCAAAGTAATTTATAATTATTGTTTTAGTTTCCTCCTCATTGGAGGTGAGTATTAGTAATTTGGTTTTCTTCTGTCTTTTTTATATCAGATTGACCAAAGATTTATTAATTTTATTAGTTTTTTCATAAATTTCATAAATTTTATTAGTTTTTTCATAAAGCCAAGTGTTGGTTTTATTTATTAATTCAATAATTTTCTTAATTTCAATTTTGTTCATCTCTCCTTTAGTTTTCAGTATTTTTAATTTGGAACTTACTTGGGGATTTTCAACTTGTTCTTTCTCTAGTTTTTCAGCTGCTTGCCCAAGTCATTGATCTTCTCTTTCTCTATTTTATTCATGTAGGCATTCAAAGATATAAAAGTTCCCCTGAGAAGCTTTTGCTCTATCCCATAAGATTTGGTAGGTTGTCTCATTAGTGTCATTTTCTTGAATGAAGTTGTTAATTGTTTCTATGATTTGTTGTTTAACCCAGTCCCTGTTTAGGATTAGATTATTTAGTTGCCAATTAATTTTTGGATTATCTTTCCATGTCCTTTTATTACACGTAATTTTTATTGCATTATGATCTGAAAAGGATTATTTACTATCTCTGACTTTCTGCACTGGATTGCGAGGATTTTATGCCCTAGATCATGGTCAATTTTTGTATATGTGCCATGCACTGCTGAGAAAAAGACATACTCTTTTCTATTCCCATTTCACTTTCTGCAGAGATCTATCATATCTACCTTACCCAGAGTTTTATTTACCTTCTTAACCTCTTTCTTGTTTATTTTGAGGTTAGATTTATCAAGTTCAGACATGGGGAGGTTGAGGTCCCTCACTAGTATAGTTTTGCTGTCTACTTCCTTCAACTCCCCCAACCTCTCCTGTAAGAATTTGTATGATATACCGCTCGGAATATACATGTTTACTAATGATATTGCTTCATTGTCTATTGTGCCTTTTAGCAGGAGATAGTTTCCTTCTTTATCTCTTTTGATTAAATCTATTTCTGGGTTTGCTCTGTCTGAGATGAGGATTGCTACTCCTGCTTTTCTTACATCAGCTGAGGCACAATACACTGTACTCCAACCTTTGACCTTTACCCTGTGTGTATCCTCCCATTTCAAATATGTTTCTTGTAAACAGCATATTGTTAGATTATGGATTTTAATCCATTCCGCTATCCACCTTCCTTTTATGGGAGAGTTCATTCCATTCACATTCACAGTTATGATTACAATCTGTGTCTTTCCCTCCTTCCTCTTTCCCACTGTTTGTGCTTTCAGTTCTCCTGTCTCCCTTGTGTTTTTAGTTCTCTATTCTACCTTCCCCGCCTCAATAGAGTTTTTACTTTTCACCACCACCTCCCCCAGTCTTTCCTTCCTTCTTTCAGACCCCCCTCCCTTTTACTCCCCTTTCCCTTACTACTTCTTCCCTCCCTTTTAGTTTCTCCTTCTCTTTCTTCCCCCTTCCCCTCCTACTTCCTTTAGAGATAGTTAGATTTGTATACTTAATTAACTTTATTGTTCCTTCCTTGAACCAAATCAGATGAGAATAGCTCTCAAACAATGCTCATCTCTCTCTCCTCTTTCCCTCTACTATAATTTTGTACTTCTTCCTGTGATGCAATTTACCATTTTCTGCTTCTTCATTTTCACATCTCCTGTTACAATCCCTTTGGAATACTTAAATCATGTTTTTATCATCACATCATTTGCTTTATACCCGTTGTCTTTATATATTTCTCTTTTATATTTCATAATAGATGTACAATTCTCAAGATTAGCAAGTATCATCTTCCCTTAAAGGGAAGTAAACAGTTTGCCCAAATTGAGTAACAAGTTTTTGTTTTCCCTTGTTTATCTTTTTATGCCTCTCTTGATACCTGCACTTGAAGACTGAATGTTCTATTGAGTTCTGGCCTTTTTGTCAGGAAGGTCGAGAAATCCCTAATTTCGTTGAATGTCCATCTCCTTGCCTGAAATGTTATGCTGAACTTTGCTGGGTAATGGATCCTCCGTTGTATTTCGAGCTCTTTAGCCTTACAGAATACTGGATTCCAATTCTTTCGATCTTTTAATGTAGAAGCTGCAAGGTCTTGTGTGATCCTGACTGTTGGTCCTCGATATTTGAATGGTTTCTTTCCGGCTTCCTGTAGTATTTTCTCCTCAACTGATAATTCTAGAATTTGACAACGATATTTCTTGGGGTTTTTAGTTTGGGATCCCTTTCGGGAGGTGAACAGTGGATTCTATCTATGACTATTTTGCCTTCTGGATCTAGCACTTCTGTGCAGTTTTCCTTGACGAGTTTTTAGAAGATATTGTCCAGACTCTTTTATTCATCATGGCTTTCTGGTAGCTCAATAATTCTTAAATCTTCTCTCCTGAATCTATTTTCCAAGTCAATTGTTTTTCCAATCAGATATTTTACATTTTTTTCTATCTTTTCAATCCTTAGATTTTGTTTGAGTGATTCTTGATGTCTTATAGAGTCATTAGTTTTTACTTGTCCAATTTTAATTTTTATCAAATTGTTTTCATCAGTTAACTTTTGCATCCCTTTTTCTATCTGTCCAATTATTCCTTTTAAGGAATTATTTCCTCCAGTTAGTTTTTGTACTTCCTTTCCCATTTGTCCAATTTTCCCAGTTATGTTTTGTGTTTTCTTTTCCATTTGTCCAGTTTTCCCAGTTAGGTTTTGTGCTTCCTTTTCCATTTGTTCAATTTTCCTTTTTAAAGAGATATTCTCTTCATGGAATTCTTTTTTCATACTTTTAAAATCATTAGCCAGTTTTTCTTCTATTTCCTTCTTCAGCTGTTCCAGGAGAGCGGTTTGTGCATGGAGCAGTTCATGGAGCATTCCGAAGTACAGTCTCGATACTGACTTCTTTGATATTGTTGTTTTGGTCCTTTTCCCCACAGAAAGATTTTATGGTTTTGTCGCCCCTGCTTTGCTTTTTCTTCCTCATGATGGTGATTTATGTTGTGGCTTCTGGTTCTTTCAGTTAGAAGCTGTAGAACTTGGTGTTGAGCTGACTGGTGTGAAAACATTAAGGGAAGACGCCTTTTTAGCTTTTTATTTTGTGTTTTCCGATCAGCCTTGGAGCTAGCTTGTTAAGTGTGGGGGAGGGTTGTTCTGGTAGGTGGAGATCTCCTCAGCTGAGCTGAGGCAAAGGCAAGCTTAGGAATTGGTGATCCTGGATGCCCTGGATGCCTCCCGTTTCCCCTGGAGTGCTGAGGCACACCTGGTTCCTAGCAAAAGTTTCCACCTCCCCTGGAGCTCCTCTCCCAGCTCTGAGGCATGCCTGGGTCCTAATGCAAGTGTGAGTTTCCACTCCCCCTGGGACTCCTCTCCTAGCGCTGTGGCACACCTGGATCCTAGTGTGAGTTTCCACTGCCCTGGGACCCCTCTCCTTCTGGTTCACCTCTGCCACAGTAAGGGGAATCCCCCTTAACTATTTTCCCAGCCTCGGGTGTTATGAGACTGTTTGCCCCTTCATTGTTCCCATTGATCCAGAATTTTTCTGGGAAAATATTTTATGGTACTTTCAAGGTCAGCAAGGGAGGAGGAGAGAGCATTTACCAATTGTTCCACCATTTTGACTCCCGGAAGTTCAAGTATGTGACTTACAGATGTTTAATCTGTGAGCTGAAAGTCTCAGGAGCTGTCATGGCTGATATCTGGGGCTCAGTGGCTTTCACTTGCTTGGCTCCACCCTGGGTTGCCACTCTGCCATTCTGCTGTACTGATGCTGCCTGAGGTGGCCCCGGGGCTTTCCTGCTCAGCTGTGTTGGACACACTGTGCTATGTGCTGTGGATTTACCCCCGAGGAACAGATCCTTCCCATCGACCTTCCAGTCTGTCTTGGGCTGTGAATCTGCCATAGTCTGTCTCCTATTGGATTCTGCACCTCCAAAATTTGGTCAGATTCTCTTTTTAGAGGTATCTGAAGGAGTTTGTCTAAGAGCTTAGGTGAGTAGTTGCTCTCACTCCGCCATGTTGGCTCCACCCACACATACTACTTTTTCGCCTTCGATATTCCCACCAATTTGATGTAGGCCTTTATCATCTCATACGTAGCCTAATGTAATAACCTACAGATTGATCCCCTTGCAACAAGTTTGTCCCTTCTCTAGCCCATCCTACAATCAGATGACAAAGGGATCTTCCTACAGTGCAAGTCTGACTGTTGCACACACCACCTCTTTCAATCACCTTTAGTGGGGCTCTATCAGCTCCCAACATGGTTCTCTGTTTTGTGTTCAAAGGTCTTTGTAGCCTCTCTTACTCCTCCAGTCACCCCAATCTTTCCAGTGTTTTTTTAGAACTTATGCTTACTACTTACATCGTGATCTAGTCATTCTGTTCTTTTTGCTGTTCATTGCAATTTCATGCACAATCATCTTTTTCCTCCTTCCAATCTACTATGTTATGGAAATGTATATTTTGTTTTTTTAGTTCAGAATTAAAAAAAATGAAAAAAATGAAAATGTTTTCGTATCCAATCTTTCTACTCTAGACATTTTTCACTGACTGTCCAAAACACTTAGAATACTCTCCTTACTTTTGTCTCCCTCATGGTTTCCTTTGTTTCATTTAATTCACAGTGAAAATTTTGCCCTCTAGAGAATATCTTTCTCAAAATCTTCTTAATTCTCAAATCTGTTGATAATTACCCATTTATCCTGTATTTAGCGTGTTTATACATAATTCTTGCATGTTTTCTCCTGCATTGGACTGTGAACTTTTTGAGAGCAGGGATTGTCTCAGGCTTCTTATATCAATAGCACTCTGCACAACCCCTGACTCATAGTAGATATTTAATGTTTTTTGTTTTATTTGTTTGTTTGTTGTTGAGTTTTTCCACTTTCTTTATTTTCTTTTGTTTTTGATTGTGTGAATGACTTGAAACCGATTCCTAGATTATACATATTCCACCTATGTGAACCTGACTAAGTCACTTACTCTCTGACTGATTTTTTTCCACATCTGAAAATTGGAAATAATAAAAATACTTATTTCATAAGATTTCTAAAAGAATCATTTCAGATCACATATGTGAAATGCTTTGAAAACTGTAAAATACTATGTAAATGTTAGTTGTCATTTTTTAAATTTTAATTTAAGCTGAAAATGTCTAAATATTTAAAGTTGAATAAAGGAAAAACTAATGGGTTAGGGAACTAGGTAGGGTTTAGAGAAGAAAACCAAACCTAAAAACAACACACACATATAAATGGACTCAGAGATATGAGAAATGAATGAGAGCTGTCCAAATATGGAAAATGTGAACAAGGATAAGCCTAGAAAAAAAATCTGGTACTTTTTTTTTAGCAGAAATATTTCGTTTATCCTTCTACTGTCTTCATTATCATACAGGTAACCATACTTACCCAGAATCTTGGCCCTATATTTCTAATGTCCTCTCTAGTCTTTATATCTTCATTTTTCTATCTAACTTCTCTCCTTAATCTTTCAAACACCTGTCAATTACTCTTATGCTTTCGTTTCTCATTTTTTTCTCCTTAATATTTATCCTAGTTGAGTATTTTTATATATTCACCTCTTTTACAGATGAAGAAACTAAGACTAAGAGAAATTAAACAATCTGACAAGTGTTAAATATCTAGTAAACACATGAGATGAAATAACTATTTAGTTCTTTTTAAAAAATTATAATATTTTAATTTATGGACTAAAACAAGCATTTGCATAACAAAAACCACAAAAAAGATTGCACATGGAAGAGCAAATCTATTGTGAATAACTTGCTATTCTTTTGAAATATAAAATAAAGTTATCACGTCAGTTTTTATTTTTCTCTTTTTCCCCACCCCGACATTAAGCACTGTTACATATTTCTCAAACAGAAGATTCTGTTTTTGAAAGTCTTCAGAATAGCATTGTTCATTTTCAACCCAGCTCTGCTCCTGACTCTTTCCCTGTCTTTTTCTCTTGCCCTTTAAGCTAGGACAACTAAGTGGTATGGTACACAGAGTACCAGACCTGAATTCAGGAAGACTGATCTTCCTGAGCTCAAAGCTGTCCTCAGACACTTAATTATTGTTTGTTCCTGAACAAATCACTTAATGCTGTCTATTCTAGTTTCTTCATCTATAAAAGAAGCTGGAGAAGGAAACGGCAAGCCGCTCCAGTATCTTTGCTGAGAAAACCCCACATGAGCTTATGAAGAACTGGATGTTACTAAAACAATTGAACAGATTTCCAGTTATGGGAGCCAAGATGGAGGAGTAATTGGTAAGTAGTATCTCCCTCCCCTTGTTGACCTTGACGAGTGCAGTGAATATCTCCCAGGGGAAAAGCCTCGAGCAGTGGAAGGAGAAGAAGGGCTAAAGAGATTCTCAGCCCAGGATGCTAGAAAGATCTCTAAGGAGGGTTCCTCTTGCTGTGGCCAAAGGAGACCAGTGCAGGATCAGAGCTCCACCTCAATGAACCTGGAGAAAGTTCTGAGCCCTAGTGGGGTAAATTCAGCAACTGCCAATAGCAGGACCTCAGACAAACGTCAGTACGCCAGTGGAATCAGGATGACACTAGCTCAGAGAGCTGAGCTTGCTTATGCTCTAACTCAGCAAAGGACTCTCCTGTGTCCAGATCGCCCTTCCCGCACACTTAATGAGCAAGATTCAGGGTAACTGTGGGGAAAACTCAAAAAGACCTTACCTGACCTCTGCTTTCAAACACCAGCCAGCTCAGCACCAGGTAAGCACTAGCATTCTAGCTTCTAGCTGAAAGAACCAGAGGCCACAACACACAAAGCATCAAGTTTGAGGTACAAGAACAGTGGGACAGAGCCCTCTGTGCCATAGATTCAGTGACACACTTCAAAAACTAGGAAAAGGGTTATTATCATGATTAAGAAGCAAAGCAGAAAAGAAAAATCCAGAAAATCTTTCTATGGGGACAAGGACGAAAACACAAATACCAAAGAGGCCAGCATTGAGACTGTACATCAATCTGAAAATTCAGAAGGGAATATGAACTGGTCTGAAGCACAAAGAGCCTTCTTGGAAAAGCACAGGAAGAGTTTTAAAACTCAAATTAGAGAAACAGATGAAAAACTGATCAATGATTTTAAAAGTATGAAAAAAAGAATTCAGTGAAGAGAACAGCTTTTTAAAAAGGAAAATTGTACAAATGGTAAAGGAAGAACAAAATCTAACTGGTGAAAATAACTCCTTAGAAGGAAAAATTGGACAGATGGAAAAGGAGATGCAAAAGTTAACTGAAAAAAAAAACAATTTGATAAAAATAAAATTGGGCAAGTAGAAGCTAATAAATCTATGAAACATCAAGAATCTGTTAAACAGAATCTAAAGAATGAATAGATAGAAGAAAATGTAAAATATCTAATTAGAAAAACAACTGACCTGGAAAATAGATCCAGGAGAGAAAATTTAAGGATTATTGGTTTACCAGAAAGCCGTGATGAAAAAAAGAGAGCCTGGAAAATGTTATTCAACAAATCATCAAGGAAAATTGCCCAGAAGTCCCAGACCTAGAGGGCAAAATAGTCATGGAAAGAATATACCCTTCACCTCTAGAAAGGGCTCCCAAACTGTAAACATCAAGGAATATAGTTACCAAAATCCAGAGCTGTCAAGTGAATGAGAAAATATTGCAGGCAGCCAAAAAGGAACAAATTAAATATCGAGGAGCTACAGTTAGGATCACACAGGACCTTCTTATTTCTATATTAAAACACCAAGGGAACTGGAATACCATATTCTGTAAGGTAAAGAAGCTGGGACTACAACCAAGGATCAATTAGCCAACAAAGTTGAGCATAATATTTCAAGCAAGGAGATGGACATTCACTGAAATAAGGGATTTGCAGACTTTCCTGAGGGCCAGAACTCAATAGAAAATTTGATCTCCAAATGCAGGTCTCCAGAGAGGTACAAAAAAGTAAACAGGGGAAAAATTTTGATATTCAATATGAACAAACTTTTTATATCCCTATAAGGGAAGATGATACTAGTTAATCCTTAGAATTGTATATTTATTATAAAATTAAAAGGGATATACATAGGTAGAGGGAGTAGGCATAAATTAAATGATATGATGACAACAAATATGATTTCAGGGTCTGAAAGGATTGTAATAGGAGATGTGCAAAGGAGGAGGCAGAAAAAAATAAATTGCATCACAGAAAGAGGCACAAAAATATGTTGCAGTAGAAGGAAAGAAGTGAGGGAGATACGCATTGTGTGAGAAGTACTCTCATCAGATTAGATTCAAGGAGGGTACAGCAAACTCAGGTCAGCATAGAAATAAAATTAGCCCTGTAGGCAGTAGGAAGAAAAGGGGAAAGAAAAGGAAAGGGTGGTTAAAAGGGAAGGGAGAAGTAGTAAGGGAAAAGGGGATTAAAAGGGAGAGGAGATGAATGAAGGGAGGTAAGACCGAGGGAGGCTGTTGTCAAAAATGAAAACTCTATTGTGGAGGGGAAGGGAGAACTAAAAGTACAAACAAGGGAAAAGGGAATGGAGGGAAAGACACAGAGAGTAATCATAACTGTGAAAGTGAATGGGATGAACTCTCCCATCAAACGGAAAAGGATAGCAGAATGGATTAAAAACCATAATCCAACAATATGTTGTTTACAAGAAACACATTTGAACTGGGTTATATACACAGGGTGAAGGGAAAAGGTTAGAGCAGAATATTTTGTACTTCAGCTGATGTAAAAAAAGCAGGGGTAGCAATCCTAGTCTCAGTTAAAGGAAAAACAGAAATAGATCTAGTCAAAAGAGATAAGGAAGGAAACTATTTCCTGTTAAAAGGTACCATAAACAACGAAGCAATTTCATTGCTAAATATATATGCTCCAAGTGGTATAGCATCCAAGTCTTATAGAAGTTAAGGGAGTTACAGGAAGAAAGAGACAGCAAAACTATACTGTTGGTGGACCTCAACCTGACCCTCTCTGGACTGTATAAATCTAATCTCTAAATAAACAAGAATGAAATTAAGTGGGTGAATAGAGCTCTGGATAAGGTAGATATGATAAAACTCTGGAGAAATTTGAATGGGGAGAGAAAGGAATATACCTTTATCTCAGAGGTACATGGCACATATACAAAAATTGACTATGTACTAGGCCATAAAAACCTCACAATCCAGTGAAGAAAGGCAGAGATAGTCCATACATCTCTCTCAGATAATAATGCAATAAAAATTATATGTAATCAAAGACCATGGAAATATAAAACAAAAACTAATTGGAAACTAAGCATTGTGACAGTGAAGAATGAGTGGGTTAAACAGCAAATTATAGGAAAAATCAACAACTTCATTCAAGAGAATGTCAATAATGGGACACCCTACCAAATTTTAAGGGATACTGCAAAAGTAGTTCTAAGGGGAAGTTCTTTTTTTTTTATCTTTGAATGCTCATATGATTAAAATAGAGGAAAAGGAGATCAATAAATTGGTCATGCTGCTGACAAAGCTCGAAAAAGAAGGAATTGAAAATCCACACGTAAATACCAAATTAGAAATACTGAAAACCAAAGGAGAGATTACTAAATTTGAAATTAAGAAAACTATTGAATTCATCAATAAAACTAGGACTTAGTTTTATGACAAAACCAATAAAATTGATAAACCTTTAGTTAATTTGATTAAAAACAGAAGAAAACCAAATTTCCAATAGCACAAATGAAACGGGTGAACTCATCTCCAATGAGGAAGACATTAAAAGAATAATAAGAAATTACTTTGCCAGCTGTATGCCCATAAATTCAACAATCTATATGAGATTGATGAATTTTTAAAAAGATATAAATTGCCCAGACTAATAGAAGAGGAATCTGAATACTTAATCCCAAATCAGAAAAAGGAATTGAACAAGCCATCAATCAACTCCCTGGGAAAAATTCTCCAGGACCAGATGGATTCACAAGTGAATTCTATCAGATATTTAAAGAATAGTTAATTTCAATACTATATAGACTATTTGGCAAAATTGGGGAAGAAGCAATCCTCCCAAATTCTTTTTATGATACAAATATGGTTTTGAAAACTAATCCAGGAAGAGACAAAACAGAGAAAGAATATTATAGACCAATTTCTGTAATGAATGTAGACGCAAAACATTTAAATAATTTATTAGCAGCAAGAGTACAGAAACTTATCACTGGAGTGATACATTATGATCTGGTGGGATTTATACCATGAATGCAGGACTGGTTCAATATTAGGAAAACTATGAACATTATTGATCATATCAACAACAAAACTAACAGAAACCACATGATAATCTCAATAGATGCAGAAAAAGCTTTCAACAAAACACAACACCCATTCCTATTGAAAGTACTAGAGAACATATGAATAAATGGAACTTTCCATAAAATAATAAGTAATATCTATATAAAACCTTCAGCAAGCATTATATGCAATAAGGACAACCTAGAGGCATTTCCAGTAAGATCAGGGGTGAAACGAGGATTTCCATTATAATCACTATTACTGTATATGATACTAGAAATGTTAGCTGTAGCAATAAGAGAAAAAAAAGAAATTGAAGGAATTAGAATAGGCAAAGAAGAAACTTAGTTATCACTCTTTTCAGAAGATATAATATGCTTAGAGAATCCCAGCAATTCAAGTAAAAAAAAAAACTACTTGAAATAAAGAAACAACTCTGGCAAAGATGCATATTACAAAATAAACTCACACAAATCTTCTGCATTTCTACATGTTACTAACAAAGTCCAAGAGCAATAGATAGAAAGAGAAATGCCATTTAAAGCTAGGGCAGACACTATAAAATATTTGCGAGTCTACCTGGCAAAACAAACCCAGGGACTGTATAAACACAACTGCAAAACACTTTTTACACGAATAATGTACGATCTAAGTAAGTGGAAAAACATCAGTTGCTCATGGGTAGGCAGAGCCAGAGTAATAAAAGTGACAATTCTACCTAAATTAAGTCACTTATTCAGTGCCATACCAAACTATCAGATAGTTCTTTGCTAGAGCTAGAAAAAGCAATATCAAAATCCATCTGGAAGAACCAAAGTTCCAGAATATCAAGGGAACTAATGAGAAGAAATGCTAGGGAAGGTGGCCTATCTTTACCAGATCTCAAAAAAGTATTATTAAGCAGCAAGTATGAAAACCGCTTGGATTGACACTATAAACAAATTAGTGCAGCAAGTAATAGAGTATACAAGATTTATGGAGAATAGAAAAATTTTTGACTACACAAGAGACAGAAAACATTACGAAGTGCAAAATGGATAATTTGGATTACATTAAACTGAAAAGGTTTTGCACAACCAAACCCAATACAACCAAGATTACGAGGGAGGGAGAAAATAGGGGAAAAAATTTGCAACTAGTGTCTGTGATAAAGGACCTCATTTCTAAAATATAGAGACAACTAAGTCAAATATACAAGAATACAAGTCATTCCCCAATTGATAAATGGTCAAAGACATGAACAGGCAATTTTTAGAGGAAGCAATTAAAAACATCTATAGGCATATGAAAAGAAATGCTCTAAATCACTATTGATTAGAGAGCTGCAAATCAAAACAACTCTGAAGTACCACATCACACCTATCAGATCGGCTAACACCACAAAACAGGTGGATAATAAATGTTGGAGAGATAATGTGGGTGAGTTGGAACACCAATTCATTGTTGGTGGAGCTGAGAACTGATCTAATAATTCTGGAGAGCAATTTGGAACTATGCCCCAAGGGTTACAAATATTTGCATACCCTTTGACCCAGCCATACCGCTTCTAGGACTGTATTCTCAAGAGATCATAAAAATGGGAAAGGATCTCACATGTCCAAAAATATTTATAACAGCACACTTTGTTGTGGTCAAAAAATGGAAATCAAGAGGGGAATGACAATAAATTGTGGTATATGAATGTAATGGAATACTCTTGTCCAATAAGAAATGATGTAAAGGAAGACTTCAGAGAGGCCTGAAAATATTTATATGAACTGAAGTTCAGTGAAAGGGCAGAGCAGGAGAGCTTTGTATTTAATAAGAATGTTTATGTAGAACCTATGCAAAATTGCATGCCTTCTCAGAGAGGAAGGGGGGAGCGAAGGGGGAAGGAGAGGAAGGGAGGCGAAAAGATCTTAGTTATATGGAAGTGATTGTAGAGCACCCAAAATAAATAAAATTAACTTTAAAAAAAGAAAAAAATAAAAGAATTAAACAGCAACAAATTAATTTAGTCTTTCAGTGCTTCATGAAGGTCACTACGATTTATTTACTAAATCAGTGATTTACTGTTTGGTAGAAGTTTTTGTATCAGGTCCTCCCTACCATGTCAAAACCATAGATTGTGAGCACATAGTTCTCTCTCTCTCTCTCTCTCTCTTTCTCTCTCTCTCTCTCTCTCTCTCTCTCTCTCTCTCTCTCTCTCTCTCTCTCTCTCTCTCTCTCTCTGTATGTATGTAGTTAGTAAGTTAGGGGAATAGTGAGTAGGGAGTTGGGGTAGGACCCAACTCTCCCAAAATATTTGTTATGTCAGATAGACTTTGTGATTTTTCTTGTTAAAGAGGTAACATTGAAGAAATGTGAGACTTTTGAAATAGAAAAATAAAAGTTCTCTAATCTCAAATAACTTTTAATAACACTTATGGAAGGGATTATGATTTATAATTTCTTACTTCCTAGCACTTAGCAATATGTCATGCATTCAACAAATGCTAGAACAGTACAGAGTTATAACTATTAGAACAGACATTATTTTAGCTTAAGAAATGTCTGTTTTGCCTGGGAGCACCCTTCTCATACGTCAGTCAGAAGGACTCCAACAAAACATCTGTGGCTATCAGGAAGTACCATTGTGCAGGGAAAGATTACCAACGTCTGGATCCTTTCACTTGCCTGAAGGTATGCTCCCTTGGCTGACTTTTTCCCCTATTTTCCTTGGTTCATTGGGTGATTAAGCTGTTGGTAAAAGCTTCCTCATGACCACACCACACTCCCCTCCCCCCCCCCAAAAAGACATTCTCAGAATTACCCATTAGTAAGTTTATGCATTATATGAGAATAGAAAAAAAAAACAACAACAAAACAAACCTCAGTTGGTTTTCATTGGCCATGTTATGGCCAAGTACAAAATAGACAGAAACCTATAATATGTAATAATATTATAAAGTATAATGTTAGGCCATCATAGTTTCTGCTATGTCTAGACATAGTGTCTTGTAATAATGCTCTAGAGCTTTTATCTGTCTTGAATGCCTTAGGGAATCAGGGTGCTGAGAATCTCTATGGGCCACAAGAGACGATTAAAGATAATCTCGTGTCTCCTGTGTCACATATACTGAATGGGATTTTCTTGAAATGATACCTGAACAAGTAGTTATGCTATTTATACCTTATGAACGTTATTAGCTATTAAAGGGAAAAGAGAAGCTCACAGTTGCTTATTCAACCCTATTTTTAGTTGTACTTTGTATATCAAGTGTTTGTGTTTGTTGATTATTATAAGTTTATAATGCAAAAATGACATCCAAAACTTTTTTCATAAACGTATAAGGCTGAATCAAATCTCTTATTCAAGCATTAATGTCAAACTATCCAAGGATGAAAAAGTAATAGAAAATTTTGATGAAAATATGTTTTATTTTGAATACTTGTCAATGGGAAGTGGGAGGAGTAATTAGGTGAGAGCTGACCTGAATCATCATTTATGGTATACTTAATACGTGAAAAGAATAAGGGAGGGAATTATTGGATTATCCCTTTACCTTGTCATCTGTCAGAATAGCTCTGCATAGTAAAGATAAACATAGGGAAATTCAATTATATTAAATCTAACTTGAAAAACAATCAATTAAATTAAGTACAGTTCATTTAAATTCTGCTAAATAAAAGGTTTTAAAATTATATTAAGCACTTCTTGTTTGCACTGCATTTTGCATGAATAATGATTACAATACAATATTTTCTGAAGACACACCCTTGAAACATACCTGCTCTCTTTTAATATGTAGTCTATAAAGGATTAGATCAGCACTTATTCCTCTGCTCATACGTTCTGGATCTTGGGAAGTGTGAAGAAGCTTATGGAATCGTTTTCTGAATAATGTTTTTAAACACATAAAATACATAGGTTTGTTGAAATATGTATGCAGCATAATTACGCACAAACATATAATTATGTTTTATATATATATATGTGTGTATAGATAGATAGATAGATAGATAGATAGAGAGATAGATAGATAGATAGATAGATAGATAGATAGATAGATAGATAGATAGATAGATAGATAGATAGATATGCATGCATCCATATACGTTAAGGGAGTTAAGACTTTCTCTCCAGGAACATAATGAAATAAATCCTACGTCTCCTCTCAGTAATCTCTATTTTATTTATGATTTTACATGATAAATTGTTTAAACATGGCTTATTCAAGCATGTTATTGAAGATGAGTCCAACACAAACTATTGGGTTTTTTATTTTTTTTAGAAATGTAGTTATTAATTGTCATAGTAAGCACCAGACAAGAAAAAGTCTAGAAATCATGTTAACAGCAAACATTTGATTTAATTACCAAATGGGGAGAGAAAGGGGTATATGGGGTTTACAAGAAGGACTAGAACTTCTGATTTAAGGACTCTCTGAGCCCCTTTCAGGACTGCTTATCTACCTTTGGTGTCTACCTGCCACTCGACTCTTACCTGTGACTCCAAAATGTTGCTGTAATGTGGCTAACTCAGCAGATGGGCTAAAGTAGGTTGAGGGTAACTGACAAGCCTCCGACCTGTCAGTGAGTTAATGTAGGGGTGGGGTTTGTCTTCATGCAAAGACTTCCCAGGTGGGACTAGTGAATGAGAATTATTTGTTCCAATAGCCATGAAGGCAGCTAAACCAGGCATTTTTGAGCAGAGCTTGCTCAGATATCAAAGTCACCAAACGTTCACTGCATCCAGTTATAAATATATAAATATATCCAGTTACCCGGAATTAAATTTTCCCTTATTCAGTAAATTGTAGTGTCTCACTATTATTTCCAGGGTCAAATATAGCATCATTTTTTTTTAAAAATTCAAAGCCCTTCGTAACATGGCCCCCATATAACATTTTAGTCTTCTTACACACTACTCCCACACCATCCCCAAACCCCTGTACTCTGTGACATATGGCACTGTCTCCTTTGCTGCTCTTCAAATACAACATACCATATCCTGACTGAGGATTTTCACTTTATCGTACCCCTTGCTTGGAATTTTCTTCCTATTCTTCATCTAACCTCTCTGGCTTCCTTGAAGTGCCAAATAAAATCATACCTTCTTTGAGAAGAATTTTCTGATATCCATTAATGCTTTCTTTATACCTGAATGCAATGGCCATAAAAGTCATTTGGTCAGAAAAGTCTTCCTCTTTTCCTCAATAACCTTGAGAGAAGGTAAGGCTTCTCAAAGAACTGCCTTGTTTTTTCTAAAATCCTTAAAAGGAATGAAGAAATCATTCCATACTGTGTAGAAACAAATCAAATTATACTGAAGTCAGTGATTCAATTCTCCCTCTTTCAGGTTTTAACCCACAAATAGTATATCTGTTTTATGTTCTGTTAGGGGTTTTATTAACCTTACTGATATATTTCTGCTGGGAATATTTCTCAGTTCTTTCCTTGGATTAACTCCAAAGTTCATCTTCACAAATTTTATAATGCAGTAGGGGAAGGATGTGTTCTAGGATACTGACGGCATTGATTTTATAGTCTAACTCCTTGGACTAGAATATTTGGTGGAAATGAAATAATTCTTGCTCAATACTATCATTGGCTAGATTAGCAACATCTAAGCATAGAGGCAATTATTTAATCACTAAGTATTATTAAGCATCTACTGTATACGAAAAATTTTACTAGGTGATGGGGATGTGAAGACAAATAATAAATAGTTCTTGGTCACAAATAACTCATATTTTATTAGGGGAGAAAATGCGTACATATCTAAGTATATGCTACACACACACACATACACATACATTTCAACTAAAAATACAGTTTTGCCTATTAATTTCCTGAAGGTTTCCTTCACATCTTTGTTCCTCAAACTATATATTATGGAGTTTAGCATAGGGATCACTATTGTATAAAAAACAGAAGTCACTTTGACTATGAGCCATGAGCTTTTGGAAGTGGGTGCACAATAGAGAAAGAGAATGGTCTCATCGAAGATGATTGTAGCAGTCAAGTGGGAGGCACAGGTAGAGAAGACTTTCTGCTTCACATTGGCTGAACGCATCTTCATAACAGTGATAAAAATAAAAAGATAGGGCATGATAATGGTTATAAGAGTGCTTATAATCATTGAAATTGGCAAAAGCAACAAGTATTATTTCACTAAATTGTCTGTCTGAGCAGGAAGCAGAAAGGATGACCGAGTTCTCACAAAGAAAGTTATTGATAATGTTAGTTCCACAAAAAGACATTATGTGAATATCAAAGAAGATATTATTCCCCATGAATATTCCCCAGCAACCATCAGTGCACAGAGTGTTTGAGACATGGCCACTGTGTATAGCAAGGGTTTACAAATGGCCACAAAGCGGTCATAGGCCATCATTGCCAACATGAATGTCTCTGTCACCACAGACGTTGCAGTAAAAAGAAACTGTGTGATGCATGCTGTAATAGAGATTGTTGTATCTTCCACAAGTAATTTCTCTAGTAGTTTGAGTATAACTACAGTAGAGTAACAGAGATCCACAAAAGACAAGTGGCTGAGGAAGAAGTACATGGAGGTGTGAAGTTTGGGGTTGATCCTGATGACTACAGTCATGCCTAGATTCCCCACAACAGTTATCACATAAATTGTAGAAAACACAAGGAAGAGAGGGACTTGAAGATGTGGATAATCAGAAAATCCTCTCGGTAGGAATATAGCTGTAACAGTCTGATTTTGGTCAACATTCAACATGGTCCCTGTTGGAAAGATAGAAAATTTATCTTTAAAAATAGAACCTTAAGAAGAGAGGAAAACAGCTTGAGAAGTGGGTATGTTAAACTGACCTCCTATGGGGTGGAGAGAGCCAATTGTTAAATTTTCAGTGTGCAAATTTACAATTTGGAAGTTAACAAAAGTCATAGCTTGATTTATTGAGTTGTTGACTCTCTGGAACTAAGAGCATGATGTATAAAATGCTAATACTACATATTAAATTTAAAAGTTTGTCTTCTTGTTTGTTGTCAGGAAGTTAACATTTCTTAGACAGGCATTCAAAGCCTTCCAAAATTTCTACATTCCTATTTTCTCTGCCTTTGTTACCTTTATTGAAATACTGCTCTTACTTGTAAAGCCCTCAGTCCTCATCTTC
Source organism: Notamacropus eugenii (assembly GCF_028372415.1). Taxonomy (NCBI): domain Eukaryota; kingdom Metazoa; phylum Chordata; class Mammalia; order Diprotodontia; family Macropodidae; genus Notamacropus; species Notamacropus eugenii. The sequence continues at coordinate 9,302,055 of NC_092880.1, forward strand.
ACCTATTTAGGTGTTCACCTTCTTTCAAGGGGGCTTGATATCACTCCTTTCTTCCTGAACTTTTATCCCTCATTATTTATTACCTTCTTTCAATACATGAAGTGTTTACTGTTTTCAGTATTCACTATCTATTCAGTATTTATTGACTTATATTGTTAATAGGCATAGGGACTAGATCAATTATTTCATTGGTATAGGAAACTCACTGAAAGATATTCTTCTTGCCTATGTAGACAATGGTGTTTTCTGTACCTTATAATCTTAAAGACTTGCTTAGAGCTCTGGGATGTAAAATGATTACCAATGGCCATGAAGTTAATATATAACAAAGGTGGGAGTTAAAAGCAGATTTTCCTGGTTTTGAAGCTGGCTTTCTATACACTATACCAAGTTATTTTTATCAGTATTATTACATACTATCTCTCTCTCCATATATGTATATATATATATGTGTGTGTGTGTGTATACACACAGACACACATACATATTTCCATATATATATGTATGTGATATATTAATGTGTATAACATTTCCAAGAAATATTTTAGCACAATGATATACTTAATGAATAAAATAGCACACATATTTATATAAAATTTTGCTATGTATAATGATTAGATAGATTCATAGGCTTCTTTCTATCCATCTACCAACTCTATACCTATACCTCTTCTTGAATGAAAGTGAATCTCGGCTTCAGGAAGTTATGCTTAAAGAGTTCAAAATATAGCAAGTCCTACCAAATTGGAATGGATCCAAGTACAGGAAAATGGGGGACGAGAAGCTTATTGTTTGAGAATCAGATATTCTATATTTAAATAAGCTTATGATTATTTGGTGGCTACTGGATGCTGCAATTTTTAACTATAATAAGTATTTGAGAGAAATCGAGTATGTCAGAGATGATTTTTAATATGCACTAATAAAATATCCCATTGGTCAATCATCCAGCTCAATCATCCAGAATCTCTTATGTCTCCAAATAAGTCTTGAGGCTCTTGAGCATAGGAACTATATTTAATGACCCAGGGCTTGACAGTATGTTCAAAAAATGACTATTCAATAAATGCATATTGATAATGCTTATTCTTAACATTTTAATTCAGCAGCTGCAAATATGTCCTGGCAATTTATTTCTCATTTATTAGGTAAGGTCATGAAGAAATTAAAATTATACTGCATCATTTAATAATTGATCAACCCTATTTCCCATTTTGTCAAACCCCATTTCTCAGTTAAGTTCAAAACTGGTCTCTCCCACTCTGAATTAAATATGTGGTTGAATGATGTGATCAACCCTAGTCTTACCTCATTTAGGTTAAATCCTCCTTGAAACAACTGTTCTTCTGCCCTTGTCTCTTCTTGTAAAACCAGGGGATGATTTGATGTCCCCCAAGGGAAGGTCCTGATTTCAATGGGTTCTGATTTTCTAGCCAAGATTACTAGAAATGGTTGAGTCCCATAAAGCAATTAATATTCCTTAATTGTCGAAGAGGAGTGTGATCAGTCACATCTGTCTGTGGACTCACTTTCTAAGCTACAGCAAATTGCAAGGCTTCCCAACTACCCTGACTCCCTCCCTTCTGGGTCACTAACCGAACTGAAGGGCAAGTCTGGTCTATATAGATCTTTGTTAATAACCCGTTACCTTGTTTGAACAAAGTGTGCCTCAGTTTCCCTGTTATTGGTATTTTATATCACACCTTGATGAAAGAAGAGCATCACAAAGAAAGAAGAAACAAAGCCCAAGTGATGTCTCCACAGTCCATGGGCTCACATGGAGCACGTATTTCCTAGCTCCCTCGTCCTGTCACAAATGAGGCTGCTGGTAAAACATTCCCATGATTAATAAACATCCTGGAAAAGAGTGTGCTCAGCCTAAGGCCAGTAGGAGACATGTCTAGCACATTCCCCCAGAAAATGATAGTAGTCTTCTTCGGGTATACAAAACACAATCCACACTATTTCATAGCTAAGCTCAAGTCGGAGTTAAGGAAAGACAAGCCACCTTGCTGAAATTGAGGCAAAGGGTGGGGCAGTGCTGTGCATCTTAAATCTACCTCCAAGCTTTTGGAGACTCCGACCCTAGAGAACCCATTACTATGGTTTTGGTATTGTTATTGTTGTTTTCTCCATTCCCTGGGACCATGCAATAAATAATTAGTTAAAAAGCCATTTCTCCTGTGTCTTCTTAGCAGACAGAAATCTTCTTGAAATCACAGAGGAAGTGTCCAACTTGAGAATTATTTTACAACTGCCTTATTTCTGGCTGGTTCCAATCTCCTTCACAAACATTATGGCAGATCCTTCCCAGGATGATGCCATAGTAAATCATTGTACGAAAATATAAAATAACGCACATTTATGATTATTCTCTGGGAGCTGATCTGCACATAGCGGTAATGGGAAAAAAACATGCAGAAAACTGTGTGTGGGTAAAGTTCGGTATTGCATCCTTATTTGGTTACTTGTTAGCAATATGCAATAAAAATCAACTTAACAATATACGATATAATTTAGTACAAATAAAGTCAATTGTAGTTGAAAATATGATAATGATGATGAGAAACGTAAGATAATGAATAGCAGGGCTTTGTTCAGGAGAGGTTTTTTTTTGTTTATTTTGTCTTGTTTTGTTTTTGGATGGAAGAGATATACATTTGTAGACATATAAGCAACAAATAACTAAGGAGAGGTTACTAAGAGAATAGGGGTGAAAAGGGAGAAATCCTCAGAAGATGAGATGGAATGAGACCAACAGTACATGCAGAGAGATTAGCCTTTGCAATAAGAATGTAGACCTTTTTGTGTGAAAGAGAAGTGCAGGAGAAAGTAGCAGAAAGCATCCAAATGATGTGAGATGAGAAGAGGAGAAGATGCAGTTCTTGGTGAATGGGCTCATTTTTCAATGAAATAGAAGTGACTTTTCACATCTGTCACAAATGAGAGAGAGGAGGAAGACAACCTATGAGAGGTTTGAAATGAAAGGTTTGTAAAAGAAGCTGTGGTACCTACAATAGTGACTCAACTATAAAGTGACAACGGACTGGAATCAGTCCTAACCTGTGGATGGATAGAGCTGAACAAAGCAGGCTAGAGACAGGAGAGACAGAAGTCAAACAGAAATTTAATTTAAGAGAGGGGAAAATAGGTTTCCAAAGTGAAGTCCCCCTGAGAATGGGAACTTGTGGCATGGCGAGGGATTTTATACATGAAAACAAGAAAAAGCAAGGACCCAACACAGACTTAAGCAAATAGTACCCATGTTGCCATTTCTTGGAACTATACAGGCATTCTTCAGTTCTGTGTAGCTTTGTGATTGTCTCAGATCTTAAAGGCCATTGAGCCTTACGATTGTTCAGTCAGGTCCAAAACCAGAGTTAGTGTGTAGGGAATAGGAGGGCAGTATCTGGTTTGGTTCACTTAGCAGTTAGAAGCAGGGGAATTATTCAGAGGTTCAGGAGATTTGATTGATAACTTTCTGCTGCAGCATGTTGACTGCTTCTGACTGTCAGGTGCCAGGGAAATAGGGAAGATGCAACAAATCTAAATAGTTATTGATTAATATGAAAATGATGAATCCCTCAGAGAACACCTGGTACGGGTCAAAGTAAGACATTTTGCTAGAGGGTGAGATAATCCAGAGGGTCAGTACAAAGGATTGCTGTTTTTCCCAAGCTTAGGACACAGTCTGCTTGCTGGACTTTAGCTCTGGAAAATAGGGTCTCTCCAAATTTCTTGACAGAAATTGTAGAAGAATTATCTTATTGCAGAGAGCATCCAGTTCTTGTCATATACATGTAAGTCAGTAGCATGCAGTCAACACACTTTTAGTATTTTCTTCATCTTTGTTCAGTAGAAGCTCAATAGAAATGAAGTCAACAGATGATAAAAGAAATCCTATGCTGAATCTTAGAAAATGCAAGACCTTCAATAGGATAAAGGGAAGAAAAAATTTAAGATAAAAATAACTCTCCTTTAAGAAAAGGGAATAGCATAGAGTTGAATTTGCTCTCTAATTACTCAAGATGAGGAAGGGTAGAGACTATATCTATTTGAGGAAGAGGACCAGTAGTTTGGTTTAGACTTGAGAAGTTGGTTGGTTGTTGTCCTTCATCTTCGAAGACCAAAATGAAATAACCACTGCCGAGTGAAATTTCAGTGTGTCCAACTGTGGCTGATCAGATCAATGCGAGCTCTGAATGTTCTACCAGAGGTCGGGCACAGATAGTTCATGTGAATATTTGGGGTGAATATCCCAAATTTGCGCATCCTGCACTTACTTTGTGCTATCTCATTTCTGCTTTGCTCAAAGTACCTAGCACCTTTTCTTACGTGGGCGCGCCATGCTGAGCAGTCCTGTGCCAGTGTTTCCCATGTTGCACAGTCAAATCCAAAGTTCTTGAAAGAGACCTTGAGCGTTTCCTAGCATAGTTTAAATACTTGGCAGTTCAGCTCGAGCAAGGACTTCAGTGTCTGGTATCTTATCCTGCCAGGTGATCCTCAGAATCTTCCTAAGACAGTTCAAATGGAAGTGATTTAGTTTCCTGGAATGGCGCTGGTATGGTGTGCTGTTGCTCTCTGGTAATCTGATCCTACTCTAGCATTAAAGTCACCCAGAATTGTAAGCTTGCCCTCTTTTGGAACACTGACGATAAGGGTCTCTAGGTCTTCATAAAATTTTTCTTTGACTTCATCGGTGTTTGTCATGGTCAGAGCATAGGCACAGATGATGCACTTGAGAAGTAGAGTGATTATAATTCATGATGAGAATAAAGAGCTGGTTTGGAGATTTCTAGGCAAAGGGAGAGGCAGAATGACAACAGAGTGTTATCAGATGAAGCATTTCACAGTTCATGCGCAAATTCGTGTTGTTGTTGTTATTGTGGTTGATTCATTCAGTTGGGTCTGACACTTTTTGATCATATGGACCATAGGATACCAGACCATTCTATCTCATCATCTTCCCAGGTCTGAAGAAAGTTTGTATTTCTTGCTTCCATTACATTATTTATCCATCGCATTGTCTGCCATTTTTTTTTTCCTTTTGCCATCAATCTTTCCTAACATCAGGGTGTTTTCCAATGAGTCTGACATTCTTATTATATGGCATTAGCCAGTTTATTACTTAGGGAAAACACATTGCATTGATTGTAATGAAAGGAACTGATAGCTTTAGAATGAGATATTGATCACTTTGAGCTAAAGGAGGAAGACATAAGAGAGTGGTCAGTTGGAACAGGACAGGTTTTAAACAATCACTAGTGGAGGCTAGATTCAGTGAAATAGAGAGAAAATGACCAGATAGGATTAATTTCTTTTAAACAGCATTCAGGGATTTAGAGAGTTGCTATAAAAGTCCCTCTCCCATCTTATCCCACAGTTTTCGCAACTCTTTAGAAGACTTTCCCTCTTCAACTGTACATGTTGTTTCCTCTTCAACCTATAAGAAAGTAAGGTTCCAATATTAGCAGCCCTACCTCACACCTACTTCCTTCCTATTTTTATGCTCTATTTTCATGAGATAATTTCTCTTTTTAATCTTTTCCTGTCCAATTTTCTTTTTCTAGAATCACTTCACCATATGCAACTTAGCCATAACCCTTCTTTCAACCTACTTAGTAATGATAATAGCTTTAAGAATAAAATTACAATACTAACAATTACTAATATTAACAACATTTTCATATAACATTAGTAAACATTTTGACCTTAATCAATGCCTTATAATTAGACTCTAATGATTTCCTTATAGTTTTTTTTTTTTTTTCCGGAACTTTTATATTGAATTTTCCATTGGGTTCTGGTCTTTCTGTTATACACACCTGAAAGTCTTTCAGTTCATCAAATGTCCATTTATTTTCCATTCATGATTATATAGTATTTTGCAAGATAAGTTATTCTGGCATGAAACCACACATCCATTGCTTTTTAAAATACAATGTTACAGAACCAACAGTCTTTTAGTGTAGAAGCTTCTACGTCTTGTGAAATCTTGATTATTTTCCCACAATATATAAATTGTTTTGTTTTGTTTATCTTCTTGATTGCATTATTTTCTCTTTAAACTGGAAATTTTAAAACTTGGCTGTGACATTCCTCTAAGTTTTCTCCCTAGGATTTCATTCAGTTGATAACTGGACTGTTCTTTCTACTTTACCTTCTTGTTCTAGCACTTCAGAGAAATTTTCTTTAATAATGTCTTATAATATTGTATCCAAATTCCTTATTCTATCATAAATTTCAGGAAGCCAAACAATTCTCACATTGTCTATCCTTGAGATCTATTCTCTTGAACAGTTCTTTTTTTCTTTTTTTTTAAAATTATTTATTTATTTAACTTTTAACATTCATTTTCACAAAATTTTGAGTTCCAAATTTTCTCCCCTTTTGTCTCCTCCCCCCACCCTAAAACACCGAGCATTCTAATTGCCCCTATCACCAATCTGCCCTCTCTTCTATCATCCCTCTCTGCCCTTGTCTCCAACTTCTCTTTTGTCTTGTAGGGCCAAATAACTTTCTATATCCCTTTACCTGTATTTCTTGTTTCCTAGTAGCAAGAACAGTACTCGACAGTTGTTCCTAAAACTTTGAGTTCCAACTTCTCTTCCTCCCTCCCTCCCCACCCCTTCCCTTTGGAAGGTAAGCAATTCAATATAGGCCATATCTGTGTAGTTTTGCAAATGACTTCCATAACAGTCGTGTTTTCTAAGACTAACTATATTTTCCTCCATCCTATCCTGTCCCTCATTACTTCTATTCTCTCTTTTGATCCTGTCCCTCCCCATGAGTGTTGACTTCAGGTTGCTCCCTCCTCCCCATGCCCTCCCTTCCATCACACCCCCCACCCTGCTTATCCCCTTATCCCCCACTTTCCTGTATTGTAAGATAGGTTTTCATACCAAAATGAGTGTGCATTTTATTCCTTCCTTTAGTGGAATGTGATGAGAGTAAACTTCATGTTTTTCTCTCCCCTCCCCTCTTTTTCCCTCCATGAAAAAGTCTTTGCTTGCCTCTTTTATGAGAGATCATTTGCCCCATTCCATTTCTCCCTTTTTAATCCCAATATATTTCTCTCTCACTGCTTGATTTCATTTTTTAAATATATGATCCCATCCTCTTCAATTCACTCTGTGCACTCCGTCTCTATGTGTGCGTGCGTGCGTGTGTGTTTGTGTGTGTGATCCCACCCAGTGCCCAGACACTGAAAAGTTTCAAGAATTACAAATATTGTCTTTCCATGTAGGAATGTAAACAGTTCAACTTTAGTAAGTCCCTTATGACTTCTCTTTGCTGTTTACCTTTTCATGCTTCTCTTCATTCTTGTGTTTGAAAGTCAAATTTTCTTTTCAGCTCTGGTCTTTTCATCAAGAATGCTTGAAAGTCCTCTATTTCACCGAAAGACCATTTTTTCCCCCTGAAGTATTCTACTCAGTTTTGCTGGGTAGGTGATTCTTGGTTTTAGTCCTAGTTCCTTTGACTTCTGGAATATCCTATTCCATGCCCTTCGATCCCTTAATGTGGAAGCTGCTAGATCTTGTGTTATCCTGATTGTATTTCCACAATACTTGAATTGTTTCTTTCTAGCTGCTTGCAATATTTTCTCCTTGACCTGGGAACTCTGGAATTTGGCCACAATGTTCCTAGAAGTTTCTCTTTCTGAATCGCTTTCAGGTGGTGATCTGTGGATTCCTTGAATACTTATTTTGCTCTCTGGTTCTAAAATCTCAGGACAGTTTTCCTTGAGAATTTCATGAAAGATGATGTCTAGGCTCTTTTTTGGATCATGGCTTTCAGGTAGGCCCATAATTTTTAAATTGTCTCTCTTGGATCTGTTTTCCAGGTCAGTTGTTTTTCCAATGAGACATTTCACATTATCTTCCATTTTTTCATTCTTTTGGTTTTGTTTTGTGATTTCTTGGTTTCTCATAAAGTCATTAGCCTCCATCTGTTCCATTCTAATTTTGAAAGAACTCTTTTCTTCAGTGAGTTTTTGAACCTCCTTTTCCATTTGGCTAATTCTGCTTTTGAAAGCATTCTTCTCCTCATTGGCTTTTTGAACCTCTTTTGCCAGTTGAGTTAGCCTATTTTTCAAGGTGTTATTTTCTTCAGCATTTTTTGGGGTCTTCTTTAGCAGGGTGTGGATCTACTTTTCATGCTTTTCTTTCATCTCTCTCATTTCTCTTCCCAGTTTTTCCTCCACCTCTCTAACTTGATTTTCATAATCCTTTTTGAGCTCTTCCATGTCCTGAGCCCATTGAGTGGGCTGGGATAAAGAAGCGTTGACTTCTGTGTCTTTGCCTGATGGTAAGCATTGTTCTTCCTCATCAGAAAGGAAGGGAGGAAATACCTGTTCCCCAAGAAAGTAACCTTCTATAGTCTTATTTTTTTCCCTTTTCTGGGCATTTTCCCAGCCAGTGACTTGACTTCTGAGTTTCCTCTTCACCCCCACCTCGCCTCCAGATCTGCCCAGCCAGTGCTTGGGGTCTGAGATTCAAATGCTGCTTCCCAGCCTCAGGACTTTGGGCTGGGGCAGGGCTGCTATTCAGTGTGAGATTAAGTTCAGGTGCTCAGGTGGGGGCAGGGCCGCCTCACGGGTTCAGTTCCCTCAGGGGGTTTATGCAGAGACCTTCAACTATGGATCCAGGCTCCTGCCTGCTTGGGGAGCCCCGGTCTGCTCTCGCCTCCACTGCTACCTCCCGAGGGGGCCTGAGTTATGGGGGCACCCTACTCCCCTCTCGGCAAGCCGAAAAGACCCTCTCACACACCTTTGGGACCCGTGGGTGGAGGGACCTGCGTTGCTGCTGGAGATTGCATCCCTGAAACCTGCTCAGATCTGCTCCTCTTGGTGCTGTGTGGCCAAGGCAGGGCTGGGCTTGGCTCCGGACCTTTTGTGAGAGGTTTTCAGGACTCTCTGGAACAGAAATCTCATCTGCTCCATTGTTCTGTGACTTCTGCTCCTCCAGAATTTGTTGGGAGTTCTTCTTTACATATATTTTATGGGCTGTGGGTTCGGAGCTAGCGTATGTGTGTCTTTCTACTCCACCATCTTGGCTCTGCCCCTCTGTTTTCTTGTAGGGCAAGATTTTTTCTATACTCGATTACCTGTATTTCTCATATCCCGGTTATATGCAATAAAAATTCTCAGCATTAGGTTGCTAATACTTTGAATTCCAACCTCTCTCCTTCCCTCCCTCCCTACCCAACCCCACTGACAAGGCAAGCAATTCAATACAGACCAAATATGTGTCATTTTGCAAAAGACTTCCATAATGATCATGTTGTGTAATACTAACTATATTGCCCTCTATCCTACTCTATCCCCGTTATTTTTCCCCTCATTTGACCTTGTCCCTTCTCAAAAGTGTTTATTTCTAGTAATTTCCTTCTCACATTAGCCCTCCCTTCTATCATTCCCCTTACCTCTCTTGTTGTCTCCTCCCCCACTTTCCTGTGGTGTAAGATAGATTTTCATACCAAATTTAGTGAGCATGTTATTCCCTCCTTCAGCCATATGTGGAAAGAGGAGCTTCACTTTTCCCTTCTGCCCTTCTCCCTTTTCTTCTCCACTGAACAAGATTTTTCTTATCTCTTTTATGGGTGATAGCCTACTCCATTTCATTTCTCCCTTTCTCCTCCCAGTGTTTTCCTCCCTCACCCCTTAATCTTTTTTCTATTTTACTTTTTTTTTTTGCGTGGGGATATCATCTCTTGTGATTCAACGCAGCCTGTACTTTCAGTCTATATACATACATATGTGTGTGTGTGTGTGCTTACAGTCCCTCCACCTACCCAAATACTGAGAAAAGATTCAAGACTTATAAATATTTTCTTTCCATGTAGAAATGCAAGCAGTTCAGCTTTAGAAAGTCTGTGATGATTTTTCTTTCCTGTTTACCCTTTCATGCTTCTTTTGATCCTTGTGTTGAAAAATCTAATTTTCTATTCAGTTCTGGTCTTTTCCTCAGCATGAATGCTTCAAAGTCCACTATGTCATTGGATGACCATTTTTTCCCTTGAAGTATTGTACTCAGTTTTGCTGGGTAGGTGATGCTTGGTTTTAGTCCCAGTTCCTTTGACTTCTGGAATATCGTATTCCAAGCCCTTTGATCCCTCAGTGTTGAACCTGCCAGATCCTGTGTTATCCTCATTATATTTCCACGATACTCAAATTATTTCTTTCCAGCCACTTGTAGTATTTTCTCCTTGATTTGGGAACTCTGAAATTTCGCCACAATATTCCTAGGAGTTTCTCTTTTTGGGTCTCTTTCAGGAGGTGATAGGTGGATTCTTTCAATATTTATTTTGCCCTCTGATTCTAGAATATCAGGGAAGTTTTCCTTGATAATTTCATGGAAGATAATATCTAGTCTCTTTTTTGATCATGGCTTTCAGGTAGTCCCATAATTTTTAAATTGTCTCTCCTGGATCTATTTTCTCAGTCAGTTGTTTTTCCAATGAGATGTTTCACATTATCTTCTATTTTTTCAAACTTTTGCTTTTGTTTTTTAACTACTTGGTTTATCTCATAGTCATTCATTTCCCTGAACTTAAGTCTGTCTTTCAAAGAATTGTTTTGTTCAGTGAGTTTTTGATCTTTTCCTCCATCTGGCTAATTGTGTTTTTTAATGCTTCCTTCTCCTCACTGACATTTTTAACCTCTTTTTCCAGTTGAGTTAGCCTCTTTTTGAAGGTGTTATTTTCCTCAGCATTTTTTGGTTCTCCTTTAGTAAGCTGCTAACTCGTTTTTCTTGCTCTTCTATTTCCTGATTCCTATTTAAGTTCCCTTTGTAGGCCTTGGAGTCAGGGGCGTTGACTTCCTCTGACAGTATACCTTGTTCTTCCTCATCTGGAAGGATGGAAGGAGACACATGCTCACCAAGAAAGTAACCTTCTTTGGTCTTATTTTTTTCCCTTTTTTGGGCGTTTTCCCAGACAGTTACTTGACTTCTGATTTTCCTCTCCAAAATCAACTCGCCTCCAGTTCCTGCCAAGCCAGCACTGGAGGCTGAGATTCAGATGAGGTGCTCCAATCTCTCAGGGGCTTTAGGAGGGAGCAGGGCCACTATCAAGTGTAAGATTGAGATCAGCTCCTGACGTGGGGGCCAGGCCACCACACAAGGCTCAGTTCCCTCAGGGGTTTTATGATGAGTCCTTCAACAATGGATGCAGGCTGCTGCCTGCCCTGGAAACCCGCATCAGCTGCTGTCTCTGCTGCTGCCACCTGAGGAGGCCAGAGTTATGGGGACACCCTGCTCCCTTCTCGGCCAACTGACAAAACCCTCTCACTGACCTTTTGCTCCTGTGGGTTGAGAGATCTGCGCTGCTGCTGGAGATTCTGTCCCTGAAGCCTGCTCCTTTCTGCTCCTCCCAGTGCTGCTAGGCCAAAGCTGGGCTGGACTCTGCTCCATATCCGGTGTGACAGACCTTTCCCATCGATCTTTTAGGTCACTCTGGGCTAGAAATATCCTCCACTCTGTTGTTCTGTGGCTTCTGCTGCTCTAGAATTTGTTGAGAGTCCTTTACAGGTGTTTTATAGGCTGTTGGGGAAGAACTAGTGTATGTGTGTCTTTCTACTCCACCCTGATGAGATTTTTTATCACTTATTTTTGAAATGAAACTCAGGCATATCTTTTGATATGTAAATCTTTGTTTTCTCCTCCCAGCAGCCTTAAATTCCTACCTCTTTCTGGCAGCTACAATCTAAAATCACACCTTCTTTTTCTTTCTTTTCTTTCTCTGATGTAATTGGAGAATAACTAAGCTTTGAAATAATCTCTGCTCATTGCTTAGAATTAATTAAGAATTCTAGGCCTATGATGAAGCTTATAATGAACTGAGTTTTACCTCTTACAAGTCTGCATATTGATCAGTTTGAATGGCAACAGCTGCTATCATATAATCTCTGGATATTTTCATAATAATAGTCTGTATATATCTCTTCTGTACATAGATGTTTCCATGATTTTCCCACGTAGATTGCTAGTTGTTTTGTTGGCAAGGACTACTTTCCCCTTTTTTCTTAGACCAAAGATTGACAGAATAGGAGCTAGATAGTAGGTACTGAATGCGTTGACATTGACTTGATTTATTGCTCTAAAGAACCATATGTAACTTAGACTATTTCATATGTACTTGAGATCTATTGTAAAATTTTATCACTGTCTAGAATAAAATAAAGATTGTCAGGTATTTTGTCTTTGAAAGAAGGAGCAAAGTGAGAAAATTTTGAAGCAGCAATTCTCAAAGTGTTGCCCAAAGAGATCTCATAGTCCCTGAAACCCTTCCACTCACTCTCACATAACAAACATTTTTAAGCATTTGCTATTTGGCAAGAGCTGTTTTAAATTCTGGATATACAAACAGAGGCAAAAGACACTTACCATCCTCAAGGAGCTTAAAATTTAATGTGGAAGGCTATATAGATATACATATACACACGCACATATGCACATACACATAAACATACGTACATACATATGCACATTCATACACATATATGCACAGGTTTGGACATTCATATATAGGCATATGTGTGGATATATACATATATTGTCATGCATATATTTATGTGTACACAGACAGGCATATATCTTTATGTCTCTATCTGTCAATCTAGCTCATTAACTAGCAGAGAAAACGCTTCCAGGGGCTGAGCCAAGATGGCAGAGTGAGAGCAAATACTCACATAAGCTCTTAGACAAACTCCTTCTGATACTTCTAAAAAGAGAATCTGACCAAAATTTGGAGGTCCAATAAGAAACAGACTGTGCAACCCAGGACAGACTGGAAGGTCTACAGGAAGGACCTGCTCCAGGGGGAGGTAGTAGTATATAGCACACCGTGCTGCACAATCCCACTGCAGTAGGGCCAAGCAGGAAAGCTCCAGGGTGATGTGAGGCAGCGGCAGAACCATGGAATCTCAAGAAAAACACCCTAAGACTAGAGTCCAGTGGAACCGAGCGAGTGAGAGCTGCAGAGCCCCAGGTATCTGCAGCAGCTGTTCCAGAGACTATCAGCTCACAGATTAAATGTCTGTAAGTCACCTACTTGAAATTCTTGAAACCAAAATGGTGCAGTGATCGGTAAATGCTCTCTCCCCCTCCCCTTATTGACCTTGAAAGAACCATAAAATATTTCCCCAGGAAAATCCTGGAACAATTGGGATCAGCAGAAGGGGCAAACAGTCTCATAACACCTGAGGCTAGAAAAACCGCTAAGGAGGATTCCGCTTACTGTGGAAGAGGACCTGAGCTGTCCCAGATAGCCCCACCTCAGTGATGCACGAGGAGATCCGGAGCTCCAGGGGAATGGAGTCTCACAACCACCAACACTAAAACCCCAGGCGTGCCTCAGCACTCCAGGGGAAAGGGGAAGACATTAGGGCAGCCAGGATCACCAAGCACTGAGGTTATCTTTGTGCTGGCTCAGCTCCATCAAAGAAAAAGAAATTGAATAAGTCATCAATGAACTGCCTAAGGAAAGAAAAAAAAACTCTGGGGCTGCATGGATTTAGAAGTGAATTCTATCAAACATTCAAAGAACAATTAATTCCGATACTATACAGACTATTTGGAAAAATGGGGAAGGAGTCTTCCCACATTCTTTTTATGATATAAACATGGTTTTGATACCTAAATCAAGAAGAGACAAAACAGAGAAAGAAAATTATAGACTAATCTCTTTAATGAATATAGATGCAAAAATTTTATATGAGATTTTAGCAAAAAAATACAGCAACTTATGATGAGAATAATTCATTATGATCAGGTAGGATTCATACCAGGAATGCAGGGCTTGTTCAATATTAAGATCATATCAAAGACAAACCTAGCAGAAACCACATGATTATCTCAATAGATGCAGAAAAACCTTTTGAAAAATATAACACCCATTCCAATTAAAAACACTGGGGAGTATAGAAATAAAGGGAACTTTCCATAAAATAATAAGCAGTATCTACCTAAAACGTTCAGCAAGCATTATATGCAATAGACACAAGCTAGATGCATTTCCAATAAGATCAGGAGTGAAAAAAGGGTGTCCATTATCACCACTATTATTCAACATGGAACTAGTAATGGTAGCTTTAGCAATTAGAAAAGACAAAGTCATTGAAGGTATTAGAATAGGCAAAGAAGAAGCTAAGTTATCACTCTTTGCAGATGATATAGTGATATACTTAGAGAATCCCAGAAATTCAAGTAAAAATCTACTTGAAATGATAAATAACTTTGGCAAAGTTGCAGGTTACAAAATAAACCTACAAAAGTCTTCTGCCTTTCTATATATTACTAACAAAGCCCAACAGCAAGAGAGAGAAACAGAAATCCCATTTAAAGCTAGGGTAGACACTATAAAGTGTTTGAGAGTCTACTTGCCCAAACTAATTCGCGGACTTCATGAACACAATTACAGGACACTTTTTCCACAAATAAAGTCAGATCTAAGTAAGTAGAAAAACATCCATTGTTCATGGGTAGGCCGAGCCAGTATAATAAAAATGACAATTCTACCAGAATTAATTTACTTACTTTAGTGCCATATCAATCAAACTATCAGAATGTTATTTTATAGAGCTGGAGAAAATAATATCAAAATATCTCTCCAGGAACAAAATGTCCAGAATAGCAAGGGAACTAATGAAAAAAATGCTAGGGAAGGTGTCCTAGCTCTACGAGATCTTAAATTGTATTACAAAGCAGCAATCATCAAAACAACTTGGAATTGTCTAAGAAAGAGAAGGGTAGGCAAGTGGAATAGGCTAGGTACTCAAGACACAGTAGGCAATGAATATAGCAATCTACTGTTTGATAAACCCAAGGACCTCAGCTTCTGGGATAAAAACTCACTGTTAGACAAAAATTGCTGGGAAAACTAGATAAAAGTCTGGAGGAAACTAGACATAGACCAATGCCTGGTACTTACAGAAGAATAAAGTCCAAATGTGAATGTGATCTAGGTATAAAGAGTGATACTATAAACAAATCAGTGGAGCAAGTGATAGTATATTTATCAGATTTATGGAGAAAGAAAGAATTTTTTTTTACTGAAGGAGAGATAGAAAACATTATGTAGTGCAAAATGGATAGTTTTGATTACATTAAACTGAAAAGTTTTTGCACAAAGAAACCCAATGCAACTAAGATTAGGAGAAAAGCAGAAATCTGGGAAAGAATTTTTGCAGCTAGTGTCTGTGATAAAGGCCTCGTTTCTAAAATATGTAGAGAACTGAGTCAAATGTAGAAGAAGACAGGTCATTCCCCAATTGATAAATGGTCAAAGGATATAACCAGAGAGTTTTCAGAGGAAGACATTAAGTATATCAATAGTCATATGAAAAAATACTATATATCACTGTTCATTAGAGAGCTGCAAATCACAACAGCTCTGAGATACCACATCACACTTATAAGATTGGCTAACATGACAGCACAGAATGAGGATAAATGTAGGAGAAGATGTGGGAGTGCTGGAACACTAATTCATTGTTGGTGGAGCTGTGAGCTCATCCAACCATTTTGGAGAGCATTTTGGAACTATGCCCAAAGGGGTACAAAAATGTGCATTTTTGACCCAGAAATATGGCTTCTAGGACTATATCCGAAGAGATCATAAGAAAGGGAAAGTATCTCACATGTACAAAAATACTTATAACAGCTCTCTTAGTGGTAGCCAAAAACTTTAAATCAATGAGATGCCCATCAGTTGGGGAATAACTGCATAAAATATGGCATATGAATGAACTGGAATACTGTTATGCTATAAGGAATGATGAGTAGGAACGTTGTACACAGCAACACTCAGAGCATGTGAAGATTTCTTTACTGGTAGACTTAGAACTTCATTGCAATGCAAGGACTTAAAAAATTCCCAATGGTCTTTTAAGGCAAAATGCCTTCCACATCCAGAGAAAGAACTATGGAATTCAGTTGCAGATTGTAGCGCATCATTTTCTTTTGTATTACGTTTTTGTTTGTTATGATTTCTCACATTCATTTTAATTCATCTATACAACATGACTATGATGAAAACGTATTTAATAAGAATGTATGTGTAGAACCCATATAAAATTGCATGCCGTCTCAGGGAGGGAAGGGGAAGGAGGGGGTTGGGGACATGGAGGGAGGGAAAGATAAAATCTAGATTGTATGGTAGTGATTGTGGAATACTGAAAATAAAATAAAAACCAATATACATAAGGCTTTTGTTAAAGGTTGCAAACAAGTATATAGCATTTTCAGGTATTTTTTTCCTTACATAGTTTAGGTTTTCTCTGAATGACATGGCCGCAGCAGGCCTTCACCACCAGCTGCCCTCTGAGATGTAGAAAAATTCCCTTCATATAATCAGATGCTATCCAATTGGTATTGGGAACTCCATGACATATTGAAAGTGCTATTGATGGGGGAACAATCCCTATAGCAATAGAAGTCAACACTTGTTTTTTTTTTTTTATTTCACTCCAAAAAGTTGAGGAGAGCACTGACATACCAAGGTTCACATAGATTTTCAGCCGCATTATGCTATATAGCCTCTTATTTGGAACCTTGGTAGGAGAAATATTTGTTTTCAGAACCCCTTATGCATGAAACTCTTAGCTATCTATTTCTTCCAAATAAAATGTAAACTGGAAGAAAGGGATTCTTGCTTATTGTAGTATTATCTCTATGACTGAGCTAAGTCTAATACACTAAATGAGTTCTTAACTTTTCTTTTTAGATGAAGGAAATCTGTCTCCTTTAGTCTTCAAGGACTATTTTTTTAGTTGACTGGCAGCCTTAGTCAGCATAATGTTACAACTGTTCCTATCCTCTTCCCTTCCACTCTTAAGAAAAAAAGGGCAGCCTAAACCCCAAACCTTGCCAGGAGTATGAGAGATAGAATTGATGCAGTTTTAGAGGTGCAGAAACCACAAAATATAGGGGCTTAGGGCAGAGTTGCCTGGAAAGATTATACAGACTCAAGAAGTCTTCCAATCATTTGGCACAAAGTTTTCTATAACACTAATATGGCAAGCAGAGATCCTTGTGGAACTTGCAACCTGACAGGAGCGATGCTAAAACTTATATAGAAAACATTAGTTCATTGTGTTCCAATTATGCTATTTAAGTGGTAATATACAGTTTCTGCACATTGGACATAAGCATCATTCACAATTGGCATGGCCTGTGAGGATGGGTGGACTTCTAAGGGGTCTGTACATCTTTGTTTGTCACCAGATAGCCTTCTATTTGATGTTTGTAGCTTGACCTTTGAATTGCATATGGTGACTGAGGGAATCTACATGTTAGTTCTGCTGGTACAATATAGTCTTGTCCATACAGGGGAAATTCCACAAATTCCAGTTTGTTCCTGTAACAGGGAGAGAGAATTTGCGTCTCTGGGGCTCACTCATGATATATGGACAGAGACAGAGTCTTTGGGCTGGAGAGAGATATGATCCCTGGGATGGGGTCCAAGCACAAGCATCCAATCATAATCACTACCCTTCAGCATAGTAAAAAAAAAATCTTAGTATTGTGCCCAGTTAAAGCCTCCTAATTAGGAACACAATCTGGAGAGCAATTGCAAAGTTTGAGAGCCTTGATTTCTATGCCAAATAAATAGTGGTTGAAAGAGAAAGACTTACAGCCTTTGGTTACTGTCTCCCTGTCTTATGTGGGAAAGTGCTATTCATTCTGCTTGTATTCCAAGAGGACAAAAGTAGGACCAGTAATTAGAAGCTAGAGAAAAGCAGATTTGAAGTCCTTGAGAAAGTAGAACTTATCAATGAGAGCCACCTAATAACAGTACTGCAGGTACATCTACAGTCATTTGTCAGATGAAGAAAATGAGGGTTCAATAGCAAAAATTTTTTCTGACTTCTAGCCTAATATTCTTTTTATTCTTCTATATGACAAGTTTTCTTTAGGACTGAGTTAATCTGATTAAATTAGAAAACTATGTGGGCATTAATCTAATGATTGCAAATCTGTCTGTGCTTGATTTATACTAATCACACCACATACTGAAACTCCAAACAAACATGTCTGTGTCTTTGTAGGGCAGAATACAAGGCTTATATATACCATTTCCTTTCAGAGATTTTTTTTTCTATAGAAAGAACTATGAACACCGGTTTAGTTTTCATACATTGGCTAATTTTCTTCTGCCCTTTAGATTTATTTCAAGCTTTGCTAAAGGAAATGTCCACCTGCTCTACTCTTTTTCATCTCTATGACAATCAGCTGAGAAGAGTGGGTTTAAATCTTTTCACACTCGCTCCTCCTTTGGCAATATGGAATGTAATATAGCGATGACAGTGTATGTCCACAAGGAGGCAGTATGACACAACAATCTATACACTAACACTCTCAAACTTTGTCATACAATGACATCTAAAGATAGAAAGAGCTTTAGAGATCATCTAGTTCAACCTAATTTTCCCTCTCCTTGAACCAAAATGTTACATGTAAACAAAGCCCCAAAAGTTTGAAAGGACTTGGTTAGTATAACAAAGCTTCAAAGGGGAAGTGTCATGACTAGAGCCAAGGTTTCCTAAATTCAATCTACCTATAAAGGCCTCATTTTTAGAATACATAGAGAACTGACTCAAGTGTACAACTATACAATTCATTCCCCAGTTGGTAAGCGGTCAAAGAATATGAACAGGCAATTTTCAGAGGAGGAAATTAAAGATATCTATAATCATATGAAAAAATGTTCTAAATCACTTTTGATTAGAGAGATGCAAATCAAAACAACTCTGAGGTACCACATCACACTTATAAGATTGGCAAACATGACAAAACAGGAAAATGATAAATGTTGGAGAAGATGTGGGAGAGTTGGAACACTAATTAATTGTTGGTGGAGCTGTGAGTTCATCCAACCATTCTGGAAAGCGGCTTGGAACTATGCCCAAAGGGCTACTAAAATGTGCATACCTTTTGACTCAGCAATATTGCTTCTAGGACTGTACCCCCAAGAGATCATAAAAAGGGGAAAGGGTCACACATATACAAAAATATTTATAGCAGTACTCTTTGTAGTGGCCAAAAACTGGAAATCAAGGGGATGCCCATCAATTGGGGAATAGCTGAACAAATTATGGTATATGAATGCAATGGACTACTACTCTGCCATAAGAAATGATGAACAAGAAGACTTCAGAGTGGCCTGGAAAGACTTATATGATCTGGTGCTGAGTGAAAGATGCAGAATCAGGAGAACTTTGTGTACAGGAACGACCACAGTGTGTGAGAGTTTTTTCTGGTAGACTTGGATCTTCATAGCAATGCAAGGACGAAAAAAAATTCAATCTACCTTAGATTACCTTGAATGAGACTGAGAATTCGTGATGTCAATTAAATTAAAATCTTTTGCTGTTTTTGTTTTACTAAAGTGCCTGTGGTTGAATAATGTGATTTAAAAAGATTTTCACTACCCACTGATGGGTCTGCCCATTGAAAAAAGCTTGATTTGGAAAGGTGTTTTGTACAAGGGTCCCAAGTACCCTTTGTTTTTTCTGTTGAAGCAGTAGGTCACAGGGTTATGCCCTCTGGCTCTGAGAAGTGTATAAATACTCACAGGATGAGGTTTTACTTTGGAGTTTATTGACTGGAAGTGTTTCTTTGGCCAGAAAGATTCTGGGAAGTGGCTAAGGAGTCCCTCACTCTCTCCCTCCCCCCTAAAACCCAGAAGTTGTTGCTTCCCTGATAGCTGTGTATGATTGTAATGGTCAAGACAGTTTTGGAAGCATGTCTGTTGACTTTTGGTTTCTCTGTATTTTCTCTGAAATTTTGATTTTTGTTTCCATTTTTTCTGATATTTCCTTCTTCAGCTGTTCCAGAACAGCTGTTTGTGCATGTGAGCAGTTCATAGTCCCTTCTGAAGTTTCAGATGAGAGTACAGTCTCACTGCTGACCTCTTTGGTATTCTTCTTTTGGTCCTTTTCCCAATAGAAGGATTCTAGGGTCTATTCCTCAGTCCTTTGCTTCTTGCTCATGATGGTAAGGCTTTGTGTGGTGTGGACTCTGGTTCTTTCTGTTAGAAGCTGGAGTACCTGATGTTGAGCTGCTGGTGTGAGAAAGCTAAGGGCAGTTGCCTTTTTTTCTTTTTGTTTTGTGTTTCCCCCCAATTAACCCTGAGGCTAGCTTGTTAAGTGCGATAGATGGGTGGTCTGGTCACTGGAAATCTCAGCTGAGCTGGAGCAAAGGCAACCTCTGTGCTTGGTGATCCCAGGTGCTCTATTGTCTTCCTGTTTTCCCTGGGTCCTAGTGTGAGTTTCCAAACCCCTGGGGCTCCTCTCCTTCTGATTCACCTCGGCCACAGTAAGAGGAATATTCCTTTCTCATTTTCCTGGTCTCAGATGCTATGAGACTGTTTGTTCCTTTTGTTGATCCCAATGATCCAGAATTTTTCTGGGGAAATACTTTATGGTTCTTTGAAGGTCAATAAGGGGAGGGGGAGAGACTATTTACTGATCACTCCACCATTTTAGCTACTGGAAGTTTAAGTAGGTGATTTACAGACGTTTAATCTGTGGGCTAAAAATGTCAGGGGTGACTTCGGCTGATACCTGGGACTCTGTGTCTGTCACTTATTCGGCTCCACTGGTCTCCTGCCCTGGGCTGCCACTTTTTTGTTCTGTTTGCTGCCTCAGACTGTCCCAGGAGTTTCCTGCTCAGCTGTGGCGGGACCCTCTGGGCTATGTGCTGTATGCTTCTCCACCCCAGAGGAACAGATTTTTCCAGTAGACCTTCCAGTCTGTCTTGGTCTATCAATTTTCCACAGTCTGCCTCCTATTGGATTCTGCACCTCCAAAATTTGGTCAAATTCTCTTTTTAGAGGTATCTGAATGAGTTTGTCTAAGAGCTTAGGTGAGCAGTTGCTCTCACTCCTCTATCTTGTCTCCACCCCACTGTTCTATTTTTTCTAATTGGCTCCCTAATCATGGATAACTTCATTCTTTCTTTTAATTTACGGGGTTCTGAAATATAAATTTTCCTCTGGGAATTGTGTCAGCTACTTTCTAAAAGTTCAATATATTCCATTGTTATAACTTTTTTCTTTAAGAAAATTACTTATTGGTGTAATGACTTATTCATGAATCATCATCATCATCACCAGTAGCAGTAGTAATAGTAGTATATTGTTCAGGAGAGCTAGGTAGTACAGTGGATAGGGTATTGGAACTAGATTCAGGAAGATTCATTTTCCAGAACTCAAATCTGACCTCAGACACTAGCTCTGTGGTCCTCAGCAAGTCTGTTATACCCATTTATCTCAGTTTTTTTTTCATCTATAAAATGAACTGGAGAAGGAAATGGGAAATCACTCCATTGTCTCTGCCTACAAACCTCAAATGGGGTTACACAAAAACGGACACAATTGAAACAACTGAACTGTATTATTCAATTTCCACTTCAGGCTGATTTCCTTCCTAAAATTCCCCTTGTTGAAAACACATACACACACGCACTCTCTTATGTATGGATGTGTGTGTGTGTGTGTGTGTGTGTGTGTGTGTGTATCAGTAGATTTTTTTTTCCTGTCAGCTTGTGTTTGGAATATTTCCTAGCTTTCTTCAGGCATAGTTTATTGCAATTATCAGACTATTTATGGTTCCTTTGGTTGTCTTATCCCTCTCAAAATTTACATTTTTTAAGTCACAGTCACATGTGCTACCTATCATTGCAAAAATGATCAAACTCAATATCTACTTCTAAGTATTCAATATATTTCCATTCAAATATTATGAAATCACCAAATATTTATTAAGCATTTCCCCGTGAGTAAAGCACCAAGTTAGCTGATACATATAGAAAAGGAAACAAAACTGATTTTCCTATTACCTATTTCATTTTATTAGTTGAAATTCAAAAAAAAAACCTATATAATTCAATTTGATTCAATAAGCATACCTTAAGTCTGTACTGGGTACAATACAATGAGATGAGCATTCAGCTACCAGGAAACTCTAGGACCTTGTTTATATTCTGCCATTCACATCTCTGTCCAAATAGCTGGACCATTCAGATGTTTAATTATATCTTTGTGTTCATGGTTTTCCTTTTGTGGCTTTATGGAATCTAACTTGAAAGACATGAAAATACACCTCCTTAGATTAAAAAAAAATATATTTAAATAGTGATTTCCACACATGATCTCCTTCAGACCTTAAAATGCCTTCTTAAGCATTAACGCTGTCATTTTAAAGATGACAAAACTAAGGCACAGAAAGGGTTACTAATTTTCCTGTGATCACACATTCATTTACTGTCAGAGATGGCATTCAAACCCAGGTACATTTGACTCCCAATGCCAAACTTCTCCTGCCTCTCTGACTGTTAGTTGTGAAACTTTGAGAGTACATTACTACAATTTTAGTAATGCACAGAAGCAAGGTAAAACACAAAGGGTAGGCCTGACCGTCAATTTAGTTTTCTGAAAAAAGCAAAACTTCCACTGGGTGAAAAATAAAAGGGAAATACCAATCTATTTCTACCTGACTCCAATATTAATACACTATTCATCAAATTAGAATCGAAGACAGATGTAAAAATTCCATGAACATATTTGTTCTTCCTTTTGAAAGCACTTTTCTCACTCTTTTTTCCTCTTTCCTTCCTCCTTCCATCTTTTCTTTCTTTATTCCTTTTCTTCCTTGCTTTTTTCCTCTTTTATCTCATTTTCTACCTTTTCCTTCCCTTTTCCTCTCATTTCCTCTCTTCTCTTGTCCCCTGTACTCTGTTGACTGCTGTCAAAAACTCTCTTCCCCTCTCCTTCCCTTCCTCCCTTAAGTTACACTGGGTAAAGCCTCTAGGATAAGATTTTCCCTTTGTCTCACTTTTCTCTGCAAGATTTAAATTGAAAGATGTTAAAGTGTTTCAAATAGATCTCAAAAAAATCCCCTCATTGATAATGTTTAAATAATATTGGGTGAGGGGGAGAGAAAACAACTTACCAATGGAAACAGTGTTCAAAATATATCCTTTTCGTTTGAATTTAAAAAGCTTACTAATGGGGGAGGAAAGAGGAGCTCCTTATTCCTGTAACCACACATTTGTGAACAAACATCTTGTTGACCTATTATCCAACATTGTACTGTTTGGTCTTTCTAGTCTTTTCTGGCCATTTTTTTCCATTAAAAAAAAAGTAGTTTGTATTAACTACATAGTTCACTAGTCTTTTCCTACTCTAAATCCTATTGGCTTCAGACAACCTTAAATAGGCACTGAATTTGAATTTCTTTGAACCATGAAAATCTGGTGAGGAGCAGCTTTTTTTCAGCAATTGAACTTTCTTCTTAAAAACTTGTTTCTGCTCCATATGTTAATCATTGCATTTTTCATGTCTTTATTTTTCAGA
Organism: Notamacropus eugenii; assembly: GCF_028372415.1. NCBI lineage: Eukaryota > Metazoa > Chordata > Mammalia > Diprotodontia > Macropodidae > Notamacropus > Notamacropus eugenii. Next base: position 9,325,410 of record NC_092880.1, read on the forward strand.
GTACAGGTGAAAGGATTAAGTATGGGAGCTATGATGGTGTAAGAAACAGCGTACACTTTATCTTCCCTAAAGGTGGTGACTGGTCTAATATAAATGAAGAGTACAGGACCAAAGAATAAGACCACAACAGTGATGTGGAAATCACATGCAGAAAGAGCTTTTCTGTAGCTCTCAGAAGAGTACCCATGGGGCATAAGGTATGAACCCATAACCACTATGAAAACCATGAAGGCAACCCTCCCTGAACTGTCAATGACTAAAAACCCCACCCTTTGAGGATCAATGCAAGAAGGTTCCAATAAGGGATATACATCAGAGAAATAATGATTTATCTCATTGGGGCCACAATCTCAGAAAATGAATGCAGAATTGCCCAATCAAAGGCAAATAAGACCATCATATTGCACCTCTGCTTGCTCATGATCACCTGGTAATGCAGAGGTTTGCAGATGGCCACATACTGGTCATAGGCCATCTCTGTGAGAACAAAGATTTCTATTGCCCCAAATAAGTGCATTGTAAAAACTTAGATCAAGCACTTCTTGTAGGAAATACGTTTCCTTTCAACCAGCAAGTCACTGATGAGCTTTGGGGTCACTGTGCAGGTGTATCAAATATCTATGAGGGATACGTAAGTTAAAAAACACTACATGGGTTGGTCAGTGATCTGACTGCCCAGGATGGATATCATGATTATCAAATTTCCCGTTAGAAGAGCCACATAACAGAATGAGAATAGGATAAAACACAGAATCTGAACATCATTATTCTGAGAAACTCCTAAAAGAATAAATTCAATGATGTTATTCCTGTTTTTCATAGTTCATCATGAAAAATGGCCAGAATAAAATCTGAAAGGATATAAGCAATAAAGAAATGTAAGAAACACATATTGAGAACAATGTACATCATAACCCATTCCCAAGACTTAGAGAAGTATAAAGATTTAAGCATGTTGAAAAATGAAAATTCAGTACATAAGTTATGTATTGGGCAAGCATTGATATCCATTTACGTCAGTACACAAATAACACATATTGTCAGATTTTGTAGGGACTCCACATGTCATTTCTCCATCCTCAACTGGAACACAAAATCTCTCTGCGATATTTTTACTAAAACCTATCTCACAATATTTTGAAGAACTCTAGTACTTCTTGAGTCAGATGAAGCACAAAATTATAAATCGTTATATAATTAGTATCAAGGTAAATACACCTAAATAAAATGTTTAATCTTTTTTAAAGCATTTTCTTACAACTCAAAACATTCTTATACCAGGCTTGTAGGGGGAAACAAAAAAGTTAAGTAATCATATTAGGGAAATAGATCAACTTAACCAAATACGAGAAAGTTATTAAAGATGCCAAATAAATGGCATATAAAATATTTTTATGTATAATAAATAATAGTTTACTTTTCTGTAGTCCTTTAAGTTTTCTCTATAGTGTCTCCCCTTAACATTAGCTCTGGGAGATTATTGGAAATTCTGTGTACATCATGGTTGAAACAGAAGTTGAGAACACAAGCATATGTACTTTATTTATGCAATTAATCAATTTCTGAATCAAAATTTAAAAGACTATGACTCTGGACTCCAAGTCCATTATCTTATAATGTCTCCAAGACATAAATAGATTACTTAGATACTGTTGTGTCTAAACATTCTCATATTCTTTGGTGAGATTGTTATCTTTCACAGAGCTTTAATCATCATAAGGAATATTTCTAGGTAACTAGTATATAGACCTAGTGACCATATACCTTTCCCAATCAAAAATATAATAGACAATTATTTGTCCTTTCAAAGCACTTTCCACACATTAACTCACTTGAGCCTAATAATAATCTTGAGGTAGATATTACAAGTATTATTACCACATTTTGTTTATGACATTTATTCTTTAATTATTGAGTTGTTTTGCCTTATACAAACATAAATTTAATGCTTAAACCAGGGGATGAATGAGGCTGAAATGGGTTAAGCAAAATAAAATAAGAGTCGTAAATGTCCCTTAGGGTTCTGTCCTGGCCCCTTTTCTCTTCTTCCTACTACTTTATTTGGTAATTTCATTGATTCTTATGGATATGATTAATTCCCATTTCTGTGCTGATGATTTTCAAATTCATATGCCCTCTTCCACACTTTCTGCTAACATCTTGTCCCCAACATCCAACTGACTTTTAGACGCCTCAAACTGGATGTCCAGAAGATGTTTTTGTTAAATATACAAAAAAAAAATGGAACTTATTTTCTTTCACTCCAATCACTATGGCCCTCCTACTTTTGTTATTTCTGTAAAAGGCAGGACAATTTCCCAGTGCCTCATGCTGGCAAGCTAGAAGTTATCTTAGACTGCTCACAATCTCTCACCCTTCCACTACACATCTGATGTTTTGACCAGGCTTTCAATTTCATCTTTGTAATACCTCTGGCCTATCCCCCCTTCTCACCTGTAACCCTATCACCAGTGTAGTGTAGGTCCTCATTACCTAATGCCCAGGTATTACAATAGCCTACTGGTAGGTCTTCCTGATCAATATTCTTTCTATTCCAAGCCATTCTCCATTCAACCATTAAAGTGACTTTTCTGAAGCATGGGTCCAACTATATAAGTCTCTTAGTAAACTCCACTGTCCCCTATCCTCTATCTTCTGGATCGAATTTAAAAAACAAATGAACACAGTTTTGTTTGGCTTTCAAAGCCCTCCATAACCTTGCCTTTTCCTACCTTTCTAGTCTTCCTACACCTTACTGCCCCATTTGCTTTGATCCAGTGTCTTGGTCTGCTTTCTCTTCCATGAGCAATACACTTGACCTTTAGCTATGGTGATTTTGTCTAGCTCATACCTAGAAATCTCTCCCTCTTCCGCTACACTGATGGCAATCAAATTAGAATCTTTTCCTGTTTTTGTTTTAGTATAATCAAGAAGTATAATGCCTTCATCTGAATGTGATTAAAGAAGATACTCCCCACCCGTTGATGGGTCTGCCCATTGAGGGAAGCTTGATTAGGGAAGCTGTTTTGTAGCAGAGTCTCAAGTACCTTTTTTTTCTGTTGAAGCACTGGGTCAGAAGGTCATGCCCTCTGGCTCCAAAAAGAGTATAAATACTCTGAGGATCAGGTTTTACTTTGAGGTTTAACAACTGAAAGTGTTTGGCCAGAAAAGGACTCTGGGAATCCTCTAAGGAGGCCCTCCCCCTTGGGACACTCACATGTTCCCTCTCTGGTGAAGATGTATGTATGTTAATGGTCAGACATTTTGGAAGCATATCTGTTGACTTTTGATTTCGCTGTATTTTCTCTGAAATTTTGATTTTGATTTTCTCTGATACCTGTACTTGACTAAAGTGATTGTCAACACCTCAAAGATTGCCTTTCCTTTTAGAAAGGCATATCAAAGAGTCTGTGTATGTTGGGGTGCTTACTGATACAATTACCTACTGACTTCTTTGTCTTGCTTTAAGTAGTCAATAAAATCATTTCTTTTATAGGAAGCCTTTTCCTTTTAATTCCCTTAATCCTAGTGCTTTGCCTATATTAATAATCAGAATCATGGTTCTTATGAGGATCATGTGAGGTGATGGATATAAAACACATGGAAAACTTAAACCATTGTATCATCATCATCGTCATCCTATTTTTACTATCCTTGGATAATTAATCCTCCATTCTAGTGATGACTTCATTACTGCACTCTTTCTAAACTCAGGCAGTGATTATAGAGCAATAAAGGGATGTGTTGTTAAATGCTGGGGTCTGGGGGAAAATAAACAGTATTCACATATACTTTGAAGTGTAATCTGTATTATTAGAACTTTCTTGAATCTAGGCAATCAAAGAAACAATACATCAAGTCCAGATTTGTAGTCATTGCCAGTTTTTGAGATACTACATGCTCGCAAGAAAGAATTATTAACTGGCTCTTCGCAAGATGGTTAAGATTACCCCAGCACAATCCCTAGTATCCTCACTCCTCTAGTCACTTAGATTCACATACTCATTTTCATACTCAATTTCTCACCCTCTTTCACTACACATGTCATGTCACTAACGAAATTTTGTCATTTCTCCCTCTACTGTGTCTTCTACGTCTCTCTCTTCTTTAGACATACAACTTATGGACAGCATGCTTTAGTCCCTAACAAGTCATAACCCTATTTTCTTATTTACCTAATTGATGTCTCTCTCTTGAAACTCTTCTTCTTACTCCTATATATTCTTCCCTGAGTGACTTTCCTTAAACAGAGGTCTGACTATCTCACCCATCACAGTCAAATTCAGTGCCTTCCTTATTTTAATATCAAATGTATTTGGTTCTATTTTTCATTTTAAATATTTCAGTACCTGGCTACAACCCGTAATCCAACAAAAGTGAGCTATGCGATGCTTCCTAGTCTGTTTCCTATCTCTCTGTCTTTTCTTCTCAAGAATTGGGATATACACACAATCCTGAGGTCTGATTCTTAGAATTCCCTTTTTTGCTCTATTTTCTTTTCATATATTTATTATTTCTGAGTATGTTTTGATCTCCTACTACGCCTCTCAAATATCCTGTAGTCACTTTTGGTCAGAAAATGCAAAATATACTCATAAAGAATAGAGTTTATTAGAGGAAATCAACAGATCTATTTTTTTGTAAAAAGTAACAGCTTAAACTCTTGTCTTCACACTTACTCATCTATAGGTGCCTGTGATATTCAGTGCCCTGGCTTCCAAGAAGATATTATTATTTACAGTTAAATGCTAAAGACAATTTCTGGAAGTAACTATAAATAGAAATTGTCCTTACTTGGGCTTAGCAGCATCAGAAAAGGCAATTTTGTAATCAAAGTCACAATGGTGCTTTATGAAAACGATTTTTACATCATATCTTTCAGGACTTGCTCTGCCAACTTACGGTTTTAGTACTTACAGCATTAGCAAATTAGTCTTACCTATGAAAAAGGTAAAATTTCGTATCTTGAATAAAAGATCTCTAAAGCATAAAAAGGAGAGTATACACTAATATCAACACTTGTTTCATTATCCTTTATAAATTAAATGCTTAGTTACCTTTTCACTCACAAACTCTGTTAAAGTACAACTTCAACATAAAAGAAATACGTGATCCCTGGGAATGTGCATTACTTGATTCCTTCCTACCTTCCTCAAAACTATATTATGTTTATTTTGTATATTTCTGCATACGTACATGTTTTCTTCTCTGATAACATGTAAGGTATTTGAGGACAGAGCATGATAGCACTTGAGCTTGTGACAGTGGCTGAAATACAGTACATGTTTACTAAATGCTTCCTGATAGATAAGTTATAGTTTAAGGTTCTAGATTTCAACTGGAAAGGATTTCAAAGGCTTTGTAGTCTGCTCATCTGATTTAACAAAAAAAGAAAAAAATGATATTAAAGAGACTAGGATCTGTTCAAGGAAACATAATTATAAAGAATAAAATGCACTATTTGAATCCAGCTCTTTTGACTCCTAAATTTATTCTCTTTATTGTCCTATACTGCTAAAGTTCTAAATACAGGGGTAGAGTTGGAGGACTCAGGCAACTTCTGCCAAAATCCACGTAGTGCCATATAAATGAGTCTTATTTTTTTGAACTTAGGTAAGCAGTTTTATATTTATCATCAATATATCTTGATGTTAACCACACAGCAACAAACAGAGAGTATAAAATATAAGGACAGAGGAGGAAAAATGAAAATTTTTGTTTGTTTTTATGAGAAGGATCACAAGAAATCTCTAAATCTATAAGTACCAAGTGATGATAGTGACTATATGAATAACATAGCAACAACAACAAAAACAAGACATTTCACAGGGGAGGAAATCATTCCAGTTGAGGGGAGTAGATTGTCTGTGGTCATATAACCATGATCACATACCTTGGACTAGAATCGGGAAGTCTTCTGATTTTGAGAGTGAGCATCCTTTTCCCATACCACTCTCTTTCTTATATGTTTTGGTCTTACTCCCTGTTTGTCTACTCCCTGGGTAACTGAAGACTGTAACGGCCTGCAACTTAAAAGATAGATTTTTTTGTTGGTGTTGTTGTGTTTTTTTAAAGAATAATTAATCATAAATCCTTCTGCCACAATATAATGGGGTTGATGGAACTGCTTGGATTTCCAAGAAAATTGATGGAATATTTTGATATCATTGAGGATTAGAAGAATATAATAGTTAAAGTCAGCCTAGGAATTTCCCCAAAATTGTTAATGCGTTAAATTAATGAAATCTACTTTGTTGATACACAAGACAATTCACAAAAATGGGAGGTACAGAGGAAGAAAGAGGAGAAAAACAGGAAAAGGAATAGGGAAATGAAAAAGGAAAAATACAGAGGAGGCAAAGGGGGGGAAAGGAGAGTAAGAGAAAGAGAATGTGACATGACTTACCTGTGCAAATGATCAATAAATCAAGGACTAATTGTCTCTTTCAAGGTGTAAATCAGGGGTGGGAAACCTGCATCCTTGAGACCACATGTGGCTCTATAGGTCCTCAAGTGCGGCCTTTTGACTGAATCTAAACTTCAAAGAACAAGTTCCCTTAATAGAAGAATTCCTCACCACTCGTGTAAATACTCACAATGAAAATTAAACAGTCCTGTCTTGAGTTTCTAGAATACCACTATCCCCAAATGTTGAGTTCTTAACTTCAGGGAGAACAACACTTTTAACTGCCTGTGAAGACATTTATAGAAATCTGTCAAAATAGCAAAGCGTATTTCTCAATGTTTAATAAGTAGAAAACTGGGGTGAAAAGAAGGGATTATTTTGTAGACCCATCTCCATAGATCTGTGTACAAGAAGGAATACCTTGAAAGTTTTTTTGATCTAGCTACGTGTCAGGAAGCAAAGTTTTGTAGTATATAGAATGTTGTTCTTACAGTGAGGAAGATCCAAATTTGAATCTTGCCTAAGGCATTTATTAATAGTATGACACTGGACAATTAATTTAACTTCTCTGTGCCTCTAATGTCTCATTTATAAAATACAGTAAACATAGATCTTGCTTCCCAGAATTGTTATGAGCATAATAATACATTTAGCTACTCATAAAGCACTCTATAAACTGTACCATTTGCCTAATAATATTTTTGTTTCTAAAGAAAAAGAAAAATTCTTCCTGACATATTATTCAATATTATTCTTTTGTGTGGCATTTGTTTATATCCTGACCATAATGATGGCCCTTATGATCTTGGCCAAGATATGTATTTTCTCTTATCATCATTTTTTTATTTGTAAAAAGTCAACATTTTTATATGATAAAATTGATATTTTGGGGAATAAAAGTCTGCTGTATTAATATATACTTGGATTAATATGTATCAGGATTGCTGCTTTGTAAATTGCTTTCTCTAGCTACATGTCTCTGAATAAATCTCTTCTTGAATTGATACTACTACATTCTTTATTATTTATAAGTCAACCTGCTCTTTGGGATTTCGGGGATCTCTGATCAGACACCTCACTTCTCTTGCCCTTACTTTTCTTATTTAGAAAAAGAGTGAATTATACTAAATAATACCCTGAGGGCCTTACATGCTTAATTTTGTTTTTGTGGTCTTAGTTCACTGACTGATCAAGTTGTTATGCTTCCCATTTAGCAAGCTTTTATGTCAGTTATAGAACTGAGTTTTAGAAAATGTACTTTGTTACTAGAAGCATATTTCTGTCGCAAACCTTCTCTATATTTTTCACGTATATATTTTTTTTCAAAGTATAAATGAAAGGGTTGAGCATGACAGCAGTGATAGTATAGGAAAGAGCCACCACTTTGTCCTCCTTGAAGATGGTGAATGGTCTAATGTAAATGAAGAACATAGGGTCAAAGAATAAAATAATAGCAGTGATATGGGAACCACATGTGACTCTCACCAGTGTGTCCATGAAGGGAAAAAAATGTCACAGCATAGGAAGACATAAAGACCATGAAAACTACAAAGCCCACCATCTCTGAAGTTACAGTAACTAAGTGATCCACGTTTTGAGCATCATTCTTCAGACAAGTTCTTGTGTAAGATACATATCACAGAAGTAGTGACCTATTTTCTTTCGGGCCACAAATATGTTAAAACGATGAGTAAATGTGGAAACGAATGAACGATTTCCTCATTAAAGGCAGCTAAAACCATCATGCTACACCCATGCTTCGTCATAATCTCCTGATAATGCAGAGATTTGCAGATGCCCACATACCAATCACAGGCCATCCCTGTGAGGATGAAGACATCTGTGACCCAAGAGAAGTTCATTGTAGAGAGCTAGGCTAGGCATTTGGTGTAGTAAATGCTCTTATTTTCAGTCAACAAGTAACAGATGAGTTTGGGGGTCACTGTGGACGTGTACAGACATCTACAAGAGACAAGTGTATCAACAAATAATATATGAACTGGGGAATGAGCTGACTTCCCAGGACTGATGTCATGTGTTGCCCTTTCGAAGTGTCATATAGGAACAGTATAAAACAAAGAATCTGTACCACATTATTCTGGGAAAAGAATAAGAGAATAAATTCAACTATTGTGCTATTAGAAATGATGAACAAGAAGACTTCAGAGAGAGCCGGAAAGATTTATATAAACTGATACTGACTGAAAGGAGCAGAATCAGGAGAACTTTGTACACAGCAATAATCACAGCGTGAGAGGAATTTTTCTGGTGGACTTAGTACTTCATTGCAATGCAAGGACTTAAAAATTCCCAATGGACTCTTGAGGCAAAATGCCTTCCACATCCAGAGAAAGAACTATGGAACTGGATTGCAAAATGAAGCAGACCCATTTTCTTTTGCATTATGTTTCATTTCGTTTTATGGTTTCTCCAATTCGTTTTAATTCTTCTATGCAACATGATTAAGATGAAAATGTGTTTAATAGGAATGTATGTGTAGAACCTATATAATGTATGCTGTCTCAGGGAGGGAGTGGGGAAGGAGGGGAAAAAATCTAAGATATATGGAAGTGCCTGTAGAACACTGAAAACAAATAAAATAATTTAATAAAAAAGAGAATAGATTCAGTGACATTATTCTGATTTTATGGTGGTTCTTCAGAATTGAAGCGTCTCCAGTACACACACACACACACACACACACACACACACACACACACACACACACACACACACACATATATATATTACATGACAATGGCCAGAGCACTGATCTTTGGTAATACTGATCAAGCTCACTCATGAGTCTCACAGAAAGGTCTGATGCTTAAGCATCTTTCAAAACTGAAATACAAAATATATTTCAAGGATATGTATGGCTTTAAATTTAGAATATAACTCTTTTTTTCACATTGTCACAAGATCTGAAATTCGTTGTCATGCACAAAATAAAATATTTTGACCTCTACTGGAAAAAAAAATTCTCTCTTCAACTTTCTCAGTAGTGCCTATTTCACCATTTTTAAAATCTCTAGTGATAGAGAGGTCATCTCCCTAGACTGATAAAATCCAATAATTTTTTTTTATAAATAGGTTCAAGATCAATTTGATACTAAGCAGCTATGGGACACAGGGAATAGAGCATATAAATTAGAATCAGTAACACCTGAGTTGAAATCTTACCTCACTTACACTATGTAACCACGGGCATAGAGAATGCAAGGCCTTAGCCTAAAAGGGCCAGAGTCTCCCGTTGCATCCTGGGTCATCTCCAGTCATCCTGATGAACATCTGGACACTGGACACAGATGGTTGTGGAGGAGAAAATGAGGTTGGTGACCTTGCACAGCCCTCCCTCACTCAAATCAAAGTCAACCTCAAGTCATGTTATCATTTCCCTCATATCATGGTCCTCTTAGAAAATAAATTTAAAAAAAACATAGCTAGTAATTATATAAAACTGGTCCATTGATGATATGTCTGTTTTAAACAAGTAAGCTAGTAAATACCTTTAGGATTAATCCTAAAATCTCTCTGTTGACTATAAATACTTCACTTAAATCTCTTTACTGCAACTTTTCTACAGGTCCTTGGAGAAAGTGTATTGAGAGAAGTGAAATATGGTATGCACTGTAATAACAGAATTTTACTACTTAGAAGAAAGTACTTCATAACTTAGAAACTTATCATACTAGCATTAAAAGTAAAATCAGATCGTAGGATACATAAATGACCATATTAAATAAATATTTATTTTTCCAGATTGGCTAAAATAATAGAAAGGGCAAGTGACAAATGTTGGAGAGGATGTGGAAAAATAAGGATAGTAATTCACTAGTGGGGGAATTGTGAAAAGGTTAAACCATGTTGGAGAGCAACCTGAAATTATGCCCAAAGAACTACAAAACTGTATAATCTTTGATTCAATAATGCAGCTATTAGGTCTATTTCCAAAGATGGTTAGAGAAAAGAATGAAAAGGACCTATCCTTCTAAAGTGTTTAAAGCAGCTCTCTTTGTGGTCACACACAAACAAAAATCCTGTATATTGCAGGAATTCCCATCAATTGGAGAAAATTGTGATATATGATTTTGATGGAATACTCCTGTGCTATAAGAAATGAGGAGTTCTATGATTTTGGGGAAAAAATGGAAAGATTTACATGAAATACTGAAGAGTGAAATGAAGAGAACTTTGTTTTAGCATGTTTATTAATAAAAGAGGTCAGTGACCCTCTAAAATGCCAAAGACTCCTCATGGTGGTGGGCTCAGAGTTTAGATGCCCTTGGAAGAACTGGTGTTCCTGGAGGTACAATGAGGTCTGATTGGTTAGCAGTTAATGGGAAAATGAAATTTACAAAGTAGGTCTGGGCTTCATTACTATGACTGCCTTGACGACTTGTATCAGTCAAGACATCATCAAAGAGACCTATCAATGTCAATGTCACCTGTCCTACAAAAGGGAGATTCCACATTTTCCCAGACCTGTCAGAGCAAACACAATGAGAGGAATACACCTATTAGCCTAAACTTAGAATTTCTTTTATAGTATGATTAGATCTTAGCCTGGGTAATTCTTTGCTTAAGATTTCCCACACTGGGAGATTTATGGATGATCAAGTAGAAAAGTTTCCCCTTCAGTAATTGGTTAATAATGAAAGAGAGAACAGTCATTTCTCTCAACACTAAGTAAAGACTGAAGTTTTTTTTCTTTATTTTTATTGCTTCTCTCCTTTTTTTCTTAACATGGTATAATGGCAATTTAAATGGGAAGATCTTTCCCATTCATTAATAGGCCCATGTGACCTGCTGAAAACACCTGGAAGCCTAAGTCAAGTGTAGTAGGAGGAACTTGCTGAACACATAGAACAAGAGTGGAGCAGAAAGAAGAGGAAGTTAGTGATAGTGGTTGGGGCAGAGGAGAGAGGACACAGGCCAGCAGACACAGCAAAGCTCTTGAGTGTTGGTTTATGGGAAGGCCCTGGCAGCAGGGAGGGGAGACTTGGGAATGCCTTCATCCCTATATGTGCTAATGTGTATTGACTTCTTGACTACTATGAGGGATTTGGTTTTCTGGTGTCTGCATGAATGTTTTTCTTCTGCCTTTTGTAATGGCAACTAAAATAGCATCTTTTGCTGTTTTTGTTTTACTAAAAGTACCTCTGATTGAATAAAGTGATTAAGGAGGATCTTTCCCATCTACTGATGGGCCTACCCATTTTGGGAAGCTTGATTAGGAGAGTGTTTTGTAGGAAGGTAGCAAGTAGCTTTTTTTTTCTGTTGAGGCACTGGGTCAGAAAGTTACTGACCTCTGGCTCTAAAAAGTATATAAATACTCTGAGGGTGAGCTTTTACTTTGGGCCTTACTCACTGGAAAAATGTTACTTTGGCCAGAGAGACTCTGGATAGCCACTAAGGAGCCCGTCAGCTGAAACTCTGAAATTGATGCTTCCCTCTCTGGTAACTATGTATTCATGTAATGGTCAGACATTTTGGAAGTATGTCTGCTGAATTTTGATTTCTCTATATTTTCTCTGAAATTTTGATATTGATTTGCTTGATTAAAGTGATTGTTAACCCCTTGAAAACTGTTTTCCTTTTATAAACGCAGATCTAAAAACTTGTGGTAGCAGGTCCCCCTGTTTATGTTGGGGTGCTTACTGTTACACTTTTTATACTGAGGGTCTTTTATACTTTGCAATTCAGAACTGCACCAGCATTCATAATTGTCTTCAGTTCTGTGAATATTGCCTGGGCAATACACATGTTTAATATGAAAATGTTTTACACGAATCCAAATGAATAATGTGTCATATTTTTTTTAACCTCAATGGGTGAGGGAGGGGTCAAATGAGGAAGAAAGTTTAGAATGGTAAATTTAAATAACTCTGTGTGTGTGTGTGTGTGTGTGTGTGTGTGTGTGTGTAGACAAATTCAGGGAACTCTTCGTTTTTTAAGTGATAAAATGGTTCAGAGATAAATATTTTCCTCTAAATATTAATTTTCAATGTATTTTTGGCCTTCACCACAGTACTTTGTTATTAACGATGGTATAGTTTTTCTTGAAACAGAATTATTTCTCTTTATTTTTTTTAATAGTCCATGTTTGCAGTTCAGTTTAAAAAGTTTTGAGAGTGCAGCTGTATCATCCAATAACTGCTTTTAAATTCAAAGCTTACTCAAGAAAACATTCCTAGAAGGCTCCTTACTTGATATATTTGGCATGGAATCCGTGATATATAATGCATGTTTTCAGTTCCCTGGACTCATCTTTATTGGGACAATGATTATCTTCCTGGCACCAGTACTCACTATGATTCAAATGAAATAGAGTCACCATTCATAAGACCCCCTCCTTCTAGTGGAGGAAAAAGCCTTTGGCTTTAATTAACTGCTCTCTTGGTATAATACAGGTATCTATATTTGCTCTTCGTATTTGTGTAAGCAGTAATCCAAAGTTGCAAGGATCTGATTTTTTTTAATGGGAAAATATAAACAAAAAATAGCCTTGTTTTTTTCATTACTTTTGTTTTGTTGTTATTGTTGTTTTAATAAGGGACAAACGTAAATACTTTAGCACCTACTTTTTACATGTATCCAAGGTTTTCAGGTCTGTATTGACCCTCTGGCATATATGATACATTTGTCCACATAGAGTTAAATAATTAGATGTTTATACACATAGTTATTTTTATAGAGATAGATATTTGATTTCTCTCCACCTCCTTCTGCAAAGAAGAGAAAAGTTAGAATTATTTTTGAGTTGTATTGTCCACTTGCCTGGCAAACTAATCACTCCCTTTCCATATTTCTCTTTTAATATCATTATTTTCTCCATTTGTATCCAGAAGATTTGAATTGGTCATTTAGCTTGTCCTGAGGTCAATAAGTAATTGCTGTGTACTTAATATATATCAGGCATTATGCTAAGCATACAAAGGAAGACCAAAAAAATGATCCCTCCCCTCAAGAACTTCATAATGAAATGAGGAGGACAGCAGGTAAATAACAATGCAAATACAAGATATATACAGGATAAGTAGAATATAATCCCAGAGGAAAGGCACTAGTAGGAATGAGGACCAGAAAAAGCTTAGCGCTGAAGGGAATATTTGAACTGAATGGTGAAGGGAGGCCAGAAAATCAACAGGTGGAACAAAGATGAAGAATTCTCCTGGATGAGTTATTTCATCTCCTTACTCATAAATTTATTTAACTGTAACATGAAGAGATTCAAATAAATGATTGTATCAAGAAGCACCCAAACATATACATGGGGACTTGCTATCACAGGTTCTTAAATCTGCATTCATAAAAGGAAAGGGAACTTTTGAGGGATTAACGATCATTCTATTCAAGCGCACGTATCATTCAGTTAGTTCAGGGGAAAGTTTGAGGGGTGGGGGAAAGGGACATAGCTGCTTGGCAGCTTCCCAGAGTGTCATTTGGCACACAAACCTTCTTCCAAAAACTAAGCCCCAAAGTAAATCCTCACCCTCAGAATATTTATACCTTTTTAGGGCCACCCTTGAACACCAGTGTCTCATTAACAAAAGGTGTGGCCCTTCTTATAAATCTTACCTAATCAAATTTCCCTTAATGGGTAGGTCCATTATTGGATGGGGAAGATCTTTAATCACATCATCAACACAAATACATATACTTCTTCTAGTTAAAGAAACTCTCTACTTTTCTCCTGGACTTTTGTCTGTACTTACTCCTAGTAAAGACTCTTAATTGATAAAGGCAAGATTCAATCAAATGCGTTCTACTTCTTGATTATACTAAAGTAAAAACAGCAAAAGATCCTACTTCGCTTGCCCTTACAATGATCTCTGGATTAATTCAATTAAAAATCCAATGAGAATGTGATTTCAACTGATTTAATATATTTTTCTTTACTACTATACATGTGGGGTGCCTTAGTACTACTAGGTGGTGCCTTGAATAGAGTACCAGTCTTAGAATCAGAAAGAACAGATTTCAAGTCTGGCCTCAGACACTTAATGTCTGCATGACTCTGGATAAAATACTTACTCTATTTGCCTCTTCTGTAGAGCTGAAGAAAGAACTGGCAAACAGCATTAGAATCTTTGCCAAGAAAAAAAAATGGGATCAGGAAGAATCAGACAAGACTGAAACACCTGAACTATTTGATGTATTAGAATGAAACCAGATTTCCCGAGAGATAGAGTAGTTTCTCTATGATGACTTTTTTACACTTTACTCCAATTTAGCTAGGAATAGGCAAATAAGTTACAAACAAAATGCTACAGGTTCTTCTCACAATCTATTTCTAAATGTTTGAGAATTCCTTGTCATCTCCTTCCTGACTCCCTTACACATACAAATAATAAGCTGAGCATGGAGCTTACCTGAACAAAATGAAATTCCTACCTGTAATGAGAGGTTCATCTCTGAGACTACTTCCTCCTTGAAACCTGCTTCTAATTTTCTAACAGAGAAAGCATTCCTTTCTTTTATCTTCTATATCATTTTGCTTCATGTTTATGCTCTTAATATAATAGAAATTACATAGTAGTTCTATAAAAATAGTCTGTTCATGACTATATGCCACTTATTTCATACAAGACAGCAAGGAAATTCCTCAGGGATTAGTCTGAAAATCTCTCTACTGACTATAAATATACCTCTTTAATCAATTCAGTACAATTTTCTAGATGATCACAAAGACAGTGTATTTAGCAAATTATAATATGCTACTACATGACATAAACTTTTACTACTTGAAAGAACCTTAGGACTTACAACAACGGAAGGATAACACTGGGGGCAATATTAATATTGAAACCTAGGATGTCAGATTAAGGACCTAAGAGCATAGTCTCAGCTTGGAGATACTATTAAACACAGAAGAGCTCAGCTAGAAGCAGCCTATGAAATCATGTTAATTTTATAGAGAACAAGGGATAAGAAACGTCTGATGGCATTATACTTGGGGAAGAAATGAAGGAGAATCAATTCGTGTCTTAGAATTATCAGAGCTTTCTACCTTTTTCCATTTTGTTCAATTATATTACTTAGTGTTGAATACCTCAGAATATAGGTCAAGTATTAATTTATCTGCAAGTTTATTTTTCTATGTAATGCTCTGAGGATAGGCTGGGCTTCCTAAGTCCCTTTCTTTTTCATATGTCTTGTTAACATGGTGAAGTAATTTTCTTTGTCAATTTAGCAAACAATTACATTTAGAGTTTCCAAACAGAAACCTTTCTGTTCATTATTTAATTTGAGGATCATTACACAAGACTTCTGAAAGATGATACTTCAGATCCTACTTTCTGCATGTCACAAATGAAGAAGCCAAGAGTTAAAGAAGCTAACTGGATTGCAGAAGAACACATAACTGAAAAGTGGCAGAGGTGAGGCCTCATCTCAGTGTTTTCTGTCTCTGGGTCCAGTGTTCTATGAAGTTTTACAATTTGCCTCTCCTCATGGTATAAAATGGAAAAAAAAATATTTCCAGCAATCCAACAGAGCTGAGGCATGCAAAAGATGTGAGGTTTTTGGAATAGATTCATATTTTCTAGCTTTCTCTTTGATCATATGCAGAGTATTTTCCAGTGTTTTTTTTTCAGACTATTTTACAGATCAAGTTACTGAGATACAAATAAAGAAAGCAACATGGACAAGGTCACACAGCTAGTTCATGGAAGAACTGGGTCTAGGACAAAAAATTCATGAGAATCTGTCCTGGATACTTATGAGACTGGTCACAATTTATCACTTTTTTTTACTTAAGAGGTAAAAATGATGGGGAAAAGGCTACTTGTATTCAGTATTTTATAATTCTTGCAATTTTTTAAACATTTTCCCTGACCAATTGAAAACTTTGTGCAGTAGAAAGTGTTCTTAATTCTGAGTCACAGATACTGGATGTAAATCATTGCTCTGTTAGTTAATATGAGAGTGACCTTGGGAAATTCATTTCACTTCCTTAGACCTCACATCTCACCTGCAAAATAATGTGGTTGGATGAAATACTTCTAAGGTCTCTTTAATTTCTAAAGTTTATGATTTTTATAACACTGAGGCTGTTAGAGTCTGTCTGAGTTAGCTGAAGAAATTTGTAGAACATCTTATTTCCCACATTATAAGTAATAAAAGCAAGCTATAATCCCAAATGGCTAAAATGTATGAAATGAAGAAAGGCAACGTGATTTTATTGGAAGTTGACAGACACAATTAGAAACAAAAAGAGTGAGGCATCTGAGAGAAGATAAGTAGAAAAGTGATTATGCTATATCAATAAATGTAAATTAAGTCTCATTTTTGTTCCCAACAATTGAATGCAAATAAATTTATGTTTGTGATGGCATTGTGCATTGTAGAAAGAATTTTCAGTAATCACTGTTATAAAAATGTTGTAATTTATTTATTATACAATAAATTTATTGTAATTTATTCCAGAATGTTTTAATGGTGAATTTTTTTCCATTATACAAGCAACTGTAATATTTACAAGGAGGCAACTGAGGAAAAGAGATCTTTCATATAAATGAATTCTATTATTGGAGTGCGGGAGTGAGGAAGTAGATTTGAGGAAGTAGACTAATCAAGTCTGATTAGTAAATGTGCTACTTCTTGCAACAGAGATCTGTTTTGATCCCTGAGAGGTAAGTGCCTTTGTTTAGTGTCACAGTAAACCAATAGATGTCAGGAGACTTAACTCATGGTTTCCTAAAAGGGAAACAAGCTCTCAATCTTTTGTGCTACAATGAAGCTCAACTTTCTTCTCACACAAAATGAGAGACTAATAAAATAAGAAATATAATATAATAGATTTAGAGCTGTAAAGAAACATAGAGATCATATAGTCTTACCATATCCATTTTCAGATGAGAAATCTGACTCCCTGAGAGGATGAATGATTTTGAGTAATAATACCAGGAGTAGCAGTGACAGATTTAAATCCAGATTCTTTGACTCCTTAATCAATATATTATGCCCAGTACCATACTGCTTCTCTAAGCTTAAAGAGAGCCCTCATGGACAATTTCAGCTGACATGATCACTCCATTTTATTGCATAGTGTAAAATTACACATTTATATAAATTCTATACAATAAAAGATGAGTTGCTAGTTAGCTGATGAAAAGAGAATATTGGTCTCTATAACATCTTATTGCAAAAAAAATGTTCTTTAAACATAGTCTCTGTAGGAAGCTTCCCTGGATACCAACTGCTTTGAGGGTTGTAGAGACAGCTTTTTCGAAGACTCAATCTGTTTCCCTGAGAGTTTGTTAAGAGGATGGTCATGTTGATACAGATTCTTTATTTCTTCTCATTTTTATGGCTCCCTAAGAGGCAACAATTCGCTGAGAAGCTCATTATGTGTGACCCGGAGAAGTTTCAGTTATCTTCTGCCAAAATTACACTATACATTCCAAGGGAAAAATATCCATTAGTGGGATTATGGCGGTGAAATAGAGCCCACTGTGCAGTAATGAATGACTACATTTCTCTTCCACTATGTCAGTCACATGCATATTTCATCATTGTTTCAGAGAAATGAGGTTTAAACCTGAGTCCTCTGAGCATGCACACATTGTCCCCATAGCTTCATGCAATAGCACTTCAAATGGACATTTTGGAATGAACTCAAATGTTTCTCAGAGTTTTCCAAATATGTCAGCTCAATATATTTGTGGCTCATGAGTAGAAATATTTTTAAGCTTTTTTTATTATTGAATAATCATAGTTTTAAATAAGCTGTTTCCTGTGATTCATCATAAATTATCTTACTTTTACATGAGTTTGAGTTTCAGAAACTGATTAGTAAGTGATTTCAAATGTCTTTTAAATCAGTACTCAAGGAGACCTGTACTTTTTGTGGTTCATTGAAAGGAACAACTGTTTCAAAATTTGTTTTCTTTGATCACTGATTAAATCTAGTGGCTCTTTGGTAATTATTTATTTGGTGCCCAATCCTGGGATTCTAAATAATGAACCAATACATTTCCACATTTGAAAAATTAAAAAAATCATCTCCAAGGTATTTCATAAATGACATGAGATAAAGTAGCATAAGGGGCATAACATAACATTTGGAGGCAGAAGACCTGTGCTCACGAGCAAATTGCTCCACTTTTTAGCTGTGAATATTTCAGAATATCCCTTTAATTCTCCACATTCCAGTTTGTCTATCTAGAAATAAGAATGATCTTTAAACTACCTACCTCTTAGGGGTTTTGAGCAGTTGGAACATTTTTTGAATTTAAATATGATGTAATGAGATACATCATTATGCTATAGAAGTAGAAGGTACATTCTTTGCAATTGCAGAGATGGCAGTCTTTTAAAAAATGTTTTAACATATTGTAATCTTTATTCTTTTTTCAGTGTTATCTCTGGTCTTATCAATATAAACATCTCAACAATGCATAGTAAATCCTGTTCATGACTTCCCATTTTATGCTGCAGTAATCATTGCTTTCCCATGATATCACTCAGGTGTATGCACTTCTTACACAGGAGAACATCAAAGGGAAAAAGGAAAAGAAGCTGTATGTTCTAAAATGTTTATAGCAGCTCTCTTTGTGGTGGAAAATAATGGGTAACTACAGGTATGCCCATCAATTGAGGAATGGCTGAACTAGTTGTGGTATATAATTGTGATGGAATATTCCTGTGCTATAAGAAATGATGAGCTCAGTGATTTTAGGGAAAAAAATCATGGAAAAAGTTGCATGAAATAATGAAGACTGAAATGAGCAGAAACAAGAAAACATTGTATACAGTAAGAGCAATATTGTTTTTAAGAACGAATTTGAGCAAGAAGTTATTTTGACTTATAAATTCTGAAATTAACTATAAAGAAAATATGAAGAAAGATACTTTTCCCTTTTTCCCTAATCGTCTTTGGAAATAGACCAAGTAGTTTTATTGCTGGGTCAAAGCATATAGGTAGGATGTGTGTTTAAAGGAGGAACCTATTACAACTGAAAGCTCTTTGAAATTTCCTAAGTCCAAACCCTTCTTTCTTTCTTTCTTTCTTTCTTTCTTTCTTTCTTTCTTTCTTTCTTTCTTTCTTTCTTTCTTTCTTTCTTTCTTTCTTTCTTTCTTTCTTTCTTTCTTTCTTTCTTTCTTTCTTTCTTTCTTTCTTTCTTTCTTTCTTTCTTTCTTTCTTTCTCTTTCTTTCTTTCTTTCTTTCTTTCTTTCTTTCTTTCTTTCTTTCTTTCTTTCTTTCTTTCTTTCTCTTTCTTTCTTTCTTTCTGTCTTTCCTTCCTTCCTTCCTTCTTTCCTTCTTCTGTCTTTTCTGCATTTCCTTAATGGCAAGTGGTTCAAAGGGGTCATATAGAAATAAATAAGACAATCTTTGTTCTTCATGAGTTTCTTCAAGTTTGTCAAACTTACGTCATTAATTTTTTTTCATTTTGTTAAACTGCAAATATTATCATTATTTCCATTTCCTGTACAGATGATTATTATCTCCTTCTTTATGCTTCTTCCAGTATAAAGCATAGTAGTAGTAACTTTTAGTCAAAGGAGATGGACAATGTAAGAAATTTATTTCTATATTATTGACTTATTTTCCAGAATAACTGTACTTAATCACATTTCTACCAACCCTGGAATAATATGCTGTCTTCCTTCAACTCTCCAAAATTGAATTTTCCCACCTTTTTTCATCTTCAGCAATTTGATGGATGTGAGGTAATATATATCAGAAAACTTTTCTTTTTTTTTATTCCAATCCATCTCACACCACTGACTTGTGGGGTACCGCAAGGACCTTTTTTTGGTCTCTTCATTGTGCTCTCTCTTCATCCACTCCAACCTCATGAATGTAATTATCACTTTCCTGCTGTATCTCTATATCCATCCAGAGTATCTCTCCTTAATTACAGTCATGTAATTCTGGAAATCTTAACCTGGATATCCTAAAGGAACCTAAAAGTCAATATTTTTGAAACAGAACTCATTGTTTTCTCCCCAAACTATCTCTTACTCACAAATTTCCTATAATTTTTTAGTGTTACTACCGTCCTTCTAGTCACTTAGGTTCACAATCTTGGTGTCATCCTTCACTTTTCATCTATCGTGCATATAAAATCTGATATCAAGCCTTGCTATTTCTACCTTTCCAACATCTTCCACGTTTCTCCTCTTCTCTTTACTCAAGCAGATGCCACCTTGATTCAAGGTCTAATCACCTCACATATGGACTATTGTAAATGTCTCCCAGAATCAAGTTTTTATTCATTCCAATTCATCCTCCTCTCAGCTAATAATGGGGGCATTTCTTCATTCAATCATGCAAGTATTGATTGCTGTTCAGCTGCTTTTCTGTGGTCCCAATAAAATAGACCACTATTTCTGTGATGTGTTTCCTCTGTTAAAGCTGGCCTGCACAGATACTTTCTTGCTTGTTATTGTGTTAATTGGTACCACTAGGATGTTGTGTATTTTGACCTTCATGTCCTTGCTTATTTCTGATATCATTATCCTGACCACCTTGAGGACTCAGTCCTCAGAGGGTCGGCGAAAGGCCCTCTCCACCTGTGGATCACACATTACTGTAATCATCATGTTCTTTGTGCCCCTCATCTTCACCTATGTGCCTACTGGCAATTGTCTCAATGAAGATAAAGCGTTTGCCCTCTTTTATACCATCATTGTTCCTATGTTCAACCCTTTCATCTATTCCCTTAGAAACACTGACATGAATAATGCCATGAGGAAAGTCTGGTTGGAAAAACTGCTTGCCAAAGAATAGCGACCTCCATGGAATATATGATTCAGTTTCAAACACAGAAGTATTAAAAAGTACAAGGGAAGGATTTCCACCTCTCAGTGGACTGAGCTAGAACTATTCCTGAAGTCTAACCAATTTCAGCAGTTGTCCTTAAGGCTAAACTAGTTTTTCCTTCCTGAGTTGATCTGGGTATTGCGTTCTTGATGATAAAGTAATCCCATTGGACAAAATGGCTTTTTGTGTATCTGTGTGTGTTTGCGTGTATTTATATGTCTTTTGGTGTTAAAAATACCCAAATCTAATATATTAACTATCAGTTCACATCATTATTTACATGGAATCGTTATATTATTCTTTTACTTCTTCTGAAATATTTTAAAAGCACCAAATTTCGGTAGTAGAATGATTTTCTGAAGCTATGTAGTCAACCACCCAATGAAAAAGAAGAAGAAGAAGAAGAAGAAGAAGAAGAAGAAGAAGAAGTAGAAGAAGAAGAAGAAGAAGAAGAAGAAGAAGAAGAAGAAGAAGAAGAAGAAAGAGGAGGAGGAGGAAGAGAAGGAAATGAAGAAGAAAAAATAATTCGTTCCTTGATCTTGTCCTACTTGAAGCTTTCTAAAGGAGAGCCAATAACTTCTAGCTCCCTATATTTTGGTGAATCCAAATAGGAAACTTTCCTGACATTGAATTGAAAATGCCTAATTTTGATTTCTATTCATTGTACCTAAAACTACCTTTTGGGGCCAACAAAAAATATGGCTCAGTTCTCATCCACAACACATCCCTTCAGATGTTTGAAAGCAAATTCATTCCCCTTTTACACCCTTACACTAAGTCTTCTATTCTCTGGACTAAACATCTCAAGTTCCTTTAACTAATATTCAAATAATATAAAATGAATGTTCTTCCTCATCTCAAACACTACCTTGGACCTGAAGCCTTTTTAGATTCTCCTTTTTTCCTATTCCCTGAGTTATCTTGATTTGTTTTGTCTATATGTTGCATATACTTGCACAGATATGTGTCCCCATTCAAGAGAATGCAAGCTCAGTAGCTTTGTATCACCAGTTCCTAGCCCTCTTTCTCATGTAGTAGTTAGACCTCAATACACCCTACCATTTCTATACCATACCTCCTCTTTCCACTGCCTCTGCCATATTATTCCTATACATCATCTGTCAGTAACTCATCCTCCTTTGAGGTTTATTCAATTAAAATTTATAGCCCAATCATGTTTCATGTAGTCACTATCTACCCATGCCTAAGACAGGGTTCATACTTCCTAAAGGAATTCAGGGGCTGTTTAATCATACTTTTTCTTCTCTGCCTCATCTCACCTCTAAATACTAGGGTACTTCAACAGGCATAATACTACTCCCTCAAGCACCATGATTTCCAGGTGAGTCAAATTAGTCAGCTCTCACATTGTACTACCCAACTGAGTATTGTGTGTGTTCATCCTTCATTGCTGAAGAAGACCATGCCATGAGCAAAATAATGACATGACTTGCACATGACTGGGTTTTTTTTTTTGAGTGAGGGAGGGCTGTGCAGGCTACCAACCTCACTTCTCCAGAGTCATCTGAATCCAGGGTCCAGATATTCATCAGGATGACTGGAGATGACCCAAGATTAGGCAATTGGGGTTAAGTGACTTCCCCAAGGTCACACAGTTAGTCAGTGTCAAGTGTCTGAGGTGAGATTTGAAGTCAGGTCCTCCTGACACCTGCACTGGAGCTGTATCCACTGCACCACCTAGCTGTCCCCAACTGAGTATTGACTAAATATGTAACTGGTATTACTCTTGATTTTGTCATCACCCACAAGTGATTCAAGGCATTCCTTTTTTTTTTTTTTGAAATTCCTTAATGTGATTATACTCTTTTATCATCCAATCTCTCTTTCTGTCTTATGATCCCTAATCTTGCTCTATTCTAATCATAGCTTTCAATCATTTCACCTCTCAGGTCTTTCCTAATTCATCACTTTTTTTCTGGTTACACTGTCTCTCCCTGCTCCTCTGGTACCTTTAGTATAGAATTTCATCTCGATGCTATCCATTACACTCAAATACCCTAAATGCTTCTGTTATCACCAGTAATCCCTTGTATGACTTCCACCTTTATTTACTCCTCCCGTTTAACACTTTATACTAACACTAACACTATTAATCTGGTGGTAAATGGAGATAGAGAAAATCATGAAATAAATCCAACTGGTACCTCTTCTTTTAGGAAAACAATACTTATAAACCTTTTTTTAAAAATTTATTAATTTAACTTTTAACATTCATTTACACAAAATTTTGGGTTCCAAATGTTCTCCCCCCCTTGTCCCCTCCCCAAAACACCGAGCATTCCAATTGCCCCCATCACCAATCTACTCTCTCCTCTATCATCCCACTATTCCCTTGTCTCTATCCTCTCCTCTGTCCTGTAGGGCCAAATAACTTTCTATACCCCTTTACCTGTATTTCTTACTTCCTAGTGGCAAAAGTAGGACTTGACAGTTGTTCCTAAAACTTTGAGTTCCAACTTCTTTTCCTCCCTCCCTCCCCACCCCCTCCTTTTGGAAGGCAAGCAATTCAATATAGGCCAAATCTGTGTAGTTTTGCAAATGAATTCCATTACAGTCATGTTGTATAAGACTAACTATATTTCCCTCCATCCTATCCTTCCCCCAATTACTTCTATTCTCTCTTTTGATCCTGTCCCTTCCCATGAGTGTCGACCTCAAATTGCTCCCTCCTCGCCATGCCCTCCCTTCCTTCATCCCCCCCACCCTGCTTATCCCCTTACCCCCCACTTTCCTGTATTGTAAGATAGGTTTTCATACCAAAATGAGTGTGCATTTTATTCCTTCCTTTAGTGGAATGTGATGAGAGTAAACTTCATGTTTTTCTCTCACCTCCCCCCTTTATCCCTCCTCTAATAAGTCTTTTGCTTGCCTCTTTTATAAGAGATCATTTGTCCCATTCCATTTCTCCCTTTCTCCTCCCATATACTTGTCTCTCACTGCTTGATTTCATTTTTTTAAGATACGATCCCATCCTCTTCAATTCATTCTGTGCACTCTGTCTCTATGTGAGTGTGCGTGTGCGTGTGTGTGTGTGTATGTAATCCCACTCAGTACCCAGATACTGAATAGTTTCAAGAGTTACAAATATTGTCTTTCCATGTAGGAATGTAAACAGTTCAACTTTTATAAGTCCTTTATGACTTCTCTTTGCTGTTTACCTTTTCATGCTTCTCTTTATTCTTGTGTTTGAAAGTCAAATTTTCTTTTCAGCTCTGGTCCTTTCATCAAGAAAGCTTGAAAGTCCTCTATTTCATTGAAATATCAACTTTTCCCCTGAAGTATTATACTCACTTCTGCTGGGTAAGTGATTCTTGGTTTTAGTCCTAGTTCCTTGGACTTCTGGAATATCGTATTCCACGTCCCTTTCAATCCCTTAATGTAGAAGCTGCTAGACCTTGTGTTATCCTAATTGTATTTCCACAATACTTGAATTGTTTCTTTCTAGCTGCTTGCAGTATTTTCTCCTTGACCTGGGAACTCTGGAATTGGGCCACAATGTTCCTAGGAGTTTCTCTTTTTGGATCTCTTTCAGGTGGTGATCTGTGGATTCCTTGAATACTTATTTTGCCCTCTGGTTCTAGAATCTCAGGGCAGTTTTTGTTGATCATTTCATGAAAGATGATGTCTAGGCTCTTTTTTGGATCGTGGCTTTCAGGTAGGCCCATAATTTTTAAATTGTCTCTCCTGGATTTCTTTTCCAGGTCAGTTGTTTTTCCAATGAGATATTTCACATTATCTTCCATTTTTTCATTCTTTTGATTTTGTTTTGTGATTTCTTGGTTTCTCATAAAGTCATTAGCCTCATCTGTTCCATTCTAATTTTGAAAGAACTATTTTCTTCAGTGAGCTTTTGAACCACCTTTTCCATTTGGCTCATTCTGCTTTTGAAAGCATTCTTCTCCTCATTGGTTTTTTGAACCTCTTTTGCCAATTGAGTTAGCCTATTTTTCAGGGTGTTATTTTCTTCAGCATTTTTTTGGGTCTCCTTTAGCAGGGTGTTTACTTGTTTTTCATGCTTTGCTTGCATGTCTCTCATTTCTCTTCCCAGTTTTTCCTCCACCTCTCTAACTTGATTTTCAAAATCCTTTTTGAGCTCTTCCATGGCCTGAGCCCATTGAGTGGGCTGGGATACAGAAGCGTTGACTTCTGTGTCTTTCCCTGATGGTAAGCATTGTTCTTCCTCATCAGAAAAGAAGGGAGGAAATGCCTGTTCCCCAAGAAAGTAACCTTCCATAGTCTTATTTTTTTTTTCCCTTTTCTGGACATTTTCCCAGCCAGTGACTTGACTTCTGAATATTCTCTTCGCACCCACTTCACCTCCAGATCCGCCTAGCCAGTGCTTGGGGTCTGAGATGCAAATGCTGCTTCCCAGCCTCAGGGCTTTGGGTGGGGGCAGGGCTGCTATTCAGTGTGAGGTCAAGTTCAGGTGCTCAGGTGGGGACAGGGCCGCCTCTCAGGCTCAGTTCCCCCAGGGGATTTATGCAGAGACCTTCCACAATGGATCTGGACTCCTGCCTGCTTGGGGAGCCCTGGTCAGCCCCCACCTCCGCTGCTGCCTCCCAAGGGGGCCCGAGCCACGGGGGCACCCCACTCCCCCCTCGACCCGCCAAAGAGACCCTCTCACCAACCCTTGCCACCTGTGGGTGGAGGGACCCTCAAGGCTGCTGGAGACTCCATCCCCGAAGCCCGCTCGGATCTGCTCCTCTAGGTGCCACGAGGCTGAGGCAGGGCTGTGCTCGGCTCCCCATCCGCAGCGTGAAGGACCTTTCACGAGAGATTTTCAGGCTCTCTGGAACAGAAATCTCCTCCGTTGTGTTGTTCTGTGGCTTCTGCTGCTCCAGAATTTGTTGGCAGTTCTTTTTTACAGATATTTTATAGGCTGTGGGATGGGAGCTAGCGTATGTGCCTCTGTCTACTCTGCCATCTTGGCTCCGCCCCCTGTAAACCTTCTTAATCAATGAACTGTCCTATTCACTAGAGTAGTCTCTCATATATATATATATATATATATATATATATATATATATATATATATATATATATATATATATATATATATATATATATATATATATATACAGAGAGAGAGAGAGAGAGAGAGAGAGAGAGAGAGAGAGAGAGAGAGAGAGATACATACACACATACATACATATCTTTCCTCAAACTTCTCGTAGCACTGCAATTTCATCCATCATCCAAGGGTATAGTCTCATATATTACTCCTTTGTTCAGTCATTTTCAATCTTGTTCAACTCTTAGTGACCCCATTTAGGATTTTCTTGGCAACTAAACTGGAGGGGTTTGGTATTTCCTTGTTCAGTTTATTTTGCAGGTGAAAAAACTCTGGAAAATAGGGTTAAGTGACTTGACCAGGGTCACACATCTAGTAAGTGTCTAAGGCTGGATTTAGACTCAATTAGATGAGTCCTCTTAACTGCAGGCCAAGTACTCTATCCCAATGTACCACCTTGCTGTCCTGTTTCATTTCTACTCCACCCCTTCACCACCGACATGAAGTCATTTAACAAGATCTCTGTTTTCTTTATCTCCTCATCTCATATCACTCAGAATTCTTCTCCAGCTATCTCCTCCTTTAACCCAGACAGAAAGAAGTGACCACTAATCTGTCCAAAGCAAACCCCTTTACATGCGTCCTTGACCCAATTCTATCTAATCTTTTCTAATAGAATGCTTCCTCTGTCTTTTCTACTTTTTCACTAATTGCAATTTTTCTTTATCTCTGCTGCTAGCATACATGTCTAAAACTCTACCATATTTAATAATAACACTAATAATAATAAATTTCATTTAATACGACTATGCTTATAAGCTATCATCATAAAACTCATGTCTTTCATTGCTCAGTTACTTGAGAAACCCATGTACATGGGATAATTACACTTTTCTTTAATTATTCAATTCTAAACCCTCTATTGATTTGTGACCCAATCATTCAATTAAAATTATTTTCTTCAGAATTACCAATGACCTCTTTAATTTCCTATGTAATATCTTTTTATCTTAATTCCCATAGTTCTTGACCTCTTAAGGTTTTGACACTAATGATCACCCTCTTCCCTTGCATATTCATTTCTTTTTTGGATTTCATGACACCTGTGGTTCTTCCCTTGCCTACGTGACTACTCCCCTCTAAACCTCCTTTCTTAAATTTTTCCAAGTTATACTCAATAAATACAGAGGACCCACAACAATCTGCCCTGGATACACTTCTCTTTTTTTCTTTATTTCATTCTCTTTAGTGCCTTCATCAGCATGATACTAAACATTCTCAGATCTGCTTAACTTAACTTCCAACTTAATATTAGACCTCACGTTTCTCTTGAGCCCTATTCTCACATCATCAATAGCCTATTGGATATATCAAGGGGAATATAATAGAGTGATCAAAAATGTGATATGTTTGAAACAACAAATTATCCTTCTCTTTTTTGCTTGTAAAATGTTATTTGTTTTCAATTTTCAACACTCATTTCCACATAATTTTGAATTTCAAATTTTCTTCCCATCTCCCCTCACACTATTCCGGGACAATATGTATTCTGATCACTCTTTGCTCAAATCTGCCCTCCCTTTTATTAATGCCTCATTAGCTTCTCTTCTATTTTACTCTAGGCCAAGATAGATTTTTACTCCCTATTGTCCATATTTCTTACACACAAACACACACAGACATACAACCCTTCACACACACACACACACACACACACACACATTCCTCTTCCAACTCTCTTAATACAGAGAAAGGTCTCATGAGTTAGAAATATCATCGTTCCATGTAGGAATGTAAGCAATTCAACTTTATTAAGTCCCTTATGTTTTCGCTTTCCTGTTTTCCTTTTCATGTTTATTTTAATTCCTGTACTTGAAAGTCAAAATTTCTATTCAGCTCTCATCTTTTCAACAAGAATGTTGGACGTCCTCTATTTCATTGAAGTTCCATCTTCCCTCCTGAAGTATTATACTCAGTTTTTCTGTGTAGTTAATGCTTGGTTTTAATCCTAGGCCCTTTGACCTCTGGCATATCATATTCCAAGCCATCTGATCAATTAGTATTGAAGGTGGTAAATCTTGTGTTATCCTGATTGTATTTCCACAAGGCTTTAATTGTTTCTTTCTGGCAACTTGTGATATTTTCTCTTTTAACTTTGCACTCTGGAATTTGTCTACAATATTCCTAGCAGTTCTCTTTTTGGTATCTCTTTCAGGAAGCGATCAGTGGATTCTATCCATTCCTATTTTACCCTCTGGTTCTAGAATATCACTGCAGTTTTCCTTGATGATTTCTTGAAAGATGGTGAGCAAGATCTTTATTTTTTTTATCATGGTTTTCAAGTAGTCCAGTATTTTAACTGATCTCCCCTGGATCCATTTTCAAGATTAGTTGTTTTTCCTATGAGATATTTCATATTGTCTTCTTTTTCATTCTTTTGGTTTTGTTTAGTAATTTATCTAGTTCTCAGGGAGTCATTAGCTTCCATTTGCTCCATTCTTATTGTTGAGGAATAATTTGCTTTAGTGAGCTCTTGGATCTGTTTTTCCATTTGACCCATTCTAATTGTGTGATATTCTTCTCCTCATTGGCATTTTGGAAATTTTTGGCAATTTGGGTTGGATTAATTTTGAAGATATTATTTCTTCAACATTTTGGGGGTATTCTTTAGCAAGCTGTTGACTAATTTTTTCATGATTTTCTTGCACCACTTTACTTCTCTTCCTAATTTTTCTTGTGCTTCTCTTCCTGGATTTTCAAAATCCCTTTTGAGCTCTTCCATGGCAGGAGACCATTTCAGATATTTTTTCTTTTTAAAAATAATTCGTTTTCAGTTTTCTACAATCACTTCCATAAGACTTGGATTTTTCTCCCCCTCACTACCCGAGATGGCATGAAATTTTATATGGTTTCTACATATACATTCTTATTAAACACATTTTCACATTAGTCATGTTACATAGAAGAATTAAAATTAACGGGAGAAACAATAAGAAAAACAAAACAAAACATAAAAAAGACAAAATATTCTGCTTCATTCTGTGTTCTGATTCCATCTTTCTTTCTCTGCATGTGGATGGCATTTTGCTTAAGAACCTTTGGGATTGGTTTAGGTCCTTGCATTTCTATGAAGCTGTAGATACAACAGAAACAGTCCTCGCACACTGCGGTTATCACTGTACACAATGTTGGCCTGCTTCTTCTCATTTTGCTAAGCATCAGTTAATATAAGTCCTTCCAGTCCTCTCTGAAGTCCTACTGTTCATCATTTTTTATAGCACAATAGTATTCCAATGCATTCATATA
The DNA here is from genome assembly GCF_028372415.1 of Notamacropus eugenii. NCBI lineage: Eukaryota > Metazoa > Chordata > Mammalia > Diprotodontia > Macropodidae > Notamacropus > Notamacropus eugenii. The sequence goes on from NC_092880.1 coordinate 9,354,927, forward strand.
CCAGAACTTGTTCAGTCATTCCCCAGTTGATAGGTATTTACATGACTTCCAGTTCTAAGCCAACACAAAGAAAACTGCTATAAATATTTTTGTATATGTGGAAACTTTTCCCATATAAATTATCTCTTTGGTATACAGTCCTTGAAGGAATATTGCTGGGACAAAGAGTGTACGTATTTTGTGGCCCTTTGGGCATACTTTCAAATTGCTCTCCAGAACAGTTGGATCAGGGCAGAGCTAAGATGGTGGAGTAGAAAGATGCATATACTCTAGGGCTTCCCTCGCAGCTCAGAAAATAACTGCAAAAAATAACTCTCAATAAATTCTAGAGCAGCAGAAGCCACAGAACGACAGAGTGAAAGAGATTTCCAGCCAAAGAAAATCTAGAAGGCTGAGTGGAAAGGTCTTTCCCAAAAGACTTGGAGCAGAGCAGAGCACAGCCCTGGCCACACAGAACAGGGAGGAACAGGGCCTGAACAGGCCTCCAGGGAAGAATCCCCAGATGGGATGGTCCCAGATTCCCGAACTCACAAGCAACAAAGAAAATTTCAAAAGTCAGTGAGGGAGGGCTTTCCCAGCTGGGCGTGAAGGGAGTTGGGTCCCCCCAGTACTGGCCCCATGCGGTGGCAGAGGTGGGCTGCAACAGCAACAGTGGGAGGCTACAGTGGCCACAGAAACACCCTGGGTCTATTGTCCCAGTAGCTCAGCTTAAACTTTCTGGGGGATTTTAGCAGAAGATCTGAATCTCATGCCTCAGTGGGGGCCCAGCCCCTGTATAAAGCCCCAGGGGGAATTGAGCAGCTGATCTGAATCTCAAACCTAAGCAACATCCTGGGGGAGAGGAGGAGCACTAGGAAGCTCCTCTTGACAGAGGATTCAGAAGTCAAGTAACTGGTTGGGAAAATGCCCAAAAAAGGGGAAAAAATAACACCATAGAAGGCTACTTTCTTGGTGAACAGGTATCTCCTTCCATCTTATCAGATGAGAAATTACAATGTATACTGTCAGAGGAAGTTAAGGCTTCTGCCTCCAGTGGTTCCAAAATGAATATGAAATGGGCTCAGGCCATAGAAGAGCATGAAAAGCGAATCAGCAGCTTGCTAAAGGAGAATGAAAAAAATGCTGAGGAAAATAGCACTTCTAAAAATAGGTTAACTCTGAAAAAAGAGGTTTATAAAGCCAATGAGGAGAAGAAGACTTTGAAAAGCAGAATTTTCCAAATGGAAAAGGAGGTTTAAAAGCTCACTAAGCAAAATGGTTCCTTAAAAGTGAGAGTGGAGTTCAGGGAAGCTAATGAGTATACATTAAATCAAGAAGTTACAAAAGAAAACCAAAAGACTGAAAAAATAGAACATCACTTGAAACATCTCACTGGAGAAACTGGAACACAGACTGATGAGAGACAATTTGAAAATTATGGGACTACCTGAAAGACATGATCAAAAAAAAGAGCCTAGATATTATCTTCCATGAAATTATCAAGGAAAACTGTCCTTATATTCTAGAACTAGAGGCCAAAATAAATATTCAAAGAACTCACCAATTACCTCCTAAAGAGAACCAAAAAGAGAAACTCAGATGTTGGGATTGGAAGCTCAATTCCGTGTGGACGGTCTCGGGCGGGTAAAAGTGGGACTTCTAAATCTTAGAGTCTTACGAGGCCCTCCATGAACAGCAGGGGTTCGAGAAGGTCAGACTGAGCTAGCTCGGCTAGCTCGGGTATTTCCGCCTCTCCCCGGGAGATACGTGATGGGTGGAGTCTCCCTGCCCTCGAGATTGTCCCGGATTGGAGCACACCTAGTTACCTAACAGCACGGTATTGAGATGCAAACTGTGTGGCTGAAGGTTAAGTAGAATTGAGGAAGCCTGAAAGCTCGCTCTTAGCACGTGTGGAGCCAAGAGGACAGTAGGCTCCGCTCCTCTTCTTTCCTCTCTCCCCTCCCCCTCTCTCCCCGCTTGTACTTCTACTTCCAATCCCTTAAGCTTAGCCTCCTTAGGAAATCTCCCCCTCTTCCTCCTAAGGAAGACTCCCCTGCACTTGTAACTAGACCCTGAAATAAAGCTCAACCCTTGTTCGACTCTGGAACGTCCTTTCTCTCATACGTGCATCCGGTTTTGGCCAACCGAAGACCTTGGAGGTGAGGTAAGAAAGACTCGGGTAGCCCAATACAGGCCTCTAGGCCTGGCACTGAGAGGAATATTGTGGCCAAATTTCAGAGTTCCCAGGTCAAGGAGAAAATATTGCAAGCATCTAGAAAGAAAAAAATTAGCACATTGTGGAAATACAGTCAGGAAAACACAGGATCTGAGAGGTTCTACATTAAGGGACCAAAGGGCTTGGAAGAGAATATGCCAGAAGTCAAAGGAACTGGGATTAAAACCAAGAATCACCCACCCCACAAAACTGAGTATAATACTTCAAGGGAAAAAATGGTCATTCAATGATATAGAGGACTTTCAAGCATTCATGGTGAAAAGACTAGAACGGAATATAGAATGTGACTTTCAAACACAAGATTCAAGAGAAGCATGAAAAGGTGAATAGGAAAGAGATATCACAAAAGACTTCCTAAAGCTGAACTGTTTGCACTCCTACATGGAAAGATGATATTTGTAACGCTTGAGACTTTTCTCAGTATTTGCATAGGTGGAGGGATTACACACACACACACACACACACACACACACACACACACACATACACAGAGAGAGAGAGAGAGAGAGAGAGACAGACAGACAGACAGACAGACAGATAGAGGCAGAGACAGAGACAGAGAGAGAAAGTGTGTACAGGTTGTGTTGAATCAGAAGAGATGATATCCATCAAAAAAATAAAATTAAATTAAGGGGTGAATGAGAAAAATATTGAGAGGAGAAAGGAAGAAATGGAATGGGGCAGACTACCACTCATAAAAGAGATAAGAAAATTCTTTTTCAATGGAGAAGAAAAAGGATGAGGTAAGAGGGGAAAAGTGAATATTACTCTCTTCACCTATGGCTTAATGAGGGAATAACATGCTCACTTAATTTGGTATGAAAACCTATCTTACACTACAGGAAATTAGGGGAGAATGGGACAAGTGGGGTGAGGGTGATGATAGAATGAAGGGCAAATGGGAGAAAGGAGTAACTGGAAGTAAAAACTTTTGGGAAGGGACAAGGTCAAATGAGAGAAAAGAAAAAAAGGGAGGACAGGGTAAGTTGGAGAGCAATATAGTTAGTCTTACACAACATGAATATTAAGGAAGTCTTTTTCAAAATGACACATATATAGCCTGTATCAAATTGCTTGCCTTAGCAGTGCAGATGGGTGGGGAGGGAGGAAAGGAGAGAAGTTGGAATTCTAAGTACTAGAATCGAGTGTTGAGAATTGTTATTGTATATTACCAGTTATTGCATAGGCAATACAGGTAATGGGGTATCGAAATTTATGTTGCCCTAGAAGAAGAAAAGAGAGAAGATGGGGATAAGGGGAGGGTGGGATGTAATAGAAGGGAGGGTACATTGAGAGAAGTATGGGGGAAGGGGAGAGATGGGAAGAAAAATTGGAACTCAAAATTTTGTGGAAATCAATGTAGTAATCCAAAAATAAAAAAAAAAGTATTTTAAAAATAAAGAAGAAACAAGGAAACTGATAAAAAAAGTAAGCATTTCAAAAAGAGCAAAAAAAGCAGAAAGGTTGGATCAGTTCACACCTCTACCAACAATGAATTAGTGTTCCAACTGTCCCACATCTTCTTCAACATTTATCACCATTTAGTATTTGTGAAGCTTTCATATAAGAGACCAATCAGCAAAGATTCAGATATTCTTTAATCACCTTTTTTTTTCTTGCTTGGCTAGCTGGAGTCAATTTTTCCCATAAAGTCCCTCTTTTGCCTGTGTATTCTGCTTAAGTAAGTGTAAAGATGCAACATCCACCTTGATGACATCATCATCAAAAGTTTAATATTACTTATAGTTTTTCAAAGCACTTAATATTTATTATTTTCTTTGATCCTATCTGCTCTGTGAGGTATGATGGCTCATATTTCATAACTGGAGGGAAAAATTGTGAGAGTTTTAGTAACTTCCCTATGAAAAAGGAAGCAAACATGGCACAATATTCATTTAAGTCTTCGTGCTTCTAAATCTAGGATTTTATATATACATATATATATATTCCATATTTTTATAGACTTACATATATATACATAAGTCTATAAAAATTTCTTACATTCAGTAATTATTTACTTCAAAACTACTAACTACCAGAATTTGTGTTAGTAGATGAACATATAAGTTTTAAAAAAAGAAATTCTAGGTGTCATTTACACTGATAAGTCAAATGTAGGTTATAGAGACTTGGACCTAGCTAGTCATTTCTTGACCTATTGGGTTGACTTCTCTAACGTTTGTCCTAGTCTCTGCGAGGATGCTAACTATACCTATGATAGAAAAGAGAAATTGAAGAAATAAAAATATGCAATGAGGAAAAAAAAACTATCACTCTTTGCAAATGATATGATAATATTTTAGAATATCCTAGAAAATCAGCTAAAGATATCATTGAAACAATTAACAACTTCAGCAAATTTATAGGTTATAAAATAAACCTACATATATCTGAATAGTGATGTAAACGTTATACATGAACCACTAACCAGGAGATTACAGAGATGTATTAAAAAATTATACACCATGACTATGTGAGATTTATGCCAAGAATGCAGAGCTGATTCAATATTAGGAAAATAATGATCACAATTAACCATATCAGTAAGAAAACACCAAAATACATGATTGTATCAATAAATTCAGAAAAATATCTTTTGATAAAATATTACACTCATTATAGGAAATGTAGGAATAAATGGAATCTTTCTTAATGTGATAAGTACTATATATCAAAATCCGAGAGAAAATATTATCTATGACAGGAATAAACCTTCCTAAAAATCAGAGGGAAAGCAAGGCTGTTCATTATCACCACCATTACTCAATATTTTGTTACAAGTTCTTGCTCTATTTCTTTCCATTGAGTGCTGTTGGTAATATATAGAGATAATGATGATTGTGCAACAGTATTTTAAGAGAAATTGGCTAATAGTTTTATTACTTAGTTTTTGTCTCCTTAATGTAAGCATAAAAATCATATTTATGCCATACAAAGGAAATTGGTAGAATTCTTTTTTCCACCTATTTCTTCAAATAATATGTATAACATTGGGGCAGCGGGGTGGTGCAGTGGATAGAGCACCAGTGCAGGAGTCAGGAGGGACTGAGTTCAAATCTCACCTCAGAAACTTGACACTCATTAGCTGTGTGACCTTGGGAAAGTCACTTAACCCCAATTGCCTCATCTTGGGTCATCTCCAGTCATCCTGATGAATATCTGGTCACTGGGTTCAGATGACTCTGGAGGAGAAGTGAGGCTAGTGACCTGCACAGACTCCCCTCACTCAAAACAAAGTCAAGTGCAAGTCATGTCATTATTTCTCTGATGGCATGGTCTTTTTCGGCAATGAAGGATGAATACACACAAGTATAACATTGACATTGATTGTCCTTTCAATGCTTAGTAGAACTCATTGTACATCTATCTGCTTCTGAGGGTTTTTTCCTTATGGATTGGATTTATGGATTGTTCAGTTTATTTATCTAACAGTGGGATATCTAAGTATTCTATTTCCTGACCTATTAAATGGGAAATTTATATTTTCTCTGATTATTCATCCATTTCGTTATAATAAAAGTTTTGCAGTCATCCAAGTGGATAAAATAGTACCTACTAAATATTTAATATCATTTTCATTTGTGGTGCGTTCCCTTTTTCATTTTTGATTCAGGTAGTTTTATTTTCTTTTTTAAATTAAATTTAGCAATGATTTGTTCTTCTTTCTAATTTTTTTCAGTTTCATGCACAATTCTCTGATTGGTTCTTTCTCATCTTCATTATTATGTAGATTTACAGATAAAAAATTTTTTTCCAACTACTGCTGTGGGGGAATCTCACAAATTTTGAACTCTTGTCTCATGGTTGTCATTACCTTAAATTAAATTTTCATTTGTTCCATTATTTTTCTTTGACACTCTCACTCTTTAGGAGTAAACTATTTAGTTTCGAATTAACTTTTAATATATGCTTTCATAATAAATTATTGCATATAATTTATATGGCATTATGGTCCCAAAAATATTTAATTTGTATGTTTTTCTGCATGTTTGGCAATGTTTTATGCCATAAAGCATGGTTAATTTTTGTGAATATGTCATAAACAGCTGAAAAAATGTTATAATTCCTATTCCCATCCAATTTCTTCCTGAGGTTTAGCATATCTATATTTTGTAAAGTTTCATTCATCTTCTTAACTTTTTTTCTTATTTTAATGTGAAACCACCTACAACAAAATCTCAAAGAAAAAAATGCAAATTGGACACAAGCCCAACAAGAATTAAAGAAAGGCATAAGAGTGGTAGAGCAATATTAGGGGGGAAAGAGTAATAAAAATTATGGAATAGAATCAACACCTTGTCAAAAAAATGCTTAAAATCCTGAAGAAAATAAACCCTTAAAAACACAATTAGCTAAATGGTAAAAGAGGTACAAAAAATCACTGGAAAGAAAGAATTCCTTGAAAAACAGAATAGGCCAAATTGAAATGGAATTATTACAGCTCAATAAAGAAAAATATACATAAAAATTTTTATCAAGAAGTGGAAAATAATGACTCATTGAGACAACAAGAAACAATAACACACAGATCATAAAACTTGGAAACTGTCCCACATGCGCAAAAATATTTATAGCACCTCTCTTTCTGGTGGCCCCAAACTGGAAATCAAGGAGGTGTACATCATTTGGAGAATGGCTGAATTAATTGTGGTATATGAATGTAATGGAATACTATTGTGCCATAAGAAATGATGAACAGGAAGACTTCAGAGAGGCTTGAAAATACTTATATGATCTGATGCTGAACGAAAGGAGCAGAACCAGGAGAACTTTGTACACAGCAACAACCACAGTGTGAGAGGATTTTTTCTAGTGTACTTAGAACTACATTGCAATGCAAGGACTAAAAAATTCTCAATGGTCTTTTAAGGCAAAATGCCTCCCACGTCCAGAGAAAGAACCGTGGAATTCAATCACAGAATGTACCAGATCATTTTCTTTTATATTATATTTTGTTATATAGTTTCTACCATTCATTTTAATTCTTCTATGCAACATGACTATGGTGAAAATGTACTCAATAGGAATGCATGTGTAGAATTACATAAAATTGTATGCCACCTCTAGGAGGGAAGGGGAAGGAGGAGGAGGAAGGGTAAAAATCTAAGTTATATGGTAGTGATTGTGGAACTGAAAATAAATAAAATATAAAATAAGAAATAATAAGATATATTCACAGGAATGAAAAAAAGAAAATGTGAAATATATCAGAGGGAAAATAACTGAGCTAGAAAATAGATGAAAGATTGATAAATTAAGAATTATTGGACACCCTGAAATCCAACATAAAAAAAAGAGCAGAGACATCATATTTCAATAGATTGTAATGGAAAATTGCCGTGTATCTTAGATCCTGTAGATAAAATTTAAATCAAAAGAATCCACCCTTCACTGCCTGAAAGATATTCCAAAATCAAATCCCACAGAAAAAGAATAGTCAAATGTCACAGTGTCCAGGGCACAAAGAAAAGACATCAAGCCATTAAGAAAGAATTCATGTATAATGGTGAAGCAAGCAGGGTCATGGAATATTTAGAGCTTTTACTTTAAAGAAGCAGAGGATGTGAAATATGATGAGTGGAAATGGATTAGAATACAGGGATACTTAAAGTAGGAGACTTCACAAAAAGGTATTATGATATTTGAAACAATGAGAGTAAGTAACTTGCTATGGTTCCACAGCTAAAGCATATCCGAGATTAAATATGCATTTTTTATGTTTAATGAAAGATAAGTTTATAGAAGTATGTTATTGGGAAGAAGAGATGAAGATCCTCCAAACCATTACTTTTTTAAAAAATTTATTTATTTAACATTCATTTTAACAAAATTTGGGGTTCCAAATTTTCTCCCCTTTTATCCCCTCCCCCCCCAAACACCAAGCATTCTAATTGCCCCTATCACCAATCTGCTCTCTCTGCTATCATCCCTCTCTGCCCTTGTCTCCATCTTCTCTTTTGTCCTGTAGGGCCAGATAACTTTCTATACCCCTTTACCTGTATGTCTTATTTCCTAGTGGCAAGAACATTACTCAACAGTTGTTCCTAACACTTTGAGTTCCAACTTCTTTACCTCCCTCCCTCCCCACCCCTTCCCTTTGGAAGGCAAGAAATTCAATATAGGGCAAATCTGTGTAGTTTTGCAAATGACTTCCATAATAGTTGTGTTGTATAAGACGGACTATATTTCCCTCCATCCTATCCTGTCCCCTATTAATTCTATTCTCTTTTGATCCTGTCCCTCCCCATGAGTGTCGACCTCAAATTGCTCCCTCCTCGCCATGCCCTCCCTTCCATCATCCCCCCCACCCTGCTTATCCCCTTATCCCCCACTTTCCTGTATTGTAAGATAGGTTTTCATACCAAAATGAGCGTGCATTTTATTCCTTCCTTTAGTGGGATGTGATGAGAGTAAACTTCATGTTTTTCTCTCACCTCCCCTCTTTATCCCTCCACTAATAAGTCCTTTGCTTGCCTCTTTTATGAGAGATAATTTGCCCCATTCCGTTTGTCCCTTTCTCCTCTCAATATATTTCTCTCTCACTGCTTGATTTCATTTTTTTAAGATATGATCCCATCCTCTTCAATTCACTCTGTGCACTCTGTCTCTATGTGTGTGTGTGTGTGTGTGTGTGTGTGCGTGTGTGTGTATGTGTGCGTGTGTTATCCCACCCAGTATCCAGATACTGAAAACTTTCAAGAGTTACAAATATTGTCTTTCCATGTAGGAATGTAAACAGTTCAACTTTAGTAAGTCCTTTATGACTTCTCTTTGCTGTTCACCTTTTCATGCTTTTCTTCATTCTTGTGTTTGAAAGTCAAATTTTCTTTTCAGCTCTGTTCTTTTCATCAAGAATGCTTGAAAGTCCTCAATTTCATTGAAAGACCATTTTTTCCCCTGAAGTACTATACTCAGTTTTGCTGGGTAGGTGATGCTTGGTTTTAGTCCTAGTTCCTTTGATTTCTGGGATATCCTATTCCATGCCCTTCAATCCCCTAATGTGGAAGCTGCTAGGTCTTGTCTTATCCTGATTGTATTTCCATAATACTTGAATTGTTTCTTTCTAGCTGCTTGCAATATTTTCTCCTTGACCTGGGAACTCTGGAATTTGGCCACAATGTTCCTAGGAGTTTCTCTTTTTGGATCTCTTTCAGGCGGTGTTCTGTGGATTCCTTGGATATTTACTTTGCCCTCTGGTTCTAGAATCTCAGGGCAGTTTTCCTTGATAATTTCATGAAAGATGATGTCCAGGCTCTTTTTTGGATCATGGCTTTCAGGTATTCCCATAATTTTTAAATTGTTTCTCCTGGATCTATTTTCCAGGTCAGTTGTTTTTCCAATGAGATATTTCACATTATCTTCCATTTTTTCATTCTTTTGGTTTTGTTTTGTGATTTCTTGGTTTCTCATAAAGTCATTAGCCTCCATCTGTTCCATTCTAATTTTAAAAGAACTATTTTCTTCAGTGAGCTTTTGAATCTCCTTTTCCATTTGGCTCATTCTGCTTTTGATAGCATTCTTCTCCTCATTGGCTTTTTGAACCTCTTTTGCCAACTGAGTTAGCCTGTTTTTCAAGGTGTTATTTTCTTCAGCATTTTTTTGGGTCTCCTTTAGCAGGATGCTGACCTGCTGTTCATGCTTTGACTGCATATCTCTCATTTCTCTTCCCAGCTTTTCCTCCACCTCTCTAACTTGATTTTGAAAATCCTTTTTGAGCTCTTCCATGGCCTGAGCCCACAGAATATTTAGTCTGGATGTTTGGGATACAGACGCCTTGACTTCTATGTCTTTCCCTGATGGTAAGCAGTGTTCTTCCTCATCAGAAAGGAAGGGAGGAGATGCCTGTTCACCAAGAAAGTAACCTTCTATAGTCTTATTTCTTTTCCCTTTTCTGGGCATTTTCCCAGCCAGTGACTTGACCTCTGAATATTCTCCTCACACCCACCTTCCCTCCTCATCCTCCCAGCCAGTGCTTGGGGTCTGAGATTCAAATGCTGCTCCCCAGCCTCGGGGCTTCAGCAGGGGCAGGGCTGCTATTCAGTGTTAGATTAAGTTCAGGTGCTCAGGTGGGGGCAGGGCCGCCTCTCAAGCTCAGTTCCCTCAGGGTGTTTATGCACAGACCTTCAGCAGTGGATCCAGGGTCCTGCCTGCTTGGGGAGCCCTCGTCTGCCACTGTGTCAGCTACTGCCCCCCGAAGGGGCCTGAGTTATGGGGGCACCCCACTCCCCTCTCGACCTGCGAAGAAGACCCCCTCACTGACCCTCATCACCTGTGGGTGGAGGGACCCGCACGGCCGCTGGAGATCCCGTACCTGGAGCCCGCTCGGATCTGCTCCTCTCCATGCTGCTGGCGTGGCAGGGCTTGTCTGGGCTCCGCGTCCGCAGCGTGATGGACCTTTTGTGAGAGGTTTGCAGGTCCCTCTGGAACAGAAATCTCCTTTGCTCCACTGTGCTGTGGCCTCTACTACTCCAGAATTCGCCGTGAGTTCCTTTTTACCGATGTTCTATGGGTTGTGGGTTTGGAGCTATGTGTATATGCGTCTTTCTACTTCGCCATCTTGGCTCCGCCCCCCAAACCATTACTTTTTATAAGAAATTCATGTAAACGCTCATTAATCTTTGAAATTCTCTGTCAGTCAGGCTTGAATGAAGACCAGCGTTTTCAAATGTGGAAAAAGGCAAAGGGAAATGAAGAAGTGAATTTTGAAAGTGAAGTTCTGAGAGGTCAAATGCTGACTATTGAAATTAGCAACATAGATTCTGATACTTAGATTTCATTTCTTTCAAGTTGACATTGTACCTCTTTCTCAAATCACATTTTTTTTCTTTAAGGGTCACTTTTCCTCTATCCTTTATTCAAAAGGTTGCAAATTTAGAAGTCTAAAAGACAGTAAGTGGGAGTGGGGAACGTGTGATGTTGAGGCCACACGTGGCCTATTTAGCTCCTCAAGAGCAGCCTTTTGACTGAATCCAAACTTCACAGAACAAATCCCCTTAATAAAAGAATTTATTCTGTAAAATTTGGAGTCAGTCAATAGACCACACCTAAGGACCTAGAGAGCCACATGTTTCCTCTAGGCCCCAGTTTCCCCATTCTTGCCCTAAGTTTCCATAGTCCAAATCATTAATTTCATTGTTGACAAACATAGTGAAAGTTCATTTTTTTCTCAGTTTCACACAAGTAATTAAAAGAAACAATGGGATTTGATATCCAGCATTCTCTTCATTATGCCACAGAAATTCCTCTTTCATGACTTTATAGATTTATTCCCTTTAAGAGATTAAATACAGTCCTCACATAATTTTTTTTTACTATTTGAAATAGTGATAAAACCAAAGCAAATGAAAATTTCAAATTATTCATGTTAAAATGAATAACATTTTCAAAGGCATAAAACACATTGAATTTCAAGGGAAATGAAAATTCTATTCAAATATCATTATCAAAATATTGTTAAATCCATGGATCCCAGCTTAAGAACCCCTGGATATTGTCACAATTATTATCATATATCAATTTCAATTCTTCCAGTTTGAACCAAACATATTATTTTTCACCTGAAGTCACTCGTGTGCTCCATAACTTCTTCATGGAATTTTTTACTTCTCCATTCCTTTGAGTATAGATCAAAAGACTGAGGAAGGGAGTTATAGTGGTATAAAATACAGTCACGAACTTATCAAGAGGGAAGGTGTTTGGGGGGTGATTGTACATGAATATGCAGGGATCAAAGAGTATAATGACAACAAAGATGTGGGAACTACTGGTGGAGAGGGCTTTGCACTTCCTCTCTGCACTATGATATCTCAGGGAGTTTAGTATCAATGTGGAGGATATCATCAGTATAGCCAAGCTTACTGAGCGTATGGCTGCACTATTGGAGACTACTAAAAGTTTTAATGCATATGTGTCCATGCAATTCAGTCTTAACAAAGGTTGCAAGTCACAGATATAGTGGTCAATCACATTGGGACCACAGAAGGACACATTCAAGATAGGGATTATCTGGGCAATAGAATATAGAAATGACTCTATCTATGTCAATAGAATCAGTATCCCACACACCCTCTGGTTCATGATGACTGAGTAGTGTAGAGGTTTACAGATGGCCACAAAGCAGTCACAGGACAAATATCTTCATGCAGCCAAAGAAATGTATGGCAAATACCTGGATCATGCACTCATCAAAGGAAATAGTGTTCTTGTGAAAGAGGTTGTCCACAATCAGTTTTGAGGCCATGGTGGTAGAGAAACAAGAATCTAAGATGGACAAGTAATTTAAGAAAAATTACATAGGTGAACCAACTATGAGATTGGCCTCGACTATCACAACAAATAATAAATCCTCTACCACAATGGCCATGTAGAACACCAAGAAAATGGCAAAAACTCTTTTCTGTTTGTCTGGGTCCTGAGTCAGTCCAAAAAGAATGAATTCAGTCACATTGTCTCTCATCTCTAGGACTCAAGTGGAAAGGATATAGGTGAGAACTATTTAGTATGAAAAGATTTAATAGAGCAGAATTTGAGAGATCTATATAAAAGAAACACTACTTGACTTTCTAAAGATAAGCTTCTATTATTCCTCTTTTCAAAATCTTAGATAAGGGAGACTTAAGTAGAAAGTGCTCCTATAGGGTGCTAAAGCCAAGATGGTGGAGTAACATCACTGACTTTCTAGAGCTCTCCTCCCAATCCCAGGCAAATGCTTTTTTAAAAAAAGTTGTTCTACACAAATGCTGGAGCTACAGAACCCACAAAATGATGGACTGAAACAAATCTCCAGCCCAAGACATCCTGAAAGGTCTCCAAAAGTGTCTATTGTATCACACTGTGAGCAGTCCAGTGTGGACCACACTGGCACAGACGGGATCTGAACAGGATTTGAGGGTACTGAATCTCTTTGTAAGGGAAAGAAAAATATGATCTTTGCTGTTTTTGTTTTAGTAATACCAGATGTCAGTTCTTCCCTGTCTGGTAACTGTGATTGGATATTTGGAATGGGCTGTTGAATTCAGGCAGAGGAAGACATGTCTGTTGACTCTTAATTTCCCTGTATTTTCTTTGAAGTTCAGGGTGTTGACTCACTTGAACTAAGTGAATGATAAATGTGCTTAGTTAAAGGAATGATATGTGTGTATGATTAATGTGATTGTTAATCCCTCAAAAGTTGCCTTTCTGTTTATGAACTCAGATCTAAGAACCTGTGATAGCAGGGTCCCTGTGTATATTAGGGTCCTTACTGTTACATCATGGCAATGAGGATGGGATCTGCATTAATTAAAAGGAAAGTATGAGGACTGGGATGATTGCCTGTTGTTTCCCAGGTGTGGTAGCTTTGATTCTGTGGAACCCTGGAAGGTGGAGGTGGTCAGAGCCATGACTTGTGTGGGTTAGCCCGCCTCTGGTCTGTGCTGGAGGAGTGAAGGTCTTGAAAGTGTATTGTATTCAGAAACCAGAGCAGAGCATCGAGAATTTGGAATGGAATCCTGGAACCCAAGTGGAAACTGTCTACATATGGACCCAGCTGACCTTGTTAAGTTGAAACAAACAGGTTAGCAGAGCTGCTTTCACACAATCCCAGGCAGGAGATGGGAGTAGCTGGATACTGATTGAAGAGGAGGAACCCAGGAGCTTGAAGTTCAGCCACGGGGCAAGATTGGAACTGTGCAGCAAGCACTGAGTGTGATTTTTTGCAGTGATAATCTGGGACAGTTTGGGACCCAGGGTGTAGACTTGCCTTTGGTGGGTGGGGGGAAGTGCACTGTTCCCCACTACCACCTGGAGACTCCTGTTTGGGATTGAGGAAGGAGGAGCTGGTTGCTCTCTCCTCAAACAATGATGTTATGTTCTCCCTATACCTTTATGTTTGTTTAAAGTCATATGATCACCGTGGCATTAAGTTGCTATGTTACATATTCTGCGAATGTGACTTAGGTTGAATTTACTTAAGAAATGTTAATGCCTATTTCTTCCAGGATCCATGGCCATTTGGGTTGTAAGGCCAAGAATGTAATGGCAATTAAAATAGGATCTTTGACTGTTTATATTTTAATATAAGCAAGAATTATAATGACTCTATTTGAATTTGAATAAGGAGGATATTTCCCATAAATTACCAGGCCTCTGAAAATTTGTAAGATTTGCATTTTCCTAATGATGCACTTGTTCTCAGGGGATGTCATGCCCTCTGGCTCTAAAAAGTGTATAAAGACTCTGATGTGTGGTATTATTTTGGGGCTTACTGACTGGAAGTGTTCGGCCAGACAAAGACTATGGGAAAACGCTAAAGGAGATCCTCAGCTTTTAAAATCCATTTGTCAGTGCTTCCTTCTCTGTTAACCGACAGTTGGAATGGCCTGTTGAATTCAGGCAGAAGAAGTCATGTTTGTTGACTTTTAATTTCTCTGTATTTTCCTTGAAGTTCAGGGTGCTAACTCTCCTGAACTGGGTGAATGATACATGTAGTTGGTTAAAGGAATGATACATGTGCTTGATTAAAGTAATTGCTAACCCCTCAAAAGCTGCCTTTCATTTTATGAATGCAGATCTAAGAACCAGTAATAGCAGCCCCCCATGTATATTGGGGTGCATAGATGGTTTCCAGTCTACATGAACCCAAAGGGCTGAGGGCAAATTGGAAGGTCAGTGAAAAACCTGTAAGACCAGATGTGAGAGAGTAGAATGGTCTGGCCCTAGCCTCAGGTTGGTAGAACGGGGAGGTGGTGGAGGAAAGCATGGCAGCCACAGCAGAAGTGGGGGAAGATGCCACTGTTTCTGGAGCTCTAGGAACACAGACTGGTGGCACTGAGTGGCTGACAACACATCCTCCACCCTTACTCGAAGCAGAGAAATACCTTTACAAAGAGCTCAAAAGTGAAACAAACGCCTAGGGAAATGAGCAAAATCCAGAAAAAGAATCACACTATAGAGTCTTACTTTTGTGACAAGGAAGAATAAAACAAACAAACAGAAGACAACAAAGTCAAAGCTCCTCCATCCAAAGCCTCCAAGAAAATTATGAAATGGTCACAGGACATGGAAGAGCTCAAAAAGGATTTTGAAAATCAAGAAATAGAAATAGAGAAAAATTTGGGAAGAGAAATCAGATTGATGCAAGAAAAATATGAAAAATGAGTCAATTGCCTGCTAAAGGAGACTCAAACATGCTGAACAAAATAATACTTTAAGAAATAGACTAATCCAAATGGCAAAAGTGATCCAAAAAGACAATGAGGAGAATGCTCTAAGAAGAAGAACTGGCCCATTGGAAAAAGAGGTGCAAAAGTTGGCTGAAGAAAGTCATTCCTGAAAGATTAGAATGGAGGGGCAGAGGCAAGATGGCAGAGTAAAAAGACTTGCCTACTCTAGCTCTTGGTAAAAATGACTCAAAACAAACTCTAGAGCAGCAGAAGCCAGAAAATGACAGAGTGAAAGAGATTTCCAGCCCAACACTTCCTGGAATGCTGACAGGAAAGGTCTATCTCACTGGGCTAGGAGTGGAACACAACTCAACCTGGGTCACACAGGAAGGACAGGAATGGAGCAGGCATCAAGGCACAGAATCACGGGTAGCAGCAATAGTTCCCAGACTTCTCAACCCGCAAATGCTAAAGACAACTTCAAAGGTTAGTAAGAAAGATCTTTCACCTGGGTTAAAGATGATTGTCTCCTGGCCCCAGCCCTGACCCCAGGGCAGTGGTAGACACTGCAACAGAAGCATTCACTTTTGGAGTCCTCAGCCTAAAGGACCTGGGAAAATTGAGTGGCCCATATGACTCTCAGTGCTGAGTGGTGGTCCTGGGACAAGGAGGAACACTGGCATGGTGGAGTTGGTGGGGGCTCTGGAGAGGGAATCCTTCTCACAGATCCTGGGCAGAAAAGAGTGCTTGTGGTTGCTCCCAGGCTAGATAGCAGTCCACCTTAGAGAAACTGAAAATTTACAGATCCCTAGATTATAGCCTCAACTTGACAAAGGACTCAATAGTCAATTAACTGTCTGAGAAAATGCCTCAAAAGTGGGAGGGGAAAGACTATAGGAGGTCGCTTATTTGGCGAACATGCGTTTTCTTCAATCCTTTAGGATGAGGAAAAGCAAAGTATACCATCAGAGGAAAAGAAAAAACTCAAGGCTTCTCCATCCCAAACCTCCAAAAAAATACACAAAGTTCTGTGCCCATAGAAGAGCTAAAAAATTTTGAAAATCAAGTAAGAGAGGTGGAGAAAAATTTGGGAAAAGAAACTAGAGCAATGCAAGAAAATCATGAAAAACAAGTCAATAGCTTGCTAAAGGAGACCCCAAAATGGGGAAGAAAAAAACACCTTTAAAAATACACTAACCCAAATGGAAAAAGAGGTACAAAAAGCCAATGAGGAGAAGAATGCTTTAAAAAGTAGAATTAGCCAAATGGAAAAGGAGCTTCAAAAGCTCACTGAAGAAAACAGTTCTTTAAAAATTAGAATGGAACAGATGGAAGCTAACTACTTTAGGAGAAACCAAGAAATTATGAAAGAAAACCAAAAGAATGAAAAAATAGAAGACAATGTGAAATATCTTATTGGAAAAACAATTGAAATCAAAGGAATAAGAATAGGCAAAGAAGAAACTAAGTTATCACTCTTTCAGGTGATATGATGATATACTTAGAGAATCTCAGAGATTCAAGTAAAAAATTACTTGAAATAATAAACGACTTTGACAAAGATGCAGGTTACAAAATAAACCCACACAAATCTTCTGCATTCCTACATATATATGTAACAAAGTTCAACAGCAAGGCATAGAAAGAGAAATCCCAAACAAAACTAGGGTAGGCACTATAAAATATTTGGGAGTTTACCTGCCAAAACAAATCCAGGGGCTATATGAACACAATTACAAGACATTTTTTGCACAAATAAAGTCAGATCTAAGTAACTGAAAAAATATCAGTTGCTCATGGGTAGGATGGGCCAATACAATAAAAATGACAACTCTACCTAAATTAATTTACTTATTTAGTTTCATATCAAATAAATAATCAGATAATTATTTTCTAGAGCTGGATAAAATAATATAAAAATTTATCAGGAAGAACAAAAGGTCCAGAATGTCAAAGGGACAAACGAAAAGAAATGCTAGGGTAGGTGGTCTAAGGCTACCAGATCTCAAATTGTATTATAAACCAACAATTATCAAAACCACTTGGTACTGGCTAAGAAACAGAAGGGTAGACAAGTGGAGTATGCTAGGTACTCATGACGCAGTAGGCAAGGAATATAACAACCTCCTGTTTGATAAACCCAGCTTCTGGGATAAGAACTCACTGTTGGACAAAAATTGATGGGAAAACTGGATAACAATGTGGTGGAAACTAGACATAGATCAACGCCTGACACTGCACACAAAAATAAAGTCCAAATGCATACACGAACTAGGTATAAAGATTGATACCATGGACTAACTATAGGAGCAAGGAATAGTGTATTTATCAGATTTATGGAGAAGGGAAGAATTTTTTGATTAAAGAGAAAGAAAGCATTATGAAGTGCATGATGGATACTTTTGATTACATTAAACTGAAAAGTTTTTGCACAACCAAACCCAACGCAACCAAAATTCAAAGGGATGTAGTGTATTGGGAAAGAATTTTTACAATTAATCTCGGGGATAAAGGCCTCATTTCTAAAATATATAGACAACTGGGTCAAATGTACGACAACACAAGTCATTCCCAATTGATAAATTGTCAAAGTATATGAACAGGCAGTTTTCAGAGGAAGAAATTGAAGATATCTATAATCACATGAAAAAATGCTCTAAATCACTTTTGATTAGAGAGATCCAAATCAAAACTGTGAGGTACCACATCACACCTATCAGATTGGCAAACATGACAGAACAGGAAAATGATAAATGTTGGAGAAGATGTGGGAGAGTTGGAACACTAATTCATTGTTGGTGGAGCTGTGAGCTCATCCAACCCTTCTGGAGAGTGGCTTGGAACTACGCCCAAAGGGTTACAAAAATGTGCATACCCTTTGACCTAGCAATATCACTTCTAGGAGTGTATCCCCAAGAGATCATAAAAATGGGAAAGGGTCCCACATGTACAAAAATATTTATAGCAGCACTCTTTGTCGTGGTCAAGAACTGGAAAGCAATGGGATGCCCATCAAATGGAAAATGGCTGAATAAATTTTATTGTATATGAATGTAATGGAATACAATTTTGCTATAAGAAATGATGAACAAGGAGACTTCAGAGAGTCCTGGAAGGACTTATATGATCTGATGCTGAGTGAAAGGAACAGAAGCAAGGGAAATTTGTGCACAGCAACGACCACAGTGTGTGAGAGTTTTTTCTGGTAGACTTGGATCTTCATAGCAATGCAAGGACTTAAAAAAACTCCCAATGATCTTCTAAGGCAAAATGCCTTCCACATCCAGAGAAAGAACTATGAAATTCAGTCAGGGAATGTAGAAGATCATTTGTGTGTGTGTGTGTGTGTGTGTGTTTAATGTTTTGGTCCGTTATGTGATTTTTCCCATTTATTTTAGTTCTTCTGCACAGCATGACTATAGTGAAAACGTATTCAATAAGAATGTATGTGTAGATCTTTTACAGAATTGTATGTCGTTTCAGGGAGGGAGGGGGTTGGTGGGGGAAGGTAGGGAGAAAATCTAAGTTTCATGGTAGTGATTGTGGAACTCTAAAAATAAATAAAATTAGTATATAAAAAAACCCAACTGACTTGGAAAATAGATCCAGGAGAGATAATTTTAAAAAGTTATTGGTCTACCTGAAAACCATGATCAAAAAAAGAGTCTAGACGTCATCTTCCAAGAAATTATCAAGGAAAACTGCCCTCATATTCTAGAATTGGAGGGTAAAATAGAAATAGAAAGAATTACCAATCACCTCCTGAAAGAGATCCCAAAAGGAAAACTCCTAGGGATATTGTAGCCAATTTCCAGGGTTCCCAGGTCAAGGAGAAAATATTACAAGCAGCAAGAAAGAAACAATTCGAGTACTGTGGAAATACAATCAGGATAATAGGATTTACCAGCTTCTACTCTAAGGGACCAAAGTTCTTGTAATATGATATTCCAGAGGTAAAAGAAGATAAGATTAAAACCAAGAAGCACTTACCCAGCAAATATGAGAATAATACTTCAGAGGAAAAATTTTATTTCAATGAAATAGAGGACTTCAAAGCATTCTTGTTGAAGATAAAACAGTAGTATAGAAAATGTGACTTTCAAATACAAGAATCAAGAGAAACAAGAAAAGGTGAAGAGGAAAGAAAAGCCTTAAGGAACTCATTACATTTGAACTGTTTTGTTACTAGATGTTATTTGTAACTCATGAAACGTTTTTCGGTGTTAAGGTAATAACACTGAAAAAGGTCTCATGAGTTACAAATATATAAATATATATAAATGTACATATTTATAATACAATATATGATATAATGTCATGCAATGTAATGTAATATATTTGCACAACCAAATACTACTTTGTATTATATTATATTATATTATATTGTATTGTGTTATATTATATTATATATAATTATAATAAATAATATATAATAATAAATACTATATTTATATATAAATATACTGTATATATATTATATATTTGCATATAATATATATATATATATATAAATGCATATATATGTGTGTGCATACGCACACACACACACACACACACACACACACACACACACACACACGGACAGAGGGCACAGGATGAGTTGAATATGAAGGGAGATTTCCTAACGAAGTAAAGTTTTCTGTTGAATGTGAAGGTACTAGAAGTAAGAGAAAGTGAGAGGTAGAATATATCCAATCACGTCACATACCAGAGGGAAGAAGGAGCCTCTACAATGGAGGGGAAGTGGAGGAGAGATGAAAGGAAATAATTGAGCCTTACTCCCATGGGACTGGGCTTAAGGAGGGAAAAATACATACTTACTTTCACATGGAAATCTATTTTACTCTGTAGGTAGAAAGGGGGAAGTGGATAATAGAGGGAAGATAATAGAAGGGACAGAAAATTGGAGAAATGGATGCTCAGAAGCAAACACTATTGTGGAAGGACAAGTCAAGGTCAATGGAATAAATAGCCCTTCGGCAGGCTAGGACAGATGGAAATGTGGTTAGTCTTTAAAATCATAAATATTATGGAAGTTCTTTTCATTGTTACACATGTATGGCCTATAACTAATTCCTTGTTTTCTCAGTGAGGGTGGGTGGGGAGGAAGGGAGAGAATATGGAACTCAAAACTTTTAGAATGAATGTTAAAAGTTGCTTTAGCATGCAACTGGAAATTAAGCTCCACAGTAAATGCAGTATATAATTCTATTTTTCCCTACAGGAAAATAGGTGGGGGGGAGGTGGAAGAAAGAAGAGCAGATAATAGAAGTAAGGAGAGACTGGAAGAAGGGGTTGATGGGGTACATGCTCTCCTGGGGTGGGGACTGGGGAGAAATGGGGGGGAAATTTTGAAATCAAGTTCTTGTGGAAGTAAATGTTAAGAACTGAAAATTAATAAATTAAGAAAGAAGACTCGAATGGAGCAAATGAATGGTAATAACTTTATGACAAATCAAGAAATAATAAAACAAAGCCAAAGGAGTGAAGAAAATAGCAGATATTGTGAAATGTCTCATTGGAAAAACAACTGGAAAACAGATCCAAGAGAGATAATTTAAAATTTTTTCGACTATCTTAAACCCATGATCAGAAAAAGAGCCTAGACATCATCTTTCAAGTAACTGTCAAGGAAAATTGCCACAATATTCTAGAAGCAGAGGCCAAAATAAATATTGAAAGAATACACTGCTTGCTTCCTGAAAACCAACCCAAAAGGAAAACTCTTAGAAATATTGTAGCCAGATTTCTGAGTTCCCAGATCAAGGAAAAAATATTGCAAGCAGCCAGAAAGAAAAAATTCGAATATTGTGGAAATACAATTAGGGTAACACAAGATCTAGCAGTTTCTACATTAAGGGACTGAAGGGCTTGGCATATGATATTCTAGAAATCAAAGGAACTGGGATTAAAACCAAGAATCACCTACTCAACAAAACTGAGTATAACACCTCAGGGGAAAAATGGTCATTCAGTGAGTTAGAGGACCCAAGCATTCTTGATGAAAATACCAGAGCGGAATAGAAAATCTGACTTTCAAACACAAGAATCATGATTAACCATGAAAAGGTAAACAGGAAAGAGAAATCATAAGGGACTTGCTAAAGTTGAACTGTTTACATTTCTACATGAAAAGATATTATTTGTAACACTTGAGACTTTTCTCACTATTTGAGAAGTTGGAACAATTATATACATATAGACAGAGGGCACAGGTTGAGTTGAATAGGAAGGGAGGATATCTAAAATAATAATACTAAGGGGTGAGATAGGAATGTATTGGGAGAAGAAAGAGAGAAATGGAAAGGAGAAATTATCTCTCATAAAAGAGGCAAGAAAAAGGTTTTTTCAATGTAGGGGCAAAGCAGGGAGATGAAAGGGAAAATGTGAAGCTTACTCATCACATTTGCCTTAACGAGGGAATAACATGCACACTCAATTTTGTATGAAAGTCTGTCTTACACTACAAGCAAGTAGAGGAGAAGGGCATACGTGAGGTGCAGGGGGATGGTAGAAGGGAGGGCAAATGGAAGGAAGGAGAAGCAAATACTTTTGGAGAGGGCCAAGGACACAAGACAGAATAGAATAAATGGGGGACAGGATAAGATGGAAGGAAATATATTTAGTCTTTTACAGCATAATTTCTATGGAAGTCTTCTGCGTAACTACTCATGTATAGCCTATATTGAATTACTTGACTTCACAGTGGGGATGTGTGGGAAGGGAGGAAGCGAAAGAAGTTGGAACTCAAAGTTTTAGGGATGAATGTCGAGAGTAGTTTTTGCATGAAACTGGGAAATAAGAAATATAGGTAATGGGGTCTAGAAATGCTTCTTGCCCTACAAGAAAAAAGAGGAGGGGATAAGGGAAAGGAGGTGCATGATAGAAGAGAGGGCAATTGGGGGAAAGGATAATCGAAATGCACAGTGTCTTAGGGTGGGGGAGGGGAGAGATGGGGAGAAAATACGAAACTCAAAATCATGTGGAAATGAATGTTGAAAGCTAAAAATAAAAAAATTTAAAACAAAACGGAAGGCTTGTGTCGAATTTACTCCTGCAGGTCCCAGCTTGTTGGTATTTTCGGGGTCCCCAGACCCCAAACCTCAACCGAATTAAGGGATACATGAATAGATATAAACAGGAAAAGGAAATCATAAGGGACTTACTATAGTTGAATTGTTTACATCTGTAGACAGAAAGATGCTATTTTGAGTCTTGAGACTTTTCTCAGTATTTGGCTAGTTTATGGAATTATATACATATAGACAGAGTGCACAGGGTGAATTGAATGGGAAGGAATGATACATAAAAAGTGAAACTAAGGCATGGAGAGAGGGATATGTTGAGAGGAGAAAGGAAGAAATAAAATGGGAAAATTATCTCCTGCATAAAAGAGGCAAGAAAATGCTTTTTCAATGGAAGCGAAGAGAGGGCAGGTGAGAGGGAAAAAGTGAACCTTACTCTCATCATATTTGACTTCAGGAGATTCTAACATGCACACTCAATTTGCTATGAAACTCTATCTCACATCACAGGAAAGTAGGAGAGAAGGGCATAAGTGGGGTCTGGGGGGAATGACAGAAGAGAGAGTAAATGGGAGCAGGGTATCTTTAAAAACAAACACTTTTGAGGAGTGATAGGGTCAAAAGGGAGAATGGCATAAATGAGTGGCAGGATAGGATGGAGGGAATATTGTTAGTCTTTCACAACATGACTTTTATACTAATCTTTTGCATAACTACACACATATAACTTATATTGAATTGCTTGCCTTCTCAATGGCATGGATGGGGAGCGAGGAAGGGAGAGAAGGTGGAACTCAAAGTTTCAAAAATGAATGTTAAAAATTGTTTTTACATATGACTAGGAAATAATATACACAGGCAATGAGGTATAGAAATACATCTTATCTTCTAAGAAAATAGAGGGAATAAGGATAAGAGAAGGGAGAGATGTGATAAGAGGGAGGGCAGATTGCGGAAAGTGGTAATCAGAATGCATAATGTTTTGGGGTGGGTGGAGGGGGAAGATGAGGAGAAAAATTGGAACTCAAAATCTTGTGGAAATGCGTGTTGAAAACTAAAAATAATAAATTCATTGAAATCCAGGGAGCCAATTTTGCTTGCTCAAAATCATCGAGATGGGACTTGGGATTTGGCCACTAAATAGTTTCACTTTTGTCATTGCCTGACTGTAGCTGTTTATCTTATATACATTCTATTCAATATTCATTCTTAAAAAGGGATATGTGGTCAGGACCAGTGATGATAATCTGTCAAAATTATTTGTATCCTGTCATCTAAAATGCTAGTTTTCTCATTTGTTTACAAACATGTCTAACATATATGACTTTATCTAAGTTATTCAGAAAAATTTTCAACATGGAAAAAATACAATACTTGACATATAACCAATGATTCCAAAGAACAATACATACATTGTAATATGATCCCCACACAATTATGTGGACTAGCCTTTTCAGGTTTGATTATTCCCATTTTATTTTTGAGGCACTAAAATTAAAAGGGGTTACATGACTCATAGTAGGTCATAAATATAATAAATATCAAAGAAAATAATAGAAGGCTACTATTCCCTCCTTACTCCCTGTCTACTACTCAATCCACTACTCTCCAGTGTCTCTAGGGTCTCAGATTCTAGTTAATGCAATCAATGTATTTATTCAATAATTATTGTTATTTGTATCCAATATTTCACCTTTTCCTCCTTTTTAAATTTTAAAAGAAGGAGAGGGTATTTGTGTTACTTTTCCAACTCTCTCAACTATCTTTGAAAATGTCATTTTTATTTCCCAATGGACAATGCCAAATTTATATTCAATGTTTGTTTCAATCAGTCTTTGAAGTTTTGAAAAGTTTTTAAAGAACACTAGCAATATCAATACAATTTTGAAAGAAAAGGAGAAAGATGAGGAGAGGAAAGGAGAGGGCAGAAGAGGGAAGAGAGGAGAGGAGATAAAGGGAGAATATAGACATCAACAGACCCCTGCAGACTTTGTATGCATTTTTATTTACGTAATAAAATGTGAAGTTTCATATTATTTTTAAAAGGACATGATCTAAAGATAATCTTCTTGCTCTTTCAGGAAAACAAAATAAAATTAATACAGCTTTTTTTTTTTTTTGGTTTTCTTGGGGCCTTTGAATGATGTTCTTTTCCTTTCAGCTCAATGGTCTTAGAAAAAAATAAAAGATTTTGATCTATGATCAACCCATTACTATATTATCATTTTATTTTGAGAACTGGCAATGTATTGCATTATCTTAAAAAAAGGCAAACTAAAACTTTCCAATCTGTTTTTGTCTTGGTAGCCTCTCTCAGTAATATTAATTCTAAGAATGTTAATGATCTGTTCAACGGGCGTGTTTTATGGTTGAAAGGGCACTGGAACAGTGAGGAACCATGGAGATCCCTATCTCTATGGCTCATTGCCTAATACAAATAGGTATGTGTTCTCTTTAAGTATTTTTAACAAAATATGTGTAAAATGTTAGTAAATGGATGTGACCTACTTACCTCATAAGATTTATGGGAGAGCAATGATGTATGTGAAAGTAGAGAATGCTGACATATCTACACATTCAGTGCAAATTAAATGAATAGAGAAAGAAATAGTTATTTCATGTAGTCAAACAACTCAGAAATGCCTAAAAACCTTCATTAGTCTTCTCTAGTCACCGCTTGACAGTTCCGTGATCAAATATCCTCAGTGTTCCCTGCCTACATTTGGTGCCTAATAATCCTGAATCCCTTAGGCTTGTATTGAAAATTCCTCCAGAATGTAAAGTCAGCCTATCCTTGCAACTGACACTGAATATCTTGTCCTCAAATCATCATTCCATTCAGAGTGTTTTGTAGAATGATAAAGTAATCATAGAGACAGTATTGGCAGCTGGGACATAGAGTAGTTTATGGTGGTTACTCTGTGGATAGAGGCAAAATATGAATAAAAGTTCCAAAGATAATCAAAAACATTGGAGAATCATTCACCTTTCTTTATTTTTCTTAACTGGAACATGAAGACTTCTTAGTGATTTTACAACTGCTAATTCTGTAGTTTTGGGGAAGTTTCTACAAATGCAACATCTATAACCTGGGTTTAATTTTACTCGTTCCTTCTGGAAGCTCCCTCATGCCATGAAAGTCAATGGAGACAGTGAGCCTAGAAACAGATTGTTCACAACTTAAGGTGGAAAAACGTATCAAAAAGGTTCTAAACCGTAAATTGACCTTGCTAGTTATTACCTTATGAATGTCATTTGCCTTCTATTTTCACCTTTCCAATTCTTGTCTCCTTAGATCAGAATTCACTTATTAACTTCATCTTTCATCCTCTGTCCTTGAAAAATACAATTAATTCAGTTAGCATTTATGTGCTCAGCATCAAGCAAAGTACAGTCACAACTGAATGAGATTGCTGCAATATCACCAAAACTACACTGTGGTGTGGTGATGAGACATCTGCCGGTGAATTCAGTTCTGTTACATGCTAGTATCTTCCTAGAAAGCCAAGTCATGATGAAATTCTTTAAGAACATAAATTACAGAAAAGTTGGTGGTTTGTATTGCTGCAGACAATCTTCTCAAAAATATTCAGTATTCCAACAAAATCCCACCACCAGCCCACCAGTGCTCTCAAAAGGAAAAAAAAAATGTCTAAACAAAAGTTACCATTTTTCTTAACAAATTGGAAATTTATGAAGTTCCTTGGACTACCATTCCATTCCACTTCTTTCCTGAAGACCCAGAAATGATACTAGATGAGGTACTTACATTTAACAGAATAAGATGTTGCTAAAATTTTATAAAAGTATTTTCCCCTTTTCTGTTCCAATAAAGGTCAAAGCTCTACTGTCTCTGACCTATACTCTGACTCACAGTGAACACATAAAGGACAGTCTTTCTTAGTCACACAGATACTTATAGATATTACATTAAAGTTCAGAAACTTAGAGAACTGATTCTGTCACCAGGGAAATGAGGCCACCTTTTGTGGGTTAGTTGGCAACTTTAGCTCATTTGACTTTGTTCAGTGACAGAGAAACTTTCCTAGCCAACTAGCACCAGTCTGTCTGCATGCCAGGCTTTGGCTGAATTACCAGGTAAGTGAATCGTATAGTCAATGTATTTTTTTCTGACATCTATAAAAGTTACAATAACTTCATTTATAACATTGTTTTTGAAATAAATTTCTCATTATGAATGTCCTGGAAGGTGTCTTTTGAATAACCCAACAATGTTCAGAAGTACATTTCACAGGATTTTATGTAATTCAAAGTTTAAAAACATTTATTAAATCATAGAATATCAGGCAATATATTATACCCTAGGAAACAAAAACAAGCAAAAAAGAAACCAACCTCTTCCTTTCTACCTGATGTACAAAGCATATATAGAGATAAGCAAATTAGACACCCCCCCCCACATGGACATATACACATATGTGCATATACGTGTTTATACACAAACACATATACATATATACTCCCATATATGTATATGTAGTGCACTTATACACACACATGTACGTGTGTGTATGTATGTGTGTGTATATATATATACATATATATGTACAATAAGCTCATATACATACATAAATAGGTAGGTATATATATATATATATATATATATATATATATAGAGAGAGAGAGAGAGAGAGAGAGAGAGAGAGAGAGAGAGACATAAAGAAGATAAACGGTAGAAAGATGATAAATGATTTCCGATTGTATGTATACAGACAGACATAAATGTTTAATAGATACGCAGAAAGAGATGAAGATGCAAGATGGTAGACAGAAAGTGAGATAAATGGATAGAGATATTAGATGGTAGATAAACAAATAAATGTATGATAAAGAGACAGTAGATAGATTGACAAGTCTGAACATCACCTTATTTTTAGCAAATAACTAGTCAATAAATAATTTTAAGTAGCCATTTTGTTCCAGACTTTGTCACAAATAATGAGGATGCAAAACTATAGTTCCTGCCTTCAAGGAGGTACCAATCAAAAGGGAAGAGAATGGTTACCCTTAAAACAAAGTCTCAGAGTCACCACAAGTTTGAGGCTTCTCATCCTTCTCTCATATTTGGCTGCCTTCATGTTCCAACTAAATTTCTTCCTCTCCGAGACTCCTTTCCTGTTTCTCTGCAATGTTAGTACTTTGCATCTATTGATGATCTCCAGTTTATGCAGCATATATCTTGTTTGTGCATAGTTGTTTGCATAGGGTCTCCTTCATTAGACTGTGGGCTCCTTAAGAATCTCAGGGGGTGTCCTTTGCCAGTCTTCGATTCCTCAGTACCTAGCCAGTGGCTGCAAAATAGTCCCTTAAGACATGCTTGTTGACTGACCAACAGAGAAAACTTATGTGAATTGATGGAGCATGAAGTGGTTCTGAAGAATAATTTATACAATAAGAACAAGATATGAAAGATTTAGAACACCAATCAATACAGTGCTCCACCTTGATTTCAGAGGATGGAAGGTCATACAGGCTATCCAACTCGTAACAAAGAGGCAATGGATTAAAGATTTAGAAAGAGATGGGCAATTGAAGATATGGCCAATACAGCGATTTATTTTCTTTCATCATGCATATTTGTTTCAAAGTTTTTTTTCTTTTCTTTTCTATTCTAATTTGTGGTTTGAAGTAAAGAAAGTAAATGCTTTTGCAATTAACAATACATAATTTTTTCTTTATTGTGCCAGCATGTAATAATTTACATTCTTCTGACTATTTTTCACTGTGTGGCTTCATGGAAATTATATTTAAGTACTCTAAATGATAACATTTGTAATTTCATACAGTAAAATAATATTATATTTTATTCATATATGGTAATTTTACTCCCAATTCCCCAAAAGAAGAGTACCTCCTATGTTTCAGTTTCATTGATACAGCCAAATAAATGTTGCAATCAATATTTGGCACAGATCCCTTCAGATCTTTTAGGTATTTGACTAGAAGTTATTTTACTGAGTTATGAAGTTTGCAAATTTTAGTGACCATTTAATTTTTAGGCATTTTTAAATAATTAAATAATTAATTTATTTTAACATTCTTTAAAATATTCTATCTTCTTTCCTTGCTTCCCACCATTCTCCAACCTGTTGAGAAGGCAAGCCATAGGTTGTCGTTTGTGAAAGTGTCAAGTTATGCCAAACATATTTCCATTTTATTCTTATAAAAGAAAAGGCCAGGAAAATAAAGTGGAGAAGTATGTTTTAACCTTAACTCATAGTTCTTCCAATCTCTCTCTTTGGAAGAGGATAGCATTTTTAGTTATGGATCTTATGATATTTTCCTAGATCATTGTCATTGTGGAGTGGTATCTTGAAGGACAATCTGAAGGCCATATTGACTTGACCTTTGAGTGTGAAATAGAGAGTGATATATAATGAGTATGGTTCATCTCCCTTCAACCACCTAGGCCTTGGATCTCAGATGGCCACATTCTTCTTGGTGACATTTTCACTTATCTTACCAAGAATCATGTTTTCAAGTCACTGTCTAATATCTCCTCAGCATTCGTCTAACATACTCCACTCCCGTTCCATTTCCCCATTATGTATTGTCTATGATTAGTAGAGTACAATTGCCATGAGGCTAAAAGTGTCCTTGTTAATTTGTATTAATGTTCCTACCACTTTGCACAATGTTTCACATTTACTGAGTTCAAAATAATTTCCTTATCTGTCCATCCATCTATCCATATATCTATCTGTAATCTTTCTATAAACTATCTATCTATCTATCTATCTATCTATCTATCTATCTATCTATCTATCTATCTATCTATCTATCTATCATCTATCCAGCTAGCTAGCTAGCTAGTTAACTATCTATCTATTTATCTAGTTAAATTGGAAAGAGAGGGTGTGAAAAGTTTTAAAAGCCAAAGAGAGACCAGTCCACCACGGTTTGTCTGCTTTGATTTTTTAATACACTCCTTTTAATATTTTCATCCTGAGTTTTGCCTCTTTTATCAAGGCAAAAGATCCAAACATAGAATTTTCTCTTTAACAATCTGGCAAGTGTTGGACCCAAGATGACAGAATGATAGCAGGGACTCACTTAAACGCTGCCACAGATTCCTTCAGATACCACCAAAAAGAGAATCTGAACAAATTTTAGAGTCGCAGAATCCAATAGGATACAGAGTGTAGCAGATTTCTAGCAAGGACAGCCCAGAGGGTCGATGCAAAGGATGTGATACACAGGGCTGGGGGAATGCAGAGCACACAGGCTATACCAGAACAGACCCAGCCATAGCAAAGCCATGGAGGAAACCTCAGGGCATACTGAATCAAAATCAGCAGTGTAGATTCACAAGCATATAAGCACAGTATGAGAGTCCAATGGAACTGAGTGAGAAACAAGCGGAGGACCACTGTAACAGCAGCAGCAGCTTTTGAGAAGATCAGTCCACAGACTAAATATTTGTAATTTAACTACCTGAATTTCTGAGAGCCAAAATGGCAGAGTGATCAGTAAATGCTCATACCGTCCCCTTGTTTATCGTGAAAAGCCCACAGAATATATACCCAGGAAAATTCCTGGAAAAGTGGGATCGGCCTAAGGGGTAAACAGTCTCTTAAAGACTAGGCTCAAGGGACTAGGAAAATCGTCAAAGAGAGACCCTCTTGCTGTGGCTGAAGAGGACCAGTGCTGGACTGGAGCTGTCCCAGACAGCACCACTTCAGCAAAGCAGGAGGAGATCCTGTGCCCTAGAGGAGTGGAGCCTGTAAGTGCCAACATTAGGACCACAGGCTTACCTTAGCACAACCAGGGAAATTGGAAAGACACCAGCACAGACATAATTCACTGAGGCTACCAGTGTTCTAGCTCAGGAAAGGAGACACAATCAGACCACCCCTCCCTCACACCACATACAGGGAACTTCAGGGTAATTCAAGGGAGACTCAAAAACACTTCACCTGGCTTCTGTCTTGGCACAGCAGCCAGCTTAATAGCAGGTAAGCAGCAGCATTCTAGCTTCCAGCTGAAAGAATCAGAAACCATAATACATAAAGCCTCAAGTTATAAGCACAAGAAATGTGGGATAGAACCCCCTGTACCCCAGAAGCAGAGATCCACTTTCAAAGGAAGGAGAAAAGTCATAATCATGAGCAAGAAAGAAAGCAGAAAAGAAAACAACATAGAATGTTACAATGAGGACAAGGACCAAAACACGAATACCGTAGAGGTCAGCATTGAGACTGTACTCCCACGAGAAAACTCAGAAGGGAATATGAACTGGTCTCAAGCACAGAAGAGGTTTTTTGGAAGAGCTCAAGAAGGATTTTAAAAGTCAAATTAGAGAGGTAAAAGAAACATTGACCAGAGATTTTAAAAATATGAAAAAAAAAGAATTCATGGAAGAATTTAAAAGAAAAATTGTGCAAATGAATGAGAAGATACAAAACCTACCTGGAACAACTGGACAAAAGGAAAAGAAAATACAAAACCTAACTGGAGAAATTGACTCCTTAAAAGGAACAACTGGCAAAATGGAAAAGGAGTTGCAAAAGTTAACTGAAGGAAGCAATATATTAAAACTTAGAATGGGCAAGGAGAAGCTAATACCTCTGTGAGACATCAAGAATCAGTCAAACAGAGTATAAACAATGAAAAAATAGACGAAAATGGAAAATATCTCATTGTAAAATCAATGGACCAGAAAAATAGATTCAGGAGAGACAACGGGAGAATTATTGGTGTACCAGAAAGTCATGGCGAAAAAAAGAGCCTGGACAATATATTCCAAGAAATTATGAGGGAAAATTACCCTGAGGTCCTAGATCAAGAGGACAAACTAGTCATTGAAAAAATACACCTATTGCCCCCTGAAAGAATTCCCAAATTGAAAACTCCAAGAAATATTGTTGACAAATTCCAGAACTATCAAGTAAAGGTGGAAATACTGCAAACAGCCATAAAGAAGCAATTTAAACATGGAAGAACTACTGTCAGGGTCACACAAGACCTTGAAAGTTCAACACTAAAGGACTGGAGGGATTAGAATATGATATTCTGTAAGGCAAAGTAGCTCAGACTACAACAAAGGATCAATTACCCAGCAAATTTGAGTATAGTATTTCAGGCAAGGAGATGTTCATTCAATGAAATAGGGGATTTCTAGTTCTTCTTGATGAAAAAAACAGAGCTCAGTACAAAATTTGATCTTCAAATACAAGTCTAATGAGTGTCATGGAAAGTTATACAGTGAAAGAAACTAGTTATTCAATATGGGCAAACTGTTTATGTCCTCATAAGGAAGGAAGATACTTGTTAATATTGAAAAATTGTATATTTATTGAAATATATAAAAGGGATAGGTAGTGGGAATAAATTAACTGATATGATGATAAACAATGTGATTAAAGGGTGTGAAGTCATTGCAATTGGGGATGTGAAAAGCAGGAGCAAGAAAAAGGTAAATTACATCATAGGAGGAGGCACAAAAACATATTAAAGTAGAGGGAAAAAGAGGAGGAAGATGAGTACTGTTTGAGATTTACTCTCATTTGATTTGATTCAAGGAGGGAAAAACAAATTCATTTAAGTACAGAAACCTAAATTAACTTATAGGATGAAGGATGGGAAGGGGAAAAGAAAAGGGAGAGGAGGTTAAAAGGGAAGGAAGATGTAGTAAGAGAAAAAAGGAATAAAATGAATGGTAGCTGATAGAAAGCAGGGAAGACTAAGAGAGGCAGTAGTCAAAAATTAAAACTATTGTAGAGGCTAAAGGAGAAGGGAGAACTATAAACATAAATGCGGGGAAATAGGATGGAGAGAAAGATACAGATAGTTATCATAAATGTGAATGTGAATGGGATTAACTCTCCATGAAATGGAGGCAGACAACAGAACTGATTAAGAACTATAATCCAACAATAAGCAATTTACAAGAAACACATTTGAAAAAGGGTGATACATACAGGATAAAGGGAAAAGTTTGGAGCAGAAAATATTATAATTCAACTGATATATTAAGAAAGCAGGGGTAGCAACCATAATCTCAGACAAAGCAAAAGCAGAAACGTATCTAACCAAAAGAGATAAGGAAGACAATTATATCCTGCTAAAAGGCTCCATAGACAACGAAACAATATCATTACTAAACATATGTGCATCAAGTGATACAGCATCCATCATTTTAGAGAAGTTAAGGGACATACAGGAAGAAAAAGACAGCAAAACTGTACTAGTGGGGGACTTCAACCTCCCCCTCTCTGAACTTGATAAATATGACCTCAAAATCAACAAGGAAGAAGTGAAGAAGGTGAATAGAACTCTCCATAAGATCGATATGATGGATCTGTGGAGAAAACTGAATGGGGATAGAGAAGAATATAACTTTTTCTCAGTAATTCATGACACATATACAAAAATTGACTATGTACTAGGACATAAAAACCTCACAATCCAGTGCATAAAGATAAGAGATAGTCAACGCATCCTTCTCAGATCATAATGCAAGAAAATTATATGTAATAAAAGGCCATGGGAAGATAAACCAAACATTAAGTGGAAACTAAATAATCTAATCCTAAAGAATGAATGGGTTAAATAACAAGTCATAGAAACAACCAAAAAATTCAGTCAAGAAAATGACAATAATGAGACAACCTACTGAAACTGATAGGATGCTGAAAAGAAATTCTTAGGGTACGTTATATATCATGGAATGCCTCCATGAATTAAATAGAGAAAGAGGAGATCAATGAATTGAGCATGCAGACGAAAAAGATAGAAAAAGAAAAAAATTTAAAATCTCCAAGTAAAAGCCAAATTAGAAATACTAAAAACCAAAGAAGAGACTAATCAAATTGAAATGTTAAAAAATATTGAACTAATAAATAAAACTAAAAGGTGTTTTTATAAAAACACAATAGAATGGATAAATCTTTGGTCCATTAGATTTTAAAAAGAGAGAAGAAAACCAAATTATCTATATCAAAAATGGAAAGGATGAACTCACCTCAAACGATGCAAAAATTAAAAAAATATTAGAAAATATTTTGTCCAACTGTATGCACATAAATTTGGCAACTTAAGGAAGATGGATGAATATTTTTAAAAAATGTATAAATTGCCCAGTTTAACAGAAGAGGAAGCTGAATGCTTAAATAACCCCATCTGAGAAAAAGAAATTGAAGAAGCCACTCCCCAGGAAAAAATCTCCAGGAATAGATGGATTTAAAATTTAATTCTATCAAACATTTAAAGAACTATTAGTTGAAATACTATACAGACTATTCGGGAAAATTAGTGAAGAAGGAGTCCTACCAAATTCTTTTTATGATGCAAATATTCTTTTGATAACTAATTCAGGAAGAGCCATAAAAGAGAAAGAAAATTGTAGACCAATTTCTCTAATGAACATAACTGTAAAATTTTAAATAATATATTAGCAAAAAGAATATAGCAACTTATGATGAGAATAATACATTATGGTCAGGTAGCATATATAGAAGGAATGCAGGGCTGGTTCACTATTAGGAAAACTATTAACATTATTGATCAAATCAACAGTAAAACTAATAGAAACCATATGATTATCGCACTAGATGCAGCAAAAGCTTTTGAGAAAATACAACACCCATTCTTACTGAAAACACTGGAGAGCATAGGAATAAATTGAGCCTTTTATGAAATAATAAGCAGTATCTACTTAAAACCATCAGCAAGCATTATATGAAATGGTGATAAGCTAGTAACATTTCCAGTAAGGTCAGAGGTGAAGCAAAGATGGCCATTTTCACTACTGTTGTTCCATATTGTACTAAAAGTGTTAGTTTTAGAAATAACAGAAAAATATAAATTGAAGGTATTAGAAGAGGCAAAATTGAAACTAAGTTATCACTTTTCGCAGATGATATGACATACTCAGAGAATCTTAGAGAACCAAATAAAAAAAAAAAACTACTTGAAATAATTAACAACTTTGGCAAAGTTGTTAATAAAAAAGCCACATACATCATCTGTACTTCTATATATTACTAACAAAGCCCAAAGGCAAGAGATAGAAAGAGCTATCATTTTTAAAGCAATGATAGATACTATAAAATATTGTAATGGTAATCAAATTTGAATCTTTTGCTGTTTTCATTTTACTGAAAGTTCCTCTGATTGATTAATGTTATTGGAGAGCATCTTTCCCACCCATTGTTAGGACTGCCCATTGTAGGAAGCTAGATTAGGGAAGTTGTTTTCTAGAAGGGTCCCAAGTACCTTTTTTTTATTGAGGCATTAGGTCAGAGGGTTATGTCCTCTGGCTCTAAGAAGTGTACAAATACTTTGAGTGTGAATTTTACTTTGGGGTCTTAGTTTTTGGAAAAGAGTCTGTGTTCCAGATGACAAACTAAGAAGGCACTAAAAACACACCCCCCTCCCTCCGGCTTTGTTAAAAACTCCGATGCTGTTGCTTCCCTCTCTGGCAAATATGAATGCATGTTAGTGGTCAGACAGTTTGGAAGCCCGATCTGTTGCTTTATTTTTTGATTTCTCTGAAAATTTGACTTTGATTTTCTCTGATAACTGTGCTGGATTAAAGTGATTATTAATCCCTTGAAAATTGTTTTACTGTCATGAATGCAGATCTAAGAACTTGCTGTTATAAGCCCTCCTGTATATGTTGGGGTGTTTACTGATTCAAGTATCTGGAGGTCTAACTGCCAAAGGAAATCCAAGAATGATATGAACACAATTACAAAACACTTTTCACACAAATAAAGTCAGATGTAAATAAGTGGAAAAACATCAGCTGCTCATGGGTAGGTCAAGCTAATATAATAAAAACGACAATACTACCTAAAATAATTTACTTAATCAGTGCCATACCAGTTAAACTACCAGATAATTTTTCTCTAGAGATAGAAAAAAAAATAATAAGAAAATTCATCTGGAAGAACAAAAATTTCAGAATATCAGGGAAGTCAATGAAAAGAAATGCTAGGCAAGGTGGCTTAGCCCTACTTGATCTCAAATTGTATTATAAAACAGTAGTCATCAATATTACTTGGTACTGGATAAGAAATAGAGGGGTATACCGGTGGAATAAGTTAGGTACTCAAGAGACAGTAGTCAATGGTTATAGCAATTTACTGTTTGATAAACCCAAGGATCCCAGCTTCTGGATAAGAATTCACTGTTTGACTAAAACTGCTGGGAAAATTGAATAACAGTGTGGCGAAAATTGGGCATATAGAAAAATGCCTGACACGGTACACAAGAATAAAGTCCAAATGGACACATAATCTAGGTATTAAGTCTGATACTATAAACAAATTAGGGGAGCAAAGAATAGTGTATTTGTCGGATTTGTGGAGAATGGAGAAATTGATGATCAAACAAGAGATAGAGAACATTGTAAAATGGAAACCCAATGCAACCAAGATAAGGAGGGAACCAGAAAACTGAAAAAGATTTGTTGAAACTAGTGTAGGTGATAAAGGCCTTATTTCTAGAATATATAGAGAACTGAGTCAAATTTACAAGACTACAATTCATTCCAGAATTGATAATTTGTCAAAGGATATGAACAGGTAGTTTTCAGAGGAATAAATTAAAGCTATGAATAATCATATGAAAAAATTCTCTAAATCACTATTGACGCAAGAGATTCAAATCAAAATAACTATCAGATTGGCTAACATGACTAAACAGGAAGATGATAAATGTCGAAGAAGATGTGGGAGAGTTGGAACACTAATTCATTGTTGTTGGAATAATTTGGTACTGTGCCCAAAGGGCTACAAAAATGTGTATGCTCTTAGACCCAACAATATTGCTTCTTGAACTGTAAGACAAAAAGATCATGAAAATGGGAAAGTGTTCCATATGTACAAACATATTTATAGCAGCTCTCATTGTGGTCGCTAAGAACTGGAAATCAAGGGGACGTTCATCCATTGGGGAATGGCTGAACAAGTTGTGGTATATGAATGTAATGGAATACTATTGCGCTATAGGAAATGATGAATAGGAATACTGCAGAGAGGCCTGGAAGGACTTCTCTGAAGTGATTCTGAATGAAAGGAACAGAACCAGGAGAACGTTGTACACAGTAACAACCACAGTTTGTGAGGAATTTTTCTGGTAGACCTAGACTTTCACAGAAATGCAAGGACCTAAAACATTCCCAACAAACTCTTGTGGCAAAATGCCATCTACCTCTAGAGAAAGAACTATGGAATTGGATCACAGAATATGCTCTCTTCTGTTACGTTTTACTTTGTTTTGATTTCTCTCACGGTTTGTCCCATTCATTTTAATTCTGCTATGCAACATGACTAATATGAAAATGTGTTTAATAAGAATGTATGTGTAGAATTCACGTAAGATTGCACACCATCTCGGGGAGGAAGGAGGTAGGGAGGGGGAGAAAATCTAACACTTAAGGAAGTAATTGTAGAAAGCGGAAAACAAATAAATCAATAATAAAAAGGAAAACCACTGATCTAAAAAATAAAACTAAGAGTTGGTTTTATGAAGAAAGCAACAAAATTGATAAATCGGAGCCAAGATGGCAGAGTAGAAAGACGCACATATGCTACCTCTGAACCCACTGCCCATAAAATATCCATAAAGAAAGAACCACCGGCGAATTCTGGAGAAGCAGAAGCTGCAGAACAATCTCTGGAGATTTCTTGTCCAGAGAGCCTGGAAACCTCTCCCAAAAGGTCCCTCGTGCCCCAGACCTGGAGCACAGCCCAACCCTGCCTTGGCAGCATGGCGCGGAAAGGAGTGGATCCGGCAGGCTTCAGGGATGGAATCTCCAGCAGCTGCACCGGTCCCCCACCCACAGGTGACAAGGGTCGGTGAGAGGGTCTCTTCAGTGGGTCGAGAAGAGTGTGGGGTGCCCCCACAACTCAGGCCCCCTCGGGAGGCACCAACGGAGTTGGGAGCAGACAGGGGCTCCCCAGGCAGGCGGGAGCCCGGATCCACTGTTGAAGGTCTCTACATAAACTCCCTGAGGGAACTGAGCCCGTGAGGCTGCCCTGCCCTCACCTGAGCACCTGAACTTAATCTCACACTGAATAGCAGCCCTGTCCCCACCCAAAGCCCTGAGGCTGGGAAGCAGCATTTGAATCTCAGACCCCAAGTGCTGGCTGGGCAGATCTGGAGGCGTGGTGGGGGTGGAGAGGACACTCAGAAGTCAAGTCACTGGCTGGGAAAATGCCAAGAAAAGGGGAAAAAAATAAGACTATAGAAGGTTACTTTCTTGGTGAACAGGCATTTCCTCCCTTACTTTCTGATGAGGAAGAACAATGCTTACCATTAGGGAATGACACAGAAGTCAAGGCTTCTATATCCCAGCCCACTCAATGGGCTCAGGCCATGGAAGAGCTCAAAAAGGATTTTGAAAATCAAGTTAGAGAAGTGAAGGAAAAACTGGGAAGAGAAATGAGTGACATGCAAACAAAGCATGAAAAACAAGTAAACACCCTGCTAAAGGAGACCCAAAAAAATGCTGAAGAAAATAACACCTTGAAAAATAGGCTAACTCAATTGGCAAAAGAGGTTCAAAAAGCCAGTGAGGAGAAGAATGCTTTCAAAAGCAGAATGAGCCAAATGGAAAAGGAGGTTCAAAAGCTCACTGAAGAAAATAGTTCTTTCAAAATTAGAATGGAACAGATGGAGGCTAATGACTTTATGAGAAACCAAGAAATCACAAAACAAAACCAAAAGAATGAAAAAATGGAAGATAATGTGAAATATCTCATTGGAAAAACAACTGACCTGGAAAAGAGATCCAGGAGAGACAATTTAAAAATTACGGGCCTACCTGAAAGCCATGATCCAAAAAAGAGCCTAGACATCATCTTTCATGAAATTGTCAGGGAAAACTGCCCTGAGATTGTAGAACCAGAGGGCAAAATAAGTATTCAAGGAATCCACAGATCAACGCCTGAAAGAGATCCAAAAAGAGAAACTCCTAGGAACGTTGTGGCCAAATTCCAGAGTTCCCAGGTCAAGGAGAAAATATTGCCAGCAGCTAGAAAGAAACAATTCAAGTATTGTGGAAATACAATCAGGATAACACAAGATCTAGCAGCTTCTACATTAAGGGATGGAAGGGGACGTGGAATACCATATTCCAGAAGTCCAAGGAACTAGGACTAAAACCAAGAATCACCTACCCAGCAAAACTGAGTAGAATACTTCAGGGGAAAAATGGTCTTTCAATGAAATAGAGGACTTTCAAGCATTCTGGATGAAAAGAACAGAGCTGAAAAGAAAATTTGACTTTCAAACACAAGAATCAAGAGAAGCATTAAAAAGTAAATACCAAAGAGAAGTCATAAGGGACTTTACTAAAGTTGAACTGTTTACATTCCTACATGTAAAGACAATATTTGTAACTCTTGAAACTATTCAGTATCTGGGTACTGGGTGGGATTACACACACACACATGCACACGCACATGCACACACATAGAGACAGAGTGCACAGAGTGAATTGAAGAGGATGGGATCATATCTTTAAAAAATGAAATCAAGCAGTGAGAGAGAAATATATTGGGAGGAGAAAGGGAGAAATGGAATGGGGCAAATGATCTCTCATAAAAGAGGCAAGAAAAGGCTTATTAGTGGAGGGACAAAGAGGGGAGGTGAAAGAAAAATATGAAGTTTACTCTCATCACATTCCACTAAAGGAAGGAATAAAATACACACTCATTTTGGTATGAAAACCTATCTTATAATACAGGAAAGTGGGGGATAAGGGGATAAGCAGGGTGGGGGGGATGATGGAAGGGAGGGCATGGGGAGGAGGGAGCAATTTGAGGTCAACACTCATGGGAAGGGACAGGATCAAAAGAGAGAACAGAAGTAATGGGGGACAGGAAAGGATGGAGGGAAATATAATTAGTTCTTACACAAGACTACTATTACGGAAGTCATTTGCCAAACTACACAGATTTGGCCTATATTAAATTGCTTGCCTTCCAAAGGGAATGGGTGGGGAGGGAGGGAGGAAGAGAAGTTGGAACTCAAAGTTTTAGGAACAACTGTCGAGTACTGTTCTTGCTACTAGGAAATAAGAAATGCAGGTAAAGGGGTATAGGATGGAGACAAGGGCAGAGAAGGATGATAGAGGAGAGGGCAGATTAGCACACAGGGGCAATTAGAAGGCTCGGTGTTTTGGGGTGGGGGGAGGGGACATAAGAGGAGAAAATGTGGAACCCAAAATTTTGTGAAAATGAATGTTAAAAGTTAAATAAATAAATAAACAAACAAATAAAGAAAGAAAATTGATAAATCTTGGTCAATTTGATTTCAGAAAAGAAAGAAGAAAGCCAAAGTACTAATATGAAACAATTAAACTTGTGAAATCAACTCCTAGGAGGAAATTAAAACAGTAATTGGAAATTACTTTGCCAAATATATGCCCATAAATTTGGCAGTCTAAATGAGATGGAGGAAGATTAATAAAAAACATAAATTGTCCAGATTAACTGAAGAGAAAGTTAAATACTTAAATAAGCCCATCTCAGAAAAATAAATTGAACAAGTCATTAACCATCTCCCTTGGAAAATATTTACAGGGCCAGATGGATATGCAAGCAAATTCTATCAAACATTTAATTAACAGTTAATTCCAAACTGTATAGACTATTTTGAAAAATTGGCAAAAAATGAGCCCTATCCAATTCTTTTTATGATACAATTCATATTTTTTTCTCGGAGGATTTGGATACAGTAGCTTTGGTTCTATTGTCTTCTCCTGGTTGTATGTTTTGATCTTTCTCATCACCAATGATTTAAGAAAATATCTCTTCACTGAAGAAGCAAGAATTTATAACCTGTTTCTCCTCCCCCCTCCCCCCCATTTGCCAATTTTCCCAGCCAATTACTTTTTTGAGCTCTTTGTTAAGTGGAGGGTTGCAGAAGCAGCCTCTGTTTCAAGTGACTGCCACGACTTTGGGGCTGGGTCCTGGGCTGGGGCTCGGTTTGGACTGGGACTGGAGCCGGACCACTCTCCCCTCTCAGCCAGGTGAGAGAAACTTCCAATTAACCTTCCAAGCTGTCTGTGGCATTTGTAAGTGGAGAAGTTAGGATACCGCAGCAGCCACCAGCAACTCAGTCCCCTAAGGCTTGGTCCAGCTCCATCCAAGCTGGAAAAGCTCATGCTGAACTGTGCTCCACTCCCAGCCTGTTGGGGTACACTCTTCCCATTGACCTTCCAGATTGTCTTATGATGGAAATCTGCTTCAGTCTGTCATTCGGTGGCTTCTGCTGCTCTAGAATTTGGTCAGAGTCATTTTTTACAGGTTATTTGAGGAATTGGGGAGGGGGGAAGAGCTATAACAGATCTCTACATCTACTCTGTCATATTGGCCCCATCCACAGCAACATATTATCTTTCACCACAAAATTCCTGTCTTCCAAAATCCACAGTTATTTCTGAGTGACCAAGACTCACTAACTTAATTACTCATTCACACTCATCCCACATATGCAGTCTTTTTGTAGTTCTTGTCATTTCTACCTTGTCAAATAAAACAGTATCTTTAAAGTACTAAGCTCAGTGCCTCAATATAAGGCAATTAATAAACGCTTTTTATTTCCTTCCTTTATCCTGTAACACTCCCCACATGTGTGAGCTCCTCACCACAAATATTGCTGCCTACTTGATCCCTCATCACATTGTTTCTGAACTATCACAATATCTTTTTGTTCATATCTCTGCCTCAAGTCTCTCTACACTCTCATTAACTAAGATACAAAAATATTTTTCCAAAAGCACACATCTTCCCAAATCATATACCACTCAGAATACCTGTTAGCTCTAAAATTAAATATAAAATGCTGTGCTATCAATTTACATTATCTTCCATTTTTTCATTCTTTTGGTTTTGTTTTGTGATTTCTTGGTTTCTCATAAAGTCATTAGCCTCCATCTGGTCCATTCTAATTTTGAAAGAACTATTTTCTTCAGTGAGCTTTTGAACCTCCTTTTCCATTTGGCTCATTCTGCTTTTGAAAGCATTCTTCTCCTCACTGGCTTTTTGAACCTCTTTTGCCAATTGAGTTAGCCTATTTTTCAAGGTGTTATTTTCTTCAGCATTTTTTGGGTCTCCATTAGCAAGTTGTTGACCTA
Source organism: Notamacropus eugenii (assembly GCF_028372415.1). Classification (NCBI taxonomy): domain Eukaryota; kingdom Metazoa; phylum Chordata; class Mammalia; order Diprotodontia; family Macropodidae; genus Notamacropus; species Notamacropus eugenii. The sequence goes on from NC_092880.1 coordinate 9,396,420, forward strand.
CTTTTCATGCTTTTCTTTCATCTCTCTCATTTCTCTTCCCAGTTTTTCCTCCACCTCTCTAACTTGATTTTCAAAATCCTTTTTGAGCTCTTCCATGGCCTCAGCCCATGGTATATTTATTGTGGATGTGTGGGATTCAGAAGCCTTGACTTCTGTGTCTTTCCCTGATGGTAAGTATTGTTCTTCCTCATCTGAAAGGAAGGGAGGAATTATCTGTACACCAAGAAAGTAACCTTCTATAGTCTTATTTTTTTCCCCTTTTCTTGGCATTTTCCCAGCCAGTGACTTGACTTCTGAGTTTTCTTTCCACCCTCACCTCGCCTCCACATCTGCCCAGCCAGCACTTGGGGTCTGAGATTCAAATGCTGCTTCCCAGCCTCAGGGCTTTGGGCTGGGGCAGGGCTGCTCTTCAGTGTGAGATTAAGTTCAGGTGCTCAGGTGGGGGCAGGGCCGCCACACGGGACTCAGTTCCCTCAGGGGGTGTATGCAGAGACCTTCAACAATGGATCCAAGCTCCTGCCTGCTTTGGAAGCCCCTATCCACCACTGCCCCCGCTGCTGCTTCCCGAGGGGGCCCGAGCCACGGGGACACCCCACTCCCCTGTTGGCCACCCAAAAAGACTCTCTCACCGACCCTTGTAACCTGTGGGTGGAGGGACCTGCGCGGCCGCTGGAGATTCCGTCCCTGAAGTCTGCTGAGATCTGCTCCTTTTGGTGCTGCGCGGCCAAGGCAGGGCTGGGCTCTGCTCCAGGTCTGGTGCTCGACGGACCCTCTGCATCAGGCCTTCAGGTCTCTCTGGAACAGAAATCTCCTCCACTCTGTTGTTCTGTGGCCTCTGCTGCTCCAGAATTCACTGGGAGTTCTTCTCCACAGATATTTTATGGGCTGTGTGTTCGGAGCTAGCATATGTGTGCCTTTCTACTCCGCCATCTTGGCTCCTCCCCCTGTGCTATCAATTTAAAACCTTTCAAGCTATGGTCCTTTCCTGCCCTTACAATGTTTTCACAATTTGCTTTCCTCCTCATACACTATGATCCAGTTACACTAGTCTTTTTGTTTTTTATTTAATCACAGCAAATAATTTCATGTCTTCATACCATTTTTACTCATTTTCTTGTATGACTGAAATTTTCCACCTCTTCCTGGCTTCCTTGAAGACTAGCTCACAACCTGCCTTCTAGAGAAAGGCTTCGTTGCCCGTCACACAATGTTAGTGCTTTCATATTTAAATGAATTCCATTTACAACGTGTATTTTATGTAAACATTATGTAAACATTATGTATGTGTGTTGTTTTATCCATAAGACTGATGCTTTTGAAGGTGGGTATCATATTTTAATTTATTTTTGAACTCCCTAATACTTAACAGAGCATCTTACATATAGTTAAATATATATGTATATTTAACTATATCTTACATATAGTTAAATACATATTTATAAACAGTATTCAGCTACAAAAATATTAGTTATACACAGAAGTACACTGAGAGAATAATCTTTCTTCTTTGACATAGAACTGATAATTATAGCAATATCTAAAGTCTTTGAATGTATTAGGAATATCAACCTTGAGAATGAGGAATTAAAAATACTGAGTTGAAAATGACGTGATATCAAAGCCAGAAAATCAAAGTTTTTCAGCAAAAAGAATAAGAGACAGTAAGAGTATTCCTGAAAGGGAAAAGGTACAAAAATACATGCACACACACCTATACACATATACACATATGTACATGTATAGTTAATTGTGTGTATTTATATTCTGATTCTAATTGTGCTAACTTTTAAAAATGTTTTCTATCCTTAATATTTCTCATTAAAAAGCAGACGTGTGAATATGTATGTTCATACAAATCTGCTCATATACTTATATCCACATGCAAGTAAATATATGTATGAATGTATGTATGTCGATGCATCCCCATTAAATAATAAAAAGTTTAAAAATATAAAACATTTTTAAACGAAATCCATTTTATAATAAGAACTATAAACTATTACATATTTGGGAACTGATACACATACTTTCTCTTAAAGAAAAAGGGCAACCATTAAAAAATAATGAATGAAAGGAAGACTAATAATTACAGTTAATTCAAGCTTCATGGACAGGTTATATTAATCTAGACCCAAAAATGTGATACATATTGCATTCAATTCCATTGAACTTTTCTTGACTCTACATATTCATAGTAGATAGATAGACACATATTGAGATATGTAGTTATATTTGAATAGATGATGGATTGTAAATGTATATATGTATATGTGTGTGTGCATACACACACACCATTTTTTTATCTAATATATTCCATAGATTATACAAGCATCAGAAGACTCCACAATGGGGGCAACACTCTCTATTTGCCTAGTACTACTTCCCATTAAGAGCTGACAATCTCAGTGGGGAGAAAAGTGCAAGAAGATATAAGTAGTGATAGAAGGTAGTTGTCAAGTGAATAGAGTGATGAACCTGGGGCCAAGAAGACATGTGTTAAAATATAACCTCAAATACTTAATAGCTATGTGACCCTTGGCAATTCACTTAATCTCTTTCTGTCTCAGTTCTGTTATCTGTGAAATGAGAACTGTAATAACAGCTATCTTACAGAGCTATTGTGAGGGTAAAATGAGATTATGTATGCATAGCACTTTGCAAAGTAAAATTACTATATAAGTGGAATCAATTATAAGATAGTGACATAAAGACCCACTCATCTTGAAATATATCTATTCCCTTAAAAAGGAAGGATTCCAGTTAGTGGATTATTCCACTTTCTGTATGATTAAGTAACCTGGTAAAATCAAAATATATGAACAAAACTTTACTAACCAATGAAATCACTTGCCATCAAGATTATTCAACATTTAGAAAGGTTTAGCAGGGTGAAGTCAGAAAGTGAGAAAACTAGAATTCACATTCTGGTCTAGTAAAAACCAACTCTATGTCCTTCAGGAAGTCAGTTGGCTAATCCTCACTCTTGTTTACTCATTAGTAAGAATAATGTGGTGGACCTGATGAATTCTAAGGTCTCTTCAATTCTGCATCTCATGCCAATATATATATTTGCGTGTGAGCCACAGAGTAGCCTCTGGTACTCCTCTTCTGAATGAGTTGGTACTTAGTCATTGCATCAACAGCCATAGAGAAAGGCACCAATGCCTTTTAGAACATTTGTTTTCTTCCCTTGCATAAGTTTCTGTTCCACACTTTCTTCATGGTCTTTTTCATTTCTGAATTCTTCAAAGTGCAGACCAAAGGATTACACATGGGAGCAGTGATTGTGTGAAAAAGAGCCAAAATTTTATCCTCCTAGAATGTGGTGACTGGTATAATATAAATGAAAAGTAAAGGCCCAAAGAACAAGACAACAGTGATATGTGATCCACAAAAGGAAAGAGATTCTTAATGGCTCTCAAAAGAATGTGCCTGAAGAGTACATAAGATCATAGCATGTGAAGCCATAAGAACCATGAAAACCACCAATGCAATCATCCCTGAATTGGGTCTCACTAAAAGATGAAACCTGTGAGTATCAATGCAGGCAAGTTTCAGCAATGGATACGTGTCATAGAAATAGTGAGTGATCTCATTGGGGCCGCATAAAGGTAAAAGAAAAGCAAGGATAAGTTGTGCAAATGAATGCAGAAACCTCCCACCACAAGCAGCCAAGACCAGTGCATTGAACCTGTCCTTTTTCATGATAGCTATATAGTGTAGAGGTTAGCAAACGGCCACGTATCGGTCAAAGGCCATCCCTGTTAGTATGAAGACCTCCTCTCCTCCAAAGAAATGTATAGTGAAGAGCTGGATCAGGCAATTAGTATAAGAAACACTCTTCTATTCAGCCAACGTATCACTGATGAGTTTAGGGGTCACTGTGGAGGGGTAGCAAACATCCATAAAGGACAAGTAAGTCAGGAAGAAGTACATGGGTTGTTCAGTGAGCCAGCTACATGTGATAGAGATCATGACAATGAAATTTCCCATCAGAATAGCCATGTAACAAAATAAGAAAATGACGAACACAGAATCCGAATCTGGTAATTCTGAGAAAGACCCAAGAGAATAAATTCAGTGACATTACTCTTATTGTTCATCTTTTTTTTTTTTTTAACGTTGAAAGATGACCAGTAGATATCTGAAAAAAAAATAACATGAAACAACATGAGAAATGCTCTATCAGTAGTGCGTCAGTTCCGTTATGGGGAAATGTTCACAAACACAACATTGATGCCTACAGAGTGAGTAATTTGAAGTATCACTTAAATATCCTATGTGGAGGGCATTTAGGAGCTCAATTAAATAGCACTGATTTTTGATGATTCAACTCATAAACTCTCAGAATGTCAGAGTTCGAAGGAATGGCTGATATCAAATCCAGACCACAACTGAGCAAGACCCAGGTTTATTCCCAAGTGCCTTCTTAATTACCTCTTATATACCTCCTGTGGCAGGAAACATGCAACATTCTGAGTCAGATCAAGTCAGTTCTTAGAAGTACTGATAATATCAACATGTCATAAAATTGATCAACAAAAATTATTTATATATGATAACAAACTGCTGTTTAAAAGGTGGTGGTCTAAGAGTGAAGTTTCTTGTTCTTTATTTTTTAGACATAGCCAAAGCAGTAATTTGCTTCACTTCACTTTTGCATGTTTGTAATTCATTTTGTGTTTTTACTTTCTCAATGGGGATTGAATAGGAGAGATTAGAGTAAGAAAATGCAGATCCAAAACTACAATAAAATGACTTGAAAAAGGTAAAGTAAAATCATTACATTCTTATTTTAGCTAGCCCTTAGACCAGTCAAGCAAGAGGTGCTATATATACATGTATACACATACACATATGCGTTTATATGTATATATGTAATTTCCTATTTCTTACAATTATTTTTTTGACTACGGTAAATGAGAATGTCATTCAGACGGACAACACATCTGTTTCCACATCTGCAAAGTGAAGAAAACAGGACTTGATGTAGGTACCTGAACTGATGATTCTGAGTCTCAAATAAAAAAATAGGTGAATTACAGATGTCAATTCTTTTTTCATTTCACAGCATCTTTCAGTTGGCAAGATTTTATCAAGTTTATACTCTTTATGAGTAAGAATCACTCCTATATCTCTGATCAATGCTTATCCATCTCATTCTTAAAGATTTCCAATAATGAGGAGCTCACCACCTTGAGAAACACATCAAATTCGGTATTATGCAAGTTAATTGTTATGAGAGTTATATGCAATAAAACAGTAAAACCAATTGACTAAGTATTATAATTGCATTTTGGACTGTTCTTTGGTGTTCATATATGTTCAATTTGATCATTTTGCTCACATCCAAAGGAGATAATAATAATAAGTATAAACAAGCCTGCTGCCTATGAGGCAGAAATCTGGCGTATTCTGTACATAGTGGAAGTGGGGAACAACTAACAGGATATAAAACGGAAAAAGATAAGACCAAAAATTTACTAGTTAATGCCTAAGTCTAAAGTCTTCATTTATATGGCATAAATTCTACCTTTACTCTACTCTACTCTGGGCAGCTGGGTGGTACAGTGGACAGAGTGACAGTCCAGAAGTCAGGAAGACCCATCTTTCTGAGTTCAAATCTGGCCTCAGACACCTACTAGTTGTATGACATTGGGAAAGTCATTTAATCATTTTTGCTTCAGTCTGCTAATTTGTAAAATGAACTGGCAGAGGCAAAGACAAATAACTCCAGTATCTTTCCCAGGAAAACTCCAAGTGGAGCGGTGAAGAGTTGGACATGACTGAAATGAATGAACAATAATTTACTCCACTCGAGTCTATTTTAATGAATGTTTGTATGTTTGGGGAATGACTTGTATTCTTGTATTGACTTGACTCAGTTTTCTATATAAAAAAAGAAACCTTTAAAGAAAAGAATACTTACTAAATAGCATAGGAAGCAAAGACAAGATGAACAGCTTGGATCACAAGGTGTAATATTTATTATATAAACTCTCTTGAAATGGATATTTACTGCTGTGTATTTTGAATCCTCTCATAATCTTCTGTACCCATGGAAACTTTTCATTCTTTTTCTTTACTATTTAATTTTCTAATGTTTCATTTTCTTTTCTAATTGTACATTTAAGTTTTTGTATTTAGCTTTAAAGGAATTGATAAAAAATAAAATGAAGCCTTTATCAGAGAAATTTACTATAAAATCCTCCCTCCCAGTTTTCTGCTTTACTTCTAATACAGGTTGCAATGCTTTTGTTTGCATTTTTTCCTTTTAGTGTAATCAAAATTATACTTTTAATATCCTGTAATGCTTCTTATCTCGTGTTTGGTCACAATATATTTTCTTTTCCCAGATCTGGCATGTGCACTATTCTATGCTCCCTTAATTTGCTTATGGTATTACCCTTTATGTCTAAATATTGTATCCATTTTTTTACCTTATATTGTTTTATATTGTAAAGTATTGTTCTCTAGCTAACTTCTGCCAACATGTTTTCCAGTTTTCCTAGCAGTTTGTGTAAAATAGTGAGTTCTTTTCCAGAGTATTATCATATATTAGATTACTGCAGTCATTTACTGCTGATTATTGTGTGCTTAATCTACTCTACTAATCCATTACTCCATATCTTAGTCATCACCTGACTGTTTTGATGATTACACTTTGTGATGCAGTTTGATATTTAGTATAGTTAACCCACGTTCGTTCAATTTTTTGTTCATTAAATGTCCTGATATTCATGACGTTTTGTTCTTCTAGATGAATTGTTACTATTATTTTAGCTCCATCAAATAATTTTTGGTGGTTTGAGTACAATGGTACTGAAAAAGTAAATTAATTTAGGTGGAGCTATCATTTTGGGGCAATCAATATTTTTGAAATTCTTTAGATTTGATTGTATTTACGGGAAAAGAGTTTTTAAATTGTGGTCATATAGTTGCTTGGATTATTTTGCTAGGAAGACTCCCAAGTATTTTGTATTGTCTATGGCTATTTAAAATGGAATTTCTATCTCTTGTTGCTGTGTTTTATTGGCAATATATAGAAATGTGAATGATTTATAGGAGCTTGTTTTCTATAACATAACATTACTGAAGCTGTTATTTCCCCTAGGTTTTAGCTGATTTTCTGTGATTCTCTAGGTAAATCAAAAGCTCTTCCACAGTGATCGTTTGTTTCCCTCATTGCTATTCTAATTCTTTCACTTTTTTAAAAAAATTCTTATTGCCATAGCTAACATTTCTGTATAACATCAAATAATAATAGTGATAGTGGACATCCTTGCTTCACATAATCTTTTGGGGGAAAATTTACGTCTTATCTCCCTTACAGATAAAGCTTACTGATTATTTTAGAAATACTACTTACTATATTAAGTAAAATTACATTTTTTCCTAGGCTTTCTAGTATTTTCAATATTAATAAGTGTTTTCTTTTGTCAAAGAGCTTTTTCTGCACCTTTTTAGATAGGTATGTATTTTTTGTGGTCTTTATTATTCATATGGTAAAATTACACCAATAATTTTCCAAATATTCAACCAGCCCTGAATTCCTTTTATAAATCTCACCTGGTCAAAATATATGATCTTTGTGATATATTGCTATTATCTTCCTGCCAGTACTTCTAGTGTTTTTCTATCAATATTCATTAGGTGGTGCAGTGGATAGAGCACCAGTGCAAAAGTCAGGAGGACCTGAGTTCAAATGTCACCTCAGACACTTGACACTCACTAGCTGTGTCGTCATGGGCAAGTCACTTAACCCCAATTGCCTCATCCTGGGTCATCTTCAGTCATCCTGATGAATATATGGTCATTGGATTCAGATGGTTCTGCAGGAGAAGTGAGGCTGATGACCTACACAGCCTTCCCTCACTCAAAACAAAGTCAAGTGCAAGTCTTGTCATTATTTCTCTGATGGCATGGTCTTCCTCTGCAGTGAAGAATAAACACACATCAATATTCATTAAAGAAATTTATGTGTAGTTTTCTTTCTCCGTATTTGTTCTTCTTCTATGAGGTATCAAAATCATATTGATTTCATAAAATGAATTTAGTAGAACTACATTGCCTCTTTTCAAAATACTTTATTTAATATTGTAGCTAATTTTTCTTTAAATGTTTGATAGAATAAACTTGTATATACCTCTGGTCCTGATTATTCTTTCTTCAGGAGCACAACGATGACTTGTTAAATTTCATTTTTTTCTAACATAATCTTAATTAAATATTCTAGTCCTTTTCTGTTTATCTTGGATACACGCACACACACATACACACTCATACTCACATATACGCATACATGCACATACACACACATAAATGAAAACATATTTATACATTTAAATTGATTATGTATATGTATAATATATACACGTGTATGTATGTATTGCCATCCATTTTACATATATTATCAAATTCATTGGCATAAAATTGAGCACAATAACTCATAATAAGTGGCATAATTTCCTCTGGACTGGTGCTAAATTTATTCTTTTCATTTTTGACACAAGAAATTTTTTTCCCTCAGTTTTTTAAAATGAATTAACCAGTGGTTTATGTATTATATTTGTTCATAGGAGAACTGCTAGTTTTATATATTAGTTCACTGAATTTTTATTTCAATTTTATTAGCAACTTCTTTGATTTTCAGGATTTTCAATTTGGTGTTTAATTGGAAGGCTTTAATTTGTCCTTTTCCTAGTTTTACTTTTTAGTTGTATGACTTATTCAATGATCTGTTCTTTAATTTTTTGGTGTGTGTATTTAGAGACATACAATTTCACTTATAAAAACATGCATAATCTACTTTTAAGGATATAACCTCCCCCCTTTTAGAGCCAACTGAGTAATGCTTTAGAAAAAGTGCTGAATCTGATATAGAAAATCTGTATATGAATCCTAGCTTGAACAATTTGCTGATTGTGTAAGCCTGAGTAAATCATATTAAGCCTTAGGGAATCTAAATTTTGTTTACTGTCAAATGAATAAATCGTATTGAATTCAGTAATTTCTAGATTCTCAAATAAAGATCTCTACTAAACATTTTCAATATATTTCATATGTTTGCTGAATTGAACTAAAGATATGCATACATACATACATACAAACAAATAGATAGGTAGATAGATAGATACATAGACAGACAGACAGACAGACAGACAGAGACAGATAGAGAGAGAGAGAGAGAGAGAGAGAGAGAGAGAGAGATAGATAGATAGATAGATAGATAGATAGATAGATAGATAGACAGACAGACACAATAAACTTGGTTTCTAAACAAGGGCACATAGTGCTTTTATATTAATATTATTTTTTTCAGTGTTCTACAATCACTACCATATAACTTAGATCACTTTGTCCCCTCGCTCCCCAAGATGGCATACAATTTTATATAGGTTGTAAACATACAATCCTATGAAATACATTTTTACAATAGTCATGTTGTGTAGAAGAATTAAAATGAATGGAAAAAATCATATAACAAACAAAACCTAAAACAAAAGCAAATGATCTGCTACATTCTGAAATTGAATTCCAAAGTTCTTTCTCTGTGTATGGAAGTAATTTTGCCTTAAAAGACAATTGGGAATTTTTTTAAGTCCTTGCATTTCAATGAAGTTCCAAGTCTACTAGAAAAATCTCACACACACTGTGGTCGTTGCTGTGCACAAAGTTCTCCTGTTCTGCTCCATTCCCTCACCATAAGATCACATAAGTCTTTCCAGGCCTCTCTGAAGTCTTTCTGTTCATCGTTTCTTGTAGCACAATAGTATTCCATTACATTCATATACCAAAATTTGTTCCTCCATTCCCCAATTGATGGGCATTCCCTTGATTTCCAGTTTTTGGCCACTACAAAGAGAGCTGCTATAAATGTTTTTGTACATGTGGTATCCTTTCCCATTTTTATGATCTTTTAGGGATACTGTCCTAGTAGCGATATTTCTGGGCCAAAGGGTATGCACATTTTTGTAGCCCTTTAGGCATAGTTCCAAATTGCTCTCCAGAATGGTTGGATGAGCTCACAGCTCCACCAACAATGAATCAGTGTTCCAAATCTCTCACGTCCTCTCCAACATTTATCATCTAACTGTTCTGTCATGTTAGCCAATCTGATAGGTGTGATGTGGTATCTCAGAAATGTTTTGATTTGCATCTCTCCAACCAATAGCGATTTAGAGCATTTTTTCATTTGATTATAGATATCTTTAATTTCTTCCTCTGAAAACTGCCTGTTCATATTTTTGACCATTTATCAATTGGAGAATGACATGTATTCTTGTACATTTGACTCAGTTCTCTACACATTTTAGAAATGAGGTCTTTATCACAGACATTAGTTGCAACAAATCTTTCCCAGTTTTATTCTTCCCTCCTAATCTTGGTTGTATTGAATTTGGTTGTGCAAAAACTTCTCAGTTTAATGTAACCAAAATTATCCATTTTGCAATTCATAACGCTTTCTGTCTCTACTTTATTAAAAAAAATTCTTCCCTTCTCCATAAATCTGATAAATACACTAATTCTTGCTCCTCTAATTTGTTTATAGCAACAATTTTTATACCTAGATCATGTATTCATTTGGACTTTATTCTTGTGTATAATGTCAGACATTGGTATATGCCTAGTTTCAGCCACATTGTCATCCACTTTTCCCAGCAACTTTTGTCAAACTGTGAGTTCTTATCCCAGAATTTGGGGTCATTGGGCTTATCAGACAGTAGATTGCTATGTTCATTGACTGCTGTGTCTTGAGTACCTGGCATTTTCCACTTGTCTACCCTTCTGTTTCTTAGCCAGTACCAAGTGGTTTTGATAATTACTGCTTTATAATACAATTTCAGATCTAGTAGAGCTAGGCCACATTCCCTAGCATTTCTTTTCATTAGTTCTCTTGCTGTTATGGACCTTTTGTTCTTCCAGATGAATTTTGATAATATTTTTCAAGCTATATAAAATAATTATCAGATAGTTTCATTGGTAGGACACTAAATAAATTAATTCATTTAGATAGAATTGCCATTTTTGTTACATTGGTTCAGTCTACCCATGAGCAACTGATGTTTTCCCACTTACTTAGATCTGATTTTTTTTCTGTGAAAAGAGTCTTGTAATTGTGTTCATATACTCCCTAGATTTGTTTTGATAGGTAGACTCCCAAATATTTCATAATGTCTACCGTAGCTTTAAATGGGATTTCTCTTTCTATCTCTTGCTTTGGGGCTTTGTTAGTAATATACAGAAATATAGAATATTTGTGCGGGTTTATTTTGTAATGTGCAACTTTGTGCATTTTTTGTATGTATTATTTCAAGTATTTTTTTTGCTTGAATCTCTGGGATTCCCTAAGTATATCATCATATCATCTGCAAAGAGCGATAAATTATTTTTTTCTTTGCCTATTCTAATTTCCTCAATTTCTTTATCTTCTCTAATTGCTACACTAACATTTCTAATACCATATTGAATAATAGTCGTGCTAATGGTCTTCCGTATTTCACCCCTGACCTTATTGGAAAGTCATCTAGCTTGTCTTCATTGCATATAATTTTGGCTGAGGGTTTCAGATGGATACTGCTTATCATTTTATGGAAAGTTCCCTTTACTCCTATGTTTTCTAGAGTTTTTAATAGGAATGGGTGTTGTATTTTGTCAAAACCTTTTTTTTTTGCATCTGTTGACATAATCATGTGATTTCTGTTAGGATTGTTGTTGATATGATCAACAGCTAATAGTTTTCATAATATCGAACCAGTTCTGCATTCCTGGTATCAATCTTACCTGATAATAATGTATTATTCTCATGATAAACTGTTGTATTCATTTTGCTAAAATCTTATAAAATTTAGTATCTACGTTCCTCAGAGAAATTGGTCTATAATTTTCGTCCTCTGTTTTGTCTCTTCCTGGTTTAGGTATCAAAACCATATTTGTATCATAAAAAGAATTTGGAAGGACTACCCCAATTTTCTCAGATACTCTATGTAGTATTGCAATTAACTCTTTTTTAATTGTTTGATATAATTCTCTTGTAAATGCTTGCAGCCATGGAAATTGTTTTCTTAGGGAGTTCATTGATGCCTTGTTCATTTTTTTTTTTCTGAGATGGGATTCAGTATTCAACTTCCTCTTCTCTTAATCTGGGGAATTTATGTTTTTTAAAAAGAATCATCCATCTCATTTAGAATGTATAATTTATGGGCATAAAGTTGGGCAAAGTAATTTCTAACTATTGTTTTAACTTCCTCTTCATTCGAGGTGATTTCACTCCTTTCATTTTTGTTATTGGTAATTTGATTTTCTTCTTTCTTTTTCTTAAACGAATTGACAAAAAGTTTATCAAATTTATTTTTTTTCTTAAAACCAACTCTTACCTTTTTTTATTAGTTCAATGACTTTCTTAATTTCAATTTTATTAATCTCTCCTTTGGTTTTGAGTATTTCTCATTTGGTATTTACTTGAGGGTTTTCAACGTGTTCCTTTTCGAGCTTTTTCAGCTGCATTCCAGATTTGTTGATCTCCTCTTTCTTTATTTTATTCATGTGGGTATTCAAAGATATAAACCTTCCCCTAAGAATTGCTTTTGCAGTATCCCATAAGATTTGGTAGGTTGTCTCATTATTGTAATTCCCTGAATGAAGATGTTGATTGTTTCTATTATTTGTTGTTTAACCCATTTCTTTAGGGTTAGATTATTTAGTTTCCACTTAATTTTTTGTCTATTTTTCCATGGTCATTAATTACATATGATTTTTATTACATTAGGATCTGAGAGGGATGGATTGACTATTTCTGCCTTTCTGCACTGGACTGTGAGGTTTTTATGCCCTAGAACATGGTCAATTTTTGTATGTATACCATGAACCACTGAGAAAAAGGTGTATTCCTTTCTATTCCTATTCAATATTCTCCAGCGATCTATCATATCTTCCTTATCCAGAGTTTTATTCACCTTCTTAATTTGTTACTTCTTTATTTTAAGGTCTGATTTATCAAGTTCAGAGAGTACTACTAGTATAATTTCACGGTCTATTTCTTCCTGTAACTCCCTTAACTTCTCCTCTAAGGATTTGGATGCTATACCACTTGGAGCATATATGTTTAGTAATGATATTGCTTCATTTTCTATGGTGCCTTTTAGCAGGATATAATTTCCTTATCTCTTTTGATTAGATCTATTTCTGCTTTTTTTGTGTGTGAGATTAGGATTGCTATCCCTGCTTTTCTTACATCAGCTGAAGCACAATATATTCTCCTCCGACCTTTTACCGTTATCCTGTGTGTATCCCTCCGTTTCAAATGTGTTTCTTGTAAACAGCATATTGTTGGATTCTGACTTTTAATCCATTCTGCTGTCGGTCTCTGTTTATGGGAGATTTCATCCCATTCACATTCACAGTTATGATTATGATCTGTGTCTTTCTCTTCATCCTCTTTCCCACAGTTTGTCTTTTTAGATAGCCCTTCTCCCTTCCCCTCTACAGTATAGTTGTAATTTTTTACCATCACCTCCCACAGTCTTCCCTTCCTTTTATCAGCCCTTCTCTCTTTTCCTTCCCTTTATCCTTACTACCTCTTCCCTAGCTTTTACCCTCCCCTCCCCTTTCTTTCCCGCTTCCTCTTCTCCTGCCTATACAGCTAGTGAGATTTATATACCTAAAAAAGCTTGCTGTTTCCTCCTTGATTAATATCAGATGAGAGTGCCTCTCAAATAATGCTTGTCTCCCTCCCCTCTTTCCCTCTACTATGATATAATTTTGTAGTTCTTCCTGTGATGTAATTTACCATTTTCTGCTTCCTCCTTTTCACATCTCCTGTTACACTCCCTTCTCATGCTGAAATGACATTTTTATTATCACCTAATTTACGTTATACCATTTTCATCTATCTCTGAATATTCCTTTTATATTTCATGTTAGATATACAATTCTCTAGAGAAACGAGTATCATATTACCTTATAGGGAGGTAAACAGTTTGCCCAAATTGAGTAACAAGTTTTATTTTTCTTGTTTACTTCTTTATGCTTCTTTCAAGACCTGCATTTGAAGATTGAATTTTCTGTTGATTTCCAGCCTTTTTATCAGGAAAGTTTGTTAATTACTTATTTCATTGAACGTCAGTCTCTTTGCCTAAAATGTTATGCTCAACTTTGCTGGGTAATTGATCTTTGGTTGTAATCTCAACTCCTTTGCCTTGCAAAATATCATATTCCAATTTCTCCCATCTCTTAATGTAGAAGCTGTAAGGTACTATGTGATCCTGACTGTAGCTGCTCGACATTTCAATGTTTTTTTTTTCTGGTTGTGTGTAGTATTTTCTCCTTTACTTGGTAGTTCTGGAATTTGGCAACAATATTTCTTGATGTCTTTAGTTCGGAATACCTTTCAGGAGGTGAATGGTGGATTCTTTCGATGACTATTTTGCCCTCTGGATCTAGTACTTCTGGGCAGTTTTCCTGGATTGTTTCCTGGAAGATATTGTCCAGACTCTTTTTTTCATCATGGATTTCTGGTAGGTCAATGATTCTTAAATTTTCTCTCCTGGATCTGTTTTTCAGATCGGTTGTTTTTCCAATTAGATATTTCACATTTTCTTCTATCTTTTCATTCTTTAAATTTTGTTTGACTGATTCTTGATGTCTCATAGACTCATTAGCGTCTACTTGCCCAATTCTAATTTTCATCAAATTCTTTTCTTCAGTTAACTTCTACATCTCCTTTTCCATCTGTGCAATTATTCCTTTTAAGGAATTATTTTCTCCAGTTAGTTCTTGTACTTCCTCTTCCATTTGTCCAATTTTCCCAGTTAGGTTTTGTGCTTCCTTTTCCATTTTTCCAGTTTTCCCAGTTAAGTGTTGTGCTTCATTTTCCATTTGCCCAATTTTCCTTTTTGAAGAGCTGTTCTCTTCTGTGAATTCTTTTCCATACTTTTAAAACCATTGGCCATTTGCTCCTCTATTTCCTTCTTCAACTGTTGCAGGAATGCTCTTTGTGTATGCGAGCAGTTCATAGTCCCATGTGAAGTTTCAGATGGGAGTACAGTCTCAATACTGACCTCTTTGGTATTCTTGTTTTGGTCCTTGCCCCATAGAAAGATTCTATGGTCTTTTCCTTCCTCCTCTGCTTCTTGCTGATGATGGTGAAGCTTTGTGTGTTGTGGCCTCTGGTTCTATCATCTATGCTCTAAAGAACTTCCTGCTGAACTGACTGGTGTCAGAAAGCAAAAGCAGTGGAAATCTGTTTGTGTTTCCTGGGATTAGCTCTGGAGCTAGCTTGTCAAGTATGGGGGAGGGGTGGTCTGTTCAAGGGACATCTGCTCAGCTGAGCTAGAGCAGAGGCAAGCTCAGTGATTGGTAATCCCGGCTGTCTTCACTTTCCCTTTGAGTGTTTAGGCACACCTGAGTCCAAGTGCGAAGCTCCACACCCCTGGAAGTTGTCTGAGACAGCTCCGTTCCTCAGGCACAGTAAGGGGAATATTTCTTTGCTATTTTCCTAGCCTCACATGCTATGAGACTGTTTGTCCCCTTTTCCTATCCCACTGATCCCAGGTTTTTCTGGGGAAATATTTTATGGTTCTTTCAAGGTCAACAAGGGGAGGGGGAGAGAGCATTTACATATCACTCCGCCAATTTGGCTCCCAGAAGTTCAAGTAGGTGACTTACAGCCATTTAATCTTCGGATTGAAATTCTCCGTGAAGCTGCTGCAGACACGTGGGCTTCCTTCCTTGGTTCTTATTTGCTCAACTCCACTTGACCTTCACCCTGAGTTGCTATCGCACCATATTGCCACTTTCTCAGACCACCCCCGGGTTTTCCTGCTCAGCTGTGCAGTGCCAGGGACGTTATTCTGTGAACTGTATGCTCTCCCACCCTAGTGGAATATATTCTTCCTGTCAACTTTCCAGTCTGTCCTGGACTGTGAAACTGCTACAGTCTGTCTCCTGTTGGATTCTGTACCTTTAAAATGTGGTCACATTCTTTTTTTAGAGGTATCTGAAGGAGTTTGTCTAGGATCTTAGATGAGTAGTTGCTCTCTCTCCACCATCTTAGCTCCACCCTCCTCACAGAAGAATTTAAAAAGGAAATTGGACAAAGGGAGGAAGAGATACAGAACTTAACTGGAATAATTGGACAAATGGAAAAGGAGACTCAAAAGTTAACCGAAGTAAAGAATCTATTAAAAATTAGAATTGGGCAAGTAGAAGTTAATGACCCTTTGAGACATCAAGAATTAGTCAAACAGAATCTAAAGAATGAAAAAATGGAAGAAAATGCAAAACATCTTATTGGAAAAAGAACTGACATGGATAATAAATGCAAGAGAGAACACCCAAGAATTATTGGTCTCCTGGAAAGTCATAGCTTGGATAATATCTTCCAAGAGATCATCCAGGAAAACTGCTCAGAGGTCCTAGATCCAGGGGGCAAAGTAGTCATCCAAATAATCCAATGGTCAGGTCCTGAAAGAAATCCTAAACGGAATATACCAAGGAATATTATTGCCAAATACTGAAACCATGAAGTAAAGGAGAAAATACTGCTAGCATCCAGAATTCAACAATTAAAATATCAAGGAACTAAAGTCGGGATCACACAGGATCTTCCAGTTTCTACTTCAAAAGATGAGAAGGACTTAATTATTATATTTTGTAAGGCAAACGAACTTGGCCTATAACCAAGGATCAAGCACACAGGAAAATTGAGCATAATACTTTAGCCAAGGAGATGGACATTCAGTGAATTAGGGAATTTCCAGAACTTCCCGATGAAAAGTCCAGAGCTCAATAGTAAATTTATTTTCAAATACAAGTCTCAAGGGAGGCATAAAAAGGCATCCTGGGAAAATGACACTTCTTTTTCAATACAGGAAAACTGTTTAAATTCCTATAAGGGAAGATGATACTTGTTAGTCTTAAAAATTGAATATTTATTCTGATATTTAGAAGGGAAAAACATGGATAGAGAGAGTGGGTGTAAGTTAAATAATGTGATGATAAATAACGCGATTTAAAGCTGCGAAGGGAGGAGCCATAAAAAGGTAAATTAAATCACAGAAAAAAGGCACAAAAACGTATTATAGTAGAGGGAAGGAAGAAAGGGATATTAGCACTATTTGAGATTTACTCTCATCAGATTTCGTTCAAGGAGGGAGAACAAAATCTGTGAAGTATAGAAATCTCACTATGGCAATAAGCAGTAGGAGGGGAAAGAGGAAAGGAAAGGGAAGGGAGGCTAAAAGGGAGAGAAGAAGTTGTAAGGGAAAAGGGGAAATAAAGGGAGGGGGGCTGATAGAAGGGAGGGAAGACTGACGGAGGTGGTGATCAAAAACTGAAACTTCACTGGAGAGGGTAAGGGAGAACTAAAAGCATAAATGAAGGAAACAGAATGGAGGGAAAGACACAGATAGTAATCATAATAGTGAATGTGAATGGGATGAGCTCTCCCTTAAAACGGAGGCCAATAGCAGAATGGATTAATCACCTTAATCCCACAATTAGTTGTTTACAAGAAGCACATCTGAAGCATGAGGATACACACAGGAGAACGTAAGAGGTTGGAGCAGAATATATTATGAATCAGCTGATCTAAAGAAAAGCAGGGGTAGCAATCCTAATCTTAGGTAAAGCAAAAACAGAAATAGATCTAATCAAAAGAGATAAGGAAGGAAACTATTATACTAAAAGGCACTATAGACAATGAAACAATATCATTACTAAACATATATGCTCCAAGTGGTGTAGCATCCAAATTCACAGAGCAGAAGTTAAGGGAGTTGCAAGAAGAAAATCTAATATTTAAGGAAGTGATTGTATAGAACTGAAAACAAATAAATAAATTTTAACAATGAAAAAGAAACCCTTGCTTATTGCCTGTTTGTACTTTAAGAGAAAATGGGTGGTGTGACAGAAAGTGTGCTGTATTTGGTGAATTAAGAGAGAGACAAGGAGCCAGAGAAGAGAGAAGGTAGAGAGAGAGGAAGAGAGAGACAGAGAGAGAGAGAGAGAGAGAGAGAGAGAGAGAGAGAGAGAGAGAGAGAGAGAGAGAGAGAGAGAGAGAGAGAGGAGTTAAAATCTATTAAGTACTTTATACACACTAAATACTGTATGAAATGTTGGGGTACAAATACAAGAAAACAAGATCAGCTTTACTCAGTGTATTCACATTCTAAATCAATTAATACAAATTCATCTAGGGAGCAGAAGAGTGTTGTTTAAGAAGTGCTACAGCTGGGAAGAGAGTTGCAAATTGTTCTACATTTCACACCTGAACAATTTCTGGCAAATCAGTTAATCTTTCTAGATCTTAATGTATTTATCTGTAAAATATAAGAATGGTTCAAGCTTTAAAGCCTCTGAAATAAACTAAATGACCTTGCTGTCAACATACACTCCTATCACAGCACTCACAAGTGCTGTAACTTTTCCAAATCAAAATAGGCCTCCTTAAATACCACCTTTTAAAACATGTGTTCTTAGCTCCTTTGAGAATGTGTGCTCTCTGAAGGCAGAGACATTATCTTATTTGTATTACCAACCTTTAGCATGATGCTTCGTGCATTATAAGAGTTTAGTTCTTTTTTCAGTTAATCAATTGATTCATTTTAAAGGTCATCTTATATTTCCCCTTTTCAGTATTCTGAATTTATATATATATATGTATATATATTTGTGCATGTATGTGTACATATATATACATGAATGTACACATACGTATACACATATGTGTCTATTTATACATACATTACAAGATAAGATCATTTTGAAATGCACAGTGTTATTTTCATAATATTATCAGTAATGAAGCAATATACAATTTTGAAAACGTCATTTATTTAAAATCTACTATATACATATAAAGAGTGAATGTTCAATGAGAGACATAAAAATGGATTTAAGATTGCTCTTGTTGAGCTTTCAGCTGAATGGAGCCAATATGACAAATTTATATATTGAAACTAATACTATGCACAGAGTAGTTAAACTTTTTTTTTAATCTAGGAAGGCAGAATCAGGAACATTGAGTATATGTCATAGGGAGGCAAATTTGGGTTTTGTGTGGAGAATAAGAATAACTCCAAAACGGGATGAACTTTTCCAAGAGTTGGTGAATTTCTATTCTTTGTCATTCTCCTCTTTGTTTTTATTTTGAAAAATACAGATTATCCATGAAATATGTTAGCATAGCAGGTTTATTATTATTTCAAATAAACTAATAAATATTATGAAAGTTATTAATCTAAATTTCTAAAACTAAATATTGATCAACCTCACCTACATTTAGGATACACACACACACACATATGTATGTGTATATATATACATATATTATCATTGAAAGGTGTCTGATGACTAAGGCTGAGAACTGTGTCATTAACCTAAAAATAACTACTTTGTAGAAGGTGACAATCAAACAAAATGGAGATATAACATGCTTTGATAAAACTAGAGAAATTGAGATAATTTCACATATGAAAATGAAGGATACCTTGAAGGAGAAGAGAGTTATTTGAAGTAGAAGGATATTTTGCCTATGTGGAAATAATTACTGAGGGCTTTTTGAGAGTTGAGAATGATGTCAATGAATGACGGAATATAAGAAAGAAATGGTGGCTATGTTAGCTCCCCATTGTGTCTGGAATACAAACTATGTGGCAGAAAATCTTTTCACTAAAAGTTGGAAAGCTAAGAGTGGTGAAAGGCTGTGAGAAGCCTTAAGTGAAAAATTACTTGCGCTTTCTCTCTAAGGAATCTGGAGCAACAGGAAGGTTTTGAAAAGAGGAATGATGTAGGAATTCTTTAATAGCGTCCCTCTTCTCACTTTCACTTAAGAATTAAGTCTCCCAATGAAAGAAGACCTTGTGATCAAGGTGTTCTGAGTCAAAACTACTTAATGATAACTTATAAGCACTCAGTGTTGCATTCGCATTCAATATGACTTGCTAAAAGCAAAGTTATTTGCTAGTATGAAAGAAACATTTTCCCCCCATTGGCAAGAGTAGTTATATATTTAGAATACACTGCTTAAGTAGCACACTCATGAAAAGGCAACTCATACCTCCAGCATTACTGGAACTCACTTTAACAAAATCCATTGAATTTGACAGTTGGGAGAGACTTCAACAGCCCTTGATATATTTTAAAAAATATAGGGAATGAAGACATAGTTGAGTTTAACATATATAACATTTTTGAGATTAAATATGGTCTTAGACATTTACTAGCTATGGGATACTAGGCAAGTCAGTCCATCAGTTCCAATTTACTCATCTAGAAGAGTACCTATCTCTCAGGTTGTTTTGTATGAGGATAAAATAAGATAATATTTTAAATACTATATAAATATTACAGTGTTATATAATTGATAGGCATAATAGGTGAGAAATTGTCATCTAGACTGTCCTGGAAAATGTTGTAGACCTTGAAGGACTCCTCTCTCTCCCTCTTCCCCACACCTGCATGCACCGCCCCCCCTCACACACATTTTGAGATTACTCTAATTTTTAGTGTTTCTCTTTTCCACCTCACTCTGCAAGTTATCACTTGCTTCTTTAGATCTTTTACCTGTTGTTCTTGGTTTTGTACTCTTGCACTCAACAGCAAT
Organism: Notamacropus eugenii; assembly: GCF_028372415.1. Classification (NCBI taxonomy): domain Eukaryota; kingdom Metazoa; phylum Chordata; class Mammalia; order Diprotodontia; family Macropodidae; genus Notamacropus; species Notamacropus eugenii. The sequence continues at coordinate 9,417,025 of NC_092880.1, forward strand.
ATATATCTTCCATACAACTTCTTTTGTTATATCTTCCATATAACTTCTTCATGAGTCTTTTCTTTCTTTCGTCTTTATGTACTGTTGCTTTATGTGGTTCTCATGTGACTTAGAATAGGAATAAGAACTTTTAACCATACTTGTTGCCCCACTCTCGTCATTCTTCAGCTCATCAATATCCTTGGAACTAAGACTTGCACACTGCAGATGAGTCCTGACAAAGTCAGAGTACACCATGATAAATATCTTCCTGTTTCTTGCAGTTCTACCTCTATTGATGCAGTCTAAATTGGCCCTAGCTTTATGAATGAAGCATCAAAATGTTCCATTTTAAACTTGTGGGACAGTAAAGTCCCAAATGTATTTTATTAAAACAACTCTGGTCTAAGCACACATTTTTTTAAAATTTTATATTTATAAAATTGATATTTTCTACCTACGTGCTAGAATTTGCATTTACCCTTATTGAATTTCATCTCAGTCAATGTAGCCCAATATTCAAATATAGTTGAACCATATCAAAACATAATTTGGAAATATTTACCAAAGTAAATAGAAATGCAATGTACAAGATCCTATGCATTCTGAGGGCTGGGCCCCACTCCCACATATTACATGGGGATATCATTGTATGGTTCAAAGAGACATGGAATAGATATTTCTAGCCTCTTCTTCCCACCTCCCTTAGTCAAGAGAGACATTCATTCCTGCCAGGAGGGGAAGCAATCATCAAATGCTATAGAATTGCAGGACTAAAAGGAAGGATTTGGTGACACATGCACTTTAGACAATTTTCAAAAGAGGTATAGGGAAACTAATGGGAATAAAACCAGATGCCGGTGGATTAAGCAACAAATGATTTTTTTTAATGTGAGCATGCCTCCATTGGTATTGGTTTGATTGACACAGAAATGATAAAGGAGGAGAGTCTTCTATGTTTTCTCTCTTGATCTGTACCGTCTAACAAATAGACTCCTGTGGTGATGTGAAACTCTCAGGTATGTTCTAAAATTGTAAGTAGGAGTTTGACTTAGGAATGCATAGATTGGAGGGGATTGGGACTGGATAGCAAAATTACCTGATATCTGGTAATTATGCCTGACAGGAGCCAGAAAGGAAAAGAGAAAAATATAATATCCCGTTGCATCAAAGTCTGTCATTGTACCATAAGTCTACATTTTGGTAGACTGCTTTGAAATGCCTCTGGGAGCCTATCCCCTGACCCCAAACATACCTTTAAAATGAGAGCATGCTAGATAAAAATCCCTAGAAGCTTCTTTCATTGCAAGTTTTGATGTGGTATCCAGAGGTGGGAGCACTTCCTTGTGCTTCTTTGGACTCCTCTCTCAAAGAAAAAGAAGTATTTCTTGACCACAAAATCCCCTTGACACATTTCAATGAATTTACACTTCCCTGAAGATCTTTTCCTCTTCCAGGTGACTTAAAAACCATTAAATGAAGTACATATGTATCATACACCTCCTTTTTTGAGATACCATCTAAATAGGTAACTGTTACGAAGTATGAGTAAGGAAGCAGTGTAGGCTTCATGTCACAATGCTCTTGTATTTTTGTTTTAAGAGAAGACATTCTGAATGAATGAGCCTTGGCATCTGGAGTAATGTAAGTTCCTACCTATATACATATATTTTCCACTGCTTTCAGTCCTATATTGGTTGCTACACTATATACGAATTTGCTTACCTCAGAATATATTTTGAAGGGGAGTTTTTTGTATATCTTTATTGAGATTTCTTTCAATACAAATGTAGTTTGGGTGCACTATGGAATCAGGCAAAGAAAATAATTAAAACTTTTGTGAAGACTTGACGATATGACCTCCACACTTGTGGAACCTTAAATCAGTCAGGGATTTGGAAAGGCTTCGTAACAGATGATGGGATTTTAGCTGGGATGTGAACAAGATCAATTGCCAACCTTGGCTCAATCAAAACTTTGGGTACAGAATCATTTAAGATTTAAGAGTGGAAGTAGATAGTTTTATCTAAACTTTATAAATGCTTTGTTATATTCACCTTCACCATATTGCTCTGCCTTCAAGCAGGACTTTCATGTGAGAGTATTGTGATATGGAAGGTATCAGAAGGTAGTTCCATCCCTGAAGATTCATGAAAAACAAATTTAAGTATGACCCTAGAAAGATATTGTCTAGGTAACCTTAGTTAAATCATATAAGTTGTATGTGCCTTAGGCAACTTTAAGATGATAAATTTCAGAACAGTGACCAATCTGCCTTAGCAAAAGTACTTTTATTTGTGAAAATTCTCTATACAAAATCTGAAAAACAAAGCAACAACAAAACACAAACAATAAACACACAAGGTAACTATATCACATATTATTGAAATAAATCAGCATTATAATAATAAATAATTTTCACTTTAAAGAACTATTCTTTTCTTCCTCTTTCTGTTAAAATCTTATGCCTGAAAAGGTTAGTCAGACTCTGAAGGGTATCAGTGAGTGATAAGTTTTCTTCTAGCCCCCAAAGCATATGTTCATTCACTAAGTTGGGTGGGTATACAAATAGATATAAATTACATCAGGAAGTATCAATGTCTCTCAAAAATGCAGAAGAATTATTTTCAATTAAATTTAATTAAATTGTGTTTGCCAAGTGGTCTTTGCTCAACTTCTTTGCTACTTTTCCTGAGAAGCTGTTAGGCCCTCATTTTCTTCCTTCTTGTGTGAGAAAATACACTATTTATTGATATCCCTTACCCACTGTCCTCTACCCAGAAAAGAAAGAAAAGTTTTACAATTCACTGAATGTCAGAGTTGTAAGGTTCTTTGAGGAGATCTCGAATGCATACATGTATATGTGTGTTTGATTTCTCAATTTCTCTTTATCTCTCTCACTGTGTCTATGCTCTCTCTCTCTCTCTCTCTCTCTCTCTCTCTCTCTCTCTCTCTCTCTCTCATTCTCTATTACTCTCTGCTGTCTGTCTCTCTCTTTAGTTCTCCCAGTCTTCATTATTCTGTCATTCCTCTTCCTTGTCTATATCTCTATCTCATCTTTTTTTCTCTGTCCCTGTCTCTCCTTTTTTTCTCTATTTCTCTTTCTCTGACTATCTCTGCCTGTCTCTTAACACAAAATAGTAAACATGGTAGGTTTGCACTTACAGGAACTAGATTAAATCTCTGCTTTTCTAAGTTATAATTGGGAGAACTTAGATAATATATCACCATTTTGAGATTCAACTTTGTCATCTGTAAAGTGAGGGAAGTGGTACAAGATTTTTTCTAAGGTCTTCCCGACCTAGATTCCTTCATCCACTTCCCGTTTATTAGTTACAAGTGTTCATTTACTGACCACCAGCTCATGAGCGCTTTGGCTGAACTCATTTTAGGACATAATATGAAACAAGTACAACAGTGAGGTAGATTCAGTAGCTCAAGTTCTATGGCTAAAAATATTTGTAGTCACAGTAAACTCTCCCATCAGAATCAGTCCCAGGTCTCTATGTTCTGCACTGTACATCCAAGAAATAGAAACAAGGTCCTCACACCAACAGGACTGAAATGTTCATGTCTGTGTTGTGGCTCGAAATTTTGGCTGTGAAATTGCTTGTTAGAAATATCTTGGAAGATCTCTCTCCACCCCCCAAACAAAAAAGAGCAAGTAATCTGAACTTTTATTAACTAACATTGCATAATAAAAGATTATGAAAATAGAGGTCAAATTCTGCAGACCCTGGCAAGTATGTAGTGTATGAAGTATGACTCAATATATTATTTACCTAAGGGACAACCAAAGTAAGACTAGAAGGGAGGGAGATAAATAGAAGTGAACAGAAAGAAATAGAAGGAGAAGAGACCCTTACCTGAAGAATAATCAGAATAGCACAGATACATCCAGTATATATGAAAAGAGATTGATAAAGAGTGAGAAACTATGGACTAATGGAGAGGGAAGTGACAACACATTATTTCATTCTGCTCCACATATGCAGTCCGATCAAGCTTCCTTACCAATACTTCAGCTTCAATTGTCCCAGAGCTTACAAATATCAGTGCTCTGTGGAAAGCGTATGCTTTTTAGAAAAAAAACAAACAAACCCTTCACATTGCTTTCTCAGATCTTTTTAAAATTCCCTTCAATATATTATTAAGCCATTCAATTTCTGAGCTCAACTTGACATAACAGTTGCATTGATTGGTCAGTTCTTTGTTTTACTTTTTGTCTCATTTCTTCCTTGTGTTAAATGTTAAATGGTTTAGGTACCTGTAATGAATCAGGGACTACAAATTAATTGTGGGAGGCAGGCAGGCTCAGGAGAAATCTGAAAATTATTTATCTTTATTCTTTAAAAATATTTCCTTTATATTTGATATTCAAAAGGCATTTTCAATTCATTTTAGGATATCTTTCATCATATTGACTTTCAATAGCTTAATATTAAATTTTCTCCTAAACATTACTATATTTTGTCATATGTCTACTTAAGAAGTTAGAATAAATATTTATTTCCTTATTTTTCTTCACTAAATCAGTGTGTTAGCATTAGCTTTGTCATAATTGTCTATAGAGTTAATTAGTTTTGTGATTCAATTACCATCCTAATGGAGAAATATTAAAAAAAATCTTAGAGTTTTTAAAAATTGTCACAACATTTAAAGATACATGATGTCTTCTTTTCTTTTAAACTACGTACATAAAGTGACGTTAGTAGAATGGACAAGAAGATGGCTGAGGTACCTAATTTTCAAAGAAATTCTAGGACCTAGCTGAAAAAAATTGATCTCAAATTTAAAAGTATTGAATGATCCACTCTAATATTAGACTGCACATTTAAATAATCTGAGTATAAGCTTTACATCTACCATGATGTTGGTAATAATTTATCCTATTATATTTGATTTCAGAGGAATTAGAATTCTCCTGGATATTTAAAAAGTATTTGAATTACATGGAAAATCACAGCAATGTAACAGAATTCATTCTTTTGGGGCTGTTCATGAATCAAGACCTGAAAATGATGTGTTTTGTAATCTTCTTGTTCTGCTATTTTGCAATTTTCCTGGGGAACTTCATCATTTTTATCACCATTACATGTAGCCATCTGATCCAACAACCCATGTACTATTTCCTGTGTCATTTGTCCTTAATGGATCTGTCATATACATCCACCATAGTCCCTAGGCTCATCAGGGACTTAATTGCTAAAGAAAAAATCATATCCTTCATTAGCTGTATGACTCAGCTCTTTACTGCTCATTTCCTGGCTACTGTGGAGATGTTCATCTTGGTGTCCATGGCCTTTGATCGCTATGTTGCCATTTGTAAACCCTTACACTACATGATCATAGTGAATCGACAGAGATGTAACACAATGATCCTGATGGCCTGGGGAGTAGCCTTTTGGCATGCCATTGCCCAGATGCTCATGGTAGCTAGGTTGCCATTTTGTGGCCCTAATCAAATAGATCACTATATATGTGATGTCAAACCCCTCCTAAAACTTGTCTGTGCAGACACACATATTGCTAACATCTTAGTCATAGCTAACTCTGGCATGGTTGTGTTAACAACTTTTCTTGTCTTGGTGGCATCTTACGTTGTCATACTATACAATCTTAGAAAGCACTCATCAGAAGGTCGGCGCAAAGCCCTTTCCACTTGTGGGTCTCATGTCATGGTTGTTGTTCTGTTCTTTGTGCCCTGCATTTCCACCTATATTCGACCTCCCAGTGCCAGCAAAAATGATAAGGAGTTTTCTATGTTTTACACTGTCATTGGACCCATGCTGAATCCTCTCATCTACACACTAAGAAATACAGAGATGAAGAATGCCATGCAGAAAGTGTGGTCTAACCAAATATCACTGATATTTAAATAAAAATATGAGATTTAATTTAATTGTTTTCCCCCTTTATGCCCTTAGTGAAGAAATGGATATTGCATCACCAAAGGTACATTAATGAACATTCTTAAAAAATCATCATGTCCAAAGTGAACAGGGACATATCTTTATCAAAACTTTGTTAAACTGTTGGTGTTTGGCACTAGGCTTTGTACAATTTAGTTACTTTCCAAATACTATGTTGTGGGAAGGAGGAACAGGAAGCATAATCTGTCTTTTTTTTCTTCTCTTAAATTACCCATCATTCCAAATCCAGAACATGTTCCTCTTCTAAGAATGGCAAAGAAATGGTCTGTGACATAGGGGCAGGCTGTGTCCCAACTGTCAAGTAATCATAGATTTTCTTTGATAGTCAAGTATTTCAGCCAAATCAACAAGTATGTATGAAACCCATACTCTGTGTCAGGCAGAGTGCAAAGCACTTGGGATACAAATGCAAGTAAAGAGAAAGTCAGTCCTTGCCCCTAAGTAACTTATGTTCTAATGATGAAACCCAATATATAAAAACGAGTGCTAACAATTTGGAAAGAGAGAGGGCAATGGAGAACTATGTCTATGTAGAGGACCATGGCAGGAAAAGAATCCCAAATGGGAAAAAGAAGAGTCTACTGAGGAGTAATGGAGTGAAAATGGCTAGCCTGCATACTTTCTTTAAAAGGATGTTGAAATAGGAATGGACCAATAAGAGGAAGGGATTATATAAAGCAGTAGGTATCTTCCAGGATGAAAAGTCAAAGAGTGGTGGAAAAATAAAGAAATAACAGAGAGAAAGGAGCAGACTTAGGAGACAAATGGCACTTTCCAAAGTGCTCTTTTTTGCTTTCTTCTGATATGTTTGAACAAAAGAAATTCAAGGGATAGATTCTTCTGTCCCTTTTTGGTTCTCAGGGTTATTTAAATTTACCCTTTTAAAATAAATTTCCTACATTGTAAAAATGTCATTAGAACTTAGGAAGCCCTAATTTTCAAATTACCAATGAATGATCAAAGTCAACAAAAATGCTTAATGGATGCTCGATTTGCAATACTGCATGTGGAATCAGAAACACCTGACTTCAAAGCCTAATGCAGACACTTATCAGTAATCTAACTATGACTGGTCATCATCATCATCATCATCATCATCATCATCATCATCTTCCTCATCATTACATTTCCTACGAGATATCAATTCAGGCAATCAAAATGTGAATCTGATTAAATTAGCTTCTCTGATGAGGTACAAGTTCAAATTACAAATTGTACTATGAGCAATGTTACACATACAAACACACATACACATCTGAAGACAAACCACTGATGGAATGAGAAGTAATACACAGTCATGATCCACTCTTTTGTCTTTCTCATTAGAAATTTTTCCTTAAAAATTATTAGTATACATAGAGAAAAAAATACTTTAAATATATGCTTCACTTTTTGTCCTTCATTCTTTGTATAAAATAAGAAGGCATCACATGTAGAAGAAGAACAACAACCACAATATTGCATTTCCCACTTGAATACTGTGGTTATACCTAGACTATCAGAGGGGAAACATGTTCCATGTTCTTCTCACAATATGGCATGACTACTGTTTTCCTCTATTATTCTACTGTGGTGTTTTCCCCACTCTATATAGTAAACAGTAAGTTTCTGAATTCAGGGAGTTCTTAACAAAAGACAGAAAAGAAATGAGATCTATACATTCTCCAAGTACTTGTTAATTTCTCAGAGAATATATTGGTTGACTCATTTACATCAACCTCATTTAATGTGGATCAATGACGTTGTCTCCATTTTTATATGAGTGAATAGGTTCTAGAATTGTTTAGACTGTCCCTTATTCATTCTATCAAAGATGTCTAAGGCGATGTGCATACAGGGAATCAAGTCATAGCTCTTTCTTATCTAGGTAAAACCATTCTTTCTTCTACTTATCATTTGTCCACAACCTTCTGCCATAGAAAATGGAACTAGAAAGGAGTCTGGAATAAATTGATACTTGAATAATCACTCTTCATTTATGGCCTCATAAGAGATTGTAAGAGGAAGAACTGTGAGCTAAGTCTAGAAAGGAAAGAGAGTACTGGATTGTATGAGTTCTAGAACATTTTAGAGTATGAACTTTGCTAAGTAGGTAATAAGGAATTATGGAAGCACTTAAAGGAAAAGGTGATGCAAAACATTAGATTATAATAAGGACCCTTTTGACAATGAATGTCAGATTATAGGAATGAGACAAGGGAAAATTTCAGAGAACAGACACTTGCTAGGATGATATTACAATAGTCCAAATGTATTTTAAATAGTGCCTGTTCTCTGAGGGTGTCAGTAGCCATAAAAGGCAATGAATTCACAAGTATTTCAAAGATAGCACATACATCACTTAGTAATTGATTGCATGTGGGAAGGGTGAGAGAAAGATCAACAAATAACACTGAGATTTCAAGCATAAATGAATCAATTTTATTGATCAAAACAAAGTAATAAGAAAGGAGGTCTTTGAGATGGAATAATATACTCTATTTTAGACATTTGTACTATGTGATACCAAAAGAATAGCAAAAAGGAAATTCCAAATATGACATTGTAAGTCTAAGTCTGACATAAAAGAGACAGAATAAGAATGATAAGCATTTATAAGACTCATCAGTAAAGAAATGAGGATTTAAAAGAAGAGAGGGAAAACAAACCTTTTGAAAGCCCAGCATTAGGGGAGACAGAAAGCAGAAGGGGAGACAGAAAGCAGAAGGGGATCCAGTCTGCTTATAAAGCAGAAGAAAGTCAAAGTTGAGAGCAAGTAGTTGAATATGTGTGAGTGTTGAGTGCAGGATGCACTCAGTCAATTAGCATGGATTAAGCTCTCTCTCTCTCTCTCTCTCTCTCTCTCTCTCTCTCTCTGTGTGTGTGTGTGTGTGTGTGTGTGTGTGTGCGTGTATGTATATATGCATATGTATATGTATATATATATATACATATATATGTGTATGTGTATATATATATGCCAGGCAATTTGTTAAACATTGGGGATGCAAAGAAAGGCCAGTCCCCTAAAAGAAAAGCTTTCCTTCATCTCAAAAAGTTCATTTTTTAATGGGGGAAATATGCAAAAAGTAAAAATATACAAAATGATATATAGAGAATAAATTAGGGCTAATCTCAGAGAAAAAGCACTAGTATTATGGATATAGATATAGAAAGGCTGTTTGCAGAAAGTTGGAATTTAGACGACACTTCAAGAAATCCAGAAAATTTAGGAGACAGAGATGAGAAGGGAGAAAGTTCTAGACACGGGTGACAGAATATGTAAATTCTTCATGTTAGTGGGGGGTTTTCTATGAATAATATAAAAGAACACAGTGTCACTTCATCACAGAGTATTTAGAATGTAGTGTAAGAAGACTAGGAAGGTAGGAAGTGTCCAGGTTAGGATGGTTTTTAAAAATCAAACATAACAATTTGGATTTTTTCTTAAATGTGATAGAGATCAATTAAAATTTATTGCATAAAGTGGTGACATGTTCAAGGATATATTTAAGAAAATCAATTTGACAAATGAAAGGACTGAGTTGGAACAGAATAATATTTCTCTCAGTGAGAACAACAAAGATGCTTATTTCAATCATGTAGGCATGAGTTATTGTAATGTCTGAGGAGAGTAGGCGGCATATCCGAGAGCATTTAGGCAGGTAAAAATGACAGAATTTAAGGACAAAATAGATGTTGGCGCGAGCGCGCATGTGGGGAGGGAGATGGACAGCAAGAAAGTCTGGGATGGAAGCTAAATTCGACTCTAATGATTGAGAGAATATTAATGTCTTTGACAGTAATAAAGAACTTAGGATAAGGTGAGAGTTTAGAGGGAGAAGGTAATGAGCTTAGTTTTGGATTTGTTGAGTTTGATATGTCTACCGAAAATTCAGTTTCAGATATTGGATAAACAGCTGTGGATGTGATACTGGAAGTTAAAAGAAAGCTTAGTTCAGGGGGAAAATGTTATCTTAATAGAAATCGTATTAGGTGGTGATATCAGCCAAGTGAAATAGTGGAGAGAGGAGATGAGAAGTGATGTGCATTTAGAATGGAAAGACAAGTCAGTTCCAAGTTGGGAGACCTTTGGATGTCAAATAGACAATTTTGTATTATGTTTTATCATATTTTTAAAAGTGATGGAAAATCATTCTAGCTTTTTTTTTTGTCAGAAGAAAAGTATACTCAGAATTATTCAACTGGACTAGTGCCTTGGTAACTGGTTGAGGGGTGGATTAGAGGAGAAGAGTGTATCCAAAGAGGTCTATTTTGAGATTATTACAATATTTCAGGGAGAAATGATAAGGATCTCTCATTAGGTGTCTATGATATGACTACGAAAAAATATACTGATGAAAGTGATGTATAGGAGATAGAATTGACAAGATTTGGCAAATTATCAGATGGGGAGGATTAGAAAGAACAAAGAAACAAAAGACATTAGGAAAATGATTTTATAAATAGGAAAATTCACAAAGAGCAACAATTTAAGGCAAAATTATTAATTTTGTAGGCCATTTTGAGTTTGAGATGCCTTTTAGGCATACGCATGGAGTTATCTAGCACGTAGTTTAAAAATGTGGAACTTGAGATAATCAAAGTTGTGGGGTAAATATGTATATATGGAAGGGTTTTTCACCAAGGTGATAGTTTTATCTATCATAATAGATGAAATTACCAAGTACCTAATTGTAGATAAGTAAAAGGAAATTGCTTAAAATGGAGATCATGGTAATTTCCACTCAGAGACATCAGGACATTGATGATGAGGTTCTCAAACAAATGTAGGTGAATCTGGTCAATTGGCAGGCAGAGAATCACATTATATTTTCCACAGCAGCATACTGTTGGGAGGTGGAGAGGGAGAAACAGAGACACAGACACGGAGAGAGAGAGAGAGAGAGAGAGAGAGAGAGAGAGAGAGAGAGAGAGAGAGAGAGAGAGAGAGAGAGAGAGAGAGAGAGAGAGAGAGAAACACACAGAGAGAAACAGAGACAGAAAGAGAGACGGAGAGAGACAGAGAGACACAAAGAGAGACAGAGACAAAGGGGAGGGAGTCAGAAAGAGAGAGGAAAGAGACAGAGGGAAAGAAAGAGGAGGAACAAAGTGTGAGAGGGGGAACAGGAAGAGAGGGGAGATAGGGAGAATATGTAGAAGGAGAAATTAATAGTATTCTACAGAGAAGTCCACAAATTTTCCTAGGTGTCACATATACTTCTGGGATGCACTCAGATATCGGAAACACTAAGTTTGTGTATTTTCAATATCCAGTTAACATCTATCATTTAGCAGACACAATGATATATAGTCCTCAAGATTTGCTACACAGGAAGAAGTGGAAAGGCAACTGAATGCCAAAGTACAATTTATGCTTGTGGTATATGTGTCAATGAAGCAGCATAATCATCACTGAAAAGTAACAAAGTAAAGTTTGCTTCCTGTTGGTAATACTGTACTTGTTGGAATGCTTTGAAGGGCCTTTGGGAACCATCTCCCTGGATTCTAATATGCCTTTAAATTCAAGTAATACTCAGTAAGTTTTTCCTGGAAAGTTTTTTGATTTAAAGGTTTAGTGGAGAGATAGTGACTTTAAATGATTGATTGATAATTTTTATGGACTCTGGTCCAGATGAAGAAGAACTATCTACACAACATCAGTCCTTTTCTTACCATTCCTAATGAGTTAGTCATTACGAAAAACACAGCTTCCTCCCAGTTGAGATACAGCCTTTTGGAGATCCTTTCAGCCACTGTGTTGTCCCACACAGATAGATGTTTGCCATCAATGCTTCCTCAGGTATCAGTCCAGGTTTTCAGGTGCTATGTTTGGATTCTTATAGTATGGCCATTATTTGTTATTATTATTTATTTTTCTTTTATAGTTTGTATTTATTTTCACTGTCTTGAGTCCTGGATTTTCCCTGGACTAGGTATTTTTTAAACCTGTTGTGTCCTGTATAGCATTCGTCTGTCTTGAAAGTCTTGTGGACACCTATGAATGATGTTGCTAAATGCATAAAATACAATTCACGTTATTACAAAGGGAATCAACTGTATTTAAAAAAAAAGATGTACTTTTTTTTCCATCCAACATCCCAGACACCCTAAATCTGTCTGTGGTTTCCAGGTTAATACTCCCTTCCTATACATATCACCATTCCACTAGTTTCAGAAATCTCTATTATTTTTATGTATATTTTTGTGTATATTTATATACATTTCTCTAAAATCATCATCTTTTTAGATTAAGTAATCAAAACTCTTTAACTGTTTTGGGAGAGATCTGCACCAACTCATAAACATAGAAACATATTAAATGGGACACTTCAATACAACAACAGGGTCAATTCTCTATACAATCTTTCTCCTTAAAATTCTTTTCCTCTATTTCCCACACATAATTCTTGTCATTGATATCTTCCTCACTTCCGTGGCCTCAAGCATGGGGAGAAAGGTGAATGAAAAAAAGTATGGATTAAAGGGTTTTTATGAGGCAAGTGCCATCTAAAGCTCTTATATGTTACGGAACCATGATTAATTATTTTTCAGGCATCAGTTTGTTCCTCTAGAAAACATTTTTGAGGCAGGAAAAGAAGCACTTAGGTGGGCATAGTTTCACTTATATTTTTGATCCTTACAGTGGTATAGTGCTTAATGTACTTCAAAATACATTGTCAGATATTATCTGGTCTATTACCAGGAGCCAGTGACTTGTCAAGTATCTATTATGATTCCCTTTTTGTGAGTAATGAGGCTCAGAGATATTTAGTCATGTGCCAAAATCAAGCTACAAGCTATACAGTAGCATACACTAGATGCCATCCCGTTACAGACTTTACCCACTAGGACGACCTTCTGTGTTCCTTCTATCAGTCACTGGATCTAGGGGGAGAAATGAATTTATCATAATAGGTTTACAAGAAATCTCATAGTTTAAAGAGGATTATTCTTTGTTTTCATTAAAAATAACCAAGCATGTAAGTGGGAAAATCTGTCAAACCCTCTCAACTGCATTTTTATTTACTCCTGAAGTACTTATTCTCATGGAAAAATAATGTTGTATTGCACATCATATGTAAATGTTTCTGTTTGTGCGAGAAAAAAGAAGGAAGAAAGGAAGCAAAGAGACAGAATGAAAGAAAAAATAAAAGGAAGAGAATGAAAGAGAAAGAAAGTAAAAGTAGGAAGAAAAAAGAACATGAAGAAAGGAATGAATGAAGAACACAGAAAGATAGCACACAGCACTAGGATTCCAAATCACGCCTTCCAACTGCAAGAGCATTACTTTTAGTGTTGTATCCCATTGATAGCTTTTAAAATATTCTAACAGGAGACAATAGCATCTATCTTAATTTCTCTCCCCTTAGAACTTTGAAAAATCTATTGGCAGGAAAACATTGAATTTGAATCCAGACCGTCTAGTTTTGAAGACCAGCTCAATTGCTTAATAGTTATGACAATCAGCAAATGACTTCACTATGTGATACTCAGTTTTCTCACATGTAAAGGGAGAAATTGAGTTTTGATGAAATCCCAGTTTTCTTCCAACTTAAAAGTTCAATATATGATTTATCATGTAATAGATTACAGTCAGATCTATTACAGAGATATGGGATATACAGCTGAGAAATGTGTGAAATCCTTCAGGTATTTTTTCTTCTCTATTCCACTTTGGAAAATTCAGGAATGCAGTGTTTCTATCTACCTCCAATCTATTAGACATCAAAGCACATGATACACACAACTGATGGAAATGTAACCTAAGAAACACCATGCCAGATTCCAGTTGAATTTTTTTAAGATACTTGGAAGAGGATTGAAATTCTGGAGAGGGATTGAGCAGAAATTATGTTAATCATTCATTTTAAATGGCAACAGATGTTCATAGAGTTATTCTCTCTTATCTATAAACAGATCAGGTCCTCCAAATAGGAAGGATTTTGAATTAACTTGAGCTTAATAACAAATTATGATGACAAATAAGTTCTCTTAGCTCCATAAGATAACCTGGTAACTCCTGTATCTCTCCAAGTACAATCACAGCACCTCATCCCACAATAAATACTTCCTCCAACAATATCTCCTCATATCTTTATTAAATTTCTACCATATGAAAAATATAACATGATAAGCTCTGGCTTGAGGAAGGCAAAATGTCTAACAGCAAAAACTGCATCTGGAGGGCATCTAGGTGGCCAAGTGAATAGAGTACCTGCCGTGGAGTCAAGAGGACATAAATTCAAATCTGCGCACAGACACTTAACATTTACTAGCTGTGTGAGCTTGGGCAAGTTACTTAACCTCAATTGCCTTGCCTCCCCCCCCTCCAATTTTTTTAAACTCAGATATCTGTGTCCCACATCTGATAGAGACAGAATTCTTAAGAACAATTCCCTAGTCCTCCCTCATTCTGACTGGAGTGTGACTCAGCTCTTTATTTCTCACTTACTGGGAGGTACTGAGTTGTTGGTCCTGGTTTCTTTGGTCTTTATTGGCATGCCACCATACATAAAGCCTTAAATTCCATGATGTTTTTCAACAGATAATGATGTGGCACTCTAATCTTGCTTGCCCGAATGGTGACATTTTGGCACTCTGTCCATGTAGTTATGATCCTGAGGTTAACTTTTTGTGGCCCTGATGAAATATTTCACTATGTGTGTGTCTCAGAAGTCCCATTACAACTTGCCTGCACAGTCATATATACTGGTGTATTTTAGCATCTGGAATAATGTGCAAAGTTCTAGTTTCACATTTGTAAAATGACACTTATAAGATAATATATTGTCCAGAAGAGGGCAAACAGTGTGTTGGTAAACATCAATATTACACCTTAAGAGTATCTATTGAAATCCATGGAAATATTCAATCATCAAAAAAAAAAAAAAAAAACATCACAGCATTTTCAGTTTCATGCAGGAATTAGTTGAGGAAGAAGAATTATTCTCAGGCTGTAGGATGGAGTGAGACGTCATGGATTTCAGTTGCAAAGAGGCAGATTTATTTTCAATATGAGGACAAATGCTTCCTAAATATTGTTGAAAAGGGGAATAAAGTCTGTTGGATTGTATTTGGTTCGATAGTTGAGGATAATAGGAGATGTATAAATAAGCTTCAGTGTCCAGGACCTAGCAAATGTTTAATACTTGGGGTAGCAGGTTTAATTGATTGGAGTAAGGAATAAACTATGAGGTAGACGTAGGTGGTAAGATGGTACATGGAAAATGCAGTGGACGAAATTAAGCTTATCTTTTGCCTAGGCTGCCCTTTACTTAGTGTAAAGACACTTTCATCATTGGTTTCTGAGAACATTGTAAAGCATTTCTAGAAAATCCACTTTTACTCATATGATCTAGCCAACACATAGTTTGGTTTACGTTGCTTTTGTGTGTATGTGCGTGTGTGTGTGTGTGTGTGTGTGTGTGTGTATTTTCCCTAGTGTCCTGACTTGACTATTGTTTGATGCTTTAAAAGACAGAAATGAGATAATTTAATTTAATTTATTCTAATGGATTATTTAAGTATGTGGTATAGGGAAGGGCCTGCAAATCTATTGCTTTTGATGACAGCTTTTGATATCCCCCTATATACATATATATATAATATAATTATAATATATAATATATAATATATATAACAATAATATATATATATATAAAATATGTTAATCCCTGAACTGAAATCTCTTATCTTTGATCACTTCATTTAAAATGTTTAAAATATTTAAGCATGTCTAAAAATGAGATCAAATTTAAGAACACAGTGTAAGTTGTAGTAATGATGTGGACTTTGATTTTAACTTCAAAAAATTATTCAGTCATTGCTAGCCAGGCTTTATCATGACATCTATATTTTCAGGTTAATTAAACTTCTGGAAAGAAACAAATGAAGAAAATGTGTTTTGTAAAACGACAATATAAGATAATATAATGTCCAGAAGAGGGCAAACACTGTGGTGGTAAACATCAATATTACGCCTTAAGAGTATCTATTGAAATCAACGGAAATATTTTCCTGGTCTCTTAGTTAGCAATCTTCCTGGGGAATTTCACTATCTTTATCACTATCATATCCAGTTATCTGATGCAGCAACCCATTTACTACTTTCTCTGGCACTTGTCTTTCATGGATCCATGCTTCACTTCCACCATAGTTCCCAGGCTGATCAGGGACTTAATTGTCACTAGGAAGGTCATCTCCTACAATTGCTGCATGACTCACATCTTTACTTCTCATTTACTGGGAAGTGTTGAGATGTTCGTCCTGGTGTCCATGTCCTTTGATCGTTTTGTTGCCATCTGTAAACCCTTATACTACATGATAATCATCAACAGGCAGAGGTGCAACATGCTGATCCCGCTTGCCTGAGTGGTGCCCAGCTACTCATGATCCTAAGGTTACCTTTCTGTGGCCCCAATCAAATAGATCATTATATGTGTGATTCAAAACCACTCTTAAAGCTTGCCTGCACAGACACACAGGTTGATAGTATTTTAGTCATTGCTAACACTGGAATGGTTGTCTTGGCAACCTTTCTGGTCTTGGTGGCATCTTACATCACCATACCATATAATCTCAGGGAACACTCCTCTGAGGGTCGGAGGAAAGCCCTCTCCACCTGCGCTTCCCATGTGATGGTGGATGTTCTGTTCTTTATACCTTGTATCTCCACCTATATCCCACCCCCCCAATTTTGTAAACAATGACAAAGCCTTCTCAGTGTTTTACACTGTGATTGCACCTATGTTGAACTCTCTCATCCATACACTGAGAAATGCAGACATGAAGAATGCCATGACAGTGGTATGGTCCAGGAAACCGACTTTGTTATTCAAATAAAATAGATGAATTTCAACTTGTGATTTTCTTTTTCTTTTACATTCACCCAGTTAAGAAATAAGTATTTGGATCACAAAACTTTCAGGAATAAACAGTACCATAAATAACAAGGACTACCCAGACTCCATAACGGCTAGAAAATGGTATATTTCATGGTTATCAAAGGGTTTTCCTGAATCCTTAATGGTATATTAGATATCCAGATCAGTGACTACATTGCCCATTGACTGCTTTCACTGAACTTTCAGTCTGGCCACATGTACACTAGTTCTGCTTATAGCATTAGTCATCGTACGGCTTTTACAAAGACGTATAATAATGAACACATAAGCTTATCTCTTTACAATTTCAAACTCCGGGAAGGGAAAGGGGATTAGGCTCATAGATTAGCTCAGTTGTTATGTAGCACAGTCATAGTTTCAAATTCAATCTCCCTATTGCGCTCAAGTACCAGACACCCTGCCTTCCAAGTCTTCCCTGCTAGGCTGGCTTAATGCAATATCCTGCCTAAAATCCTGGTTTATATGTCAGCATGGCTACCACTCCCAGGCCCAGTGGAGACTACTCTCTGAATCTGGCGAATGAGAGCGAATAAAAGAAAATACAACAAATACCCAATATCCATTTTTCAGAGTTAAGGGCAAAACTGAGAGGAGAAGAAGGGAGGCCCCTTTCTTGAATCAATGATTCTTTCAGTTCATGGTGCCCATAATGAAGGTTAATCTTCACACTCTCTGAAATGCTGAAACAGGAAAAAGAGCATAACTGTCCAAGCCTCACGATTTTAAAGATGGAAATTGTTCTATTTTTGAAGGCAATCAAGAGAAGGGAGAAAGTGTTTTTGTCCATGTTAGGCTAACTTAGCAGATTATTTGTATACACACATATACATACACACATAGACACATATATAAATGTACACACATATTCATACATAGACATATATTTAAATCTAAATTAAAACGGTATTTAACTTGGGGCAAGTCACTTAATCTGTGTTTCTATCAGTTTCATCAAGCATAAATTGGGGATAATAATAACACCTGCCTTTTAGGTTTGCAGTAAGGATCAAATGAAATAATATTTGTAGTGTTTAGCACAGTATTTGGCACATAATAAGATGAAATTTAAAAAAAAGCATGGGAACGAGTTTCTGAGTAGTTAGTAATGAATTTATTAATTAGGCTAGCCAACAATCATGAAATTGATGGTCAATAAGTCAAAGGCTCTCCACCCCCAAAGGAAACCTTAAGAATCTTAAATAAATTTGTAGAGGGAAGGCCCCTGATAAGTAAAAATCAACCCTTACTGGTGGATCTTTAAGGAAGAGGTATGCTAGAAGACTTCAGCTCCTCTTACTGAGAATATACCTTGATCATTAGACACAACAGCTTCCAGATTGCTGGAGTGCAATCCATCTCCATCCAGACGCCTCTCATTTATTTTCTCCTTTATAAACTGGTGCAACCCATACCTTAATGGAGGGTTACAAGGATAGGGCCTTCTTTCTCCAGGCTAAAGACATGTCCAGACTGGATTCTGTTTATACTCCTAGTTGAGTGGGGTTCTGCGCAAAATTGAAGAGCATATTCCTTGAGGGCTAGGAGTAGTTTCATCAATTAGTCATGTCCTTGACACACTGACTTTTGTTTGTTTGTTTTTTTTTTTTTTTTTACAATTTATTTATTTTTCAGTTTTTCAGTTCTCAGTCTTAACTTCCAGAAGAATTTGAATTCAAAATTTTCTCCCCATCTCTCCCCACCCCCATCCCAGGACAGCATGATCCTCATCCACCCCCTTCCTAGAGTCTGTCCTTCCTTCAATTAGCCCCCTTCTTCCATTTTCCTCCCCTGTATTTTCCAATAGAGCAACTTAGATTTCTATACTCCATTACCTGTGTATCTTATTTTCCAGTTGCGTGCCAGAACAATTTTTACCATTCATTATTAAAGCTTTGAGTTCCATATTCTCTCCCTTCCTCTCAAACCACATTCATTGAAAAAATAAGCTATTCAACATATGTTGCACATGTGTAATAATGCAAAACATTTCCATAATAGTTACACTGCGAAAGACTAAACCACATTTGCCTCTGTCCTATCCTGCCTTCATTTTTTTCGTCCTCTCCCTTGACCTGTCCTCTCATAATAATGTTTGCTTCTGAATATCCCTTTCCCCAATTTGCTGTCCTTTCTATCATCTCTCTCCTTCTCCCTTGCCTTCCTGCAGGGTAAAATAGCTTTCCTGATCCAATTGAGTGTGCGCTATTTCCTCCTCAAGCCAAATCCCTTGAGAATAAGACTGGCTTATTTCCTTTCATCTCACCCCTCTTCCCCTCCATTGAACAAATTCTTTCTTGCCTCTTTTATGTAAAATGATTTGCTTCATTTTACCTCTCCCTTTCTCTCACACGAAGTATATTCCACTGAACAGTAAATTTTATTTTATTTTTTAGGCATTCACCCATCATATTATTCAGCTCACCCTGTACCCTTTGTCTATGTGTGTGTTTGTGTGTGTGAGTGCATATGTATGTACACATGCACACATAGACACATACACCCATGTAAATATACATTCCCATGCATATATATATATATATATATATATATATATATATATATATATATATATATATATATATAATATACACACACCTGCATACCTCTACACACCTACACATGCATTTATATATGTAAATATATGTATGTATATATGTGTATGTGTGTGCATATATATATATGTATATATGTATATATGTATGAACGTATAGGTACAAATATTTCCTCTAAATACCCTAATACTGAAAAAGGTCTCCTGAGTTACAAATAACATATTTCCATGCAGGAATGTAAACAGTTCAACATTAATAAATTCCTGAAAGCTTCTTCTTCCTATTTGCCTTTTCATATTTCACTTGATTCTTGTATTTGAAAGTCAAATTTCCTATTTAGCTCTTTTCTTTTCAACAAGAATGCTTGGTCTGGGCGGGCTTGCTGCTTAGTGGCGGCGGCAGAGCACGGCGGCTCCTGGAAGAGGGGCCTTTTTTCTGGAGCGGTGGCAGTGGGGCGGGAGCGGCGAGTGCTGGCGTCCGTCCCCCATTGCACCCACCCACCCCCCCCGCGTTGGCCGCGCCTCAGGAGCTGCAGAGGGTCCCCATCCGGAGGCTGATCTCCCCCCCTACCCCAGCCCACTCGGCCGGGCATCGCCTCAGGCGGCTGGCAGCCCCGCCCCACTCTGAGCCCACCTCCTGCGGCGCTGTGGGGAGGACCCGGCCCCCGCTTCAGCGCCGCCCCTGCCTCGGTACCGAGGAGCTCTCGGGCCGAGCCGCCGCCCCCGCCGTCGTCTCCCGGAGCAGGCCGGGCCACCGCCGCCGCCGCTGCTGCTGCCCCAGCTCTCCCGGTGGGCAGCATGAAGATCAAGGATGCCAAAAAGCCTTCTTTCCCATGGTTTGGCATGGACATAGGAGGCACTCTTGTGAAACTTCGCTACTTTGAACCCATTGATATCACAGCAGAGGAGGAGCAAGAAGAAATTGAAAATTTAAAAAGTATCCGGAAATATCTGACTTCTAATGTAGCCTATGGGTTAATTGGAGTTAGGGATGTTCATCTCGAACTTAAAGATTTGACACTTTTTGGGAGAAGAGGGAACTTGCTCTTTATCAGATTTCCAACCCATGACCTGCCTACTTTTATCCAAATGGGGAGAGATAAAAACTTCTCAACGTTACACAAGGTACTATGTGCTACTGGAGGTGATGCTTACAAGTTTGAAAAAGATTTTC
This sequence comes from Notamacropus eugenii, assembly GCF_028372415.1. NCBI lineage: Eukaryota > Metazoa > Chordata > Mammalia > Diprotodontia > Macropodidae > Notamacropus > Notamacropus eugenii. The sequence continues at coordinate 9,437,548 of NC_092880.1, forward strand.
GCACTACTGGAAACCTCCAGTTGCACAAACTGGATGAACTTGACTGTCTTGTAAAGGGCTTGCTATATATAGATTCTGTCAGTTTTAATGGGCAGGCAGAATGCTATTACTTTGGCAATGCCTCAGAAGCTGAAAGATGCCAAAAGACGCCTTTTACCTTAGATGACCCATATTCACTACTGGTCGTGAACATTGGTTCTGGAGTTCGTATTTTAGCTGTCCATTCCAAAGACAACTATAAGGGAGTTACTAGAACAAGCCTGGGAGGTGGTACATTTCTGGGCTTATGCAGTTTACTGACTGGCTGTGAAAGTTTTAAAGAAGCTCTTGAAATGGCTTCCAAAGGTGACAGCACCCATGCTGATAAATTGGTCTGTTATATTTATGGAGGAGATTATGAAAGATTTGGCTTTCCAGGGTGGGCTGTAGCATCTAGTTTTGGAAACATGATTTATAAGGAGAAGAGAGAATCCGTTAGTAAAGAAGATCTAGCGAGAACTACTTTAGTTACTGGGACCAATAACATTGGTTCTATAGCAAGAAAGTGTGCTGATAATGAGAAAATAGAGTTGTCTTTGTTGGAAACTTTCTACGTGTCAATACGCTATCTATGAAACTTTTGGCATATGTATTGGATTATTGGTCCAAAGGCCAGTTGAAGGCGTTGTTTCTAGAACATGAGGGATACTTTGGAGCAGTTGGTGCTCTCCTGGGGCTGCCAAATTTCAGCTAAAGCATCGAAGTCACTATGTCAGTAATGCCATCCAAGTGGAACTGAAAATGGGAAGGATTATTATTGCATTATTTAAATTGATGGGAACCAAAGGACAGGGAGGGGAAGCGATGTTGCTGTTCATTTTTAAATGTCAAAATGGTAAGCTGCTGAATGTTGCCATATTAAAGTGAGATCTTGGTAACATGAAGCATTTCCTAATGAAATGCTTTAGGAATTTTGGTCTTACTCTTCTCTGTATATAGCCAGTATTAAATCCTTTTGATGCAATACAACCTCTGACTGAGCTTCGCAAAAACATTTTCATTTATTTTTAAGTAGTCAGCATTACAATACTGTTTGCTCAAGTAAAAATCTTGAAGTCCTCAGATATTTAGTTTGTGAAAATAATTCATTCTGAATGTATGTTACAAGGGTCTCTTTTACCCATCTTTTGGCTACTTTTCACACCCTGTACTGAAAATTGACCATGACAACCAAAGTGTCTTTGAAAGGTTCCATTTGCACCTGATGATATAAAATTTCAGGCATTTAGAACCATTGAAGCTTTCGTAATGCATTTTCTTAAAGTATGTTTCTATGGTTCTTTGACAGACTCCCCCCCCCCCAGTAGATTTCAAACTATTTTCAAATACCAGAGTGTAATTAAAATATATAGCGATTTGTGAAACTATAGCTACATAGCAGCTTAAGCTCTGACAGTGTATTTTATAAAACTACTCTAATTACGGTTAGTTGGTACAATAGAGCATTGTTCATGGAGTAAAAAATCATTATGCTTAATACGTTTAAAGATATAAGATCTAAAATTTTATCATTTGATAACTTGATTGGTGACCTGCTTAATATAGGTACAGTAGAGAGATAAAATGGTATGAGATCGAAGTACATCATTCAAGTTTGGTGTATTTCCTCTGCTACATTCCTTTCAGACCAGAGCTCAGTCACTCATTTTTATGATGTTTGAACCAACAAGGCAAAAAACTTTGCATTCTGTTATGTGAAAAAAAAAAACCTCCTTAACCTTTGAGTGTTTTGTTAAGCTGGAAGATTTAGTTATTTCTGAAGTTTTGTGGGATTCAGAGGAAATATTGCAGAATCATAAAAGGATCAGTGTTTTGTACATTCTGGCAATAAAAGCATTATAATTCCAAAAACAAAAAAAACAAAAACAAAAACGAATGCTTGGTAGTCCTCCATTTCACTGAAATTTCAGTTTTTCCCCTCGAGTATTATGCTAAGTTTTGCTGAGTATGTTATTCTTGTTCTTAATCCTATCTCCTTTGAGTTCTGGAATGTCATATTCCAAGTCCTTCAATCTTTTAGTGTAGAAGCTGATAAATTCTGTATTATCGTGATTGTATTTCCAATATGCTTGAATTGTTTCTTTCTGGCTGCTTGTAATATTTTTTCTTGACCTGATAACTCTGGAATTTGGCTGCAACATTCTTAGGCGTTTTCCTTTCGGGATCTCTTTCAGGAGGCAATTCAATACAGTCTACATATGTGTGGTTTTGCTAAAAACTTCCATAATAGTCATGTTGTGAAAGACTATCTATATTTCCCTCCATCCTATTAAAGCCTCCATCATTAATTCTATTCTTGCTTTTGATCTGATCATTCCACAAAAGAGTTTACTTCTAATTAGACCCCTCCTCACATTTGCTATCCCTTCTATAATTCCCCAGACCCGATTTATTCACTTCTCTCCTACTTTCCTGTAGTATAAGAAATATTTTAACACTACATTGAGTGTGCATGTTATTCCCTTCTTAAGTCAAATGTGATGAGAGTAAGCTTCACGTCTTCCCTCTCACCTCCCACTTTTCCCCTCAATTGGAAGTTTTTTCTTGCCTTTTTTCTTAAATTTATTTATTTAACTTTTAACATGCATTTTCACAAAATTTTGGGCTCCAAGTTTTCTCCCCTTTTGTCCCCTTCCCCCACCTCAAAACACCGAGCATTCTAATTGCCCCTATCACCAATCTGCTCTCTCCTCTATCATACCTCTCTGCCCTTGTCTCCATCCTCTCCTCTGTCCTGTAGGGCCAAATAACATTCTATACCCCTTTACCTGTATTTTTTGTTTCCTAGTGGCAAGAACAGTACTCAAAAGTTGTTCCTAAAACTTTGAGTTCCAACTTCTCTTCCTCCCTCCCTCCCCACCCCTTCCCTTTGGAAGGCAAGCAATTCCATAGAGGCTACATCTGTGTAGTTTTCCAAATGACTTCCATAATAGTCGTGTTGTGTAAGACTAACTCTATTTCCCTCCATCCTATCCTGTCCCCCATTACTTCTCTTCTCTCTTTTGATCCTGTCCCTTCCCATGAGTGTTGACCTCAAATTGCTCCCTCCTCCCCATGCCCTCCCTTCCATCATCCCCCCCACCCTGCTTATCCCCTTATCCCCCACTTTCCTGTATTGTAAGATAGGTTTTCATACCAAGATGAGTGTGCATTTTATTCCTTCCTTTAGTGGAATGTGATGAGAGTAAACTTCATGTTTTTCTCTCCCCTCCCCTCTTTATCCCTCCACTAATAAGTCTTTTGCTTGCCTCTTTTATGAGAGATCATTTGTCCCATTCCATTTCTCCCTTTCTCCTCCCAATATATTTCTCTCTCACTGCTTGATTTCATTTTTGTAAGATATGATCCCATCCTCTTCAATTCACTCTGTGCACTCTGTCTCTATGTGTGTGTGCGTGTGCGTGTGTATGTGTGTGTGTGTAATCCCACCCAGTACCCAGATACTGAATAGTTTCAAGAGTTACAAATATTGTCTTTCCATGTAGGAATGTAAACAGTTCAACTTTAGTAATTCTCTTAGGACTTCTCTTTGCTGTTTACCTTTTCATGCTTCTCTTCATCCTTGTGTTTGAAAGTCAAATTTTCTTCTCAGCTCTGGTCTTTTCATCAAGAATGCTTGAAAGTCCTCTATTTCATTGAAAGACCATTTTTCCCCCTTAAGTATTATACTCAGTTTTGCTGGGTAGGTGATTCTTGGTTTTAGTCCTAGTTCCTTGGACTTCTGGAATATGGTATTCCACATCCCCTTCCATCCCTTAATGTAGAAGCTGCTAGATCTTGTGTTATCCTGATTGTATTTCCACAATACTTGAATTGTTTCTTTCTAGCTGCTTGCAATATTTTCTCCTTGACCTGGGAACTCTGGAATTTGGCCACAATGTTTCTAGGAGTTTCTCTTTTTCAATCTCTTTCAGGCAGTGATCAGTGGATTCCTTGAATACTTATTTTGCCCTCTGGTTCTAGAATCTCAGGGCAGTTTTCCTTGATCATTTCATGAAAGATGATGTCTAGGCTCTTTTTTGGATCATGCCTTTCAGGTAGGCCCATCATTTTTAAATTGTCTCTCCTGGATCTATTTTCCAAGTCAGTTGTTTTTCCAATGAGATATTTCACATTATCTTCCATTTTTTCATTCTTTTGGTTTTGTTTTGTGATTTCTTGGTTTCTCATAAAGTCATTGGCCTCCATCTGTTCCATTCTAATTTTGAAAGAACTATTTTCTTCAGTGAGCTTTTGAACCTCCTTTTCCATTTGGCTCATTCTGCTTTTGAAAGCATTCTTCTCCTCATTGGCTTTTTGAACCTCTTTTGCCAATTGAGTTAGCCTATTTTTCAGGGTGTTATTTTCTTCAGCATTTTTTTGGGTCTCCTTTAGCAGGGTGTTTACTTGTTTTTCATGCTTTACTTGCATGTCTCTCATTTGTCTTCCCAGTTTTTCCTCCACCTCTCTAACTTGATTTTCAAAATCCTTTTTGAGCTCTTCCATGGCCTGAGCCCATTGAGTGGGCTGGGATACAGAAGCCTTGACTTCTGTGTCTTTCCCTGAGGGTAAGCATTGTTGTTCCTCATCCAAAAGGAAGGGAGGAAATACCTGTTCACCAAGAAAGTAACCTTCTATGGTCTTATTTTCTTTTCCCTTTTCTGGGCATTTTCCCAGCCAGTGACTTGAGTTCTGAGTATTCTCTTCACACCCACTTCGCCTCCAGATCCGCCCAGCCAGCTCTTGGGGTCTGAGATTCAAATGTTGTTTCCCAGCCTCAGGGCTTTGAGTGGGGGCAGGGCTGCTATTCAGTGTGAGATTAAGTTCAGATGCTCAAGTGGGAGCAGGGCCACCACACGGGCTCACTTCCCTCAGGGGGTTTATGCAGAGACCTTCAACAATGGATCCAGGCTCCTGCCTGTTTGGGGAACCCCAGTCTGCTGCTGCCTCCCACGGGGGTGTGATTTATGGGGCACTCCACTCCCCTCTCAGCAAGCCGAGAAGACCCTGTCACCAACCTTTGGGGCCCATGGGTGGAGGGACGTGCGCGGCTGCTGGAGATTCTGTCCCTGAAGCCTGCTGGGATCTGTTCCTCTCGGTGCCAAGTGGCCAAGGCTGGGTTGGGCTCGGCTCTGGGTCCGGGGTGCGAGGGACCTTTTGTGAGAGGTTTTCAGGGCTCTCTGGAACAGAAATCTCGTCTGCTCCATTGTTCTGTGGCTTCTGCTGCTCCAGAATTTGTTGGGAGCTCTTTTTTACGGATATTTTATGGGCTGTGTGTTCAGAGTTAGCATATGTGTGTCTTTCCACTCTGCCATCTTGGCTCTGCCCCCCTTAAATTCTTTTTCTAAAATATTGTTATTTAAGTATTGTAGCCCTCTTCTGTTAATCTGGGATACACACACACACACACACACACACACACACACACACACACACCCCTTCACACTCACATATACATATACACATAAATGAAAACATATATAAGCAAATATTTAAATTTATTACCTACATGTATAATACATATATGTGTGTTTGTATGCGTGTATTGCTATTTATTTTATGTAAATTATAAAATTTACTGGCATACAATTGGACACAATAGCTCCTAATAACTGCTCTAATTTCCTTTGCATTGGTGGTGAATTTACCCTTTTCGTTATTGACATGAGTAAATTTTTTCTTCCTTTTTAAAAAAATGACATCAGCTAGTGGTATATGTATTATTATTTTCCATAAAAGAACTCCAAGTTTTATTTATTTTTTCACTGCTTTTTTCTTCAGTTTTATTAGTCACTTTTTGATTTTCAGGATTTCCAGTTTGGTGTTTTGCCAGGCCTAGAGGCCTGAGGGCTACCTGAGTCTTACCTTACCTCTATCGCAGGTCTTCAGCTGGCCAAACCGGATAAAAGTATGAGAGAAGAGACTTTCCTGAGTCGAACAAGGGTTAAGCTTTATTCAGGGTCCTGGTTACAAGTGCAGGGGGAATTCTTCCTTAGGAGGGAGAGAGAAAATCTCCCAAGGAGGCAAAGATCTTATAATAAGAGATTGGAAGCAGAAGTGTAAGTGGGGAGAGAGGGGGAGGGGAGAGCGAAGAGCGGGAAAAGGGAGCCTTCTGTCCTGTCAGGGCCCCTCCGCGCTAAGAGAGCCTTCAGGCTTTCCTGATCCTAATTAAGCTCTCCGGCCGCATAGTTTGCACCTGAATACCATGCCTGTTAGATAACAATAGGTGTGCCCAGATCCGGGACAGTCTCGAGGGCGGGGAGAGCTCTCTCCCATCACGTTTCTCACTGGAAGAGGCGGAAATACACGAGATAGCTCGGTTCACCTCGATTCCCAGTCGTTTCCTGGGGGGTCTCGTGAGAACTCTAAGATTTAGAAGTTCCCACCTTTACTCGCCCGAGACTGTCCACATGGAATTGAGCTTCCATCCCCAGCAGTGTTTAACTATGAGTTTTTAATTTGTCCTTTTTCTAGTTTTATTTTTTACTTGCATGCCTAATTCATTTTTCTGTTCTTTATTTTGTTGATGTATGCATTCAGGGGTACATAGTTTCCCTTACAAAATATGCATTATCTAATTTATACATATAAATCCGCCTCCTCCCCCTTTATAGTCAACAGAGTAATGCATTAGGAAAAGCACTGAATATGATCCATAAAATCTGAATATGAATCCTACCTTGAAAAACTTGCTGGCTGTGTAACTCTCGATAAATTATATTACCTCTTAGGGAATAGATGTTTCATTTACTGCCAAATGAATAAACTGGATTGTATTCAGTAATTTTCAGGTTCTCATCTAAAAAAACCAATCTATTATCATGCATTTTTAATATAATTATATACTTGTTGAATTGAACTGAATATATATCAATTGCACTAGGTTTCTAAACAAGGGCACAGTATTTTTTTGGAGGGACAGCTTTATTGGAAGGGGACCTGGCCAGGTAACTCGTGGGAGAAAACACAGTACCTTCTAAAATTCTTCTTCAAAACGAAATCAAATTCAATCTTTCTATTTATCACAGAACGAAATATGCAACTAAAACTATTCTGTAAAGAAAACCATAAAGGAAAAAAAAGTCAAGCTTTCTCTGAGTGTGAGAAAAGCACCCTCTTCTCTAAACAGCACGTGACTGTTCCTTGCTAGGCTAGGAGGGCTTCTGCAAACCTAAAGCCCTGCTCATAGTTAAGACATGGATACGATCCAACCCAGATCAAAATGTACAAGTCGGGGTCACTTGAAATAAGACAACTTCTGTAAACTCTACAACTGATCACTTGGTCATAGTCTAACGTGAAAAAAGAAAGTTTACCCCTAAGAGAATTCCTCCCTGATGTCCTGAGCCACACACCGCTGAAAAGATAGCAAGTTACTGGTTGACTTCAACCCTTCTTGATTTTTCCCCTTTGATAAAATTTTTTAATGTGAATTATAGCAGGTTTCTGCAGTGGGACTCCAATCTGTGCTCCCAAATGGATGCAGATGAGCCAATAGACTTATCAGGAACAGACTCTTTCATAGGTAAATTACTCTTCCTGGTTGGAGCGAATACAGTCCTACTCTGTCCCAGCTGAGTCATTATCTCAGGTACATAATTCAACAAGAATTCAATTATTTTATCAGCAATGCAGAAGCTGATAGAAGGACCCTAATCACTTAACCGGAAAATCAGTTCTAAGTGAAGCTTATCAGATCTTTCTCATGTGAAAGGTTTTGTTCCCTTGATTTCCACTTTCTCCTCTCAACAGTGCCAGTTCCTTTACCATTCTGGTGAAATAAAGAAACAAACAAATAAATAAACAAATGGATAAATAAATAAATACAACAGGGATAGCATCAACTTGTGCCAATTTCCCAGTTAAAAAGACCCTCTGAGGAATTCATCTGACATTTCTTCCCTAAAGTCCATAGGAGGAATTTCCCATAGAAAATTATGTTTCCTTCTGCATTTTTCGGACCAGCGTCCCATTGAAAGCCCAAGGATGTGCCTAACACTGAAAATACACATTTCTTTCTAAATCATCCATTCGGAGCACTAATGCAGAGCCTTCTTCCTAGGTGTCGGATCGTTAATGCACAGGCAGAGCTGTTTTAAGAATTCCATATAAACTTGTGTATCTTTATGAGCTAGAAATCACCTTGGGAACAAGGGATATCTTCAAAAAGCTTAGAAATAAATTTCCTCATTTGTTGGCTATTGCCACTAGAGCATACATCATTACACTCATTTCATAAAAAAATTTCATGAGGATCTTTTCCCTAAATGACCACTCCAAGTAAGTAACACAGTCATATAATGAGACTTTTCTATTTCTGTTCTATACTGGGTTTAAATCTATGAACAGAGCCTCTCAAGGCTCCGACACGGTCACTTGCTTAGTTTGGGGTATTTAATGATTTTCAGAGTGGAAAATCCAAGTTGAGGCTTGGGGCTTAATTCCTGTGTGGAGGTAGAGAAACCAGAGACAGCCTGTTATACGTCAGCTGTTTTCAGAACTTGAGTGTTGCTATTAAAGGGATCCTTCAACCAGCCAACTTCCCCTGTTTGTACGTGAGGGCTTCCATCACTCCTTGATTTTGCACATTTTCCCATAACCTCCTCTGCCAGCATCATAGTCCTTTCGATACTCATATCGTACCTGGCCCCTAGATCATCCTCGTCCATATTGTCGCCCTCTTTGAAGCCCGTGTCCCAGTCTGTTCAGATAATGCTATCATCCAGGTGGATCCCATTAATGTAGAACACGGCATTTTCAGCATCTGCTCTGGAGTAATATTCCACAAAGCTGGAATGTGGAACCCACATGCTGTTTTCTTCACTTTATCTAAGAACATGATAATTTTCTTGATGCTTTTGCCAAAGAGCTGATAGATCTGCTCCTCGGTGGTGTAAAAAGACAGGTTCCCAACGTACAGGGTACAGTTTTTCTTTAATAATTTCTCTTGGTCCTTCTTGTCACCCCGAAATTGCTGGTCGCGGTACTGGCCCAGCTGCACGTAGGAGTCGCTGTTCAGTGCTCTCAGGAGTCCGCCCCACATGGCAGGGGCTCTGGTCCAGGGTGGCAGCGAATAGGGCACAGTATTTTTTTAAAGGAAACTCATGCTTTTCCAGTTCACATAGATGGGAACAGTTAAAAGTATTAGAAAAGACATCTATTAATTCTTAAATTAAATTTTTGAAAATTTAATAATTTCAATAATATAGAATAATTTATTAATTGCCTCTTATTCCCTAGTATTTCCGATCCCTATCTTCACCTTTCTGAATACAGTAGTGTTTGTCCAAGTGTTATGAATACCCTAGTTAAAATCTGGCCTTAGACACTTACTATCTGTTTGACCCTGAGTAAGACACTAAAATCCTCTCTATCTCAATTGCTTTAACTGTAAAATGGAGATAGTAACAGAAGCTACCTAGCATGATCTTTGTGAGGATCAAATATGTAATTTTTGCAAAGCTCTTAAAACAGTGTCTAGGACATACAAGTAGCAAGTGTGTAAGGCTGGGTTTTAATGTCAGGTCTTCCTCACTCAGGATGAAATGTAGCAGGAACTCTCCCTTTCCATTTAGAGATTGACATACCTGATCACTGAAGCTGTTTCTAATTCTAAAGTTCTGATTCTGTGACCCACAGAGAAAAAAAATAAATTCACTAGGGGTGGTGATGCTGGGACAAGGAATATAAACTGAAAATGATAGTACATGGTGGGGTATAAAGGTTTCAGAAGAAGCAGCAACTGAGTTGAGCTTTGAAGGAATACTAAGGGCTGACTCTTATGCAACATCTTCATGTTGTAAAGCATTTTTGAGACAAAAATTCATTTCATCTACTGAAATACCCTGAGGTAGAAACCAAAGGTTTATTGTAATTCATTCATTCATTTGTTTGTTTCAAGTTAAGGAAATTAAAGTGGACATAAGTTAATTCCATCATTCACATTTACTCCTCTAATGATTATCAGGGATAGAATTCAAGCCTACCTGTATACTCATAAACTTTTCATTAACCTATCAAATCTTTTTTGAGGAAAATGAATTCTGGTTAGTTAAATTTAATTGAACCCTCATTTAAGTGGATTTTGCCTGTACCTAAATTATATTTATTAATTATGTTTCTCTCTCTCTCTCTCTTTCTCTCTGTCTCTCTCTTCCCCTTTATCTACCTTGCACTATACTTCTTTTTTTCCTATTAACAAGTAATTCATTATTGATTTCCTACCTTGGACCATTTATTTTGAAGGTGGTTGCCTAGGCATAACATTGTAATGAAAATTAGGATAAAAATTGAAAACATCAGGAAAAAATTACCTTGACTCAACACCTCTAGGTATATGTTAAAAGATCATAAAAATCATGAAAAAAAATTATCTAGTCATCAAATTAAGTAAGTCTATACTCCTCTTCATTGAAAGAAATTACAATGGAGTAAATTGGGACTGGGTATATCAGAAAGAAGGGAATACATCCTGGATAAATAAAGGTAGAATGGCAAAGAAAATAAAGACTTAAGAACTTGCAAAGATAATGGCCAAAACTTCCCTCCAACTTGTTCCATTCACATAACTTTGAATTTGCCAGATGTTTTCAATGATGCTTCAGTTGAAATTGCTGAAGTGCTTTAAAAAAATTCACCCTTTCCTACAAAGGTCAACACATACATGCATACATACTGTGTGTATGTGTTCTGAAATAGCCAAAATACTCTCTCCTCTGTGCCATAATGTCTTCTCTTCATATCTATCTCTGACCTCAGCATAATTGTGGCTACAATTCCTTTTGAAGCATGCAAAGTACCATTTATTTGTTTTAATAGGTTGAAAGCTAGTTATAGTACTTTTCAAATTTGTTGTTGTTGTTGTTTACATTGCATATTATCTACATGTACCCCTGCATTTCCAGCCTTTGGGGAATTTCGTTTTCTCTTGAACTTTTATTTTTATTTAATTTGTTTTTGAAAGTCTTTAATACCATAATTGATTCTTTGACTAAAGGAAGGGGCTGGCAGGTGGTGCAGTGGATAGAGCACCACTGGAGGTGTCAGGAGGACCTGAGTTCAAATCTCACTTCAGGCACTTGACACTCACTAGCTGCGTGACCTTGGGCAAGTCACTTAAGTCTAATTGCCTCATGCTGGGTAATCTCCAGTCATCTTGATGAATATCCGGTCACTGGATTCAGATGGCTCTGCAGGAGAAGTGGGGCTGTTGACCTGCACAGTCCTCCTTCACTCAAAGAAAGTCAAATACAAGTCGTGTCATTATTTCTCTGATGGCATGATCTTCCGTAGCAACGAAGGACGAACACACACACATGCTAAAGGAAATTGCTATTTTTAGAAAAATATTTCCCGAAAACTTATCTTCAGTATCCATATTTTACTAATCTTTAAAAAATTATCCTTCGAAAGTTTAATATTTTTTGATCTTTCAATGGCTGCATTCAATGCGACTGTATTTTTTTTTATTGCAGCTCTCTGCAGAAATTGCATAATTATATTATAAGCATTTTTTAGAAAAAAAAGATTTTGCCCACTTGCCTATCCAATTTTCTATTAAAAGGTTTACTCTAATAAAACTTTGATTAAAACACATTAAATTTAATGGACTTTTTAGGTGTCATCACCTCTATAATTATTTTACATTTTTGAAAGTGAAACTATCAACGGATAGTAACTGAGTGGCAAGGGCAGTGAGAAAGACGTTTAATTTTAGAGAATGTTCCATGAAAAGAATTATATTAACAAAACCTGGCATCTCCTGATTAAGCAGTTGAAAATGAACATGTCTATTAACAAAATTATGTTTTCTATAATTACCTGCAGATGAGTTAATATTAACAGGGAACTGACAATGTAATATAATTGATGAATTTATGTCTGCTATATTCTTTCAAAATTATTAAGATTCTTCTGTCTATAAATCCCTTATTCTAAATATATGGTGATTGAAAATAATGGTATTGAATTCCTTTTATTGCGACTCCTGATGAATTTAACAAAGCAGATAATGAGTTGTATCATCTTCATTCTCTATTATGGTGCAATCTTCATGGGGAATTTTAACTTCGCTGCTAACACATGTAGCCATCTGATCTAGCAGCTCATGTACTATTTTCTCTGCCATATATCCCCTTTGGATTTGTACTATGTATCTACCATAGTCCTGGACTAGAAAGGAACTTAACAGCCAAGAGAAAAACCATCCTCTTACATACCTGTATGACTCAGCTCTTAATTGTTCATTTGCTGGATGGGATTGAATAGTTCATACTGGTCTCCATGATCTTGACTTATTACATTGTTATTTCAACCTTCTGCATTACATGGTAATTGTGACCTGTCAAGGATGTCTTATGTTGATTGTGCTTGCTTGGAAAGAGGTGGCATTTTGTCATTCTTTTGGCCAACTGTTCATGGTCCTCCATGCTACTTTTAATGGTCCTAAACAGATTGAATATTATATGTGTGATGTGAAGTCTCTCCTGAAATTTCTTTGTGTAAATACACGTACTGCCAGAAAATTAGTTCTTGCAAAATTCTGGAGTGTTTACCAAGGTTATCTTTATGATTTTGTTAGTATGTTGCATTGTCATAATATATAATATTAAAAATATTTAGCAGAGCTTTAATACAAAACCTTCTCCACCTGCAACTCCCACATCATGGAAGTTGTCCTGATCTTTGTGTTCTAATTTGCATTTATAGAGTCCCACCTAGCGCCAGTATTACTGATTAGGAGAAAAAAATATTTTATCGTGTAGTTACACCCCTACTGAATCGTCTCATTGTCATATCGTACAATGCCAAAATGAAGAGTGACATGCAGAGTATTTGGAAGCAAAAAAGATCTGCACAATACATAGAGAAGAGAATACATAATATGAAAGACACATATATTCCTACATATACAATTACATTAATACACATAACCAACATAACAAATATGCATACACATATACATATGTGTGTGTGCAAGTATATACACATTGTTGTTAATCTTTCTTTTTTCAAGAAGATCAGTGACATTATGGTTGATGTCTTGACTTGTGAGTAAATTAGACTTAAGTGAGACAGTTACACAAAGTCATCAGACACACTCTTCTTGAATCATTGAAATCCAGTGGCAGGACAAAATTCAAGATGACTACTAATGGCTCGGGATGCAATAAATGACCTTGCTCTCTTCGATGCCTGTACAAGCTCTATGTGATCCACTCACATATTTCAGCTGCCTTCCTGGCCACTGGAAAAAAATGTTCTCATCTTCCCATTCCTCTGGACAAAATCACCACATGATTGGGGCAGACATCCGCTAACTCATCAACAGATTTGTGGGCTGCTAGTCAACCTCAATTTTGTTTCCCCTGTTTGCAAAGGTGATTTGAAAGAGTGTGTCCACTGCAAGTTAAATCTTTTTGGTGTCACAGGTGAGAGCTGAGTGAAGGCACATGCCAAAAATGTATGGGCAGCCCAGTGTGTAACGGGACGAGTTAGAGCTGACCCCTATCCATTTCATGACGCCACACTGAGAGCCTGCCTAGATAACCTAGGGGCTTGTCAGTAGCGGTGGAACTAGATGGATTTCAGGAGGAAGGGTCTCGTCTTTGTTTGCAACGTGGCAGTTCTTTGTCTTGACTCCGGATGTCCAGTGGAGAAGACACCCATATAAGGAAAGGTGATAGGTGATAGGTTCAACGTGAAAGGTGATAGGTGATAGGTTCCACGTAAGGCTTAGGAATGTACGTAGTTAAGACTATATATGCATGTGATTTAGAGGAATTAAACGGAGTCTTCACCACCTTTGTCTCCCGCCCCATTTCATTACTCACGAGATCAAGGCCTCTTGCCGGACAAGAGCCTTGGGTCGGGGTCAGGGGTTCCCGTAAATGGTCTAGGGGACCCCAACATTCTAGAGCCCATTTCGCGGGGCAGAAAAAGAAAAAGAAAAGAAAAAATCCACGGAACACAGCACTGGGCCAAAAGCGTAGTCCTTTAGCGGGGGAGAAGACGTACCTGTGTGCCCTGGGGTGCCTCAGACTGACCAATCTGAGAAGAATTCGGTGCACTCAGCCTCAGGAAGAAAAGGAAGACATCAGTTTTGTGAGTAACCTGCTTTGGGAGCAGTGAAGTAAGACTAATCTTACTCTGGGGCTAGTTGAATCAGTAGAGACTGCCGATAGAGAAACTTTTGTTAAGATAATTTACAGATCAGCTAAGACACAGGCGGTCGTCATTCAAAATAAAGTGATCAGGGAGTTCTTAAACGAAGTAGAAAGAATTTGTCCCTGGACAAAGCAGAGACCTCCGGTCTCTATAAGCTTGTGGAAAGTTGTAGGGGAACAGTTAACTAACTATGACTCCGAAAATCCTGGGGATCTGGAGCTAACAAGTTTCTTTATGTATAATATAGTAAAAGCGGCCCTTCAGGTTGCAGATGGCTGTTGTGATCGGCAACCCAGGCAATTCCCAGCCTCCACACAAACAACGCCTTCCGTTTCACCAGATTCCTCCCCTGAACCATCCCGTCCGAGTTCTCCCAGTCCACCTTCAATTTATCCTAATTTAGGACAGCTTCAGGAGCAGAGTCAGAGGGAGGAGGAGAAAGAAAGAATGCAACAGGAGATAGATGAGCTAAAGAGTAGATTACGGGACTTAGAAGTGGAAAAGAAAAAATCGGTTAAGTTCAAAGGGGAAGTGAACGTTCCCGCCAAACGGGAGGACCCTGAAACAAAGAAAAGAGCAAAAGTGAGTGGGAAACAAAGGGAATTGGCATGGTCTCCAGGGAGAGAGAGTGCAAGGGAGACACCTAGTGGACAGGTAGAGACATTGCAAAAGGAAAAAATTCTGGTTAAAGGAATAGAGATATCTGATGGACAAATAGAGGTATTACAGAAAAAGAATTTTTTGAAGGAATATGAGGAAACCCCTAGTGAATATTTTTCTCCATTACAACAGGCGATAAGGAAATTACAAAAGGAAGGTAAAGACGAGGTTCTAGAGTATCTTGGCTTTCAAAATGTTTTCCCTGTATTAGAAACACCTAGAAATGATAATAATCCAGCACAAAGGACACACTGTATGGTATCTCCATATCTGTTAAAAGAGCTCAAAAGAGCCATAACAGACTATGGACTTAAATCACCATTTGTTAAAGTCAGGATTAAAGTATTGTCCTCACATATACTTACTCCCAATGATTGGAAGCTTGTTATGAGGGCCATCCTCACGCCAGGAGAGATAGTAGTATGGTTAGGGATGTTTTCTGAAGAATGTAGATTAATGGCAGTACGCCATAATCCTGATAACCCTCAAAATGTTCAAAGATATTATGAGATGCTATTCGTTGGTGGACAGTATAGCACAGATAGGGCACAAATTCAGCACCCTGTGGAATTATATGAGCGGCTAGCACAACGTGTAGAGAGGGCTTATGACAAGTTGCCAGTTAAAGGAGAAAGTAAAACTTCATTGAGTGCTTTAAAGCAAAAACCCGATGAGCCTTTTTTTGACTTTTGTGCAAGAGTTCAAGATGCTGTGACAAAGATCATGGGGGAAGTAGAAGGGACTGTAGTTGTAATCAAGGATATCTTGAGAAACAGTTGTAATACAGACTGCAAAAAGGCCATGATAGGATTGAAAAGGGATGCTGGGGTGGAAGAAATGTTACAAAGATGTGAGATAGTGGGTAGTGAGGTCTATGCTGCACAAGTTCGAGCCCAGGCATATCATGAAAATAGGCCGACTAAAAAACCAGACAAAAAATGCTTTCAAGGTGGCAAGTTTGGGCATTTCAAAAAGGATTGAAAAGTAAGGCCGACACAAAGTGGGGGAGCCAGACCCAAGACACCTTGCCCAAAATGTAGAAAACCGGGACATTGGGCATCAGAATGTCGTAGTGGCCTGCCTCAGCAATATTTAAACACCCTAACGGGCCTCTCCCCAGCCCAGGAACAAAGGGGAGGATTGGACTTTCTACCGCCCTCTGCCGACCAATGGCAGGACAATCCCAATGCCAGCACAATGGCACTACGCCAGAGATATCAGGAATTGGCAGAAATGCGTCCTTTCAAATAGAGGACCTACATAGTGCTGGATATTTTTCTATTAATCCAATGACTACAGTCATGGTTCCCATACAGGAAAAAATCAAGCTCAAACCAGATAGCATAGGAATACTGTTAGCACCCGCAGCTCATGAATATACAGGCATGATACCCATAATACATATGTTTCCACCTGATATGGAATTTCAATATATTCCAATGATGAATACTACTAATATGGAGAGTTTATTAGATGCAGGACAAAAAATAGCAATGTTATTACTATTTCCAAAAATAGCAGATTCTCAAGTATTCTTGACACAGCAAATTACTCTGGAGAGGCCACAACTTACAGTCATTATAGAAGGGAGGAGATGTACAGGCCTCATGGACACTGGGGCTGATCGTACAGTCTTTCCCTTAGAGCAGTGGAATTCTGCCTGGCCTTTAGGGCAAGCACAAAATTTATATGGTATAGGGGGTGTTCAGGCAGCGGTCGAAGCAAAACGGCCATTGAGATGGGAATTTGAAGGAAAAACAGGAAAGGTTTGGCCACATGTATTACCAGGACTCCCAATCATTTTATGGGGTCGAGATCTGTTGTCACAAATAGGCCTTACCATATCTACAATAGAAAACTTTTAGTGGGGCTCCCTGGAATGGCTGCACAACCCATACCTGTTCCACAATTACAATGGATCAATGATGAGCCAATTTGGGTTGACCAGTGGGCCTTGACTGATGATAAAATAGCAGCCTTAAAGGAGATTGTCAAAGAACAACTTAGTTTAGGACATATAGAGGAATCTTTCAGTGCTTGGAATTCACCTGTGTTTGCTATTAAAAAGAGATCAGACAAATGGAGAATGTTAACAGACCTAAGAAAAGTTAATGCATCCATGCTTACTCTGGGTTCATTACAACCAGGACTTCCTTCACCAAATATGGTACCAAAAGATTATAAAATATGGGTTATAGACATTAAAGATTGTTTTTACAGCTTTCCCATTCATCCTTTGGATCGGCAGAGATTTGCTTTCTCCATACCTTCCATTAATTTGCAGGAACCCTATATGAGGTATCAATGGAAAGTACTGCCACAAGGTATGAAGAATAGTCCTACATTGTGCCAATGGTATGTGCATAACGTACTTCAATCCATGAGAGAGAAATATAAAGAGGCCATAATAATACATTACCTGGATGATATTTTGGCAGCACATAGAGATGGTGAACTGCTAGAAAAAATGTTACAGGAAGGGATACAAACTCTTAGCAAGCATGGGCTACAGGTAGCACCAGAAAAAATACAGAAGGCACTACCAATTGATTACTTAGGGTATAAGTTATCAGATAGAGAGATTCAAGTTAAGTTTCCAAATTTTGATACACAAAAGGTCAAAACTCTGAATGATTTCCAAAAACTGATAGGAGAGATTCAGTGATGCAGGCCAAGGCTTGGTATCTCTACCTCTGCATTAGCACCACTATATGAATTATTGAAAGGCTCTCCTGACCTTAATTCAAGTAGGGATTGGACCCCTGAAGCTCTTAAATGTATTAAGAATATTCAAAATACTCTCATACAACAAACCACTCAAAGATATGACAAGGGAGAGAAAATAAATTTAACTATACTTTTCACTCCAAACTTACCAACTGGGGTTTTACATCAGCAGTTAGGAATCCTTGAGTGGATTCATTTACCACAAGTAAAGAACAGAACATGTTCTCCTTATACAATGCTAGTGGCTAAGGTTATTTGGAAAGGCATACAGAGAGCACGAGCTCTTAGTGGTATGGATCCTGCAAGTATTTTTACTTCTTATACCTCTCAACAATTGGAAAAATGTTTTATGGAAGATGCAGATTGGCAAATTATAATTGGACAGGATTATCATTATGGCAATCCTGTGCCATTTGCTGATCAACTCACTGCATGGCCATGGTCTTGGTCAGACAAGCATTCTGAGTCGCCTGTAGTAGGGATCAATGTTTTTACAGATGCCACAAAACATCAACGAGCATCTTTATACATACCATCTGAAAAGAGGTTACAAGTGTTTGAGACATCATTTGCCTCTGCTCAACAAAATGAACTGTTTGCTGTGCTTCAAGCTCTTATAATTGATGTCCCTATTAATATTATCTCAGATAGTAAGTATGTATCAGGGTTAATACCCAATTTAGAGACTGCCTATATTCTCACACGTCAGGATTCTATCACACATCTTACCTTAGAAACACAAAAGGCTATTAGAGGTACATTTAATAAATTCCATGTTTTGCATATTTGATCACATTTTAATTTACCAGGCCCCTTGACTGAAGGCAATGCAATTGCTGATGAAGCCTTGCAAGTTTTTCATGTGGAGTCATCTCCAATATTAGCTCATTCTAAATTTCATTTGTCTGCACGATCTCTTAGACATTTATTTGGCATAACAGAAAGGGAAGCAAGGCAGATTGTAAAGGCGTGCACCCAATGTGCTCCGTTTCTCTCACCACCACCTATACACCCAAAAAATCCTATAGGTGACTGCCCAAATGATATTTGGCAGATGGATGTCACTCTCTATTCGTCATTTGGACGTTCTCAATATATACATGTATGTGTAGATACTTTTTCAGGCTTTCTTATGGCAACTGCTCGCTGTGGTGAAGCAGTCAAAGATGTGACAACTCACTTGCTAGCATGTTTTGCTAATCATGGAGTGCCAAAATGTTTAAAAACAGATAATGGCCCAGCCTATATGTCAGCTACATTTAAAAAATTCTGCTATGAATTTTCCATCTATCATGTTACTGGCATTCCTTATAACCCTACAGGTCAAGCCATTGTTGAAAGGGCAAATCGTTCCCTCAAGGTTTACTTGCAAAAACAAAAAGGGGGAATTACACAAGGCCCTCAGGCATCTCTCAATTTAGCCTTATATACATTAAATTATTTAAAATTCGATGATAAGAATCTTTCAGCAGCCATGAAATATGCTATTGCTATAAAAACATCAAAAGGAACTTCACTTGTAGAAAAAACACAAATAGAGAATGAAGGAAAACAGGCCATGTGGCGTGATGCAGAAGGACTATGGCATGGTCCAGGAAAAATAATCATATGAGGAAAGGGTTATGCTTGTGTTTCCACAGGAAAAGATAAAGAACAGTGGGTACCAGTATGCAGGCTTCAGCTGATAGAAGAGAGAGACAAAGGGAAGAAAATCACAGGGCAAGAGACTGAGAGCAGCAAAGCGGAGAAAGAAGCTGGAAGAATAAATAAGAAGTCTTTGTCTTCAAAATGAGGAAGTTGATTCTGTTTCTCTTAGTGACTCTTGGGGTCGGAGAAAGTCCAACTCTGACCCAGGAGACAAGTGGGGATGCACATCACTGGGCGTTCATCCCGAATCCTCCGTGGGTGAGGGCCATAAGATGGGGTGAAAAGATACCAACACTAGTATTACATGGCAGTTTATCACTCATGTTTAGGGGTACAGGTTTTGAATCTATAGGTAAATCAAATAGTTCACAGCCAAGGATGAACTTTACTGGATTGATCGCAGGACTACCACTCTGTCTTCAAAAGAAGGTTGTTGGACGATGGACTGGTACTACATGGGTTTTTAATAATGTAGTGGCCAATACGACATGGTGTGCAAATATAACTCTGGGACATGAGACTTTAGCTTATCGAGGGGACTCTAGACTTTTTCGCCAATGGACTTGGGTCATTGAGGGACAAGATATGGATAAAAAATGAGAAATAGGTTTGAGACATAGACCAAATTGTACAAAAATGAATGGGGCGCAAGACACGGGACAAAAACGAGAAGTGATTTCTAGATCTGGACCACAATGTAGCAAGAGAAATGATCCTTATGTCTCCATTTATCGTAATTATTCAGGTTTTGTATCATTTGAAGATTGTCAGTCACATCAATGTCAACAGACTGTGTTATTCTTAGAGCATTATAATGAGAGTCTTACCTCATGTCACAACCTATCACATTTTAGGCCAGATCGCTATGTCTCAGAATATCCTAGTCCTAGATATGTTACTAACAAGGATTCTGATACAGCAGGGATTGAACGGGTGATTGCCGCTATTGGGGGGCAGACAGTACAAAGTTTTGTAGGACCATTTATTGTTGTAAGACCAAATGGTAAAATAACTACAAACCATATTAGTCTTACGGCGCGAGTGTGTTTAGGATCATCTCATGCCTTTATGTGGGATCGTGCAAGTCAGTCTACACTCGTGCCACATATGAATATGACAGGGATATTCAATTTAACTTGTCCTAATTGTTCGGTACATGAATGCATGGGGCCACAATTTGATAAAGGAAGGCTTTACATCATTGCTAGGCCAAAGTATGCACTCACAGTAGTGAAAACACAAGGATGGTATCGCACTCCGGCTGACAATATTATGTCAGTATTATATCAAAAGATAACAAGTATGATGCGATTCAAAAGATGTATCTCATGTGTAGTGTTAGGTATAACCTTATTAGTTGAGCTAATTGTTAGTTCTACTGCTCTCGCAATGTCTGTTTCTAACACACAGAATAGTGTCCAGGAAGCAAATGCTCTTCATGATCTCATGTGCAACGTCTCAGAAGGATTTCAACGTCAGGCTCAAATGGATAAGGAATTTTACAATGCTATTCGTGCTTTACAGAAAGCAGTACTGTTCTTGGGACATGAAGTTGCATATCTAGAAATACAATCAAAGCTGCAATGTGATTATAGGTACAATACTTTTTGTCTTACTCCAAAACAATATGATGCAACTGAAATGGCATGGGAAAAGATTTGGGCTCAATTACAAGGTGTAATTAGTGATAATATGACCTTAGAGCTCCAGCAATTGATTCAATTGGCAGAAAAGATCAATCAAGCTTCCCATGAGGACCTACTTCCACATAAAACTGCTCAAAATATCTTAGATTTTTTCCAACATGCTGATCCCTGGCACTCATTAAAAACTTGGCTAATTTCATTAGGATCAGGAGTATTAACGTTGCTTATATTAGTTGCTATTATACCAATATTATTAAAACGGATATTGTTAACAATCCGTAATTCCCTCTTCTCCACTAAACATACCATGTTGGCTATGAAAGAACAACTGTACCAAAACAAAAAGGGGGAGTTGTAATGGGACGAGTTAGAGCCGACCCCTATCCATTTCAAGACACCACACTGAGAGCCTGCCTAGATAACCTAGGGGCTTGTCAGTAGGGGTGGAACTAGATGGATTTCAGGAGGAAGGGTCTCGTCTTAGTTTGCAACGTGGCAGTTCTTTGTCCTGGCTCCGGATGTCCAGTGGAGAAGACACCCATATAAGGAAAGGTGATAGGTGATAGGTTCAACGTGAAAGGTTATAGGTGATAGGTTCCACGTAAGGCTTAGGAATGTACGTAGTTAAGACTACATATGCATGTGATTTAGAGGAATTAAACGGAGTCTTCACCACCTTTGTCTCCTGCCCCATTTCATTACTCACGAGATCAAGGCCTCTTGCCGGACAAGAGCCTTGGGTCGGGGTCAGGGGTTCCCGTAAAAGGTCTAGGGGACCCCAACACCAGTGGAGAGAAAATCCTACTCGCAATTCCAGGGCAGAGAAAAAGTGCTTTTAGTTGCTCACACACCAGAAGGCACGCCAGGAAAGGAGTGCAGTCCTCTCCCTTGATTGCACCCTCTTGGAGGAACAAAGACCTTACAGGTACCTAGAGATCTCTCACAGAGCAGCTGCATGAAACCTCTGAAGGTTAGGGGGTATACCTTTCACTTGACAAAGGACTCAAAAGTCAAGCACTTCGTTGGGAAAATGCCCCAAAAGAGAAAAAAAAATAAGACTACCAAACGTTACTTTCTTGGTGAAAAAGGTATTTTCTTCCATACTTTCAGAAGAGGAAGAGCAAAATTTACAATCAGAAGAAGACAGCAAAGGCAAGGCTTCTGCATGGAAAGCCTCCAAAATCTTTTCGATGGTCTCATGCCATAGAGACCTCAAACAGGATTTTGAAAATTAAGTAAGGGAGGTGGAGGAAAAATTGGGAAGGGAAATGATAGCAATGAAAGAAAATCATGAAAAGCCATTCAACATCTTGCTAGAGGAGACCCCAAAAAATGCTGAAAAAAATAACACCTTTGAAAATAGACTAACCCAAATGACTAAAGAGGCTCAGAAAGCCAATGAGGAGAAGAATGCTTTGAAAAACAGAATTAGTCAAATGGAAAAGGAGGTTCAAAATCTCCCTGAAGAAAATAGTTCTTTCAAAATTAGAATGGAACAAATGGAAGCTAATGATTTTTTGAGAAACCAATACATTATAAAACAAAAGAAAAATGAAAAAAATAGAAAACTATGCAAAATATCACTCTGGAAAAACAACTGACCTGTAAATTAGATCCAGGAGAAATTATTTGAACATTATTGGTCTACCTGAAAATCACGGTGAAACAAAGACCCTAGACTCCATCTTCCAAGAAATTATCAAGAAAAGGTGCCTTAATATTCTAGAACCAGAGGGCAAAATAGAAATGGAAAGAATTCACCAATAACCTCCTGAAAGAGTTTTCATAAGGCAAACTCCTAGGAATATTGTAGACAAATTCCAGAATTTCCAGGTCAAGGGTTACATATTTCAAGCAGCCAGAAAAAAAACAATTGAAATATTGTGGAAATACAATCAGGATAACACCGAATTAACGAGTTTCTATACTAAGGTATTGAAGGGCTTGGAATATGATATTCCAGCGGTAAAAGGCGATAGGATTAAAACCAAGAATCACCTCCCCAGCAAAACTGAGTATAATACATCAGGGGAAAAATAAAATTTCAGTGAAATAGAGGACTACCAAGCATTCTTGTTGAAAAGACCAGAGCTGTATAAAAAACTTGACTTTCAAATACAAGAATCAAGAGAAACATGAAAAGGTAAACAAGAAAGAGAAGCGTTCAGGAACTCATTAACGTTAAACTGTTTACATTCCTACATGAGACCTTTTTCAGATTTAGAATAGTAAAAGGGAATATGCATACACACACACACACACATATATATACACACAGTTATACACACACAATACATATGTATATATATGTGTGTGTGTGTGTGTACGTAGATACACACACATAAATACATAAAAACGTACACACATGAATACATATGAATGCACGTGAGTAAGTGTCTTTGGGAATGTAGGTATGTGTATATTATGTATGTGTAGGCATGTATATGTACATGGGTGTATGTGTTTACACATATATGTATATATTTATGCATATATGCACATACACATGTATACGCATATATGCACATAGATACACATATGTACCTATGTATATATGCTTGTATATATAAGTATACATTAATATGCATGTGTGTGTGTGTGTACAAATACACGGCACTGGGTGAGCTCAATACGAAGGGAGAATACCTAAAAAATAAAATTTACTGTTGACTGGAAGGTACTAGGCTTATGAGAAAGGAAGATGTAGAATGCAGGACATCATCTGAAATGACACAAGAAAGAGCTTCTACAATGGAGTGGAAGAGGGGCAGATGAAAGGAAATAAGTGAGCCTTTCTCTCATGGGATTTAGCATAAAGATGAAATAACACACACTTACTTGGATATTGAAATCTGTTTTACCCTGCAGGAAGGGATGGGTAAGGGGGATAAGAGAGGGAAGATAATTGAAGTGACAGCAAATTGAGGAAAGGGATAATTAGAAGCAAACATTATTCTGGGAGGACAGGTCAAAGGTGAAAATGGAATAAATGGAGGGCAGGATAGGACAGATGGAAATGTGGTTACTCTTTTACAATCTAACAATTATACAAGTGTTTTGCATGGCTACACATGCATAACCTATATTAAAGTGCTTGTTTTTTCAATGAGGGTGATTGGGGAGGGAGGAAGAGAGAGAATATAGAACTCAAAGCGTTATTAATGATGTTAAAAAATTTAGCATGCTATTGGAAAATAAGATGTACAGACAATGGGGTATAAAAATCTATTTTATCCAACAGGAAAATAGGGAGAAGTAGGATGGAAGAAGGGGCAGTAATGTGTCCAGCCTAATGCTGTGGGCTGCCGGGTCCTCTTACCTATCTCACGTCTTCGGTGGCCAGCCGGATAAACATATGAGAGAAAAGACCTCCAGAGTCAGACAGAGGTGTAGGCTTTATTCCGGATACAAGTTGCATATCAGCATGCAGGGCAAGTTCTCCCCATGGGAGCTCCCTTTCCTTCCCAAGGATAAAAGACAAAAAAAAGTGAATGTTGAGAACTGAAAAATAAATAAATTATATATTAAAAATGAAGTGTCGTGGTGAGCTGCAGCAGGTTCACTAACAAATATGAGCTGTGTACACAGAAAATTTTTTAAAACAACATGTTGTATGGTCACTAACAAGCGGGACAATCATAATAGAATTTTTAGAAGAAATGACATGAGATGAAGCTTGAAAGTGATTAGGGAATGCAAAAGTTTGAATTAAAGAGACAGCATTCTAGAAGAAGAGGAAAGGCAGTGAGGGGAGCATTGTACACAGGAATGGAAACATTATGTTAAGACCGACTCTGTTATACTTAGCTGATCTGAGCAATGCTATTATCTAAGACAGTTCCTGAAGACTCATGATAGAATATGCTCTTCTTCACATCCAGACAAAGGACTGTGTAGTATTAATGCAGATAGAAGCATGCTATTTTCTCTTTTTTCTTTGTTATGGTTTTTCCCCTTTTGTTCTCATTCTTCTTTAACAACATGATTAACGTAGAAATACTTTTAATACTATCATGCATGTATGGCTTCTATCAGTTTAGAGGCCATCTTGGGGAGGGAGGGAAACTTAGAATTCAAAATCTTATAAAGTAAATATTGAAAGCTAAAAATAAAAAGTACTATCAAAAAAAGAAAAAAGCTATGCAGATTAAAATTGGGACAAGTGGAATTTTATATGTATAGGAATTCAGTTTTTCTAGAACATTGTGAAAGAGATGGGAAATGTGCTACAATCAGAAAATGTATGTTATAACGAGGTTATCAAAATTATAAAAAAACAATTGTGGGAGTTTTTATTTAGGTCCTAGAAGCAACAGAGAAATCTTGAAACTTCTTAGGCAATGGTGTAACATAGGTCAATTATGCAGATGTTTTAGCATATATCTTCGTGAAAGAAATTCTAATATCAGTATGTCAGTTAGGAAGAGATTGTAATAATTTGAGTGTGATGTGATAAAGACTTCAACTACTATGATTGTCATGGGAGTAGAAAGTAGGTGGTGGATACAAGAGATAGAGTGGTGGTAAAATTAACAAAACATGAAAAATAGGGAGCTAATGAATTTCATTTTTGAGGTATTCAATTTGATATCCAAGTGTTAGAAACTTGTGGAGAATCTAAGATGTGGTTTCTGATATGAGATTTGAGCTCAGAAGCAGGAAGAGGGTTAAATGTATAAATCTGAAGATCTTCTTAATGTGGACAATCATCAAAGCCAAGAATGCTGAAGGTATTAATCAAGAGGAGGATATAGAGAAAAGTAGTTTCAGGACAGGAGCCTGTGATAGACATAATGGACACACATTACTTAAGACAGTGAAGAGTTAGTCAGGCAGGTAGGAGGAGAACAAAGAGGAATGTCATGAAAGCAAAGGGAAGATGTAATACTCAGACTGAGTCAGTAATCACAACTGTCAAAAGATACAGAAGAGGAGAGAGAGAGAGAGAGAGAGAGAGAGAGAGAGAGAGAGAGAGAGAGAGAGAGAGAGAGGAAAGAGAGAGAGGGAGACAGAGAAGACAGAGACAGAGAAAAAGAGACAGAGAACATGAAGTGAATATGAAGTCCTTACTGTATAAAATCCTGTTTTCTGGCCTTTAAAGTTTCGAATATACCCCCTCTCTACTTATTGCTTTACATATACTTTCACATAATTTTTGAAATAATATTTCTGGCTTCCTTATTTTTCCTTGAGGACTACCCTTTATTTTTAGAATCTGGCCATATTTCATGGCTGTCTACTATGCTAAGAATGTGCTTTCTCCTCCTTGCCTCCTTCTCAAGTATCAGCTAAAATCTCACCTTCTATATGAAGCCTTGTCATTCCTCTTTTATTTTAGTGCCTTCACTCTGACATTATCTTCCATTTGCTGTTTATATATGCAATATGTATGTGCATCTTGTCCCCAAATCCTTCAGACTGCACGCACCTTGAGAACAAGATCTGTTTTTTTAAAATTACACACACACACACACACACACACACACACACACACACACATATATATATATATATATCATGCTTAACATAATACTGTCACATAGTGGGTGTTCAATAAATCCTGGTTATTTTGACATGTTGACTATGTGTCAGGCAAAATGCTAATTGTTGAGGATTCACATTCAAACAAAAAAAATAATCTCATGCCCCAAAGAGTTTATATTCTAATGGGGAAGCAGAACATGTAATGGAGAGGGTTCATGGCTTCGAAATGGCCAGAAAAGTACTTGGGGGGACACTTTAATACAAGTTTAATAATAAGAACCCCAACATACACAGGGGGACCTGCTATCACAAGTTCTTAGATCTGCGTTCATAAAAGGAAAGGCAACTTTTGAGTTGTTAAAAATCACTTTAATCTAGCATATGTATAATTTCTTTAACCAAGCACATAGATCATTCATCTAGTTCAGGGGAGACAGCACACTGAACTTCAAAGAAAATGCAGAGAAATAGAAGATCAACTGGCATGGCTTCCTCCGCCTGAATTCAACAAACAGGACCAACTGCCTGACCATAGTTACCAGACATGGAGGCATCAGCATCTGGGTTTTCAAAGCCAGAGAAGTCCGTTAAAAGCTTCCCAGAGTCCTTATCTGGTCAAGCAAACACTTCCAGTCAGTAAACCTTACAATAAAATCACAGCTAAGAATATTTATACCTTTTTTAGAGCAAAGGACGATCATAACACTTGAGAACCAGTGTTCCATTAACAAAAGGCATAGGCTTTCCCACAAATCTTCCCTAATTAAACTTCCCTTAATGGGCAGGCACATTATTGGATGGGGAAGATCTTTAATCACCTTAAAATAATTAACCATACAAATACATATACTGGTTCTAGTTAAGGAAACTCTTGTTTCTGTATTTTGCTACTTGTAAATACTCTTGATTGATCAAGGCGACATTCAACTAGAGGCACTTGATTATACTAAAACAAAAACAGCAAAGGATCCTATTTTGGTTGCCATTGCAGCAAGATAAGGGGAAAGATTACCTATAAGTCCAGTTTCACAAATCATGAGCTCAAATTTTCATTGGGAAGGTTTCCGAGTGTACGTTGAGTTTGGGGGAAAAAAGGATAAGAAGGAGAACTGAGAAAATAACATTGTTTTTTTATTTTTTTTAAGTTTATTTATTTATTTGTAGATTTCGACATTCATTTTCACAAAATTTTGAGTTCCAAGTTTTCTCCCCATCTCTCCACTCCGCCCATTCCATAATGCTTTGCATTCTGATTACCCCTTCCCTCAAGATGCGCTCCCTTCCATCACACTCCACCTTTCCTTTATCCCTATCTTCTCTCTTTTCTTGTTGGACGAGATTGATTTCTATACCCTATTACTTGTATTTTTTATTTACCAGTTGTATGTAAAAACAATTCTCAACATTCATTCTAATACTTTGAATTCCAACTTCTCTCCCTTCCTCCCTCCCCTCCCATCCCCACTGAAGGGAGATGAACTGGACCCACAAAATCCCTCACCCTTCATTGAAATGAGTAATCTAATTTAATAATTAAGATTTTAAGATTAAAGGGGGAGAAACTTAGAGAATGAGTTCCTCTAACTCTCACTTTGTGTTTAGTCAAGATGGAAACATTGCCTCAGAAAAAAGGAGACAATTTCTTGGCCCTACCTGTCAAAGTGGATCATTATATGTACTTGTGCTTTACTGGTATTCCTATACCATTTTAGAAGTAATTATCATATTATATTTTTGTAAAACTTTGGTCAGCAAAATCATTTTTTCAAGCACAACTCTGACCACTATTGGAAGTTTGAAACTGGGGATAAATACCTTAGTCTCCAAGTTTCATAGATACATCTCTAAAATATAAAGTTTTAGAAAAACTTTTAGACCAAACAAATAGAGGACGTCCTCTATCAGGAGCTCACTATGATTATGTAATTATATTCCTGTTGAAGAAGCTGGATGGTGCAGTAGCGAGAATGCCAGGCCTGGAATCAGGAACACTCATCTTCCTGTGTTCAAATCTCGCCTCAGATACTTACTAGTTGTGTGACTCTGGGCAAGTCATCTAACCTTGTTGGTCTCAGTTTCCTTATCTGGAAAATGACTGAACAACAAAAAAATGGTGTATGTGTGTGTGTGTGCCTGTGTGTGTTTGTGTGTGTGTGTGTGTGTGTGAGAGAGAGAGAGAGAGAGAGAGAGAGAGAGAGAGAGAGAGAGAGAGAGAGAGAGAGAGAGAGAGAGAGATGAGAAGAGTATAAAGACCATCAGATAGATATGGACAGAAGGGCAGAGTCAGACTGAGGAGAAAAAGAGGACATGTGAGTGTGTCTGATGGAAAGAAAAAAAAAAGCACTTTTTTTCTGTAGGATCAGTGAGGACTTCATGACGAAATTGACGATTAAGATGAACACTAATTTCATTTTTCATTCTAAGAGTAAAGAGTCTGGCAAACAAAGCCATGGTACTTAAAAACTGATATTTATGTGAGTACTGTAATTTTCCTGAAAAGTGGAGTATTTTGGGTGTCAAAAAATTTCTGCATTTTGTAAAGAATAAGTAGCTAGTGGATTCAGTTTTCATCCTAATCCTAAAGAAAGACAATGCCAAAGAATGTTCAAAGTACTGAACAACTGTGTTTATTTCACATGTCATCGAGATTAGGTTTAAGAATATGCAAACTTGCTTTTAATAATATGTGAACTAAGAACTACCAGAAGAGCAGGCTCATTTTGAGAGAGGCAGAGGAACTAGAGTTCAAATTGTCAATATTTGCCGGATTGTACAGAAAACAAGGGATTTCCAGGGGGCAAGTCTACTTCTGCTTCACTGACTACATTGAAGTCTATGTGTGGATCATAGCAAAATGTATCAAGTGCTCAAAGAGGTAGGAGTACCAAAGCATTTTATTTCTCTCTTTAGGAACCAGTATGTGGATCAAGAAGCAACTAAGTATGGAACAAATGATTGATTTAAGATTGGGAAAGAAGTACGACTAGGCTATATATTGTCACTTTATTTATTTAGATTTAATATGCATCATATATCATGTGAAATGACAGACTGGATGAACCAAAAGCTGTGATTAAGATTACTTGGAAAAATATCAGCAATCCCAGATATGCCATTGCGATGGCAGAAATTGGGGAAGAATTTTTAAAAAAATCTCTTGATGAAGGAGAAAGAGGAGAGTGTAAGAGCTGACTTGAAACTTAACATTAAAAAAAATGGCCAAACGTCATGGCAACCAGTTCCATCACTTCCTTGCAAATGGATGCAATAAAAGCGGAGACAGTGTCTGATATTATATTTTCTTGTTCAAAGATTACTCCTGTCAAATGCACACTCAGATACTGAGGGGAAATACAGATCTATTATTTTTCAGCTGCCATATCTATCAACCTACAAAATCTATCTGTGGGCAAGTGGACATTGCAGGTACCTTCTATGTTTCTGTTACATGAATGGGTTCAATTGAATAATAAGGGTGAAGGAGTCTAATATATTACTGAAATATACTTAAATATATGCATGCTGTTTTACCCAATAAACCACAAACTGCTCAAAGGCAATGATTATTTAATTTTTGGCTATATCCTCAGCATCTTGAATGGAGTCTGTTACTTTTTAAATTTTATTTTCTCATTTTGAAATAGAGCCAAAATTACATTGGTATATAGAACTCCTGAAGAAGCTTTTTTTTTGGAGGGGCAAATGAATCGAAGTTCACACAGCTAGTATGCATCTGAGGTCATTCTGAATTCAGGTCTTCCTGACTCCAGGGATGGTGCTCTATCCCCCGCATCACCTTGATGCCACCTGATAAAGGCATCTTACCTCCAATGAGGAAAAGTACTTGCTTTGTAATAGGGCAGTGTTCCACGGGGCATCAAAAGATTAAGCTTTTTATTATAGTGACACTGGCAATCTCTGCTAAAGTCTGAACTTCACCTGAGATCTTCCTGACTCTGAGGTAATGACTGCATCACGTCATTTTTACTCCCTTGTGTAGACTTGTCTGGTAGATCCAGGTGTTTAATAAATGCTCGATTGAACAACTGACTTGTTGACTAATCCTGAAATTTGTATTTGTATTTTGATATTTTGCTTTTCTAAGTTGCTTGGAAATGTTTGCAGGAGAACAAGTCTCAAGGGTGCTTCACAAACCTTTAAAATCACTTTTGTATGTGATTTCACAGAAAGCAGTCAATGGACTAAATATTTTGCATGGAGTCAATAATGTGGAAAATCCATTTGCCTTCTGAGCTCCAGAAAAGAAGGGAACACTCCTCTCTCCTTAGAATAAATTGAAGTTGCCTGGAAAAAATTACCTTCTGCCACCCCATCTGTTGATAATAGTAGACCATCCTTTTGGGAGACCAAAATAATCCATATTTGCCAGTAATGCTTGACCAGACGTCAGTCTTCTCTTCTTGGTACCAGGTAGGTTTTGAATGGGATTACATCTCCTGCGAATGAATTTGTCTTGTTGTGTTGCGATATAATGTAAGTTTTCTTGTATGCACTTGTACTCATTGATTGTAGGACTTTATTGTCCCTAATAACATCACTCATCAAATTTTTAACAATATTTATTCAATACTTTTACATACACAAGATAAATAAGTAAAAAAAGGAAGTCTTTGAAAGTTATTTTTTCCCTACAAAAGCAATAGTTTTATTATATGAGATAACCTAGATTCCTACTTCCCCATTTCAGATACTCATATGCTCTTATGTCATGTGCTTACCATTCTTCAGTGAAATTTTTTATTAATTCCTCCCACCCAAGAATATGCTTGAGCTTAAATATCTTCAATAGTAAGGATATGGAACATTATTCCTTAAGGCTAGGTTTAAAGAAAAAGGTTCTTGGTATGAAGAACTTTAGTTGAGGCATTTCTAGAATCATAAAGATGGTGGAAAAATCTCTTTCTCTTTTTCCTTTTGAGTCATTTCACTATCACAAGCATTTGTGGGCTAGATAGGGTACAGCCAAGGAATACATTACAAAGCAAATAAATAAAACCGTGAAAAGCAAGAAGTTTGAATCTTGAATCTAACCATTAACCCTTAATAGCAATATGGCAAACGACAAAGCATTTTAATGCTTTGAATTTCAGATTCAAATTTGAATCCCCGCTAAACTACTGAATGGCTCAGTGAGTGTCTTTGAAAATATCATTTTATCCCTATAATTATTTAGCTTCAAAAGGAGGCTTTGATAATTGAATGATGATATATTTGTAGCTTAAACAAATACTTAAAATCTTCGAAGTAAATCTTTTCATCTTACAGATGAAGAAACAAAAACACAGAGAAGTTAGTGGTCACATGGTAGGGAGAAGAGTGGATTTGAACTCAGGTCTTGTAATTCCCAATTCAGAGAGATCAGTATGATCTCTCTTGTAAGTCATCCTGCCTCTAAAGTCCCTTTGTTGTTGATGGTCAATTGTGTGAGTAAGGTCAGATTCTTCATGGTCTTCTTTGTGTTTTGTTTTGTTTTGTTTTGTTGGCAATGATACTGGATTGTTCTGCCATTTGCTTTCACAGTTCATTTTACAAAAGAAGGAACTGAGACAAACAAGGTCAGGAGTAGAGAACCTGTGGCCTGAAGGCCACATGTCGTCCTCTCGGTTCTCAAGTGCAGTCATCTGACTTAATTCAAACGTCACACAACAAATCCCTTTAGTGAAATGATTTGTTTTGTTAAACTTGGTCTTAATCAAAAGGCTGCACCCAAGCACCTAGAAGGCCATGTGTGGACTCAAAGCTGCAGGTTTCTCCCCACCACTGAACAAGGTTAAGTGACTTGTCAGAGTCATACAGCTAATAAGTGTCTGAAGATGAATTCCAAACCAGGTACATACGTCTTCCTGCATCCAGGCCTGGAATTCTATCCACTGTGCCACCTCACTGTCCCAATGTACCTTACAGCTCTACATCTTAGAACAATATTTCCTTTTCTTAGAAAAGATTTCCTTTTCCTCACACTTGTCAAACACAGCTCTTATGTAGGTAGTTCAGGTTAAGATTCTTTACCTTTGGAGTTTAAATCTGCTCTCAGAGAAGAACAGTACATGTTTTGCATTGCATTGTGTTTTTGGGTAACTATAGGGTTAGCTTAGATAAGCAAAGCTCTGGGAAAATTAATGTATGAAGTAGCTGAAATTATTGTTCTTTCCTCTTGGGTCATTCTCCATCCATTGTTGTTGTTGAATGTTACAATCTACTTATTTGAGTTAAAATCAAGAGTAAAGGAACATTCCTATCTGGACTACTGGGGGAAAATAAATATATAGATTTATAGATGGATGGATAGATAGATTATGGACAGATGAATGGATAGATTAAGAGATAAGAATGATATATTAATGAATCTATGAAAATACGATGGAAGGATGGATAGATTAAAATGTACTACAGATAGAGATATGGTATAGATAGATTAACTAACAAACATAAAGGACTGGGATCAATACTAACTCCAGAGAACAGATGATAAAACAGATGCCTCCCTTCTCTCTGCAGAAAAGTGTCACACTAGAAATAGTGAATATGGTTGATTCAGCTTGATTATTTTCCAAAAGTAGTGCTTCTGTAGTTTTTCCCATCCCCACCTTCAAATCATAAGAAACAAGAATAATAAGAAATACTTTCATCCTTTTTGGAAGAGAGTACTGGTCCTACATATCTAATTAATCTACTGAATCATTCATTGGATCAATCAAGGTCAGCTCATCTGTGTTTTATTTTATTTTTTAGTAATAATATTTAAACAGTGATAAAGCTTTTTTTAGATTAGATAGGATTCATGTTAGGATGCCTATTAAAATACCTTATTTATGTACATGACAATGTTTTCTTAATTTACAATGCAGATCTGGCCAGGAGGGGGATAGGAAATTTTTTTTTCCATAGTGAGAGAGATGGAAAACAGTGAATTGAGAACTGCCTGTGACTGAACATTGACGTGAATCGATAAATTTAAAAAAACAAATTGAGGTAATTGCAAAAGTTAAAAGTTAGCTACAGAAGAAAGAGAAGCATAAGATTTAACCCACTTGATCTGAAAAATTTAAATTATAGAACATAGAATCTTTCTTCACGAAGGAGAAAAACCTGAAAATCACTATGATTTAATTTTCTCAAAGTTATGTTTGGAGAATCCATATTCCATCAGGTTTGGTGAAGCTAGAAAGCTCTGGCCAACATGGTAAACTCTACAAAAGGATCAGCCGTACTGTGTTTGAGAAGGTTTAGGATAAGTTGTGTTGATGCTATGGTGATAGATCATTTTCAGCCACAGTAACAGAGAATTTTGTCTTCTTAAGTGAAGAAAAATTGCTGCTCAAAAAGTTTGCAAAGATACGCAAAGAACTATGGGATACCATTATTATTATTTTGAAGAAGGCTTTGCTTTACTTTTATGCTTCTCTCCTCCTCCTCCTCTTCCTTGCCTCCCTTATCCAATACCAAATATCATGACTAGATTGGTTTGCTTGTTTTGACTGGACTTTGCTTGTCATTTGCACCATCCCATCACAGAAAAAAATGTAGGTAGGGTTACTTACCCTTATAATAATAATTTTATATTATGACAATTAACTATGCTTTTCCTTATTAAAATTTTATATATAAATAGATAGATAGAGTATAGAGATATATAGGTAATTATTTAAGATATATTTATATCATTTTAAGTTATGACCTTGAAAGTGTAGATGCAAATGGATTTATTTCCCTTGTAAAAGTATTAGTAAACAGATATTTATTTAATTTATTTTTAATTATGTGACTTAAAATTGGGCACTTTAGTTTAAAACTTTACAATCAGTGTGACAATTTAAAAAATCTTATATGTTTTAAAATTATCTCAAAGAGGGTTTTATGCACTATAAATACAACTGATACCAATGATGAGTTGTCCTATTCCACACAATTTCAGATTAATTAATAATCTACTTTATATTTGTCACCTCCTCTAACTACATGAAAAATCAGAACAATGTCACAGAATTTGTTCTCTTGGGACTTTTCATGACCAAAGAGATGAGGACAATATATTTTGGGTTTTTCTTGCTCTGTTATTTTACAATCTTCCTTGGTAACTTCATCATCTTCATCACTACCACAGGTAGCCATCTGATTCAGCAACCCATGTACTATTTTTTTGTGTCACTTGGCCCTCACAGATCCCGCCTATACTTCCACCATCATTCCTACACTGATCAGAGATTTAGCTGCAGAAAGCAAAAACATCTCATTTTCAGCTTTTTGCTGCTCACTGCCTGGGAGGTGTTGAATGGTCTTTGATCGCTATGTTGCCATCTGTAAACCTTTGCACTACACAGTCCTTGGGAACCGGTGCCAATGTAATATGCTGATATTGACTTCTTGTACAGTGGCCTTTTGACATTCCATTGCCCAGATATTCATGGTCCGTTGGTTACCTTTCTGTGGCCGTAATCAGACTGACCACTGCATATGTGATGCGAAGCCCCTCCTGAAGCTGATCTGCACCTACATGCATGTTGTTAATATCTTCATCATTGCTAACACTGCCATGGTTTGCTTGGTTGGTTATCTTATCCTTGCACAGTCATAATGTATAATCTTCATATGCACTTGGGAGAGGGTAGGCGCAGAGCTCTCTCCACCTTTGACTCCCACATTATGGTTGTAGTCCTGTTCTTTCTGCCCTTTGTCTATACCTACACAACACCTCCCAGGGACAACAATAGTGAGATAGAATGCTCTGTGTTATATGCTGTGATTGCATCTATGCTGTAACCTTTTATCTACACTCTAAGAAATACAGAAATGAAGAATGCTCTGCACAAGCTCTGGTACCGCCAAATATAATGGAATCAAAATAAAACATGTAGCAATCAACTCGGTCTATTTCTTGAGCCCATGGTGTCAAAATCTGTTTTCAAGTTTCCCACTTTTCTGGCATGAGCAGTACTTAACAATGATCCCAATGAAGACCGTTAAAAAGCTGTGGATTCATCTTGTCTAAATTACTAATGTTTGCATAACCCAGTAGCAAGAACAAGTGTGTGTGTATATACTTGTGTATGTTTATATGTTTGTATGTATATATGCATACACTCTAACATATATACACATAAATAGACTCAGTTTATACAAATTAAATATTTATTGTATTAAGTAAATAATATCTCAAGTTGGCAAGTATAAAAGAAACTGACATCTAATTTCTTGTTAACCTGTGAAACCCTTTAAGGTTTAAAGTGAATTGATACTTTATGAGATAATAAAATTATTAAATGTGGGCAAAAACAATTGAATCTTTGAGTACTCTGTGAGAATGTCCATGATGGCAGTGGGAAATGGGTTTGTAATCATAATTTAATAACCATAGAGGAAGTAGGGACACATAGCACAGAAATACAGAGGCAAATAATGAAAGGCATACTGAATCAGACAGAATGGAAACATGGGATTGGATGCTGAAGGAAAGCAAGTAGCAATGTGGGAGATGGTGGTTAAGGAGAGAGGCATCCATGTCTGAACAAGTTCTAAAGTGTTCCATAGTATCTACTTCATCTGCCCTCATGGCTTTTGAAACAAATTGTTTTTAGCAGTCTCTTCTGAGTGGAAGTGTTCCCATACTTGGAATAGATACCCCTAACCCCATCTCATGCATGAGCTTGAGTCACTTCAGGTACCTTCAACCTGGTTTAGCCTGTCTACTAATAGTTTTACTGGCATGCAGCCACTTCTCATGGTATAAGTTCTTGGAGCCACAGGTGAGAATGGCAAAGGTGAATGAGTAGCTCTGAAAAGGGTCTAGTTTTCCTATAATTCACCATATACCCTATTGGCTACTTATAAACTTACTATACTGTCAAGAAGAGAGAGGTATTCAGGGACACCAGAAGAAGATACAATTTTAAAACTTAAGGAAATCAAATTAAAATGACATAATGGCAAGTAAGAGGGTTAATATGTGTCATATATGGCAAGTCCTGGAGAAGGTTTTGTAAAATCAAAACAAATGTCAGAGATTGAAATTGTGATGCATAACTGGAGGTTATTTTCCTGCACCAAGATGACTGTCTTCTTGTGACTCAGTGTAAATGTCTTACAGAAGAGAATTGACATTGCATCTGGAGTCCTATGGAAATTTGAAAACGATATATAGTGGGAGATGGATGTTTTGCTTTGGGGATTTTGCTGAAGAGAAGGACCTCTTGTTTCCCTAGATGGGACTCTGAGTAGCCATTTGTCAAGAACCCCCCAACTATTCAGATGTTGGTGCTTCCCCATTCAATATATTATTTGTCAGATAGTTGGAGCCCTGTCTGTTGATCTTTGTACTAATTTCTCTGCCTGCATTTTTTCAGTTTGTATCTTCTCCACGTTCAACTTGTTGACTTTTCCTCTCAACCAGTGATATGTGTAATTATAGAAGGATTGCTAATTGCTAATTCCTTTGATGCTATCTTTCCTTTATAAAGCAGATAGACGAATCTGTGCCTGTAGGTCATCCTGAGAATGTTGGATGCTTGCTAATCCACCACTACATCACAAAAGATTGAGAATTGAAAAGGGACAACTTGAAAGAATGAAAAGAGCCACCACCATCACCATTATCAACACCCGATCTTACCCTAGACAAGTTATAAAAGGAAATGCAGTATTGTGACTTTATGAGCTATCAGAACCCACTGCTTTCTGATTTGTTCTATTTTTTAGATAGATTCAAAGATAGGCGTAGCTTTTCTTAAATTTCTTTTCTTTCTCTTTTCTCTTTCAGAGACACCCATTATCAAAAAAAAAACCCAAATAGAACACCAAGAAAGAGAAAAATTGAATACCAAAGTCAGAGAAAGAAATCTAACATTGCATGCAACATTTAACACCCATGGAAACTAAATTCCATAAAAAAGAGGAAAGTGCGCTCTCTTCTTTGGATCTAAGCCTGTACTTTCTAATTTCACAACATTCACTTTCAATGCTTGTAGTTCGATGTTCCTTCCATATAGATTATTATTATAATCACTACGAATACTATTTTCCTGTTGTTGCTGTTGCTGCTACTGCTTTGTTGTTGTTGGAAGAAGAAAGTGGAAGGGAAGGTGGAGGAGGAGGAGAAAGGAGAACAAGAGAAGGAAAAGGAGGAAACTTTTCCAGAAAATGATAAATTTACTTAAAACAAAACAAAAATACCATTTTACTCTTTACTGACTGCAGTAAAAATGAATGCTTTATCACTGCCTTATGCCTATTGCCTGGCAATATATTTCTCTTTACAAGGAAAGAGAAAGAAACATTTTGGCATAATTTGGTTTGAATATGTTGACACTTTCCCAAAAGCAACATCATGAGCCTCTCTGGGAAATATTGGCTAGTAGGTCAACTTAAAGAACAAGGTATGGCACAACCAGCCATATAAAGAGTGACAACTGTCTCATGGGGAAACAATTTCAGTCTTTATAGTCACCATGTCAACACCCATTGCCCATTTTCTACCCATAGAAACGTTTTTAACAATCATAGGATGATGGAATATATTCTGAATGAAACTTTTGCATAGATAATAAATTTCTTTCAAAAAAATCTACCATCAATTAAATTTCCTTCTGACTCATTTTGCTTTTTTAAAGATTATTTGTAAATATTAATATGCTATACCTGTGTATATAACACAAGGGCATTCTTTAGGTCACTCTGAAGAACTTTGTAATAAATTGTGAGACAGGGGCAGAGCAAAGATGGTGGAGTGAGAGCAATTAGTCACCTAAGCTCATAGACAAACTCTTTCCAATACATCTATAAAAAGAATCTGATGAAATTTTGGAGGTGCAGAATCTAATAGGAGACATACTGTGATAGATTCACAGATCAGGACAGACTGCAAGGTCGATGGAAAGGATCTGTTCCTCGGGGCATGAGCCCACAGCATCACATAGCCCTGCGCATCCACTACCGCTGAGCAAGACATCCTGGGGTGGCCTGAGACAGCTGCAGCATAGCAGAACTGCGGAGTGGCAGCCCAGGGTGGGAGACAAGCAGAACTGAGCGAGTGAGAGTCGTTGAGCAACAGGTTTCAGTTGAATCAGCTCCTGAGACTATCAGTCCGCAAATTAAACATCTGTAAGTCACCTACATGAATTTCTGGGAGCCAAAATGGTGGAATGATCGGTAAATGCTCTCTCGCCCTCCCCGTGTTGACCTCTGAAAGAACCATAAAATACTTCCACAGAAAAATCCTGAATCAGTGGGATCAGCTGATGGGGAAAATAGTCTTGTATAACCTGAGGCTAGGAAAATACCTAAGGGGGATTACTCTTAGTGTGGTAGAGGTGAACCAGAAGTACAGGAGCCCCGGGAGGGCAGGAATGTTGCAGTAGGACCCAAGCATGCCTCAGAGCTTCAGGGGAAATGGGAAGACATTAGAGCAGCCAGGATCACCCAACACTGAGTTTGCCTTTGATCTAGCACAGCTGAGATCTCCTGTGAGCACCCCACCCCTCCCCCACACTTAACAAGCTAGCCTCAGTACTGATTCTTGGAAACACACACAAAAAAGAAGAAAAGGCACCTGCCCTTACCCTTTTCACACCAGTCAAATCAACTCCAGATTCTCCAGCTTCTAACTGAAAGAACCAGAGGCCACAGCACACAAATCCTCACTATCATGAGCAAGAAGAAAAAAAGAAATCAGGAAAAACATAGAATATTTCTTTGGGGTCAAGGACCAAAACACAATTACCAAAGAGGTCAGTGTTGAGACTGTACTCCCATCTGAAACTTCAGAAGAGTCTATGAACTGCTCACAAGCACAAACAGCTCTCCTGAAACAGCTGAAGAAGGAAACAGAAGAAAAACTGGCCAATGATTTTAAACGTGTGAATAAAGAATTCCTTGAAGAGAACAAGCCTTTATGAAGGAAAATTGAATAAATGGAAAAGGAAGCACAAAACCTAACTGGGAAAACTGGACAAATGGAAAAAGGAGTACAAAAATTAACTGGAGAAAATAACTCATTAAAAGGAATAATTGAACACATGGAAAAGGAGATGCAAAAGTTAACTGAATAAAACAATTTGGTAAAAATTAGAATTGGGCAAGTGGGAACTAGTGATTCTATGAGATATTAAGAATCAGTCAAAATCTAAAGAATGAAAAGGTAAAAGAAAATGCAAAGTATCTAATTGGAAAAACAACTGACCTGGAAAATTGACCCAAGAGAGAAAATTTAAGAATCATAGGCCAACCAGAAAGCCATGATGAATAAAAGAGTCTGGAAAATATCTTCCAAGAAACCATTAAGGAAAACTGTCCAGAAGTGCTAGATCCAGAGGAAAAAATAGTCATCGAAAGAATCCACTGTTCACCACCCAAAAGGGATCCCAAACTAAAAATACCCAGAAATATTTTTGCAAAATTCCAAAACTATCAAGTGAAGGAGAAAATACTACAGGCAGCAGAAAGAAACCATTCAAATATTGAGGAACTACAGTCTGGAGCACACAGGACCTAGTAGTTTCTACATTAAAAGATCAAAGGAAGTGTAATATTATATACTGGAAGACAAAGGAGCTGAGACTACAACCAAGGATCAATTATCCAGCAAAGTTCAGCATAACATTTGAGGGAAGGAGATGGACATTCAATGAAATAAGGAATTTCCAGATCTTCCTGACAAAAAAGTACAGAACTCAATAGAAAAATTGATCTTCAAATGCAGATCTCAAGAGAGACTTTTAGGTAAACAGGGAAAAAGAAAAACTTGTTACTCAATTTGGCCATAATGTTTACCTCCCTATAAGAGATGATACTTGTCAATCTTGAGAATTGTACATCCATTATGAAATATAAAAGGCATATACATAGAGGGAACACATATAAAGTAAATGAGGGGCCCAAAGGGCTACAAAAATGTGCATGCCTTTTGACCCAGCATTATCACTACTAGGACTGTAACCTCAAGAGGTCATAAAAATGGGAAAGGGTCCCACATGTACAAAAATATTTATAGCAGCACTTTTTGTAGTTGCCAAAAACTGGAAATCAAGGGGATGCCCATCAATTGGGGAATGGCTGAATAAGTTGTGGTATTTCAGTTGTGGTAGTTCTTTTCAGCTCTGGTCTTTTCATCAAGAATGCTTGAAAGTCCTCTATTTCATTAAAAGACCAATTTTTCCCCTGAAGTATTATACTCAGTTTTGCTGGGTAGGTGATTCTTGGTTTTAGTCCTAGGTCCTTTCACTTCTGGAATATCCTATTCCATGTCCCCTTTGATCCCTTAATGTAGAAGCTGCTAGATCTTGTGTTATCCTGATTGTATTTCCACAATACTTGAATTGTTTCTTTCTAGCTGCTTGAAATATTGTCTCCTTGACCAGGGAACTCTGAAATTTGGCCACAATGTTCCTAGGAGTTTCTCTTTTTTTATCTCTTTCAGGAGATGATCGGTGGATTCTTTCAATATTTATTTTGCCCCCTGGTTCTAGAATCTCAGGGCAGTTTTCCTTGATAATTTCATGCAAGATGATGTTTAGGGTCTTTTTTTTGATCAAGGCTTTCAGGTAGTCTCATAACTTTTAAATTGTCTCTCCTGGATCTATTTTCCAGGTCAGTTGTTTTTCCAATGAGATATTTCACATTATTTTCCATTTTTTTCATTCTTTTGGTTTTGTTTTGTGATTTCTTGGTTTCTCATAAAGTC
Source organism: Notamacropus eugenii (assembly GCF_028372415.1). Taxonomy (NCBI): domain Eukaryota; kingdom Metazoa; phylum Chordata; class Mammalia; order Diprotodontia; family Macropodidae; genus Notamacropus; species Notamacropus eugenii. Next base: position 9,478,588 of record NC_092880.1, read on the forward strand.
ATTAGCCTCCATCTGTTCCATTCTAGTTTTGAAAAAACTATTTTCTTCAATGAGCTTTTGAATTTCCTTTTCCATTTGGTTAATTCTGCTTTTGAAAGCATTCTTCTCCTCATTGGCTTTTTGAACCTCTTTTGCTAATTGAATTAGCCTATTTTTCAAGGTGTTATTTTCTTCAGCATTTTTTGGGGTCTCCTTTAGCAGGGTGCTGATCTGCTGGTCATGCTTTACCTGCATGTCTCTCATTTCTCTTCCCAGCTTTTCCTCCACCTCTCTAACTTGATTTTCAAAATTCTTTTTGAGCTCTTCCATGGCCTGAGCCCGTTGAGTGGGCTGGGATACAGAAGCCTTGACTTCTGTGTCTTTCCCTGATGGTAAGCATTGTTCTTCCTCATCAGAAAGGAAGGGAGGAAATGCCTGTTCACCGAGAAAGTAACCTTCTATAGTCTCATTTCTTTTCCCTTTTCTGGGCATTTTCCCAGACAGTGACTTGACTTCTGAATATTCTCTTCACACCCACTTCGCCTCCAGATCCTCCCAGCTAGCACTTGTGGTCTGAGATTCAAATGCTGCTTCCCAGCCTCAGGGCTTTGGGCAGGGGCGGGGCTGCTATTCAGTGTGAGATCAAGTTCAGGTTCTCAGGTGGGGGCAGGGCCGCCTCTCAGGCTCAGTTCCCTCAGGGGGTTTATGCAGAAACCTTCAACAATGGATCCGAGCTCCTGCCTGCTTGGGGAGCCCCAGGCTGCTCCCACCTCTGCTGTTGCCTCCCGAGGTGACCTGAGTTATGGGGGCACCCCACTCCCCTCTCAACCCGTCAAAGAGACCCTCTCACAGACCCCCATCACCTGTGGGTGGAGGGACCTGCGCGGCTGCTGGAGATTCTGTCCCTGAATCCCGCTTGAATCTGCTTCTCTCTGTGCTGTGCTGCTGAGGCAGGGCTGGGCTCGGCTTCATGTCCGCAGCGCGAAGGACCTTTTGCAAGAAGTTTTCAGGCTCTCTGGAACAGAAATCTCCTCCACTCCACCTTTCTGTGGCCTCTGCTGCTCCAAAATTCGCCGGGAGTTCTTTTTTACAGATGTTCTATGGTCTGTGATTTCGGAGCTATGTGTATGTGCATCTTTCTACTCCACCATCTTGGCTGCGCCCCTGTTATGTGACTTCTTCTATTTATTTTAGTTCGTCTACACAACATGACTATAGTGAAAGCGTATTCAATAGAAAAGTGTATGTAAATCCTATATAGAATTGTATGGCCTCTTGGAAAGGGAGGAGGGTAGTGAGGAGTAGGTGGGGAGTAAAAATCTAAGTATTTTGGTAGTGATTGTAGAGCATTAAAAAAATAAACAAATTTTAAAAAATAAAGTAAATGAGGGGATGATAAAAATGTGATTTAAGCATGCCAAGGATTGTAACAGGAGATGTGAAAAGAAGGAAGCAGAAAATGGTCAATTACATCACAGGAAGAAGTACGAAATTATATTAGAGTAGAGGGAAGGAGGGGAGGGAGATGAGCATTGTTTGAGAGGTACTCTAATCTGATTTGGTTAAAGGAGGGAACATTAAACTTAATTAAGTATATAAACCTAACTATCTCTAGAGTCAGTAGGAGGGGAAGGGGGAAGAAAGGGGAGGGGAAGCTAAAAGGGACGGAAGAAATAGTAAAGTTAAAGGGGAGTAAAAGAGAAGGAGGCTAATAGAAGGAAGGGAAGGCTGCATGAGGTGGTAGTCAAAAGTGAAAACTCTATTGGGGAGGGAAAGGGAATAAGAATGTATGTATGAAACCTATATAAAATTGTATGCTGTCTCAGGGAGGGGAGGGGGAGGGAGGGGAAAAATTTTATGGTAGCGATTTTAGAATACTGAAAATAAATAAAATTAATTAAAAAGAAAAAAAATAAATAAACTGTGAGACACATGCCATCACCAGTGATAAAGCAGTCATTTGTATTTCTGCAGCCAAGGGAGACCTAGGAGACATGGGAGACACTGGCAAAGGACCGCTTAGCATGGCATGTATCCATTACATTAGGTACTGTGCTCTTTGACCAAAGCAACCTTTCAGTAAGTCAAAAGAAGTATATGGTAAAATTTAGATGCATATCCACTCCAAATATTCGTATGGACTATTTTTGTCTGACCTGTGATAGAATATTTTGAGTTTGTCTGATCAGCTATAATTAGGCACACTGTGCCTTGACCTCAGCAGAGTGATGTAATTTTATTCCTCTTCAAGCATGAAGAAAAACAACTAACCAAACAACCACCTGCATATAATTTAGGCCATATAATGCAGTTAAAATACCACTGCAGAAATGTTATATCTTCTTTAAGAGTTCAGCTTCAATACTTTGACATCTGTGGAGTTAAATAGTCATTAAGAGTATACCCAATTATTAGCCTATCTGCATTGTCACTCAAAGTTCATTTGACCCTTGTATATAGATTTGGAAAATACCCTCAAAATGTTAAAAGCCTTGCAAGAGTTGACTATTTCAATCAAAAGTAGAGATTGTATGCCAACATTCTTTCAAACTGAGAGATTTTTGACTTTTTCATATCTGACTAAATTCAAATTTAATAATATTTTGTAGAGATAAAATTATGACTTCAAATTTGAGAATAAAATTGATTACCATTTTTATAATCAATGCAGATAGCATTGGGTTAATAAACACTCTTCTCCTTACTTTCTAATTTCAATGTATTCTTTTTAGTTTACTAACTTGTTCCTATGATTTTTGGGGGAAAATGTGTTGGCAATTATGAAGTAAAGTGAATAATTCATGTCACTCTGTTTTAGAAGTTGTCACTACCCTTCCTTAGGGACCTAGGTAACACTTAGAGAAAAAAGGAGATATAAAATATCTATAGTTATAGAACTGGATCCATAAAATCCCTCAGCCTTCAATGAGATGAATAATCTAATATTATCATTAAGATTTTAAGATTTAAGAGGGAGCACATTAGAGACTGAGTTTCTCTACATTTCACATTGTGTTTAGTAAAGATAGAAACAAACTGTCTCACAGAAAAGGGGAGGACTTCTTGGCTTTGGTTTCCACAACTATAAAATGGAAATAATAATAGAACATACTATTAAGCTCTTGGGAGATTTAAATGAGTTAGTATTTGTAAAAAGCACTTAGTATTGGTTCTGCTACAGAATAGGTGATATGTATATCCTTATTCATTTCTTTTTATACTTTCTTATGGAATTGAATCATGATATTTCTTATGTGTTACCTGGGGAGTGATTAAAAGCTGGCCAATTAATCAGAGATAAATGGTTTTGCAGCTATCTTTAATTTTTTATTATCTTCAATGCTTATATTTTTATTCTGAACCCTTTATTTTACTCAACATCAGTTCATGCAAAATACTGTTTGATTTTCTGAATTAGTAGGATAATATTGCACAGAAAAAAGGGTGTTATTGTCAAAAGTAACTGGAAGATTGAAGATCATGGGGGGTAAGAAAAGTTATTTGGCAATTGGGAGGCCAAAGAAAATCTTGGAAGCCAGATTTCACAAGCTCTAGAAACAGATTGCGCTAACGGCCTCCTGCCAAATGCACACTCAGACATTGAGGGGAAATCCAGATCTATACTTTTTGTGTGTGTGTGTGTGTGTGTGTGAATTTTTCGTGTGCTTTATTTGTTCTGTTAATTCACATACCATAATTTATTCAGCCTTTCCTCTATCAATGTGCACTCATTCTGAATACAGTTCTTTTCCACCACAAAAATAGTGCTGCTGGGAATATTTTGGTTTACATGAGACCTTTAGATTAAATAATAATAGCTAACCTTCTTATAGCTCTTTGAGGTTTACAAAGTGCTTTATGTATGTTAAATTTATTTTATCCTCACAGCTCTGTGAAGTAGATGCTGTTTTTATCCTTATTTTACAAGTAAGCAAACTGAGTCAGGTTAAGTGACTTGCCCAGAGTTACACAGAAAGTAAATGTTTGAAGCAGTCTTTGAACTCAGGTTTTCCTGATTTCAGATTTAACCTTCTATCTGCTGTCTCACTTCCTTCTCTCTGGAGTATCTACTTAGGAATGAAATCTCTGGGTCAAAGGATACAAAAGCTTTAGTCATTTTCTTGAATAATCCCAAATGATTTTTTCCAGAATGGGCAGACCAATTCACAGATCCACAAACAGAGAATTAATGTGCCTGTTTCCACACAACACTTCCAGCATTTTACAATTAACATTGGTATTATGTAGCTGGTATTTATGTAGGACTCTACTGTTTGCAAAGCATTTAAAATATTTATTTTATTCTAGCAACAATGCTGGGATGCGGGTGTTATCAGTATGATTCTCATTTTATAGAGGAGAAAACTGAGACAGGCAGAAGTCAAGTGACTTGCCCAGGGTCACACAGTTAGTGTCTGAGGCTGGATTTGCACTCAGGTCTTCCTGAGTGTAAATACGGCACTCTATCCTTTGTGCCACCTGGTCATATAAATGTTAATTGCTTTAAATGTGTTCTTCGTTTTTTTAATTATTATTATTTTTTTAACGTTTGACAATCACTGCCATACAATTGAGATTTTATCCCCCCCACACCTACTCCCCACTACCCCCTCCCTCCCCACGACTGCATGCAATTCTGTATAGATTCTACATATACTTTCCTAATGAGTACATTTTCACTATAGTCATGCTATGTAGTCGGACTAAAATAAATGGAAGAAATCATATAACAAATCAAAACATGATCACAAAAAAATAGACATACACAAACATGATCTGCTACATTCTGCGAATGACTTCCATATTTCTTTCTCTGAGTGTGGAAGGCATTTTGCCTTAGAAAACAACCATTGGGATTTTTTTTTAAGAAGTTCTTGCGTTATTACAAAATTCCAAGTCTACCAGAAAAAACTCTCGCACACTGTGGTCATTGCTGCGCACAAAGTTCTCCTGGTTCTGCTCCTTTCACTCAGCATCAGGTCATATAAGTCCTTCCAGGCCTCTCTGAAGTCTTCTTGTTCATCATTTCTTATGGCACAATAGTATTCCATTACATTCGCATACCATAATTTATTCAGCCATTCCCCAATTGATGGACATCCCCTTGACTTCCAGTTTTTGGCAACTACAAACAGTGCTGCTATAAATATTTTTGTACATGTGGGACCCTTTCCCATTTTTATGATCTCTTGGGGATACAGTCCTAGTAGCGATATTGCTGGGTCAAAGGGTATGCACATTTTTGTAGCCCTTTGGGCATAGCTCCAAATTGCTCTCCAGAATGGTTGGATGCGTTCGCAGCTCCACCAACAATGAATTAGTGTTCCAACTCTCCCACATCCTCTCCAGCATTTATCATTTTCTTGTTCTGTCATGTTTGCCAATCTTATAGGTGTGATGTGGTACCTCAGAGTTGTTTTGATTTGCATCTCTCTAATCGGATTTAGAGCATTTTTTCATATGATTATAGATATCTTTAATTTCTTCTTCCGAAAATTGCCTGTTCATATCCTTTGACCATTTATCAATTGGGGAATGACTTGTATAATTATACATTTGAGTCAGTTCTCTATATATTCTAGAAATGAGGCCTTTATCCCCAAGCTTAGCTGTAAAAATTCTTTCCCAATTTAGTACATCCCTCCGGATTTTGGTTGCATTGGGTTTGGTTGTGCAAAAACTTCTCAGTTTAATGTAATCAAAATTATCCATTTTGCATTTCATAATGCTTTCTATCTCTTCTTTAGTAAAAAATTCTTCCCTTCTCCATAAATCTGATAAATACACTATTCCTTGCTTCTCCAGTTTATTCATGGTATCAATCTTTATACCTAAATCATGTACCCATTTGGACTTTATTCTTGTGTACGGTGTCAGGTATGGGTCTATGCCTAATTTCCACCACACTGTTATCCAGTTTTGCCAGCAATTTTTGTCAAACAGTGGGTTCTTATCCCAGAAGCTGGGGTCCTTGGGTTTATCAAACAGAAGGTTGCTATATTCCTTGCCTACTGTGTCTTGAGTGCCAAGTCTATTCCACTTGTCTACCTCTCTGTTTCTTAGCCAATACCAAGTGGTTTTGATAATTGCTGCTTTATAGTACAATTTGAGGTCTGGTAGCGCCAGGCCACCTTCCCAAGCATTTCTTTTCATTAGTCCCTTTGATATTCTGGACCTTTTGTTTTTCCAAATGAATTTTGATATTATTTTATCCAGCTCTAGAAAATAATTGTCTGATAGTTTAATTGGTATGGCACTAAATAAGTAAATTAATTTAGGTAGAATAGTCATTTTTATTATATTAGCACGGCCTACCCATGAGCAACTAATGTTTGTCCACTTACTTAAATCTGACTTTATTTGTGCAAAAAGTGTCTTGTAATTGTGTTCATATAATCCCTGGGTTTGTTTTGGCAGGTAAACTCCTAAGTATTTTGTACTGTCTACCCTAGCTTTAAATGGGATTTCTCTTTCTATCTCTTGCTGTTGGACTTTGTTGCTAACATATAGGAATGCAGAAGATTTGTGTGGGTTTATTTTGTAACCTGCAACTTTGCCAAAGTTGTTTATTATTTCAAGTAATTTTTTACTTGAATCTCTGGGATTCTCTAAGTAAATCATCATATCATCTGCAAAGAGTGATAACTTAGTTTCTTCTTTGGCTATTCTTATTCCTTCAATATCTTTATCTTGTCTAATTGCTACAGCTAACATTTCTAGTACCATATTGAATAATAGTGGTGATAATGGACATCCTTGTTTCACCCCTGTTCTTATTGGGAATGCATCTAGCTTATCCCCATTGCATATAATGCTTGCTGAAGGTTTTAGATATTATAAGCTTATTATTTTATGGAAAGTTCCCTTTATTCCTACGTTCTCCAGTGTCTTTAGTAGGAATGGGTGTTGTATTTTGTCAAAAGCTTTTTCTGCATCTATTGAGATAATCATGTGGTTTTTGTTAGCTTTGTTGTTGATGTGGTCGATAACGCTTATACTTTTTTTTAAAAAAAAAAACTAATATCTATCAACTTACAGAATCTATCTATGGACATATGGACATTGCAGGTTCCTTCTATGTTACTGTTACAAGAATGGGTTCAATTGAGCTATAAAGGTGAAGGGGTTTAATATGTTTTTTATTTATTTTTTAAAGCTTCTTGTTTTAGTTTTTTTAAATTAATTTTATTTGTTTTCAATATTCTACAATCACTGCCGCATAACTTAGACTTTTTTCCCTCCCTCGTCTCTCCCTCCTCGAGATAGCATGGAATTTTATACAGTTTCCACACATATATTCTTATTAAATACATTTTCACCATAGTCATGTTGTGTAGAAGAAGTAAAATGAATGGGAGAAATCATATAACAAACCAAAACGTAATACACACACACAAAAACAAATCTGCTACATTCTGCGATTGAATTCCATAGTTCTTTCTCTGGATGTGGAAGGCATTTGGCCTTAAAAGTCCACTGAGAATTGTTGAAGCCTGTGCATTGCAATGAAGTACCAAGTCTACCAGAAAAAAACTCTCACACACTGTGGTCGTTGTTGTGCACAAAGTTCTCCTGGTTCTACTCCTTTCACTCAGTATCACATCGTATAAGTCTTTCCAGACCTCTCTGAAGTCTTCCTGTTCATCATTTCTCATAGCACAATAGTATTACATTTCTTTCATATACCATAATTTATTCAGCCATTCCTCAATTGATGGGCATACTCTTCATTTCCTGTTTTTGGCCACCACAAAGAGTGCTGCTATAAATACTTTCGTACATGTGGGACCCTTTCCCATTTTTATGATTTCTTGGAGATACAATCCTAGAAGCGATATTGATGGTTCAAATGGTCTGTATATTTTTGCAGCCCTTTGGGCAGAGTTCTAAATTGCTCTCCACAATTGTTGGATCAGCTCACAGCTCCACCAACAATGAATTAGTGTTCCAACTCTTCCACATCCTATCCAACATATATCATCTTCCTCTTCTTTCAGTATGCCAATCTTAGAGTTGTGATGTGGCATCTCGGAGCGGTTTTGGTTTGAATCTCTCTAACCAATAGTGATTTAGAGCATTTTTATATGGCTATAGATATCTTTAATTTCTTCCTCTGAAAACTGCCTGTTCATATCCTTTGACCATTAATCAATTGGGCAATGGCTTGTATTTTCGTATATTTGACTCAGTTCTCTACGTATTTTAGAAATGAGACCTTTATCACAAACACTAGCTGCAAAAATTTTTTCCCGGTTTTCTGCACCCCTCAGAATCTTGGTTGAATTGGGTTTGGTTGTGCAAAAACTTTTCAGTTTAATGTAATCAAAATAATCCACTTTGCACTTCAAAATGCTTTCTATCACTTCTTTGTCAAAAATTCTCTTCTCCATTAATCTGAAAAATACACTATTCCTTGCTCCACCAGTTTGTCCACAGTATAAATCTTTATACCTAGATCATGTACCCATTTAGACTTTATTCTTGCTTACGGTGTCAGGCATTGGTCTATGCCTAGTTTCTGCCACACTGTTATCGAGTTTTCCAAGCAATTTTTCTCGAAAAGTGAGTTTTTATCCCAGAAGCTGGAGTCCTTGGGTATATCAAACAGTAGACTGCTATATTCACTGACTACTTAGAGTATTACACTTGTCTACCCTTCTGCTTTTTAGCCAGCACCAAATGCTTTTGGTAGTTGCTGCCTTATAATACAATTTGAGATCTGGTAATTCTAGGCCACCTTCCCTAGCATTTCTTTTCATTACTCCCCTTGATATTCCTGACCTTTTGTTCTTCCTGGTGAATTTTGATATCATTTTTTCTAGCTCTAGAAAGTAATTATCTGATAGTTTAATTGGTATGGCATTAAATGAGCAAATTAATTTAGGTAGAATTGTTATTTTTATTATATTGGTTCATCCTACCCACTAGCAAATTATGTTTTTTAACTTTCTTAGATATGATTTTATTTGTATAAAAAGTATCCTGTAATTGTGTTCATATAGATCCTGGGTTTGTTTTGGCAGATAAACTCCCAAATATTTTATAGTGTCTACCTAGCTTTAAATGGGATTTCTCTTTCTATCTCTTGCTGTTGAGCTTTGTTACTAACATATAGGAATGCAGAAAATTTGCATGGGTTTATTTCACAACCTGCAAATTTGCCAAAGTTTTTTATTATTTCAAGTAGTTTTTTACTTGACTCTCTGGGATTCTCTAAGTATATCATCATATCATCTGCAAATAGTAATAACTTAGTTTCTTCTTTGCCTATTCTAATTCCTTCAATTGCTTTATCTTGTGTAATTGCTACAGCTAACATTTCTAACACCATACTGAGTAATACTAGCGATAATGGGCATCCTTGTTTCACCCCTGATCTTACTGGAAATGCATATAGATTATCTCCATTGCATGTAATTCTTGCTGAAGGTTTAAATAGATACTGCTTATTAATTTACTGAAAGTTCCCTTTATTCCTATGCTCCCCAGTGTTCTTAATAGGAATGGGTCTTGTATTTGCCAAAAGCTTTTTCTGCATCTATTGAGATAATCATGTGGTTTCTGTTAGTTTTGCTGTTGATATGATTGATAATGCTAATAGTTTTCCTAATACTGAATGAGCCTTGCATTCCTGCATGAATTCTACCTCATCATGATGTATTATTCTCATGATAAATTGCTGTATTCTTTTTACTAAAATCTTATTTGAATTTTTTGCATCTATCTTCATCAGAGTAATTGGTCTATAATTTTCTTTCTCTGTATTGTCTCTTCCTGGTTTTGGCACCAAAAACATATTTGTATCATAAAAAGAATTTGAGAAGACTCCTCCTTCCCCAATTTTCCCAAACAGTCTGTATAATATTAGAATTAACTGTTCTTTAAATATTTGATAGAATTCACTTGTAAATCCACCCAGCCCTGGAGACTTTTTCCTAGGGAGTTCATTGATGGCTTTTTCGATTTATTTTTTTGTGAGATGGGGTTAATTATTCAAATTCTTCTTCTGTTATTCTGGGCAATTTATATTTTTTAAAATACTCATCAGTCTCATTTGGATTGTGGAATTTATGGGCATAAAATTGGGCAAATAATTTCTAGTAACTGTTTTAATTTCCTCCTAATTGGAGGTGAGTTGACCCCTTTTATTTTTGACATTGATAATTTGGTTTCTTCTTTCTTTTTTAAATAAAATTCACCAAAGTTTTATCAATTTTATTAGTTTTTTCGTAAAACCAACTGTTAGTTTTATTTATTAGTTAAATAGTTTTCTTAATTTCAATTTTATTCATCTCTCCTTTGATTTTCAGTATTTATAATTTGGTGTTTACTTGAGGATCTTCAATTTGTTCTTTTGCTAGCTTTTTTAGCTGTATGCCCAATTCACTGAGCTCCTCTTTCTCTGTATTATTCATGTAGGCATTCAAAGGTACGAAACTGCCCCTGAGATCTGCTTTTACAGCATTCCATAAGATTTGGTAGGTTGTCTCATTATGGTCATTCTCTTCAATGAATTTGCTTGTTCTTTCTATGATTTGTTGTTTAACTTATTCCTTCTTTAGAATTAGATTATTTAGTTTCCAATTAATTTTTGGTTTACCTTTCCACGGCCTTCTATTAGATATAATTTTTATTGCTATATGATCTGACAAGGATGCATTGATTATGTCTGCATTTCTACACTGAATTGTTGGGTTTTTATGCCCTAGAATATTGTCATTTTCTCTGTATGTGCCATGTACTGCTGAGAAAAAGATATATTCCTTTCTATCCTCATTCAGTTTTCTTCAGAGATCTCTTATCTAATCTTATCCAGAGTTTTATTCACTTCCTTAACTTCTTTCTCGCTTATTTTGAAGTTAGTTTTATCAAGTTCAGAGATGGGGAGGTTGAGGTCCCCCACTAATATAGTTTTCCTGTCTGTTTCTTCCTTCAACTCCTCAAACCTCTCCTCTAAGAATTTGGATGCTATACCACTTGGAGCATATGTGTTTAGTAATGATATTGTTTCATTATCAATGGTACCTTTTAGCAGGATATAGCTGCCTTCCTTATCTCTTCTGAGTAGATCTGTTTCTGTGTGTTAATGTCTTATAGTTGAAAATTTTCATTTTATCTGGAGTTCTATGAAAGGGATTGGTGAGGGATTAGGATGGAAGAACTAGATTTGAAAGTATTGCTCAGGGAAAGAATTTGGACTTCAATATGGATATTGATTGGATTATGGACAAAGACTAGGAAAATGTTAAATAGTTGTGCTACATCAATGATCCCTGGTGATTGGAATCACAGAATTACAAATAAAGAACGGAGAATAAAAGTCCAATCTAGTTCAGTCCATTCTTGATTCATCATGGTTTCAACAATATCCATGACAAATGATTGTTCAGCCTTTCTTTAAACACCTACTTTAGGGTAGAAGGAAATCACTATATCTACAAGTAATAGATTCAATATCCAGTTAATTATATTCAATTAGGATTTATTCATGTCATGAAAACCCAAATTTGTATCTTTGAAACTTATGCTCATTTTTCTAGTTCTACAGTATTTGACTAAAGTCTAAATTTTTAATTAAGAAAATGTTCTCAAAACTGTGAAAATTTTTGCAGACATCTCCAAAAAGATCTCATTTCTCAAATATATGGAGAACTGAGTCATATTTGTAAGAATAAAAGTCATTCCTCAATTGATCAGTGGTCAAATGATATGAACAGATAGTTTTCAGATGAAATTAAAGCAATCTATAGTCAAATGAAAAATTGCTGTAAATCACAATTGATTAGAGAAATATTAAAACAACTCTGAGGTATCTCGTGGGTCTTCTCAGATCGAATAATGAGCCAAAAAACCCAAAATGATAAATGTTGGAGAATATGTGGAAAAATTGCAACATTAATGCATTGTTGGGTGGACTTGTGGACTTATCCAACCATCTAGAGAGCAATTTGGAACAATGCACAAAGTGTATGACACTGTACATTCCTTTTGAGAGAAAAATAATACTAATAGCTCTGTATCCTAAAAAGATCACAAAAAAGGGAAAATGACCCTCACGCGCAACAATATTTGCATTAGCTGTTTTTGTGCTCGCAAGGAATTGGAAATTGAGGAAATGTTCATTAATTGGGAAATGGCTGAACAAGTTGTGGTGTATGAATATAATGGAATGCTATTGTGCTATTGTAATTACAGTCACAGCAGCACACCTTAGGACTCCTGCTATGAATAATTTCAAGGGTCTAATAGCATGGTATACTGAATTTTCTATTCAGCACTAAGATAAACATGGTTCAATAATGTAATAATAACATTCATAGCAACATCCTTAAATCATATAATAAATATTTGGGTCTCATAACCCTCATTTATTAGGGTTATAACTTATAAGTTACGGTGCATAACATATACCATTGCACCCCTAAAGTCAGGGGATCCCAGGCTAGGGTCTTCCCTAACATTACACATCCTTTAACAGTAGAAGTAAATTTCACACCACCCACTCCTAAGTCACTGTAAGAACAATATCTGTAATCAATACACAGTTTATTGATTTATTTATGTATTGGTTCTATCTCATCTTTACTCAAGGCTGATTTCCAAACCCCACATTTCCTCCTCCATAGGCCCAACCACTCCCAAATCTTGTCTGGACTCCCACACAGGAAGCTATCTGCTGCTGCTGCTTGTCTCAGCTCATGGGGACTGCTCCAGATTCTTCCTGCTTCTGCCTGACAAGCAGGCTCCAGGAGTTCCTGCACACAGCTTCTTTTTCTTGGAAAAAACGTTTAGCAGGGCTATAACAATATTTACGCAGATTACCAGTGCCATCAAGACAGGGCTATTGTCTGAGAAATTAAGACAGATCAACAGAAAGAGCACCTACATCAGAAACATTCTTTCTGTTAGGCCTCCTCACAAGCAAGTTCCCCTACTCCACTCATACTCACTTCTCTCTCTCTCTTATCTCTGCTTCTCTCTCTACTCTCTCTTCTCCCTCCAAACAATACCGTGTGTATATATGTATATGTATACACACACGATATACATCTCTTTCTATCTCTCTCTGTCTCTCTCTGTCCCTGCCTCTGTCTCTGTCTCTCTCTCACTGTCTCTCCCATTCTATATTGTTTCCAAAAAAAGACAAGACTCCATCAAAGTTATTTGATTGGTTAAAACTCAATCAAGTAAAACAACAAAAAATTCTACTTTCCTTGTCATTACAGCTAGAAGAAATCATGAGCCAGCAGATTTAAGGGGAAAAAAAACGCTGAAAAGACTTATATGAAGTGATACTCAATGAAATGAGCAGAACCAGAGGAACATCGTACGTAGTAAAAGCAAGATAGTGCTCTGATTACCTATGATAGACTTAACTCTTCTCAGCAATACAATTATCCAAGTCAATTTTAGAAGACTCACGATGGAAAATGCTATCCACATCCAGAGAAAGAACTATGGGGTCTGAATGCAGATTGAAGTATACTATTATCACATTTGGTTTCTTTGATTGTTTCTTTTTTCTTTCTTTCTCGTGGTTTTCCTTTTTGGTCTGATTCTTCTTTCACAACATGACTAATGAGGAAATATTTTTAAAATTATTACACAAGTGTAACTTAGATTGCTTGCTGTCTTACGGATTGGGGAGAAGAGGGAGGGAGAGAGAAAAAAAGGAACGCAAAATCTTATAAAAATGAATGTTGATAATTGATTTGCATGTAATTATAAAAAAGTAAATGCTATTTACAAAAAAGAGAAAACATCCAAATTCTTGAAGACACTAATTATGCTCGTCCCCAAGTTTTCTTTTCTACAGAAAAAAAGAATACACCATTTCTTCAAACAGTCACCATAGGGCAGGATAAAGGGGCCATACTCTGACTACTTCTTAAACAGACCTATTCAATGAATGGGAGTTACCTCACCCTAAGCTAGTACCTGTATAGGTATTCACTCCTAGTGCATCCTGGATCATCTCCGGTCATCCAGATGAATATCTGGTCACCAGATTCAGATGGCTCTGGAGGAGAAGTGAGGCTGGTAACCTCTCACAACCCTCACTCACTCAAAACAAAGTCAAGCGCAAGTCATGTCATCATTTCTCTAATGGCATGTTCTTCTTTGGCAACTAAGGATGAACAAAAAAAGTCTTAGTGCAGACTTTGAATTTTGGTACACGCAAAATATGTGCATGTATTAGTATATTCTGCAATATTATTTTTGAACACCATGTAAAAGTAATAAATATGTCCATATGTGGATAACAAGTAATAGTGGTGGTAAGGAATTTTAAAGTCAGTTCAATTCAATTCAGGTTTGATGCTAAACACATATTCTCCTAACCAGGCTGAAGCAACAGGATCAGCAGTATCTTTGCAGTGGGACTGGAGACAATTTGAATTCCTAGGGCACCCAGGTAGATGCCTATTCATTAGGTTCACGTGGTGGTACATCTGGGTTAGATGGAATCCTGGGCGTAACAGGATAATGGAAGGTTAGACATGTTTGAGATAATTATCTTTCTATAACCTTATTGAAACACACAACTAGCAAACATATAAATAGGAATTAGAACTTAGGTCTTTCTGAATTCAAGTGTAGTGCTCTAGGAAACATCAACAATTAACACTAATATTTCTAGATAAGGATAATGGGAGCACAGCTGACTAAAATAAGTAAGTCAGAAGCAAAAATAAAGTAAATAGAAATTCAGTTTGAGACATGTTTTCTTTAAGGTAAACATAAGACATACAGAGGGAGATGCATATGGAACAATTGAAAATGAGTATCTGAACTTCAGGAGATAGGTAAGTCTTGGAGATAAATTGTGCTAAGCATGTACAGAAGTGGGATTCTTAATTTTAGACAGAAGAAAATAAAGAAGAAGTCAAGGAAGAAAAGGCTATTAGTGGGTAAAAGAAAGAGGGATCTATGGTAAGGCATCAGGAACTGGAAGACTGGCTGAGATAATAAAAGTTACAAACAGTGGTAAGAGATGAATGAAAGCCAAGACAATTTAATGTATCACAGAATAAAGAAAGAAAATCAGAGATATATTGAGGGAGAAAAAAATTTAATTTTTTTCAAATGCTGCAGAAGACATGCGAGGAATGGTTTGTGACAAGTGTACCATGGACAGTATCCAAGACAGCAGCAATTTTAGAATACTGAGAATGAAACTAAATGACAATGAGTTTTGTAATGAATTTTTCTTTAAAACTGAGTGTCCCTCCCTAGGTGTTATTGTAATTGACAACTTGTGAAAAAATAGAAGAAAATCAAGATCTGTAATTTTCTGTATGTTTTGTAATATGTCATTAAAGCTTTTTCTGGTGACATGGAATGTCCAAATATTCTTTAAATAATCTATTAACTAGGAGATATACATACATACATACATATATGTATATAGTGTGTGTATACATATATCTGTATGTATATATACACATATGTATATTTACATATATGTGCAACATTATAGTATATTATATAAGTTCATATTAAGTAATATGTTAAGTATATTTTTGAGACAAGGAGTTTGAATGTCCAAAGTCTGAGTTCTGACATACACAATAATAATGAAACCTGACAGGAGCCAAGAAGCAAAAGGGGAAAAAAATTCCCCCTACACCAAAGTTTGCTACCGTGCTGTAAGTAGTCTAAAAGCTTGGCTGTTTCAAAATGCCTTGGGGGATGCATTCCCTGGTTCCACATGTACCTTTAAAATCAGAGAGTACTAGACACAAACTTTCTTAGAAGATTCTTTTTTTACCAGCTTAAAAATTTAATGTGGAGTTAGGGACTTTCAGTACCTGTTTGTGTTGCTCTGTGATCCCATCTGGGAGTGAAGGTAGATTTCAAGATGATAAGTCCTGTTTCAACTCAAATAAATTAGTATCACCCTGAATAAGACCACTGCCCCTCGAGTGATACAAGAAACAGACTTGGGATGACTTGGGATAAAAGACAGAAATGAGATCATCTTTTGATTCGCCACACAACTTCACATCCTTGTGTTGTGGCTGTCCACGGAGAAGTCAAGTTTTCAGACTCCAAGTTTGGTTTTCGTGAGTGAATACAAATCAGGGATGAATCTACCTCCTTATCTGTGACAATGTAAGGTCTTTTTAGTTTATTTTAATTTCCCTTTATCCTACCTGCTACACTCACCTTTACTCCACATTTTATAATTCTGTTCACTTCTTTCTTCCATATTTTATCCCTCTGTCACATATCTGACTATTAAAACCAGAAAATATACCAAAATACTTTTTCTATTTATTCCCACTCCCCTAACATCAACAACTATGGGGTAAACTTGGAATTGACTGACTGACTTTTGTTTGACAAGATTTCAGTTAGGGTGATTACTTTGACATAGCACTTGGCACTTTTCAAACCCCTTCCTCATATATTGTCTGACCAGATTATCTTGTCTTTTTCTTAGAGAAGATTTTTATCCCCAAATTTTTAGATATGAAAATGAGACACAGAGAGATTGAGAGTTATGTTAGATCACAAAAGAACTTTTACAATACTCAGGATTATTTTGATATCTTCCTGAATTCAAGATTTTTCCATTTGTGGCAATTCCTTCTACCTACCCTGAAGAGGCATTGTACTGGAGCAGGTGTTTGTAACCTCGAATCTATATACATTGAAAAAAGGCATTGGATCAATATCATGGAATCCATAAACTTGGATGGGAAAAGGCATCTTTATATCAACTAATCTTCAATTTTAAAAATTCCTTCAATTATTTCCAAACAGCATCCTCAAAAAGTTCCATAATTTATAGTAGATGGCCAGGGAAATACGTGGCCCATAAAAAGACGAAGAAATCCTAAACTACAGGGGAAAATGTATTTAGCCTAATGAGCTTTTAGACATCTCCATAATTTTTATACACATGGTACTTTGGAATTTTTAATTTGTATCCAATTAAACAGTCTACATAAAGAGAACATGCTATTAAGAAAACTAATCACATCTCAGACATAATCCATTAAAAAATAACAGCACCTCATAATTTAAAACAAAGACAATTTTTTATTAATTGCTTTCTATAGAGCATTTGAAAAATTCCATTTTTTGTTCAGAGTATAGATCATTGTATATGGACTCTAAAACCCTGAGTTTGAATCCAACTGTCATTTGGTAGGTGTATGACACTGAAGAAGTCACTTCTTACTGGGAAATATCATTTCCAGATTTGTAAAATTTGGAGATTATCCACCATCATTTCTGAATTCTCTGCTAAACATCAAATCTCTTGTAATTTTAATTTCAACACATTTCGATGAATCAAAATTCAGGTTTCTAGCAAGATAAAGAGAGAGACATTAGCTTCTCAATTGTGAGATTGTTCCTTTATGAAATGCCTAAAACTATCAGAAATGATACATAGGAAAGCATTCAGTATTTTTAATTCATTTTTGAAGATATAAAAATTTAATGGTCCATTCTTGTTGTAACTGCTAGAGCCCTAAACACAGCCTTCACTCACTAAAATTTATTCCTCAACTACCATCCATCTGAGGTTTTCTGAGGATTTGGAAAAGCTTTCAAGCTCTGAAAATAAGGTGGAAAACAATTATGCAAGATATTGATTCCGAGTGGTAACTCAAGCACTTATGGATATGCCCTTTCCAAGTGACCTCTAGACCCTTTTTCTCAAATGGCAACAGGCCGAGTTCAGTCTTGGCTCCAGCACAACACAGGTTATTGAATCATGAGGGAAAGCAAGGAGTTTTATCTAAACTGCATAGTCCTTGTACTTTAACTAGAACCACCAAAAAGCCACCCAAAAATAAGCTTTCCTTTCAACATTTATTGTTATTAGTATTATTATCTATTTGTATTGATCTCTCCCCTTGATATTGGAATGATTATAAAATGAATACAACCGCTGATATTGAAAAAGGATATCACTCTACTAGCCTGTGATTTCCTCATTATTCCTATAAATCTCCAAGCTAAAGTGTGTTTTCCTAGTAACACTACTTTATGAGTAGTTTCTTGGTACTAGCATACAAGATCTTTAAAACCACAGATCATCTTTTTTTATCCAAGTTGTTAGTATAGATAATCGAACATTAGATACTAACTATATTTAAGTATACACTGCATTAAGTACCTACTGTATACAAGATGAAAGGCAACGGGCTGAAGTGGGGAGGGGGGAGGACTCAGAACAAGGAAAACATGGGATCAAGCCTCAATGGTGACAAATTGTGCAGATATGGGCCATGAATTCACTAGAGCTTTCAGGTGATCAGACAATTCTAAAACTATGTCTAATGCAGTTACCTATATGCACTGGAAATGAGTGATCATCACTGAGAATTCCCCACAACAATGAATTATAGAGTCAACCAACAACCAAAGTAAGTATGACTGAAAACACTTGGACCACAGTATTTTTTAAAAATCAGTTTCTCTTCTTTTTTCTTTTTATTTGTTTTTAAATCAATGTACTTCACAAACACAAAATGGGTATGTCGATATTCACTTGGCAGGAAAAAATAAGAGACAGGCTCAGTCCACAAACTGAAAATTAAATGTAAATAAAAAATATTACGTGACAAAAAAAGGATAAGTATTCTCACACTTATTTAAAGGAAGCAGAGTTTCTATGGGGAGGAAAACCTGTGGCCTTGAGACCACGTGTGGCCCTCTAGGTCCACAAGTGCAGCCTTATCATTGAGTCCTACTTTGCCAGAATAAATCATTTTATTAAAGGGATTTGTATTGTGAAGTTTGGATTCAGTCAAAGGGTCACATTTGAGGACCTAAAGGGCCATAGCCTCAAGGATGCAGGTTCCCCACCCGTGAATCTAGGACTATAAAAGGAACTGTCCTACTATACTCTTTCTTGTTTAGATCCTATTCAGAGTATTGTCCTCTATGCTAGGTTTCATATGGGGTGCAATTGATCACAGAATGCCCCAAGAAGGATAACTAGGAGAGCTGATGTCTTCACTACTGTATTACCTAAAAAAGCCATTTAAATAACATGTGACATTTTTTCGCAGGGAAGTAAGCCAACAGCCGCCTTAAAGTAATTGTAAGTTTCTCATGGAAGATATATTGCACTTCTTTCATTTGGCTCTGAAGCATAGCATTGATGTAGAGGTTTGTGGTGGATATTGTAAACAGATTTATTGTCAATATAAGGAAAAATTACCAAATAGTTCAAAAAGTGTTGTAACTGAGTTGCCTTGGGAAGGAGAAGGACATTTGAAGAAATGATGAATGGATTCCTAGATATATTTTAGGAGGGATCCTTTTTCAGATACAAGTTAGAATAAATTACTTTTAATGTTCCCTTCAACTCAGGCATTCAAGGAATGACTAAGCTTACATTCTATTGGAAGCCTTGGGGTATGTAAGGAAATACTATATATGTCTAAATAAGTAAAGCCTAAGATATTTTGTCAAGACTTCAAGGAGAAGGGAGCAACTAAGTTGGGCATTGAAAGACTAATAATTCCTTATACTTTGAAAATAATTTTAAGTGTTTTGTTGAAATCATTTACATACGTGATATTCTTTGCTTCTTATGCCCATCCAGTGAGATAAAGGAAACAGGTTTATTATTTCAATTTTATAGATGAGAAAATAGAGTTAGAGACAAAGTGTATTTTTAATGGATACACAAATAGTAATTGTGACAGTTTGTATTCAAGTTTATGTGGGTTATAACATAAATTCTCCACAATTTTCATTGTATTATATTTCCTATCAAGAGGGTAGAAGAAATAAATTGGTTTGGATTTAACTGAATTGTTTAATAAGTTGTTTTTGCTTTTAGGTATGTGTTATTTGATACCTCATATGCCTTCGATTTCCTTAGCTGAATTTCTCTTTCTCTTGCCATGTCTGTTTTAATCTGTCTCTGTCTGGTTCTCTATGTCTATTTCTCCCTGTTTTTGTCACTGTCACTTTTCTTTGTCCCTCCATATTTGTTACTGTCACTTTCCTTCTATGTATATCCATGTTTAATTTTCTGTTCTACACAGAGTCAATCCTAGGAATTCAAACATCTTCTTTTTACCAGCTTATCCACTCCCTAAATTGTGACCTTAGGCACACTGAACTGTTTCCTCTTAAGTTTAAATCCAAACTTCTGGTGAAGGGACTCTTAATGACCAAACTAAGATTTTAATTCCTATTCAGTTTTCTGTGTTTGTTTTTGTGCTGTTTTGTTTTCTGTGTGACATTAAGTAGGCCATTTTGGTTTTGACCATCATTTTCTCTCAGTAAAATAGGGGGTGGGGGCGAAGGTTTACACTAGATGCTAACTGACATTCCTTTTGGTTCTAGGCAACATGTTCAATGATTCTCCTTAATCAAATGTGGTATTCTTTATGACATTTAACTTTTTTTTTCTTTTCCCGTTTGGATTACAAAGATGAAGCTTATGTCAAAGGGGCAATAAAGCCAGTGATAAACTGCATTTTGAAAATAATATTAATAAGATAGATCTTTGTTTGTAGAAGTTTGAAGAAATTAAAGGCATTAAATTTCCAAAAGGCAATGCAGTGCTTTCCAGTGTATGTGTGCATTTGTGTTGACAATAAAGATTAATCTAAATACAGTGAAAAATGTAAGTAGATAGGAAGATGTTTACATTGTCCAGGAAATTCTTTTCAATTCATGTCATAGTCTAAAAGAAACATTTTCCTATGTACCTTCTTTGTTGCTGTTATTGTTGTTTGTGTGCTTCCTTGCTTATTTCCAATTCTATCTATATGGTTAGATAAATTTTAAAAGTTGATTAGGTATCTTACCCAGAAAGTTTTAAAGTGCTGTGGGGGTTGATGCAAGGAATGCTTTGCCAGTCAGCAAAAAGAACATGGGTAAGACCTCGGCACCTAAAAGGTGCACCTTGGTTTCAATTCTGGTTATCCTTCAACAAAATGGTGACCAGAAATGGATGAGTGTATGTCTCCTTATTTTATGCCTTACTTGATATTAATGATCAGAGGGCATCTTGGAAGTTTTATTCATCAAGTAGCCTTGAATAATTTGGATGTATGCATGATAGACCCTGCTGGGAGACCATTAAGTTAGAAGCTAGCTGTACCACATCAAAAGCTATCCAATTGCCAAGCAGTATACTAGGTACTTAACAAATGCCTTTTGATTGCTTTGGGTTTTTTTTGCAGCAAACATGAAATAGTTGGACATTCTATACTTTTCAGTAACCTATATGACAGCAAAAGAAAATGACTGTTGTATAACACATGTGAACCTGCCTATTGTTTATGAATGAAAGTATGAAGAATGTCCTTAAAGCGTAAATTATAATTAATCACTGTGTGTGTGTGTGTGTGTGTGTGTGAAATTAGGCATATAGATCAGTAACTGTTGATATTCTTATATTTGCCAAGGTCCCGTATCTGAAAAAAATATATATGTTGTTTCTCTAAATCTTGGAAATTCACTTAACTTCTCAGTATTCTAGGAAACTCTCCAAAAATGCTATTCAAACAAAAGATGCTAACCTCAACTTGCAGAGGGAATTTTCTCACTTGGAAGTTCCATACAGCAAAAACATTATATTTCCTGTTCCTCTCCTTTGCACAAATAGTGTTTTTTTAAATGTGTCTAGTGTGTTTCTTCTAGTGAAGGAAATGACAAAACACTCTAGTATCTTTGCCAAGAAAACTCCAAATTTATTCACAAAGATACAGACACAATTGAAATGATTGAACATTCTTTCTTATTCTCAGATACCTTATAAATTAATGCCTGATTTCCCTTATAATTATGTTAATTATTCATCTGATTCAGTTGTTTTTTAAATATCTATCTTTGTTTTTACATCTATCTTTGTTTTTAATATCTGTTCACTGTTCTCTTATGCATGCATATTCTTTAAGAACATCTGGGAAATAAATATTAGAATGCGAGTATAATTGGTCCAGATTAATTGATACTGGAAAGTTTGTTGTCATCACTATTGCATATATGGTCCCTCCCATCCTTCTCCAAAACTAAACAAGCATACAGATTTATTTAAAACACACAACAATGACAGTGGCCCTGGGTTCTACAAGTTTGTGCCAGAAAAGAAGTGTTGTGGGGAAAATTCTGGTACATGCTTCCAAGCTTGAGGATTTGATTGAGGGGACAGATGACAATCTATGACTTTTATCCAAGGAGTACTGTAAGTCATTTTTGAAGATTGGAGATCAAAAGCAGAAGGAGGAAGGCATGATGGGGGACAAGAGAAGGGAAAATGAAGAAAGGGAGAAGGAGTAAGGGGAGTGAGATATTTTCATTCAAGAAAATCAGAAACATGGTGATACATTCAGAAAACAAAGGGAGAGAGAAATAAAGAGAGTTCAATGTTTCCCCCAAATCTCAGATCAATATTAAGCCTTTATTACATCCCCAGCTGCCACAAAAGTTGTAAAAATAAAAAACACCATGATCTTTTAAAACTGTCACAGTAAATATCATTACTCCACTTAATCTCTTTCTTTCCTCCTTTGTACTACTTGTTGCTTTAATCTTTGTAGTTGTGATAATCAAAGGGACCTACTCACTGAGTCATTAAGACACACTTTTCTTTCAGGAATGGAAATAAAATCCATATCAGTAGTTTCTTAGTCCATTGTCAAATATTCCTCATTATATTTTTAATTCATTCAGTTGGGGAGCTGAACCTCATTTGTTATGTTCTCCTTGT
Organism: Notamacropus eugenii; assembly: GCF_028372415.1. Classification (NCBI taxonomy): domain Eukaryota; kingdom Metazoa; phylum Chordata; class Mammalia; order Diprotodontia; family Macropodidae; genus Notamacropus; species Notamacropus eugenii. Next base: position 9,501,266 of record NC_092880.1, read on the forward strand.
TTAGTCATTGAATCTATTTTTTGAAGGTCTATGATTTCTCAGTGACTGCTAACTGGCTAAGTAAAATGAATCAAGAGAGTGGAAAAATATTTTTTCAGTATTATTTTTTATCCTAGATTTCCAAAAGAAATTTAAGAGTTTTTTTAACTGACATTATTATCTATATTTAGCATTTTTTAAATTTCCCTAAAACTGTATCATTTACTGTATTTTTATAAAAAAGTTTGAAATTTCCTTTGTTTAAACAACTCAATTTAATTATGTTGAGAAGTACATGATACAGGATGAGTCCTCACAGAAAAGATCTTCTTCATGATTAAGAAGTCCATTAAAATGGATTTTGAGATCTTATCAGATCTTTTAAAGTTATGATATATTTTTAATTTATAGGCATAAATAGATTTTCATAGCACGATAAATTCTACTGGATAGATATTTAATTTTTAGGATACCCATCTTCTGTATGGATTTAAGACAAACATTTTTTTTTAAATTTTCATTTAAATGTGTAGAAAAGAAGACAAATAGTAGGATTAAAATTGTATTCATAATCAGCTAATGAGACATCCATTCAAAAATATCTACAAACTCAATACTGTTACTGATTTGTTCCATTTGATTTAATTCCAGGTGAATTAAAATTCTTCTAGAAAACTGCCCGCTACTTGAAATACATGGAAAATCAGAACAATGTCACAGAATTTGTTCTCTTGGGACTGTTCAAGAAGCCAAAAGTTAAGATGATATGTTTTATAATCTTCTTGCTCTGTTATTTTGCCATCTTCTTTGTGAACATTATTATCTTCATCACTATTTTATGCAGTCATTTAATCCAACAACCCATGTACTATTTTCTCTGTCATTTATCCTACATGGATCTTGCTTATACTTCCACCGTGGTTCCCAGGCTGCTCAGGGACTTAATTGCCAAGCAAAAATCCATCTCCTATAATAGCTGTATGACTCAGCTCTTTACCGCTCATTTTCTTTCAGGTGTTGAGATGTTCATTCTGGTGTCTATGGCCTTTGATCGTTACGTTGCCATTTGTAAACCATTGCATTACATGATAATTGTGAATAGACAGAGATGTAACATGATGCTCTTGATGGCCTGGTTAGTCGGCTTTTGGCATGCCATCGCCCAGATGATCATGGTCATCAGATTACCTTTCTGTGGCCCTAATCTAGTAGATCACTACATATGTGATGTAAAAGCCCTCTTAAAACTTGTCTGCATTGACACACGTATTCCAAACATCTTAGTCATGCAAATACTGGGATGGTTGTGTTGGCCACCTTTCTGGTTTTGGTGGCATCTTACATGGTCTTATTATATAATCTTAGGAACCATTCATCAGATGCTCGAAGTAAAGCCCTCTCCACCTGTGCTTCCCATGTCATGGTAGTTGTTCTCTTCTTTGTACCCTGTATTGCCCTCTATATCCCACCTCCCACTGCAAGCCAAAATGATAAGGAGTTCTCAATGTTTTACACAGTCATTGCACCCATGATGAACCCTCTCATCTATACACTGAGAAATACAGAGATGAAGAATGCTATGCAAAAGGTATGGGCAACAAAACTTTTTGATATTCAAATAAAATAGAATTTTAATTTGATTTTTTATTTAAGGCTGATTGAAGAAATGGCAATATGCTACTATTTTCATCATTTTTAGGATGAAATTTATTTTTTCTCTTTTTCCTTTTATTTGTATGTAAAAAATTCTCTTCTTCCCTCTCAACCCTCCTTTGTCCATTGAGAGGGCAAGAAATATATCAGTTATGCTTGTAGAATTATACATCACCTATTCCCATATTAGCCATTTCACAAAAATAAAGAAATATAAAGAAAATGAAAAGAAAAAATAAATCTTCACTGAGAATAGGGATGTATATTTAGATAAATTTTAATAATGTATTAACGAAAAGCAGGAATCTTACTTTATGTACCTTTATATGTGGATTTGGGCCTAGAAAATTTTTTTTTACAGCGCTAACTTGATAATTAGTAGCCCAATTATGTGAAATGGAAAGGATTAAAGAAAAGGATAATATATTATAATGTCCCTTTGTTATATAAATTATTATCCCGTGTCTGGTTCTTTGAGATTGTCAGGAATAGTAATTCCGACTAAGAAATCATTAAAAGAGCAGCTTATAGAATGTTGTGAGGTCATCAGTTTTATCTTATTTTTTAAATTCCCTCCCATTTCTTCTCTACATTTCTCAGTTACAATCTTCTCATACTTTACTATCCTCCACACACTACCTTGGCCTACTTGTTTATCCTCATCAACTACACTCCTTATTTTAAATCCATTTATTTGTAATGCCCATCCCCAGTGCCTCCACTGTTCCCTTTTCTCATTTCTACCTGCTAGCTCCCCTGGCTTCCTCTGAGACTCAGTTCAGATTTTTTTCTTCTGGAGAAGGTCTTTCTTGATTCCAAATTAACCATATCTAATATCTGCTCATTGAAATTGATTTCTTTTGACATCGTATTTCAAAAGGTTGTTCATAATTCGTAGAATAATTTTTATTTTATATCTTTGATTAGAATTTATGCTTTCTAACACTAAGAAGAACCTTTTGGGGATTTTCCATTTCTTTTTATCCTTTATATTTATCACAGTGCTTGGCTCCTATCAAGTGCTTAATACTTGCTTATTGCCTGACTGTACTTCAAGGGGAATTGGATGGTATGATGAAAAGTGTACTAGATTTGGTGAATTTAAAGAGAGAGAGGAAGAAGGAGAAGAGAGATATAAACATAGACAAAGAGACAAAGACAGAGTCAGAGAGAGAGAGAAAGACAAACATACAAAGAGACAGAGACATACACAGAGAGATGGGGAGACATACAGAGCTAGAGCAAGAGCAAGAGCGAGATTGAGAGAGAGACAGAGAGAGAAACAGACAGAGAGAGAGGGACTGAAATCTATTAATAGTTCCTACGTGTCAAACATTTTGTATGAAATGTTGGGGATACCAGTACAAGAAAACAAGATGATCTGTACTCTCAGTGGATTCACATTCTAATACAATTCCTACAGGGAGCAGAGGAGTGATTGTTTAGGAATAAAGCTGAGAAGAGTGTTACAAACTATTTTACAACATTTCATATCTGAACAACTTCTGCCAAATCAGTTAATCTCTCCATGTCTCAATGTATTTATCTATTAAATCTAAGAGTGGTTTAAGCTTGCAGTCCTCTGATAGCAACTATATTACCTTGCTATCAACTGGGACTTCTATTACTGCACTCGTAAGTGCTGTAACTTTTCCAAATCAAAGTAGACCTCGTAAAACACCACTTCCCTTTAAGAAAGTACATTCTTAGCTCCTTTCAAAATATGTGCTCTCCAAAGGCAAAGACATTATTTCTTTTATTTTTATTACCAACCTTTAGTATGATGGTTGTTACATTGTAAGAGCTTAGTACTTTAAAAAAATTAATCAGCTTATTCATTTTTAAAGTCACCTTGCATTAATCCTTCTGAATTTATATGTGTGTATATGTATGAAAGTATACATACATGTATACATGCACACATGCACACATATATTTATGCATGTATATACACATACATGTATGCTTATATACATATATGTGTATATATACACACATACATATACATAGCAAATATGACCATTTTGAAATGCACAATATTAGGTTGATAATCTTCCACTGGATAATAAAGCAAGATATAATTTTAGAAATGTCTTTTATTAAGGATCTATTATATACAGATATAGAGTGAGCTTTCAGTGAGAGACATAAAAATGTACTTAAGATTGTTCTTGTTGAACTTTCAGATTAATGAAGTTAATATGGTGAATTTATATATGGAAACCAATACTAAGTGCAGAATAGCTAAACATTTTTTTTTCTGTTTGATCTCAGAAGGCAGAACCAGGAACAATTAGTGGATGTCACAGGGAGGCAAATTTGGGTATTATCTAGAGAAGAAGAATAACTCCAAAATGGGATGTAATTTGCCAAGAGTTGGTGAATCTCTAATCTTTGTCATTTTCCTCTTTTTCTTTAGTTTGAAAAACACAGATTTTCCATAAAATATATTATGTTAGCACAACAGGCTTACTGTTATTTCAAGTAAACTAATAAATCTTTAAATGTTACCAATTTAAATTTCTAAAAGTAAATTTTGGTCGACCTGATCTACAGCAATGAAATTCCTTCATATTCCTAAATAATTTATTTTTTTTAAGTTGAGAGGGATCTGAAGACTAAAAAAGGTTGAGAACTGTGGAATTAGCTTAAAAATAACTACTTTGCAGAATGTGACAATCCAACAAAATGGAGACTTAACATGTTTTGATAAAACTAGAGAAATTGAGATTTTCATAACTGGAAATCAAGGATACCTTGAAGGAGAAGAGAGTTATTTGAAGCAGACGGATAGTTTTCCTAGAAGGAAATTATTAGCGAGGGCATTTCAGAGGTTGAGAATGATGTCAATGAATGATAGAATAAAAGAAATAAATAAGGGCTATGGGAGCTCCTTACTTTGGCTAGAACACAAACTATGTGGCAGAAAAATTCTGTGGTGAAAAGCTCAAGATCTAAGAGTGGTGGCAGATTGTGGAAGGTCTTAAATGAGAAATTACTTGCACTTTTTCAGAAAGCAGTGTGGAGCAACAGAAGGGTTTTGAGAAGGGGAATGATGTAGGGATTCGTTAATGACATCCCTCATCTCACCTTCCCTGAAGGATTAGGTGTCTCAATGAAAGATAAACCTGGGGTCAAGGTGTTCTCTGAGGCAACACAACTTAAATGATAACATAAGCACCCACTGTTGAATTTACATGCAATACAACTGGCTGAAAGGAATATTATTTGCTGGTATGAAACAGACATTTTTTACAGTGGTTAAAGTATGCCTTTAGAATACACTAGTTGAGTAGGATCCTCATGAAAAGGCAACTCAAACCTACAACATTATTGTGACTCATTGTAACAAAATCACTGAATTTGACATTTGGAAGAGACCTCAAAAGTCCTTGATATATTCGAAATATATAAGAAAATATAGGAAAGGAAGACATATTTGAGTTTAACATATTATAACATTTTTTAGTTTAAATCTGCTCTTAACTATTTACTAGCTTTGGGATACTGGGAAAGTCACTCTATCAGTCTCAGTTTTCTCATCTGGAACACTACCTATCTCTCAGGTTGTTTTGCATGAGGACAAAATTAGTTAATATATTAAGGACTAAATAAATATTAAAGAGTTATATAATTGATAGGCATAAGAGTTGAGAAATGGTCATCCAGACTCTCCTTGGAAATGCTGAAGAAATTGAAGGACACCTCTCTCTCTCTCTCTCTCTCTCTCTCTCTCTCTCTCTCTCTCTCTCTCTCTCTCTCTCTCTCTCCACAAACACATACTTTGGGATTGCTCTAATCTTTATTAAGTCTTTCGTCCCCCCCCACTCTAAAAGTTAACATTTGCTGTTTTTTAGAAACTTTAATTAAAGATTTTGAGTTTAAAATTTTCTCCCCATCTCTCCCCTCTCCCCACTCCAAGACACCATGCATTCTGATTACCCCGTTTCCCAACCTGCTCTCCCTTCTATCACACCCCTCCCTTCCTTATCTTGATCCTCTCTCTTTTATTGTAAGGCAAGATATATTTCTATACCCCATTATCTGTATTTCTTATTTCCCAGGTGCATGCAAAAATAATTCTCAACATTCGTTCCTAAAACTTTAGCTCCAGCTTCTCTCCCTTCCTCCCTCCCCACCCATACTCACTGAGAAGGCAATCAATTCAGTGTAGGTCATACATATGTAGGCATGCAAAAGACTTCCATAGTGATCATGTTGTGAAAGACTAACTGTTTCTCCATCCTGTCGTGCCCCCCATTTATTCATTTATTTCTTTTGACTTTGTCCCTCCCCAAAAGTATTTACCTCTAAATACTCCCGCCTCTCTTTTGCCCCACTTCTATATCCGACTTCACACCTCACTTATCTTGTTCTCCCCTACTTTGCTGTAGTGTAAGATAGATTTTTATACCAAATTGAGTGTGCGTGTAATTCCTTCCTTAAGTAAAATGTAGTGAGAGTAAGCTTCACTTTTTCCATCTCGCCTTCCCCCTCTTTCCTCACTATTCAAAAAGTTTTTTCTTGCCTCTTTTATGAGAGATAATTTGCCCCATTCTGTTTCTCCCTTTCTTTTCACAATATATTCCTCTCTCACTGCTTAATTTTATTTCTTTTAGATATCATCCCTTCCTATTCAACTTACCCTGTGCCCTCTGTCTTTATATATGTACATAATTCCTCCAACTACTCAAATACTAAGAAAGGTTTCAATAGTTACAAATATTAGCTTTCCATGTAGGAATATAAACAGTTCAAATTTGGTAAGTTCTTTATGATTTCTCTTTCCTGTTTGCCTTTTCATGTTTCTCTTGAATCTTGTGTTTGAAAGTCAAATTTTCTCTTCAGCTATGGTCTTTTCAACAAGAATGCTTGAAAGTTCTCTATTTTATTGAAAGACCATTTTCCCCCTGAAATATTATACTCAGTTTTGCTGGGTACGTGATTCCTGGTTTTAATCCTAGTTTTTTTGACTGTTCGAATACCATATTCCAAGCCCTTTGATCCTTTAATGTAGAAGCTGTTAGATCTTGTGTTATCCTGATTGAATTTCCGCTATACTCAAATTGTTTCTTTCTGGCTGCTTGCAATATTTTTTCCTTGACTTGGGAACTCTGAAATTTGGCTACATTATTCCTAGGAGTTTCTCTTTTTGGGTCTTTTTCAGGAGGTTATCGGTGGATTCTTTCAATATTATTTTTGCCCTCTGGTTCTAGAATATCATAGCAGTTGTCCTTGACAGTTTCATGAAAGATAATGTCTAGACTCTTTTTATTTTGATCATGGTTTTCAGGTAATCCCAAAATTTTTAAATTGTTTCTTCTGAATCTATTTTCCAGACAAGTTGTTTTTCCAATGAGATATTTCTCATTGTCTTCTATTTTTTTCCTTCTCTTGGTTTTGTTTTATAATTTTTTGGTTTCTCATAAAGTCATTAGATTTCATCTGCTCCGTTCTAATTTTTAAACAGCTATTTTCTTCAGTGAGTTTTTGAACCTCCTTTTCCATTTGATTAATTATGCTTTTTAAAGCATTCTTCTCCTTGTTGGCTTATTGGACCTCTTTTGCAATTTGAGCTAGTCTGTTTTCAAAGGTGTTATTTTCTTCAGCATTTTTGGAATCTTCTTTAGCAGACTGTTGAATTGCTTTTCATGATTTTTTTGCATTGCTCTCATTTCTCTTTCGACTTTTCCCTCTGACTCTCTTACTTGATTTTCAAAATCTTTTTTGAGTTCTTCCATGGCCTGAGACTTCTGCATATTTTTTGGAGCTTTTGGATGAAGAAACCTTGACTTTTAGGTCTTCCTCTGATGGTATGCATTATTCTTCCTCATCTGAAGGGATGGAAGAAAATATCTGTTCACCAGGAAAGTAACCTTCTATAGTCTTATTTTTTTCTCGTTTTGGGGCATTTTTCATCCAGTTACTTGACTTCTGAGTCCATTGTTAAGTAGAGGATATACTCTGGGGCCCTGTAAGTTTTCAGTTCCTCCAAGGTGGCACAATCAAGGGAGAGGAATTTACTTCTCTCTTGGCCTGTGCTCTGCTCTGGGATCAACTACATTTACTCTTCTGCCCAGGAGCTGCGAGTAGGACTCCATGTCCAGAGCCTCCACCAGCTCCACAAGACTGTGCTCCTCTTCCCTACCCCCCCCCCAATGCCACTCAGAGCTGAGTTCCAGATCAGTGCCTCAATTACTTTAGGGTTTTTAAGCAGAAGGATCTAAAAATGGATGCTGAAGCTGCCTGGGGCCAGGTCTTAGGCAGGATCCTGCTTCCTTTTCACCCAGGTGAAAGAGCTTTCTCACTGACCTTTGATGCTGTCTTTTCCACTTGTGCGTTAAGGAATCTGGGAACCACAACTGCTGCCTGTGATTCTATGCCATCGTGCCTGCTCCAGTCCTGTCCCTGCCACACCCTGTAGCCAAGGTTGAGCTTCACTCTGTGTGCTTCGCTCTGCTCTGAGAACGTTGTGATAGACTTTTTCTTTTGGCCTTCCATGCTGCCTTGGCCTGGAAATCTCTTTCACTCTGTCATTTTGTGGCTTCTGCTGCTCTAGAATTTGTTTAGAGTCAGTTTTACAGGTATTTTGTGGGATATGGGAAGAGAGCTACAGCAGCTCCATCTTTCTGCTCTGTCATCTTGGCTCTGCCCCCTAATATTTGCTTCTTATATCATTACCTGTTGTTCCTGGTTCCATATTCTTCTACACAACAGTCAAAAATATCTATCTATTTATCTATTTTCTTTCTGTCTGTCTGTCTGTCTATCTACATCTATATATCTTCCATATGACATTTCTTCATATACTTGAAGCTGTCATGCCCACCATGAGTCTTTTCTTTCCTTTGTCCTTTCTGTCTTCCTGTTTTATATGGTCTCCATGTGACTTAGAATAAGAACTTTTAACCACACTTGTTGTCCCACTCTCACGATTCTTTAGCTCATCAATATTCCCAGAACTCAGACTTGTATACCATAGATGAGTCCTGAAAAAGATAGGGTACACTGAGACTAATAATTGCCAGTTTCTGGCAGCTCTGCCTCTATTGATACAGCCTGATTTGACAGTAGCTTTATGAATTAAACATCACAATGATCCATTTTGAGTTCGTGGGTCACTAAAGTCACAAAATTATTTTACTATAAAAACTCTGATCTAACCATACATTTTTAAACTTTGTATTTAATAAATTGATATTTTCTGCCTAAGTGTTAGAACTTACATTTCAAATTGATATAATAATTATAACATGAACTAGTTAGAAGTCATTACCATTTCTCTAGTTATTTACAACTGCCTGTATTTTTGTTAGTTGAAAAATTTACATTTTTAATTACTTGTAAAACACTTTTTAAGATTTTTAAAAAATTTGAGTGTCAAATTCTTTTCTTCCCTCCCCATCCCTTCATTGAGAAGGCAAATAACTTGATATAGATTGCATGTTCTGCATATGTTTTAAAGAAAGGCTATTCACTCACCTTTTTGAAAAGACCACCAGGGCAGTGGTTATTCCATGGCTAGATAGATGACATCTAACTTCAAAAGTTTTATGTAGAGACATTCACATACCAAAGTTTTAAAGGAAAAAAAAAAACCTTGCACTTCTTATTAGAAATTTGACCTCTCGTTATGATTTTACTTGCCTCTCATTTTCTATTATTAAATCAATTTGAGTGTTAAGAAATAATTTCTGTTCTTCAATAGTCCCTGATCATGTTCCTCCCTCGCCAAAGGTGAATAAAACAAAATAGAACTGCTCACTAAATTTGCAATAGATACATTTCAGAAGACTATGAAATGACATAAAATAGTTTCAGTGTGTAATATAAGAAGTGAAAAAAGAAGCACAATTTATGATTGCATCATCAAGGAAAACATTATAAACATTTTTGAAATAGGCCTTGAGGGTAGTAAAAATTTTATAGGAAAAGATGATGGGGAAAGACAGCATAAGAATAAGGAATGATGGGTGAAGGGAAATGTATGGATTTTTAGTAGTCTACTTTGCCTGAAATATAGACTCCTTCTCTGGAATCCTGATAGAAGTTTTAAAAGGTAGGGTACATCAGGACAGTATCCATTGAAGTGCAGATGGTATTGCAAGATAAGATTTATTTTACAAACAAGATTTCTTGGTAAATTATATGTAAGCATGTTTGCAGGGGTAAAATAGTATTATGTTGGAGAAAAGATGGCTTTTCAAGATGTAGTCATCTACACATACTGTAAAGTGGGTCACTGTTGTGGTAGCCAATGTGGGAATAAGAGGGCATTAAAATGAGAAACTTTTCAGAGGTAGAATCAATAAAATCAAAGGAAAGTGAAGAAGTTTTACTTACCTCTTTTTTAGTTATGGATACCTGGAATGAAAATGGTGTCATTGATTGATTTTGTAAAATCAGATATAAATTTGGGAGGAAAGATAAACTGCATTTTGGAAAGTCTGAAGTAGATTTGCCAGCAATACAAACATTTGGGAATGTTCTGTAGACAACCAAAAATTCATGTGTGTGTGTGTGTGTGGGGGGGGGGGTGGCGGAGTCAAGAAGGCAGAGTAGAAGGACGTACTTGTTATAGGTTTCCTCTCATAGCCCATAAAGTACCTGGAAAATGACTCTAAACAAATTCTAGAGAAGCAGAACTCTCAAATTGACAGAGTGAAACATATTTCCAGTCCAAGATAGCCTGGAAGGGCGACAGGAAACGTTTATCACAACGGGTTCAGAACAGACCACAGACAGTACTAGAACAGGTTTCAGGATGTGAGATCATGGGTAGCAGCTGCAGTTCCTAGATTTCTCAACACACAAATGTCAAAGAGAACTTCAAAAGTCAGTGAGAAAGCTCTTTCATTTGGGTAAGAAGGGAGGTTGGTCCAGCCCAAGGACCAGCAACAGCACTGCAGCAGTCACTACGGCAGCAGCGTCCATTTTTGGAGCCCTTGGCCTAAAGACCCAGGAGGAATTGAGCAGCTGCTCTGGGTCTCAGCCCTGAGTGGCAATCTTGAGGCAAGGAGAAGCACTGGCATGGTAAAGCCAGTGGTGGCAGTGGAGCAGGAATCCTACTCAGATTCATGGCAGAAAAGAGTGCTTGTGTTTGCTCACAGACTGCAGCACAGGCCAGGAGAAGAGTAAGCTCCTCTCCCTTTATTGTGGCACCTTGGAGGAACTGAGAACTTACAGGTCCCTAGAGTGTACCCTACACTTGATAAAGGATTCAAAAGTCAAGTAACTGACTGGGAAAATCCCAAAAAAGGAAAAAATAAGACTACAAAAGGTTAGTTTTTAGGTGAACAGGTATTTTCGTCCATCCTTTTGGATAAGGAAGAACAAGGCATACAACCAGAGGAAGTCATAAAAGTCAAGGCTTCTACATCCATTACCTGAAGAAATTATATGTAATAGCCTCATGTCATGGAAGAGTTCAAAAAGGATTTTGAAAATCAAGTAAGAGAGGTGCAGGAAAAATTGGGAAAAGAAATGAGAAGGATGAAAGAAAGTCATGAAAAGTGAGTCAACAGCTTGCTAAAAGAGATCCAAAAAATGCTGAAGAAAATAACACTTTTAGAAACAGACTAACACAAATGCAAAAAGAGGTTCAAAAACCAATGAGAAGACTGTTTTTAAAAACTGAATTAGTCAAACGAAAAGGAGGTTCCAAAGGTCACTGAAAAAAGTAGTTCTTAAAAATCAGAATGGAGCAGATGGAAGCTGATGACTCTATGAGAAACCAAAAAATTTTAATACAAAACCAAAAGAATGAAAAAGTGGCAGACAGTGTGAGGAGTAAATAAAATTTACTCTTGAATGGAATATACTCGGAGTAAGAGAAAGGGAGAGGTAGCACGTAGCAAATCATTTCCCATAAAAGAGGCAAGAAAGAGTTTTTACCATGGAGAGGAAGAGGGGGAATATGAAAGGAAATAATTGAGCCTTACTCTTATGGGATTTGGCTTAAGGAGGGAATAACACACACTCCAATTGATATGGAAATGTATTTTACCTTGCATGAAGGCGAGGGGGAAGGAGATATGAGAGGGAAGATAATAGAAGGGATAGCAATTTGGGGCAAAGGATAATCAGAAGCAAACAATATTGTGGGGAAACAGATAAAGGGAGGGAATAGAATGAATGGAGGGTAGGATCGGACAGAGGGAAATGTGGCTAGTCTTTTACAACATAACTAATTATGGAAGTATTTTGCACTGTTATACATATATGACTTCTATGGAATTGCTTGTTTTTTCAGTGCAAGTGGGTGGGGATAGAAGGAGAGAATATGAAACTCAAAGCTTTACAAATGAATGTTAAAAAAAAATTTAGGGTGCACCTGGAAATTAAGATATACAGGTAATGGAGAATAGAAATCGATTTCACCTTACAGGAAAAGAGAGGGAAAAGGGGATGGAAAAAGTGTGGGTTATAGAAGGGAGGAACGACTGCAGAAAGGGGTGGAAGGGGTGCATGATGTCCTGGGGTGGAGTGTAGGGAGAGGTGGGGAGAAAATTTTGAATTCAAGTTCCTTTGGAAGTGAATGTTGAACAATGAAAAATTAATACATTATATATTTTTTTAAAAATTCATGCTTTATCTTTAATAGACAAATATTAGCAAGTGGTAGGATACAGTTCATCCACAAATGAATATTTGGACTTAATGGGGAAAATGATATTGACAAGGATGATAGCATAAAGCATGGTGAAATAAGATGAGAGTTTTGGGAAACGTTGACTACAAGGTATCAGAACGTGGAAGTTATGATGAATCCATAAAGGTAAAAAAAAAATGCTAGTGTGAGAAAGCAAAGAAAAAAGAGAATAATGTGTTGTCATAGAAACACAGCAGGGTTAGTGTTAGGAAAGTGTTAAATTGCCTCAAAGGCTGCATAAATTTAGGAAGATGAAGACAAAGAAAGGAAATTGAATTTTATGACAAAGCCTTCAGGGGAAATCTAATCAGTGAGCAATCTGTCTAGGCTTGCAAGAATCCAAGTCAGACTTTTTAGAGTTAAAATTACGATTACCTCTAAAATACTAGCTCTTGTCTCCATATGAGTCAAACGTATTACTGAGGACAATTCAAGTATTAGGGAAAATCAGTGTTGTACATATTCTACAGTTCCTCTACCCTTAATGCTCATCACCCAAAAGAAATCATCCTGAGGATAAGTGAATATACAGTAGAATTATTGAAATTCTCATAAGTTATTTGAAGTGGGAAGGAAAGGGAATAGGATTCAAAGAGTAATTCACTGACAAAACCAGGGCTTATGATATTTGTTAATGAAAGAAACTTGGCTATGTCTGGAAAGTTGTTTTTTTTTTTTTTTAAGTAATCTTTCTTGGCACGAAAATGTAGCTTCTAACTGTAAAAGTGTGTTCCTTTGATGTCTTAGACATGTCTCTGGGAGCCTGTCCAATAGTCACTCACAAACCTTTAAATTCAGAGAGTGTTCAGTAAGATCTCCCTGGAGGATAATTTAGTTGAAATGCTTCATGTAAATATGTATATATAGCCTACATGATGATTTGACCTTTAGATTCCAAAGTAGGGAGGAAAAGAATGTGTACAAAATGAGATTCATTATGTAAAAATACCACCTCCTAGTAAAAGAAAGCAGTTTGTGATGAAATATACATGCATCACACCTACTTTGGGGATTTTTCATTCACCCATATTTGCCAGCATTGTTTTCCCTAGTAGTAATCCATGATTCCCGGTCCAAGACTTGGATGTTTATGAGCTAACATTACTCAGGTATGTATTTGACTTTGATATAGGACAAATATAAGAGTTTTTCTACCACACTCAGACATATATGATATCTCCATATTTATGCCTCCTTAACCCTTTGTGTGGTATGTTAAACAACTGATACTAAATCTGGATTCTATTTTTGTACTTATTTTCATTCTTAATTTGGCGAGGAGACAAGCTGACTAAGTAAACATATACATACATACATACACACATACATGCAAACACACACGAACATATGCACACACACATACACAACTTAGTAATCAATTACCCTTCTACAAAATGATCTCAATTTCCATTATCAGTACTATCATTCTCCTCTTAAAATATACTTGTTTCAACAGTTGTATCAAGTTTCTCCAGAAACATCAAATTTCATTCCTAGGGTAGATGAAAAAAGTTTTTGCCTGAGGAGTAAATAAGGTTACACTGATTACTTCATCAGGAATTTAGGAGGACAGTGCTTTTTAAACCTAGAAATAATTTTAAAAATGTTACCTATTGTATTCCATTTATGTACCAGTTTATTCTTTCCTACATCATTTGGGCATGGTTGGCTATTAGGTTGACATTGTTTCTGTAGAGTGATAAAATTATAATAGTCAATTCTATTTCCTAAAGCCCTTTCTCTTATACTATATTATCTGACACTCATAAAAAGTGAGATGGGCCAGGAAGCCATTACTAACAGTTTTTGTAAAATGAGAATACTGAAATTTAGAAGTATTCTGATGTATTTCCAAAGTCACACTAGACTTTGTAATGTGGTGAAAAAGAAAAAAGGGAGCAAGGGTAAGAGTGAAGGAAAAGATAAGGAGAGAGAGAGAAAGAGAGAGAGGGGGGAGAGAGAGGCAGAGAGAGAGAGAGAGAGAGAGAGAGAGAGAGAGAGAGAGAGAGAGAGAGAGAGAGATGACTATTTGAAGACCAGAGGTGAGGAGAATAGGAAAGAGGAGAAAAAGATCCAGGAAATACAAGGGGAAAAACATAAACAGAGTCAAAAGAGACTGGAGGATGAGAAAAAGATGCTGCTTTCTTTAATTAGCTCTTTCTCACATCTCCAGTTTGATCAAACGTCTGCTCAGTACTTTCCCAGAAACTTGCTAATATTATTGACATCCTGACTCCATGATATTTATCAAATGGTCCCATTGATTCCTCAGTCCATGATTTTCTTTCAGAAATGACAGCAATATTTTTAACAATTCTTAGAGCTCCTTCATAGTGCTTCAAAAAATCTTCTTTCACCCATTTAATTTCTAGTCTATTTTTATTTTGCTATTCTTTGTGGTCTTTCTTCTTATTCTTACCTGCAAAATTTCACTCCAGTTTTTAAAGATTTTAAGAGCCACTTTAACTCTGATAATTGGTTGTTAGTGAAATTTCTTTTAGGAATTTGTCATTTTTAATCATACTATTACTTTTGCAACCTATATTTTCAGTAGCTAATAACTATATTTTATTCTAATTCATTTCGTAAGATGGAATACCTATATTTTAAATTTATTATATTTTCCTCAGTAGCTATAGTAAGTTCAGTTATGTTTTGATTCACCTTGCATAACGAGTGTCACTGGGGAAAGTATTCATTTTTACTGAATTCCCCATTTTGCAGTCTTTTGAACTAGCCATGCCATTGAATGCTGTCTTGAATGTTTGAAGAAATAGAAAAAAATGAGTTTGAATCATGAAAGAAGATAATGGAACATACATTTAATGTAGAAAACATCCCTTTAATTGCTAAATTTAAAACAAGGTGATGGCCTTGATCTAAAAATATCACGACTAGTTTTTATTTGTTCATAATAACCTAGATTCCAATGAAATAGAAAGGCAAGTGTGATGTTGTGTAAGATTTCAGATTTTTTTCCCCTGCAGACTCATCACCTACTCCATGTGCTTCGAAATGCATACCAATGTCACTGAATTTATTTTCTTGGGCCTGTTTACAAACAAGGAAATGAAGATTTTAAGTCTTATATTCTTCTTGCTATGTTATTCTGTAATCCTTTTGGGGAATTTTGTCATCTTCATTACCATTTCCTATAGCTATTTGATTCAACAACCTATGTACTATTTTCTCTGTCATTTGGCTCTTATGGATTTGGGTTATGTATCTACCATCATACCCAGGCTGATCAGGGACATAGCTGTGAAAAGAAAAACTACGTCCTACAATAGCTGTGTGACTCAGGTCTTCAGTCCTCATGTACTGGGTGGTGTTGAGATGTTCATCCTGGTGTCCCTGGCCTGTGATAGTTTTACTGTCATCTGTAAGCCATTACACTACCTCATAATTGTGAACCAGAAAAGACATAACTTATTAATTCTTCTTGCCTGGGTTGTGACATTTTGCCATTCATGCTCCGCATGATTCTTAGTTTACCTTTCTGTCATCCTAACCAGATTGATCACTGTATATGTGATGTGAAACCCTTCCTGCTACTGGTTCGCATGGACACAAATATTGTCAATTGCTTAGTCATTGCAAATACTGGGATGGTAGCCATGGTTTTCTTTTGGGTTTTGGTGTCATCTTATATTGCCATATTGTAAACCCTTCGGACATGTTCATCAGAAGGTAAGAGAAAATCTCTCTCAACATAAGTTCCCATATCAGGGTTGTGGTCCTTTTCTTTGTGTACTGTAAGTCCACATATGTCCCTCTACTCAGAGTTGAAAATAATGACGAAAAATATTCCTTATTTTATATAGTAATTGTATCTATGTTGAATCCTCTCATTTACACAATGAGGAAGTCAGAAATGAAAAATTCTATGTAGAAGGTGTAGTTCAGATAAATATTATTCAATTTAATTATATATGAATTTCAATCTGTTCCCCACCCTTATACCCTCACATTGAATCTTGGTGAAGAATTGAGAATTTTTCATGAAACTGTGAGGATGAAACATTATTTTGAAGAGTCTAACACTATTTTGTAGCTGATAATAAATGAAAAAATTAATTGGATTACAATTCTTTTGAAATACTTTATTGATTTCTTGCTATATGTAAACACATATAGTGAATACTATATCTATTCACTATATGTGCTTGATAATGGAGATGTGAATGACCCCCCCCCCATTTTGCCACTTTATTCAAGGAGTTTACAAAGTAATATTGGTGATAAATAAATAAACATATTTATCTAATAAATATTAGAATGGTAGTCAAGGAAGGACACTGTTTTTCAAAAAGTTTAAGATAACGAGTGAGGTCTTTGAAGAATACCGTTCCACTCTTCATCCAGGAATAACAGGGTTTATTTGATTGTGGTCCATTGTTAGGTCGGGCCTGAATCCACTAACTAACTGGTCTTTTGTCCACTTCCTAATATTCTTACCATTTGGGATACCAATGCAATATAGTGAATATACCATTTAAAGATTATAGAAATAGATCCTTCTTGTTTTGTTTCCTGGTAAAGATCAGTCACCTCAAAATAAAGAACAAGGCCTCACAGAGTGGTACAATTATCTGTGGCCTTCCCAGAAGACTTTATCCCACATGCTTCTCTGTCACAAGGCTACATACTTATTCCACTTTTAACCATCTACATTCTGTTACACTAAAATAACATATTATTAAGGAGGATTGAGCAAAGATGAACTTTCACAATGGTTGCATTGCCAATCTTGAGTAAGTACATTGCCTTCACACAGCCTACCATGAGTTGGGGAATTTTTTTAATTAAAAAATATTCAGCTAGTTCCCTTTCAGAATATATGGCAATAAATTTTGCCTTCCTTCGTTCATAGGTATATTGTATTTCTATTACTTCTTGAGGGCAGTTATTGTATCAGTCATCGTAAAAGGCAGCAAAGCAATAAGAAATAACCAGGGAAATTTAATCCCAAAACAGTTTCTGGGAAAATTTTGTCAAGTCCCAGGAGTCTACTTGTTGTATATGAATAAGACTGGCTTCATCTTAAACAGTGTTAATGTTCACTGCATTAGGTAGGACTGTTGTTCATCGATTTCTTATCAAAATGGTGGTAGTGTAGAAGGAGATGTTGAAATTTCACCTTATCAAAATGAGAAGAAAAATACTAAACAAAGAAAATCACTCTTGCAGGGAATTTAGCAGTTTTAAAACCACAATACCAAGAGTGTTGTTTGACTGACTGTAGACAATTAGTTTATTTGGGAATTTTTTAGACAATATTGTTTTAATCCATAATCACTAGACCATCAACAATATTTCCGTGAAGGAATACTTGAAATCTATAAATGTGCCTGCAAGATTAGGAAGTGACACCTTAAAAGCGTTTTGCCTTTCATATGCAAAAAAGTTAGGGAGTAGAAAATAAAAACTGAGTGACCCAAAAGAATATGATTATGAAGTGCTCCAAATTATCTAATGTAAGCTCTATAAATGAATTCTTTTCTTTGCAACTTTATTTCAATAGCATTTTTTGTTTTCTCTTTGATAATAAAATCCATGTAAATGGAAAGAGTACATGCAGTAATATACATAGGGAGTGAAGTCACAGGATAAAAAAAAAATTATTCTCTAGATATTGGCAAGCCTAGAAACAGCACATGACAACAGATAGAGAATTGAACTTGGAGTCAGGAAGATTTGGCTTCAACTTCTTCTGACAATTCTAAGTTGTGGGACCATGGCCAAATCACTTTCTCTCTCTAAGACTCAATTTCCTTATCCGTACAATGTAGAAAGTTATCATTTGAAAATCTACCTCACAGTTTCATCACTGCTGAAATAAGATTATATTAGATGCTTCACAGACTTTATAGTGATACATAAATGACAGCTTTTACTGTAAGGAAACAAACCATATTACCTATTTCAGTGATTGCTATCTATGTCTGCTTTGAATTCCACATCACTTATGATTTAGCATTTATATCTAAAGTTATCTGAGAAATGAAAGGGAAATAATGGTACCTATGTTAGAGAGCTGTTATGAAGATCACATGACTGAATATTAAGTGAATACTCGTTGCAATTTAACATAGTATATAAATGTAAGCAGTCATTAGATAAAGATTAGCACAATGGATTCCATGAATACAGGAAGACTTAGGTTCGTGTTCCACCAATGAATCATACTTTCTCTATGATCCCAGATAAATCATTTAATGTCTTAGGAGTGCAAGAATTCTCTCAAATTATGTGTTATAAAGGAGTTTCCAAACTGAATTGCTACAGGGACAATCCTTACTTTGGAGTTTTATTTGTCAATAAAGTCATAGATCCAATCATCATCATTTTCATCGTCATCATCACCATCATCACCATCACTATTATTTCACAGATGAAGGAACTTGTTGAAGAGAAAAAAAAAACAACATTTGTCCTAAGTGTTCCCACACTCACGCATGCACACACATACCAGGAAATTCTCTCAAAAGTTCACCAATATTTCTAATTAGTAGTTTTCCCAATTTTCATAGTAGTAACCTTAAAAGTAATTGAAAACAGGAAGGACTTTAAACAAGGATGTAGAAGTGTTTTCTAAATTTTAATTTATGTTCTAATAAAGTAAATTCAGAAAACCACTCACAGAAACATAAGGAAAAGTTTGGATGAGAAATTAGGACTAACGACATAGATTTAGGAGACATCAGTGGAGATTTACTGGAAATAAGATAGAGTGATTTCCACGAGGATTTGAATGTGAAAGAAAAAAATATGGACACAAGTAGTGAATCTGAGAAATATGAGCAGTAAAGGAGTGAGAAGGTATGCCAAGAAAGGAAATGAAAATGTGTAACACTAGCAAACATCCAAAACACTGTAAGAGAAGTCAGGAAATGATTATGAAATGTGGAGTTCAATGGGGTTCCAACGGAATCAACTCCGTGCTAAAAATGATTCCAGATAAAAATAATTCAAACTTTATATATCAGGTAATTATTATTTTAATTAAATAATAGACTGTTTTAATGTGTTATTTTTAAGTTCTACGGATCTTATATACTAGTTTATATTATAGATGTAATAGGGTTAAGAATTCAGATACTCTCATAAGTAGATTATGTGGGATGATAAGTCTACTTTCCACCTGCTAATGTTTAGTTTGCGTTATTTATCCTCATTTCAAGTTCTAAGGAAATTAATTCTATTGGATTTAGGTATATTCTGCTATTTCATTACTAGGTGCCAAATTTTCAAGATCTCTTTAATTGGTCATACAATTACCTTTGAATTACCATACAAATTTATTAAATAACATTTAATAAACTGAAGAAACTTATTTAATCATAGTATATGACTCATCTCTTTTTAAATCAATCCCTCTAATTGAAATTATATTAAAATTTCATTAATAAATAAAATTTGTAGCTAGTTTTATGAAAAAAGATAGATATCCCATTGAATAATTTGATTCCAAAAAAACTAAAAGTATCAAAAATGAGAAATATCAACAATAAAAAAGGTTTCACGTATAAAATTGCATTTAAAAATGCCTTCTTCATGTTAATAGGTAGTGCAGTGGAATTGGCACCACAAGTTCCAGAAATTCTTTGATTACAGAGATTCCTTTTATGTTTTATTTTAGATTTCAGTTTTTGTACACTGTTACAAAGCAAAAGCATGCATGAACAAAATGATTTCCTTAGTATCAATCAATCAACATTTATTAGGAAATTTGTATGTGCAAGCATTGTACTAAGCTCTGGGCATAGAAAAGAGACAAAAGATAGTCCCTGCTCTTGATGACCTTAAAAGCGAATGATCCAAAGTTACAGGGAGTATCTTTCTGTCATAATTCTTTGAAAAATAATATGTATTTTAACATAACTATAAGAAAATTGCAAACAATGTAGAAAATGCGAATATTTCCAGAAAGGCACAGAAAGTTGTATTAATCCACAAGGAATAATTGCCATAGTCTTATACAACAAAAGACTCCTGATATACTGTGATAAACTATGAGTTTGCAGAACCCCCAAAAATCATTTAGACTAATTAAGCTTCGGAGAACTTGTACAACATGACCAATTTTATTTGTCATTTAAAATCCCTCAATAACATACTTTATTTACAAAAAAACTTGTTGTTAACGTTGATGATGCTTATGAATGGACCATGAAATTTTAATCAGATTTTGAAAGAAAGGCGTGTGAGCGTGTGTGTGTGAGTGTATTCAACTACATATAGCCTCACTGTCTTTTAATATAACTTGAAGTTGTTCAAACTAATGAGATAATTTCTGAAATAAATTCCTGGACCATTTTTATTTTATTTTATAAATTTATTTTAAATTTTCAACATTCATTTCCACAAAATTTTGAGTTCCAAATTTTCTCTCCATCTTTCCCTCTTCCTCAAAAAGGCCATCCATGCATTCTGATTGCCCCTTTCACCAATGTGCCCTCCCTTCTAACACCCCTCCCTTTCCTTGTCCCTATCTTCTCTGTTCTCCTGTGGGGCAAGATAAATTTCTATACCCGATTACCTGTATTTCTTATTTACCTTATACGCAAAAATAATTCTCAACATTTGTTCCCAAGCCTTTGAGTTGTAGCTTCTCTACCTTCCTCCCTTCTTCCTCCCTCCTCACCCATCCCCACTGAGGAGGCAAACAATTCAATATAGGCTATATGTGTGTAGTTTTGCAAATGACTTTCAAAATAGTCATGCTGTGTAAGACTAACTATATTTCCTTCCATCCTATCCTGCCCCCCATTTCTTCTGTTCTCTCTTTTGACCTTGTCCTTTCCCAAGAGTGTTGACTTTTAATTGCTCCCTCCTCACGTTTCTCCTCCCTTCCATCTCCCCCCCCCACCCCCCGCTTATCCCGTTCTCCCTCTATTTTCCTGTAGTGGAAGACAGATTTTCATACCAAATTGAGTGTGCATATTATTTGTTCTTGAGTCAAATGGGGTGAGAGCAAGTTTCACTTCTTCCCTGTTGCGTTCCCCCTTTCCCCCTCCATTGGAAAAGCTTTGTCTTGCCTCCCCTATGACAGGCAATTTGCCCCATTCCATTTCTCCCTTTCTCCTTTCAATGTATTCCTCTCTTAACCCTTAATTTTATTTTTTTTTAGATACGATCCCTTCCTGTTCAAGTCTCCATGTGTTCTCTGTCTCTGTCTCTCTCTGTCTCTCTCTGTCTCTCTCTGTCTCTCTCTCTCTCTCTCTCTCTCTCTCTCTCTTTCTCTCTCTCTCTCTCTCTCTCTCTCTCTCTCCATATGTGTGTGTGTGTATAATCCTTCCAAGTACCCAGATACTGAGAAAAGTTTCAAGAGTTAGAAATATTATCTTTCCATATAGGAATGTAAACATTCAACTTTAGTAAGTCCCTTATGATTTCTCTTTCCTGACTACCTTTTCATGCTTCTCTTGATTCTTGTGTTTGAAAGTCAAATTTTCTTTTCAGTTCTGGTCTTTTCATCAAGAATACTAGAAAGTTCTCTATTTCATTGAATGACCAGTTTTGCCCTGAAATATTTTACTCAGTTTTGCTGGATAGGTGATTCTTTGTGTTAATTCTAGTTTCTTTGACTTCTGGAATATCCTATTCCAAGCCCTTTGATCCCTTAATGGAGAAGTTGCTAGATCTTGTGTTATCCTGATTGCATTTCCACTATACTTCAATTGTTTCTTTCTAGCTGCTTGCAATATTTTCTTCTTGACCTGGGAACTCTGAAATTTGAGTACAATCTTACTAGGAGTTTCTATTTTTTGGTCTCTTTCAGGAGGTGATCTGTGGATTCTTTCAATATTTATTTTGCCCTCTGGTTCTAGAACATCAGGGCAGTTGTCCTTGATAATTTCATGAAAGGTAATATCTAGTCTCTTTTTTCTGATCACGGTTTTCAGGTAATCCCATAATTTTTAAATTGTCTCTTCTGGATCTATTTTCAAGATTAGTTGTTTTTCCAATCAGATATTTTTCATTGTCTTCTATTTTTTTTCTTTCCTTTACTTTTGTTTTATAATTTCTTTGTTTCTCATAAAGTCATTAGCTTCCATCTGTTCCATTTTACATTTTAAAGAACTGAACCTCCTTTTCCATTTGGCTAACTGCTTTTTAAAGCATTCTTCTCCTCATTGGGTTTTTGGCCCTCTTTTAGCAATTTTCTTCAGCATTTTTCTGGATCTCCTTCAGCAAGCTGTTGACTCTCTTTTCATACTTTTCTTGCATCGCTCTCATTTCTCTTCCCACATTTTCCTCCACCTCTCTTACTTGATTTTCAAAATCCTTTTTGAGGTCTCCCATGACCTGGGATCATTACGTATTTATTTTTGAGGTTTTGGATGCAGAAGCCTTGACTGTTATGTCTTCCCCAGATGGTAAACATTGTTCTTCCTCATGTGAAAGGATGGGAGAGAATACCTGTTCACCAAGAAAATAACCTTCTGTAGTCTTATTTTTTCCTTTTTTCGGGCACTTTCCCAACCAGTTATAGGACTTTTTGGTCCTTTGTCAAGAGTAGGGTATACTCTAGGGACCTGTAAGATCTCAGTTCCTCCAAGATGGTACAATCAAGAGAGAAAAGTTTACTCTCTGGCCAGGCTGGCAGCTGAGATTTAGATCAGCGGCTCAGTTCCCCCAGGGACTTTAAGCTGAATACTCCAACAATGGAGACTGGCTGCTGCTTTCAGTGGCCAGCAACTGCCACCACAGCTGCCGCTGTCTTCTGTTGCTGTAGCCACTGCCACCAGAGGCCAGGGTAGGGGAGGAATCTGCTCCCTTGTCACGGAGATGACAAAGCCCTCTCACTGACCCTTTGAAATGTCTTTGTTACCTGTAGGTTGAGGGATCTGCTAACATTTACTGCTGCTGGGGATTCCTCCCTTGAGGCCTCTTCCAACCCTCCTCATCCATATGCTGTGTGGCCAAGGGTAGCCTGTGGTCAACTCTGCTGCCTGAGCTACAAACCTTTCCCTTCAGGCTTCCAGCCCACCATGGGCTGGAAATCTCCTTCACTCAGCCATTCTGTGGCTTCTGCTGCTCTAGAATTTGTTGAGAGTCTTTCTTTACAAGTGGGGGAAAAGCTAGAGTATGTGTGTCTTCCTTCATCATCTTGGCTCCCTTCCACCTGGACTATTTTTAAAAGAAGTATTTTATCCATTATTTGGTGTGACTGGTAAATATTTTTAACCACATGAATTAGATATATTTCAAAGCAAGGACCAGAATTCAGTCTTAAGAATGATGAAGAAAAAGTATATAACTGTACTAACCTGCTGTTATGGAAGCTAAAAACGTGCCAAAATGCTTACAAGATTTCAAATGCCAGGAAGAAATTTACCACGCTGGAGAGGGAATAGAATCTCTTCTGTCAAATACTTTAAAAAAAGGGAAATCTAGGAACAACAAGAAACTTCAAATTCCTTGAAAAAAAATGTCTAATTTTTGATGGCAATAAAGTTGATTCATAAATTTACAACTGCTTTCTTTTTTACGTAAACTATTTTTAATAAAAAAAATAAAAGAATTCCTTTATCTTTGGACCAAAATGAACAAAGAAAGAATACACTTTAACTGTTTAATTTAAAAAGCTTTGAGGAAATACGTTGTTCCTAGAAAGAAACGATTCTGCACCTTGTAAATCAAGGTTATGAAAGCTTCAAATCGCTCTCTCTCTCTCTCTCTCTCTCTCTCTCTCTCTTTCTCTCTGTCTCTCTCTGTCTCTCTGTCTTTCCTTGTCTCATGTTGTGTGTGTATATATAAATAAAAAGATATATGTATATATATAAGTGTGTGTGTATACACATATAAACATACATATATACATATACATACATATATGTCATATTCATTTATATATTCCTGAATTGTGAATTTCAATATTTGAATCAAGAAAATTAAAGCAAATATACTTGGAGGTCTGAAAAGATATTCTAGTTTCCTGATCAAACATGGTGCCATAGGTTTGAATTCTATTCCTGAATAGTCAACAGAAACCTTCACACTGACATTCCTTGAAAAAATAAAATTTAGCTTTCATTTGTGTGTATTTAAATATGATAAAACACATATTATTTCACCATATAAAATATTTTGTTAAATATTTCAATATGATTTTTAAATATATTGTATTTTATTTAATGCCTGGTAAATCCTTACTCTGAATAGTTCACAGGGTTTAATGAGCTGTTGGTAAAAGACAATGATGGAATCAAAAGAGGTAAAAACCCCTGCAATATCATCTTAGACCTAAAACAGTAGTGCACTCATACGATTATCTAGTCCAAGCCTGTTATTTACCATATGCAGTACATGAGGTCCAGAGAAGTTGAAATCATAGTGGTATTAACAATCAGAGACTAGATTCAAACACGTTACATGGTTTCAAGCTCAGTACTACATGTACAGCAAAAACTGACTTACAGAGCCCTTGGGGGATCTCAGAATCCATGACTGAGGATTCTGAAAAATAATGTTGGATCCGTTTTGATTTCAGTAAAAATTAGCTTTCAACAAACGTTCTGTGATTGCTTCACTTATTCTCACAGAAACTTGAGTTGTTTTTGCTCTTCAGTCATTTTTCAATAATGTCAGATTTTTGTGTGTCATCCCACTTTCGTTTTTCTTGTCAAAGATACTGGACTGCTGTCCATTTCCTCCTCCAGCTTATTTTATGGATAAGTAAAATGAGACAAACAGGATGAAGTGTCTTACTGAGAGTCACACAGCTAATAAGTGTCTGAGTCAGTTCTTCCGCACTTCAGGCCCATCACTCTATTCCTCCACCTGACTGTCCTCATCTTCTCTAATGATGTAGACAGATCTTTTTAGAAAGTCAGCTTTCGGATAACTCTCTCCTTCACTGACAATTTCACATTAATCTCCTGAGAACCTCAAGACGTTTCGGAATGGCTAGTATTTGAAAATCAAGTGCCAGATTCAGCTTACAACATACAGCATCCACAGGAAAGATTAATAAAAGCAAAAAATATTTCATCACATTATTGGATCAATTATTTTTCTTTCTTTCTTTCTTCCTTTCTTTCTATCTATCTGTCTGTCTGTCTGCTGTCTGTCTGTCTGTCTGCCTGTCGATCTGTTCATCTATCCATCTGTCCGTCCATCCTTCTATCTAGCTATTTCTATCTATCTATCTATCTATCTATCTATCTATCTATCTATCTATCTATCTATCTATCTATCTATGGGTGTAAAGAGTTCATGGTAAAGTTTTGAACTTATTAAACCACAAAATAATTGGGAAAAAATGACTTTCTTGCTTTGAGTCTAGGGGTATGTAAAGCACCTTTAGTCAGGAGGTGACTTGGAAGAAATATGAATCATTTCAGGAGATTACATATAAACACATACCCATAAATATATGTGTATATAGAGATTATGTAAATGTATTACGTGCACTCGTATTCTTAATTTTCCTTTTAATGGAAGATATATATATATGTATATATATACATATATGTAAATATATGTATATAGCTGTTTATGCAAACACACATATGTCTTATTGAAGGTGATATACAAAGTCTCATATTATGAGCAAGAAAATTGGGATGTAATAAATACTTCAAAAATGTATGACTTGAGAGATTAAAAAAATACAGAATAAAACTTTGACATTCATAATTAACTTCCCTCACTAGCTAAAGTACTTGTCTTTTCAAGATTACACTCATGAATATCACCCTGCCTATACTCCAGTACTGAAGTATGGCCTTTCCTAGACTCGTTTCATCCTAAAATTGCATTTGAATGTCAAACCTCTTCCTTCCTTCCATGAAGTATCACAATAGACAAATTAATGCAATTCATCTAGATCATTTTCCCAAATAACTTTTGACACCACACCTTTCTCATGGCATTTTTCATCTCAGTATTTCTAAAAGTATAGATTATGGGGTTAAATATTGGAACAATGATGATATAAAATAGAGCAAACACTTTATCCTCTGGATAGGTGGTGGGAGGTCGAAGGTGGGAAAAAATTGCAGGTACACAAAACAAGACAACCACTGTGAAATGAGACCCACAGGTGGAAAGAGCTTTCTGCCATCCTTTGGCTGAATGTGTGTGTATGGTCCATAATATAATGGTATAAGAAAGGAATAAGATCACAAAAATTACCAAGAGAATTATTCCTGAATTGATAACAACAAGAAGATCAGCGGTGTAAGTATTTGTGCAGGCAGTTTTCTGTAAGGGGAAGATGTCACAGAAATAGTGATCAATTTCATTGGGGTCACATAAGGGTAACTTGAGGATCATGGACAACTGAGAGAAGGAATGAGCAGCTCCACCAGCCCAAGCCACTAAAACGAGAAGGTTGCATTTCTTTCTGCTCATAATGATCATGTAGTGGAGAGGTTTACAAATGGCAACATAGCGGTCAAAGGCCATTGGTCAGGATGAAAATCTCTATACTGCCAAAAAAGTGGACACTGAAGATTTGAAACATACAAAAATTATAGGAGATGATTTTTCTCTCAGTTAAAAAATCCCCAATTAGCTTTGGTGTAACACTGGAAGTATAGTAGATGTCCATAGAAGACAAATGACTGAGGAAATAGTACATTGGTTGGTGGAAAAGATGACTGCAAGAGATAGAGAGGAAGATTATGAGATTCCCTATGAGTAGACTGATGTAATAGAATAAGAAGAAGATAAAACAAAATATCTGTATGTTCTGGTCATAGGAAAGTCCATAGAGAATGAAATCTGTGATGTTGCCTTGAGTCTTCATTTTTGTTTTGGTACCTTATATTCAGGATTCTGTTCTGTATCTGAAATTGGAAGAAATATATTTTAATGAATGCATATTCATGTAAAATATCTTTGATTTGTTACTGTTAGGATCATTTTCATTATTTTTGTTAAAATCAATATATCAGGAATGTCTAGAGGTGCTGAACTCAATTAAGAATGCAACCTAAGATCATGCTAACAGGATGAATAGACTTAATAGTTGGTACCTACCCTGGAGAAGAGAACTTTGTCATGCTATGAAAACTGCTTATAGACATATATATGAAAAATGCTTGTAGACATAATGCACATATGTATATTGAGAGAGTTTAACTCAAGCAAAATGAATAATTTTTTTCTAAAATTACATCTGTCCAAAAGTAAAGCTGTGTGTCTATTAACATAAGTGATTCGCCCTAATAGTAAGCTTTCTGATAAATGTTAAATATAAATGGAGAGTACACATTTTTGAAGAGAATCTTGTTTAGGAATAGCTTGAATTGGCTTAGAATAAATGTCTGATTTAACTCATTTTGGGGAACTGAGTCTTAAGATATAAAGAGTTATGTAATATTTAAACAGGATTTAAAATAATTTTTCAGTGGTTTTAATTCATTATTTATTGACATTAATTGAAATTGTCAGTCCCTTCAACCGAAATGATGTTTGTTACATCACAAATGTTCGCATTCCCCAGCTCTTCTATTTCCCAGGAAGAATAAATCTGAGCTAATTATTTCATGCCATCATTTCATAATAAAGACATTGTCTAATAAAATGTAAAAGTACATTCTTACTATTGCAGGCATGCCCCAAACATTAATTTATCCATTCATAGATTGTTGTACTTTAGTGTGAAAATTTTTTCCAAGTCGGAAGTGTCAAAAATAAAAAATAAAGGAAGAAGATAATGCTCAGAGAATATTGCACTCACTCTAGGCATATTTTAAAACTGGATCCAGATTCTTTAATTGACCCTAACAATGCAGTGAGTGTGAATGACATAAAGACAAGGTGTAGGAATCTACTGAACTGCCATAAATGACCTTTAGATGGCCTTCTAGCTGTTTGTGGTACTCTCAGCTGAGCCACCTTAGTTGAGAGGAGAAAAAAATAGAATGTTGGTGTTGGAAGAGACCTCAGAGAGTATATTTTTGTTATTGTAAAATTGCTTCAGTTGTGTCTGAGTTTTCATGACCACATTTGGGATTTTGTTGGTGTACTTTACTATTTTCTTCTTCAGTTAATTCTGTAGATGAAGAAACTGAGGCAAATAAGGTTAAGTGACTTGCCCAGTATCACACAGCTAATAACTATAAGAAGCTGTGTTAGAACTCAGTTATTCCTGACTCCCGGTTGCATACTTTATCCACTGTAACACCTACCTAGGTAAACCCATATCCAAAGCAGAATATACACGACAACTGTGGTGTTAAAATCAAATTGAAATGAGTACTTCTAATCCACAACAAGAATCCGTATGGGTTGCTTACTGACTTAGTTTAAAATGCATTATTAGTCATTATTATTATTAGTCATGTTTAATTTTATTTTATTTTGTTAAATATTTTCCAATTACCCTTTAATCTGATTTGGGCCAAAGTCAAGTATTTCGTTGGACGCATGGGATGCAAGGTCTATGTGTTTGATATCTCTGCCCTACAACAACCATAATAATCTTCCAGGATTAGTCTCAAGACCACTAATGAATGGGAAGCTACTTCTTTCAAAAACTGTCCATTCCACTTTTAGATCTTTCACCTGTTTAGAGTGCATATCGTCTTCAGGATTGTTGGCATTGTACAAATTCATATCAGTTCTTCGCCCTGATTAGACACATATTAAAAAATCAAAATAAGCATTAGTTAACATTATTATGTGAATTTGAGTTCAATATTTAACTTTTTTGATCTCAGTCTCCTCTTCTCAAAAAATGAGAAATTTAGACTGGATGGTCTCTTTAGTCTCCTCCAAGATTTAGCTTCATTGCGTATTATTCTTCTGTTTTACTACTTCATTTCTCTGCTGTTTCGTTACTTCATCTTCAAAGGAAGAATATGAAAACTATTACATGTCGTTTGAGAATCAAAGGAGATATCATGTATAAAGTAATTTGTAAGCCTGCCAAAGACAAAGAACACAATCCTTGTGACAATACAAATATTGTTGCAAATTATGCTGATGGTAACATTGAATTCTTCATAGGTTGTGCGTACATTGAGAGAAGGCATGCAAATCCTTCCTGTGCCTTCAGAAAATTTGATACCATTCAAAGTGTTTTTGAGGATTAAGTTAGAATTTATATGTAAA
This sequence comes from Notamacropus eugenii, assembly GCF_028372415.1. Taxonomy (NCBI): domain Eukaryota; kingdom Metazoa; phylum Chordata; class Mammalia; order Diprotodontia; family Macropodidae; genus Notamacropus; species Notamacropus eugenii. The sequence goes on from NC_092880.1 coordinate 9,530,622, forward strand.
TGTTTTATAAACTATGAAATGATCCATAAATATGAAATCATTACTATTGTTAATGGAAGATATAGATAGATAGACAGACAGACGGACAGATAGATAGATAAATTGATATAAATGTAGATATATGGTTTGTCCAATTTTAAGAGGGAGAGGAACAGTTTTGCATGAGTAGTTACAAATGGCTACAAAATCAAAAGGTCCTACCTTACAACTGACAGAATCTTTTACCAAGAATTTTAACAAAAGACAAACAATAACATTGCATTTTTTTCTATTTCTCTCTCCTCTCCATAGAAGGATTAGAGACATAGTTCTTGGAAATGATTAATGCTTATAAATTGCACTGCACACACTGTAGAAAAATCACAACTACCCCTCACCACATGTGAAAACACACACACACACACACACCAATACAAAGTCATAGGTTTCAAAGAGTGCATTTAGGGTGAGAATTAGGCTTAAAATCGGTCTGATTCTCGATAAATATCAAAGTAAATAAGCAGTCTGTGAAAAATAAAAAAGAAAGTAGAAAATAAAGTAATATGTGTTTTTGAGATTTCCTATAATAACTTTCAGATATTAGATAAGTGAATAAGATAGCTGCTAGATAAAAGAGCAAAAGTATTAGACTTTAATTGAAAGTTGGAAATAGACTTGAATCCAAATTATACTTTGGGGGTATTTATAGCTATGGGGATGCTAGGCAAGTAATTTAAATTCTTCAGTCATGATGTTCTCAGTCAGCAGAGGATAATGGAAACAAGTCTAGATTTGGATTTAAAAAAGATCTGAGGTCAAAGCCATACTCTTTACCTTCCTAGCTTTGGGACTATAAGCAAGTAACACTTGCCTCTGTGTTTGTGATTTTCACATATAAGGCCTTTCACGTTAGAAGGCCTTAATTGAAGAATTTCTAAGATTCTTTTTGCATTACCTCCCATGTTTTCATAGAATGAAAAAGGAAAACCAACAAACACATCAGATAAATAAAAGAATTTCTATCAGTAGAAGCAACTGTGAGTGTAGAAGGAATGTTGTGGTTGGAAATAAGAACTAGCTGTGTGACTGTGGACAAATGACTAATTTTTCTCAGTCTCTATATGAACATCTTTAAAATGGGGATGATGATGATGATGTTGTCAATAATAACAACAACAATCATCAAGATCATGATCATCCTCATAAATCTTTTGCTTCTGTCCATTTAACTTTTTGTGGTGGTGGCCTTAATAATAAAACTAGAATCTGATTTATTTAAGAATACAACTTCCATTGTTCAAAAGCAGAGTTGCTGCTCAGTGATCAACTGCAGGATAATGTCTAGTCTGGAAAAATTAGCCATTATGAACTGCAAAATATCCCCTTTTAAAAAAGCGTCTCCCTCAAAGATGAGAGAAATGAGATGATTAAAAACGTGTGACGGAGTTTCTGGAAATCAATTTGAAAGTTGTGAATGAAAACAAAGGAAACAAAATTAGAATTAACATAGCAAGCAACAAAGGATGAAGTATCTTTAAAAGATATTTTCTGACTGCCTCCATTTTCCACCTACATTGTGTGATTAAATATAATATTTACAACATCCATGAGTTCCAGTAGAAGTGTCAGTTTTGTTATTTATATTCATTCACTTTACCAGATTAGCAACAATATTTGCAAACACACACACACACACACACACACAGAAGCACTTTTTTTTCCTCTTCTAGAAAATGAAGTAAGGTAATGTGTTAGAAAACTTACTGCTATTGAACGATGAATCCAAGGGACTGCAGGGTTGTGTTTAAATGGGTTCCTCATGTCCTTCATGAACCAAACTGAGCTAAAACCATCATTATAACTTTTTTAAGAGCAGAGATTTTAAATGACCATTTATCAAATCATATTTTCTGACCATTAACTATTAAATACAATAAATTTGGTAATGTCCAATTAGCCTGGAATCTTGTTGTTATATCTATACAATAACATCAGGTATATCTATACAATAACATCTGTACATTAACAACCTTAACATTAAGACTCCACTACGCTTCATACTGACCAGTAATTAGTCTTACAAGTAACCATGTCTGATTTCACCCACTGGTCAAACACACCTATTCGTTGCTTACTTTAGTAAGAAGTCTGATTAAATGCAGGTGCTTGTAAACCAGAAATGGACAGATCAAAACTAGTGCACACCATGAAGAAAAATATTTTACTGTCCACAGGAAGTGGAGAATTTAAGTCCATGTACACAGAGCTTCTGAGAAACTGAGAAGGGATAACTGTTTCATAGCCCTTGAAAGGTGACTGAAGAGAGACACACATCCTTTTATCATAAATTTTTAACTCAGAAATACAGGCAGAAGATTTCTGCATTGCAAAGTAAATGAAATATAACATATATACCATTCAACTCTCTAAAGTATCAGTGTGAAAACAAAGAATAACTAAACAGATTCTAACTTGTGAGCAGAAGTAAGACTTGATAGTCTGAAGAAATGATGCTCCCAGGGGGAGTTTAGGAGATATTTTTTTTCCATTAAATAGCACTAATTTTACATTATGCCCTCCAAGGCATATGGACAGATAACCCCTGATGCCATGTGGTAGAGGAAAAAGTGCACTGTATTCAGAAACACAGGTAATAAATTGGCAATTATTAGGTCTTGTCTGCCTGCTGCAGTTTTCTGCAGACGTTCCTGGTTTGGGACCAGGACAATAACAGAAAGTATATTTGCAAATGCATAATATTGCCCTTAGCCGTGATTTGTAAGAATGAGAGGAGAGACACAGAGAAACAGAGAAAGACACAGATGGGGAGGCGAGACTTGAGACACAGAGACAGACACACAGAGAAAGAGAGACAAAGAGACAAAGAGATAAGCAGAGAGACAGGCAAAGACAGAAACACAAGAGAGAGATAAAGGCAGAGACACAGAGAGAGGAGGATGAGAGTCTGAAAGAAGGAAAGAAAGGAATACCAAAGTTGTGTAGGTCCAAATGTCTTGGAATGTTTCTTTTTTAGTAACTTGAATGTTTTATGTGTCACAAATACTCGTGGAAATGATTGTATGACTGAGGATGATGGAGACCCATAACATCCTAGGTATTATAGGGAGTCGTTACAGTTTGCTGAGTTTTTATGTGAGCCTGTAAGACTTGTGCTTTGGGGAAATAGTTTTGACAGCTGTATGAAAGATAGTCTCACAGACGTCAAACAAATTGTGAATAGTTTTAAATTCTTGAAGAGCTTTACATATTGCACAAGTGACCAAATACATTATTTAATAGCTAATAGGGAGCTGTTGTAGGTAAAAGGTCTCAATAGTTCAAGGGAAAAGCACACTGAACACATATGGCATGTAAAGTGAATAAGTGGAAACATAATTACACTGCAAATCATTTAAATCTCAGCAATTGGTGGAGAAGTAAGGTTAAGGGAAAATATATTCATATCCTTTGTGACTCATCTGATTTCTCTCCTAATTGCTCTTCCCTCATCTAACAAAAATATAGTTCACTCAAATCCTTTACCAATCATTCTTGGTCTACTATTAAATTCACCAACCAGAGTCAAATCAAAGCACACAGAGTAAAATGGATAGAAAGATTCCATCTGCAAAGCTTGAAGACTTCACAAAGTTTCAGTACTTCCTTGACCACTTCATCCTGTAACGGATTTATTCTAGAGACTGCTACCAATCCAGATTTTCTGATCTTGTGTAGTTGTTGGAAATGTCCATGAAGTGGACGTTATTCCCCACCCCCCTGGAGCCCCTGGGTTGAGAAATGTCTGTTGAGTTTCTAGGCAGGGTTGGGCTTAGTAGCCACTTTCTGTTGTGCCCCTTCACCTACCAGCCATTCTCTGTTGTACCCCTTTGCCTGGCAGTTGCTTGGGCCCCCCTCTCTGTTGTACCCCTTTGCCTGGCAGCTGCATGGGCACCCCTCTCTGTTGTGCCCCCTTCCCTAGCAGCACCTAGGAACTCCTGTCAAAACTGTTCTGTGAAAAATGTGTGCTACTGGAACAACAAGGCTGTACCGGGAAGTGCTAAGATGCTTAAAAGGCACACACACTCCTTGTTCAGGGCAGACTCCTCTGAGGACAGCTGCCGGCTAATAAAGACGCTCCCAAATTCTCAATTGACTCTTGCTTGTGCTTGTCTCGGTCTGTCCATTTCACTTGGAGGTTCCACTGAGATGGCTTTTGACTCTGTGTGCACAGGCAACCCGTCTGCCCTGGACGGCCAGACTGCGCTTTGACTTCAGGGGGTGACCACCGGGATTGATGTTCCCCAGCCCCGATTTCAAAGCACAGCCATGTGAACCAGGCTCCTGGTAGCCAAATTACTCTCATCTGGCCATTTTGAGCGCCCTGTCTGTGTAGGTGAGTACTCTTGGGGAGTAAGTGGAGAGGCTGGATGCAGTGGGAAACGCCCTTACTGACCTCCATGGGACGCCGAGTGGGATCCTGATCTGACTCTCCTGTATTTTTGGGTTTCTGAGAGTCTGGACCACTTGACCGACTCTGCACTCTGTATCTGTCTGGCTCTCCTGTATTTCTGGGTTTCCGAGAGTCTGGATCGCTTGACTGAGTCTGCATTCTGCATTATGTCTGTCTCCTGTTTTGTGTTTTTTGTTGTTGTTGTTGTTGTTGTTGTTGTTGTTGTTGTTAGAGCCCCAGTTTAATCGGACTCTGTATCTCACTCTCCTTTCCTGGGATCATGAGACAAAGACATTCAGGTCCCGAGACCCCATTGCAGTTCATGATAAAGTGTTTTAAACAATTCCAACAAGCTGCAGCTGGTTATGGGTACACAGTCTCCAAGAAGAAATTAACTTTACTCCGTCAACAGGAGTGGCCCACCTTCGGGGTGGATTGGCCAACCAAGGGGACCTTTGATAAATCCATTGCAGGACGGGTGCGGAGAATAGTGAATGGGGATCTGGGCCATCCAGATCAGATCCCATATATCAGCATCTGGATAGATTTGATTCCCCCTCCTAAACCTAAGGTCTCTCTAAAGTCTCCCCACACAGGGGGAAGAAGACAAATTGAGAAAATGCAAAAAAAAAAAAAAAAAAAAAGAGACACCTCATAGATAAAGCTTTGAAACTCCCAAGTGGAAAGAAGAAGACTAGGCCCCACTGGGCTTTGTTCCAGAGACTCGCCTCCCCATACACGGGGAAGAAGACAAATTGAGAAAATGCAAAAAAAAAAAAAAAAAAAAAAAAAAAAAAAAAAAAGGAAAAGAAAAGAAAAAAAAAAAGAAAAGACACCTCATAGATAAAGCTTTGAAACTCCCAAGTGGAAAGGAGGAGACTAGGCCCCACTGGGCTTTGTTCCAGAGACTCCCTCACTTCCACTTGCATTTTCACAAATTTTTCTTTCAAAAACATTTTTAAGGTGTGGACACAGATGCAAAACTTTCTTTTTTTTCTAAATTTTTTTATTTAACTTTTAACATTCATTTACACAAAATTTTGGGTTCCACATTTTCTCCCCCCTTGTCCCCTCCCCAACCCCAAAACACAGAGCATTCTAATTGCCCCCATCACCAATCTGCTCTCTCCTCTATCATCCCTCTCTGCCCTTGTCTCCATCCTCTCCTCTGTCCTGTTGGGCCAAATAACTTTCTATACCCCTTTACCTGTATTTATTATTTCCTAGTGGCAAGAGTAGTACTCGACAGTTGTTTCTAAAACTTTGAGTTCCAACTTCTTTTCCTCCCTCCCTCCCCATCCCCTCCTTTTGGAAGGCAAGAAATTCAATATAGGCCAAATCTGTGTACTTTTGCAAATGACTTCCATAATAGTCATGTTGTATAAGACTAACTATATTTCCCTCCATCCTATCCTGCCCCCAATTACTTCTATTCTCTCTTTTGATCCTGTCCCTTGCCATGAGTGTCGACCTCGAATTGCTCTCTCCTCCCCATGGCCTCCCTTCCATCATCACCCCCCACCCTGCTTATCCCCTTACCCCCCACTTTCCTGTATTGTGAGATAGGTTTCCCTACCAAAATGAGTGTGCATTTTATTCCTTCCTTTAGTGGAATGTGATGAGAGTAAACTTCATGATTTTCTCTCACCTCCCCTCTTTATCCCTCCTCTAATAAGTCTTTTGCTTGCCTCTTTTGTGAGAGATAATTTGCCCCATTCCATTTCTCCCTTTCTCCTCCCACATATTTCTCTCTCACTGCTTGATTTCATTTTTTAAAGATATGATCCCATCCTCTTCAGTTCATTCTGTGCACTCTGTCTCTGTGTGTGTGTGTGTCCGTGTGCGTATGTGTCTGTGTGTAATCCCACCCAGTACCCAGATACTGAATAGTTTCAAGAGTTACAAATATTGTCTTTCCATGTAGGAATGTAAACAGTTCAACTTTAGTAAGTCCCTTAGGACTTCTCTTTGCTGTTTGCCTTTTCATGCTTCTCTTCATTCTTGTGTTTGAAAGTCAAATTTTCTTTTCAGCTCTGGTCTTTTCATCAAGAATGCTTGAAAGTCCTCTATTTCATTGAAAGACCAATTTTTCCCCTGAAGTATTATACTCAGTTTTGCTGGGTAGGTGATTCTTGGTTTTAGTCCTAGTTCCTTTGACTTCTGGAATATTCTATTCCACGCCCTTCGATCCCTTAATGTAGAAACTGCTAGATCTTGTGTTATCCTGATTGTATTTCCATAATACTTGAATTGTTTCTTTCTAGCTACTTGCAATATTTTCTCCTTGACCTGGGAACTCTGGAATTTGGCCACAAAGTTCCTAGGAGTTTCTCTTTTTGGATCTCTTTCAGGCGGTATTCTGTGGATTCCTTGAATACTTATTTTTCCCTCTGGTTCTAGAATCTCAGGGCAGTTTTCCTTGATAATTTCATGAAACATGATGTCTAGGCTCTTTTTCCCATCATGGCTTTCAGGTAGTCCCATCATTTTTAAATTGTCTCTCCTGGATCTATTTTCCAGGTCAGTTGTTTTTCCAATGAGATATTTCACATTATCTTCCATTTTTTCATTCTTATGGTTTTGTTTTGTGATTTCTTGGTTTCTCATAAAGTCATTAGCCTCCATCTGTTCCATTCTAATTTTGAAAGAACTATTTTCTTCAGTGAGCTTTTGAACCTCCTTTTCCATTTGGCTAATTCTGCTTTTGAAAGCATTCTTCTCCTCACTGGCTTTTTTAACCTCTTTTGCCACTTGAGTTAGCCTATTTTTCAGGGTGTTATTTTCTTCAGCATTTTTTTGGGTCTCCTTTAGCAGGGTGTTTACTTGTTTTTCATGCTTTGCTTGCATGTCTTTCATTGCTCTTCCCAGTTTTTCCTCCACCTCTCTAACCTGATTATCAAAATCCTTTTTGAGCTCTTATATGGCCTGAGCCCATTGGGTGGGCTGGAATACAGAAGCCTTGACTTCTGTGTCTTTCCTTGATGGTTAGCGTTGTTCTTCCTCATCAGAAAGGAAGGGAGGAAATACCTGTTCACCAAGAAAGTAACCTTCTATAGTCTTATTTTTTCCCCCTTTTCTGGGCATTTTCCCAGCCAGAGACTTGACTTCTGAGTATTCTCTTCACACCCACTTTGCCTCCAGATCCTCCCAGCCAGTGCTTGGGGTCTGAGATTCAAATGCTGCTTCCCAGCCTCAGGGCTTTGGGCAGGGGCAGGGCTGCTATTCAGTGTGAGATTAAGTTAATTGTTGAGGTGAGGGCAGGGCCGTCTCTCAGGCTCAGTTCCCTCAGGGGGTTTATGTGGAGACCTTTAACAATGGATCCAGGCTCCTGCCTGCTTCGGGAGCCCCGGTCTGCTCCTACCTCTGTTGCTTCCTCCTGAGGGGGCCTGAGTTATGGGGGCATCCCTCTCCCCTCTCAACCCGCCAAAGAGGCCCTCTCACCAACCCTTGTCACCTGTGGGTAGAGGGACCTGAGTGGCTGCTGGAGATTCCATCTCTCAAGCCTGATCGGAATCACTCCTCTTGGCACTGTGCAGCCAACACAGGGCTGGTCTCGGCTCCGGGTCCGCATCGTGAAGGACCTTTTGCAAGAGGTTTTCAGGCTCTCTGGAAAAGAAATCTCCTCAGCTCTGTTGTTCTGTGGCCTCTCCTGCTCCAGAATTTGTTGGCAGTTCTTTTTTACAGATATTTTATGGGCTGTGGGGTGGGAGCTAGCATATGTGCGTCTGTCTACTACTCCATCTTGGCTCCGCACCCTTACCAAGAGTTTTAACAAAAAGCAAACAATCCCCCTATATTTTTTTCTGTCTCTCTCTTCTCCATGGAGGGATTAGAGACACATATTTTGGAATTAATTAATAATCATTTAACAGTCACTGCACACACAGTGTAGGAAAATCACACCTAACTCCCACCACATGTGTGCAGTGAACACACACACACTTACACACAAATACATAATTATGGGTTTCAAAGAGGTGGAGGGGGATAGATAAATATCAAAGTAAATAAGCATCTTGGGAAAAATAAAAAAAGAAAGTAGAAAATAAAGTAATATGTGTTTTGGAGATTTCCTATAATAACCTTTAGATACCAGGTAAGTGAATAAGACAGGTACTAGATAAAAGAGCAAAACTATTACACTTCAAATGAGAGTTGGAGATAGGCTTGAATCTAAATTGTACTTGTGGGAATTTATAGTTATGGGAACTCCAGGCAATAAATTAAATTCTTCAGTCGTGATTTTCTCAGAGTCAACAGAGGATAATGGAAACAAAACTAAATATGGTTTAAAAAAGACCTGTAGTCAAAGCCAAACTCTTTCATTAACTAGTTTTGGGACTATTGGCAAGTAACACTTGCTTTTGTGTCTCTGATTTTCTCACCTATCAATTTAGAATGCTTTAATTAAGGAATTTCTAAGATTTGTTTTTGCATTAACTTCCATGTTTTTATAAAGTGGAAAAGGAAAACCAACAAATACATGAGATAAATAAAAAGATTCCTATCAGTAGAAGCAATTGTGAGTGTGGAAGGAATGTTGTGTTTGGAAATAAGAACTAGCCGTGTGATTTTGCACAAATGACTAATTTTCCTCAGCCTCTATATGCTCATCTCTAAAACAGGGATGATGATGATGATGATGATGATGATGATGATGATGATGATGATGATGATGATGATGATGTCAATAATAACAATAACAGTCATCATGATCATGGTCATGATCATAAATATTTTGCTTCTGTCCATCCTTTCATTTAACTTTTCTTGGAGATGGCCTAAATAATAAAACTAGAATTTGATTTAAGAGTACAACTTCCATTTTTCAAAAGCAGAATTGCTGCTCAGTGAACAACTGCAGGATTATGTCCAGTCTGGAAAACTTAGTCATTATGAATCGCAAAATACCACCTTTTAAAACAGCATTTCCCTCAGAGATGAGAGAAATGAGATGACTGAAAATGTTTGAGGTACTTTCAGGTAGTAAATTAAAAAGCTATAAATGAAAACAAAAGAAACAAAATTAGAATTCACATAGCAAGCAGTAAAGGATGAAGCATCCTAAAAGATATTTTCTGACTGCCTCCATTCTTAAGCTATATTATGTCGTTAAATATAATCCTTAAAACATCCATGAGATCCAGTAGAAAAGTCAGTTTTGTTATTTATATTCATTCAGTTCACCAGATTAACAAGATTATTTACAAACGCACACGCATACATTTTATCTCTTCTAGAAAATGAAGTAAGGCAGTGTGTTAGAAAACTTACTGCTCTTCAGTGATAAATCCAAGGGATGGCAGGGTGGTATCTAAATGACCTTCTTATGCGCTTGATTGATCAAGCTGAGATAAAGCCATCATTATAACTTTTCTTTGCTCAGAGATTATAAGTAACCATTTATCAAATCATAATTTCTGACCACTAACTATTAAATACAATAAATTTTGTAATACAGTTAGCCTGAAATCTAGTTGTTATATCCATACAGTAACATCAGTAGCTTAAGGTTCTACTACCCTACATGGTGATTAGTAATTAATCGTAAAAGTAACCATGTCTGATTTCACCCACTGGTCAAACACACCTATCAGAAGTATACTTTAGTAAGGAGTCTGATTAAATGCAGGTGTTTATAAACCAGAAATGGACAGATCAAGTCTCGTTCCAATCTTGAAGAAGAAATCTGTACTTTCCAAAGGAACTGGAGAATTCAAGTCCTTGCACATACAACTTCTGAGGAACTGAGAGGAGATAATTCCTTCCCAGAACTGGAAAGGTGACTGAAGACTGACACACATCTTTTTATCTTAAAGTTTTAAATGAGAAATAATGGAATAACGTTTATGCATTACAAAGTAAAATAACTATAAGATTCAACTCTCTAAAGAATCAGTTTGAAAACAAAGAATATTCAAGCGGATTTTAACGTGTGAGCAGAAGTATTTAAAAGGCTCTGAGAGTCTGAAGAAATGATGCTCCAAGAGGGAGTTTAGGAGACTTTTTTTTTTCAATAAAACGGCACTACGTTTACATTATGCCCTCCAGGGCAAATGGCCAGTTACCTTCTGATGCCATGTGGTGGAGGGAAAAGTGCACTGTATTAAGAAACATGGTTAATAAATTGACAATTACTAGGTCTTGTCTGCCTGCTGTATTTTTCTGCAGTTTTTCCTGGTTTGGCACCAGAAGAGTAATAACAGCAAGTGTATTTGCAAGTGTATGAAACTGCCTTTGGCCACAATTTGTAAGAGTGAGGGGAGAGACGGAGACATAGAGAAAGGCAGAGATAAGAGAAAAAGACAAAGACAAATGAGACACAGAGACAGACACACAGACAGATACAGAAAGAGACGGGTAAACAGAGCGACAAAGACAGAAACACAAGAGACGGATAGAGCAGAGACAGAAGGAGAGGAGAATGAGAGTCTGAAAGAAAGATAGAAAAGAAAGCAAAGGTTTGGACGTCCAAATGTCTGGGAATGCTTCTTCTTCTTCTTCTTTTTCTTCTTCTTCTTCTTCTTCTTCTTCTTCTTCTTCTTCTTCTTCTTCTTCTTCTTCTTCTTCTTCTTCTCCTTCTTCTTCTTTTTTACTAACTTAAATATTCTATGTGCCACAACTACTAGTGGAAAAAATTGAGTAATTGAGGGTAATGGAGAACCATACCACGCTAGATATGATAGGGACTCATCAAAGTTCGTGTGTGTGTGTTCGTACTTTGTTGCCAAAGAAGACCATGCCATCAAAGAAAGGATGACACGACTTGCTCTTTACTTCGTTTTGAGTAAGGGAGGGCTGTGCAGATCACCAGTCTCACTTCTCCCCCAGACTCATCTGAATTCAATGAGCAGGTATTCATCAGGATGACTGAAGATGAGTCAGAAAGAGGCAATTGGAGTTAAGTGACTTGCCCAAGGTCACACAGCTAGTGATTGTCAAGTGTCTGAGGTGATATTTGAACTCAGGTCCTCCGACTCCTGCACTGGTGCTCTATCCACTGCACCACCTAGCTGTCCCTCATTAAAGTTTACTGAGTTGTACAATATCTTACAAGAACTCGTCAAGGAAAACAGCCTGGAGGTCCTAGATCCACAGGGCAAAATAATCATCAAAAGAATCCCTTGATCTTCTCCTTAAAGGAATCCCAAATTAAAATCACCAAGCAATATCACTACTAAATTGCAGAACTACCAAATGAAAGAGAAAATACTGCAGGTAGCCAGAAAGAAACAATTCAAAAATGGAGGAAATACAGTCAGCAACACAAAGGAACCCTTTCTCAATATTAGCGTAGTTGGAAGTATTGTATGTGTACAGACATAGAGCACAGGGTGAGGTGGATAGGTAGAGATGATATTTAAAAAATAAAATTAAGAGATGAGAGAGGAATTTATTGAGAGGAGAAAAGGAGAAACAGATGGGGAAAATTGTCTCAGGTAAAAGGCAAGAAGAAGAATTTTCAATGGAGGGGAAGGGAAGGGAGGTCAGAGGGACAGAGTGAACCTTACTCTCATCCCATTTGCCTTAAGGAGGGAATAACATGCATACTCAATTTGGTATGGAAATCTCTCTTACATTACAAGAAAGTAGGGGGGAGAGGGGATAAATGAGGGTTAGGGGGATGGTAGAAGTTAAAGCAAATTGGAGGACCTGGTAATTATAAGTAAATGCTTTTCAGGATGGATAGTTCAAAAGAAAGAATAGAATAAATAGGGGGTCAGGATAGGATGGAGGGAAATAAAGTTTTTGACAAAATGACTAAAATGGAAGTGTTTAGCATAATTACACATGTACAACCTATATTAAATTGCATGCCTTCTCAGTGGGGTTGTGTGGGGAGGGAGAAAGGGAGAGTAGTTGAAACTAAAAGTTTTAAAAGTGAATGTTATAAATTGTTTTTTGTGCAACTGGGAAATAAGATATACAGGCAATGCGGTATACAAATCTAACTTGTCCTGCAATAAAATAGAGGGATGAGATAATAGAAGGGTGGGGTGTGATAGAAGGGAGCACAGACTGAGGGCAGGGATGATTAGAATGCATGTAGTCTTGGGGTGCGTGGATGGAAAAGAAGGGGAGAAAACTTGTAATTCAAAATCTTGTGGAAGTGTCTGTTGAAAACTAAAAATAAGTTAAAAAAATTAAAAAATAGCTAAAATACTGAAAAGAGCTTAGATATCATTACAAGAAATCATCAAAAAACATTATACAGATACTTTTGAATCAAAAGGAAAAGTATAAATTAAAATATTCCATCAATCACTTTCTGAAATTTCTAGGGAATTGACTTATTCTAACTATTCTTGAGAAAGATTTTAAAACTAAAGTCAAAGGCCTACAGGATTGTGCATATGCATTGACCTAGAAATGCCACTGATAGATTTATATTGGAAAGAGAGAAAAGAAAAAAGAAATGGACCTATTTGTATAATAAAAGGTATTTACATGTATTGATGCGTCTTCCTAGGCTTTTCTGCAACCATCCCATTTATTTCTCATAATATAGTAATATTCCATCACAATCACATAATATAATCTGTGTAGTCATACATCAATTTATTGTCATCCCCTGTATTTTATTTTCCAGTATTTTTATACCTTTTAACATTAAATAATTTACCACATTTTACAGCTCCCTTCTCATTTCACTTTTTACAACGTGATCCTGCTTTTCAACACGTATTTTTTTAAAATTTCATAACATCCAAGTAAAGTTATATTTGCACCCTATATTTTTCCGTCTCTCTCTCTCTCTCTCTCTCTCTCTCTCTCTCTCTCTCTCTCTCTCTCTCTCTCTCTCTCTCTCTCTCTTTCTCTCTCTCTCTCTTTCTCTCTCTCTCTCTCTCTCCTCTCTCTCTCTCTCTAATATATGTATGTATGTAGTATGTATATATGTGTGTGTATGTATGTATACACACACACATATGGTCCTAACTGTTGTGATATTGATAAAGTTCTTAAATGTTAGAAATTATCATTTTCTTCAGGAAGAATATAAACAGTTTAATCTTTTTGAATCTCTTATATTTATTCTTTCTTGTTAGTCTTTTTATGCTGTCTCTTGGGTCTTATATTTGGAAATCAAATTTTCAGTTCAGCTCTGGTGTATTCATCAGGAATGCTTGAAAGTCCTTATCTTATTTCATGCCCATTTTTCCCCTGAAAGTCTTTATATTTCTTTCTACTGAGTAGGTTATTCTTGGTTGTTATTGTATCTTTGTCCTCTGGAACATGTTTAAAGCCCTTCAACCTTTAATGTAGAAGCCGCTAAGTCCTGTGTAATCCCGACTATGACTTCATGATATTTGAATTGTTTCTTTCTCACTGTTTGCAGCGTTTTGTCATTGACCTGAAAGTTCTGGAGGTGATTAGTGAATTTGTTCAACTTTTATTTTACCTTCGGTTTCTGGAATATCAGGTCAGTTTCCTTGAAAATTTCTTGGAAGGTAACGTCAAGGCTCTTTTCTTGACAAAGTTTTCAGGTAGACCAACAATGTTTAAATTCTTTCTACTAGATCTCTTTTCCAGGTCAGTCTTTTTTCCAGTGAGATATTTCACAGTGTCCTCTATTTTGCTTCATTCTTTTGGTTTTGTTTTATAATAGTTTGATTTCTCATAAAGTTGTTGGCTTCCATTTACTCTATTATACTTTTTATTTATTCATTCATTTTTAAATATATATATATATTTTTTTTTTCTCAACATTGACTTCCACAGGAATTTGAATGCAAAATTTTCTCCCCATCTCTCCTCACCTCCAACCCAGGACAGCATGCATCCCATCTACTCCTTTCTCCAGTCTGTCTTCCTTTTATTACATCCCTTTATCTATCCCCTTCACCTCCATTTTCCTGTAAGTCAAAACAGATTTCCATGCTCCACTGTCTATATATATTATTTTCCAACTGCAATCTAAAACAAGTATTAACATTCATTATTAAAGTTTGAGTTCCATATTCTCTCCTTTCCTCCATCCCCTCCCACCCTGATTAAGAAAACAAGCAAATCAGTATAGGTCATACATGTGAAGCCATGCACAACTCTTCCCCCACTTCCCCTCCATTATAAAAGTTCTTTCTTGCATCTTTTAGGTGACATAATTTTCTACATTCTAGCTCTCCCTTTCAACTAACCCTAGTATATTCCACTTAATAGTAAATTTTGGTTTTTTAGATATTGTCTCTTCGTATTCAGCTCACCCTGTGCCCTCTTTCTATGTATATATACATACATGTACACCACAGACATATATATATATGTATAATATACACACAAACAAACCCATACACACCTACACATAAGTACATATTCCTTCTAACTCCCCTAATACTGAAAAAAGGTCTCATGAGTTACAAGTAACATTTTTCCATGTAATGGAAATGTAAACAGTTCAACTTTAATGACTTCCTTAAGGCTTTTCATTCCTATTTATCTTATCATGATTCTCTTGATTCTTGTATGTGAGAGTCAAGTTTTCTATTCAGTTCCTGTCTTTTCAGCAATAATGCTTGGAAATTTTCTATTTCTTTGAAATTCCTTTTTTCCCTGAAGTATTATACTCAGTTTTGCCAGCTAGGTAATTCTTGGTTTTCATCCTATTTCCTTTGACCTCTGGAATGTCATATTCCAAGTCCTTTGAACCCTTAGTATAGACACTGCTAAATTCTGTGACATCATGTCTGTATTTCCCCAGTACTTGAATTGTTTCTTTCTGACTGCCTGTAATATTTTCTCCTTGACTTAAGAACTCTGGAATTTGGCTACAATATTCCTAGGAGTTTTCCTTTTGGGATCTCTTTCAGGAAATGATAGGTGAATTCTTTCCATTTCTATTTTACCCTCTTGTCCTAGAATATCAGGACAGTTTTCCTTGATAATTTCTTGAAAGACAATATCAAGGCTCCTTTTTTTGATTATACTTTTCAGGCAGATCATAAATTTTTAAATGACCTCTCCTGCATCTATTTTACAGGTCGGTTTTTTTTCCAATGAGGTATTTCACATTGTCTTCTACTTCTTTTCATTCTTTTGGTTTTGTTTTATAATTTCTTCGTTTCTCATAAAGTCATTAGCTTCCATCTCCTCCATTCTAATTTTTAAAGAACTATTTTCTTCTGTGAATATTTGAACCTCATTTTCCCTTTAGCCAGTTCTGCTTTTTATAGTATTCTTATCCTCATTGACTTTTTGGACCTCTTCTGCCATTTGGGTTAGGCTATTTTTGTTGTTGTCGTTGTTATTCTTAATGCATTTTTTTGGTATTTTGTATTTATTTATTTGTTTTTAGTTTTTGAACATTCAGTTCCACAAAACTTTGAGTTCCAATTTTTCTCCCCATCTCTCCCCTCCCATCACCCCATAATACCTTGCATTCTGATTACCCTTTCCCTCAATATTCACTCCCTTTTGTCACACCACACCCTTTCCTTATTCCCATATTCTCTCTTTCTTGTAAGGCAAAATAAATTTCTATACCCCCTTACCTGTGTTTCTTACTTCTCATTTAAATGAAATGATAATTCTCAGCATTCATTTCTAATACTTTGAATTCCAACTTCTCTCCCTCCTGCACTCCCTACCCATCCCCACTGAGAAGGCAGGCAATTCAATACAAGCTATATATGTGTCGTTTTGCAAAAGACCTACACAATAGTTATGTTGTGTAATACAAATTGTATTGCCCTCTATCCTACCTTGTCTCCCCCCATTCTTTTTATTCTCTCATTTAACCCTGTCCCTTTGAGAAAGTGTTTACATCTACTTACTCCCTTCTCCCATTTGCCCTCCCTTCTATCATCCCTTTCATCCCACTTGTCCTCCCATCTCCTACTTTCCTGTAGTGTAAGATAGATTTTCATACCAAATTTAGTGAATATGTTATTCCCTCCATAAGCCCTATGTGATGAGAGTAAGCTTCACTTTTCCCCTTCCACCTTCTCCCTTTTCTTCTCCTTTGAGCAAGATTTTTCTTATCTCTTCTATGAGTTACAGCCTGCCCCATTCCATTTCTCTCTTTCTCCTCCTAGTATTTTCTGCCCTCCCCCCTTAATTTTTTTAATGGGTATCATCTCTTCTGATTCAACACAACTTGTACTCTCTGTCTATGTGTGTGTGTGTGTATGTGTGTGTGTGTGTGTGCATAATCACTCCACCTACCTAAATACTGAGAAAAACCTCAAGAGTTACAAATATTATCTTTCCATGTAGGAATGTAAACACTTCAGCTTTAGAAAGTCCTTAATGATTTCTCTTTCCTGTTTACCTTTTCATCCTTCTCTTGATTCTTGTGTTTGAAAGATATATTTTCTGTTCAATTCTGTTTTTATTCATCAAGAATGCTTGAAAGTCCTCTATTTCATTGAATGACCATTTATTCCCTTGAAGTGTTATACTGAGTTTTTCTGGGAAGGTGATTCTTGATTCTAATCTCAGTTCCTTTGACTTCTGGAATATCCTATTCCAAGCCCTTCAGTCCCTAATGTAAAAGCTGCCAGATGCTGTGTTATCCTTGTATTTCCACAATTCTCGAATTGTTTCTTTCTAGCTGCTTGAAGTATTTTCTCCTTGACCTGGAAACTTTAAAATTTGGTCGCAATGTTGCTAGGAGTTTGTCTTTTCGGGTCACTTTCAGGTGGTAATCAGTAGATATTTTGAATATTTGTTTTGCTTTCTGGTTCTAGAATATCAGAGCAGTTTTCCTTGATAATTCCATGAATGATAATATCCAGGTTCTTTTTTATCATGGTTTTCAGGTAGTCCCAAAATTTTTAAATTTTCTCTCATGGATCTATTTTCTATGTCAGTTGTTTTTCCAATGAGATGTTTCACATTATCTTCTATTTTTTCCAACTTTTGGTTTTGTTTTCTAAAATCTTGGTTTATCTCATAGTCGTTAGCTTCCTTCAACTCGATTCTTTCTTTTAAAGACCTATTTTGTTTCGTGAGGTTTTGAACTTTCTTTTCCATTTGGCTAATTCTGCTTTTTAAAGCTTCCTCCTCATTGGCTTTTTGAACCTCGTTTTCCAATTGAGTTAGCCTATTTTAAAAGGTGTTATTTTCCTCAGCATTTTTTGGTCCTCCTTTAGCAGGCTTCTGACCTGCTTTTCAATTCCTTCTATGGTCTGAGCCCATTTCATATTCATTTTGTAGGTAGTGGAGGTAAAGGCCTTGACTTCCTCTGACTGTATGCCTTGTTCATTCTCATCTAAAAGGACGAAAGGAAATACCGGTTCACCAAGAAAGTAACCTTCTATGGTCTTATTTTTTTTTTTTACCTTTCTTGGGCATTTTCCCAGTCAGTTACTAGATTTATGAATCCTTTGTCAAGAGGAGGGTCTTAGTGCTCCTCCTCTCGCCATTACAGTTCTCAAGGCAGAAATTCAGATCAGCTGCTCAGATCCCCCTGGAGCTTTGGCTGAGGGCAGGGCTACCACTGAGGACTGAGGTTCAGGTCAACTACTCAATTACCCCAGAAGCTTTAAGCTAAACTACCTGGAGAAAGGACGCAGGTTGCTTCTGTGTAGTCTGTTGCCACCTGTTGCTGCTGTTGCTGCTACCCCTGCCTGGAGCCAATACTGTGGGAACCCCATTCCCCCTTCACACAACTTGGAAAGCCATCCCATGCTGACCTTTGGAGTTTTCTTTGTCACTTGTGGGTTGAGGGATCTGGAACCCTCCCTGCTGAGAATTCTGCCCTGGAGGTCTGTTCAGGTCCTGTTCCTTCCAGTGCTGGGTGGGCAGGGCTGGGATCTGCTCTGCTCAGCTTCTGGTGAGATAGACCTTTCCTGTCAGCCTTCCAGGTTATTTTTGGCTGGAAACCTCTTCTACTGTGTTGTTCTGTGTCTTCTACTGCTCTGGAATTTGTTGAGAGTCATTTTACAAGTATTTTGTGGGCTGTGGGGGAAGTGGTAGAGTATATGCATCTTTCTACTCCATTATCTTGGCTGTACCCCATCTCGACTCTGCCTCCCAGTCTATATTTAAAGGTTTTAGTTTCTTTAGAATTTTTTGGGTCTCTTTTAGCAAGCTGTGGACTCACTTTTCACGATTTTCTTGCACCGCTCTCATTTCTCTTCCCCTTTTTTCTACACCTATCTTACTTCATTTACAAAATGTTTTTTGAGCTCTTCTGTGGCCTGAGACCATTGCATATTTTTTTGAGACTTTAAATGCGGAAACCTTTACTTTACTGTCTTCCTCTGACAGTATGCTTTACCCTTCCTCATCTGAAGTGGTGGGAGAAAATACCTTTTCATCAATAAAATAACCTATGTAGTCTTATTTTTTTTTTGCCATTTGGGAGCATTTTCCCAGTCAGTTCCTCGCCTCTTGAGTCCTTTGTCAAAGGAAGGGTATACTACCCCAGACTTCAGAGGTTTTATGTAGCTTTTCTCTGAGATATCCCTCGGGAACTATAAGTTCTTAGTTCCTCCAGGGTAGTGCAATCAAGGGAGAGGATTTCAATCCTCTTCTGTCCTGCTCTCTGGTCTGTGAGCAATCAAAAGCACTCTCTTCTGGCCTGGAACTGCCAGTAGGATTCCTTCTCCACAACTGCCTCCAGCTCTACCATGCCAGCACTCTTTCTCAACCCAGGACAGCCACTCCAAACTGAGACACAGATCAACTGCTTAATTCCCCCAGGTTCTATAGGCAGAGGGCTCCAAAAGTGGAAACTGCTGCTGCAGTGGCTGAGGTTGCCCTGGGGCTGAACCTGGGGCCCCACCACCTTCCCCTCTTACCCAGGTGAAAGAGCTTTCTTACTAACTTTTGAAGTTGTATTTTGTGTTTGTGGGTTCAGAAATCTGAGAATCGCAGCTGCCACCCGTGATTAGGCATCCTGAAGCCTGCTCCAGTACTGTCCTTGCCATGCAGTGCAGCCAAGGTTGACTGAGCTCCTCTCCTAGCTAGGTGCAATAGACCTTTCCTGTCAGTCTTTCAGACTGTCTTGAGTTCAAAATCATTTTCACTCGATCATTTTGTGGTTTTTGATGCTCTAGAAATTGTTTGAAGCCATTTTTATAGATATTTTAAGGGCTGTGTAGGGAGCGCTATAGGTAGTCTATCCTTCCACTCTGCTATCTTGGCTCCACCCCTCCATTCTAATCTTTAAAGAACTGTTTTCTTTGGTGAGCTTTTGGAACCCTTTGTCCATTTGGCCAGTTCTGCTTTTTCAGGCATTCTCCTCACTGGCTTTTTGGACCTGTTTTACCATTTGAGCTAGTCTATTTTTAAAGGTGTTTTTTTTCCTCAGTTTTTTTTCGGTCTCCTTTAGCAAGCTGTTGACATGTTTTTCACGATTTTCTTAGATCACTCTCATTTCTCTTCCAAATTTTTCCTGCACTCGTTTCTCTTGATTTTCAAAATCCTTTTTAAACTCTTCCATCATCTGAGAACGTGGCATTTTTTTTTCGAGGCTTTGGACAATGCTGTCTTCTTCTGATTTTATGCTTTACTCTTCCTCATCTGAAAGAATGGAAGAAAATTTCTTTTCACCAAAAGAGTAACCTTCTGTCATTTTATTTTTCCCCCCTTTGCGTGTGTCCCAAGCCAGTTATTTGACATATGTATTCTTTTTCAAGTGGATGGTATCCTACCCTAGGTTTCAGAGATTTTGTACAGGTGTTCTTTGGGATATCTCTAGGGAACTATAAATTTTCACTTTCTCCAAAGTGACATTGTCAAAGAAGAGATATTTACTCCTCTCTTGGCCTGTATTGCGGTCTGTGAGCAACCCAAAGCACTCTTTTCTTCCATGCAACTGCTCCCTCTCCAGAGCTGCAATCATCTCAACCACACCAGCACTCCTCCTCAACATAGAACTGCCACTCAGAACTGAAACCCATATCAGCTACTCAGTTCTCCCAGGATCTATAGTCTAAGAGCTTCAGAAGTGGGCACTGTTGCTGAAGTGTCTCCACCACCCTGGGATGAGGACTGGATCTAGACCAACCTCCTTTATCAGCCAGATGAAAGAGCTTTCTCACTGACCTTTGAAACTCTCTTTGGCATTTGTGGGTTGAGGAATCTGGAAACGTCAGCAGCTTCCCTTGTTTCCATTCCCCAAAGTCTGCTCCAATCCTGTTCATACTGTCAGGCCCACACTGACCTGTGCTCTGCTCTGAACCAGAATCAATAAACACTTCTTGTTGGCCTTCCAGTATGTCTTCAGCTGGAAATCTGTTTCACTCTGTCATTTTGTGACTTTTCCTGCTTTAGAATTCTTTTAGAGTCATTTTTACAAATATTTTATGGGCTTTGAGGGAGAGTTAGATCACATCTGTGGGTCTACTCTGCCATCTTTGCTGTGTCTAAAGATCATTTTCTAGAGTTTGCTTGCATACTTTTCCATTTGGCCAATTCTACTTCTTAAGGAGGTTTTTTTTCTTCCCCCACCCCCTACAAGTATTTATGCTTCCCTTACTAAAACTCTACTCTTTTCATGATTCACCTTCATCACTCTCATTTCTTCCCCCTAAAAACATTACTAATTTATTGGCTTTCAATTTTCAACAGACGTTTCCATAAGTTTTAAACTTCTCTCCCTCCCTCCCCAAGACAGCATATAGTCAAATATGGGCTTTCCAAAAACATTTGCATTAAATACATTTTGACGTTACTCATGTTGCATAAAAGATTTAAAATGATTGGGAGAAACTGTGAGTAAAACAAAAAAAAAACATAACAAAAAAGAAAATAATTTGCTCATTCTGACATCATAGTTTTTTATCTGGATGTGGATTGCATTTTGCATCATAAATCGTTTGGAAATGTTGTATGTTCTTTCATCATGTCATGGGCTAAGTATTTCTAAAACAGTCCTCAGACACTGTGGCTGTTACCATAAATAATGTTCTCCTGGTTCAGCTCACTGTGCTAAGCATCATTTCATGTACTTTTTTCCAGGTTTTTCTCAAGTCCAGCTGTTCATCATTTCTTATAGCACAATAGTATTCCATTACATTCATATGCCACAGCTTGTTCAGCCATTCCCCAGTTGATGGGCATCAACCCTTGAATTTCAGTTCTTGGCCACCACAAAAAGATCTGCTATACCTTTGTATATATGGGCCCTTTCCCAATTTTTATGATCTCTTTGGGATACACCCCTAAAAGCGTTATTTCTGGGACTCTCATTTCTTTTTGCCAGTTTTTCTTCTGTCTCTCTTGCCAGGCCTAGAGGCCTGTATTGGGCTACCCGAGTCTTTCTTACCTCACCTCCGAGGTCTTCGGTTGGCCAAAACCGGATGCACATATGAGAGAAAGGACGTTCCAAAGTCGAACAAGGGTTGAGCTTTATTTCAGGGTCTAGTTACAAGTGCAGGGGGCTCTTCCTTAGGAGGAAGAGGGGGAGATTTCCTAAGGAGGCTAAGCTTAAGGGATTGGAAGTAGAAGTACAAGCGGGGAGAGAGGGGGAGGGGAGAGAGGAGAGGAGAGAAGCGGAGCCTACTGTTTTCTTGGCTCCACACGTGCTAAGAGAGCTTTCAGGCTTCCTCAATCCTACTTAACCTTCAGCCGCACAGTTTGCATCTCAATACCGTGCTGTTAGGTAACTAGGTGTGCTCCAATCCGGGACAATCTCGAGGGCAGGGAGACTCCACCCATCACGTATCTCCCGGGGAGAGGCGGAAATACCCGAGCTAGCCGAGCTAGCTCAGTCTGACCTTCTCGAATCCCCATTGTCCATGGAGGGCCTCATAAGACTCTAAGATTTAGAAGTCCCACTTTTACCCGCCCGAGACTGTCCACACGGAATTGAGCTTCCAATCCCAACACTCTCTTACTTGATTTTCAAAATCCTTTTTCAGAGTTTCTAGGCATTTTTTTGAATCTTAAGTTAATTCACCTTTTTAAGAGTTTCCTTGTAGTAATTTTGATTTTTTTATCGTCTGAGAATGTGTTTTAATCATCCTTGTCACATAATAACTTTTATGATCTGGTTGTTGTTCTTGTACTTCTCCTCCTCACCCTCTTCCTACTCCTCCACCTTCCTCGTCATTATTATTGTTTTAATTATTCTTTCAGGCCATTACTTTACCTTGGAGATTGTGTTCTGCTCTGGGATGGAGGGATATTGTCCCAAGCTTCTTCTATTGGAGCCCGATGCCTGCTTGCTCACCTGCTACAACTGTGCCATGGGGTCTTGTGGCTGGCCTGTTGCATTAGGCTCCTGGGTCTCTCAAGTGGCCTCTGTGCAAGGACCACAAGACCTAACCTATGGGAATGAAACAGATCAAAAAGTCAAGGGTGATACCTAGGTTGCAAACTTGAATGCCTGAGAGTATGGTGGTACTGTCAAAGTAATAAAAAAAGATTAGAAATAGGGAAGGATTTGAGTCTCAGGTAATAAGCTTAATTTTGGATATACTAAATTTTAAGTGTCTAGGTGACATCAAGTTTGAAATATTTAATAGGCAGAGAAAGATGTGATACTGGATGTCAAGGAAAAAAGTTAGGTCTAGGTACAGAAATCTAGAGACATGATAACTGAATACATGAGAGCAGATAAGATCATCAAAAAGATACAGGGTAGAACACTGGGAGGATATTCATGGTTAGCGGGCATGACCTGAAAGAATATCCAGCAAAGGAGGCAGAGAAACTTCAGCCAGAGAGGCGAAGAATGAAGAGAAAGAAGTGTCACAAACACATAAATAGAAGAGAGTATCAGAAAAGTGCAGTTAACAAATTCAAAGACTCCAGTGATGTCAATATGAGGATTTAGAAAAAGCCAGTCTATTCCATGGTTAAAGGAACAGCTTTGGAGAGCATAATTTCAGATAAATGATAAGGTCAAAAGCAAGACCACAGAGAATTAAGAAGAAACTGAGCAGAAATGAAGTGGAGGTAGAAGGTGTGGATGAGCCTCACTTTTTCTAGTGAAATATAGAGCAGCATTCTTGGATGAGAGAGTAGAGGAAGTAACTGTAATGGGAGGTTTGAGGAGGAGGATAAAGAAGTTTGGAAAAGCTAGTCATGAGGAGGAAACTCAGCTAATTAGGGAGTCATAAAAGGACTTCTGTGCTGTAGTGAGAGCCCAATTGATGTTACATATTTCTGATTGTTATCCAGCTTTGTTCAGGAGAACAGGAATGGGAGTGAAAGCTGCAGATAAGAGGAGTAATCCAAGGCTGAGACTGGGTGAGGAAAGAGAAGTAATAGGAAAATAAACCAAGAGACTTGAGAGAACAGGTTAGTGAATACTCAAACTGGTTCACCAAAGGGTCGTCACCAAAAGGGATATTAACTAATGCTGGAATTATCTTTTGAGGAAAAAAATGAAAAGGGGTATTTGGACTCAATATCAAAGTGTAGACTAAATATAACCTTGGATTGGAAAGTAGAGGGAAAATGGGACGTCATGAGATTTTAATCAGATAAGGGAATTTCAGAGTTCTTCAAAATTTAAATATTAAGTATGTTGGTGATGGAAAAATCAAGGATATGATCATCTCTTTGTCTATCTGAGTTATGGTGAAGAAGTAATTCATATGAAATTAGAGAGTTGAGGAATTGAGTTTCCAGGGTGATTGAAGAAAAACTCAATATGTATGTTAAAAATCCCCTAGTAGAAGGCTGTGAATTGAATAAAAGAGGGGAAAAAAAAACCTGTTAGCCGAGCACTGACGTCATTGAGGAAAGAAGGGGAGGATTTTGGAAGATATTAGAGAATAGCTAGAATAATTTTGGTTTAATGGTAGAGAAGCATCGAGTGAACTTCACAGGAGGAGAGATTATTGAGTGATAGTGGTAGGAAAAGATTTAAAACCCAAGAGTTTTTGTTACTGATGGAACAAGCCTTTCACAGAACACAGGTTAAGGCACTGATCAATTAAAGTGGGGCACTGAAAAAGGAATATTGAGTTGAAAGGAAGGGCAATAAAGTAGCAGCCAGTGGGAGAAGGAGATAATGGATTTTGAATAATATTAAGGCGATTTTAGATAGCTTAGGGTAAAGGTTTAGTTGGGGGAGTCAATGGAATGACTTGCTCCCCTTTCCTTGCAGGCAAGTCACGTCAGGGTAAGACATATCTCGATGGAGCAGGTTGGAATGATATCTTTCTCCAACTCCTGAAGCCAGAAAGTGGCATGGGAGGCATCCTGCATGCAATGAAATGAGGATTTTCTGTCCCTGACAAGTAAGAAGAGTTCCTTGCAAGCAGAAAGTGACTAGTCTAGGACACTGGCTCTAAATGTATAAAGTAGTTCTGTGAGTGTGTGTGTGTGTGTGTGTGTGTGTGTGTTTCTGTGGCTTACTCAGTTCCCTGAAAACAGGAAGACTCTTTTGTAAGCAGTAAGAGGCCAAGCTAAGAGACTGCCTTGTGCTGGAATAGTATCTCTCTCTGTCTACTTGTACGAATTTTTAATGTGTTTCAATGCATGTGCATATCCATATATAATATATGCATATGTATACATATACATATATACACACATAGGCATACATATGTATTAAATCTGAACGTGCATATGCATGTGCAAATATATATATATATATATATACATCATGCCTCAGAACAAATGACTGTATTGTTCAGCAGCGCACAGAATTTCATTAAACTTCATCTCGAAAACAAGGGACAAAAGCAGTACAATAAAACCCAAATCATTAATATGATCTACTATTATATATAGAAAGTGACACCTAAAGCGGCCCTCAGTCCCAAACACCCTTATACACATGTAAGACAAATACACACAGCACACTTGAAGGCTGGTAGCACAGATTAACCCTTGATTTGGTCAGACAGGAAAGACACTAAGAAGGCATTAATAATTTTACTTCATTCCAGTCTCAGAAGAGGATTGCTGATAATGGGAGCACAAACTCCTACAGCATTCCCTAATCATTCTTCTCACAGGCACTGGTGAGAAGGCAGGGCAACTACCCTTATATATCTATGGGGTCAATGAAGACAGCCATGATTTGTGGTTCCCCTTAATCCCCTCAAGCCTCAATGGGGGCCAGTTGAGGCAAACATGGATTCTCCCCAGACCTTGATGGAGGCTAATCAAGGCACACACAGCATTCCAGTTTGTGCTCAAACCTAAGGTTTCCCCCAAGCCTCAGTGGGGGCCAGTTGAGGCACACATAGCATTTGCGCACTTAAACCTAAGGGTTTGCCATTCACTATTTTGTGACCACCCATTCTATAGACCAATAGGCAAAGAAGGCATGTTGTCAGCAATGGTCTCAGAAGTTTACATCATCCTATACAGCTGCAGTAGATGTTTATGTTATTTACCGTTACATAACTGCACAAACATGTTAGAGATGTTTTAAACCATAAGGGTTGGAACTCATATCTAGTTCCTGGGAACTAGAGATAGTTATGGCTATGGATCCTAGGAAACTAAACTCTGAGAAATAATGAAAAAAATTCACTTTACACACACTAAAATACACCTTAGTTACACCAAATTTCACCTTACAGGCAACGCATAACTTTGAAAGAAGTGAAAGATGTGAATTTTGCCATCTTTCCTTTGGGACCAAACTTGGTTATTATAAATATATGTTTGGTTTTTATTATTTTAATTGATATTATTCTTTCCACTCCAATTTGACAGCCATTTATATATATAGTTATTCTTCCTCTTCTTGGCTGCCTTTTCCTTACTTCACAGAATTATTTCCACTAAATATCACCTTGTAAACAATCACAAGCAAAAAGCACAATTAAGTAAATCTTAAAGGAGCAACACATCAAGTTGGCCAGGAAAATGTATAAGACTACAAATTACAGAACTCATGTTAATTTTCATTGGTAGAGAGATTTTGCTCAAAGTAGAGCTCCATACTCTACTCAAATAAAAGTTCTCAGAGACAGGCTAGAACAAATAAAAGCAACAATCACAACCAACCACCTGAAACACTGACCGCATAGTCACAGAATCTACCTCTCCCCCTCTCTCTATTACTACTACTCCTCTATTCTAGGAGAGAAGCATAATTCATGATCAAGCTGCAGGAGTCAAGATCGGCCAGCTCATCAATTTGTATTCTTTAAAATTACTTTGCTTTCCATTGTTATAGTCTCTGTGAATATTGTTCTCTTGCCACAACCTACTTTCCCAAGCATTGGTCTAGTTAAGTTTCTTTACACTTTTTCAAATTAGTCATATTCACCATTTTCTGTTGTAATAGCATTGTAATAGCATGTAATAGCATTTTGTGGCTTCCATATATCCAAATAAATATAGTCATTTACCTTCAAAAAGACAGTCCCTTCATTTCCAGTTTCTTGAAACAACAAAAAATGTTGCTGTAAATATGTTGATAAATGTGTGTTCAGGCAGCTATTTATTCCTACATTTTTAACAACAATAAATAACTGCAAATGTAGGAATAAAATGTGTGTGATGAGAGAATGAGAACAATTTAAACTGATCTGAAAGTAGACAGAACATGTCATATCATTTCCTAGTATATCAAATGGGTGCTACTCATGCTTTTATATAATGCATCTGCAGAACTCCATATGCACCCAGATTCATGGGACTGCTTTGTTCTGTTTGGATTCAAGGGACCCACTGTCATACTAATTTCATTCATTACAGAGAAAGTTTTGTTGTGTTAAATTTCAATGACGCAGAATGGAAAATGCAACAGGTCTTTTAGAAGTAATGACGTCCCAAAATATCACAAGATGGCGATGTCACTCCACTCGAAATATCATTTCCATGCCTACTTCTCAGGTCAGACAAAATAAGAATCATCAAGTTAAAATTAAATTAGAACTCCTGGGTGGGCCAGGACACAAAAAAAGTGAAGTAAATACATTACAGATTTGTTCTATATTAGAAAAGGCTAATTGTGACTAAATGTGGGCATAAGTAAGGGATACACACACACACACACGTAAAATGTCAGTGTGACATTTCAGTTGTCCAAATGCTACGTAGGAATGCTTCATGAAGTCCTAGAATAATGTCTGTGAAGTGTAAAAACTGACAGGTGCCTGGGAGTGTTTTGCATCCTATAATAGTTCAATGGAGTCATACCAAAATATAGAAATGGAGTGTATCAGTGAGTCTAAAGAAGACTGGATCCATGTTAACATGGCTGAAGGTTTATAATTTAGTGCTCCAGTGATTTGTTTCTATCCCCGTGTTCTTTGAAACTTTTACCAATGATTTGAATGAAGAAATAGAATATATACTTGTCAAATTTTGAAACGACACTAAGTTGACAAAGGGAATCAATATGAAGGATGGTGTGGTGAAGATATATATGTATATGCGTTATAATGTGTCTATGTATGTATATACACGTATATACGTGTATGTGGTCTAGGCAGAGTAATAGAATGAATACAATAAGAAGTAATTTACAAGGTATAAAAGTGAAATTCTTCACATTCTTAAACAAAGTTCTTTTCACAGTCCATGACTGGGTGAGACAGAGCTAGATCAGATTTGATGTGAAAGAAATCTGACGGTGTTCATGAACTACAATCTAAATACAATTCAATATTTTATAATTACAGCTTTAAAGGTTCTTATATTCTTGGGCTGACTTAAAAATCTTAATTTGAGAAAAAAATAGGTTACTCTGATCTCTGCCCTTATAGAGTACATTAGGTTCAGCTCTAGGAAAAATGTTGTAAGAAAGACACTGAGGCAATGGAAAGTGTCCTATTATGAATGTTCACAATGGACAATTGACTGAGTATCATTTTATACTTTCTTGGTTTAAGAAGCTGTGGATTCTTAGCCAGAAGAAGAGAGAACATTTGGTGCAGGAAAGGGAATAAAACACCATAGCTGTTCTTTACAATTTGAGGGGCTGTCATATGGAGGAGGGATTTGATTTTATTTACTTTAAATTTGAGGACAATTCTAGGACCAAGTGGTTAAAGTTACAGAGGCATATTTTTCCTTAATTTAAACTTTACTTGATTAAAATTTGCCTCACAATTTGATTTGCCTTGAAGTAGAGTGGGTTTCATTTGAGAAAATTAGATTCCCAATTATTGGAGGTTTTTAAATGAAGGTTAAATGGTCATGATGGGAGGATTTTGTGATAGATAACGTTGTCCAACTATGGATTTAATAGATAAACTTTGGCACCTCTTCTCAATGATTCCATAGGTTTTACAAGTCAAATAATATAGTAAAGGAATAGGATTTATTTTAGGAGATCAGAAGAACATCAAATAAAGAAGAACAATGAAGCTCAAGAGAGTAAAACTCAATAACAGAACACCATAGTACAGTCCATAGAGCATTAAAAGGTGACTTGCAAGATGTAGGTTCAATTCATTCTTCCAATGGTCATTACCTGCCTGACCTTGGGCAAGTAATGCATGGGAGTTAAGGTGGATGTTTTCCATTGTGTTCTACTTAATTTTGCTATATTTTTAAAAATATAGCATGTGATTTGATTTCATTCTTCTATAAGAGAATGGGAAGGTCAGAATAAAGGTAGGTATTGGTGGATACTTATGCCCTGGGAAGTTTTGTGATTAGGAAAGGATTTTAGAGGTCTTTAATGCAAACCCATAGCTAGTTAACAGTTTTTTTTTTTGGATAGTTGTTCCTAAAACTTTGAGTTCCAACTTCTCTTCATCCCTCCCTCTCCACCCATTCCCTTTGGGAAGGCAAACAATTCAATATAGGCCATATCTGTGTAGTTTTGCAAATGACTTCCATAATAGTTGTGTTCTATAAGACTAACTATATTTCCCTCCATCCTCTCCTGCCCCCCATTACTTCTATTCTATTTTGATCCTGTCCCTCCCCATGAGTGTTGACCTTAAATTGCTCCCTCTTCCCCATGCCCTCCCTTCCATCATCACCCCCACCCTGCTTATCCCCTTATCCCCCACTTTCCTGTATGGTAAGATAGGTTTTCATACCAAAATGAGTGTGCATTTTGTTCCTTCCTTTAGTGGAATGTGATGAGAGTAAACTTCATGTTTTTCTCTCACCTCCCTTCTTTTTCCCTCCACTAAAAAGTCTTTTGTTTACCTCTTTTACTAGAGATAATTTGCCCCATTCCATTTCTCCCTTTCTCCTCCCAATATATTTCTCTCTCACTGCTTGATTTCATTATTTTAAGATATGATCCCATCCTCTTCAATTCACTCTGTGCACTCTCTCTCTATGTGTGTGTGCATGTGCGTGTGCATGTGTGTGTGTGTAATCCCACCCAGTACCCAGATACTGAATGGTTTCAAGAGTTACAAATATTGTCTTTCTATGTAGGAATGTAAACAGTTCAACTTTTATAAGTCCCTTATGCCTTCTCTTTGGGCAGGTCTGCTATTCAGTGTGAGATGAAGTTCAGGTGCTCAGGTGAGGGCAGGGCCACCTCATGGGCTCATTTCCCTCAGGGGGTTTATGCAGAGAGCTTGCACAATGGATCCAGGATCCTGCCTGTTTGGGGAGCCCCAGTCTGTTCCTGCCTCTGCTGCTGCCTCCCGAGGGGGCCTGAATTATGGGGGCACCCCACTCCCCTCTCGACCTGCCAAAGAGACCCTCTCACCAACCCTTGTCAGCTGTGGGTGGAGGGACCCTCTCGGCTGCTGGAGATTCCATCCCTGAAGCCTGCTGCGATCCGTTCCTCTCGGCATCATGAGGCCAAGGCAAGGTTGGGCTCTGGATCCACAGCGCGGGGCCCTTTTTCGAGAGGTTTGCAGGCTCTCTGGAACAGAAATCTCATCTGCTCGGTTGTTCTGTGGCTTCTGCTGCTCCAGAATTTGTTGGAAGTTCTTTTTTACAGATATTTTATGGGCTGTGGGATGGGAGCTAGTGTATGTGTCTATCTACTCCGCCATCTTGGCTCCACCCCCCCTTAGTCTTTTGTGAAGAGAGTCCTAGAGCTCTTCCTTAGCTGCTCAATTCTCCAAGGGGCTTTATGCAGCGTGCCTCACAAATGGATGCTGCAGCTGCTGCCACCACTACTGCTGCCGCCACCTGGGGCTGGTGCTGGGCTGTGGGAGGGCCTGCTCCCCTCTCGCCCAGTTAGTAAAGCCCTCTCACTGACATTTGAAGTTTTCTTTGGTGCTTGTGGGTTGAGGGATCTGAGACACTCTACTGATACTGGTGATTCTCCCCCCAGAGGCCTGTTCTGGTCCTGTTCCTCTCAGTTCAGTGCCACGTGGCCAGGGCTGGGCTCACCTCTGCTCTGGGTCTCGTGCCACAGACCTTACCTGTCGGCTTTCCAGGTTACCTTTGGCTGAAAATATCTTTTACTCTGTCATTCTATGGCTTCTCCTATACTCTAGAATTTGAGTCATTTTTACAGGTGTTTTATGGGCTGTGGGGGAAGAGCTAGAATATGTTCGTCTTTCTACCCAACCATCTTGGCTCTGCTCCCTTCACAAAAGAAATTAAAAGGAATGATGGGATTGGATATCCAGACTTTCATTAATTATACCACAAAAGTTCCTCTCTTTCTTGACTTTTGTTGCCTTAGATTCACTTTAAGAGATGAAATAAAGTTTTCACATTAATGCTTTTTTTTTACTATTTTAAATAATAATGAAACCAAAGCAAACGACATTTTTAATATATTTCATGTCAATATGAATATTTTAAAGGCATGAAATACATTTATTTGATAGGTAAATGAACATTCTAATGAAATATAATTATCAAAATAGTTAAAGTTTGTGGACCCCGGTTAAGAACTCCTAGATATTGTGATAATTATTATCATATAACATTGCCAATTATTCCAGTTTGAGCGAAGTATCATTGAAAAAATTGGAAAAGAATAATATGCTTGAGCATATTAATTTTCCCCTGAAGTCACTCGGGTGCTCCATAGTTTCTTCATGGCATTTTTTACTTCTACATTCCTTAGAGTACAGATAAAGGATTGAGGAAGGGAGTTACAATGGTATAAAATATAGACACCAACTTATCAAGAGGGAAGGTGGTTGGGGGACGAGTGGACATGAATATGGAGGGACCAAAGAATATGATGACAACAATGATATGGGAGCTGTAAGTGGAGAGGGCTTTAAGCTTCCCCTCTGTGCTACGATTTCTCAGGGAGTGCAGTATAATTGTATAGGATATCATTAGCAAAAAAAAAAAAAAAAAAAAAAGCTGACTGAGCATATGGCTCCACTATTGGAGACTATTAAAAGTTTTAATACCTGTATGTCCATTCATCCCCGTCTCAACAATGGTTGCAAGTCACAGATATAGTGGTCAATCACATTGGGACCACAAAATGGCACATTCAAGATAAGGATTATCTGGGCAATAGAATGCAGAAATGACCCTATCCATGCCACTAGAATGAGTATCCTACACACCCTGAGGTTCATGATGACTGAGTAATGTAGAGGCTTACAGATGGCCACAAATTGGTCCGTCAAAATGAGGACCAATATCTCCATGCAGCCAAAGAAATGCAAGGCAAATATCTGGGTAAGGTACTCATCAAAGGAAATAGTATTCTTGTGAGAGAGATTGTCTACAATCACTTTGGGAGCCGTGGTAGTAGAGAAACATGAATCTGCGATAGACAAGTAGGTTAAGAAAAAGTATATAAGTGAACCAAGTGTTGAACTGGTCTTGATTGTCACAACAATTTATAGGTTCCCCAACACAGTGTCAGTGTAGAACACCAAAAAAATGGCAAAAACTATTTTCTGCTTCTCTGGGTCCTGAGTCAGTCCAAGTAGAATGAATTCTCCCACATTGTTTCTCATCTCTATGACTCAAATAGTAAGGACACAGGTGAGAACTAGTTAGTGTAAGACAATAATAAGGAAGAATTAATAGAGAAGAATTTGAGAGGTCTCCATAAAAGAAACACTGCTTTACTCTCTATAATTAAGCTTCTTTTAATCTTATTTTCAAAGTATTAAATAAGAGAGTTTTAAGTAAAAATTGCTCTCATAACGTGCTCCAATTTATCTAACATATTTCTTGCTCATGGTATGTGTTTGCGCGTGCATGTCTACGTGTGTGTGTTTGCGTGTATGTGTGTTTGTGTGATTTAAAAACTCAAATTGTCACCCAAACTTTCCATCATTAACATCTGGGGGGATAATTACTTTAATCTCTCTACATACATACTAATCTACTAGAAACAATACAGACCTAGATGGTTCTGATTTAGTAGTTCTTTCATAGAAACTAAAACTTTGAAGGGAACTCATAAGATGTTTTTGCCCAGTTTTACCTATGAGGGAAAGCATTTAACATTTTCTCTGACAAATAATCATAGAGTCTCCAAGAGACTTTAACCAATAAAAAAGAAAATATATTTGTATTTATATTATACTTCAGAGCAGTTCAAGTTATTTAGGTGATTATTTTTTCTTGACATGATGTTTATATTTCCATGTCTGTAACCTATAAAAAATTGTTATTAGATCAAGGAGGGGGCGGAGCCAAGATGGCGGAGTGAAAGCAACGACTCACCTAAGCTCCTGGAAAAACTCCTCTGGATATCTCTGGAGGGAGAGTCTGACCAGACTTTGGAGGTGTAGAATCCAGTGGGTGACGGACTTTGACGGATTCGGAGCCCAGGCTGGACCAGAGGGTCCACGGGAGGGATCTGTTCCGTGGGGGTAAGACCCCGGCGCACAGCGCAGCGCGGTCAGTGCGGCAGGGCGGAGGGGACCAGAGGAGCCCGAGAGTGGCGGGCAAAACCAGAGGAGCAGGAGATAAGCCAGGCCGAGCCGGTGAGAGCCGCTGAGTGCCAGACATCAGCGCAGCAGCCCTTGAAATCTTCAGCCTGAAGACGGACTTCGGTGGGTCACTACTTGAACTTCCAGGAACTGGGATGGCAGAGTGATCAGTAAGTGCTCTCTCCTCCCCCCTGATGACCGTGAGGGAACCATAAAATTCTTCCCCGATTAATCCTGGATCAGCGGGAACAGCAGAAGGGGGCGGGTGGTCTCATAACACCAGAGGCTGGAAAAGTGGCAAAGGGGGATTCTTCCTACGGTGGCGGAGACGGCTGGAGGGACAGACGACCCAGGGCAGAGAAAATTCGCACTGAGACCCAGGCAAGCCTCAGAGCCGGGAGACGAGCCCCAGGAGGGGCGGGAACACGCGTTAGCTTCTAGGCGTGCCCCAGCCTTCCAGGGGAAAGGGGAAGACAATAGGGAAGCTGGGATCACCATCTCCTGACCTTGCCTTTGCCTCAAGTCAGCTGAGGAGATATCCTGAGACCAGACCACCCCTCCCACACACCTAACAAGCTAACCCCAGGGTTGATCTGGGAAACAAAAAACAAAAGCCTGCTTTTAGCCTAGACACACATCAGCTCAACTTAAAGATCTGTACCTTCTGACTGAAAGAAACAAAAGCTACAACACTCAGCCAACATCATGAATCGGAAAAAGCAGACAAAAAGTGAAAAAACCATAGAATCTTTCTATGGGGATAAGGACCAAAACACAAACACCAAAGAGGTTAGAGCTGAGACTGTACTTCCATCTGAAACCTCAGATGGGACTATGAATTTCTCGCAAGCACAACTAGATTACCTGGAACGTCTGAAGAAGGATATAAAAGAAAAACTGGCCAATGATTTTAAAACTATAAAAAAAGAATTCACTGATGAGAACATCACCCTGAAAAAGAAAATTGAAGAAATGGAAAAGGAAGTTCAAAAATTAACTGGAGAGAATAATTCCCTAAAAGGAAGAGCTAATCAAATGGAAAAGGAAATCCAAAACCTAATTGGGAAAATTGATCAGATGGAAAAGGAAACCCAAAACCTAACTGGGAAAATTGGTCGAATGGAAAAAGAAGTACAAAAATTAAATGGAGAAAATAGCTCCTTAAAGGGAAAAATTGGTCAGATGGAAAAGGAGATGGAAAAGCTAACTGAAGAAAACACTACGATGAAGATTAGAATTGGGCAAGTAGAAACTAATGACTCAATGAGGCAACAAGAATCAGTCAAACAAAATCTAAAGAATGAAAAGATAGAAGAAAATCTAAAATATTTAACTGGAAAAACAACTGACCTGGAAAATAGATCCAGGAGAGAAAATCTGAGAATTATTGGCCTGCCAGAAACCCATGATGAAGAAAAGAGTCTGGAAAATATCTTCCAGGAAATCATCAGGGAAAACTGTCCAGAAGTACTGGACTCAGAGGACAAAATAGTCATCGAAAGAATCCACCGTTCCCCTCCCGAAAGGGATCCCAAACTCAAAACCCCAAGAAATATAATTGCCAAATTCCAGAGCTATCAAGTGAAGGAGAAAATACTACAAGCAGCCAGAAAGAAACAATTCAAATATCAAGGACACACAGTCAGGATCACACAAGACCTTGCAGCTTCTACATTAAAAGATCGAAAGAATTGGAACCCAATATTCCGTAAGGCAAAGGAGTTGGGACTTCAACCAAGGATCAACTACCCAGCAAAGTTCATCATAACATTTCAGGCAAGGAGAAAGTCATTCAACGAAATAAGGGATTTCCAGAGCTTCCTGACCAAAACACCAGAACTCAATAGACAATTTGGTCTTCAAATGCAGGTCTCCAGAGAATCATAAAAAGGTAAACAGAGGGGAATAAACAAAAACAAAAACAAAAACTTGCTACTCAATTAGGGCAAACTGTTTACCTCCCTATAAGGGAAGATGATACCTGTTAATCTTGAGAACTGTGCAGCTATTATGATAAAAGGGATATATGTAGAGGGAACGGGCATAAAGTAAATGATGTCATGTCAAAAATATGATTTAAGTATGAGAAGGGAATGTAATAGGAGGTGTGGAAAGGGGGAAGCAGAAAATGGCAAATTATATCACAGGAAGAAGTACAAAACTATAGTAGAGGGAAGGAGGGGAGGGAGATGAGCATTATTTGAGAGGTACTCTCATCTGATTTGTTCAAAGGAGGGAACAATAATCTTAAGTAGATAAGCCTAACTAGCTCTATAGGTAGTAGGAGGGGAAGGGGGAAGAAAGGGGAGGGTGGCTAAAAGGGAGGAAAGAAGCAATAAGAGTAAAGGGGACTAAAAGGGAGGGGGGTCAAAAGAAGGAGGGGAAGGCTGCAGGAGGAGGGGGAGAAAAGTGAATACTATTGAGGAGGGGAAGGGAGACGGGAGAGCTAAAAGCACAAATGGTGGGAAAGAGGTTGGAGGGAAATACACAGATTGTAATCATAACTGTGAATGTGAATGGAATGAACTCTCCCATAAAACGGAGACGGATAGCAGAATGGATTAAAAGCCATAATCCAACAATATGCTGCTTACAAGAAACACATTTGAAACGGGGGGATACACATAGGATAAAGGTCAAAGGATGGAGCAGAATATATTGTGCTTCAGCTCATGTAAGAAAGGCAGGAGTAGCAATCCTAATCTCAGACAAAGCAAAAGCAGAAATACATCTAATCAAAAGGGATAAGGATGGAAACTATATCCTGCTAAAAGGCACCATAGACAATGAAGCAATATCATTACTAAACATGTATGCTCCAAGTGGTATAGCATCTAGATTCTTAGAGGAAAGGTTGGGGGACTTGAAGGAAGAAATTGATAGCAAAACTATACTAGTGGGGGACCTCAACCTCCCCCTCTCTGAACTCGATAAATCCAACCTCAAAATGAACAAGAAAGAGGTTAAGGAGGTAAATAAAACTCTGGATAAGGTAGATATGATAGATCTTTGGAGAAAATTAAATGGGAATAGAAAGGAATATACTTTTTTCTCAGCGGTACATGGAACATTTACCAAAATTGACCATGTACTAGGACATAAAAATCTCACAATCCAGTGCAGAAAGGTAGAGATAATCAATGCATCCTTTTCAGATCATAATGCTTTAAAAATTACATGTAATAAAAGGCCATGGAAAGAGAAACCAAAAATCAATTGGAAACTAAATAATCTAATTCTAAAGAAGGGTTGGGTTAAAGAAGAAATCATAGAAACAATCAACAATTTCACTCGAGAGAATGACAATAGTGAGACAACATAGCAAAACTTATGGGATACTGCAAAAGCAGTTATTAGGGGAAGTTTTAT
Organism: Notamacropus eugenii; assembly: GCF_028372415.1. Lineage (NCBI taxonomy): Eukaryota > Metazoa > Chordata > Mammalia > Diprotodontia > Macropodidae > Notamacropus > Notamacropus eugenii. Next base: position 9,567,018 of record NC_092880.1, read on the forward strand.
ATCTCTGAATGCTTACATAAATAAAATAGAGAAAGAGGAGATCAATGACTTAGGCTTGCAGTTGAAAAAGCTAGAAAAAGAACAAATTGAAAATCCCCAAGTAAATACCAAATTAGAAATACTGAAAACCAAAGGAGAGATTAACAAAATTGAAATTAAGAAAACTACTGAATTAATAAATAAAACCAATAGTTGGTTTTATGAAAAAACTAATAAAATTGATAAACCTTTGGTCAATCTGATTAAAAAAAAGAAAGAAGAAAACCAAATTACTAATATTAAAAATGAAAGGGGTGAACTCACCTCCAATGAGGAGGAAATTAAAACAATAATTAGAAACTACTTTGCCCAACTTTATGCCCACAAATTCGATAATCTAAAAGAGATGGATGAATATTTTAAAAAATACAAATTGCCCAGATTAACAGAAGAGGAAGTTGAATACTTAAACAACCCCATCTCAGAAAAAGAAATTGAACAAGCCATCAATGAACTCCCTAGGAAAAAATCTCCAGGGCCAGATGGATTCACAAGTGAATTCTATCAAACATTTAAAGAACAGTTAATTCCAATACTACATACACTATTCTTGAAAATTGGGGAAGAAGGAGTCCTCCCAAATTCTTTCTATGATACAAATATGGTTTTGATACCCAAACCAGGAAGAGACAAAACAGAGAAAGAAAATTATAGACCAATTTCCCTAATGAATATAGATGCAAAAATTTTAAATAAGATTCTAGCAAAACGAATACAGCATATTATCACGAGATTAATACATTATGATCAGGTAGGATTCATACCAGGACTACAGGGCTGGTTCAATATTAGGAAAACTATTAGCATTATCGATCACATCAACAACAAAGCTAACAAAAACCACATGATTATCTCAATAGATGCAAAAAAAGCTTTTGACAAAATACAACATCCATTCCTACTAAAATCATTGGAGAATGTAGGAATAAACTGAACTTTCCATAAAATAATAAGCAGTATCTATCTAAAACCTTCAGCAAGCATTATATGCAATGGGGATAAGCTAGATGCATTCCCAATAAGATCAGGGGTGAAACAAGGTTGTCCATTATCACCACTATTATTTAATATGGTACTAGAAATGTTAGCTGTAGCAATTAGACAAGATAAAGATATCCAAGGAATTAAAATAGCCAAAGAAGAAACTAAGTTATCACTCTTTGCAGATGATATGATGATTTACCTAGAGAATCCCAGAGATTCAAGTAAAATATTACTAGAATTAATAAACAACTTTGGCAAAGTTGCAGGGTACAAAATAAACCCACACAAATCTTCTGCATTCCTATATATTAGCAACAAAGTCCAACAGCAAGAGATAGAAAGAGAAATCCCATTTAAAGTTAGGGTAGACAGTATAAAATACTTAGGAGTCTACCTGCCAAAACAAACCCAGGGATTATATGAACACAATTACAAGACACTTTTTGCACAAATAAAGTCAGATTTAAGTAAGTGGAAAAACATTAGTTGCTCATGGGTAGGCCGTGCTAATATAATAAAAATGACAATTCTACCCAAATTAATATACTTATTTAGTGCCATACCAATTAAACTATCAGACAATTACTTTCTAGAGCTGGACAAAATAATATCAAAATTCATTTGGAAAAACAAAAGGTCCAGAATATCAAAGGGACTAATGAAAAGAAATGCTTGGGAAGGTGGCCTAGCGCTACCAGACCTCAAACTCTACTATAAAGCAGCAATTATCAAAACCACTTGGTATTGGCTAAGAAACAGGTAGACAAGTGGAATAGACTTGGCACTCAAGATGCAGTAGGCAAGGAATATAGCAACCTTCTATTTGATAAACCCAAGGACCCCAGCTTCTGGGATAAGAACTCATTGTTTGACAACAATTGCTGGGAAAACTGGATAACAGTGTGGCGGAAATTAGGCATAGACCCATACCTGACACCGTACACAAGAATAAAGTGCAAATGGGTACATGATTTAGGTATAAAGATTGCTACCATGAATAAACTGTAGAAGCAAGGAATAGTGTATTTATGAGATCCATGGAGAAGGGAAGAATTCTTTACTAAAGGAGAGATAGAATGCATTATGAAATGCAAAATGGATAACTTTGATTACATTAAACTGAGAAGTTTTTGCACAACCAAACCCAATGCAACCAAAATCCGCAGGGATGTAGTAAATTGGGAAAGAATTTTTACAGCTAAGCTCGGGGATAAAGGCCTCATTTCTAGAATATATAGAGAACTGATCCAAATGTATAATCATACAAGTCATTCCCCAATTGATAAATGGTCAAAGGATATGAACAGGCAATTTTCAGAGGAAGAAATTAAAGCTATCTATAATCATATGAAAAAATGCTCTAAATAACTATTGGTTAGAGAGATGCAAATCAAAACAACTCTGAGGTACCACATCACACCTATAAGATTGGCAAACATGACAGAACAAGAAAATGATAAATGCTGGAGAGGATGTGGGAAAGTTGGAACACTAATTCATTGTTGGTGGAGCTGCGAGCGCATCCAACCATTCTGGAGAGCAATTTGGAACTATGCCCAAAGGGCTACAAAAATGTGCATACCCTTTGACCCAGCAATATCGCTACTAGGACTATATCCCCAAGAGATCATAAAAATGGGAAAGGGTCCCACATGTACAAAAATATTTATAGCAGCACTCTATGTAGTTGCCAAAAACTGGAAGTCAAGGGGATGTCCATCAATTGGAGAATGGCTGAACAAATTATGGTATATGAATGTAATGGAGTACTATTGTGCCATAAGAAATGATGAACAAGAAGACTTCAGAGAGGCCTGGAAGGACTTATATGACCTGATGCTGAGTGAAAGGAGCAGAACCAGGAGAACTTTATGCACAGCAACAACCACAGTGTGTGAGAGTTTTTTCTGGTAGACTTAGATTTTTGTAATAACACAAGAACTTCTTACCAAAAAAAAAAAAATCCCAATGGAGGATCTCAAGGCAAAATGCCTGCCACACTCAGAGAGAGAAATATGGAAGTCACTCACATATTGTAGCAGATCATGTTTGTGTATGTGTATGTGTTTGTGTATCATGTTCTGATTTGTTATACAATTTCTTTCATTTATCTTAGTCTGACTACATAGCATGACTATAGTGAAAATATACTCAATAGGAAAGTATATGTAGAATCTATACAGAATTGTATGCAGTCGTGGGGAGGGAGGGGGGTAGTGGGGAGTAGGTGGGGAGGGATAAAATCACAATTGTATGGCAGTGATTGTTAAACATTACAAAATAAAAAAAAATTGTTACTAGTTGTATCCTGTGAAATTGAATATTCAAATAATCTACACGTTAGTCGCCTGGGGAATTATCACCTCTCTTATTCTGAACACTAGAATTCAAACACGCCCCAAAGTCCCATTAAAATGTTTGGTGCCAAGTCAGATCCTTTACTCCAATTAAGAACATAGTTTAATGGTTCATGGATTACGTTCTTGTGGAGGTATTGAAGGTTATCAAGTCTAATCAATTTATTTTTCAGAACAGGAAATTGAAAACTAGGGAAGCAACATCACTTTCCCAAAATCATCCATAGCACACTTGGGATTTGGCTACAAAATCATTTACACGTTTGTTATTGCCTGACTTTGACCATTTATTTTGTACTGGTTTTATTGAACGGTTTGAAGAAAATGTAGAATTTTATATTCATTCCAATTAAATGATATGTTGTCAGGCCAAAGTGATGGTAGGCTGTCAAAGTTAATTTGTATCCTGACTGTTATCCAATGTATTAGTTTTCTCATCCATTTACAAATATTATGTGTAACACTGTGGCTTTAACTCATTTGTAAAAATGTTGAACATGGAAAAATTACAATACTTGACATGTAACTAATTATTGCAAAGAATAATAGATGTGTTTTAATATGATCCTCATAAAATTGTGTGGAATGGCTTTTTCAGATTTGATCTCTTCCATTTTATTGCTTAGGCAGGGTAAGTTAAAAGGGATTACATGACTCATTAAAGGTCACAAATGCTATAAACATCAATGGCAATAATGAAGGGCTGCGATTTTCTTTACACTCCATGTCTACTGCTCAATCCATCTAACTAAAATATCTCTAGGGACTTGAACAAATCCTAGCTACTGCGATCAATGCATTCGTTAAGTACTGTTGTTTGCATCTAATGTTTCACATTTTTTTCCTTTTTTAAAAATTTTAAAACAAGGAGAGAATATTTATGCTACTCTTTCAATGCTCTCACTTATCTTTGAAAGTGTGCTTTTTATTTCCCAATGGACAATGTTAACTTTCTAATCAATATTTTTTCCAACCAATCCTTGAAGTCTTAAAAAACTTCTTAAAAAACACTAGCAATATCAATGTGATTCTTGAAGGGAAAGGGGAAAGATAAGGAGAGGAGAGGAGAGGGCAGAAGACGGCAAGAGAGGAGAGGAGATAAATGGAGAGTATAGACAGCAACAGACATCTATAGATATATACATGCAAACATAACGTACCTACATTTCTGTGTGTGTGTATGCATATACAGAGAGTATCTATAGCATTGTTACGAGAATAAAATTAAATAATGAATTTAAATAAAATAATTTTGTTGTTATTAATTTAGACACTTTAAACTCCAAACAATTTCTGGAGGCAAGTATAATAGGAGCTGACAACTAAGTTTACCAGTTTGGGAAAGTGTGAGAAGATTTTGGTGGAGAAAACTTTTCCCTTTACCTTATGAAAGATGACAAAGCTGGAGTTTGAGTCAGACAGTAACTTAGATGTCACCTATTCCAAACCAGTCATTTCAGAAATGAAAAAAAGTACAAGAAAAGAAAAGTTATTAGCCATTGTTTACTCTGGTAGATGTGCTGGTGTCCAAACTCACATTATATAATATCAAGGTCAGTACTTTATCAGTACCAGAAATTTTAGCATGCCAGCTACCATTTAAATGATTCATATTTTTGTCCCATTAATTGAAGAGAAAAAAATAAACATTTATTAAGCATCAGGAACTGTAATTTAGTACCTCATTTTATTCCCACAATAACCTTAGAAGGCAGGTGCTATTATTATCCCCTCTTTACAAATGCACAAACTAAGCCAGACAGAGGATAAGTGATTTTTCACAGTGATAAACAGGCATTAAGGACCACAGGCTTCACTGGAATTTGAGCGTTCTTAATTTCAGGATCAAAACTCTCTACTCTGTCACCTAGCTAGATAGTAGGCAAATAATCACATTTCCTTTTAAAAACTACTTTAAGGAATGCCTAGTTTTTCTTTTCTTTAGTTACAAAATTTTATACAGAATTAACAAGATACAAGTTCCAGGATTCAAGGTTATATGGATTATCCTTAGCTTGCAAGCAAAGAAACTGAAAAAACATTGTAGATATTTGATTTTCACAACATCACAAATGAGAAGTGTTGGGATTGGAAGCTCAATTCCGTGTGGACAGTCTCGGGCGGGCAAAGGTGGGAGCTTCTAAATCTTAGAGCTCTCACGAGACCCTCCCAGGAAACGACAGGGAATCGAGGTGAACCGAGCTATCTCGAGTAATTCCGCCTCTTCCCGTGAGAAACGTGATGGGGGAGAGATCTCCCCGCCCTCGAGATTGTCCCGGATCTGGGCACACCTAGTTACCTAGCAGCACGGTATTCAGATGCAAAACTATGCGGCTGAAGGTTAAGTAGGATTGAGGAAGCCTGAAAGCTCTCTTAGCACGTGAGGAGCCAAGAGGACAGTAGGTTCCGCTTCTCTTCTCTTCTCTCTCCCCTCCCCCTCTCTCCCCGCTTGTACTTCTACTTCCAATCCCTTAAGATCCTAGCCTCCTTAGGAAATCTCCCCCTCTTCCTCCTAAGGAAGACCCCCCTGCACTTGTAACTAGACCCTGAAATAAAGCTCAACCCTTGTTCGTCTCTGGAACGTCCTTTCTCTCACATGAGCATCCGGTTTTGGCCAACCGAAGACCTCGGAGGTGAGGTAAGAAGACTTGGGTAGCCCACACAGGCCTCTAGGCCTGGCAGAGAAGCATATGATATAAGTTTTCAACTCAAGGTTTCTAAGATATAAAAAAGTTCAGGCATTGAGCCACTACATTGCATTCACTTAATAACAGGATGTTCTGAGGATGAAAATATTTTAGTCAGTACTTTATAATCATTAATCTAAATATTATAAGAAGTATCAAATATCCTAAATGTACTAAATATTAACCAATGCTATAAGTCTGAAAATAGTAGGGAATGAAAAGGGGGGGGGAAGTATCAAAAAATACACTCATTTAAATGTATGGATGGCCACATAGAGAGGTATTTTAAGATCTTGCTATATGTTCACAAACTAGTAATAGTAATCATAATAACTAAAATTTATGTAGTGTTTTAAGATTTTTAAAGTATTTTAAAATTATTCCATGTTATCTACACATTGATCCCAAAAGATAGGTACTAGTATTTTCATCATTGTACAGATAAAGAAACTGATGCTGATATAAGTCAAGTGAGTTTCTGAGGGACACATATCTGATTAGTGTCTGAGTTTGGATTTTAACTCAGGTCTTCTTCAGACTGTATCCAGCCCTTTGACTACTTCAACACCTAATTATCCGACTATAAACAAATATAAAACCACTATGTTTGCACAGTGAACGTCCTAGTAAATCTATTCCCTTTTCATTTATATTTTTTCTTTTCATTTTCCTCCCTTCCTGTCCGTTTCCTTTGCTTCTCTTCCCTGTTTTTTCTTTCTTTCTTTCTTTTTAATTAGAGGGTTTTCTGCCTCTCAGCTCACCCTCTTACATTCTCTTTAATAAAGAATAAATTATTTTTCCAAGAAAATTATGGATAAATACATCCACATTGACAATAAATGACTGGTAACACGTAGAGTGTGATTCTCTCTCGGCTCTTAAAAGAAGAAATATGAATGAGGCAATCAGTTATGAACTGTCAAACTCTTAGAGACCTGTCTCAGTAGTGTACCTGGTAATGTAGGAAGAGGGAAGGATACGGCGAGACCTTCCTGAAGCCACTGAAATCAGACCATTTCAGCACAATACTACTCATAATATTAGCATTTCATTCAATATTTTCTCTTTTTCTCTGTCTCTCTGCGTGTGTCAGTCTCTCTGTCTCTCCTTGTCTCTCTTTGTCTCTCTTCCCTCTGTCATTTCATATAAAGAATGGCTTTCTGCATAGGTGGTGGTTAGGAATAAAGATGAAGATGATGGAATGTTCTAATTCAATAAACAAAATTTTAAGGAACTATTAAATGCAGAAAGCAGAGGCAAGTCATGACAGTAGAAGTATATATTAGGAGCACAGTAACTGCTACCATTTATCTGAGATAGACATCTCATCAGGGGACCTCAAGAATAGCATTCAATTAAGCTGAATGTTGAAGCAGTGAATGCATCCCACCTATCACATCTTAAATTTCATACTCCACAGTCTGAAATGTCCTGCTGTTATAGTGAATCAAGCCAGTTCCATTGATTTATTGGCACCTATATTCAAACTACACACTTGTCAGTCAGGCTCAGACCGTGCTCTACTCAATCAAAATTTGTCCCAGACAAAAGCATCAATCTAGAGGATGTGGAATATTACAAGAGTTATTTAAAATGGCATTAAAATTAAGGTTATTATAAATTGATTTTTGCTTGCCTTTAGTCCCTGACTAATTCCCACCTTCATTCTGGGTTTCTAAAGGTAATTAGCCCCTGATGGGAAAACAAGTGCTTGGAATAAATCAATAATTTTTTTCAATAATGGTTAATTGAGTACTAACAAATGAAAGATAAATAATATTAGGGACGAGTCCTAAACTAGTCAACACCTTTTGCATGGCCTTAAGCACAAACACATAAGTGACTTTATAAATTATATAAACTCTCAGAAACTACTTTATTACCTATACAATGAGGGATTCAGACTAAAGTACCCCTAATTTTCTTTCTACCTACTAAATGTCATGAAACTCTTACAAGCAATGCCTGAAAAGTGCTACAAAATTTAGTATTGTATTTCTGTCCTTATATTTTTGTTGAGGAAGTAAGACACTTATGAAGGTCACATCATAAATGGGGGGAAATAATGCAGGAGATTTATTATTTCGTATTTGAAGAATAAATAATCTTTTGATCTCTAGACTCAGTCTTAAGTTATTTAATATTTTTTATCTAAAATGAAGTATCTTTTATAATTTGTTTGAGATGGTTTTAATACAATATATTTTAATATAATTTCATATAAATGCACATACAAGTATATAAAAATCTAACTGAAAACCTGAAATTAGTTTGGAAAATGATGATTAGACAATAACTGGCAAAGGTGATGATCAAAATTGGACCAACAAGTCAAGAAATCCCTACCTTTCCCTCAGACCTTCTTTAACCCACTGTAGGTTTTGCTCCTTCCTTCATTTTTCCATCTATTTGTTTTCTCCTTTTTTTTCTGGTAAAATCCTAACACTAGCACTTATTTTTATAATCTTATATTTGTGTTTTTATTTACTTAATAAAACACCAGTTTTCATGATATTTTTAAAAGTACCTGACTTGGGAATATTTTCTTGCTCTATCAGGAAAATAAAATAAAATTAGTGAATTTTTTTTTGGTTTCCTTTGGATTTTGATTGATTTTCTTTTCGTTTTGGCTCAATGGCCTTAGAAAAAAATGAAAGATTTTTATCTCTGATCAATCTGTCATCCACATTATCATCTTCTTTTGAGAACTAAAATGTACAGTAGTTTGTTAAAAAAGAAAGGCAAAGAGTGAAATTTGCCAATTTGTTTTTTTTTTCCTTTCTGTAACCGGTCTCAGTAGGACTAATTTTAAGGATGTTAATGATCCGTTTGTTCAATGGGCATGTTTTATGGTGGAAAGGGCACGGGAATAGTGAGTTATCATGAAAATTCCTGTGTCTATGACTCATTGCCTAATGCAGATACTTTTGCTTTTCCTTGTAGCACTTTTAACAATTTTTAAAAGAAAAGTTTTTGCCCCTATCCATGTATATAATGTCAATAATTTGATATGATCTACTTAACCTTACAAGATTCATTGGAGAATAATGCTGTATGTGAAAGTAGAAAATGTTGCCGTATCTACATCTGCAGTCGAACTTAAAGGAATACAGAAAGAAATAATTATTGCATCTACTCAAACAACTCAGAAATGTCTAAGAACCCTTATTAGTCTTCTCCAGCCAATGCTTTGGCCGTGTCAGTTCATTGGTCAAATGGCCTCAGTTTTCCTTGCCTTCATTTGGTGCCTAACAATTCCAAATCCCGTAGGCAGGTGTTACAAATCCCTCCAGAATGTGAAGTTTGCCTATTCTTGCAACTGATATCAAACATTTTGTCCTCAAATCATCATCCGCTCCAGAGTACTTTGTAGAATGGTAAACTGGCCATAGAAAGAGTGTTTCCAGCTGGGACTTTAGAGTGGTTGCACTGTGGATAGAGTGTTTGGCTTGGAGTCAGGAAAACCCGAGTTCCAAGTCCAGCTCAGACAAGTTTTAGCTGTATGACTATGATAAAGTCAGTCACTCTTAGCTTGCTTAGCAGTCGAATATAGGCAATAATAGCAACCAGCTCCCTGCTTTTGAAGATCAAATAAGGTGACATGCAAAGTGGTCTACAATCTTTAAATCACGTTATAACTGCTATGCATCATTATTATTAGAATAAAAGAATAGTGATAAGAATGTGATTACTGGATATTGATAGAGAAACTGGGTAAATGAACTCAGGGACAATTAGATGGAATTGGGGAATAAAAAAGAGAATTAGAATGAGAATGAAAAGAGGAATAGATCATAGAATAATATTCATTGCTTCACCAACTCTCCTTATGTCGTTTACCTACCAACCAATATATAAGTGCTGATAGAATTACTTGATCAGAAATTTACAGCTTAACACTAGGTCATATTCTCCAAATGCCTCATTTTAAATATGAGGAAACAGCCCTAGAAAAGCTGAGTGAATCCCTCAAGGCCATACAGGTGTCAGAGACTGCGAGGTTAGATTGATCTCCTTTCCTATCATTACAAATTCATTACTCTTTGAACAATACGATGCCTTGGCTACCGTATATTCTTTAGCCCATAATTGTATCCCATTTATTGATCCTGTTTCCTTAAGCACTAAAACAAAGAAGGCAAAACACGAATAAAAGATCTCACCTTTATTTTTCTTAATTGGAACCTGAAGACCTCTTTGTGATTTTACAACTGCATATTCTGAAATTTTAAAGAAACTTCTCAATTGCAATATTTACAAACTGGGTTTAATTTTACTTTTTCCTTCTGTAAGATTCAGCATACCATGAACTTCAGTGAGCCTAGAAACAGGCTGTTCACAACTTAAGGTGAAAAAAATATATCCCAAAGGTCACAAACCTTAAATTGACCTTCCTAGTCATTACCTTATGGATATAATTTAGCTTCTAGTTTCACCTTTCCAATTCTTGCCTCCTTGAGTTGGACTTCACTTGCAAACTTCATCTTTCATCTTCCGTCCTTGGAAGAAACAGTCAGTTCAAAAAGCATTTATTAAGGTTCCAACATGTTCTAGGAAACATGCAATGCACGGTCACACCTGAATGAGATTGCTTTAAGATAAACTAAATCTACACCATGGTGTGTGGTAAGAGATCTGCTTGTGAATTCAGTTTGGTTACATGCTAGTATAATCCTAGGAAGTCAGGTCAAGTACTGCTTAAGTTCCAGATGAAATTCTTTAAGATTATAAATTACTGAAAAGTTGGTGGTTTGTACCGCAGCAATCTCCTCAAAACATTTTCTGCTCTAACAAAATCCCAACCCCAGCTCACCTGTGCTCTCATAAAGAAAAAAACATTAACAAAAGTGATCATTTTTTAATAAATTGGAAATTTATGATGTTCCTTGGACTACTATCATATTACACTTCTTTCCTGAAGATCCAGAAGTGGTACTAGATGAGTTACTTACCTTTGACAGAATAAATGGGATGTTGTCAGTTTCATAAAGAACTTTTTTCCCTTTACTGTTACAATAAATGCCAGAGTTGTACTCTCTATGACCTATAATATGACTCACAATGAACCCTTAAAGGACAAAGTCTTTCTTAGTCACATAGATACATGTAGAAATTGCATTAAAGTTCAGAACTTAGAGAACTGACTCCATCACCAGGAAATAAGAGGCTGCCCTTTATGGGATGGTTGTTGCCTTTAGTTCATTTGACTTTGGTCAATGAAGAAGCAAACTTCCTTATCCAATTAATGCCAGTCTGGCTGAGTGCCAGGCTTTGGCTGAATTACCAGTTAAATGATTTGCATAGTCAATGTACTTTTTCTGCCATCTATGAACGTTAAAAATAACTTAATTGATGGCATCGTTTCTGAGATAAATTTCTTATTTGGGAATATCCTGGAAGCTGTCTTTTGAATAGCCCAAAGATGTTCAGATGTACATTTCACAGGATTTTATGTAATTCAAAATTTTAAAACATTTATTTGAAACATAGAATGCCAGGGAATATATTACACCCTAGCAAGTAAAAACAAAAACAAACGAAAAAGAAATCATCCACTCCCTTTTCACCTAAGGTATAAAGCATATATTGAGACAAGGGAATTATATGTCTTTATATACATATATGTGTGTGTACATATGCAAATACACATAGCTAGCTATAAAGATAGAGAGAGGTAGATTTTTACACAGATATGAAGAAGATAAATGGTAGGAAGACAGATAAATGATAACTGGTTCTATATATACAGACAGATATAAATGTTTGATAGATAGGCAGAAAGATAGAGGAAGATACAAGATGGTAGGCAGAAAGTTGTATTGATGGATATAGATAGTAGGTGGTAGATAAAGAAATGAATATATACCAAATAGACAGTAGATACATTGACAGATCAAAACATTTGCTCCCCTTCAGCAAATAACTAGTCAATAAACATTATGACGTGCCTAATATGTTCCAGGCTTTGTAACAAACAATGAACATAAAACTATAGTTCCTGCCTTCGGGGAGTTACCAGTGGAAAGGGGGGGGCGGAGTGGCTACTCTTAAACAAGATGCCAGGGACAACAAAGGGTCGAGGTTTCTTTGCCTTCTGTCATGCTTGGCTGCCTCTATATTTCAACTTAATTCCTTTCTCTTTAAGAAACCTTTCCTGTTTCTCTGCAATGCTACTATTTTGCATCTGTTGATGATCTCCAGTTTATGCAGCACGTATCCCGTTTGTGCATAGCTGTTTGCATGAAGTCTCCTTCATTAGACTGTGAGCTACTGAAGAAGTTCAGGGTGTGTTTTCTGCCAGTTTTTGATTCCCCAGTGCCTAGCCAGCACCTACAAAATAGGCCCTTGATACATATTTTCTGACTGACCAACAGAGAAACTGGGGAAAATTTACATGAACTGATAAGAGCATGAAGCGATTCTGAAGAATAATTTATGCAATAAGAATAAAGTATAAATGGTATAAAAGATTTAAAACACCAGTCAACAAAACCTTCACCTTGATTTCCGAGGATGGATGGCCATCCATGCTATCCAGTTATTAAAAAAGGAGTGATGGATTAAAGCTTCAGAAACAGATGGACAACTGAAGATATGGACAATATAGACATTTGTTTTCTTTCTTTATACATATTTCTTAATAATTTTTTCTTTTTTGTCCTGGTTTATGAGTTGAAGGAAAGTAAGTAAATGTTTTTACAATTAAAAATATTTTTCTTTATTGTATCAACATGTAATTATTTACCTTCTTCTAACTATTTTCCTCTGTATGGGTTCTTGTGAATTATAATTAAATTCTCAAAATGAAAATATTTGTCATTTCTTATAGTATAACAATATCATATACAGTATGTGTGTGAGTGTTCGTCCTTCGTTGCTGAGGAAGACCGTGCCATCAGAGAAATGATGACGTGACTTGCACTTGACTTCGTTTTGAGTGAGGGAGGTCACTAACCTCATTTCTCCTCCAGAGCCATCTGAGTTCAGTGACCAGATATTCATCAGGATGACTGGAGATGACCCAGGATGAGGCAATTGGGGTTAATTGACTTGCCCAAGGTCACACAGGTAGTGAGTGTCAAGGGTCTGAGGTGAGATCTGAACTCAGGTCCTCCTGACTTTTGCACTGGTGCTCTATCCACTGCACGATTTAGCTGATCGAATCATATACCGTAGTTGGTTCCCTAATTCCCCAAGTGAAAAGTACCTACTATGTTTCAGTTTAATTGATACAGTCAAATAAGCATTGCTATCAATATTTTGGTACATTTAATTCCCCTGAGATCTTTCAGGTATTTGATTGGAAGTTATTTTACTGGGTTATGAAGTTTGCACAATTCGGTCTTCTTATTACACTTCTCTAATAAGCTGCTCTCTGAAAAACTTTTTTTTAAAATTAGGATTTGTGGGCGGAGCCAAGATGGCGAAGTAGAAAGACGCACATACACATAGCTCCGAACACACAAACCACAGAACGGCTAAAGGGGACAAAGCCAGGGTGAATTCTGCACCCAGAGACCACGGAGTATTGGAGTGAGGGAGATTCCTGCTCCGGAGAGACCTGTGGACCTCTCGCGGGGGGTCCTTGGCGCCGCGGAGTGGGCGCCGGGACAGGGAGCGGAGTGTAGCCCTGCCGTGGCCGCGACACTGAGGGGAGGAGATCCGAGAGGGCTACGGGGACGGGATCTCCAGCGGCCACGCGGGTCCCCCCACCCACAGAGGGACCTGTAAACCTCTCGCAAAAGGTCCATCGCGCTGCAGACGCGGAACCCAGCCTGGACCTGCGGCGGCGGCAGCGGTGGCGGCAGCCACGGCTTTGAGAGGCACAGATCTGAGAGGGCTCTGGAGGCGGGATCTTCAGTGGCGGCACGGGCCCCCCCCCACCAACAGGTGACTGACGGGGGTGGGTGAGAGAGTCTCTTTGGCGGGTTGAGAGGGGAGTGGGGTGACCCCAAGGCTCGGGCCCCCCCGGGAGGTGGGGGCTGAGAGGCGGCTGCGGATGGGGGCTCCCCAAACGGGCAGGAGACTGGATCCATTGTGGAAGGTCTGTGCATAAACCCCCAGAGGGAACTATGCCTGAGAGGCGGCCCTGCCCCTGACCACCTGAACTTAATTCTCACACTGAATAGCAGCCCTGCCCCCGCCAAAAATCCTAAGGCAGGAGGCAGCATTTGAATCTCAGTCCCCAAACGCTGGCTGGGAGGACCAGGAGGCGAGGTGGGTGTGAGGAGAACATTCAGAGGTCAGGACACTGGTTGGAGAAAATGCCAAGAAAAGGGAAAAGAAACAAAACTATTGAAGGGTACTTTACCGGAGAAAAGACACTTCCTCCCTTCCTTTCTGATGGGGAGGAACAATGCTTGCCATCAGGCAAAGACACAGAAATTGAGGATTCTGTGTCCCAGCCCACCCAATGGGCTCGGGCCATGGAAGAGCTCAAGAGGAATTTTGAAAATCAAGTTAGAGAGGTGGAGGAAAGACTGGGAAGGGAAATGAGAGGGATGAGGGAGAAGCATGAAAAGCAGATCAGCTCCCTGCTAAAGGAGAACCAAAAAAATCTTGAAGAAATTGGCACCTTGAGAACTACCCTAACTCAGCTGGCAAGGGAGGTGCAAGGGGCCAATGAGGACAAGAATGCTTTCAAAAGCAGAATTAACCAAATGGAAAAGGAGATTCAAAAGCTCACTGAAGAAAATAGATCTTTCAAAACTGGAATGGTACAGATGGACGCTAAGGACTTTTCAAGAAAGACAGATATCTCAGAACATACCGAGCAGATTCGAAAAATGGAAGATAATGTGAAATATCTTATTGGAAAAACAACTGACCTGGAAAATAGAATCAGGAGAGACAATGTAAAAATTCCGGGACTACCTGAAAACCATGATCAAAAGAAGAGCCTAGACATCATCTTCCATGAAATTATCAAGGAAAACTGCCCTGAGATTCTAGAACCAGAAGGCAAAATAAATATTCAAGGAATGTGCAGAACACCGCATGAAAGAGATCCAAAAAGAGAAACTCCTAGGAGCATTGTGGCCAAATTCCAGAATTCCCAGGTGAAAGAGAAAATATTGCAAGCAGCTAGAAAGAAACAATTCAAGTATTGTGGAAATACAATCAGGATAGCACAAGATCTGGCACCCACTACATTGAGGGATAGAAGGGAACGGAATAGGATATTCCAGAAGTCAAAGGAACTAGGACTGAAGCCAAGAATCACCTACCCAGCAAAACTGAGTATAATACTTCAGGAGAAAAAATGGTCTTTCAATGAAATAGAAGACTTTCAAATTTTCCTGATGAAAAGACCAGAGCTGGACAGAAAATTTGACTTTCTAACACAAGAATGAAGAGAACCATGAAAAGGCAAACAGCAAAGAGAAATCATAAGGGACTTACTAAAGTTGAACTGTTTACATTCCTACATGGAAAGACAATATTTATAACTCTTGAAACATTTCAGTATCTGGGAACTGGGTGGGAGTACACACACAGACACATGCACACACGCACACATACATAGAGACAGAGTGCACAGAGTGAATTGAAGAGGATGGGATCATATATTACAAAAAAAAATGAAATCAAGCAGTGAAAGAGAAATATTGGGAGGAGAAAGGGAGAAGTTATATGGGGCAAATTATCTCTCATAAAAGAGGCAAGCAAAAGACTTATTAGTGGTGGGATAAAAGGGGAGGCAAGAGAAAAAGATGAGGTCTACTCTCATCACATTCCACTGAAGGAAAGAATATAATGCACACTCATTCTGATAGGAAAACCTATCTCACAATACAGGAGAGTGGGGGACAGGGGCACAAGCAGGGTGGGGGTGAGGATGGAGGGGAGGGCATGGGGAGGAGAATGCAATACGAGGTCGACACTCATGGGGAGGGAAAGGACCATAAGAAAATAGAAGTAAAGGGGGACAGGATAGGATGGAGGGAAATATAATTAGTCCTATACAACACAACTAGTATGGAAATCATTTGCAAAACTAAACAGATATGGCCTATATTGAATTGCCTGTCTTTCAAGGGGAAGGGATGGAGAGGGAGGGAGCTAAGGAGGTTAGAACTCAAAGTGTTGGGACCAAATGTAATGTTCTTACCACTGGGTAACAAGAAATACAGGTTAAGGGGTCAAGAAAGCTATCTGGTCCTACAGGACAAAAGAGAAGACAGAGACAAGGGCAGGGAAGGAGGATAGAGGAGAGAGCAGATAGGTCACAGGGGCAATTAGAAAGCTCGGGTTTGGGGGGGGGAGAAAAGGGGAGAAAATTTATAACCCAAAATTTTGTGAAAATAAATGTTAAAAATTAATAAAAAAAAGAATTAAGAACATCATAAAGATAAAAAAAATAAAATTAGAATTTGTAATTTTAGGTCAATAACTTTTTGTTCTATAATCAAATTGAATTTTAAATTTATTCTCTATAATCTTCACAGCTGCTGACCTTGACGAAAGTGTAGAATAAAATGCAACACCTGATTTGAATAGTTCATCAGGTTTGATTTCTTGCAGAATATCTATCTCTTAGCTACGCAGGGTTCAGATGATGTGGAAAAATAGGTCAATTTATGCAATATAATTCTAAAGTAACAAAACTATGAAAGGGGAGGAATATCTGACTATCACTTATGAGCACAATGAGAAAATGTATAAGGTAGTGTTTGAAAAATACAAGAACAGTTTAGGTCTGGAATATAGTAGGCATTTAATAAAAATTAGTTGAAAAATTAGTTTTGAAAAGTGTTGGTGTTTATGCACACTGTTTTTTATGCAAAGTTTTCCTGTTGCTCCACAGTTTTCTCATAGCAGTTTTAACGTTGTTATTGCTCAGTGTGTAGACCAAAGGGTCAATGAAAAGAGTTCCAATGGCATAAAACACAGCTATCACAGACCCCAAGCTCTAGCTGGGAGGATCAGGAGGCAAGGTGGGTGTGAGGAGAATATTCAGAGGTCAAGTCACTGGCTGGGAAAATGCCCAGAAAAGGGAATAGAAATAAAATTATAGAGGGTTATTTCTTGGTGAACAGGCATCTCCTCCCTTCCCTTCTGATGAGGAAGAACAATGCTTGCCATCAGGGAAAGACATAGAAGTCAAGGCCTCTGTATCCCAAACATCCAGACTAAATATTCTGTGGGCTCAGGCCATGGAAGAGCTCAAAAAGGATTTTGAAAATCGACTTAGAGAGGTGGAGGAAAAGCTGGGAAGAGAAATGAGAGATATGCAGTCAAAGCATGAACAGCAGGTCAGCACCCTGCTAAAGGAGACCCCAAAAAATGCTGAAGAAAATAACACCTTGAGAAACAGGCTAACTCAATTGGCAAAAAAGGTTCAAAAAGCCAATGAGGAGAAGAATGCTTTCAAAAGCAGAATTAGCCAAATGGAAAAGGAGGTTCAAAAGCTCACTGAAGAAAATAGTTCTTTCAAAATTAGAATGGAACAGATGGAGGCTAATGACTTTATGAGAAACCAAGAAATCACAAAACAAAACCAAAAGGATGAAAAAATGGAAGATAATGTGAAATATCTCATTGGAAAAACAACTGACCTGGAAAATAGATCCAGGAGAGACAATTTAAAAATGATGGGACTACCTGAAAGCCATGATGGGAAAAAGAGCCTAGACATCATGTTTCATGAAATTATCAAGGAAAACTGCCCTGAGATTCTAGAACCAGAGGGAAAAATAAGTACTCAAGGAATCCACAGAATATTGCCTGAAAGAGATCCAAAAAGAGAAACTCCTAGGAACTTTGTGGCCAAATTCCAGAGTTCCCAGGTCAAGGAGAAAATATTGCAAGCAGCTAGAAAGAAACAATTCAAGTATTATAGAAATACAGTCAGGATAACACAAGATCTAGCAGCTTCTACATTAAGGGATCGAAGGGCATGGAATAGGATATTCCAGAAGTCAAAGGAACTAGGACTAAAACCAAGAATCACCTACCCAGCAAAATTGAGTATAGTACTTCAGGGGAAAAATGGTCTTTCAATGAAATTGAGGACTTTCAAGCATTCTGGATGAAAAGATCAGAGCTGAAAAGAAAATTTGACTTTCAAACACAAGACTGAAGAGAAGCATGAAAAGGTGAACAGCAAAGAGAAGTCATAAAGGACTTACTAAAGTTGAACTGTTTACATTCCTACATGGAAAGACAATATTTGTAACTCTTGAAACTTTTCAGTATCTGGGTACTGGGTGGGATTACACACGCACACATGCACACACACACACACACACACACACACACACACACACACATAGAGACAGAGTGCACAGAGTGAATTGAAGAGGATGGGATCATATCTTAAAAAAATGAAATCAAGCAGTGAGAGAGAAATATATTGAGAGGAGAAAGGGACAAACGGAATGGGGCAAATTATCTCTCATAAAAGAGGCAAGCAAAGGACTTATTAGTGGTGGGATAAAGAGGGGAGGTGAGAGAAACACATGAAGTTTACTCTCATTACATCCCACTAAAGGAAGGAATAAAATGCACGCTCATTTTGGTATGAAAACCTATCTTACAATACAGGAAAGTGGGGGATAAGGGGATAAGCAGGGTGGGGAGTATGATGGAAGGGAGGGCATGGGGAGGAGGGAGCAACCTGAGGTCAACACTCATGGGGAGGGACAGGATCAAAAGAGAATAGAAGCAATGGGGGACAGGAAAGGATGGAGGGAAATATTGTCAGTCTTATACAACACAACTATTATGGAAGTCATTTGCAAAACTACACAGATTTGGCCTATATTGAATTGCTTGCCTTCCAAAGGGAAGGGGTGGGGAGGGAGGGAGGTAAAGAAGTTGGAACTCAAAGTTTTAGGAACAACTGTCGAGTACTCTTCTTACCACTAGGAAAGAAGAAATACGGGTAAAGGGGTACAGAAAGTTATCTGGCCCTACAGAACAAAAGAGAAGATGGAGACAAGGGCAGAGAGAGATGATAGAAGAGAGAGCAGATTGGTGATAGGGGCAATTAGAATGTTCGGTGTTTGGGGGGGAGGGGACAAAAGGGGAGAAAATTTGGAACCCAAAATTTTGTTAAAATGAATGTCAAATAAATAAATGAAAGAAAAAAAGAAAAAGGAAAAAAGAAATAAAGTTTATTCATACAGAGGGGAAAACTGGAAGCTAAAACAATTCGAACATTTAGGTTGGAGAACTGAAACTTGGCAGGGGGATGGTGGCATTTCAGACATTTAAAAGACTATCATGTGGAAGAAGAATCAGACTCATTCTGCTTAGGTGCAAAGGGTGGAATGAGGAGCAATAGGAACAAACTCCCTGCACTCAGATTTGGGTACAAAGAAAGGAAAACCTTCCTGACAGCTCGAGCTGTTCAGAAGTAGAATGGGCTTCCTGGAGAGGTACTGGTTGCCTCTTCTCTTCAGATGTTAAAACAAAAACTAAGCAACCATTTGTTAGGAATAGTCATGCTAAATTGTGTCAGTTTAGAGGAAAGGCACCAGTGGAGGGAGGTCTCTAGTGATCAGTGTTTGGCTATGTGCTGTTGAACTTTTTTACCTGTGATTTGGACAAAGGCTTAGACGACATGTTTGGTACGTTTGCTTATGAGCAAGTTCAGTATCCCAGACGATCCTGATATGCTAGAACATTGGATGTTCTGAATATAATAAGTTTAAATTCAATAAAAATATATTGTTTTTTTAACAAAAAAAAACACAGCTATCAGCTTATCCGCAAGAAAAGTGGTTAGTTTTCTGCTGTATATGAATGTACAGGGGCAAAGAATATGAGGACAACAGTGATGTGAGAGCTGCAGGTAGAAGAGCTTCGTTCCTTTCTTCTCAACTCTGATTTCTCAGAAGATATGAGATGGCAATGTAGGATATCATCAGTAATATAAAGTTCAACATGCAGACGGCTCCACTATTGAAAACAATCAAGTGGTTTAACACATATATGTCACTACAGGCCAATTTCATCAAAGGTTGTAAATCACAGAAATAGTGGGACCATAGAAGGGTGAATTCAAGGCAATGAAGAGTTGGGCAATGGAATGCACAAATGAGGCCACCCAGCCTAATTCCGCCAAGATCCTGTGTACCTTCCTACTCAAGAGTGTCTAGTAGTGCAGAGGTTTACAGATGGTCACATAGTGGTCATTGGCCCTCAAGGTGAGAACCAAGATCTCCATGCAGCCAAAGATGTGCCATCCAAATAACAGGATCATGTGCACATCAAAGGTGATACTCTTCCTATTATGCAGACTCTATTATATGAGTTTTGTGGCTGTGATGGTAGATATACTATCATCAGAAAAGGCCAAATAGGTCAGGAAGAAATATATAGGTGACTCAAGGGTGGAATTGTTCTTAATGGTGACAGTGATAAGCAGGTTCCCCAAAACGGGACAATGTAGAAAATAAGATGACAACAAATATTATTTTCCCTTTCTGGATCTTGGGTCAGTCCAACAAGAAGAAATTCGGTCACATTATTTTTCGTTTCTATATTGTCAATTCAGGTGGGTTGGAGAGGAGTGAGATCTACTCAAAGTACAAACATGAGAAAGAAAAATGATGAAGGCATATTTTCTGTAACCTACCTGCAAATTTTTTCCCTCTGGCCTCAGCTTTTAATTACACCTATAATACTTGATCTCTTTAAAATTTCATTGAATAAACCCACAGAAAATATTACCTTTAAAATCCATGCAATAGGCATGCTGCGTTCCTTGCGCTTTGTGATTGAGGCTCTTGCTGCACTGTTAGTCCAAATTCAGGATTTATCTCCCCAAGACTGTGAAGTTTATATCATTGGGGAAATTATCAGAGACCTGATCTGTCTTTTGGTGTCCTGTATGAGGAAATAATTCATGAGGAATCACTTTATTCTTAATATAAATATTAGAGAATCTCATAGCTAAAATGGACTTCATAGACCATGGATGGGTAACCTGTGGCCTCAAGACCTCATGTGGCCTTCTAGATCCTCGAGTGTGGCCCTTCAACTGAATGAAAACTTCAAGGAACAAATACCCTTCTTTAAAGAATTTGTCCTGTAAAACTTGGACCCAGTCAAAAAGTGGTACCCACATGTGACCTCAGGGCTGCAAGTTCCATACCCCGTCAAAGACAGTTACCCATAATCCAAAAGAAAGCTCTTTAAGATGTCCTTATCAATGCTTCATCCTACTTAAAAGTTCAGACTATTGATGAAAAGGGTGGCTCTAGTTAGAAAGTTTTCATTTCCAATGAGTCTGATCCTTGATAATTTACACTCGTTGTTCACAGTTACATACTGGGACAAAGCAGATGTAAAAACAAAGAAAGAAAATATATTTCTTCCATTTTATAGTCCTTCAACAATCATCACTTAATGGTCAGCTGTTATACCCTCCTTAATTCTTCTCTTCCCATACTAAACTTTTACATGTTTGTTTGTTTTAGCAAGATTCTCATATGGCATAGCTCATGCTTCCTCATTTTCAAAGTCGTTGCTCAAAAATGTGTCTCATCTTTATAATACTGCTATCACTTTTCTTCTTTCTGGTAGTTAGTTTTAATTTCCCAGAAACAGGGAAAATTGGATTTAGAGCAATGACAAGCATTAGCAGTCACCTAACCCAAACTCTTGATTTAACATTAATTAAAAGACCAAGAGAGAAATAAATTACTTGCCTTTGAAAGTAATCATCAGACATGGATTGCAAAAGTAGATCTATCTTTTTTCCCCTCACATTTACTTATGTCAAGCAGAACAGCTATCTAGTGTTGTGAGAACTGATTTGTTGAAATTAAAATTACAAATTATACTTATACCCGCTCCAAAAATGCATTTTATTAGAACTCATTGTTTTAACCTGCCAAAATCCTTACTCTGTAAGCCACTGTCTTAACTCTACTCTCCAGGCTCATCCTATCTTCAGAATTGATAATGATACCATGTACATTGTCATTGAAGTCATTGAAAAAATGATGGAATATGATAGATCTAAGTACAAATACCTATGCATTTTTCCTTCAAGAACTCTCTCCAGGTAGAAGTTGCCTCATTCATTCAACAACTTAACTGTTCATTTACTATCTATGCCTAATTTTTTTCAATATTTTTCCTGAAGAATACGATGAACCATTTTTTGTAAGATAATGAGATCAACTTTAAGGCCATTTCATCTATACCATTACTATGTTTTAAAGTTAGTTTGATGTGAATTATACTTGATATATTATACTAGCACTTAGCTCAACTCTTAGTTTTCTGGATAATTATTCCTAAAAGAAGATATTCTAGGGCAGAGCCAAGATGGTGGAGTGAGAGCAACTACTCACCTAAACTCTTAGACAAACTCCTTCAGATACCTCTAGAAAGAGAATCTGACCAAATTTTAGAAGTGCAGGATCCAAGAGGAGACAGAATGAGGCAGATTCACAGACCAGGACAGACTGGAAGGTGAAGGGGAAGGATCTGTTCCACGGGGTGAGCCCACAACACATAGTGCAGCATATTCCACTGCAACAGTATGGCCGAGAAGGAAAGCTGTGGGGTGGCCTGAGCCAGAGGCAGCACTGCAGAGTGGCAGCCCAGGGTGGGAGACCAGCAGAGCCAAGTGGTTGAGCCCCAGGTATCAGCCGCAGCCACTCCTGAGAATTTCAGCCTGCAGATTAAACGTCTGTAAGTCACCTACTTGAACTTTTGGGAGCCAAAATGGCAGAGTGATCAGTAAATGCTCTCTCCCCCTCCCCTTATTGCCTTCTAAAGAACCGTAAAATATTTCCCCAGAAAAATCCTGGATCAGTGGGATCAGCAGAAGGAGCAAACAGTCTTGTCGCACCTAAGGCTAGGAAAATAGCTAAGGGGGAATCCTCTTACGTGGTGGAGGCGAACCAGAAGGACAGGAACCCCAGGGTGAGTGGAAACTCACATTAGGACCCAAGGGAAACGGGAAGACAATAGAGTACCTGGGATCATCAAGCACAGAGGTTGCCTTTGCTCCAGCTCAGGTGAGGAGATTTCCAGTGGCCAGACCACCCATCCACCACACTTAACAAGCTATCCCCAGAGTTAAACCTAGGAAACACAAACCAAAGAGAAAAAAAGGCAACTGCCTTTAGCTTTCTCACACAAACACTTCAACATCAGGTACTCCAGCTTCTAACAGAAAGAACCAGAGGCCACACCACACAAAGCCTCACCATCATGAGCAAGAAGCAAAGAGGTAAGGAAAGATCATAGAATCTTTCTATGGGGAAAAGGACCAAAAGAAGAATACCAAAGAGGTCTGGAGTGACACTGTATTCCCATCTGAAACTTCAGAAGCTGCTCACATGCACAAACAGCTGTGCTGGAATAGCTGAAGAAGGAAATATCAGAAAAAGTGGCCAATGTTTTAAAAAGTATTCACTGAAGAGAACAGTTCTTTAAAAAGGAAAATTGAACAAATGTAAAAGGAACCACAAAACCTAGATGGGAAAATTGGACAACTGGAAGAGAAAATACAAAAACTCACTGGAGAAAATAACTCCTTAAAAGGAACAATTGGACAGATGGAAAAGGAGATGGAAAGTTAACTAAAGAAAACAATTTTTTTAAATTTATTTATTTATTTAACTTTTAACATTCATTTTCACAAAATTTTGGGTTCCAAATTTTCTCCCCTTTTGTCGCCTCCCCCCACCCCAAAACACCGAGCGTTCTAATTGACCCTATCACCAATCTGCTCTCTCTTCTATCATCCCTCTCTGCCCTTGTCTCCATCTTCTCTTTTGTCCTGTAGGGCCAAGTAACTTTCTATACCCCCTTACCTGTATTTCATATTTCCCAGTGGCAAGAACAGTACTCGACAGTTGTTCCTAAAACTTTGAGTTCCAACTTCTCTTCCTCCCTCCCTCCCCACCCCTTCCCTTTGGAAGGCAAGCAATTCAATATAGGCCAAATCTGTGTAGTTTTCCAAATGACTTCCATAATAGTCGTGTTGTGTAAGACTAACTCTATTTCCCTCCATCCTATCCTGTCCCCCATTATTTCTATTCTCTCTTTTGATCCTGTCCCTCCCCATGAGTGTCTACCTCAAATTGTTCCCTCCTCCCCATACCCTCCCTTCCATCATCCCCCCACCCTGCTTATCCCCTTCTCCCCCACTTTCCTGTGTTTTAAGATAGATTTTCATACCAACATGAGTGTGCATTTTATTCCTTCCTTCAGTGGAATGTGATGAGAGTAAACTTCATGTTTTTCTCTCACCTCCCCTCTTTATCCCACCACTAATAAGTCTTTTGCTTGCCTCTTTTATGAGAGATAATTTGCCCCATTCCATTTGTCCCTTTCTCCTCCCAATATATTTCTCTCTCACTGCTTGATTTCATTTTTTTAAGATATGATCCCATCCTCTTCAATTCACTCTGTGCACTCTGTCTCTATGTGTGTGTGTGTGTGTGTGTGTGTGTGTGTGTGCGTATGTGTGTGTGATCCCACCCAGTACCCAGATACTGAAAAGTTTCAAGAGTTACAAATATTGTCTTTCCATGTAGGAATGTAAACAGTTCAACTTTAGTAAGTCCTTTATGACTTCTCTTTGCTGTTTACCTTTTCATGCTTCTCTTCACTCTTGTGTTTGAAAGTCAAATTTTCTTTTCAGCTCTGGTCTTTTCATCAAGAATGCTTGAAAGTCCTCTATTTCATTGAAAGACCAATTTTTCCCCTGAAGTATTATACTCAGTTTTGCTGGGTAGGTGATTCTTGATTTTAGTCCTAGTTCCTTTGACTTCTGGAATATCCTATTCCACACCCTTCGATCCCTTAATGTAGAAGCTGCTAGATCTTGTGTTATCCTGATTGTATTTCCATAATACTTGAATTGTTTCTTTCTAGCTGCTTGCAATATTTTCTCCTTGACCTGGGAACTCTGGAATTTGGCCACAATGTTCCTGGGAGTTTCTCTTTTTGGATCTCTTTCAGGCGGTATTCTGTGGATTCCTTGAATCTTATTTTTCCCTCTGGTTCTAGAATCTCAGGGCAGTTTTCCTTGATAACTTCATGAAAGATGATGCCTAGGCTCTTTTTTCGATCATGGCTTTCAGGTAAGCCCATAATTTTTAAATTGTCTCTCCTGGATCTGTTTTCCAGGTCAGTTCTTTTTCCAATGAGATATTTCACATTATCTTCCATTTTTTCATTCTTTTGGTTTTGTTTTGTGATTTCTTGGTTTCTCATAAAGTCATTGGCCTCCATCTGTTCCATTCTAATTTTGAAAGAAATGTTTTCTTCAGTGAGCTTTTGAACCTCCTTTTCCATTTGGCTAATTCTGCTTTTGAAAGCATTCTTCTCCTCATTGGCTTTTTTAACCTCTTTTTGCAAATTGAGTTAGCCTATTTTTCAAGGTGTTATTTTCTTCAGCTTTTTTTGGGTCTCCTTTAGCAGGGTGTTTATTTGTTTTTCATGCTTTACTTGCATGTCTCTCATTGCTCTTCCCAGTTTTTCATCCACCTGTCTAACTTGATTTTCAAAATCCTTTCTGAGCTCTTCCATGGCCTGAGCCCATTGGGTGGGCTGGAATACAGAAGCCTTGACTTCTGCGTCTTTCCCTGATGGTAAGCATTGTTCTTCCTCATCATAAAGGAAGGGAGGAAATACGTGTTCACCAAGAAAGTAGCCTTCTATAGTCTTATTTTTTTCCCCTTTTCTGGGCATTTTCCCAGCCAGTTACTTGCCTTCTGAATATCCTCTTCACACCCACTTGGCCTCCAGATCCTCCCAGCCAGTGCTTGGGCTCTGAGATTCAAATGCTGCTTCCAAGCCTCAGGGCTTTAGGCGGGATCAGGGCTGCTATTCCGTGTGAGATTAAGTTCAGGTGCTCAGGTGGGGGCAGGGCCACCACAGGGGCTCGGTTCCCTCAGGGGGTTTATGCAGAGACCTTCAACAATGGATCCGGGCTTCTGCCAGCCCTGGTCTGCTGCCACCTCCACTGCTGCTTCCCGAGGGGGCCTGAGTTATGGGGGCACCCTACTCCTCTCTCGACCCTCCAAAGAGACCCTCTCACCGACCCTTGTCACCTGTGGGTGGGGGGACCCACGACACTGCTGGAGATTCTGTCCCTGAAGCCTGCTGGGATCTGCTCCTCTGTGGCTTCTGGTGCTCCAGAATTTTTTGGGAGTTCTTTTTTACAGATATTTTATGGGCTGTGTGTTCCGAGCTCTTGTATGTGTGTCTTTCTACTCCGCCATCTTGTCTCCACCCCCTAAGGAAAACAACTTGATGAAAATTAGAATTGGAAAAGTAGAAGCTAATGACGTTATTCGACAGCAAGAATTAGTCAAACAAAACCTAAAGAATGAAAAGCTAGAAGAAAATGTAAAATATCTCATTGGAAAAGCAACTGACCTGGAAAATAGATTCAGGAGAAAAAAATCAAGAATTATTGGCCTACCAGAAATTCATGGTGAAAAAAAGAGTCTGGATAATATCTTCCAAAAAACCATTAAGGAAAACTGCCCAGAAGTGCTAGATCCAGAGGACAAAACAGTCATTGAAAAAGTCCACCGTTCACCTCCTGAAGGGAATCCCAAAGTAGCAACACCAAGAAATATTGTTCCCAAATTCCAGAACTATCAAGTGAAGGAGAAAATGCTACAGGCAGCCAGAAAGAAACCATTCAAATACAGAGGAGCTACAGTCAGGATCACACAGGACCTTGCAGTTTATACATTAAAACATCAAAGGAATTGGAATCTGATGTTCTGTAAGGCAAAGGAGCTGGAACTAAAATCAAGAATCATTTTCCGAAGAAAGTTCAGCATAACATTTCAGGCAAGAAGATGGATATTCAATGTAATAAGGGATTTCCAGAACCTCCTGACAAAAAGGCCAGAGCTCAATAGACAATTCGATCTTCAAATGTAGGTCTCAAGACAGGAATAAAAAGGTAAAGAGGGGAAAAGAAAAAGTTGTTACTCAATTTGGGTAAACCATTTCCATCCCTATAAGGGAAGATGATACGTGTTAATCTTAAGAATTGTACATCTATTATGAAATAAAAAAGTGATATACGTACATAGATGGAATGGGTATGAAGTAAATGATGTGATGATAAAAATGTGATTCAAGCATGAGAACCTATTCTAACAGGAGATGTAAAAAGGAGGAAGCAGAAAATGAGAAATTACATCACAGGAAGAAGTGCAAAATTATATCACAGTAGAGGGAAAGATGAGAGGGAGAGGAGCATAGTTTGAGAGATACTCTCATCTCATTTGGTGCAAGAAGGGAAAAATAAACTTAATTAAGTATATAAATAAAACTAGCTCTATAGGCAGTAGGAGTGGAAGGGGGAAGAAAGGTGAGGGGGACCTAAAAGAGGGGGAAGAAGTAGTTAGGTTAAAATGGAGCAAAAGGGAGGAGGGCTTAAAGAAGGAAAGGAAGACTGTGGGAGGTAGTGGTCAAAAATGAAAACTCTGTTGAGGAGAGGAAAGGAGAAGGGAGAACTAAAATCACAAAGGTGGGAAAAGGGATGGAGGGAAAGACACTGACTGTAATCACAGCTGTGAATGTGAATGAAATGAACTCTCCCATAAAACTGAGACAGCAGAATGGATTAAAAGCTGTAATCCAACAATATGTTGTTTACAAGAAACACATTTACAACGGGGGGATACACACAGGGCAAAGGTAAAAGGTTGGGCCAGTATACACTGTGCTTCAGATGATGTAAGAAAAGCAGGGGTTGCAATCTTAATCTCAGACAAAGCAAAAGCTGAAATAGATCTAATCAAAAGAGAAAAGGAAGGAAAATATATCCTGCTAAAAGGCACCATAAACAATGAAGTAATATCATTACTAAACATGTATGCTCCAAGTGGTATAGCATCCAAATTCTTAGAGAAGAGGTGGGGGAGTTGCAGGAAGAAATAGAGAGCAAAACGATACTAGCGGGGAACCTCAACCTCCCCCTTTCTGAACTTGATAAATCTAACCTCAAAAGAAACAAGAAACAACTTAAGGAGGTAAATAAAACTCTAGATAAGGTAGATATGATAGGTCTCTGGAGAAAATTAAATGAGGATATGTTTTGCTGAGTGGTACATGGCACATATAGAAAAATTGACCATGTTCTAGGGCATGAAGACCTCACAATCCAGTGCAGAATTGCAGACATACTCAATGCATCCTTCTCAGATCAAAATGCAATAAAAATTATATGTAACAAAAGACTATGGAAAGATAAACCAAAAATTATTTGGAAACTACATAATCTAATCCTAAGGAAAGAGTGGATCAAACAACAAATCATAGAACTAATCAACAACTTCCTTCAAGAGAATGACAATAATGAGACAACCTCCCAAGTTTTATGGGATACCGCGAAAGCAGATCTTAGTGGAAATTTTATATCTTTGAACACTTACGTGAATAAAATTGAGAAAGAGGACATCAATGACTTGGGCATGCACCTGAAAAAGCTAGAAAGAAGAATTGAAAATCCCCAAGTAAATACCATTAGACATACTAAAAAACAAAGGAATGATTAATAAAATTGAAATTAAGAAAAGTCTTGAACTAATAAATAAAATTTGTAGTAGTTTTCATGAAAAAAATAATAAAATTGACAAACATTTGGTCAATTTTATTTAAAAAAAAGAAAGAAGAAAATCAAATTATCAATGTCAAAAATAAAAGGGGTGAACTCACTTCCAATGAGGCTGAAATTACAACCATAATTAGAAATTGCTTTGCTCAACTTTATGCTCATGAATTCGGCAATCTAAATGAGATGGATGAGCATTTTGAAAAATATAAATTGCCCAGATTAAAAAAAAAAGAAGTCGAATACTTAAACATCCCGTCTCAGAAAAAGAAATTGAACAGGCCATTGATCAACTCCCTAGGAAAAAATCTCCAGGGTCAGATGGATTTTCAAATGAATTCTATCAAACATTAAAAGAACAGTTAGTTCCAATACTGTATAGAATATCTGGCAAAATTAGGGAAGAAGGAGTCCTCCCAAATTCTTTTTATGATACAAATAGGATTTTGATATCTGAATCAGGAAGAGCCAAAACAGAGAAAGAAAATTATAGGTCAATTACTCTAATGAATATAGATGCGAAAATTTTAAAGAAGATTTTAACAGAAAGGTTACAGCAACTTATCAAGAGAATAATTCATTTTGATCAGGTAGAATTCTTACCAGATATTCAGGGATGGTTAAATATTAAGAAAAGTATTAGCATTATCGATCATATTAACAGCAAAACTAACAGAAACTGCATGTTTATCTCAATAGATGCAGAAAAATCTTTTGAGAAAATACAACCCATATTCCTATTAAAGAGAGAGAGAGATCATGGGAATTAAGGGAACTTTTCATAAATTAATAAGCAGTATCTACCTAAAACCTTTAGCAAGCATTATATGCAATGGAGATAAGCTAGATGGATTTCCAATATATTCAGGGGTGAAACAACGATGTCAATTATCACCATTATTATTTAATATGGTACTAGAAATGTTAGTTGTTACAATTAGACAAGATAAAGAAATTGAAGGAATTAGAATAGACAAAGAAGAACCTAAGTTACCCCTCTTTGCAGATGACATAATGATATACTTAGAGAATCACAGAGATTCAAGTAAAAAACTACTTGAAATAATAAAAATTTTGGCAAAGTTGCAGGTTGCCAAATAAACCCTCACAAATTTTTTGCATTTCTATATATTAGCAAAAAAGCCCAACAGAAAGAGATAGAAAGAGAAATCCCATTTAAAGCTAAGGTAGACACTATAAAATATTTGGGAGTATACCTACCTGCCAAAACAGACCCAGGGACTATATGAACACAATCAGAAGATGCTTTTCTCACAAATAAAGTCAGATATAAGTAAGTGAAAAACTATCAGTTGTTCGTGGGTAGACTGAGTCAATATAATAAAGATGACAATTCTACCGAAATTAATTTACTTATTGAGTGTCATACCAGTCATGCTATCAGATAATTATTTTTGAGAGCTGGAAAAAATATTATCAAAATTCATCTGGAAGAACAAAATATCCAGAACATCAAAGGGACTAATGAAAAGAAATGCTAGGGATGGTGGCCTAGTGCTACCAGATCTCAAATTGTATTATAAAGCAGTAATTATCAAAACCACTTGATACTGGCTAAGAAACAGAAAAGTAGACAAGTGGAATATGCTAGATACTCAAGATAGAGTAGGCAAAGAATATAGCAATCTACTGTTTGATAAACCCAAGGCCTCTAGCTTCTAGGATAAGAACTCTCTGTTCAACAAAAATTACTGGGAAAACTGGATAACAGCATAGTGGAAACTAGGGATAAAGCAATGCCTGACACCATACACAAGGATAAAATCCAAATGGGTACATGAGGTTGGTATAAAGATTGATACTACCAACAAATTGATGGAGCAAGGAGTAGTGTATTTATCAGATTTATGGAAAAGTAAACTCATTTGAGTAAAGAAGATATAGAGAGCATTATGAAGTAGAAGATGGATAATTTTGATTACATTAAAGTGAAAAGTTATTGCACAACCAAATCCAATGCAACCAAGATTTCAAGGGATGCAGAAAAATGGGAAAGAATTTTTGCAGCTAGTGTCTGTGATAAAGGCCTTATTTCTAGAATCTATAGAGAACTGAGTCAAGAGTACAAAACTGCAATTCATTCTCCAATTGATAAATGGACAAAGTATATGACCAGGTAGTTTTCAGAGAAAGAAATTAAAGATATCTATAGTCATATGAAAAAATACTCTGTCATTATTGATTAGAGAGATGCAGATCAAAACCACTCTGAGGTATCACATCACACTTATCAGACTGGCAAACATGACAGAACAGGAACATGATAAATGTTGGAGAGGATGTGGGAGAGATGGAACCGTAATTCATTGTTGGTTGTGCTGTCAGCTGATCCAACCATTCTGGAGAGCAATTTGGAACTATGCCCAAAGGGCTACAAAAATGCGCATACTTTTTTAGCCAGTAATACCGCTTCCAGGACTGTATCTCCAAAAGATCATAATAATGTGAAACGGTCCCGCATGTACAAAAATATTTACAGGAGTACTCCTTGTGGTGGCCAAAAACTGGAAATCAAGGGGATACCCATCAATTGGGGAATGGCTGAATAAATTATGGCATGTGAATGTAATGGAATGCTATTTTGCTACAAGAAATGATGAACAGAAGAATTCAAAGAGGCCTGGGAAGACATACATTCTGATGCTGAGTGAAACGAGCAGAACCAGGAGAACAGTGTGAGAGAGATTTCCCTAGCAGATTTGGTACTTCATTGCAATGCAAGGACTCAAAAAATTCCCAGTGGTCTTTTAAGGCAAAATGCTTTCCACATCCCAAGAAAAAAACTATGGAAGTCAATCATAGAATGTAGCAGATCATTTGTGTGTGTGTGTGTATTACATTTTGGCTCGTTATATGATTTCTCCGATTAACTTTAATTCTTCTATACAGCATGACTATACTGAAAATGTATTTAATAGGAATGTATGTGTAGAACCTATACAAAATTGTATGCTGTCTCGGGAAGAGAGGGAGGAGGGGGCAGAAACCTAAGTAATATGGTAGTGATTGTAGAACACTGAAAATAAATAAAATTAATTTTAAAAAAAGATATTCTATAAAAGACAGTGACTGAAATTCATCTAAGTTATAACTGTAACTTCTAGAACAGATCAACACCCCTCTACAAATTGTATGAATTTTATGTTATAGGAAATAGGGTTATATTAAATTTGTATTCAAATTTTTGAATTATTAAAGGTAAAATGAGAATTATAGATTAGATGTAACCATTGTTCTCCATATAGAACTTCCATTCTATAAGGGAAATGCATACAAAATAAAAGTGTGTGTGTTTGTGTGTGTATATATATGTATATACACACACATGCACATATATATGCATATATGCACATATATGTATATACACACACATATATATACATTTATACATGTATGTAAGTATTCATGTATGGTCATAAGTATGTATAATCATTTCTGGTTTCAGAGGTAAATATAGGGCAGAACCAAGATGTTAGAACAGAAGCAGAGATTTGCTAGAGCTCTCCCCTCGGCCCAGCTAAATAGTTGTAGAAAGGACTCGAAACAAATTCTAGTGCTGCAGAACTCACACAATGAGAGTGAGAAACAAATCTCCAGGTCAAAACAGCTTAGAATGTCACTGGGAAATATCTATTGTGCTGCTTGGAAACAGAGAGTAGTCCAGCTTGGGCCCCACTTGCACAGACAAGACCTGAGCAGGCCTCAAGGGGACTGAATTCCTGGCATCTGTGGAGGTTTACAGACTTCACAACCCGAAAGCATGGAGAACTAATTGGAAGGCCTGTGGGAAAAACTTGTAGGACTTGAGTGAGAGACCGGAGTGGTCTGAACCCAGTCCCAGGGCAGCCAAAGGGATGGAGGATCCCCCTTTAGACAAAGCACCACGAGTGGCAGCAGTGGCATTTTCTGGAATTCTAGTCTCACAGATTGAGGGGGAGATCAAGCACCTGACAGTACACTCACCAACCTCACTGGAAGCAGAGAACTACCTTGACAAAGAGCTCAAAAGTCAATAAATGCTTGGGGAAATGAACAAAAACAAGAAAAAATGTTGAGACTATAGAATCTTACTTTGTTGAAAAGGAAGAACAAAATATACAAACAGAAGACGATAACAAAGTCAAAACTTCTACATCCAAAGCCTCAAAGAAAAATATGGAAGAGCTCAGAAAGGATTTTGAAAATCAAGTAAGAGAATTGAAGGAACACTTAAGAAGAGAAATGAAAATGATGCAAGCAAATACTGAAAACCTGGGTCAAGTGCTTGCAAAACGCGACCCAAGAAATGCTGAAGAAAGTAACACGATGACAAATAGACTAACCAAAATGGCAAAACGAGATCCAAAAACCCATTGAGCAGAAGAATTCCTTAAAACGCAGAATTGTCCAGGTTGAAAAGGAACTACAAAGCTCACAGAAGAAAATAATTCTTTAAGTATTGGAATGGAACAGATGGGAGGTTATGACTTTATGAAAAATCAAGAAATTATAAAACAAAACCAAAGGAATTAAAAAAGCACACAATATGAAATATCTCCTTGGAAAAATAATTGACCTGGAGAATAGATCAAGGATAGGTAATAATACAAGATCTAGCAGCTTCTACACTAAGGGATAGAAGGGCTTGGAATATGATATTCTACAGTTCAAAGGAGGTCAGATTAAAATAAAAACTCACCTACCCAGCAAAACTGAGTATAACACTTCAGGGGAAAAAAGTCATTAAAAGAAATAGAGGATTTTCAAGCAGTCTTGATGAAAAGACTCAAGTTCAATAGAAAATTTGACTTTCAAACACAAGAATAAAGAGAAGAATGAAAAGGTAAAAGGAAAGAGAAATCATAATAGAATTTCTAAAGATTTACTGTTTATAATCCTACGTGGAAAGAAAATATTTGTAGCTCTTGCGAGATTTTTCAGTATATGTATATACGTACCTCTCGCTTATCTTCTCATTTTTCCTGTAGGGCAAGATAGCTTTTTATACCTCATTACCTGCATTTCTTATTTCCTAGTTGCAAGAACAATACTCAACAGTTGCCCCTAAAACTTTGAGTTTCAACTTTTCTTCCTCCTTCCCTCCCCACACATTCCCTTTGGGAAGGCAAGCAATTCAATATAGGCCATATCTGTATAATTTTGCAAATGACTTCCATAATAGTCCTGTTGTGTAAGACTAACCATATTTCCCTCCATCCTATCCTGCCTCCCCTTTCTTTAATTCTCTCTTTTGATCCTGTCCCTCCCCAAGAGTGCTGACTTCTAACTGCTCCCTCATCCCACTGTCCTTCTTTCCATCATCTCCCCCACCCTGCTTATCCCCTTCTCCCCCACTTTCCTGTATTGTAAGATAGATTTTCATACCAAAATGAGTGTACATTTTATTCCTTACTTCAGTCGAATGTGATGAGAGTAAGCTTCATGTCTTTTCTCTCACCTCCCCACTTTTCCCTCTAGGGAAAAGTCTTTTACTTCCCTCTTTTATGAGAGATAATTTGTCCCGTTCCATTTCTCCCTTTCTCCTCCCAATATATTTCTCTCTCACTCCTTAATTTTATTTTTTTAAGATATGATCTCATCCTATTCAATTCACCCTGTGTTCTCTGTCTCTCTGTATCTCTCTGTGTCTCTCTGTCTCTCTCTCTCTCTCTCTCTTTGTGTGTGTGTGTGTGTGTGTGTGTAATCCCACCAACTACCCAGATACTGAAAAAAAGTTTCAAGAGTTACAAATATTGTCTTTCCATGTAGGAATGTAAACAGTCCAACTTTGGGAAGTCCCTTATGATTTCTCTTTGCTATTTACTTTTTCATGCTTCTCTTGATTCATGTGTTTGAAAGTCAAATTTTCTTTTCAGCTCTGGTCTTTTCATCAAGAATGCTTGAAAGTCCTCTATTTCATTGAAAGACCATTTTTTCTCCTGAAGTATTATACTCAGTTTTGCTGGGTAGGTGATTCTTGGTTTTAGTCCTAGTTCTTTTGACTTCTGGCATATCATATTCCACACCCTTCTATGCCATAATGTAGAAGCCACTAGATCTTGTGTTATCCTGATTGCATTTCCACAATACTTGAGTTGTTTCTTTCTAGCTGCTTGCAATATTTTTCTCCTTGACCAGGGAACTCTGGAATTTGGCAACAATGTTCCTTGGAGTTTCTCTTTTTTCGATCTCTTTCAGGAGGTGTTTGGTGGCTTATTTCAATATTTATTTTGCCCTCTGGTTCTGGAATATCAGGACAGTTGTCCTCGATAATTTCATGAAAGATGATGTCTAGGTTCTTTTTTGGATCATGGCTTTCAAGTGGTCCCATTATTTTGAAATTGTCTCTCCTGGATCTATTTTCCAGGTCAGTTGTTTTTCCAAATAGATATTTCACATTATTTTCCATTTTTTCATTCTTTTGGTTTTGTTTTGTGATTTCTTGGTTTCTCGTGAAGCCATTGACCTCCATCTGTTGCATTCTAATTTTTAAAGGACTGTTTTCTTCAGTCAGCTTTTGAACCTCCTTTTATATTTGGCTAATTCTGATTTTTAAAGCTTTCTTCTCCTTCTTGGCTTTTTGAAACTCTTTTGCTAATTGAGTTGGCCTATTTTTAAAGGTGTTATTTTCTTCAGCATATTTTTGGGTCTCCTTTAGGAAGGTGTTGACCCGCTTTTCGTGTTTTTCTTGTGTCTCTCTCATTTCTCTTCCCAGTTTTTCCTCCACCTCTCTTACTTGATTTTCAAAATCCTTTTTGAGCTCTTCCATGGCCTGAGATCATTGAACATTTTGGATGTTTGGGATACAGAAGCCTTCACTTTTCTGTCTTTCCCTGATGGTAAGCATTGTTCTTCCTCATCTGAAAGGATGGGAGAAGATATCTGTTCACCAAGAAAATAACCTTCTATAGTCTTATTTTTTCCCTTTTTTGGGCATTTTCTCAACCAGTTACTTGACTTTTGTGTCCTTTGTGAAGAGTTGGGCATACTCTTGGAATCTGTAAGATCTCATTTCCTCCAAGGTGGCACAATCAAGTGTGTACACTGGTCTGGGAGCAAGAAGAGATTTTTGTGCCCAAAATTTTAGCAGTTACCTCTCCACAGCCACCTGGTCTCCACTTCTGCCAAGTCAGCTCTGGGAGCTGATTTTCAGATAAGCTGGATGGGCAGGGCTGCCATTCAGTGTGAGATAAAGATTAGTTCCCTCAGGGCCTCTACACAAAGCTGATCTAATATGCAGCTACCTAGTGCTCCCAGGGGTCTTTACTATCCAACAATGGTTGCAGGGGACTGTATTGGCTGCTGTGGAAACTGCTGCCACCTGCTCCATGTGGCCTCTGTGGCAGCTGCCTAAGGCCAGAGCTATGGGAAGGCCCTTCTCTCTTCCAGGGCAACTGAAAAAACCCCATCAGTGACCTTTGGAGCCTGTGGGTTGAGGGATCTGTGGACCACTGCTGCTATGACTGGGGATTTGCTTCTACTGCGAATGGAGATTCTGGCCCCAATGTGTCATCCTCCTAGACCCCACCCGCACCGCACACCCAAGACTGGGCTGGGCTCCACTCCAGGTCCTGTGCAACCAACGTTTCCCATGGGCCTTTCAGGTCACCCTGGGCTGGAAATCTCCTCCACTCTGTTGTTCTCCACTTCTGCTGCTCCAAAATTTGTTGAGATTCCCTCTCTACAGGTATTTTATGGACTGTGTGTGGAGAACCTCCATATGTGTGTCTTTCTATTCCACCATGTTGGCTCCACCATCTCCCCCCCCCCCCATACCTCTCTCTTAAAAGAAGCAAGAAAAAGCTTTTTCAACGGAGGGGAAGAAGGTGGAATTGAGAGGGAAAGAGTGAACAATGGTAGGAAAGATAATTACAAGAAAACACTTTTGAGGAGTGACAGGGTCAAAAGAGAGAATAGAATAAATTGGAGAGAAGTTGGAAGTCCCTTGCTGTCTTTTTCCAATGTGTTTGTTATTTAAAAGTGAAGACACTACATGAGATTACAGATTTTCAAATTTGGAAAGAATTTTATTTGACAACAATTCTTATTTCCACCTTCAAAATAATTCCTACTGCCATATAATGATGTCCTCTGCCCCCCCCCCCCCACACACACACCTTGCATCCAACGAGAGGGAATCTACTCATTCCTGAGCCACCTCATTCAAGTTTTCGAGAGCTGTTATCATTGGAAATCATGTTTCTTGTTCATTCATGTTTTTTATTTTTTTATCCTGGAATCAAGATTGACTTTATGTCTTTGAGGCCTCTACCCATTTAACCTAGTTCTACCATCTAAGAACAAAATGAAAATATAATTCCTTTCCTTAATGACTGTCATTCTAATAGCTTGAAGACAGTGTTGTTATTGTTGTTTTGTTTTTACATTTGAGTATTCTCATTTTCTCCAACTAATTCTTTTTTTTTTTAATGAATGCCAATCCCTTTCATTTAGGATTTGTATCGCTCTGAATACTTTTCAGTTTAGTGTTATTCCTGAACAACTTTTGGCACCCAGAATAGAACAATACGCCATTTTAATTTTCTCATTGAGAGTAGAAAGGAACTGACTCCTTCTTTGCCCTAGAAAGTCTTTATCTTAGCCACAGATTGTATTTTTGTTTCCCTATCATAACTGACAGATATCAATCTTATGATATATTATGAATGTCACATGGCAACCTATGAAGTTAATGTAGTCTTAGGTTAACTTAAGAAAATTAAAACATAAACAAAAGAGAACAATACGAAAAAAATCATATTTGAGAAAAGTGTGAAGTATTAAGTCCGTGAGCGTTATAGGACTTCATAAAATGGGAAATATATGTATGATAAAATTGGCAAAAGAATCCATAGGAAGGAAAGAGAAGATGAAAAAGATGTGTAGTCCCATGGATTTCTTGGAACCATGGCTTCCTGAGACTTTTCATTTTAGATCACATAGCTGTCCATATATCACAGGCTTCTACCCATGACAGAAGGACCAACAATGGAAGGTGAAAATATTATAATATGATATATAAACTTGCTTTCTTTGATCACTGAGGTGCTTTTATCTTCCTGTATTTAGTAGTGTGGAAAAGGAAAAAAAAAATCAGGCCTAATTGATTCATTCATCAAGTGTCAAGCGTTAAACTTTTAGTAGTGCTATGTGGTTCGGTGGAAAGAAAACTGGACTTTGAATCAGGAATTCTGGTATCTAGCCTGCTTCAGATTTCTTATTAATTAGCTATGGATTTATTGGCTTCACTTCTGTGAGTCTTTCCTTGCATTTCGTTAATGAACAGTCAGAATCTGAGGACCCTAGTTTCCATTTAGTTCTGACATTAGCAAAGTATATGGAAAATAAATTTAAAAAGGAAGAAACAACAATGTATTACAATATGTCTAGATGTCATAACCTAAATATCTGGCTGGGGAGAAGACTTTAAAATAAAACTTAAGAAAATAAACAAAAAGAAAATAAACCAGATAGGTAGATAGATTAAAAATAGTAGTTGGACTGATAGAACTGACTTTATGTTTTTTGGATTGCCATCAATTTTTTTGAATAAGGGAAGGAGATTAGCACCCTTCGCCTGAAAGATGGCAAACTAACTCATTTTCATGTTTTAAAAATTCTTCTGACAGAGGTCTGGACACTGTATTTGATAGAGGATAGACTGCTTATAATAAGCTTATTTCCATGATTTTCTCTCAGTCCTTTCTTTGTGCTCTTATTTTATTCTCCCTCTTTCTCTCCCCTGGCTCTGTGCTCTCTCTGTTCTAGGATTGAAATAGAGATCTGGAATTTTTTTTTTAATTTCTTACTTCATAAAATAAAATGTTGCATTTTGTAAAATGGATACGTTCCATTTCTTTTAGGAATGTAAAATTAAGTTAATCCATTGTTTTTCCTCTTCAATGATACCTCCCTGCCATTTGGATCACTAACCTAAAGAAATGTAAAGGATTCTGGCTTCTGACTTATCCATCAAATATTAACAATGTGCAGAAACATCAACTATGTAAAAAAAATAGCAGTAAGAAGAAAAAAATGATAATTTGGTTTTGTACTTTGTTTTAATCAAATTGACCAAAGGTTTATCAGTTTTATTGGTTTTTTCATAAAATCAACTCTTAGTTTTATTTATTAGTTCAACAGTTTTCTTAATTTCATTTTATTAATCTCTCCTTTGGTTTTCAGTATTTCTAATTTCTAATTCAGTATTTCCTCGGGGATTTTCAATTTGTTCTTTTTCTAGCTTTTCCAGCTGCAGGCCCAATTCGTTGATCTCCTCTTGCTCTATTTTATTCACTTAGGAACTCAAGGATATAAAGCTTCTCCTAAGAACACCTTTTGCAGTGTTCCATAAGACTTGGTAGGTTGACTCATTATTGTCATTCTCCTGAATGAAGTTGTTGATTGTTTCTATGATTTGTTGCTTAACCCACTCCTTCTTTAGAATTAGATTATTTTGTTTCCAATTAATTTTTTATCTGTCTTTCCATGGCCTTTTATTACATATAATTTGTATTGCATTATGATCTGAGAAGGGAGAAATCGGGGAGGGAGTGGAAAAAATATACGATATATGGGAGTGAATGTAAAATACTGAAAACAAATAAAGTAATTTAATTAAAAATGCTAAAAAAATAAAAAAGCACTTCACAAATATTATCTTATTTGTTCCCTCCCCCAAAAAGGACACACGATGACAGAAGTAGGTGGCACAAAAAGGAAAAAAAATAAGTCGTTAGGACTGAATTTTCCGAAAATTTCAAAGGACCTTACATTCACCCCAAAGTTTATGTATGACAAATACAATTGTTTAGCAAAACCTTCAACTTAAAACAGTACACAATTACTAGGCAAGAAGAAAATGATCAACCCAAATGTCATTCAAAGTTCTGGGAATTGTTTCCTCAGAGAATTTGAGTAAGTGGGATGGGGGAATACACACACACATAAACACACACATAGTATGTACATATATATATATATATATATATATACACACACACACACACACACACACACACACACACACATACACATATGTATATATGTGTGTGTATGTGTATGTATATGTGTATATATGATATATATCTGTACATATACCTATATATGTGTGTGTATATGTATATATGTATATATGTATATATATATATATATATTTATCAATTACTATAAACTCCTGTATTTTAATGTTGCCATGCATGTCTTTGAAAGATATACTTTGACAAGTATGGAAAGCTTACTTTTTCTCCTTTAATAGGCTGAATAAAAAAGTGATAGGAGTGGAGTAGAAATAAATTGGGTTATCACATACCTGTTCATACTTTGTTACTTTCTGTAGTAAAATCTAGAGACTTAGGACTTCCATTTAGAAATAAATATAGTCTTAGTACAGTTTTAAGCTTTAGTAACTTAAATGTCTTTAAAGATATCCTTAATAATAATTGTCAAATAACTTTTAGTCAAAATAACCTTATGAAGAGATACTATATGCGTTGTGTTCTTCATTTTGCACATAAAAAATACTAAGACTGTAAGAGATTAAGTGATTTCTCTAATAATATACAACGATAAATGATTGGGAAGGAATTTATAATCAGATCTCCTGAATCCAAGAGTTGTAATCCACTTACTGCATCACATTTTTTTAAACATGATAAGCTAAATACAATTTAACAATTATCATAGGGGAAAGGACTGTAATCTTATTGTTATAAGGAACTTCAAAATACAAAAATTCTATTTGTCAATGCAGGTTGACACCTATTCTGAAATTTATATAGTCTAGGATACTGGTCTTTGCTCCACTGATATGGCGTTGGTTCCAGCAGTTGACTCAAGTTTTTCATTCAGTTCATAAAACTTTTTAAGTTTTAGAATTTTTGAGGGAAAGAAGACTCACAGAGAGGGAACTGGAAAAGAGCTTGGAGGCTAGACATAGCATGGACAAGATTGTCTAGAAAGAGTTTCTTAACTTGGTGTAATGTAAATGAGAGTTAAAGATCTTCCCAGTCCATTCATGCACCTGCCCATTAAAGGAAGTTTGATTAGGGGAGATCTGTTTTGTAGGAAGGCCCACACCTTTTGTTAATTTTTAATGAGGTACTGGTTCTCTAGGTTTGTGATGCTCTTTGGCTCTGAAAAGTGTGTATATACTCTGACGTGAGGTTTTGTTTTGGTTCTTATTCATTGGAAGTGTTTGGCCAGATGAGATTCTGGGTATTCTCTAAGGAACTCCCTAGCTTTGAAAGCCCAGATATTGGTGCTTCTCTGTCTGGTAACTATGCATGTATGGTCAGATAGCTGTATCTGTGTGTTGATGTGTGATGTATACATTGTTTGTATTCAGACAGTTGAAAGCCTTGTCTGTTGTTCTTTATTTCCCTGTATTTTCTCTGAAGTTCAGTGTACTGACTTTCCCTCCTGAATTAAGTGAATGATATACGTGCTTGATTAAAGCAGATTGTCGACCTCTCAAAAAAAAAAGAATAGAAAAATTCACCAAACATGATTTTCTCCATTTAATTTTAATCGGAATTGCAATTACTAAAATTCTTCTATCCTACAACAATGTAGAATATTGGGAAAATATTTTCAATGTTAGAAAACATAAAGAGTCATATATGTGCACTTGACTCATTGTTCATTTCCCTTCACATGCCAGGTACAGGCATGTGAAGATTAATTTTCTCATCTTCATGACAAATGAAAATGATACCTGTTCACCTACTTTTCAAAATGTAAAGCCATGAAATGAGATCATTAAAACAAGTGATCCTTTCTAAATAAAATAATTACCCAAATCAAGGGAAATACAAAGTACTGTTTTTATTTACTCACAATCAAAGCTGTATTATATATGAGATCCTTGTTTATTTAATATAGTCCAAACACTTTATCCTATCATTCAAGGCTCTCCACAACTTAGCTTTGCACTTGGTTCCTCCCCTCCCCCATTTATCTCCAGGAAGCATTTTCAAAACCTAGTCTATTTTTCTTTCTTTATATTTGCCCACTGAGAAGCCCTGGCATCAAGTCTCATTCCCGACTCCAATTGATAATGGAACATTGGCCAAGTTGCTTTACTCTTCAGTTTTACAGGCAACTCTCTAACTAAAATTTAAATAATAGACAGACTCATGTAGAGTTCCCTGCATCTATTAAGTGCCAAGCTGTAACTATCCCCCAAAAATGCTTAAAATAAAATAATGATGGAAAGTGCCATGGAGAAGAATGAAGAGATGTGGAGGAAGAAAAGAAGTGATATGAGAAGGGCCTGAAGATTTTGCAGAAGAAGTAAAATATGGAGGACAATAAGTGGGAGGGGGAGATCTTAGAAGTAAGATATCTATCATTTCATCACCTTACCTTCAAAATCACTTTCTATTGGAAATGCAAAGTATTTAGATAGATTTGCGAGAAGACCTCAGCCACAAATATTTTGAAAGTTCACAACTACTTTTCATTTACTGTCCTAAATTTGAAAAGCAATAGCTGCAAGAAAGGAACCCACAGGGAGAGGATAGGGTATATTTACCTTAAATTGTTTTAGGGATGGACAAACGTATCAAGATATCACTTAAATTCACATTGGCAATGGTAACCGAGAATTGCTCTGTTTTTATGCTAATGTTTCCTTTTCTCCTCCTTGTTACATTTAGGAATGTGAGAATGAGATAGGTTTTGTAAGTGATATGACACATGAGTCATTCTGTTGTAAGATTAGTATTGCTCTGAGTAAATGGAGAGATTTAGAATTCATTTGGTACCTGTCAGCACTAGCATCCTTCCCAACAGAAAAGACACTTCCAGGTGTTCTTGCCCATGGTAGAAAGAGAATAACAGACTTTTCATCTTCACGCTTTAATGTTTTGAATGGACCCAGAAATATCTACCATTTCAATTGAGTCTTCCACTAGTTTCTCCATTGTTCTATGCCCAATTCTATTCTGCAATGAATACTGAAAGACTTCTACTGTTCCAAACAAGTGAACCTTTACGGAAAGTCCATCGACATAAATCAGCTCAGAGAATTATCTTTTATCCTTTAGGAAACTGAGAAAACACTGCTACTGGAGACGGCTCCAAAGTTCATTTTAATTTGCCAAGTTTAAGAGCAAACCTTCAATTAGCAATAGACTGCTCGAGTGCCAGGTGTTGGCTGAATAGGAAGCAAGAGAATTTATTATTCAGAGCATTTTTC
The DNA here is from genome assembly GCF_028372415.1 of Notamacropus eugenii. Classification (NCBI taxonomy): domain Eukaryota; kingdom Metazoa; phylum Chordata; class Mammalia; order Diprotodontia; family Macropodidae; genus Notamacropus; species Notamacropus eugenii. Next base: position 9,609,843 of record NC_092880.1, read on the forward strand.
GTATCCTCCTGCCTCCAGTAGTTTTATTTTCTATGGGGTCAAAAGAGGAAAAAGTGAATCTGATGAGAGAGGCGTTGATGTACGTATACTATCACTGTAATATCTGTCTAATAGGGCCTACCATCTCCTTCCAACCCTGGGAATTCAATGACTGGACCATGCTTCTCTTAGAATGTGCTCATCAAATTTAATACTATGCTTTTCAGAATCACTGTCACGGCCAATGTTCGTTATCGTTGGACCCCAATCACCCTTTTGTCATTAGTGGAGCCTTCTTCAGTTCAATGTTCAACCCCACTCTGTATGAAAACGAAACAATTATTTCTTGAGGGATCTTACAGTCTTAAAATAAATTATAACCTTGGAAATTTTCAAGTTCACCCTCCGCATTTATTGAATGAAGAAACCGAGCCTCACAGAATTTGTGAGTCACTTAAGAAAAAAAAAACATTCGTTTTTTTCAAATGTTAAAAAATAAGTATTATGTAGAAGCCCAGATCATCACTACATTCATCCTCAGCATCATCATCAACAACAAGAACAAGAACAAGAACAAGAAAAAATAATTCTATGGGTAAGAGGGAGTAACAGGTATCTCTTTTTTATTTTTATTATTATTTCATTTGTTTTCAATGTTGTACAATCAATTCCACATAACTTAGATGTTTTCCCCTCCTTCCCCTCATCCTCCCCTGCCTCCCCCCTCCCTCCCTGAGAAGGCATGCAATTTTATATATATTCTACACATACATTCCTATTCAATACATTTTGCTTCAACCATGTTACCTAGAAGAGTTAAAATGAATGGGAACAACCATAAAACAAACCAAAACGTAATGCAAAAGAAAATTATCTGTTACATTCTGCGATTGAATTCCATAGTTCTTTCTCTCTATGAGGAAAGCATTTTGCTTTAAAAGACTATTGGAAATTTTTTAAGTCCTTGCATTACAGTGAAGTTCTAAGTCTGCCAGAAAAAATCCTCGCACACAGTGCTTGTTGCTCTGCGCAAAGTTCTTCTCCTGGTTCTGCTCCTTTCGCTCAGCATCACTTCATATAACTTTTTCTCTGCGTCTTTGGATTCTTCCTGTTCATCATTTCTTATAGAGCAATAGCATTCCATTACATTCATGTACCATAATTTATTCAGTCATTTCCAAATTGATGTCCATCTCCTTGAATTGCAGTTTTTGGCCAGTGCAGAAAGGCAGAGATGGTCAATACATCCTTCTCATATCATAATACAAGAAAAATTATACGTAATGAAAGGCCATGGAAAGATAGGTTAAATTTAATTGAAAACTTAATAGTCTGTTCATATTCTTTGACCATTTATCAATTGAGGAATGCATTGTATTCTTGTACATTTCACTTAGTTTTCTATATATTTTAGAAATAATGCGTTAATCACAGATCTTAGCTGCAAAAATTCATTCTTAGTTTTCTGATGCCCTTCTAATCTAGGTTGTGTTGGGTTTGTCTGTGCAAAAACTTTTTGATTGAAAGTAATCAAATAATCCTTTTTGCACTTCAAAATGTCTTCTGTCTCTTGTTCAGTCAAAAATTCACCCCTCATCCATAAATCTGATAAATCCATTATTGCTTGCTCCAGTTATTTGTTTATAGTATCAGTATTTATACCTCGATCACATACCCATTTGAAATCTGTTCTTGTGTATGCTTTAAGGCATTGAGCTATGTCTGGTTTCTGCCACACTGTTATCCAGGTGTCACAGCAATTGTTGTCGATCTGTGAGTTCTTATCCCAGAAGGTGAGGTCCTTGGGTTTATCAAACAGCAGATTGCTATATTCATTGACTACTGTGTCTTGGGTACCTAACATGTTACACAGGTCTACCCTTCTATTTCTTAGCCAGTAACAAGTGGTTGTGACAATTGCTGTTTTATAATACAGTCTGAGTTCTGGTATAGGTAGGCCACCTTCCCTAGAATTTCTTTTCATTAGTTCCTTGATTTTTCAGCACCTTTTGTTCTTCCAGATGAATTTGATATTATTCTTTATAACTCTACAAAATAATTTTCTGATAGGTAGATTGATATGGCACTAAAAAACTGAATTAATGTAGATAATATTGTTATTTTTATTATATTGACTCTATCACCCACGAGCAACTGTTGTATGTCCACTTACATAGATGTGACTTCATTTGTGTAAAAAGTGTTTTGTAATTGTGTTCATATACTCCCTGGGTTTGTTTTGGCAAGTAGACTCCCAAATATTTTATAGTGTCGACCCTAGTTTTAAATGGGATTTTTCTTTCTATCTCTTGCTGTTGGGTTTTGTTGCTAATATATAGAAAGGCAGAAGATTTGTGTGGGCTTATTTGTAACCTGCAACTTTGTCAAAAATGGTTTTTACTTCAAGTAGTTTTCTACTTGATTCTCTGGGATTCTCAGAGTATGTCATCATATCATCAGCAAAGAATCATTACTTAGTTACTTCTTTGGCTATTCTTATTCCTTCAATATCTTTATCTTGTCTAATTGCTACAGCTAACATTTCTAGTACCATATTGAATAATAGTTGGTGATAATGCAGATCCTTGTTTCACCCTCAATCTTATGGGAAATGCATCCAGCTTGTCCCTCTTGCATGTAATGCTTGCTAAAGGATTTAGATAGATACTATTTGGTATTTTATGGAAAATTCAATTTATTCCTAAGTTCTCCAGTCTTTGCAGTAGGAATGGGTGTTGCATTTTCTCAAAAGCTTTTTCTGCATCTATTGAGATAATTAGTAGATTTATGTTAGTTTTGTTGTTGATGAGATCAGTAATATTAACAGTTTTCTTAATACGGAACCAACCCCACATTCCTGGTATGAATCCTACCTGATCATAATGTGTTATTCTTATGAGAAGTTACTCTATTCTTTTTACTAAAACCTTATTTAAAACTTTTACATCTATACTCATTAGAGAAATTGGTCTATAATTTTCTTTCTCTGTTTTGGTTCCTCCTGGTTTAGGTGGTCAAAACCATATTTGTATCATAAAAAGAATTTTGGAGGACTCCTTCTTACCCAATTTTCCCAAATAGTCTATATAGTATTGGAGTTAACTGTTCTTTAAATGTTTGATAGAATTCACTTGCGAATCCGTCTGGCCCTGGAGATTTTTTCCTAGGGGCTTCATTGATTGCTTTTTCAATTTCTTTTTATGAGATGGGGTCATTTAAGTGTTGAACTTCCTCTTCTGTTTCTCTAAGCAATTTATATCTTTTAAAATAATCATCCATATCATTTAGATTGTAGAATTTATGCGGATATATTTGGACAACGAAATTTCTTGTTTTTGTTTTAATTTCCTCTTCATTGGAGGTGAGTTCACCCTTTTCACTTTTGATACTGGTAATTTCCTTTTCTTATTTCCTTTTTTAATCAAATTGAACAAAGGTTCATCAATTTTATTGGTTTTTTTTAATAAAACCAAATCATATTTTTATTTATTACTTCAATAATTTTCTTAATTTCAACTTGATTAATCTCTCCTTTGGTTTTTAGTATTTCTAATTTGGTATTTACTTGGGGATTTTCAGTTTGCTTTTTTCTAGCTTTTCCATCTGAATGATGAATTCATTGATCTCCTCTTTATTTTATTGATGTAGGCACTCAAATATATAAAGCTTCCTCTAAGAATTGCTTTTGCAGTGACCCATAAAATTTGATAGGTAATCTTATTACTGTCATTCTTTTGAATGAAATTGTTTATTATTTCTATAATTTGTTGTTTAATCCACTCATTCTTTAGAATTAGATTGTATAGTTTCCAATTAATTGTTGGTTTATGTTTCCATGGCCTTTGATTATATATAAGTTTTATAGCATTATGATCTGAGAAGAACGCATTGACTATCTCTGCCTCTCTGCACTGGATTATGAGCTTTTATGGCGTAGTACATGGTCCGTTTTTGTTCACCCCCTTATCTTCTTCCTTGTTTATTTTGAGGGTAGATTTATCAAGTTCAGAGAGAGGGAGGTTGAGGTCCGCCACAAGTATAGTTTTTGTGTCTACTTCTTCTTGTAACTCCCTTAACTTCTCCTCTAAGAATCTGGATGCTACATTTCATGGAGCATATGTGTTTAGTAATGAAATTGCTTCGTTGTCTATGGTTCCTTTAGCAGGACATAGTTTCCTTCCTCATCTCTTTTGATTAGATCTATTTCTGCTTTTACTTTGTCTTAGATTAAGATTGCTACCTCTACTTTTTTTTTGCATCAACTGAAACAAAATATGCTCTGACCCAATCTTTTACCTTTACCCTCTGTGTATGCTCCCCCATTTTAAAAGTGTTTTTTGCAAGCAACATATTGTTGGATTATGGTTTTTAATCCATTCTGCTGTGTCCATTTTATAGGAGAGTTCATCCCATTCACATTCACAATTATGATTACTTTCTGCGTCTTTACCTCCATCCTCTTCCCTCTTGTTGATGATTTTAGTTCCCCCTTCTCCTTTCTCCTCCACAATAGAGTTTTACTTTTTTCTTTTTGTTATTATTTATTTATTTATTTAACTTTTAACTTTTTTTTAGAATTTGAATTTTTTTTACTACTGAAAATAATGATAAAACCAAAGCAAATGACATTTTCAAATTTTACATGTTAAAATGAGCAACATTTTCAAAGGCACAAAACGTTGAATTTCAAGGGAAATGAAATTTCTATTCAAAAATCATTTTCAAAATATTGTTAAAATCCATGGATTCCACGTTAAGAACTCCTGGATACTGTCACAACTATTACCGTATATCAATTTCAGTTCTTCCAGTTTGGACCAAACATCCTTGAAAAACCAGAAAAATAATTTGGTGAGCACGCTATCTGTCACCTGAAGTCACTCGAGTGCTCCATAGCTTCTTCATGGCATTCTTATTGTTGCATTCCATAGAGTATAGATGAAAGGATTGAGGAAAGGAGTTATAATGGTATAAAATACGGACACCAACTTAACAAGAGGAAAGGTGGTTGGGGGGTCGAGTGTGCATGAATATGCAGGGACCAAAGAATGTGATGACAACAATCTGCAGGTGGAGAGGGGTTTGCACTTCACCTCTGCACTACGATTTCTCAGGGATTGCAGTATAAGTGTGGAGGATATCATCAGTAAATAAAAGCTTACTGAGCATATGGTTCCACTATTGGAGACTACTGAAAGGTTTAATACGTATGTGTCCATGCATCCCAGTCTCAACAAAGGTTGCAATTCACAGAAATAGTGGTCAGTCACATTGGGAGCACAGAAGGGCACATTCAACATAAGGATTATCTGGGCAATAGAATGCAGAAATGACCCTATCCATGCCAAAAGAATCAATATCCCACATACCTTGCAGTTCATGAAGAATGAGTAGTGTAGAGGCTTACAGACGGCCACAAAGTGGTCATAGACCATTAAAATGAGGACAAATATTTTCCTGCAGTCAAAGAAATGCATAGTAAATAGCTGGGTCAGGCACTTATCAAAGGAAATAGTATTGTTGTGAGAGAGGTTGTCCACAATCATTTTGGGAGCCGTGGTGATAGAGAAACAAGAATCTGCGATAAAAAAGTAGGTAAAGAAAAAGTACATAGGCGAAACAAGTGTGTGACTGATCTTGATTGTCACAAAAATTAATAGATTCCTCACCACAGTGGCAGTGTATAACACCAAGAAAATGGCAAATATCATTTTCTGCTTCTCTAGGTCCTGAGTCAGTCCAAGCAGAATGAATTCTGTCACATTGTTTCTCATCTTTAGGACTCAAGTAAGAAGGACACAAGTGAGAACTAGTTAATATAAGAAAAGCATAAAGAAGGATTAATTAAGTGGAATTTGGAAGGTCTCTATAAAAGAATCACTGCTTAAATCTCTATAGTTAAGCTTCGATTACTCCTATTTTCAAAGTCTTAGAAGAGCTTTATGTCGAAAGTACTCCTATACTCTTTTATAATTATTGCTCATGGGATGTGTGTGTGTGTGTGTGTGTGTGTGTGTGTGTGTGAGAGAGAGAGAGAGAGAGAGAGAGAGAGAGAGAGAGAGAGAGAGAGAGAGAGAGACAGAGAGACAGAGAGACAGAGACAGAGACAGAGAGAGACAGAGAGACAGAGACAGAGAGAGACAGAGTTCCAATGCCCTCGGGGCAGTCACACACACACACACACACACACACACATAATTTGATAAACATGTATGGGTTGAAACCAGCATCATTGCATAGAATTATGAGTTAATAAATCCATTTGATATTGGTACTTTATTTTACCATTCGTGTGTGTGTGTGTGTGTGTGTGTGTGTGTGTGTGTGTGTGTGTAATTTAAAAACTCAAAGTGTCTACCTAACGTTCCGTGGTTAACATCTATATTCTATATTCTATAACTATAATATTCTATATTCCATAACTGTATTCTCCCAACAAATATACTAATGTACTAGAAACAATATAGCCTAAGATTTTTCAGATGCAGTAATTCTTTTCATAGAATATCAAATTTTGAAGGGAACTTATATGATGTCTTTACCCACTCTTTCATAAAATGTAATATATTTTCCTCCTTTCCTTATAAATAATCATCCAGTCTCCAGGTGAATATACCCAATAAAAAAGAAAATTTCTTCGTGATTCTACTATACTTTAGAGCAGTTCAAAGAATTTAGATGATTTTCTCCTGATATAAGGTTTATATTTACCTCTCAGTAACCTATAAAAATTGTTGCCATTTCTGTCCTGTAAGATCAAATATTTAAAATTCTGATCTCTGTCTCTGTCTTTTCTCTCTCTGTCTCTCTGTCTCTCTCTGTCTCTGTCTCTCTCTATCTCTCTGTCTCTGTCTGTCTCTGTCTCTGTCTCTGTCTCTCTCTCTCTCTCTCTCTGTCTTTCTGTCTCTCTCTCTCTTTCTATCTGTCTCTCTCTTTCTATTTTCCCTGGCACAATTTTCAAAAGCTTACCTTGCGGTTCCCTTTGTGCTGAATATGCTAGAGATCATTAATGTCCCTCTCTAAATATGTTACCCAAACTTAGCATAATAATCCATATGTGAGTCACCAAGGGAAGAATTCACTCGATTTATCACTTCTCTTATACTTAACAGTAGGACTTAAACATAATAGAAAATTATGCACATACTTTAATACATTATGGATTTAGTTCTAGTGAATACAGTAAAGGTTGTCAAGAACAATCACTTCATTTTTCAGAGAAGCAAAATGAAATTCAGGGAGCCAATTTCACTTGTCCAAAATCATCCAGAAGAGACTTGGAATTTGGTCACTACATCATTTTCACTTTTGTTATTGCCTGACTATGGCTGTTTATCTTAAATTGGTTCTGTTGAATGGTTCAAAGAAAATGTGGGATTTTATATTAACTCCTGTAAAGTGATATGTAGTCAGGGCCAATCACGCTAGCCTGTCAAAGTCAATTTGTATCCTGACTGTCATAAAATATGTTAGTTTTCTCATCCATTTACAAACATGATACCTAACATCTATGCCTTTATCTACCTAATTCATAAAAATCTTCAACATGGAAAAAATATAATACTTGACATATAACCAATGATTCCAAAGAACAATATACACATTGTAATATGATTCCCATACGATTGTATGGGATAATCATTTTAGGTTGGATTGCTCCCACCTTATTGTTGAGGCAGGGAAAGTTGAAAAGGGTTATATGACTCATGGAAGGTCAAAAATATAACAAATGTCAGAGGAAGTGATAAGGGGCTGCTCTTTTCTCCTTACTCCCTGTTTACTACTCAATCCATCACACTACCATATCTCTAGGAAATCCAATAGTTCCTAGTTAATGCAATCAATGTATTCATTAATTACTGATATTTGCATCCAATATTTCATTTTTTATCCTTTTGTAATTTTAAGACAAGCAGAGAATATTTATGATATTCTTCCAGTGTTCTCACTTATCTTTGAAAATGTCATTTTTATTTCCCAATGATCAATGTGAAATATACATTCCACATTTTTTTAAATCAATGCTAGAATTATTGAAAATTTTTTAAAGAATATTGACAATATCAATATAATTTTGAAACAAAAAGGGAAAGATAAGGAGAGGAAAGGATAGGGCAGAGGAGAGGAAAAGAGGAGAGGAGAAAAAGGGAGAATATAGTCAGAAACACACACCTATAGACAAATATATAGAAACATAACCTATCTAACATACATAAACATATTTCTAGTGTCTAATTTGTAGCACTGTGAGGAGATTCAAATTAATAGTGCAGTTAAATAACTTTGAAAATCATGTTGTTATTAATTTAGACACTTTCCAGTGTAATTTCTGGAGACAGGTATGATAGCAGCTGGCTACTAAGCTTACCAAATCGAGAACTGAAGTAAGTGTGAGAAGATTTTCGTCAAGAAAACTTTCTCCTTTACTTTATTACAAAGTAAATGACAAAACTACAGTTTGAGTTACACAATCATAAATTAAGAAACAGGCAGTAACTTAGAGGTCACCTAATAAAAACTAGTCATTTTATAATTGAAAAAAAATCATACAAGAAAATTTAATGGGGGGGGGGCGAGCCAAGATGACGGACTGAGAGCTACTACTCACCTAAGCTCTTAGGCAAACTCCTTCAGATACCTCTGAAAAGAGAATAAGACCAAATTTTGGAGGTGCAGAGCCTAATAGGCGACAGACTGGCAGATTCACAGAGCAGGACAGACTGGAAGGTCGACGGGAAGGATTTGTTCCTGAGGGGTGAGCCCAAAGCACACAGTTCAGCACGTCCCACCACAGCGTCATGGCCCAGCAAGAAAGCCCCTGGGTGACGTGAGCCAGCAGCAGCACATCGGATCTGCAGAGTGGCAGTTCAAGGCAGGAGACCAGCCAGCACTGAGTGTGTGACAGCAGCTGAGTCCCAGGTGTGCATCTGATTGGATTCAAGGAGGGTACAACAAAATCAGTTAAGTATAGAAATACAGTTAGCTCTATAGGCAGTAGGAGGGGAAGGGGGAAAGAAAAGGGAGTGGAGAAGAAAAGGGAGTGAAAAAGAAGTAAGGGAAAGGGGATTAAAAGAGAGGGAGGCAGAAAGAAGGGAAGGAACACTGATGGAAGCAGGGGTCAAAAATTAAACCTCTATTGTGGAGGAGAAGGGAGAACTAAAAGCACAAAAAGGGGGAAATGGGATAGGGAAAGAAATTGATAGTAATCATAACTGTGGATGTGAATGGGATGAACTCTCCTCCAAAAGGGAGAGGGATACTAGAACGGATTAAAAACCATTATCCAACAATCTGTTGTTTGCAAGAAACACATTTGAAACTGGGGGATACATATAGCATAAAGGGACAAGGCTGGAGCAGAATATATTGGGTTTCAGCTGATATAAGCAAAGCAGGGGTAGCAATCCTAATATAAGATAAAACAAAAGCAGAAATAGATCTAAACAAAAGAGTAAGGAAGGAAACTATATCCTGGTAAAAGGCACCATAGACAATGAAGCAATTTCATTATTAAACATAAATGCTCCAAGTGGTATAGCATTCCAGTTCTTATAGGAGAAGTTAAGGGACTTATAGGAAGAAATAGACAGCACAACTATACTATTCGGGGAACTCAACCTCCTCCTCTCCCAACTTGATAAATCTAACCTCAAAATAAACAAGATAGAAGTTAAGGAGGTGAACAGAACTGTGGATACGGTAGATATGATAGATCTCTGGAGAAAATTTAATGGGGATTGAAAGGAATATACCTTTTTCTCATGGGTACATGGCTCATGTACAAAAACGGACAATGGACGAGGCCATACAAACTTCACAATCCAGTCCACAAAGGCGGAGATAGTCGATGCATCCTTCTCAGATCATAATGTAACAAAACTTACATGTAATCAAAGGCCATGGAAACAGAAACCAAAAACTAATTGGAAACTAAAGAATCTAAACCTAAAGAGAGAGTGGGTTAAAAAACAAATTATAGAAAAAATCAACAACTGCATTCAAGAGAATGACAATAATGAGACAGCCAATCAAATCTTGTGGTATACTGCAAAAGCAGTTGCTAGGGGAAGTTTCATATCTTTGAGTGCCTGCATGAATAAAATAGAGAAAGAGGAGATCAGTAAATTGGGCATGCAGTTGGAAAAGCTCGAAGACGTAGAAACTGAAAATTCCGAAGTAAAACACCAAATTAGAAATACTGAAAACCAAAAAGTAGATTAATAAAACTGAAATTAAGAAAACTATTGAACCAATAAATAAAACTAGGAGTTAGCTTTATGAAAAAAAACAATAAAATTGGGAAACCTTTGGTCAATTTAATTAAAAAAAGAAAGAAGACAACCAAATTACCAATATCAAAAATGAAAAGGGTGAACGCATCTCCCATGAGGAGGAAACTAAAACAATAATAAGAAATTATTTTGCCTATCTGTATGTCCATAATTCGACAATTTAAATGAGATGGAGGATTATTTTAAAAGATATAAATTGCCCAGACTAACAGAAGGGGTATTTGAATATTTAAATAACCTTATCTCAGCAGAAGAAATTGAACAAGCCATATCAATGAATTCCCTAGGAAAAAGTCTGCAGTGACAGACAGATTCACAACTGAATTTTTTCAAACATTTAAAGAAAAGTTCATTCCAATACTTTATAGACTGCTTGGGGTAATTGAGGAAGAAGGAGTCCACACAAAATCTTTTCATGATATATATATATGTATATGTATATGTATATGTATATGTATATGTATATGTATATGTATATGTATGTATGTATGTATGATGTATATGTATGTATGTTTGTATGTATGTATGGTTTTGATACCTAAAACAGATAGAGCCAAAACAAAGAAAATTGTAGGTCAATTTCTCTAATGAATATAGATGCAAAAAACTTTAAATAAAATTTCAGCAAAAAGAATAGAGCAGCTTATCATGAGAATAATACATAGTCAGGTAAGATAGGAATCCGGGACCGGTTCAATTTTAGGAAAACTACTAACATTATCAATCATATCAACAAGAAAACTGACAAAAACTAAATGATTATCTCAATAAACGCAGAAAAAGCTTTTCACAAAACACAACACCCATTCTTATTGAAAACACTGTAAAACATATGACTAAATGTAACTTTCTATAAAATAATAAGCAGTATCTGCCTAAAACCTTCAGCAAGTATTATAGGCAATGAGGATAAGCAAGATGCATTTCCAATAAGATCAGGCGTAAAACAAGGATGTCCATTATCATCACTATTATTCAATATGGTACTAGAAATGGTAGCTGCAACAATGAGTAGGAAAAGAAATTGAATGAACTAGAATAGGCAAAGAAGATACCAAGTTATCACTCTTTTCAGATGTTTTGTTGATATACTTGGAAAATCCCAGAGAATCAGGTAAAAAACATCTTGAAATAATAAACAACTTGGCCAGCGTTGCAGGTTACAAAATAAACACACACACAAATCTTCTGCATTTCTGTACATTACTAACAAAGCTCAATAGCAAGAGATAGAAAGAGAAATCCCATTTAAAGCTACAGTAGACACTTTAAAATATTTGGGAGTCTATCCCCCAGAACAAACCCAGAGAATATATGATAACAATTACAAAAGTCTTCGCACAAATAAAGTCAGATCTAAGTAAGTAGAAAACCATCAGTTGCTCGTGGGTGGGTCAAGCTACTATAATAAAAATGACAGTTCTACCTAAATTAATTTAGTTATTCAATGCCATACCAATCAATCTATCAGACATTTATTCTCTAGAACTAGAGAAAATAATACCAAAATTCACCTGGAAGAACAGAACTTCCAGAATGTCATGGTAACTAATGAAAAGAAATGCTAGGGAAGATCGCCTAGCTCTACCATATCTCAAATTGTATTATAAAGCACCAATTATCAAAACCACTTTGTACTGGCTAAGAAACAGAAGAGTAGACGAGTGGAATAGGTTAGTTACCTAAGACTCAGTAGTCAATCACTATAGCAACCTACTGCTTGCTAAATCCAAAGACCCCAGCTTCTGGGATAAGAATTCCCTGCTCGACAAAAATTGTTGGGAAAATTTGATAACACTGTGGCGGAAACTAGGTATAGACCAATGCTTGACACCATACACAGGAATTAAGTCTAAATGGGTACATGACCTTGGTATAAAGAGCAATACTATGGGCAAATTGGTGGATCAAGGAACAGTGTATTCATCAGATTGTTGGAGAGGGGAAGAATTTTTGACTAATCAAGAGATAGACAACATTATGAAGTGTAAAATGGATAATTTTGATTACATTAATTTGAAAAGTTTTTGCACAAAGAAACCCAATGAAAAGAAGATTAGGAGGGAAGTAGAATACTGGGAAAGAATTTTGCAACTAGTGTCTGTGATAAAGGTCTCATTTCTATAACATATAGAGAACTGAGTCAAATGTACAATAACACAAGTCATTTCCCAATTGGTAAATGGTCAAAGATATGAACAGGCAGTTTTCAGAGGACAAAATAAACTCTATCTATAGTCATATGAAACAATGCTTTAAAACACTAGTGATTCGACAGATGCTAATCAGAACAACTCAGATGCCACATCACACCTAGCACATTGACTAACATGAAAATACAACATGATGTTAAATGTTGGAGAAGATGTGGGAGAGTTGGAACACTAATTCATCGTTGGTTGAGCTGTCAGCTGCTCCAATCATTCTGGAGAGCAATTTGGAACTATGGCCAAAGGGCTGCAAAACTGTGCTTACCCATTGACCCCAGCAATATCACTTCTAGGACTGTGTCCCCAAGAGATCATCAAAGTGGGAAAACGTCCCATATCTACAAAAGTAATTATAGCAGCACTCTTTGTGGTGACCAAAGACTGGAAATCAAGGGGATGCTCATCAATTGGGGAATGGCTGAATAAATTGTGTCATATGAATGTAGTGGAATACTATTGTGCTATAAGAATTGATGAACAGGAAGACTTCATAGAGGACTAGAAAGGCTTATATGAACTGATGCTGAGCTAAAGGTGCAGAACAAGGAGAACTTTGTACACAGCAACAATCACAGTGTGGGAGGGTTTCTTCTGGTAGACTTAGAACTTGAGTGCAATGCAAGGACTTAAAAATTCCCAATGTTCTCTTAAGGCAAAATGCCTTCCATAGAAAGAACTACAAAATTAGATCTCAGAAGGTAGCAGATTACTTTCTTCTGTATGACATTTTGGTTTCTTTTATGGTTTCTCCCTTACATTTTAATTCCTCTATGCAACATAAGGTGAAAATGTTTTTAATAAGAATGTATGTGTAGAACCTACATAAAATTATACTCCGTCTCAGGGAGAGAGCTGGTAGTGAGGGGGGATGGAAGGGAAGGGATGGGGGAAAATCTAAGTTATATGGAAGTGATTACAGAATACTTAAATACAAACAAATAATAATAAAAAATAACAAATACATAGCAGGTACAACAATCACAATCCTGCCCACTGGTTTGAGTATTCCCATACAAGTTCCCCTGAACATAGGAACTTTCTACCTTTCCTCACAGTTTCCTGCAGCTCATTTTGTGGGTTGCAACAGAATTCTCAAACTAAGGTTTCCTTTATGTGTCAAGAAAAGAAAATGTCAACTTTTATCATTTTCCTATTAAGTAGAAGTGATTTAAAAATAAAATTTATTTTCCACTTTGTTTTGAACATTTGACTCCTCATGATTCATTCATTTCAGATTTGCAACTGGCTCTACTCCTTGATTTTTTTTTTTATTAAACTTTTAATTTTGGGTTACAAATTTTCTCCCCTTTTTTCCCCCTCCCCCCCTCCAGACCCAAGTTTTCTAATTGCCCCTGTGACCTATCTGGTCTCTCCTCTATCCTCCCTCCCTGCCCTTGTCTCCGTCTTCTCTTTTGTCCTGTAGGGCCGGATAGCTTTCTTGACCCCTTAACCTGTGTTTCTTGTTACCCAGTGGTAAGAACATTACATTTGGTCCTAACACTTTGAGTTCCAACTTCTTTAGCTCCCTCCCTCTCTACCCCTTCCCCTTGGAAGACAGGCAGTTCAATATAGGCCATATCTGTTTAGTTTTGCAAATGATTTCCATACTAGTTGTGTTCTATAAGACTAACTATATTTCCCTCCATCCTGTCCTGTCCCCCATTACTTCTATTTTCTTATGGTTCTTTCCCTCCCCGTGAGTGTCGACCTCGTATTGTATTCTCCTCCCAATGCCCTCCCCTCTATCCTCCCCCCCCTTCCTGCTTGTGCCCCTGTCCCCCACTCTCCTGTATTATGAGATAGGTTTTCCTATCAGAATGAGTGTGCATTATATTCTTTCCTTTAGTGGAATGTGAGGAGAGTAGATCTCATGTTTTTCTCTTGCCTCCCCTCTTTATCCCACCACAAATAAATCTTTTGCTTGCCTCTTTTATGAGAGATAATTTGCCCCATATAACTTCTCCCTTTCTCCTCCCAATATTTCTCTCTCACTGCTTGATTTCATTTTTTTTTTTTAGTGTATGATCCCATCCTCTTCAATTCACTCTGTGCACTCTGTCTCTATGTATGTGAAAAAAACTATCACATTTTGCAGATTACCCGATGATATACTTAGAATATCCTAGAAAATCAACTATAGTACTCATTGAAACAATTAATTTAAGCACAGTTGCATGTTATAAAATAAATCCACATGAATTTTAGTAATGTAAGCATTACAAATGAATGATTAACAAGGAGATTAAAGAGATCTATTACAAAACATTATACAACATGCCCATGTGGTATTTATGATAGGAATGAAGGAATGGTCCAACAGTAGGAAAATAATTATCACAATTAACCATATCAGGAAGAAAACACTAAATATCATATGATTATATCAACAAATTAAGAGAAAAAGCTTTTGATAAAATATAACACCCATTATGGTTGGTTATTGTTCTTCATTTTCGAAGAAGACCAAAAGGACATGACCATGATAAAGTGAAATTTCAGTTTGTCTGACTGTGACTGATCAGTCCAATACGAGCTCAGAATGCTCTACTACAGGTTGGGCCAGATAGTTAGGGTCATTATTTGGGGATGATACTCCAAATCTGTCCATTCCATGTTTTATTTTGTGCTGTCTCAATTCTGTTTTGCTCATAGCACACAACACCCTTTATGATTTAGGCACACCATGCTGATCAGTCTTGTGGCAGTAACTTCCATGTTGCACAATCAAATCCAAAGTTCTTGAGAGAGACCCTGTGAGAGTGCCATTGTATCTCTTCTTCTGACTACTAAGTAATCACTTGCCTGATGCAAGTTCTCCATAAAATAGTCTTTTTTAAGGTTTATTTGTTTATCTCTGTCCCCTCCCCCCACCCCATAACGATTTGCATTCTGATTAGCACATATTACCCTCAATATGCCATTCCATCTATCACACCCTACCCTTCCCTTATTCCCATCTTCTCTCTTTTCTTAAAGGGCAAGATAGACTTCTATACCTCATTACCTGTATTTCTTATTTCCCAGGTGCATGCAGAAACAATTTCCAACATTCGTTTCTAATACTTTGAATTCCAACTTCTTTCCCTTCCTCCCTCCAAACCCATTCCCACTGAGAAGGCAAGCAATTCAATATAGGCTATATATGTGTAGTTTCACAAAACACTTCCATAATATTCATGTTGTGTAAGAGTAACTACATTTTCCTCCATCCTATCCTGTCCCTCATTTATTCTTTCTCTCATTTGACCTTGTCCTTCCCCAAAAGAGCTTAATTCTAATTACTCCCCTTTCCCATTTGCCCTCCCTTCTATCATTTCCCTCACCTCACTTGCTCCTTTCTCCCCTACTTTCCTGTAGGATAAGATAGATTTTCATACCAAATTGAGTGAACATGTTATTCTCTCCTGAAGCAAAATGTGAAGACAGTAAGCTTCCCTTTTTCCCTCTCAACTCCTCCCTTTTCTCAGCCACTGAAAAAAATTTTTCTTACCTATTTTATGAGTGACAATTTGTTCCATTTCTTTTCTCCCTTTCTCCTCCTATTATATTCCTTTCACCCCTTTATTTTTAGATACCATCACTTTTTATTCATCTCAACCTCTGTACTCTGTGTGTGTGTGTGTGTCTGTGTCTGTGTCTGTGTCTGTGTGTGTCTGTGTCTGGGTATAATCCCTCCAATTCCCTGAATACTGAGAAAAGTCTCAAGAGTTACAAATATTACCTTTCCATTTAGGAATGTAAACAGTTCAACTTTAGAAAGGACTTTTAGAAAGTCCTTTATGTTTTCTCTTTCCTGTTTACCTTTTTATGCTTCTCTTGGTTCTTGTGTTTGAAAGTCAAATTTTCTATTCAGTTCTGGTCTGGTCTTTTCATTAAGAATGCTTGAAAGCCCTCTATATCATTGAATGATCATTTTTCCTCTGAAATATTATACTCATTTATTCTGGGTAGGTGAGTCTTGGTTTAAACCTAGTTCCTTTGACTTTTGGAATATCATATCTCAAGCCCTTTGATCCCTTAATATACAGATCTTGTGTTATTCTGATTGTATTTGCACAATACTCGAACTGTTTCTTTCTAGCTGCTTGCAGTATTTTCCCCTTTACTTGGGCACTCTGAAATATGGCTACAATAATCCTAAGAGTTTCTCTTTTCCAGTCTCTTTCAGGAGGTGATTAGCGGATTCTTTCAACATTAATTTAACCTCTGGTTCTAGAATATGAGGTCAGTTTTCCTTGATAATTTCATGAAAGATGATGTATAGGCTCTTTTTTTGATCATGGCTTTTAGGTTGTCTCTCCTGGATCTATTTTCCAGGTCAATTGCTTTACCAGTGAGATTCCAGGTGAAGGATCAGCATATTGAGGAGGACTCTAGCAAGAATCTTGTCAGCAATGACTAAGAGAGAGAGACCCCCTTGTGACTGTCACAGGACAATCTATTCCCTTTAACTTTATAGAGGTGGACAATGGAGGCATCTTTGAACTCTTAGGGGATAACCTCCTCTTTCCATATAACCTGGAAAATTTCAGTCAGCTTTTGTATCAGCATTGGTCCCCTTACCTTGTAAATATCTGTTGGCATTTAATCAGCACCAGGTGCCTTGACACATGAAAGGAGCCTAATGGCCCTCAAAACCTCTTCTTCAGTTGGAAGCTCATATAAGGATGGATTGACTTCAACCTGATTTAAATGGTCAATGGCCTAGCATTGATTGATGATGGTCTGTTGAAAATACTATGGAAGTAGAAAAAATAGGAATACATGGAATCTTTCTTAAGAAGATAAGTAACATATATCGAAATCCAAGACCAAATATTACCTATAACAGGAATAAACCTTCGTAAAGTCTTCCTAAATAGATCAGTGGTGAAGCAATAATTTCCATTATAACCACTATTACTCAATATTTTGTTCAAGTGCTCACTCTTTTCCTTCCCATGGAGTTTTGTTGGTAATATATAGAAGTACTGATGATTTTGCTTCAATACTTTAAGAGAAATTGTACTGTAGTTTCATAGTTTTGTTTTTGATCTCTTTAGTTTAGGAGTCAAAACTATATTTATATCATAGAAGGAATTTGATGGCATTCCTTTTTTACCTATTTCTTCAAATTTTATGCGTATTATTGGCATCAACTGTTCCTTAAATATTTAGTAGAACTCGTTGTACATCCATCTGCTTCTGAGATACATTTTTTCCCTTATGGATTATATTTATGGATTGTTCAGTTTATTTTTCTAACAATGTGGCATTAACATATTCTATTTCCTCATCTATTAAGTTGAAAATTTTGTATTTTCTGTGACTATTCATCCATTTCATTTAAAATGACAGTCTGACAATCATCAATTTGAACAAAATATTTCCTACTAACTAATTTCATTTCCATTTGTGTTGCATCCCCCTTTTCACTTTTGATTCAGGTAGTTTTATTTTCTTCTTTTCTAAATCAAATTCAACAATTATTTGTTCTTTTTTCTAATCGATTTTTAGTTGCATGCACATTTCTTTGATTGGTTCTTTCTCACTTTCATTCATGTAGATATTTAGAGATATAAACTTTTCTCCACATACTGCTTTGGAGGAATCCAACAATTTTTGAAATGCTATCCCAAGGTTTTCATTTTTTTAATGAAATTTTGATTGGTTCTATAATTTTTCTTTGACTCCCTCACTCTGTAGGAGTAGACTATGTAGTTTCCAAATAATTTTGATGGATGCATTAATAATAATTTATTGAATATAATTTTATTGCATTTTGGCTCAAATAGTGTGTATTAAATGTTTTCTGCTTTTCTGCATTTTAAGTGATGGTTTATGCCATAATGTGTGGTCTGTTTTTGTGGATATGTCATAAACAATTGAGGACAAGTATTAATTCCTATTCCCATTCTATTTCCTCCAGAGGTCTAGCATATGCAAATAGCCTAAAGTTTTATTCATCTCCTTGATTTTTTCTCATTTTAATGTGAAAACACCCATAATAAAGTCTCAAAGAAAAAATTGCAAATTGGACACAAGCCCAACAAGAATTAAAGAAAGACATAACAGTGGTAGAGGAAATATTAAAGGGAAAGGAGTAATATAAATTATGAGACAGAATAAATGACTTCCCCCAAAATGTTCAAAAATACTGAAGAAAATAACCCCTTAAAAACAGAATTAGCTAAATGGTAGGAACAAAAGCACTGGAAAAAGAGAATTCCTTAAAAAATAGAATAGACCAAATGTAAATGGAGCTATTATATTTCAATTAAGAAAACAGTTACCTAAAAATTATTATCCGGAAGTGCAGAATAATGACATCATGATTCAACAAGAAACAATAAAACAAATTTGAAGGAATAAAAAAGGGAAATGAGAAATATATCATCAGAAAAAAACTGAGCTCGAAAGTAGGAGGAGAAAATAATTAAGAATTATTGTAGTACCTGAAACTCAACGTTAAAAAAGTGCAGAGACATCATATTTCAATAGATAATGGAAAATTGCCCTGTGTCTCAGATACTGTAGATAAAATTGAAATTGAAAGAACAGAGTGATCACCACCTGAAGAATATTCTAAAATAAAATCTCACAGAAAAAGAATAGTCATATTTCAGATTATCCAGGATAAAAAGAAAATCTATCAAGAAGCCAGAAAGAAACAATTCACATATTATGTAGAAGCAAGCTACGTCAGGGAGCATTAAGTAGCATTTACTTTAAATAAACAGAGGGAAAAATGAAGCAGAGTACTTTAAATACGATCAGTAGAAAATGGATTAGGATAAAGAGACAAATAAAGTACAAAGACTTCACAAAATGATATTACGATATTAGAGGCAAGTGAGAGCAGATAACTTGCTTGCTATGGTCCCGCAACTAAAACATATCAGTGATTGAATATACATCAGATGTTTAGGACTCTGGATGAAGACTTCATCAACAATTTATACCAATCATTTTTTTCATGTTTAATGAAAGATATTTTTAGAAGTATGCTACTGTGAAGATGAGATGGAAAGCCTCCACATGGCTATTTTTTGAAAAATTGCATGTAACCTATTAGACGTCTCCCAAATTCACTGTCAATCAGGCTTGAATGAACATCAGCATTTTCAAATGTGGATAAGGGTAAAATGAACTGGATAAATGAATTTTGGTAGTATAGTTCTGAGAGGTAAAATGTTGAGTACTGGAATTAGCAATGTAGATTCTGATACTTAGATTTAATTTCTCTCAATTTGTTACTGTACCTCTTTCATTCTCAAACCACTTTTTTTCTTCCAGATCTGCTTTTCCTCTATCCCACATTCAAAAGGTCACAAATTTAAGAGTCTAAAAGGCCCCAGGCAGTGGTGGGGCGCCTGTGGTGCTTAGGCCACATGAGGCCTTATAGGACCTCAAGTGTGACTCTTTGACTGAAATCAAAATTCACAGAACAAACCAACTTTATAAAAGAATTTGTTCTCTAAAACTTGGACTCAGTCAGTAGGCCAAACTCAAGGGCATAAAGAGCCACATGTTGCCATTAGGCACCAGATGACCCATCCCTGGCCTAGAGCTGCTGTAAACAAATCATTCATTTCGTGGTTGACAAAACAAACATGGTGAAAGTTCATTTTCCCCCAATCCACATAAGAAATTAAAAGGAATGATGGAATTTGAAACCTATCCTTTGCTTCATTATGCCACAAAAATTCCTCTTTCATTACTATTGCCTTTTGTTCTCTTTAAGAGACGAAATAAAGTCCTCACATTAATGATTTCTTTACTATTTGAAGTAATGATAAAACCACACCAAATGACATTTTGAAATTTTCCATGCTAAAATGAATAACATTTTCAAAGGCATACAATGCATTGAATTTCAAGGGAAAAGAAAATTTTAATCCAATATCATTATCAAAATATTATGAAAATTCATGGAACTCAATTTAAGAACTCCTGGATTTTGCCAAAGCTATTACCACATATCAATGTCCCTTCTTCCAGTTTGGAAGAGACATTCATGAAAAAATAAGCAAGTAATGTGCTTGAGCACATTATTTGTCACCAGAAATCACTAGGGTGCTCCATAGCTTCTTCATGGCATTTTTTACTTCTGAGTTCCTTAGAGTATAGATCAAAGGATTGAGGAAGGGAGTTATAATGGTATAAAACACAGAAACCAACTTATCAAGAGGGAAGGTGGTTGGGGGACGAGTGTAAATGAATATGCAGGGACCAAAGAATATGATGACAACAAAGATGTGGGAGCTGCAAGTGGAGAGGGCTTTGCGCTTCCCCTCTGCACTATGGTTTCGCAAGGAGTAAAGAATAAGTGTGTAGGATATCATTAACAAAACAAAGCTAATTGAGCATATGGCTCCACTATTGGAGACTACTAAAAGATTTGATACATATGTGTCTGTGCATCCCAGTCTCAACAAAGGCTGCAAGTCACAGAAATAGTGGTCAATCACATTGGGACCAAAGAAGGGCACATTCAAGACAGGGATTATCTGGACAATAGAATGCAGAAATGACCCTATCCATGCGAATAGAATCAGCATCCCACATACCCTGTGGTTCATGATGACTGAGTAGTGTAGAGGTTTACAGATGGCCACAAAGCGGTCATAAGCCATTAAATTGATGACATATATCTCCATGCAACCAAAGAAATGCATAGCAAAAAGCTGGGTCATACACACATCGAAGGAAATAGTATTCTTGTGAGAGAGGTTGTCCACAATCAGTTTGGGAGCAGTGGTGGTAGAGAAACAAGTATCTGCGATGGACAAGTAGGTTAAGGAAAAGTACATAGGTGAACCAACTGTGGGACTGGTCTTGATTGTTACAACAATTAATAGGTTCCCCACCACAGTGGCAGTGTAGAATAGGAAGAAAATGGCAAATACTATTTTCTGCTTCTCTGAATCCTGAGTCAGTCCAAGCAAAATGAATTCAGTAACGTTGGCTCTCATTCTTAGAACTCAAGTGGTAAGGACACAGATGGGAACTAGTTAATATAAGGAAAGAACAAAGAAAAATTAGCAGAGCAGAATTTGGAAAGTCTCTATAAAAGAAACACTGTTTGACTCTCAAGTTAAGCTTCTATTATTCCTAAATTCAAAATTTGTAGATAGGAGAGCTGTAAGTCAAAACTATTCCTATTATCTGCTCCATTTAATCTAAGATATTTCTTGCTCATGGCCTGTGGTGTGTGTGTGTGTGTGTGTGTGTGTGTGTGTGTATGTATGCATAGTGTGTGTGTGCATAATCTGTGCAAGTACCCAAATACTGAGAAAAGTCTCAAGAATTACAAATAATATCTTTCCATGTAGGAATGTGAACAGTTCAACTTTATAAAGTCCCTTATTATTTCTCTTTCCTGTTTACCTTTTCATGTTTCTCTGGATTCTTGTGTTTGAAAGTCAAATTTTCTTTCCAGCTCTGAACTTTTCATCAAGAATGCTTGAAAGTACTCTATTTCATTGAATGACCATTTTCCCCCAGAGTATTATAATCAGTTTTGCTGGGTAGGTGATTCTTGGTTTTAATCCTAATTCCTTTGACTTTTGGAATATCATATTCCAAGCCCTTCGATCCTTTAAGGTAGAAGCTCGTAGATCTTGTGTTACCCTGATTGTATTTCCACAATACTGGAATAGTTTCTTTTTACTTCTTACAATATTTTCACCTTGACCTGGGAATTCTGCAATTTGTTTACAATAATCCCAAGAGTTTCTCTTTTTGGATCTCTTTCAGGAGGTGATTGATGGATTCTTTCAATATTTATTTTGCCCTATTGGTCTGGAATATCAGGGCAGTTTTCCTTGATAATTTCATGAAAGATGATGTGTAGGCTCTTTTTTTTTTTTCGATCATGGCTTTTAGGTAGTCCCATGCTTTCCAAATTGTCTCTACTGTATCTATTTTCCAGGTCAGTTGTTTTTTCCAATGAGATATTTCACATTATCTTCTATTTTTTCATTCTTTTGTTTTTGTTTTATAATTTCTTTGTTTCTCATAAAGTCATTAGCATCTGTCTGCTCCATTCAGATTTTTAAAGAATTATTTTCTTCAGTGAGCTTTAAAACCTCCTTTTCCTTTTGGCTACTTCTGCTTTTGAAAGTATTCTTTTCCTCATTGGCTTTTTGGACTTCTTTTGCCAATTGGTTATCTTATTTTTAAAGTTGTTATTTTCTTCAGCATTTTTTGGGTCTCTAGGTAAACTGTTGACTCGCTTTTCATGATTTTCTTGCATTGCTCTTATTTCTCTTCCCAATTTTTCCTCCACTTCTATTACTTGATTTTAAAAATCCTTTTTGAGCTCTTCCATGGCTGAGATCACTGCATATTTATTTTGGAAGTTTTGGATGAAGAAGCCTTGATTTTCTCTTATGGTATGTATTTTTCTTCCTCACCTGAAAGAATGGAAGAAAATACCTGTTGACCAGCAAAGTATCCTTCTGTAGTCTTATTTTTTTTCCCCTTTTTTGGGCATTTTCCCAACCAGGTACTTGACTTTTGAGTCCTTTCTCAAGAGGGCGGCATACTCTGACCTGTGACTTCTCAGTTTCTCCAAGGTGGCACAATCAAGGGAAAGAAGTTTACTCCTCTCCTGGCCTGGGAACTGGTTTAGAAGCAACCAAAAACTTTTCTGCCTATAGTTTGAGAGTAGATTTACCTTTCCACCGCCACCTACAGCTGCAACTCACCAGTGCTCCACTTCACCCCAGGGCTGTACTCAGGTCTGAGACTGAAATCGAGATCAGCTGCTGAATTCCTCCTGGGGCTTTAGCAAAGTGCTCCAAAAATGGATGTTGCCTCTGCAGTGGCTGCTGCAGGTGGT
Source organism: Notamacropus eugenii (assembly GCF_028372415.1). Taxonomy (NCBI): domain Eukaryota; kingdom Metazoa; phylum Chordata; class Mammalia; order Diprotodontia; family Macropodidae; genus Notamacropus; species Notamacropus eugenii. The sequence continues at coordinate 9,633,149 of NC_092880.1, forward strand.
CCAGAAGGCATTCCCTTCTTCTGAGTGAAGGAGCTTTCTCATTGACCTTTGAAGTTGTCTGTGCCATTTGTGGATTGAGCAGTCTGGGAACTGCTGCTGCTGGTGGCTCCCTGAAGCCTCTTCCGGGTCCTGTCTCTGCTGTGCTCCACAGCCCACGCTGCATAGACCTTTCTTCTCGGCCTTATGGCTATCTTTGACTGGAAATTTCTTTCACTCTGTCTTTTTGTGGCTTCTGCTGGTCTAGAATTTGTTTACAGTCACTTTTTACAGGTATTTTATGGGCTATGTGGAGGAGCTTGTACAAGTTTGTCTTTCTATTCCACCATCTTGGCTCTGCCCCTCCTTGCCCACACTTACATAAAAAGGAATACATTTTATACCTTTCGCAATTAATACTCATCCAGCCTGCAAGTGAATATAACCAATAAAAGAAAATCTCCTTTCGTTTCTATTATCTTTTAGAGTACTTCAAAATATTTAGAAATTTTTTCCCTGATGTGAGACTTGTTTACTTCTTGTTGACCTACAAAAATTGTTACTCGCTCAGTCCTGTGAGATCAAATATTCAAAATTCTGATCTGTCTTTCTCTCTTCATCCCTTTCTCCCTCCTCTCTCTCCCTCTTCCTTTCCCTCTCTCCCTTTTGACTGCCTTCCCTATCAATAATTAATTATTACTCTCGTATTCTCCATAATTTTCCATGGCACAATTTTCAAAGGATTACCTTTGTGGTTCCACTTCTTTGAATATACTAGAAATCATCAAAATCCCTCTCTAAATATGTTACCCAAACTAAGCATAATAATCCATATGTGTGTCACCAATGGAAGAATTCGTTGGAAATATCACCTCTCTTATAGTGAATTATAAGACTCAAACATATTCCACGGTCCCATTAAAATGTTTGGTGTTATGGCATATAATTTACATCATTGATTAAGTACTAGTAGAGACATTAATGATTAACAAGAGTAATCACCTTATTTTTTCAGAGAAGAAAATTGAAATCCAGGGATATAATTTCGCTTACCCCAAATCATGCAGATGGGATTGGGTTTTGGCCACTAGATCAGTTTCACATTTGTTATTGCCTGACTATGACTGTTTATCTTATATTGGTTCTGTTAAATGGTTCAGACAAAATATAGGACTTTATATTCACTCCATTAAAATTGTATGTCATCAGGGCCAATCATGGTAGCCAGTCAAAGTTAATTTCTATCCTGACTATCATACAATATGTTAGTTTTCTAATCCATTTTCAAATATGATGTCTAATATCTATAACTTTATGTAAGTCATTCATAAAGTTCTTCAACATAGAAAAAACACTTGTCATATAAGTATTGATTCCAAAGAACAATATATGCATTGTAATATGACCCCTCTAAAATTATGTGGGATAGCCTTTTCAGGTTTGATTATTGCCATTTATCGTTGTGGCAGGGAAAGTTACAAGTGATTACATGACTCATTGAAGTGACAAACATTATAAATTTTAGAGGAAATAATAAGTGGCTACTATTTCTTCCTTTCTTCATGTCCACTACTCAATCCACCACACTACAATGCCTCTGGGGACTCAGACAGATACTAGTTAATACAATCAGTGTATTCGTCAATTATTGTAATTTGCATCCAATATTTCCTTTTTTCCCTTTTTAAATTTTAAAACAAGGAGAGAATATTTTTGTTACTCTTCCGATGCTCTCATTTCTCTTTATAAATGTCATTTTTATTTATCAATGGACACTGTCAAATTTATATTCAATATTTTTTTCAATCAATCCCTGAAATATTAAAAAGTTCTTAGAGAACATTTGTCATATCAATATGATTTTAAAGGAATAGGTGAAAGTTAAGGTGAGAAAAGGATAGGGCAAAAGAGGAGAATAAAGAAGAGCTGAAGGGAAGAGAGGAGAGGAGGTAAAGGGAAAATATAGAAAGCAACACACATATAGGCGAATATATGCAAACATAACATACCTATCATACATAAATATATGTCCAGTGTCTAATTGATAGCATTGTTATGAGACTTGAATAAAATAATGAATTTAAATAACTTTGAAAATTATGTTATTATCAATTTGGACACTGTCCAGTCCAAACAATTTTCTGGAGACAGGTATAACAGCAACTGGCAACTAAGCTTATCAAATCAGGAATTGAAGTTGATGTAAGAAGATTTTGGTTGAGAAAACTATTCCTTTTACTTTACTACAAGATGACAAAACTAGAGTTTGAGTCAGACAATCGTAAATTAAGAATCAGACAATAACTTAGAAATCCCCTAAACCAAACCAGTCATTTTATGATTGAGAAAAAAATCGTACAAGGAATGTTATTGGTCAGAGTTTATTCTATCCTGAGGTCCAAACTCACATCGTACTACAGCAAGGTCAACATTTGATCAGCACTGGAAATTCCAGCATGTCAGCTATCCTTTAATTGATTGAATTTTCTCATCCAGTGATTTAAAGAGAAAGAAAAATAAACATTGATTTGGCAGCGGGAACTTTAAACTAGTATCTAATTTGATGCCCACTAGAAGGCAGGTGGCATTATTTTCCCCATTTTACAGCTGTGCAAACTAAGCAAGTGGATAAATTATTTTCCACAGTGACGCACAGTTATTAAGCACCATGGGCTTAATTGGACTTTGACTCTTCCTGACTTCAGACTCATAATCACATTTGCTATTTAAAGAGTACATAAATGCCCAGTTTTCTAATTGTAAATTTTTATATAGAATCAACAAGATAAAATTTCCAGCGTTTAAGAATACAGGTGTTATTCTTAGTTCGCAAACAAGGCAACTGAAGAACATGGAAGATATTTGATTTTATTGTATCACAAATAAGAAGTATATGACATGAGATTTGAAGTCATTTTTTCTAAGATAGAAAAAGGGTAGATATTGATTTCTGAGGATGAAAATATTTTAGTCATTACTTTATAACTATTAATCAGTATGCTAAATAGGAACCGTGGTTATTTGTCTGAAAATAGTAGGGAACGAGAAAAAGGGGAAAACATCAAAAAGTACACTTATTTAAATCTATCGATTATGACCCAGAGAGGTGTTTTTGAGAGCCTATTATATGTTCACAAGCTAATATTAGTAATAATAATAACTAAAATTTGTATAATGCTTTAAGTTTTTCAAAGTATTTTTAAATTATTTCATTTTATCCACATAATGATCCAAAATGATTGATACTAGTGTTATCACCATTTTACAGATAAATAAAATGATGTTGAAATAAGTTAAGTGATTTTCTAAGGGTAACATATTTGATTAGTGTCTGAGTTTGGATTTGAACTCAAGTGTTCTTCATACCATGTCCAGCCATTTGGCTACTTCAACATCTAATTATCAAATTATAAAGAAATTTAAAAGCACTATGTGATCACAGTGCGTATCCTAGGAAAGCTCTTTTCTTTTCTTTTCTTTTTACTTTGTATTTTTCCCTTTCCCTTCCCTCCTTTTCTGTCCCTTCCCTTTGCTTCCCTTCCTTTCTGTCCTTTCTTCCCTTTTGTCTTTTCTTCCTTCCTTCCTACCTTCCTTCCTTCCTTCCTTCCTTCCTTCCTTCCTTCCTTCCTTCCTTCCTTCCTTCCTTCCTTCCTTCCTTTCTTTCTTTCTTTCTTCCTTTCTTTCTTTCTTTCTTTCTTTCTTCCTTTCTTTCTTTCTTTCTTTCTTTCTTTCTTTTTCTTTCCTTCCTTCCTTTCTCTCTTTCTTTCTTTCCTTCCTTTCTCTCTTTCTTTCTTTTTTAACTTGAGAGATTTCTGCCTCTCAACTTACCCTCCTCCATTCTCTTAAATGAAGAACAAGCCATTTGTTCAAGATTATGCATAAATATATACACATTGACAATAAATAACTGGTAACATGTGGAGTGGGACTCCCTCTTAGCTCTTAAAAGAAGAGAAATGAATGAGATGATCAATTATAGATTGTCCAGCTCTTACAGCGTTATCTCAGATGTGTCCCTGGCAATGTGGCAAAAGAGGGAGGGATACTGCAATACTTTCCTGGAGCCACTGAAATTGTACCCTGTCAGCATAATCCTACTCATAATTTTAGCCCTTCTCTCTGTCTGTCTCTGTCTCTTTGTGTGTGTGTGTGTGTGTGTGTGTGTGTGTGTGTGTGTGTATCTGTCTGTCTGCGGTTGTGGCAGTGACTGTATCCCACCTATTGCACCCTGAATTTCATACTCTACTATCTGACATTACTTTCTGTCAAAAGAGAATCAGATCAGTCCCACTGATATATTGACCCCTATATTCTAATTACACACTTGTGAGTCAGGCTCAGACCATATTCTACTCAATCAAAATTCTGTCACAGACAAAACCACCAATCTGTGAGTTGTGGCATATTACAATATTTATTTAAATACCGTTAAAATTAAGGTTATCATAAATTTATTTTTGTTTGCCTTTAGTCCCTGAATCATTCCCACCTTCCTTCAAAATTTCTAAAGATAACTGACCCTTGATGGGAAAATAAGTGCTTGAAATACATCAATATATTTTTTCAATAATGGTTAATGGAGTGCTAACAAATGAAAAATAAATAGTATTAGGGAAGGGTCCAATGCTAGTTGACACCTTTTGTGTGACTTTAAGAACACGCATATAAGTGACCTTATGAATGATAGCAGCTACTTCATTATGTATGAAATGATGGCTTCATACTAGAGTACCCCCTCCAGAAATTTTGCTTTTACCTATTAATTGTCATGAAAGTGCTTCAAGTGAAGGATGAAAAGTACTACAATACTCAGAGTTGCATTTATGTGCTTAGATTTTAGTTGGGAAAGTAAGACTTGTGAAGATCACATCACAAAACGAGGGGACATAATTCAGAAGATTTATTACTTGATATCTGAAGAATAAATAATCTTTTGATCCCTAGACTTCAGTCTTAAGTGGTTTGATACTATTTTTTCTACAATGAAGTATCTATTTCTAATGAGGTAGAGATGATAATACAGCATATTTTAATATAATTCTGTATGGAATTCACAAACAAGTGAATAAAAGCCTTGCTGAAAACCTGGAAATAGCTTGGAGAAAGCTGATTAGACAATAACTAGAGATGGTGATGATTGCAATTGGATGACAAAGTCAAATAATCCATACCTTTCCCTGACACCTGCTTTAACGCACTTTAAGTTTTATTCCTTCCTTCTTCTTTCCATCACTTTCCTTTCTCCTTTTCTTCTGACAAAATCCCACAGAGATCCCTATATCTATGGTTCATTGCCTAATACAAAAAGATATGTTTTTCTTTTAAGTAATTTTAGCAAAATTTTAAAAAAATATTTTCCCTATCTATGCATAAAATGTCAATAAATAGATGTGATCTACTTACCTTGCAAGAGACATGGGAGGCCAATGATGTATGAGAAAGTAGAGAATATTGCCATATCTACATCTGCAGTGTAAATTAAAGGAATACAGAAGGAAATAATTATTCCATCTAGTCAAACAATTCAGAGATGTGTAAGAACCTTGATTAGTCTTCTGTAGTTACTGCTTTGGCATTGTCAGTTCCCTGATCAAATAGTCTCAGTATTCCTTGCCTTGGTTTGGTGCCTAATAATCCAAAATCATTTAGACTGGTATAAAAATCCCTCCAGAATTTAAAGCCACCCTTTCCATGCCACTGATATCACATATCTTGCCCTCCAATCATCATTCCATCTAGAGCGTTTTGTAGAATTGTAAAGTAACCATAGAGAGAGTGTTGACAGGTGGGACATAGAGGAGTTTATGGTGGTTGCTCTGTGGATAGAATGTTTGACTTGGAATCAGGAAGACATGAGTTTAAAGTCCACCTCAGAAAACTGTTAGCTGTATGAATGTATTTAAAGTATGTTATAAATATTGTCTTTTACTATTATTAGAAAAGAAGAATAGCTATGGAAAGGTGCTAACTGGATATTGATAGAGGACCTGATTAAATGAATTCAGGGATGATTAGAGGGGATTAGGGAATAAAGAAGAGAATCAGAGTGAAAATAAAAAGAGAAATAGATCATAGGACAATATTCACTGATTCATCACATCTCCCTTTGTCTTTTACCCACCAACTGGTGCGGTTATATTTTCCCGATCAGGAATTCACAGTTGAACACTAGGACATTTTATCCCAGTTCTTCATTTTATGTATGAAGAAATTTAGCCCTAGAAAAGCTAAGTGAATCCCCCAAGGCCATACAGGTGTCAGAGGTTAAGAGTTGGAATTAATTTTCTTTCTATTTCCAAATCCATTACTCTTTGCATAACACTACACCTTGGCTACCAGATAATCTTTAGCTCATAATTGTATCCCATTTATTGATCTCATTTTCTTAAATTCCAAAACAAAGAAGGCAAACTATGAATAAAAGCTCCAAAGTTTAGCAAAACCATTGGAGAACAACTCGCCTTTCTTTATTTTTCTTAACTGGACCCTGAAGACCTTTTAGTGATTTTGCAACTATGTATTCTGAAGTTTTGGAGAGGCTTCTACCAACGCAACATTTACAACCTGGGTTTAATTTTACTTGTTTCTTCTGGAAGATCCAGTATGCCATGAAGGTCAATGGGGAATCAGTTAGCATAGAAACAGATTGTTCACAACTTAAGGTGTAAAAATATATAAAAAGTGCCATAAACCTTAAATTGATCTTGCTAGTTATTACCTTATGTATGTCATTTACCTCCTATTTTTACCTTTCCAATTTTTGTCTCCTTAGATGCGGTTTCACTTACAAACTTCATCTTTCATCCTCTCTCCTTGGAAGATACAATGAATTTAATAAGCATTTATTAAGGTCCTAACATGTTCTAGCACCAAGCAAAGTACTGTCTCATCCGAATGAAATTGATGTAACGTCAGCTAAAACTGTACCTTGGTGTGGTGGATTCTGCCCTGTTACATGCTAGTATGATCCTAGAAAGCCTGGTTATGTGGCGCCTTAGTTCCAGATGAAATTCTGTAAGATTGTACATTACAGAAAAGCTCGTGGTTTGTACCACAGCAGAAAATCTCCTAAAATATTCACTATTCTAACAAAATTCCAGCACCAGCCCACCAGTGCTTTCAAAAAGAAAAAAATAAAGCTTAAACAATAGTGACCATTTTTTAAAGAAATTAGAAATGTATGACATTCCTTGGACTACCATCGCATTACATCTCTTTCCTGAAGACCCAGAAGCGATACTAGATGAGGTACCTACCTTTGACAGAGTAAATGAGATGTTGTTAAAATTTCATAAAGAATATTTTTCCCTTTTCTGTTACAATAAAGGTCAGAGATCTACTATCTCTGACCTATACTCTAATTCACAGTGAACACGTAAAGGATAGAGTCTTTCTTAGTCACACAGATACTTATAGATATTGCATTAAAGTTCAGAAACTTAGAGAACTGATTCTGTCCCCAGGGCAATAAGAGGTCACCCTCTGTGGGATAGTGGGTGCCTTTAGCTCAATTGACTTTGGTCAGTGAAGGAGCAAACTTCCCTAGACAATTGGTGCCAGGTTGCCTGAATGTCAGGCTTTGGCTTAATTACCAGCTAAGTGAATTATATAGGCAATGAACTTTTTTTCTACTATGTACGAAAGTTAAAAATAATTTCATTTATCACATTGTTTCTGAGAAAAATTTCTCATCACAAATGACCTGGAAGGTGTCTTTTGATTAACGCAAAGATGTTCAGAGGTAAGTTTCACAGAATTTTATGTAATTAAAAGTTTGAAAACATTTATTAAAAACATAGAATGCCAGGCAATATAGTATACCATAATAAAGGAGAAAAGAATCTTTTCCTTTTTACCTGAGGTATAAAGCATATATAGAGATAAGTAAATTGTGCATTTACACATATATACATATATATGTATATACACACAAATATATACACATGCATGCATACACACATACACATACATATGTGTATACATACAAATATATACAAACATGCATATACAAACAAATATATACACATACATGAGTGTATATATGTGTATGAGTATTATACGTGTGTGTGTGTATATATATGTGTGTGTATATATATGTGTGTGTATATATATATATATATATATATATATATATATATATATATATATATATATATATATATATATATATGCATATACACCCATGGAAAGATAGATAGATAGTTATTTAGATAGACAGACAGAAAGACAGACAGACAGACAGACATGAAGAAGATAAATGTTAGAAAAATGATAACTGTATACAGACAGACATATATGTTTGATAGGTGAAGATACAAGATGGTAGGAAGAGAATGTTCAGAAATACCTGTTTTCCCTGGCAATACAAAATAGGCCCACAGCCAGTCTCATAAAAGGTCTATGTGGGGGCTTGCTTTGTTACAAAGTTTGACATTACCTCCCTTGACCACATTTGGAAATGGATTGCAGAGACTGGGCTGACTTCCATTTTGGATAGGTTCATGGATGCTGGGTTTCCTGGTGTCTTAACAATTAATTGTGAGTCCTACCTAGAATGATCTTCCTCTAATACTCAGAATTTTTCCCAGCCTTCAAGGCTTAGCTCAAGTCGCATTGACTCCAAGCAAGATGCTTTCACACTGATCTGCCTCATTTCTGGGTGATGTATTCAGTACAGGATGACCAGAGTGGAGACTGGGAACTTCCAAGATCCTATGGGAGGGAAGACATAGTCAGGGTAGTCATCTGTGGTATCATAGGATTTACAGCTGGAAGAAACCTCCATCACAGCATCATAAATTTAGTGCTAGAAGAGGTCTTGGAGGATGTCTACCTGTCTCACCACCCACCGCCCCTTCCATTTTGTAGACAACTGAAACACAGGTTAATTGGCTTGTTCAAGGTCATGCAGGTACCAAAGTGAGTATTTGAATCTTGGTCCTTTCACTCCAAAAGTGTCACTTTGCCCCAGTCAATCAACAAGAATGTATTAAATGCTTCTTGTATGCCAGCCATTGTCCCAGGTACTGGGGATATAGAGAAAAAAGCAAATAGCTCTGCTCTTGAGGACCTTTCAGTCAAGCTAGGGAGACCAAACCTACATACATTGCTATATACAAAATAAATTTCAGAGGAAGACACTAGCACCTGGAGAGATAGAGGACGGAAAATCTTCATACAGAAAATAACACCTGATCTAGAGTGTAAGAGGCAGTGGTGAAGAGGGAGGGCATTCCAGGTACATAGAGCAATATGGAGACAAGAGATAGAGTGCTGATACATGAAGAACAGATAAAAGGCAAGTCTGGCAACAAGGATAGAGTGACTGTGCCATAGTGTGTGTGAAACAGAGGAATATATAGGAGGACTGGAAAGGAAGATGGGAATCAGCTTGTGAAAGACTATAAATGCCAAACAGAGGAGTTGTGTTTTATCCTAGGGACCATAGGAAGCCATCAGAATCTACTTCCAACTTCTCTACTCTGCCATCTTGGTTCCTCTCTTCAGTTCACTTTTTCTTCACCTGCTTCATCTGTCCAATTATTACTTTTAAGGAGTTATTTTCTCCATTTTTTTAAATTCCTTTTTTATTTATCCAATTTTCCCAGTTTCGTTTTCTGCTTCCTTTTCCATTTGTTCCATTTTCCTTTTTCAAGAGCTGTTCTCTTCAGTGAATTCTTTTTCCATGCTTTTAAAATCATTGGCCAGTTTTTCTTCTATTTGCTTCTTCAGCTCTTCGAAGAGTGCTTTTTGTGCATGGGAGCAGTTCATAGTTCCTTCTGAAGTTTCAGATGGGCATACTGTCTAAATACTGACGTCTACGGTATTCATGTTTTGGTCCTTGTCTTCATAGAAAAATTTTATAGTCTTTTCCTTCTGTGCTTCTTCTTACTCATAATGATTACACTTTGTGTATTGTGGCCTCTAGTTCTTTCAGCTAGAAGCTAAAGAACCTGGTGCTGAGCTGGCTGATGTGAGAAAGTGGAAGCCAGGTGACTTTTTTGTTTTGTTTTGTTTTGTGTTTCCCTGGATTAGCCCTGGAGCTGCCACATTAAGCGTGGGGGAGCAGTGATCTTGTTACAGGAGATATCCTTAGCAGAGCTAAAGCAAAGGTAAGCTCAGGGGTTGGTGATTCTGGCTGCCCTATTGTCTTCCTGTTTCTCCTTGAGCACTGAGGTTGGCCTGGGCTCCTGGTGTTGGTGTTTGCGAGGCTCCACCTTCCTGTAGCTCTGGATCTCCTCCTTGATCACTGAGGTGGGGCTGTCTGGGACAGCTCAGGTCCTCCACCATAGTAAGAGGAATACTCCTTAGTGTTTTTCCTAATTTCGTGTGCTATAGGACTGTTTTCCCATTCTGTTGATCCCATTGGTCTAGGATTTTTCTGGGGAAATATTTTATGGTTCTTTCAAGGTAAACAAGGGGAGGAGGAGAGAGCATTTTCCAATCACTCCTCCATTTTGGCTCCTGGAAATTCAATAGTTGACTTACAGGCATTTGATCTGTGGGCTGATTGTCTCAGGAAAAGCTGCTGCGGGTACCTGGGGCTCGGGGACTCTCCCTTGCTCAGCTTTGCTGGACTCCCACCCTGGGCTGCTATTTCACTGCTGTGCTGCAGCTGCTGCAGACCACCCTAGGATTTTCCTGCTCAGCTCTGCCATGGCCAGGCCATGTTGCACTTTGTGCTGTGTGCTCCTCAATGCTCTGTCCTGGTCTGTGACTCTTCCACAGTGTGTCTCCTCTTGAATTATGCACCTCCAAAATTTGGTCATATTCTCTTTTTAGAGGTGTCTGAAGGGGTTTGTCTGAAGGGAGCTTTAGTGAATAGTTTCTTTCATTCCACAATCTATGCTCATTTATAAAATGAGAGAAAATATCTTTTAATGGATGGATGGTCTGTAAGCTCCCTCATAGAGCTAAACCCTATGAAATTCCTACACTTTTATCTGAATAAGGAATTAGAATTTTAAATTACAAGAAAATTAGTTTTTTTTTTCAATTCACCCAGTCTTATATGAAGGCTGAGTAGATTTGTTGACTAATTTCAAAGGAGTAAAAAGATCTTGTAATCTCTATATACCTTCTTCAAACATATTTCAATAGGACTATAATTCCTCCAATTATATATATATATGTACATATATAATATATGTTATTCTTGTAAATAATTATAGCAATAACTGATAATGATATTATAAAAGCATGAAAAATATTTAGAATCATCTCTTTGGACCACAGTACTTTTGGTTGCTTGGTGTCAAATAGAGTTGCTATGGAGGATCAGATTCCAATGGGGCAGCAAGGATCTCCTCACCCCAACATAACGTTATTCACAACCAGTAGGAACTTCTAATTCCACTAAAATATTTGGTATTCTATCATCATCATTGATATTTACAATAACAATAAAATAACCCATTCCATGCACTGTACAAAGTGTTTTACAAGTGCCCTCTAAATTGGTTATCACAACTGTCAGGGAAGAAGGGGACCAGTTATAATTCTCATTTTACTATGTCTGTCTGTGTTCATCCTTCAAAACAAAGAGTAGACCACGACCACAATATCAGAGAAATGATGACATAATTTGCACTTTACTTTGTTCTGAGTGAGGGAGAGCTATGCAAGGTCACCAGCTTCACTTCCCCTCCTGGGTCATTGGTATTCAGTGATGAGATATTCATCAGGATGCCTGGAGAAGATGCAGGATGCACTGGAAGAGCTTGATCCATTCAAATACACCCTTACACTGAGGTAATGCCCATTCAGTTAATAACCCTCTTTAAGGAGTAACCAGAGAATGACCCCTTTAATGAGCAAAAGGAAAAAAGTAAATCAAGCTGGGAGAGAAAGAAAGTAGGAGGATTCTACAAGGTCATACAGCTAGTAAGTATCTGAGGACCTGTTTGAAATCAGGTCATTTAGTCTCCAGGCTTGGTGCTCTATCAACATCTTTAACTCCTCCGACTAAAGCTTAATATATAGAATTAATTAAAAAATAAATATTAATACCTGAGTAGGTTGGATCCCTGCAATCCGTGTGACTCTTGCCAAATCAAGTCCGTTATTTGAATCTCCAGGGCATCTGGTATAAAATTTGGGCAAAATGCTTCCAGAAATTGAATAAATATTTTTTAAGGAAATCACTTTGACTTAATTGAAAAGTCATAGGATGAATTATCTATTAGATATGGAATAAGAAGAGCACAGAGATTTTAGCTGAGTTTCTATGTAAACTTTGCTTAAGTTGCAGATTCAGTTTTCTTCACTATGGACATCTTGGAGTGCTAACATTTACCAAATGATGTAATTAGAATTTAACATCATGTAGAAACTTCATTGATTTTAAATTCTTCTGTTGGGCCACAGTCCAACTTATAAATGTGAAATTGTTCCTGGTGATGATAGTCAACTAAAAGTGATAAATCTTTATCATTGTAAAAGATTTAAAATTGTGTGTGACTCGAAGGAAATTGAAAAGATGTATTACACAAAATGTGAGTGACTGGTAGCCAATTAACAAAAAAAAACATTAGGCCAAAATTAGCCTAACAAAATCATATAATCCAAGAAATGTTTGACTATAAAAAGAAGAGGTGAGCCACTAAAGTGTATGTGTTCATCCTTCATTGCCAAAGAAGACCATGTCATCAAAGAAATAATGATATGACTTGTACCTGACTTTGCTTTGAATGAGGGAGGTCTGTGCAGGTCACCAGCCTCACTTCTCCTCCAGAGCCATCTGAATCCAGTGACCAAGTATTCATCAGGATGACTGGAGATGACCCAGGATGAGGCAGTTGGGATTAAGTGACTTGCCCAAGGTCACACAGCTAGTGAGTGCCAAGTGTCTGAGGTGAGATCTGAACTCAGGTCCTCCTGACTCCTGCACTGGTGCTCTATCCACTGCACCACCCAACTGCCTCACCACTAAAGTATCAAGAGTTCTAAAACTGACCTACTCACTTTCCTCTGATTATTGCAACATGTTGAGGAAACCTGTTACCAAGTTGGGGACAGCCTTTGGGGAATGATTCTGATGGGACATGGGCAAAAATCTCACCCATAATTATTTGATTTTGACATGACCCAAAATAAGATGGGACAGCATGTTTACTTAATGACATTTGGACTTAAAAATGAATTCATTGATACAGCTTTGCTTGATTTCACTAGATAAATTTAGTATGGATAATGCAGCAATAAGAAATATAAGCCAGTACTACTCACCAGGTACTGGTATGTGGCAGAGACAGTTTTGCCCTCCATAAGCTTATAGTATAACTGGTTCAACTGCCCTCCATAAGCTTATATGCTAGCTGGTGCAACTGACACACTCACAGATAAATAACTGTTCTCATTCATACAATTCGACAACATATATCAAATATCTTCTGTGTGGAAGGGACCAGGATTAACATGTTGTACATAAAGACAAAAATGAGAAATCATTCCTATTTTCAAGGAGCTTACCTTCTACTCAAGGATAGTATTCCTGAAAAGATAGCTAACAAATAGAGATAGGAAAAGGGATACGTGTAACTGTAAACACAGATGAAGACAGAGAAGTAGATTTAGATAAATGACTATGTAATTAAATGAATGAAGTGATTATTAATTTACACCAGGCCTAGCTAGAGGAGGAGCATGGGAAAAATATGTAGAATGAGTTATGAGAGTTAAATAAATTTAGGTAGTAAATAGAGAAAAGAGGCAAATACAGATTCTCTGAATAAAAATGGAGACTTCTTTCATCTCTACTCTGTTATCTTCTCTGGAAAGGGCAAGATTTATATTTCTTGTGGAGCAAGAATTTGAGGTCTTGGTTTTTAAAACATAGTTTATTCAATTGGAATTTGTCTTTAATGAATACATTTCTTATAATAGTAATACTATATATGATTATAAAAATGACATTTTTTTTTCTAAGCTTCGGATTTGTGTGAGTCCTAACAGAGTGAATTCAGTTACACTCTTTTTATTCTCCCCTTTTACTGGATATATTTATTTCTCAAAGACCAAGCCTTAGATCCATTTCACCCTGGAGTCCATAGATTGGACAAGAATGAGTCTCTGCCCAACCCGCACTTAATGGCTATTTTGGGCCCTCTTGCTTCAGAAGGAATGTGAATAGTAAATGTTTTGCTCTTGCACAGACATCTTGCATGTCTTTCCCTCCCAGTTTGATTTTTTTTAATTAAAGGGGACATCCCTTCACTCACTTCCTAAAGAGACCTCTTCCCTGAATGGGCATTACTTCTTTCAAAGTCAGAATCCGACAAGGCCTTAGCCTGTAAGGACCAGGGTCTCACACTACATCCTTGGCTATCTCCAGTATTCCTGATGAATACCTGGCCACGGGAACCAGATTGCTCTGGAGGAGAAAGTGAAACTGATCACCTTCCACAGTCCACCCTCTTTCAAATCAAAGTCAGCTGCAAGTCATGCCATCGTCTTCCTGATGTCATGGTCCTCTTCAAGAACCAAGGGCAAACATAATACACAAGACTCACCAATCTTTATTTCTCCTTCCTTTAATTAGCCAACCTCTTATGCCAATTATGTTAATTAATTAATTGATTTCTCATTTTTTATCTTCTTACTTCACAACTCAATGTAATCTGGGTGCTGACTAGATCAGTCATCTAAATTCAGTGTCTTTGAGTGACACATAGCCCTTGATAAGTGATTTTTATTTTGTGTTTTCATAATATTTAGCTTACCTCTTATGTGACTCTAAATATATACCTCATAACTTAACATGTGTCATACATAACTCTCTGACATTTACCATTGATGATTCTCCAACTTCCTGGATGCCCTGTGCCTCTTGGGTCTTTGGTAACATTATTCTCTTGATTCTACTTCCAGTTGTTTTGCAATGCCTTAGGTACCTTTGTTGGAACATAATTAATGTCCTACCCCCTTTATTGATATCACTTAAGGGTCTTTTGTTTACACAATTTTCTTTTTATTTATACTTATTCTCAGTAATAATATCACATTACACACGTTAAAGTATCATCTCAGTGCAGATTATTCCTGAAAAATACACATACAATGTATTTAAATATATACATATATGTATATATAGATACATATGTGTGTATGTACACACATATAATGCATATATACCTGCAGGTGTGTGTGTCTTTTTGTGAGTGTGTATAAATGTGTATCTATATATCTCTCTATAAATCTAACTATCAAGAGAGATTGATAGATAGGCGGATGTAAACATATATGCAGAAGATTTGTCTGTTTCAGCCTTGGTCTAACTCTTAAATTTGAATTTCACAACTTGATATTTAGAGGTAGATATCACATAAGCATCTCAGAACCAATTCATATAAAAACAACTCATCTGTCCTTCCTCATTAATTCTTGGTAGCATCTTCTTCCCTCTAATAGTTCAGGTTCAAGGTATCGTTCAGTCAATACTCCATAACTCAACAACTGTTAAATCTTACCTTTTCCAACCCTCCATGTGATCTGCGGCATGTCACTCCATGCCGTTTGCCTCAGTTTTCTTATCTGTAAAGTGAGTTGGAGAAGGAAATGTTAAATCACTCCATTATCTTTGCCAAGAAAACCACAAAATGTGTTACAAACAGTTGGACGCTATTGGAATGACTGAACAATAACAACTACTTAATTGATCTACCTCCAATTTCTCCCCTCTATAATTCATTCATAATCACTTAGCTGGAAAACTGATATTGCTGTACTACACATGACAGTGACAATCCGTGCAATGCCCTTACTACAGAACGCTGAGTGAACTCTAGAATCACAAATACCTCTTGACATTAAAATAAAATGCAAAAGTTCTTTTTTAAGCATTGAAAACACACTTGAAAATCTCTCTCTAATTTGCCTTTCGGGATCATTACAAATTATTTCCAATTACTTGCTCTATAATCCAGCCACACTGCCCCTCTAACAAGCCACGTTCAGCTGAAGAAATGAGTAGCCAGGATATCATATCTCTAACTTTTATGCTTTGCACACGCTTATCCTCATGCCTGAATTGCATTCCATATCCAACTTGTTTTATTATCTTCAATCCACTTCAAAGTTGTGCTTGGCTTATTTTGTCCAAGAAGTATTTTCTATAGCTCCTACTTGCTCATGTCTCAACTTCTTCAAGATTATCTACAACTTATATTTATGGAAGTTTCTCTGTACACTTAGTTTTCTCGCTTATTCTGTGAATCATAGGGTGATAAATATGGCAAGAAGAGACTTATGACCCATTTTGTTTGCTCGATTCATTCCAAAGTCCAGCTTTCATTCCTGCAGTGAGGGAAGTTTTCTTTATGGGAAAAACTAATTCACATGTACCTTTATATACTCAATGTCTATCAAAGTGGCTTATACTGAAGTTCTGAATAAATATTTCATGGACGAATGATAAAATATTTCAGAGACAATGTACTAAAACTGATCTTTAAGTTAAAAAGACTAAAGTTTTTATCCTAGTTCTAATGCTTAGTAGTTATGAGATATCAGATAAGTCATTTAATTTCTTTATCTCAAGCAATGCTCTAGGATTTATTCAAGTTTAGAAAACTTGTGTTATATGGCTGTTGGAGAAATTTAAAACAACAGAATAATGATTCTAATGAAATTGTTCAAAATTAATATGTATTATGCTCAATTTTCATGTAATATGCTGACATTTTTAATGTAACTCCAAATATCAACATAAAGTTAGGCAAATCACTTGATATTTCTTTACAAAATGTATATAAGTGAACAAATACAAGAAATACACAGTCATCGAAAGTAATTTTTAAAATATGCAATCACTGACGCTGAGGTGAATCAGGATAAGCAACAACTGGGAAAATATACATTATTGCATATTGAAGAAAACTAGGAAATCCCAAAAACAGAGGTGATGGAGGGGGAGCACCAGCAGACCCACAGAATCTCAGAATTTGAGAGAAAGAAGGACCTCAACATCCCCAAAACCTACATCCATACAGAATGCTCACTATTGCATACCTGGCAAAGGAATGTCTACCATCTGGATTTACAACTGTAGGAACTACTTTTCTTCCTCCTCTTCATCTTCTTCTCTCTTCTCCTCTACCACCATCTCCACCACCACCACCATTGCTATGACTATGATGATGTCAGTGACTGCAATGAATGCAATAAGTATTGTTACCATACCATTACCACTACCTACAAAACTACCCATCCAACAGTATTCTAGTTCTCCTTCTATGATTATGTTACAATTTATGAAAGTCCTCTTTAAATCATAGTGACTAGATCCAACACAACAGTACAGACGAGTTCTGAGAAGGTATGAATACACTATAAGTATCACGCCCCTGTTCTTAGAAGGCACATATATATTGAGGCATCTCTCCAAAATTTCATTAGCTTTTTCATACTTATGACTATGGCATATGGTTGCCCTATATAACTTTCAGTTTATTAAAATGCTTATTTTTAAAAGAAATCTACATATCTAACTATGCCTCTTGATACATGTTTAAAGCTTATTCTAGTTTAATATTCCTCTGAGACAACTTTACATTTAGTCCTATTACATTTGATCTATTGAAATTCAGTCAGATTCTCCAGGCTGTCTAGATAATTTTGAATTCTGACTGTAATTTTCTCACTGTCCTTACGCTTTTTTTCAAAATTTCGTTTAATCTGAAAATTTGATAAGCTTACCATGTATATTTTATCTGAATCATGATAATAGTACTAAATAGCACAGGTGCAAAAAAAGATCCCTGGAGAACTCAACTGATTTTCTTCTCCCCTGCTTACATTGAACAATTTACAATGTATTTAGATTACCATCTCTGCCAAATCACTCATGGATCCATCTGATTCTATTATAATATACCTTCTTTACAAGACTAAAAAGAGATAATTTGTCATTGCTAAAATCTTGATGAACTAGATAAACTATATCTTTAAACTTTCCCTCATTTCCAGATTCAGTATTCCTTCAAAAAACAGAAAAACAAAATTTTCCCATGAGTTTCATGAAGTTGAACTACAGAATATCTGACTTGCCTTTCAACCAGAAAGTTTCTGAACAAATTGTACAGGCAATGTGTTAGTTTGATATTCGTGCTGGATTTGGAATCAAATGTCTTCCTTCACATTTACAAGCTTACAAATTGTAAATTTGTGGTTATGAGGAAAACTGCTTAGCAACTTTAGTATGTAGTACACTCATCTATAATATATGGGGATATGGAAGATATCTATGAACATTACTTTCACAAAACTGATGATTCTTTGAAATATCATTTGAAAAGAAATGGCATTTTCAATTAGATGTTTTTTTTTTTAATTCAACCCTTTAGCAATTTTTTTTATTGGGTGGTTTGTTAGACATTATTTTATTTTATATTGGGGAGAAATCTCTTATAAGTAACAAAGAAAAAAATCATAGAAGATTGTGTCACTGCAGTTAGGGAACCAGTCAATTGCATGATGATATGGAGCCTTGGTAATCAAACTCTCTGTACCCGAGAGGTCAGCATTGTGTTCTCCTGAGTTGTATGCTCATGGAGAAACTGGTCTCCATCCACATGTACAAGTGTTTCTTTTCCTACCTCTGTGATTATTACTTGCCAGCAAGCATGCAATAGTTACTTTGAAGTATTGGGAATTTCTCTTTCTGCATAAGATCAGCCATTATGTCTTACACTGGATTAGGCGTCAGATTCACACTTCTTTTACTTTCTGTTATTTCCACTTTGGACAAAACACTTGATTTCTCAGAAGTACAGATCCTTACCTATAAGGAGATTCAATGAGAAGATGTCTTTCCCTTCTTGATTTACTGCTAAACTTATCGTTTTCAGGACTGCATAAAACTGGCACTGCTTCAGATGAAGAGTGAGAATTGAAATGGTTGCAATAGAAACTGAAATACGAGATGTAAAACCACACCCACTTCGCACTGAAAATAAGGATTTGAATTATCATAATCCAGTTGAAAAGAGAGAAAAAATAAAACAAAACAACCTCAAGAGTGGGAGAAATATTTTAGACACTATTCAATGGAGTCTGTAATAAATCATAAGTTAACTTCATAAGGACCTCTTTCCAGAAAGACGAGTAGTTAAAACAGTGTTCATCTTGTGATGGAGATAGAATATCAGGGATATCCAATAATTACCTTCTGGACACACACACACATTACAGCAAATGTCCCATTGAGAATGTGTCTTCAGTGATTGGTGAGTTAATCCATGTGTGTAAGGTGAAGGAAGGACATCAACTGAGTCAGGTAAAGTTGTAAGTGGTAAGAGAAAAATCAGCTCATAATTTCCACTACTATTTGGTGGTCATATCACTAATTCAGAAAGTTGAACAAAATATTGTGGCACCCATGAAATAATAGTGAAATCAATCCATCCCTGCCTGGTTTGTAGAATACAATGCTAAAGATGTCACTGTGGGAGAAGAGACCCTTGCTGCCCCAGCAGAATCTGATCCCCACTGACCAGTCTATTTGCCACCAAGGAACCACAAATACTCACGTCCATAGGGATGATTCTAAACTTTCTTTTTTTTGATGTGTTCCAAACATCCAGAAAACAATCCCCAAAGATTTATCACCTTCGCAGTAATATACCAAAAATACCTCTGGATTTGGAGTCAGAGAGCATAGGAACAAAACTAAATTCTGTTCTTTATGCCCTGTGTAACTTCTTTGGTTAAGGCCAAATTATTATATTGGGTCCAATTATTCTCATTTTCAAAACAAGAGAAAATGGTTAAAATGGAGGGATGATCTCTAAGGCCCTTAGAGTAAAAAATTCTATGAAATTCAATTACTTTTATCTGAACAAGTTAGAATGCTAGGTTACAAGAAACCTAACGCTATCTCTTTCTATTCAACCAGTCTTATACGGAGGAAGAGTAGATTTGTTGACTAATTTGAAAAGTATAAAAATATCATATAATCCCTAAACAACTGCTATACCACACACATCAAAATGACTGTATCTCCTCCAAGTGAATGACATTTTTATTGTAAATAATAATAAAAATAATTGATGCTAATATTATTGACACATTAACCAAAGTAAACTTTAGTATCGTTTCTATGGACTTCAGCATTTGTGGTTCTTTGGTTTCAAATAAACTTGCTATGCCGAGCCAGATTCTGCTAGGGCAGCAAAGATCTCCATAGCCAGTGGAGCACCTCCAACATGGCATTATCTGAAACCAGTGGGGAGTGGATGATCTCACTATACTAGCTGGTGCTGTGTCATCATCATCGTTAATGTTTATGATAACAATATTAAAATAACACTTCCAGGCACTGTGCAAAGTGGGTTACTAATATCACCTAATCTGATTTTCACAACTGGTGGGGGGTGGGGGGGCAGGTAGGACCACTTATTATCCTAATTTTACTCATTAAGAAATCAATGCAAATAGAGATTAAGTGAATTCCCCAGATCATACAGAAGGGAAGTGTCTGAGAACCTATTTAAACTCCAGTCTTCTGGACTCTAGTCTTGGAGATATATCAACATTTTTAATTCCTCCAATTAAATCTTCATACATTGATTTAATTATAAATGTCTGAATATGTTGAGTCCCTAGAATTTGTATGACTTCTGGCAAATCAAATGAAATTTCCCAGAATCCAGGACATATCCTTTATGTCAAGGTCATTTTCCCATTTTTACTTTATTTTAGTATTTGATGTGAGATGTTAGGCTATACCTTCTTTCTGTCAAACTCATTCCAAGTTTCCCTAACAATTTGTCGTCAAATGGTGAGTTCTTGCCCCAAAAGCTTGGATCATTAGATTTATCAAAGAATAGATTAATATGGTCATTCACTACTCTCTATTGTGGACTTTCCAATAATCCACCACTCTATTTCTTAGACATTACCACATTGTTTCAATGATTACCACTTTATAATGTAGTTGAAAATTTGGTTTTACTGGGCTGCGTTTCCTCACATTCCCCCCCCCCCCCCCGCATATAACTCCGTGTGTCTCTACTGTTGCATATGTTCTTTGTAAACAACATATTATTGAGTTCTGCTTTTTGTCAGCCATTCTTCTATCTACTTCTATATTTATAAATCAAAGTAATCCATGATATATCTATTTTATTTTTCCCATATTACTAGTTCTTAGTCATATTTATTAATTCACTGTTTTTTTCCCTTTCAAATGTGTTGTTCTCACCTTCGTATTTCAGGATTTCTATTTGAGTACTTAATTTAGATATTAACATGTTATCTTTTTTTATTTTTTAAGTTGCATACCCAATTCATTCAATAGTTCTTTTTGTCTTTTATTGATATGCACATTTAGATATGTAAATTTTCTCTTATGTTTTGGCTGCATCTTATAAATTTTTTATATAACCTGGTTTGAAAAACCAGGCTTTTAGTCATGTAAAATGTCTAAACCTTGTATGCATGCTTAACAAGATGTTTAATATTATTCAACACACCCCCAGTGTGGAGCTAGCTAACTGCAATGCACATGTAATGCATGCAAAGGAGGAGTAACATATCTAGTGAAGAGAACATGAAATAGGTGGTTCAGGAAGCTGCATCTAGCCAATGGAGAGCAAGGGGGAAATTTAAATTGAGAACAGGAAATAAATAACGTTGTATTAACCTTAGCTATTGTGCTCCTTTAGAGAGTTACCCATTCAAAACGAATGTAAAATAAAATAAGAGTTTCCTGCCTTCAATAGTCACTATTATTCTTTTTAGGGCAAACAGTCTTCTCACATCGCTAACTTTTCATACATTCTATTTATCTCCTTAACTTCTTTCACATTTATTTCATGGTTAGATTTATCTAGTTTTGAGAAAGAAAAGTTGAAGTCTTCCACTACTGTCATTTTACTTTCTATTTTCTACTATGACTCATATAGGTTTTCCTTTAAGAATCTGGATATTAGGCTATTTGGTACATATGTTTAGCATTGATAATTATTTCTTTTTCTCTGATAGTTTTTATCAAGATATAGTTTCCCTGCTCGTCTGTTTTCATTTATTTTTGTTTTTTTTTCTTTCTCTGACATCATGAATGCCACTACTTTGTATTTTCCTTTCAAATGAAGCATACTAGATTATGCTCCAGACCTTTATTTTAACTCCATATGTATCTACTGCTCGCATATGTTCCTTGTAAGCTGTTGGGGTGTAAGCTCAGTTCTCACGTGAACAGTCTTGAGCAGGTAAAGGTGAGGGCTTCTTGATTGCAAGCTATCATGAGGCCCCCCAGGGAACAGTTGGGAATTGAGGAGTGAGACGCGAGCTTTCTTGTTTTTCCACCTCTTCTCAATGGAAACTTGCTGGGGAGAGCATCCCACCCTTGAGTCTGGTCAGTGGTCTGAGCACACCTGTTGTTAATTGGCTAAGGGGCTGAGAGCATGCATGGTGTCTTCGAGCTAACTAGCAGGGGGGAGAGCTTAAATGGGGACAGGAAAGCCTGAAGGTCCCTCTCTTCCTCTCTCTTTTCCTTGCTCCTCGGGAGGAGAAGGGGGCTCCCGTGGGGAGCACTAGCTGTGCATACTGGGGGGTGTGGTTCCTTTCTCCTTGGGAAGAACTCGCCCTGCATGCTGACATTATGTAGCTAAGATCCGGAATAAAGCTTACAACCTCTGTTTGACTCTGGAAGTCTCTTCTTTTGATAAGTTTATCTGGCTGGCCACCAAAGACCTGGAGATAGGTAAGATGACCCGGACAGCCCACGGCAATTAGGCCAGGACAGTAAGCAATATATTATTGGATTCTGTTTTCTCATTCATTTTGTTATCTAATTCTATATTACGGATGAATTCATCCTATTAACATTTTCCACGATCATTTCTCTGCAATTCTCTCTCTCTCTCTCTCTCTCTCTCTCTCTCTCTCTCTCTCTCTCTCTCTCTCTCTCTCTCTCTCTTTCTTTCTCTCTCTCTCTCCTCTCTCTGTCTCTCCCTCCCTTTCACTCTCTCCCTCTCTTTTAATGTCTCTCTTCTGTCACTCCTCAAAAGTCTTCTTTGTTTTGACCACTGTCTCCCTTTTATTGGCCTCCCTCTTTCTCTTATGCCTTTCCTCTCCTAAATCCCTATTGGGCAAGATAGATTTCTACACCCACTTGAACGTGTGTATATATCCTGTGTGTATATCAATTCATATGAAAGAGATCTTCAAGCATTGCCTGCTCCACCCCACCATCCCTCCTTCCATTCTAAAAGTTCTCCCTTGCACACATTTTTTTTTAAATAATCTTCCCCATTTTTCTTCTGCCTTTTCCCTTTTTCCAGTATATCTCTCTTACTCATCATTTTTTTGAAGAACATCCCAATATGAATGATATACTATTGCGTCCTCTGTCTACATAGAGTCCTTCTAACTGCCCAAATAATAATAAAGATTTTAGGAATGAGCATGTGTCATCCTCTCATTTAGATATGTCATGTCAACAGGCAACTACAACTTTCCAAAATGAACATGAAAATCTAGATTTGTTACAAAAGAAATGAACATTCATGTGGAACTCTAACCTTGTCAAATAGTTCACAAGCCAAACAGAAGGTTGCATAATTATGAAATTGATAAAATTAGGTTGAGAAACCTAAATGCGAGTGGCAGGGGAGGAGAAATCAAGAATAATTTATATGGCAAAAGCAGCATTCTTTTCCCTTGTTAGACAATGATGATATGATGGCCTACTTATCTATTGATGAACAAGCAGTTTCCCAGTCTAGTGCAAATGGACTGAAGCCTGTCTTGACTACCAAGAATACACAAGGTGTCCATCCTGGAGTGCACAAAAGGGTCTCTTGTATAGACTGGACCCAACGTCTGGAAAATAAGGCAACTGAAAATGACAAGTACAGGGGACCCATTAATAGTAAAAAGTTAAATCTTATTGAATACCTTATGATTTCTCCTTCAAGTTTACCTTTTCTTTAAACTTCGGTTGAATCTTTTTATTTAAAAGTGAAACTTTTTAATCATCTCTGGCCTTTTTATTCATTTCTTCAATTCTGATTTTTAAAAAAGTCTTTTCATCAATTAAATTTTGTGCCTGTTTTATCATTTGTTCAATTCTACTGTTTCTTTAGGGGTATATGTGTGAGTGTGTGTGTGTGTGTGTGTGTGTGTGTGTGTGTCTACCATATTGGTTCCCTGTAATTTCTTTATGATTAGTTCTCTGATCCCCTAATCATCTCTGAACTGAAAGTCCCCAGGGTCAAAAATCAGTGTTTCTGCTGTAGTGATGCTTGCCTAATACCTAGCCCAAAGTCACTGACCTCTCCTTTTGACTTCCTAAATTATTCTGGACCCCTTGTTGATTCTATCTCTCCATTATTTGAGTTTATTTGTTGTTTTAAAGTTTTTTGAGGAGAATGTTGGGACTGCTCAGCTGCAGTGCTTCCTCTACTCTGTCATTTTGGCTCTGCCTTGTTTATGGATATATTCATAACTTGCATAATTCAAAAATACTTGCATTAATTCCTAGTTCCACCCATAATATTTCAGTGTGTAAATCATCTCAAAATCCAATTTGCATTGATTATTTCTATTTGTGATCATATTTGTCAGTTGGTTGGGAGTGAATTAACATAACAAATTTGTTTTTATTGCAACTTTTCTTCTTCTGAGTGGAAATGTTTCCAGGTGTTAATACTTTAGAATTCTTCTTTGAAAAACATTTTTATATGTTCTGAATACATTTATTGGATAAGGACAATTTTTTTTTTATTTATACACAAAGACACACACATATATAGTTATATAACTATTTATATATATTTATATTTCTGTATATATGTGTACACATGTATGTGTATAAGGATATGCATGTGTACATATGAACTGTCTCAGTATATATGTGTATGTTTATATACAACTAATTGCCATATATGTGTTCATATATTCCCATTCAACTCTTCCCTTCTTATTCAAAGTGAATTAATTTTATCAGTGCAGAAGCTTTTCATTTTCATTTCCTTAAACTTGCACGATTTATATTTTGTATTTCCCTCTATGCCTTGTTTAGTTAAAAATATATCTGTTACCCATAACTTTGTGAGGTACACGTCCTTTTTCTTTTTTATTTTTTGGTAGCATGTTCCTTAATATTAGGATCTAGTACTCATTTAGAATATATTGTGGAATATGGTGTGTGATGTTAGACTAAGCTCAGTTTATGAAAGACTTTTTTTTTCCAGTTTCTCTATAAGTCTTAATTAACTAGGAAGTTCTTAATTTTTTCTTTATCTAGCAAGGAGTGATTAATTTCTATTTTTCCTAATTCTGTATTTTCTATTCCTCTTAAAGTTTTTTTCAATCATATAATACAATTTTGATGACTGATGGTTTAAAATACAATTTGTGTTCTGGAAATGCAGTTTCCACTTCATCCTTACCCTTTGTCTCAACTCCTTTAATAGTCGAGATTGTTCGTTTTTTACAAAATAATTTTGTTATTAAATCAGAAAAACCTATAAAATATACCCTTGGTAATTAAATTGGTATATCATTAAAAGTATATATTAACTTTGGTAGTATTGTCATGTATATTTTATTGGCATGACCTAGCTACAAACTCTAAATATTCTTCCAATTGTGTAAGTTGTTCAGTTTTTGGACAAATAATTTGTAATTGAATCTATATTGTGTATGTGTTTGTATGTATGTATGTGTGATTTAGTAGAATAATATCTAAATGCTTTCTGTATCTCTTACTTTTTTGGAATATATTTTCCTTGTCTCTCATTTGCTTCATGGATTTGGTTACTGTCATGCAGAAATGCACTTGATTTTTGAAGATCGATTTTGTAGCCTGAAATTTTGTTGAAGTGATTGTTTCAAATGGTATCTTTCCTGATTTTTTGGTATTTTTTATGTATGTTATCAGCACATAGGACCAGTTTTATATTTTATTTACCTATCTTTATACTTTAATTGCATTTTCCCATTTCATTGCTGATCCTAGCATTTCCAGAAAAAAATAATTACATAATAAATGCAATATACAATATCCTTGATTTGCTCCAATCATCTTTACTGCAAAAATTCTAGTGTATTCTTATTACATATGACTTTTCGGTTTAAATTGATTAATTGATTTACACACACACACACACATACACATATATACATACAGATACACACACACACACACACTCTGTAGGGATTTTAGCATATATGAATGAACTTTTTCAAAGATATTCTCTTTGTCTACTGAGAAGAATGTGTGATTTAGGATATTTTGTTTTTCAATATCAATTTTATTTATTATTTTCCTGGCATTGAACCATCCTCTTATCCTTGCTATAAATCCAGATTTGATTAATGTTTTCGCGGATAAATACTCGTTATCTGACATGATATTTTTAAAATTTAGTTCATTTAGTAATGCTTAAAATTTAAAGGGTAATGAATTGATATTCGTTTTTGTTACTCATCTAGAGTTGTTTTCTTCTGATTTTTATTCTTCCTTGGCTGAGATATTGGTACATACTTATTTTATCATTTTAGGGTTAGGGTTAGGGTTAGGATAAGTAATTTGGGGAGGACATTTTTTCAGGTGCTGTATATTTCTGTAGCTATATATGTGTATTTATGTAATACAAATTGTCAAATCTTAGATCACTTTGTTTTCCTATTTGAATGTGGGATTATATTTACTCATTCCCTATCCTGGAAAATCTTTGTTATTTATCAGGAATCATCAAAAGTCACTGACAGCAACCAAACAGTCACATATTTAAATCCTTTTAATACATTTGACTTGAATCAATGAGCCTGGAGAAATGAACATATTAAGACACTTAATTACCATGTATTCCAATAAATTATTTTAGAATTAATTTTCCAATTAAGCTTTGTTTGGTGGTTAAAGAAAGGAGGAAATGATTAGTTGTTGAAATGATGAAGGCTTTATTTGTTATTTTTCATGGTTCTCCTTTATATAAACTTTTGCAAAGAATGAAATGGATTCTTAGACTCTGCTATCCACCTCTCTGAAGCTACTAGGAGACAAATCACCCATGCTTACCTTTATTAGAATCAGTCTACACCCATACCCTCCATCTATTCATTATGTCTAAAGACTCCTCAATGACTATGATTTAAATAGCCTTACTTCCAGAATTTTATGTCTAACATATTCTGCTTTTCTGTCCTCCTAACATGTACAGCGGACATAAACAGAGACTTAAGATAGGAATCTTTCTGTGCTACCATCTTGCAGTACTCCCATATTGTCCAATTAGGTTGT
This sequence comes from Notamacropus eugenii, assembly GCF_028372415.1. Taxonomy (NCBI): domain Eukaryota; kingdom Metazoa; phylum Chordata; class Mammalia; order Diprotodontia; family Macropodidae; genus Notamacropus; species Notamacropus eugenii. The sequence continues at coordinate 9,660,375 of NC_092880.1, forward strand.
AAAGATTTAAAAGAGCCATGCACCGAGGGTGAAGTATTAGTTCTAGACTGAGCTCACTTCTAATGTGACCTTTGCAAGTAATGTCAATATTCTGGGACTCAGTTTCCTCTTCTTCAAAATCAATTTGTCTTGGTTATCACAAAATCAGAGAACACCAGAATTAGAAGCAACCTTAGAGTCAATCTCCTCTATCTCTTATTTTTAGATATATCCCTACATTCTCAGCCTCCCCATTCCACTTGGAATAACTCTGTTATGAAATGCTTCCTGATAGCAAATATTATTTGCTTTTCCATTAGTTTTTGGAAATTGCATCCTTGCTTTAGAATATATTGATTGTTGGTAACCATTCTGAAATTCTGTGTTTAGTATTACAAATTTCCTTTCCAGTCCTCACATTGATTATTCTGGGTTCTTAGCTTTTTAAAATAGCTCAAACTTCTGTGTTATATTTTCTTAGATGCTTACACCTAAATCAGGTGGTTAATTAATCCAGCATTAATACATTTTTCATATGAAACATTATTTTTTAGATTATTAGGAAAAATCCTCTCTGATTCTCCAGAAACCAATATTGCTTATTTCAAACACTTTATTTTTCAACAGAAATTATTGGTCCATTCCCAAACCTCCTTATAGCATTCTTCACTTCTATGTTTCTAAAAGTATAGATCAAAGGGTTTAACGTGGGAGTAATTATGGTATAAAATATTGCTACAGTTTTGTCAAAAAAAAAGTAGAAAGAGGCCGTACATATACAAATATGCATGGGACAAAAAACATGACCACACCTGTGATGTGGGAGCCACAAGTAGAGAGGGATTTGTGCTGTGCCTCTGCCCTGTATGTCCTCAGAGAATGCAGGGTGACTCCATAAGAAACAAGCAAATTAAAAAAATTTAGAATACATATGAACCCACTGTTGGCCACAACCATAAGACCATGGGCATGAATGTTAGTACAGGTCAGTTTCAGCAAAGGATACAAGTCACAAAAAAAGTGATCTATCACATTGGGTCCACAGAAGGGTAATGGGATAATGAAGACCATTTGGATAGTGGAATGAAGAAAGCCTCCTACCCAGGCCACCCCCACCAGGAGCAAACACAGGCGTCAACTCATGATGGTAACATAGTTCAAAGGCTTGCATATGGCCACATAGCGGTCATAAGCCATGGCTGAGAGGATGATCACCTCAACACCTGCAAAAACATGCTCTGCAAAAAGCTGTGTCATACACCCTCTGAAAGAGATAGATTTCCTCTCATAGAGGGAATCCACTATAACTTTTGGATTAATGGAAGACGAGAAGCAGGCATCCAGGAAGGAAAGAAAGGCTTGGAAGAAGTACATGGGTGAGCCCAAGAGAGAGGGAGTACAAATGATGGTCACAACAATAAATAAATCCACCCCCACACATGTGAGGTAGAAAAACAGAAATATTGCAAATGTTATTTTCTGAACATCTGGATTCTGTGAAAGCCCCAAGAGGATGAACTCAGTCACTCGGCTTTGATTGTCCATAATTAGATGACTTGAGTGTCTTGGTGATCACAGTGTACCTGGAGAGAGAGAGAGAGAGAGAGAGAGAGAGAGAGAGAGAGAGAGAGAGAGAGAGAGAGAGAGAGAGAGAGAGAGAGAGAGAGAGATTTTAAAAATTTTTCAGAGCTTCCTGGTATTTGAAATACGCATGTTAAAAAGACATTCAAAATTATTTTGGCAAACATATACACGTATGCTATCATTCACTAAAGGAGTGGGGGAATAAAAGAGAATGTGTGCCTATGTAATTTTTCTCTGTTATATCCATATTTTATACAAACACATAGGAATATAAACTCAGGGATATAAGACGGAATATTCAGGAAGGGGAAGTGAAAGGTGGCTTGGCATCCAAAGCTTGAATTAAACACAGATATATTGGGCAGTTGCATGCATATAGAATTTGAAAAGCAACCAAAAATTGGAAGTTTTTACAATTTTAGTTCTCAAAAAAGGTGATTTATAGCTTGGAGCAATGCTATGGAAGCTTGGTATATGGAACCTAAGAGAGAGCTAAGCAGCCTGATAGCTATGTGACTATGCTGTCCAGCCATGTTACATAGGTTAAAGAACAGTAAAAGAAGGGAAGAAAAAATTGGAAAGTGAAAGTGAAAGAGATCTGAGCATATAAATAAATAAAATTTGCCTACTTCAATACTTGTTCCAAGTCTTGCCCTACATTATCTGATCTCATTTTCCATAGGAATAAACAAGCAATGATCCAACACTGATCATTACTAGTGTTTTACATGAGAATATGTACTGCAATACATCTTTGCATGTTTCATCTTCAGTTTGGGTAATTTAGAGTTATTTTTAAGATGAAAATATTGACAATCGATAAGAATGGGTTTGGAGGTTCTTTGTGAGAAGAAATAGTTGTAGGAGGGGGGAAAAGGTCTGTTGGTTTATTGTTGACATCTCCAAAGAAGAAATGTGAATTTTATCATCTGCTCTGATTTCTCTGAGAAACTAATGAACTCATTTCCCCATTAGTTAAAAGTCCGTTTATATGCAAGGACACAACTACTTGCCGAGTGCCTTCTAAAAATAATTCTTCTTATTCAACTTCTCCATGATGGGTCTCTGAAAGAATTAACTTCAGGAGTAGGAAGACTTCCACTGATCTGCCTAAATCTTTTTGCCTAATCAAATTTTTAAGCACTAGATACATACTAGCTACTACTATTTAAATCTTTACCTGATTATCACATGTAGCTCATGAGTTAAATAATTTAGATCAGATTATTACCTATATACGTGTTTGAATTGAATAATTAAAATTAAAGAGTTTAAGGAACATGCTATCATAGCAACTGTTCATTTTATGTTTTTCCCCTTCTATTGAAATTCAGCATGTATCCATTTGGCAAATTGCTAGGTACTTCTCAGCTTTTGTTTTTTTCACCTATGAAATGGTAATTTAAAAAAACTCAGTAGTCTAATGTAATGACCTTTTAAGAATCCCCCATTTGATAGCTTGCAAGGTTCTGCAAGTATTTCTCTTTACAAAAGTTTCTTATTATAATAACCATAAGTATAATATTGGCATTGTTCTTTTATTTCAAATAACACTTAAAAGGTATACCATTTGTTCTTCATAACTGAATAATATGGTAGCAAAAGTATTATTCCATTTCATACATGAAGAAACTAAGTAAAAGAGTTTATCTGACCTGCTCATCAACATAGAGCTTTTAAGTACCCAAGGAGACATTTCAATCCAGGTCTCTGCTGATATCAAGTTCAGATCTATTTCCTTTACACCTTTGACTTTCTCCTAGATTTTACTCTTTCTTTCCATTCAAAACTAAGTCTGTAAGTATACCCAGGTAAAATTAGTCACACTTTAAAAAAATGAGAAAATAATGACCTAACACTGAGGGGTAGCTAAAATTGACAAGTGTTCTGACAGAGTCTAAAATTGAGTTTATTCATAAATCAGATACCTGAGTCATTTAAATAATTCATAGAATCAGAACACAGATGGCTGAAGAGTCTCAAACACTCACAGCTCTCCTGTAACACATGAAACACACTTGTGCAGATGAAGCAAATTCCATGGTTTCTCAAAAGTTCTTAGTGTTGGAATGAAGATTATCTCCCAGGACTTCTGAGGTTATTTTTTAAGCAATAAACTATTTTAATAATCCTGCAAACTTCTAGAATTCAGGGTCTTCACTATCTACCTATATTTCCTGACAGTCCTGTCATTTTTTTTAAATTCAGAAACATGAAATGCATATGTTTCATCAGGGAATCTTTAAGCTGCATAACCTCATGCAAATGCAGTATTCTTATAGTCTTACAAAGGACCCTAATCCACATCTATGTGCTTCAAAATCTCAATTGCTGGAGGACTTTTTAGTCCTTTCCTTCACCACCATCACCACCATTATATGTTTCTTTCTCTGTCTCTGACTTTCTTCTGTTTCTCTTCCTTTATCTTTATGTCTTTAACTATCTATTCCACCATTTTCTCTCCTTATTATGATGTTGTTACCCACTCACATTATTAGTGATTTTGTCTTGCTTTCCTCATGTGAATAAAATAATATCAGGAAACATGGTGTTATTACGACGATTAACTCAAGTTTCATGAAGTATGTTACAAAATTATACCTGAAATTTATGTAATGCTTTAAATTTGAAAAGAAGCATACATTATCTGATTTAAGAATCACAGTTAGCATGTGAGAGAAGTAAAAAAACTTTATCTTAGATATAAGAACCCCGAAACTCAGAGAATGTAGTGACTTGTCTCTAGACACACAGCAAAAGAAAAATCAATCAGAAGCAAGAACTTCTGACTCAAATTCTAATGTGTAACATTTCCTCTAGGCAGAGTTAAAGAACTGCCATGAAATAATCTATTTGTCATTCAGTCTTCACTTTCACAAGCGATGGGGTATTACAATTACGTCTGTAAAAGGTGAAAAAAATAATTCTATGTTGAATTACTACATGCTATTCTATCATTCACCTCAGAAGCTCTGTGTTTCATCCCCAAATTATTCTTGGGACATGAATAACAAACAAGCATTGGACATGGTCTAGACTTCAAGGGTAATCCAATTTCAATACTTACTTTCAAAATCTCTGACCTAATTGCAACATACAATTTTGTCACTGGTGAAAACCTTTGAAGACATTGTGTGAGCTGTTGCATCCAATAGTAAAATAAACGTGATGGTCAGTCTTCTGGACATGAACCTTTCATTAGCTTATTCCTTTGGCAATTGATACATCAGCCATCTGTGGGTCAGTGTGCAAACATTTTCGAACTTGGTAAGGCCTGATAAAGCCAGCACACTGCTCAGAAAAATCCTAAGGTTACCTCTAGTCAGTCAAAATATGAATTTGAAATCCTGTGTAACTGAAAAATAATAGAAGCTCCAAGTCTTTCAGTCAGAGGACGTTGGTCCTACCCTGTGTTCTGTGTGCTTGTAACTTGACAAATGAATTACGGGAAAGAAAAATGGGTATAGTTCTCAAGGATGAGGGATGCCTTCACACCTCAAATAGACCTTGCAAGACCTATTTATAAATCTCTTTCCTTATAGGTTATGATGATTGATATCTCCTGGGGTCAGCTAGGAAAGGCCTGTTTTGTACCTAAACAGGCTTTTTGGGTGTCTTCTCAATTCCAATATCTATAGGAGACAGAAAAATGATGTATCTGGACTTTTTGAGTCTGAAATGTCCTGGTCTCTCCTCTAGTGAGGCCTCTGTGTGGTCCCTTGGGGAAAACAATCCTTGTTTGTGTATGGACAGGATTGTCTTGGAGCTTGTGGACCTATGACTCATTTCTCAATATCTGCTAAGGTTTGGGGGGAAAAATAATTTCCTGCTAGGATGATTTGTTAAGATACTATACACACACACACACACACACACACACATACAATTCGATCAAAGCATTTATCATTGTTTTAATCTTTGTGTAGAGAAATAAGTCGTAATGTACAGGAGTTCCGAGACAGAATGGAGACTTCCATTCAGGACTTTCCTCTTCCTGTTTAGATTGCTTCCTTCTAGACCACAGAGTTCTGATAGATTCATACCAGATACACACACAGAGATACAAACATACACATATATACACATCTATACATATATGCCCATATACGTGTGCATACACATATGTGTCTGTGTGTATAAAATTCTCAATTCTCATTCTTGAAATCCCACCATTCTGAAATAAAATAATTATTTCTACTTTTTTATATGTTTTTCACAAATGAAATTTTTCCCTATGTAAAATTGCTCAGGGGGTGGAGCTAAGATGGCCGAGTAGAAAGACGCACATACGCTAGCTCCACACCCACTGCCCATAAAATATCTGTAAAAAAAGAACTCCTGGCGAATTCTGGAGCAGCAGAAGCCACAGAACAACAGAGCAGAGGAGATTTCTGCTCTAGAGAGCTTGAAAAGCCCTCGCAAAAGGTCCCTTGCGCCCTGGACCCAGAGCAGAGCCCAACTCTGCCTGCCCAGCCGAGCTCCAAAAAGGAGCAAGATCTGAGCAGGCTTCAGGGATGTAATCTCCAGCTGACGCACGGGGCCCCCATCCACAGGTGACAAGGGTCGGTGAGAGGGTCTCTTTGGCGGGTCTAGAGTGGAGTGGGGTGCCCCCATAACTCAGGCCCCCTCGGGAAGAAGCAGCAGAGGAGGGAGAAGACAGGGGCTCCCCAAGCAGGCAGGATTCCAGATCCATTGTTGAAGGTCTCTGCATAAACCCCCTGAGGGAACTGAGCCCGTGAGGCGGCCCTGTCCCCATCTGAGCACCTGAACTTAATCTCACACTGAATAGCAGCCCTGCCCCCACCCAAAGCCCTGAGGCTGGGAAGCAGCATTTGAATCTCAGACCCCAAGCGCTGGCTGGGAGGATCAGGAGGCGAGGTGGGTGTGAGGAGAATATTCAGAAGTCAAGTCACTGGCTGGGAAAATGCCCAGAAAAGGGAAAAGAAATAAGATTATAGAAGGTTATTTTCTTGGTGAACAGGCATTTCCTCCCTTCCTTTCTGATGAGGAAGAACAATGCTTACCATCAGGGAAAGACACAGAAGTCAAGGATTTTGTATCCCAGCCCACTCAATGGTCTCAGGCCATGGAAGAGCTCAAAAAGGAATTTGAAAATCAACTTAGAGAGGTGGAGGAAAATCTGGGAAGAGAAATGAGAGACATGCAGTCAAAGCATGAACAGCAGGTCAGCACCCTGCTAAAGGAGACCCAAAAAAATGCTGAAGAAAATAACACCTTGAAAAATAGGCTAACTCAATTAGCAAAAGAGGTTCAAAAAGCCAATGAGTAGAAGAATGCTTTCAAAAGCAGAATTAGCCAAATGGAAAAGGAGGTTCAAAAGCTCACTGAAGAAAATAGTTCTTCAAAATTAGAATGGAACAGATGGAAGCTAATGACTTTATGAGAAACCAAGAAATCACAAAACAAAACCAAAAGAATGAAAAAATAGAAGATAATGTGAAATATCTCATTGGAAAAACAATTGACCTGGAAAATAGATCCAGGAGAGACAATTTAAAAATTATGGGACTACCTGAAAGCCTTGATCAAAAAAAGAGCCTAGATATCATCTTTCATGAAATTACCCTTCTGTTTCTTAGCCAGTACTAAGTGATTTTGATAATTGCTGCTTTATAGTACAATTTGAGATCTAGTAGCCCTAGGCCACCTTCCCTAGCATTTCTTTTCATTAGTCCCTTTGATATTTTGGACCTTTCGTTCTTTCAGATGAATTTTGGTATTATTTTATCCAGCTCTAGAAAATAATTATCTGATAGTTTAATTGGTATGGCACCAAATAAGTAAATTAATTTAGGTAGAATTGTCATTTTTATTATATTGCCTGGGCCTACCCATGAGCAACTGATGTTTTTCCACTTACTTGAATCTGACTTTCTTTATGCAAAAAGTGTCTTGTAATTGTGTTCATATAGTCCCTGGGTTTCTTTTGGCAGGTAAAGTCCCAAGTATTTTATAGTGTCTACGCTAGCTTTAAATGTGATTTCTCTTTCTATCTCTTGCTCTTCGGCTTTGTTGCTAATATACAGGAACGCAGAAGATTTGTGCCAGTTTATTTTGTAATTTGAAACTTTGCCAAAGTTTTTTATTGCTTCAAGTAGTTTTTCACTTGAATCTCTGGTATTTTCTAAGGATATCATCATATCATCTGAAAAGATTGATAACTTAGTTTCTTCTTTGCCTATTCTTGTTCATTCAATTGCTTTATCTTGTCTAATTGATGTAGCTAACATCTCTAGCACCATATTAAATAATGGTGGTGATAATGGAAATCCTTGTTTCACCCCTGATCTTATTGAAAATGCATCTAGCTTATCACCATTGCATATAATGCTTGCTGAAGGTTTTAGGTGGATAGTGCTTATTATTTTATGGAAAGTTCCCTTTAGTGTTCCAACTCTCCCACATCCTCTCCAAATTCCAGAGTTCCCAGGTCAAGAAGAAAATATTGGAAGCGGCTAGAAAGAAACAATTCAAATATTGTGGAAATACAATCAGGATAACATAAGATCTAGCATCTACATCAAGGGATCCAAGGGGGTGTAATATGATATTCCAGAAGTCAAAGGAACTAGAATTAAAACCAAAAATCACCTACCCAGCAAAACTGAGAACAATACTTCAGGGGAAAATTATCATTCAATGAAATCGAGAACTTTCAAGCATTCTTGATGAAAAGACCAGAGCTGAAAACAAAATTTGATTTTCAAAGGCAGAAATCAAGAGAAGCATTAAAAGTTAAACAGGAAAGAGAAATCACAAGGGACTTACTACAGTTGAACTGTTTACCTTCTTACATGAAAAGATAATATTTCTTAACTCTTGAAACTTTTATCAGTATCTGGGTAGTTGGAGGGATTATACACACATGCACACACACATACATGTATATATATATATGCATATATATATATACACACACATATATATATATATATATATATACACACACATATATATATATATATATATATATATATATATATATATATATATATATATATATATATATATATATATATATATGGACAGAGAGACAGAGACAGAGAGATAGAGAGACAGAGAGAGATGGAGAGACAGGGAAAGACAAAGACAGAGCACATGGTGAGTTGAATAAGAAGGGGTCTTATCTTAAAAAAATAAAATTAAGGGGTGAGAGAGGAATATATTGGGAGGAGAAAGGGAGAAATGGAATGCAGCAAATTGTCTCTCATAGAGGAGGCAAGAAAAAGCTTTTCCAATGGAGGGGGAAAAGGGGTAAGGAGAGAGGAAAAACGTGAAGCTTGCTCTCAACACGTTTGGCTCAAGGAAGGAAAAACATGCACGCTCTATTTGGTATGAAAATCTATCTTACACTATATGAAAGTAGGGGAGAAGGGGTTAAGCAGGGGTGGGGGGATGATGGAAGGGAGGGCAAATGGGAGGAGGGGACAATTAGAAGTACAGTCTCTTAGGAGGGGACAAGATCACAAGAGAGAATAGAAGAAATGGGGGGGCAGGATCGGATGGAGAGAAGTGTAGTTAGTCTTCCACAACGTGAATGTTATGGAAGTCATTTGCAATACTACACATATATAGCCTGTATTGAATTGCTTGCCTTCTCAGTGGGGATGGGTGGGGAGAGAGGGAGGAAGAGAAGTTGGAACTCAAAGTTTTAGGGACAAATGCTGAGAATTCTTTTTGTTTAGACCTTCGAAATAAGAAATAGAGGTATTGGGGTATAAAAATTTATCTTACCCTACAGGACAAGAGAGAAGATGGGGATAAGGGAAGGGAGGGGTGTGAGAAGGGAGGGTAGATTGGGAGAAAGGGTAATCAGAATGCATGGCATTTTGGGGTTGGGTGAGGGGAAAGACGAGGAGAAAATTTGGAACTCAAAATTTTGTGGAAATGAAAGTTGAAAATTTAAAATTAGTAAGTAAATAAACTAAAAAAAAAATAGAAAAGGTAGGTCGTTATGAATGTAGATCCATTCTCATTAACTCACACATTCTAGCTGTAGTGGCATATTTCTTGCACAACATTTCTGTAAGGTAACCGAGAATGCATATTATTTGTTTATGATTAATCACACACATGAACGGGCATCAATAATTCTCTGAGCACATACCAATAGTTACACACAAAATTATAGCATATATATGTGTATATATATATATATATATATACATATATGTATATATATACATATACACACACACACACACACTAAAAAGAGGTCACTTTTTATCATGTTTTTTTTATTTGCAATGCCATTTAGAAGTCTCTATATTTCTTATGAAAATGAAAATGTTATAGTTCAATATTCAGAAATGCCCCTACCTTGTTTTCCAAGGAAGATCTGAATTCAAGTCTTGCTTAAGAGACTTACTAGCTGTGTATCCTTGGGCTTGTTATTTAATCTCCGTTTACCTCATGTGTAAAAAGACAGTAATAAAATCACTTCCTGCCAAGGTTTTTCTAATATAAGATATTATTTGTATAACTCTTTGCAAACCATACAGCATTATATAAATGGGAGTTATTGCTATTACTTTCCTCCATAAGGAAAAATATCAAATTTTCAATGGAATTGAAGATTAAAGTAAGATTGGTTTAAGAAAATGATTTGCTTGATCATATTTATTATGTAAAATAAGGAATCTGTTCGGCAACATTTTTAAGCACAAAGCATTCATATGGTAATATAGCTGCGAAATAAATTTGAGATATCTTGCCTTTGGTGCTTTGAATCACTTTGTTACAGGACTGGAAAGGAAACTATATGTTTTACTTATGGGTTGTTGCCTACCAACTCCTATCTCCAACCTGTTCTGCAGTCAAGTAAAAATGAAGATATAGAAAAATGACTGATCAAGTATTCCTAGCTAATTCAACTCTATGTAATTACACAATACAACACAACCAACTGACTAATGGAAGAATTGTGTTGAATTAGTAGTTTTTCATTTTAAAAGATTGAAGACGAAGTTTGAATGAATTCTGAAGTTGGTTGTTTTTTCCCTTACTTTCTTAATCCTGCTCAAGTACTCAATTTGTACTTGAACAGAACAAAATCACAGTGATCCATTCGCATCCTCCTTCAGTAGAATCAACAAAAGTAAAAATCACTGGCTTCTTGCTCAGTTCTGAATCTATGCCACAAAGGTATTTGTTGAAAAAACTAATAATTCATTCTTTTCCATGATTACTTAAGTTACTGATCAGAAAATTATAGTTTAAAAATATTCTCACTGAACTGTAGGTAGAGGAGTGGGTGGGGAAGGGAGGGATTGAGATGAATTTGATACCAAAATGTTTTTAGGCTTGAGCTATCTGAGTCTGACTCTTATCTTGGATATATATCTGCGTGACCTTCAGAAAGTCACTTAACCTCTTTGTATCTCAATTTCACCAACTTTATAATAATAGAATTAGACCATCTAAGACCACTAAAGTCCCTTACAGCTTCAAATTGACCATCTCATGGCTACTTGTTCTGTAACTACAGAGGATAACAAGAACTTGTCATCCAGAAAGTTAAAATTATTTGTTCCTGGGTTTATAGATAGCATCTCATGGCCTTGTGTTTTGAGTACCTTTTCTACTCCTATGTCAATGTTATTTCTTCTACACAAACCCGAAGAACAAATATAACAAGAAAAAAATAAGATGAATTGAAATATTTTTATTCAATAATTGTGACTGGCTAGATATATGGGCTTCGGGGTGGAACTAAAGGTGAAGAATCATATGTGATAAGAAAAGCACTGCCTCCAGAGAGTTAGAAAAATTACAACTGAAAAAGGCCAAACTCCATAAATAAATATATTATTTCTCAAAAAGAGCAAGTAGATTCTGACTGTGTCTATGAACAAACCTGCTCACATGTCTCCAGACTAGTTGCCATGAGTTTATCAAGAAAGTACAATCACCTGTTTTGAAAGGATCAGCAAAACTTGGACAATGATAATGGTGTATGATGACAGTGATGGCTTCCTCCCAATAAAAAAAAAATCAAGCCAGCTACTGTGTAAACATATCCTAAATCGTGAGTAAATGTAATTGGCCTCACTGACACAGAAGTCTCACCTATGAGGCCTTTGGACTGGAATTCACTCCCAGACACCCAGACAGCTGGTGTAGGATGTTCCAGTGAGAAGAAAAAGTACATCCAGGAAAGTTCTGGCTGACTCATTTACAATAAGTCTCTGTTGGTTAATAAACATATTCTTGCTGGCAACTTTGTAAATACCTTTCTCTGGAGCTTCCAAAGTCTTTTTATGTATAGTGTTTGGGAATACATTCCATGAAGCATCTTATTCTGCAGTAATGAGATCTCATGGGCACAACTCCCTAATTAGATACATGTCTATCTAATTAAAGACACAATTAAACTTCAGGTGAATTGAACATTGGAGAGGAACTTTGGAAGTGCTGACATATTTTTAACTTCATGTTTATCACTTACCTCTCATAATAAAGAAGATAAAAGAAATTCTAATAGACTAATTCAGTCTCCAGATTATTCCTTCATATTTAATGAAATTCAACAAACTATTAAGCATCTGCCACGATAAAATGACTGTCAAACCAAGGAACTATCAAGCTTAAAGACGATAAATTAGCTCTTTTCAGAAATTATAATCAAATTAATGTCTAACTCTTCTACAAAGATAAATATATAGTAGAATGTGAAAAAGCAAAAGAGATTCATGCTAAGCATTCTAGAAAAAATGGAGAAGGATATGATGATTTTCAAAAGGAGAATAAAGAAAAGTTTCATGACAAGCAGAGAACCTGATAAGGACTTTGAAGGATATTAATGAGTTTATTATACCAGGGACAACTTCCTGTCTTTCAACAAATGCCAATATTATATCTGTTGTACTTTGGAATCTATTGGGATGCAGGATTCTTGGGAGTTTTTGTCCTTTTTATTAGCAGACCTGCAAAGATGAACCTACAGAGTAATTGTAGTTGTGCTCTTGAAAAATAATAAGAAAATATATATGTTTGTGTGTATGTATGCAAGTATATATGTATATGTGTATGTGTACATATGCACATATGTCTGTCTCTCCTCTCTCTATCTGTCTATCTATATCTATGTATATATAGATACATATGTGAAATTCTTAGCTGAGGAATGAATATGCTTCTCCCTGAGTGCACTATATATTTATGTAGTATAAACTTAACTATTCTGTCACAATGGGAAGGCAATGGTTGTTCTTTTCTTTAATCAACTCACTGTTTCTCTCTCCATAAGTGACTATTTCGAAGTTTCCCACCCCCACCCTCTGTCCCCTCACCCATGATATCCTTCTCATCAAAACATATGGCCCGGGATTTTCCTCTTACACTAGTATCAGTCTGGTGCACACTCATGTCTCCATGCATGTATTATTGTGGAACCCTACTGGTTGGGCTGTGCCTCAGATCTCTTCTCATTCTAGCTCATCCCCCACTCAGCTGTCAAAATGATGTTCCTAAAAGGCACATCAGACCATGTTACCCTCCCTATTACTCCTAGGACTGAATATAAACATCTTTTGAATGACTTTTAATGACATTTATTTATAACCGATCTCCATCCTGCTTTCCAGTGTTCTTAATGATTGCTCCCATTCATGTGCTCTACATTCCAATGACACTTCCTTACTTGCTTTTCCTCACTAAAGAAATCTGACTTTTGACTCCAGGCATTTTCATTTGTTGTCCCCCAACGCTTTGGATTTTCTCTCTCTTTCCATTTCCTGGATACCATGAGTTCGTCAGGTCCCAAATAAAATATTACCTTCTACGAGAAGTCCCCCCTTAATAATAACCCTTTTCTTCTATTTTCCCTCCAATTCATCATATATACATAGATAAAAAGATAGATATCTACATCTATCTATCTATTTATCTTCTTTGATCAGAGGCTAAAAAAAATGATTAAAAGTTTTCAGAAAAAAGCTTCCTTTAGGTCTAAGGATTCCTTTGCCAAAATCTTAAAACGTTTCTTTTAAAATTCTTCCCCAATACGAGATTCACAATTGACAAAGAGATCAATCTTCCTGTGGATGATTTTAGTCTATGCTATCTTTACTTTCAAGAATCCCAGCAGATGCCATGAGAGTGTTAAGGTTTGACTCTCATTCAGTCCAAATGTTGCCCCGCCACAAAGATTCTAAATAAGTGCTTGTCAATGGAGTCATTGATTGATTGATGAGTGAAATGATGCCTAAAAGAGACCCCACGCTTCCTGTTTAATAACAATAGAAAATGTCCCTCATATGTACACATTCTCTATATTCAAACTTGTCCTCTGCACTTGTGGCATGTATCACTGAAGACAAGGTCTCTGGCCACGTGTTCCTTATGTGCCATCCCCATATGTTTGATTTGTTGGCAAATGTATTATCACTTTTGGAGTGCCTTGAATGTGGTACACGGGAGTTGCCTCCGTATTGGTAGTAGCCTGCGGGAGAATATGCCACATATGTTCTTCAGAGATGGGGGAATATTTTATTATTGTTTTTGCTATTTTATTGAATTGCTCTTCAGAAACAAGTTTTATTACATATGATTTTATGTTATACAGATCTAGTATTGTGCAACATTTCTAGGGCATCCATGGGTATGGAAGAGGTACATCACAGGCTATGTTAATAAATGGTTCATTGGCAGAAGGAGGAAAACTAGGCCTTGATCTAGGAGTCTGAAAACACTAAAGTTGATTTTTGTAAAGATATATGAGAATTTTTTCTGAAGGTTTCAAGTGTCAAAACAATATATTTACTTGGGACAACATAAGTAGCCCACTGATCAATACTCATCAGAGTCTTAGAAAAGAGAGATTAGTACTTGGTATCTGAAATATAGCTTGACACAGAAAAAAAAAAACAGTGAAATGATTTTTACCAATTTGTGGTATTTTAGAACAAATATTCTACGTTTCACTTGCATAATTCCTGATTCATGCTCATTTATGCCTCTGAATATGCATGGAATTATTAATTATCATCATGATTAATTTATTTACTTCTGTTAAAGTTATACCACTGATGAATTCAAAGGACAGATGACAAAGAAAGTAAATCGGATTTTCCCTGAGATGGCATAGAGAGCTTCGATTCATTAATTTACAATTCACTTTCCCCCAAAGACAAAAAGAAATTAATGAATGTATAAATTAATAAACATAAATGAATGGATAGATACATATATGAACAAGAAATGAGTGAATGTATGAGCCAATAAATGTATGAATAGATAAACTAATAAACAAATGCGTAAGTGAATGAAATAAGGTAAGGATAGGTAGATAAGAAAGGGGCCTAGAATTTGAACAGTCAAATCAAAGTGAAGAAGAGAATCCAACATTAGGCATATAAAGTTGGCCTAGATGGTACTGAATTTTCAGTGAGGTGGAACTCCAAAAGCCAATCACATGGCCTTTCCTACAGTAACCTGATTTGTCCCAGTCTCCCTCATGCTATTGGTAGAATGGAATAGGGCATTTTAAACCACGGGTCTGGCCATTCCAAGAAGCTAACCTAAAATATTATATAGGGTTAGGAAATACTAGTGAGAAGGACACTAAAATAAGTACGTATATTGATATATTCAAGGGTCAAGTTGATTTGGGGGGTGAGGGTGGGTCAGATATCGGTCTATATAACCTATCCCCATCATATATGGGGAAAGAAGGAGATCAATATGACCCAATGAAAAAATGAAGGAACCAGAAAAGATACACAGAGGAAGGGACTAATCTGTGGATGATAAAATCAATAGAAAAAGGAAGTTTTGCCAGAATATGCACCCTTGTAGTCCTCACTACTTCCTAAGGTGAGACTGGTGGGTCACTTGAATTCAGGGATTCTGAGCTGCAATATGCCTAAAGTAGTTTGAATACTCACACTAAGTCTAGCATCAATATGGTGAATCTACTATGGAATCAAGGAGTTGGATTTGGGATGGAGCCTCCAGGCTACTCAAGAAGGGGTAAAGGAGTCCAGGACTGAAAGAAAGCAGATCAAAGTGATGGGGCTCGGACTCTGGGAGCCTCCTTGAGCTCCCCTGGAATCTTCCCACTTAATCTGGCCTTTCTTACTCAAATCTAATCTTCCCATTTGTTCCGGCAGTCCCAGGAAGCCCATGGGCTTTTCCTTATCATTGCGCCCAGGTCTCTGTTGCACTCCTCCACCCTTGATTCTATCAAAATCCCATTCCCCATACTGCTGACTACTCCCATCAAGATCCTCCTTAGAGTCTATCTGTATTCATCCCAGGGTACTGGTCATTCTAATACAGCCTCTATCACGATTTCTGGATTGCCCCACCTGCTTTTGACCCAAGTCCTCCATTGTCTGATATCTCCTGATGGCCTCCAGCTGTTTCCAACCCTTAACCAGTCACCCTAGTCCCACTGAGTTCCTCCTTGGATTTCTCCTCAAGAACCTCCTTAAACCCCTCCTCCCATCACCCTAGACTACCAGACCACCCCCAGACCCCTTCCATAGTCTATTCTGTATTTAAGTTCCATCTTGCCTCTATGAAGGCACTCAGATTCAGTCCAGCTCAGACTCTGTCTAGCTGAGATTCTATCTGGCCCGCTTGTGAATACAAGCCTTACCAATGCTTAGGCACCTTAAAAGTCAACCCAGTATGGCGAATCTTTAACAAACTTTGTTTTCTTTGACTTTAAGAAGGCTTGAGTCGAATTCATTCCAGCAAGACCCGACATGTCAGTATTTTGGGGTCCCCAGCACCCCTAAACCTCCACAAAAGTTCTCGTGCTGATCAATAGTGGACTTGGACCTATGAGTATCTGTTGCATTTCAATCGTTGGTAAGATAGGGAGAGAGCTACTTTTTAAAAATAATAATAACAAAATTATTACTGCATGGAGTAACAAATAAAGTCTTTTTTAAACCTTTGTTAAACCTTTAAACTTTTTTTATACCTTCAACTCGTATATAAATTATAGCTGCAGGGACTATCCCTGATGATGGTCTTGGCAATGATGATAACAATATTATTTTTTAACTCAAAGACCTCTGAAAGCATATACCTTCC
Organism: Notamacropus eugenii; assembly: GCF_028372415.1. Taxonomy (NCBI): domain Eukaryota; kingdom Metazoa; phylum Chordata; class Mammalia; order Diprotodontia; family Macropodidae; genus Notamacropus; species Notamacropus eugenii. Next base: position 9,677,004 of record NC_092880.1, read on the forward strand.
TCAGCCGGGGCTTCATTACTCATCTAATAGAATCATAGCATAAGCTTTTTGCACATCTAAATTGTCACTGCTTTCAAATATGAGAAATCTAGTCATTCCTGAGTTGCTACAGTCTACTTAGAAATCTTTTAATTTCTTAGAAAATGTTTCCTTTCACCAAGTCTGAGTCTCCTTCTTTATAAACATTTTGCATCACTATTAGTGAACTTGGAAAAGAGGCTGGTGCATACAATGGAAAGGACATTGCATAGAGATTGAAGGGACATTTCCTGAAATCTAAACACCATCACATATTAGTTGTGTGACCTTTACAAAAGCACTCTATTTTTCTGGATTTATTTCACTTATATACAAAATGAAGAGTTTGGACTGGGTGATTATAATATCCTAGATCCAAATCTCAGGTTTTATAAAACAAGAGAGTAACCATGTGTGTTCATACATGGACATATGCACATACACAGTGCACACACCTACAGACACAAATATAAACAAGCATGTATATGTACATTCACATATATACATTGTGTGCATGGAAGTATATGCGTATGTGTGTGTTTATTTAGACAATGCTCTTCTTGAAATACTGTAGCATGTTCTATAGGAACTGAATTTTGTCCTAGGTTATGAGCAACAGAGGAAAAGGTGTCATTATATGATCTTTTGCCTCTTGGCTTGCTGAGTTAGGAAAACTTATCAGAACGATTCAGAATTATAGAAGTAACAAAGCGAAACTGATTGTATTTCTCTCCCCTATCTCAGAGGAATTAAGGAAAACTGCATTCAGAAGAAATATTTTGGACTAGTCACTAGAAGGGTGTGGCCATACTAGAGGGTCAGAGGTTCCCAAGGTGGGCGATACATCCCCCTGTGAAGCACTGGAAATATCAGGGGCCAGGGGGTGGAGAGCGGTAGTAGACTCAGGTATAATTGGTGAAGGCCAGTGTTGAATAAAAATAAGGGGACTGTGGAAGTATAAGGAAATAAGAGAAGAAAAGAAAATCTTGTAAAACCATTTGTATATGTTTCATCTATTGCGTGACAGAGTTAAAGTCATAATGATTGCATTATATTATTTTCAAATTAAACACACGAAATGCAAGTTAAAGCAGATCAGTCTTCAAAGTCCAGACAGGTCTTAACAAGGAAATGTTGGCAGGCAGCCCTGTCACACATTGTCGGGAAGTCCAGCATGCATCTGCAGGAATATGCACATTAATGACTTGTTTACAATATGATAATATATGGTTACATGACACAATATCATACCATCAAAATTTCAACCCAGAAAAAATGCATATTTACAATAAATTATTAAATTTAAGATGCATCATTTTTAAAATGCTTTATATTTTTTTGAAATGATGAAAATATTAAAAAAAAACATTAAAAGGTTAAAGAAAGTAGATTTTCCTTGGGGCATTGAGTAATTATTTTTTGAAAAGGGGGAAGTGGGCCAAATAATTTTGGGAACCTCTAATCTAGGAGGTATGCCTTCACCTTACATGCACTCCTTTCCCTGCATCCATGTGCCCCAAGACTCTTTCTGGGTGGCTTTTGATGGTAATGGAAATGGCAACATTACAAGTGATAATCGTGAAAGCAAAGGATTATGAAAAATACTGTTGAACAATACAAGCACCGAGTCCCTGGTCATTTTCTCTCCCATTCCTCCAGTTCCGGTTGTAAGGTGGCTTTCCATTAATTGCTTCAAAATCCAGTTCTAAAGACCCAGGCTGGAGATGTCAAAGCTGATTCTCCTTCCAACAGTGCTTACGAAGAAAAAGTTCCTGGTCCTGTATCTCCTTTAATTTCTAACTGCACACGTTCCTGTTCACATGGTGCCCACCAGAAATGCACCCGGTCTAATGTGTCCATTTTCAGACCTACAATCATGATTGAAATGATATTAACTTTAATTCAATAGTAGGTGTCATTTTTTCTTTTAACTTGAGATAGATGTGGGAAAGGGCCTTTTATTTTCTCAGGAGAAGAGGAAGAAACAAAGCATATCATGATCATCCTCTAACTTGGTTAAAGTGATCCACGTTTTTAAAAAGGCTCCCAAGTATCTGAGAAGCAGGAGCTGATATTGCTACTATTAAAGACAGCAAAGGGAGTTTGTCTCCAGTTCCTGTAATTTAATTTGCTAATTTGGGATTGTTCCATCAGTACCCTCTCACCCAATTCTTCATCAGATCTTACAAGTGAGGACACATGTTATTATTTCTCTACCTCCATTATTTATACTCACAAGGGAGAGCTTACTACAAGGAAGAACAATATGTTGACTAATGTCTTCACATTATATGATCTTTTCTCTAAAGAATCATAACTCATTGTAATGAATTAAAGGCTATACTACATTGATCCCTGAATTCTAATATTTCACTTGTTTCCAGGAGATGTTCGGCTGTTTCCAAAGACGTAAGTGGACAGAAACAAGCATTTGCATATGTGTGTTCATACAAGCATGCATATATACATATATATATGTATACACGTACATATATATGCAAACAGATACACATACACACAGAAACATTCCTTAAGAAATATCGATTAAAAAATCTTTGAGGCTGTCAAAAGGAATAATTCCCTGACTCTGAAGTCAATTCTCAAAGAGGAAGTCCAGCAATGTCCTTAATCTGGAATTGACAGGCCTTCCTAATGAAGTTTGTGGATAGATTTCTAGGGGATTGTGATCTTGAAAAGTAAAAAAAACACCAAGATAGTCTATTTGCACTAATGTCTAAATCAAATTATTTCCTTAAATTTTGCATGTATGTACTAAAAATTACTCAGAGAAAGGGACCATAGACATCGCCAGAGTGCCGAATGTGGTTCATGATGGAAAATGTTTTACAAACCTTAAGTTGACACATTAGCAATGTTGTATCCTCCCAGATTATTTTCATTATCTTGGAGTTATACTTGACACTTTAACATCCACAGAATTCTTGAATTCTGGGACAGCTGAACAGAAATAAAATTATCTACATATACAAGGATCCAGCAGTTTGCGCAGTATCATTCAATATAAAGATGAAATATTTTTTTCTATGTATATGTGTGACTGAAATTTGCAAGGTATGTAGCAGGGAAAAATTAAAAAAAATATTGTGGCACAGTGCTTATTACCTAGCACAATTTATGATTTATTCCACGAATTTGGAAAAAATACAACTGCATAGATACTTGATTTAAACAATAACAATTTGCATTTGCATAGTGCAAAGTTGTCAAAACATGAACATTTGTTAATGGATCAGGACCTTTGTACATATATTTCCACTTTTCTCTATTTGTAATCACAAAATAACAAATTGAATTTGCCATATAAAATGACGGCAAAAGTTTACAAAGATTGTACAGGCAGTTTGGGAAAAACCTCCAAGAGTAGGGATAAAAATTAGCACAGTTCTTGATGTTTAGAATCATTTGTAATCTGAACCTACTTTTCTACTCCATAATTTCTTCATGGCATTTTTTACCTCTTCATTTCTTGCTGTATAGATAAGTGGGTTCAACATGGGAGTGACAAGGGTGTAAAATACAGTTACAGTTTTATCCATTGGGAATGTGACTACTGGTCGCAGATACATGAACATACAAGGGACAAAGAACAGGATCACTACAGTGATGTGGGAGCTACAAGTAGACAGAGCCTTGCGTCTCCCTGCAGAGCTGTAACTTCTCAGGGAACGCAGGATAATGACGTAGGAGAACATCAAAACAACGAAACTAATCATGGAAATTAACCCTGCATTGGCAATGACCAACAGACCAGTGAGGAAGGTGTCTGTGCAGGCAAGTTGAATCAAGGGAATGATGTCACACACAAAGTGATCTATAACATTGGGTCCACAGAAAGGAAGCCAGACTATGGTGAAAATCTGTCCTATTGAATGCAGAAAGCCAACTGTCCAAGCCAATCCAACGAGGCAACAGCAAAGGCGGTGATTCATTAACGTCATGTAGTGCAGAGGTCTGCAGATGGCCACATACCTGTCAAAGGCCATTACTATGAGGAGGACAATCTCAGAAGTCCCAAGAAAATGTTCTAGAAAAAGCTGGGTCATGCATGCATTGAAAGAGATGGTTTTCTTCTCACGGAGTAAATCCACAAGCATTTTGGGTACCATTGATGATGGATAGAAAGCATCTATCAGAGACAGGAATGCTAGAAAGAAGTACATTGGCGAGACCAGAGTCTGGTTGGAGACGATAGTGATAACAATGAGCATATTGAACATGACAGTGATAATATAAGTGATTAAAAATATAGCAAATATAACTTTCTCCATTTCAGGATTCCTTATGAGACCCAATAGAACAAATTCAGTCACATTCCTATTTGCCATCTGATCTTTACATAGATGTTGAATTCAGTTGTAAATTCCGGTTATCTTAAGGACATATAGATGTTTCTAAATGTAGGCACCTTCTGATGATTTCAAGGATTCTGACTGTACTGAGAGATTCCTTTTCGCAATATGACTATGAAATAGTCAAGAAAATATATGTTATAGTGTCTACTTCATACACATGAATAAAAAATAATCCGCCAATTAGCATTTATTAAATAGCTATATGTTAGATATTGGGGACACAAAGATGGATAAAATATTATCTGCTCTTGGAAAGATTGCATTCCATAAGAGAAAGCAAATTACATGCATAGACAAAATATTTGTATAATACATACCAGATAATTTTACACAAAAGGCACTGGCAGTTGGCAATTCAAAGACTTGGAGATAGGAAATGTTTGTTTTGCTAATTCCCAAGTGGGATATTATGATGTGACAAGGGGGTGGGTGCATAATTCTTTTTTATCAATTACAAGCGTATTATTTACTCTAAGAAACTGCTTCTGACTTACCGGAATTATGTCCTTTTTTATAGTAGAAGTCAATAGGAAAATATTATTTTTCTAGAGATGAGATTTATAGTCTTCTTAAACTATATTTTGAGGATATATTCACACCTATGCTGAGATATTTTACAGAAGATGTTTATGTGGCATTCTTACTTCTAACTAAATTAAATTTATCCTATATTTCTCTTTGATTTCTAACTATAGCCTGGGGATCTCTTAGCTATAGGATTTAAAGAGTGCCTTCAAATTTACTTATGGTACAATCTAGTCAACAACTTGTCCTGAGATGAAATAAAAATACGCATGGATATGAACGGGCTTATTACTTATTCCTTATTGTGAAATATGACCCTTTATGCTTCTGTAAATTTTGCCAAAGCAATTAAACTTCACTAAACTTTAGATGAATTTGGTTGCCAACACATAGAGATAGACAGGTTGCTTCAGTAGCAAGCTTATTTTTTTATTTGATAGTAAATTGATAACTCAACTACTATGAAAAGAAAATTTCATGTCTCTAAACTGTTCAAACATCTATGTCCCTAGCTGTACTACTTGCTATTAGGCTTATTCTTCAAAGAGATTAAAGAAAAGTAGAAAACAACCATCTTTACAAACACATTCATGGTAGCTCTTTTTTGTAGTTTAAAAAAGGAAAACAAGGGAGTTCCCTCTTATTGAGGAAAGCTAAAGATTTATGGTGTATGAATTTAATGAGATATTATAGTGCCATTAGCAATGATGGAATGTATACTTTCATAGAAAATTGGGAGAACCTCTGCTAATTGATGTAGAGTTAAGTGAGCAGAAAGAGAAAAAAATGTATACAATTGTAAAATATATACACTGTAGAAGGGGAAAAATCTTTGAAATTCTTTGTGATTGTGACAAACACAATGATAAAATATGAATCCAGAAAGCTGAAGTGGAAACTTGCTACGTGCCAGAGAAGTTATGAACTTGAAGTTCTGAAGAGAGAATCATGCATTTTCAGACATGGCTAAGTTGGGAATTTATTTTGATGGGTTATGCATATTTATGGTGAGCTTTATTTGCTACTTTGTTCATTGGTCCATTTATCTTTATCTGTTCAATACGGTGCGTTTGTGGGGTGACACATTATATATGAAGATAAATTTCAGTAATATTTACTGCAAAATATGAAATTCAATTAATTTAATTCTTGTGTGTAGACATAGCCAGTGAATCACAATACAAACACTTCCAATTGTTGGTTACATATCCCTTTCCACAGAATTAGCCTAAAGTATTGCAAATTAGTGCTATTTTCTCACAGGTCATGCTTTTTATAATAAAACAATTGATTAATCTTGAAAAATGCAATCAATCTACTAATAATAGGACCACAGATTTAGATTTCAAGTTAATTTGAGGAACAATTCTAGTCAACTACATCAGGGGAGACATTGTAATTTATACCACTTTAAATTTTGCTACGCAATAAATACATTTGGTATTGGTGACCCTATGAGTAGGTAATTCAAATATCATTATTCCCCCTTCAGAGATGAGACAACTGATCCTGTAATAGATTAAATTGCTTACGTGTGGTGAGACATCAAAGGCAGAATGATGACCCATTGGGTAACCACTTGAGTAGTGTATTATAATGGAAATTCGTGTGGATGTAGAGTGTATGTAGGCTGTACTAGATGGGTTGTGGAGACTCACCACAATTCACAAATTCTCTGATTCTGTGTGTAATGAAAAATAATTCCTGTTTTTGAACTTATATCATAGTTCTTATTAATGTCTTACATGTTCATAGTTCTTATTCATTCATTTTAGATTTCCTTGACTCATTGTGAATCCTGTTAGGGTTTTCATGGCAAAAATACCAGAGTAGTTTCTTATTTCCATATCCAACTCATTTTATAGATGAGGAAACTGAGGCACACAGGCTTAAGTAATTTAACCAGGGTCACGTAGCTAGTAAGCTTCTAAGGCCAGACTGGAACTCAGGAATTTGATCTTCTTGATTCCATGTCTGGCACTGTATTCAGTGCATCACATAACTGTCCTATGTAGCTATAGGCAAATATCTTAGGTTTTCTGAATGCCAGTTTATTCACTGAATGAAACACTTTAGTCCCTCTCATTCCACATTTTTAGTAATGTGTTATGGTAAGGAATGTTTTGAAAAGACAACTACGAAGTAATCCTAAGCCTTCTGACTCTGAGTAAATTTGTTCTTGCTGTTGTTTCCCTACTGTAACACTTCTCATCACTCTACAGAGCTCTGGAAGGTCACATATCTTCCAAGTCTGCATGTACCTGAAATGAAGACTGAGCTTAATAGAAATATGATTGATCATTTTTACAGTATTTACATACCAGTACCAAAAGGAGTCTGAGGCATGATCATGTTGCCTTATCAGTGGGATCTCCTTATTTAAACGTTAGAATGACCTGTGTCCACTGAAAAAGAAGAATCAAGAATAGCTGCTAAAGCAGTATCTATTTGTATTTAATGCTTCAACACCTTTCGTTATTATCCATCAACCAACTACCATATCTACAAGGTACACATAAGCTCCCTTCCTGTTTGACATTCTTTTATTTGAAAAGGTTGAGCGACAATAGCAGATATTCTTCTTGAGAAGGGCTTGAGAAGGATATTAATCTACACTTAAAAGAATCCAGAGAGAATGTAGATAGAGGGAGTGAATACCTTTCAGCCAGTAGTATAAAATGCTGATAAAGGACTTTTGGTAATGTGCTGGTAAATATAAATAAATGAATACATAAAATGACTTTTTAAATATTTATTGTGTTTAAAAAAATGTGTGTCATATATTCTAGGCTTTCCCATCCTTAATGGAATGCCTTGCTTTTACCTTGAAATTGATTATGCTAATTTGAGTGTTTTAATAGACCTTGCCCCCAAAATACATGAGCATAAGAGACATATCAGAATCTGTCCCACCTTTATATTCTTGGAGGAAGGAGATCTTGATTAGAGAAGACTACAGTGCCAAGAGAGCAGATTGCTATATTGTTGTTTTTTATCTCTGATGGTCAAAATGACAGGAAGCCCTAAAGTAGCTTCCCAAATGATGTGGATGTATATGCTGCCAGTGTAAACTTCAAGATATCTTAAATGAAAAGATGCAGAACTTAGTTATATCAAAAATAATCAATAGGCACAATTCCATATTAATCTGCATATAGGAATCAACCAAGAGCTCATTCCGTCAACCTTTTACCTATCTTCACTCTCACATGATGATAAAGTTGAAAAAAACTTTTTTCAGATATGCTATGCAAGAAGATTCCACTATCACCACCACCACCACCGCCGCCGCCGCCGCCAACACCTCCGAACATGCCTAATAAGCTATTGGACATAAATATAGCCCCAAGGAAGAAATTCACGATTAGACAATGAAGAGAAAAATGATTAACTTCACGATGTCATCAAACTCCCCTCAAAAGAAAAATTCAGAACTCTATATTTTTTACATTCCTTTGATCTAAAGGATGCAATCTTCCCTTTTCTCTCCTTTAATGTGTAAGACTAGGAAATTTAATGTCTTACACATCTTTTCTAATGACTTACACATATTTTCCATCATTCCCTCCCCCATTTTACTCCTTTCCTTCAGTCCCTGCTAAAGAGTTATTTTTTCTGTTTTCAAAAGCTAACCTATGTATATGATCTCTTGATAATACCTTTCCCATTTCCTCTGAGAACTTGTTGCCTTGATCATTCCTTGATTTCCTCCTATCTTCAATTAATCCTTGGGGTTAGTTCTTTCCCTCCACTGACATATATGTTCAAGACTTATTCTTTTAAAAAAAGTCTCCATTCAGTCAAACTCTTTCCCTATAACAGCCCTCTTGCTTTACACAGCTAAACTCCTAAAAAAACCCAACTTGTTGATATGGGTTTCTCCACCTTTTTCATCATCTACTCCCTCTATTCTTCTGTAAAATAAAAGTATAGATGTCATTATTCAAATAAAACTTAACTCTTAAAAGTTATCAAAAGATTTTAACTTCTATCTGTGATATTGTCTCCACTCTCATCCTGATTTATTGTCCAACTTTTAGCGTGGTTTAAGACCATGCCTACTTAGCCACTCTACTGCCTTGATGTCTGTGAAAGATTTTTTTGGTTCTTTTCACACATTCTTGCTCTGCTTTCCTGGAACATTGTTTTTCTTTTGTTCACCACTTGCACAGTGTGAAAATGCTCTATCTAGGGCCTTCTTATCTCCTCTCTCTAAAAACTCTCATGATGATTCCATCAGTCCTCATGAGTTTAATTATCATCTTAAGATGATTACCTCCCAATAAGTATAACCAAGTTTAATCTCTACTTTGAACTTCAATCTTTCATTACCAAATTCCAACTAGATATTGCTAATATGAAGTGCTATGGGTATTTCAAATTCGACATACTAAAAAGAGAATTCATATATTCCCTTAGTTATCCTTATTCAAACTTTTGTCTTGTTGAAGGTACCACCATCCCTCCAGGAATAAAGTTTAATATCTTTAGAATCATTTTTTACTCTTTCTTGTCCTTTACCACTATTATCAAATGAGGAGTCAAACTGTTACATCGAACTCCACTATACCTCTTTTACCTTCCCTGGATCTTTCCATTCTTACAACACATAACCAAATTCAGACCTTCATGCCTTTCTTACGCTATGGGAGTAACCTTCTAATTAATCTATACTTCTTGTATCTTCACTTTCCACTCCATTCTTACATACCTAGAAGTTGATATTCTTAAGTCGCAAATGACCATGCCATCCTCTACTCAAAATTCTTCAGAGGCATCATATTACTGATACAGAAAAATATAGCACAACACAGTAACAATAAAAATAACAACAATAAAGATCAATTATTCTGTTTGATATTCAAAATTAAACTTACTATGTTTCCAATACACTTTATTGGACTTCTTTAGCATTATCATTCTTTACATACTTACCCTTCTGATGAATAAAAAGGCCTTTTTCTGTAAATAACTTTCCATAACTATGCTTAATACCTTTTACCAATAAGTTTCATATGATGAGAATGCATTCCTTTCGCATGTCTTGTCTAATATAATACCTAGCTTCCTTCAAATCATATGCTAAAAACTTGTTTCTTCAGGTCTTGTCAGATCTCTCCTCCTCAAATTTTTGGAGGTCTCTCTTTCTAGAAATTTCTTAGTACTTCTTTTCATTTTTGTATATATTTTGTATTTAATAATATTTTATTTGGTTGTCTTCCAAATAGAATATAAGCCCTTTTATGTCAGATACAATTTGTTTTATTATTTTCTATTCTCAACATCTAGTACAATTTCTTACACAGAAGGCAATGAATGGATGGACATTGTTTTGAATTGCCAAGGAATACATTTTTAGAGGCTCGTCAAATTCTTCCTATTCCCTGTTTAAGTCTCAGATTGCAAAGACTGATTCTTCTGTTAAATGATGAGACTCCTCAATGTGATAAGCTCCAACTATTTTTCATCACTATTTTCCCACAGTCCTTTTAGAAAATATAATTTCTGTTTCACACATGACGACACATTTATAGTAACTTTTAATATCTATGGGTTTTTAAAAAGCTCGCCACCCTCTCAAATTTCCAGGTAGTTACTTATCTCCATTAAGAAGATAATATGGAACTAGTTTACAGTGTGTTGGTAAAATGATTTAGAAAGTATTCACAAGGCTTCAAGGTTAGCAGTTTTATACTGTGTGAAGCCAACTGTAGAAAGAGCTTCTAATCATATTCGTGCTATGTAAGCAATCTACTTCCGTGGAAAGATCATGAGGCAAAGAAACAGGTGACTTTGATTATAATTCTTTCTCTGTCATGAATTAGTTGTGTATCCTGTAGGCCATTCATTTGCCCTGGGCCTAAACTTCCCCACATATACTGCCATAATAGTAACAGTAACATTTATATTTAATTGAATTAAGAGCTATTTTGATTAAAATATCGGTGTAAACTATAGAAAGCATACTAGAATTTGGCCCTAATGACAAAATGACCCTCCAGACATTAGAACTTCTGTGAAGTTTTGGTGAAGTCTCCCACAGAGGTCTCTGGATCATTACTCTGGGAACTGCAACATAAAACTTATTTTGCTTCCTATAAAAGGTCCTCAATATTCTCAGTAGAATGACTCAGGCTAAAAAGATCATAAATCTTAAAAATAATTGTATTTATTAACATTTTTATTTATACAACTAAGATACAGAAAGCATTTGTGCCAAAATGTAGTTGAACTCTCAATCGCTTTCTACGGGGGATTACAAAAATCCTTTTGAATTATAGTTCGCCTCTACTTATCTTAGAGTTGCTAAAGACTCAATCTTTCCCATGTCAGACTCACACAATGTATAAATTTTGCATTATTAGCTCAAGGTCTAGATTTACTCCTTCATGTGTTGATACTGTACCTTATAGCTCTTCAATTTTTATATTTATTTTGGTCCTTGGTTCTGTTCTGTTCTGTTCTGTTCTGTTTTGCTTTTCATACCACATTGATTTTTCTTTTTCATCAGTCTTTTGTTATTCTGTCAATGGTTAAGCATTTCTGTGGTGTATGGGTTCTTCCTCATTGGTAATCATGAACTTGCTGTTATTCAAGTGTTCCTGGCTATCCTGGTCCCTATTAGATCTGCCTCTTGGCGTCTCATGTGGATATTACTGGTGGGCATTAGTGTGTCCCTTCCTGCAGCTCTGAATTTGACTCAGTGACCCTTAAAACTCCCTAATACATCTCTATCATGCCATGACCCATGTGTTTCCTCTTATATGAAAGCATTTTCCTCACTGTATTTATTCCTAAGGAATGCCTAAGAAATGATGTGAAATAGCTTGCCAGATTTATCCTTAGTTTAACTTCAAAAATAAATTATAATCTATAAAATTAAATTATCACTACATAATTAAAAGTTCAGGAAAATTCACTCACAGGTTATCCAATTTAAGTTTCTCTTTACTAATAAAGAAACCGAGACCCAGTAACTTTGAATGATTTTTTTCCAAGGTCACAAAGCAAGTAAACATCAGTGACGTGATTTCAATGTACTACTTGGTCCATGACAGCCAGTGCTTCTTCTATTGTATCATAATGCATGTGTTGTTTATATAAATACATCCACTATTGAAAGCAAAATATTTATGCACCTATGTGCTTGGTATTACACCCATGGCTCTGATATTCGCCAACTTTTTGTAGCTTTTTATTATTATTATTTTCATGATTTTGTTGAAGTTGTTGGGAGTAGCATATTACAACTGAGATTTCAATGGTATGGAAATTACTACTAAAGAAATCTTTATTACCCAAGGCATTGGCAAACATCCTCCTGCATAATATTAGAGAATTACCAGAGTAACTCAAAACTTAGTAATTCAATGAGACACAGAGTGGATGGGTCAAAGACAGCACTTGAACTCACATCTTCCTCATTCTGAGGCAGGTTTTCCTAGTCATAACACACATAACATCATTGTGCCTGGCACAACATTATAGACAAAAAATCTAATCATATATTCCTACTAACTCCAGTTAATATGCACTTATAACTTGGAAAAATGACATGTTTAAGCCAGTAGAGAAATTATCTTATTTGCTCAGTAAGGAAATACATTCCCCCACAAACCCTTCCCTCCACAATCAATTCTCAATAGCATCCTTGATTGATATTAGTTATAAATTACATCTCTCTTATCTATGGAATCCACAGAATCCCTTCTCATAAAAAATGCCCCTAGCACAAAATGAGTAGTTGCTTTCCTAAGAAGCCCTTAGAGGAGAATTTTAGCAAAATCAGCTTTGGGAACCATAAAACTAATGATAAAAGGAATGTTTGTCTGTTGACTGACTGACAGAAAAGATGGTCTCTTCATTAACCACCTCCCCAAGAAAACAAATCAGAAGTATAAAAAGCCTTTTCTATTTCCCCTTGGGGGCCATCAGTGTTTGATTACATCATTTAGCCTGTTAGTATGCTTCCTCATGGCATTCTTCTTTTCCTTATTTCTCAGGGTGTACATTAATGGGTTCAACATAGGGATGATGACAGCAAAAATTGCAGCCATTGCTTTATCAGTGGAGAAGGTGTGAACAGGCCTAACATACATAAAAATGCAACGAACAAAAAATAAGACAACAACTGTGATGTGAAATATGCAGGTGGAAAGAGCTTTGCTTTGGCTTTCTAGACTGTGGGTCTTCAGGGAGTGTAGGATGACTCCATAGGAGATAAGCAACATTGCAAAGATGACAACAGAGATTGCTCCTACATTAGCAACCACTGAGAGTCCAATGATATAGATATTGGTGCAGGCAAGTTCTACTAAGGGGTACATGTCACAGATGAAATGATCAATGACGTTAGGGCCACAGAAGGGGAACCTGGAAATAAAGCGAAGCTGAACAATTGAATGAAGAAAACCTCCAGCCCAGGCTATAGCCAGCAACAGTTCATACATGTCGTCTCATGATAACCAAACAATACAGAGGCTTACAGATGGTCACATAGCGATAATAAGCCATTACCATCAATAAGAAGACCTCTGCACCTCCAAAGAAGTGAGCAATAAAAAGTTGGTTCATGCAAGTGTAGAAGGACATAGCCTTCTTCTCACAGAGCAAGTCTATTATCCTTTTGGGAGAGATAGCTGTGGAATAGTCAGCATCCATAAGAGACAAATAGCCAAGGAAGAAGTACATAGGGGATTCCAGAGACTGGATGGAAATGACTGTTACCACAATCAGAAGGTTACCCCCCATTGTTATAATGTAGATGGTTAAGAAGACAACAAATAATATTTTCTGAGTCTCAGGATTCTGAGTAAGAACTAGGAGGACAAACTCAGTCACATTGTTCCTGTTTTCCATTATTATTTTCTTCTTTCTATAATGCATGTATTGAGAAGTCCAAATTGATTTACCTGTAAAGAAAATTATTAATACCATTAATTAGTTTTAGAATTGAGGGATAAATAATCTTATGTAAAAGTGACATTCCCTTTAACTATTTTGTTTTCACAAAAGTCTTTTGGAAAAGCAATCTTATTGAATGAAAAAACTAAAGCATAACAATGTGAAACCTCTTTCTAACTTCAAAATGCCTTGGAATGATGAGCAACATGGAGTAGGTAAAGTAGGTAGATATGTTTACATTTTAGCCTGGGATGATGACTGTCGTGTTAAAGGCCAGATCCCCCCAAATAAGTTTGTCTGGTTTTTTAAAGCATGGGTAGTTGGCAAGGAAGTAACAATAAGCAATCTCAAGGAACCCCTTTGTTGGGATGCATGTCCCTTTACTACAGTGGAATGAGAAAGATGAGAGACAGTTTGATCCCTAGAGCTCTTTGTACCATTAAGTGGCATGTGCGTATTCCTGAGCTTTTAAAAATCACTCATACAAGGCTTTGGGATCTACTCGTACGTATTTTTGTATACAGTGTCATTACTCTGATGATTGTTGTTAGTAAGAGTATGACTGATATTTGATCAAGGCAACAATAAGAGTAACTCTAAGAAAATCCTACATTCATGGTATAGAGGTAACCCTGGGTACTTAAGGGCCATGCCAACAGAATATTAGCACTGACCTGTAAATAAAGCAATAAAAGCTTAGAGTATGGGGTTTGGGATTGACTAGTTGTATATTATCTTAAGATGAATCTAATAATGACAGGAAAAATTGTTGAAATTTTACATTATATCTACTCAACTATGTTTTACTGAGTTACAAAAGGAAATGTGATTTGCATCAGTGAATGCAGTACCCACAAAGAATGCTTTTGAAGTGTAGGAATCAATATTTATAAAACTTTTACAATATTTTGTAATTTACAGAATGCTTTAATGGAAATAACTATGCAAAATTTACTTCACAATTCCATAAAAATATGATCCTACGAGTGATAGTATTGCTTTTGTCACATAAATCAAAATCCAAGATATCTATGTACATAACTTAATGAAGTGTGATAGCCTCTCAAACAAATTTTTATATATGTATATACATATGATATGTGATGTAGGCATATAATTACACAGATATTCAAAATTTCTATAATATGTTCTTATAACGCATGAATATGTGCGTATTCCAAAAGGTGGTCAATCTCCACATATTCACAGGCATACACTAACCCACATATACATTTGTATTCTTGCATGCATATGTACATGTCTATATATGTGTCTTTGTGTCTATCTATATGTCTATATATCTATATACATACATTTATTCATAAGTCATTGTGGTTCAGTCAAAGAAATCTAAATAAAATCTCAAATTGCACTTAATTAAAAGAACTCCAAACAAAAGTAGTGGACAAAATTATCTCAGTAATATCACACACATCACAAAGAATGACAAGACTGTTGTGCCTTCAAACCATATAATAATTTTTGTGCTCACCTCTTGAGTAGGAGACGGTGTTGAAACTTGTTTGTGCAGTATTAGAGTCTTGCCACCTGCTTATTTCAAGGGGAAATGAAAAAATCCAAAGGAAAAAATCTTCATTAAGATGAGAGGTAAGGAACCACTATTTTTTTCAAGTAACCAATTGTGTGACTTTTTTATTTAAAACACATATCATCCAATCCTCTTCCAGCTCTTTGGTCATCTTCACTATCTCCACAAAGGATGTGAATTAAAACTCTGTGTATGTCAGTCTTATTCTCTTACTAGGCTGTGCTTTTTTCAGAAACAGTTTGTGTTTTATGTAAGTTTTGTTCCTCTAATAATATTTCTCACAATCTAATGAATAAAACACTTGTTTAATGGACATTGACGGCATTTGAATAACTATTTCTTTTTCTTTCATGGTATTAGTTTGTCTCAAGAATAATTGTACTCATTAATTCTATTAACATACATATAATAAAACGCTATGTTCAGTGTACTATCTGGTATCTATTCACTATTGGAAGATAATAAAATCTATTTATGTATTAGTATATTCCATATGTTATGTAATATTTCGCCAGGCAGTGAGGTGGCTCAGTGAATAGAATACTCATTTTGGAATCAGGAAGACTTGTGAATCTTCATGAGTTCAAATCTGGCCTCAGACACTTACTAGCTCCGTGACCCTGGGCAAATCACTTAACCCTGTTTGCCTTAGTTCTTCATCTATAAAATGAGTTGGAGAAAGAAAAAACAAAGCACTCTAGTATCCTTGCCAGGAAAATCCCCAAATAGGGGTGTGAACAGTCATGAAAACATGACTGAAATGACTGAACACGAGCTACTTCATGGGTTTCTTGTTTTTCCAAAAACATACATAATTCATCACATGAAAAAGAGATTATTAATTGTATTAGAAATTTGTACAGCTCTGGGTTAAAATAAAAGAGAATTCAATAACTGTAATCACATATATCCACCTATAACTGATTGTAAGTGTAGTTTCCTGTTCTTAAATTTAAATAAATTGAACCAGAGTAAACAGATAGCCATATGAACAAACAAGAAAAAATATGCAGTTAATACCAAATGAAATAAAACATCATATCTCATGACTCATATTTTCATTTCCATTTCGATTTTTCAAATTAAAATAAACATTTTGTTATTTTGCATTATGGAATAAAAATGAGAAAAAAAAGTGATCTCTGAATGATGGTTAATTCTTAAGTGTAAATATTTTCACTTTCCCTGACCTATTCAAATTGCATTCAAACCTTAATCAGGAAAAAAAAATCACAAAACAATTTCCAGATAAATTTGAAATATGTGCTTTTTTATGAGTAGTGAATTATTTTTATGCATATATTATCTGTAAATGTATTACCTGAAATATATTCCTCTGTTTTGAAAGCCACATTGTTTGCTTTTGTTTTGGTCTTGGATATAAACAGTTTGTCTTTGGTACTAAATTAACCTGAAAGTAAAAACAACTGATTCATGAGTAGAGTGCTTCAGGATGCCACGCTGACCATCCAATTTAAGCCACTTGAAGCAAGGAAGATTATGTTAAGACACAAGATTTATAAAATGCCTACATGGATCTTGGCAAGTTCTTATTTTCTTAAATTCTGTTCCTCACGTTTGTCTTTTGAAAAGTCCTTTGCACTTGAATGGTAGGAAAGCTTCCATTAAAGTGCAGAAATTTAAAGAAGGACCAGCCCCAACCATATAATACATGAAGGGGTAAACTTATACCTGTCATTGAGTCATTCAAATTGCATGCTGTGTTATAATTAAATTGACTCCAGTGAAAAGAAACTTTCCACACACATCTTTAAGTACATCTAATATCTCCAGAGATGTTTCAGAGCTAATTATAGTGCCAGGGTCAGGAAAATGTCCCTCGGGGAGAGGGTTCGGGTAGGGAAACATCCCAATTCCTAGAGAACAAGGCAATAACTAAAGACATAATTTATACACAGGAAGGCTATCTATTTTAGACAGATGATAGATAGATAAATATAAATAAATAGATACTCAAATGGCAACCTATACCAGAGGTTTAGTCTAAGAAACCAAGAGAATCAGGTTGACCCCTTAACTAAGGCTTATTCAAAAAGATTAAACAGAATGGGGTTCACTTTAACTAAAGTTTTGATCAAAAGAGCAAACATAATTAGATCACATAAATATGTTTATTTCTCTCAAAATAGGGGATGTGTATGTGTCTGTACATGGGAGCCACTGGAATGAGCTCAACGGAAGGACAGTTGAAGAGGACCTTTCATTCTCAGAGCAATTCTGACTCAAGATACCTGAGTCAGTCAAAATTACAATGTTCATATGTGTTAACCATAACATGAGAAAGAAATTTCTTAATACGATAGAATCATAAAACATCAATGTCATAACAGTATAGTGTCCATAAATTCAAAGATAACCAAAGTCCCATAATTACAGATAGTGTCCTGTTCAAGGTGCCTGCTCCTTGGCAGTAGAGAGATCCCAGTCAGCAAAATCCAACTGGAGCGTTGGGGATCACTCGGAGAGCAAAGCAAAATATGTCTGTTATGCCAGAGCACACAAAGCATTATGATAGGTTAAGGTGAGAGTGGGGCAAAATGTCTTTCTCCTGATAGGCCAATCTGTATTTTGGGCCTTTCTCAGGCAAAGGGGGTTCAAGCTGGTTTGTGGGTGGTGGTGAGGAAAGCTGGTTTAACGCATACATACAATTATACATGTATACGTGTAATCCATATACACATGTATGTGCATTATACAGACACACATATTTCATAACTATCTACCTGTACATATATACATTATCTGTATCATTGAGATTTTAGACTGTCTTGACAGGAATAGTGTTCAGCTAACAAGGGAATATATAATCTTGGTGGATTTTATCCTGATCAGATCACATCTGGAAATGTGTTCACCTCAGTCTGGTCTGTATCTTGAAGAGTATAATTAAGCCAAAGAACTAATGATAATTTCATAATATGAATTGTGTAATAAATTAGCGATGTTTAGTCTGAAAGAAGACTTTGTAGCGCCAATGCAATATTCACAGCACTCACAGTAGCCATGAATATCATGGTGCAATTCATGCATTGAAAGATATTGTTTTCCTCTCAGAAAGTGAGTAAACTATCATTTCTGGGCCCACGGAAGAGGAATAACAACAATCTAAGAAGGACATGTAGGAAAGAAAGATGTACACAGGGGACCTTAGGGTCTGACTGGTTGCAATGGTTATGAAGATCAGAATGTTTCCCACAAAAGTCAGTGAGTAAATAAGTAAAAATACCACAAAAAATATTTTCTGCATCTCTGGATTCTGTGTGAGACCCAGAAGAATTAATTGAGTTACACTGTTTGCACCATTCATCTTTATATATTTTTGGTGATGGTTACACAGGTGAAAGTTGATTCACCTGGAAGAGAAAAATAATTGTAATTAGATACGCATTGATTTCCATAGCCAGGTAAAACAGAATCCAAATCGCATAATTAAATCAAATCAAGATCTCATTAAGTAGCCATAAAGAAAAACTATACCTCAAAAAGACTCCCTTCCTAAACAAGGTCACTTAATTTTTGTTGTTGTTGTTTAATAATCTTTAAGGAATGGGAGTCTGTTTCCTCATGAAGCATCACACTCCAAATAGCGATTACACAATCTCTTTGTCTGTTTCTCTGCTTTTCTTTATTTCTAGGAGATAGGAGATAATTTTCAAATAGAAAACATGAACAAGGAAGAAAATATTTGCTCTTACAATTCCATTGCTGGATAAGTGAGCAGCGGAGGAATATTACTTGTGGGTTGTAAGTTTTCAAAGCTTCAATTTCATCTCTGTATGCAAGTCTAATTTCATAACAAATTATATAAATTCCTTTACTTTCAGTCCAGGAAATAAATCATAACAACCTTTACACTTTTTTATCTGCTAACTGAAATAAACAGTCATCAGTTCAATGAACTTTGAACTCAAAGGTACATTAATTGTAAGGGCACTGTACCATCATCAAACCCAATTCCCTCAACTTAGAGAAGAGGAAACTTAGAGTTCAAGGAACTGCCAGACTTTTCAAAGGTCACACTGATATTGATAAGAAGGTAAGATTTGTTCTGTCTTCAAATCCCGCATATAATACATTTGTACCATTTCCGTCTCTCATGGTTCATTTAAAAACCAACTACATATCCATTTTTTATAACTTTTTTTTAAAATGAGTGATATATTGCAATTTATATCACTTTCATTTTAGAATATATGTTTTTCCTATCCGCCCAGTGAGCTGTACATTGCAACAACAACAATAAAAAATCCGGGGCGGAGCCAAGATGGCGAAGTAGAAAGACGCACATACACATAGCTCTGAACCCACAAACCACAGAACGGATAGAGGGGACCAAGCCAGGGCGAATTCTGCACCCAGAGACCACGGAATATTGGAGCGAGGGAGATTTCTGCTCCGGAGAGACCTGCAAACCTCTCGCGGGGGGGGGGGGTCCTTCGCGCCGTGGACTGGGCGCTGGGAAAGGGAGCAGAGTGCAGCCCTGCCGCGGCCACGACACCGTGAGGAAAAGATCCGAGAGGGCTACGGGGACGGGATCTCCAGCGGCCACGCGGGTCCCCCCACCCACAGAGGGACCTGCAAACCTCTCGCAAAAGGTCCGTCGCGCTGCAGACGCAGAGCCCAGACCTGACCTGCGACGGCGGCGGCGGCCGCGGCTCCGAGAGGTACAGATCCGAGAAGGCTCCAGAGACGGGTCCTCCAGCAGCGGCACAAGCCCCCCCACCAACAGGTGACTGATGGGGGTAAGTGAGAGAGTCTCTTTGGCGGGTCGAGAGGGGAGTGGGGTGCCCCATGGCTCGGGCCCCCCCAAGAGATAGAAGCTGAGAGGCGGCTACAGACAGGGGCTCCCCAAACGGGCGGGAGCCTGGATCCATTGTGGAAGGTCTGTGCATAACCGCCTGAGGGAACTGAGCCAGAGAGGCGGCCCTGCCCCTGACCTCAGCACCTGAACTTAATTTAACACTGAATAGCAGCCCTGCCCCTGCCAAAAACCCTAAGGGGGGAAGAAGCATTTGAATCTCAGTCCCCAAACGCTTGGGAGGACCAGGAGGCGAGGTGGGTGTGAGGAGAATATTCAGAGGTCAGGCCACTGGTTGGAGAGAATGCCAAGAAAAGGGAAAAGAAATAAAACTATTGAAGGGTACTTAATCGGAGAAAAGACACTTCCTCCCTTCCTTTCTGATGGGGAGGAACAATGCTTGCCATCAGGCAAAGACACAGAAATTGAGGATTCTGTGTCCCAGCCCACCCAATGGGCTCGGGCCATGGAAGAGCTCAAGAGGAATTCTGAAAATCAAGTTAGAGAGGTGGAGGAAAGACTGGGAAGGGAAATGAGAGGGATGAGAGAGAAGCATGAAAAGCAGATCAGCTCCCTGCTAAAGGAGAACCAAAAAAATCTTGAAGAAATTGGCACCTTGAGAACTAGCCTAACTCAGCTGGCAAGGGAGGTGCAAGAGGCCAATGAGGAGAAGAATGCTGTCAAAAGCAGAATTAACCAAATGGAAAAGGAGATTCAAAAGCTCACTGAAGAAAATAGATCTTTCAAAACTGTAATGGTACGGATGGACGCTAAGGACTTTTCGAGAAAGACAGATATCTCAGAACATACCACGCAGATTCGAAAAATGGAAGATAATGTGAAATATCTTATTGGAAAAACAACTGACCTGGAAAATAGAATCAGGAGAGACAATGTAAAGATTCTGGGACTACCTAAAAACCATGATCAAAAGAAGAGCCTAGACATCATCTTCCATGAAATTATCAAGGAAAACTGCCCCGAGATTCTAGAACCAGAAGGCAAAATAAATATTCAAGGAATCCGCAGAACACCGCATGAAAGAGATCCAAAAAGAGAAACTCCTAGGAGCATTGTGGCCAAATTCCAGAATTCACAGGTGAAAGAGATAATATTGCAAGCAGCTAGAAAGAAACAATTCAAGTATTGTGGAAATACAATCAGGATAACACAAGATCTGGCACCCTCTACATTGAGGGATAGAAGGGAATGGAATAGGATATTCCAGAAGTCAAAGGAACTAGGACTGAAGCCAAGAATCACCTACCCAGCAAAACTGAGTATAATACTTCAGGAGAAAAAATGGTCTTTCAGTGAAATAGAGGACTTTCAAATTTTCCTGATGAAAAGACCAGAGCTGGAAAGAAAATTTGACTTTCTAACACAAGAATGAAGAGAACCATGAAAAGGTGAACAGCAAAGAGAAGTCATAAGGGACTTACTAAAGTTGAACTGTTTACATTCCTACATGGAAAGACAATATTTGTAACTCTTGAAACATTTCAGTATCTGGGTACTGGGTGGGAGTACACACACACACACATGCACACACGCACACATACATAGAGACAGAGTGCACAGAGTGAATTGAAGAGGATGGGATCATATATTAAAAAAAAATGAAATCAAGCAGTGAGAGAGAAATATTGGGAGGAGAAAGGGAGAAGTTATATGGGGCAAATTATCTCTCATAAAAGAGGAAAGCAAAAGACCTATTAGTGGTGAGATAAAGAGGGGAGGCAAGAGAAAAACATGAGGTCTACTCTCATCACATTCCACTAAAGGAAAGAATATAATGCACACTCATTTTGATAGGAAAACCTATCTCATAATACAGGAGAGTGGGGGACAGGGGCACAAGCAGGGTGGGGGGGAGGATGGAGGGGAGGGCATGGGGAGGAGAATGCAATACGAGGTCGACACTCATGGGGAGGGAAGGGA
Organism: Notamacropus eugenii; assembly: GCF_028372415.1. Taxonomy (NCBI): domain Eukaryota; kingdom Metazoa; phylum Chordata; class Mammalia; order Diprotodontia; family Macropodidae; genus Notamacropus; species Notamacropus eugenii. The sequence continues at coordinate 9,699,133 of NC_092880.1, forward strand.
CCATAAGAAAATAGAAGTAAAGGGGGACAGGATAGGATGGAGGGAAATATAGTTAGTCCTATACAACACAACTAGTATGGAAAGCATTTGCAAAACTAAACAGCTATGGCCTATATTGAATTGCCTGTCTTCCAAGGGGAAGGGGTGGAGAGGGAGGGAGCTAAAGAAGTTGGAACTCAAAGTGTTAGGACCAAATGTAATGTTCTTACCACTGGGTAACAAGAAATACAGGTTAAGGGGTCAAGAAAGCTATCTGGCCCTACAGGACAAAAGAGAAGACGGAGACAAGGGCAGGGAGGGAGGATAGAGGAGAGAGCAGATAGGTGACAGGGGCAATTAGAAAGCTCGGGTTTGGGGGGGGAGGGGAGAAAAGGGGAGAAAATTTGTAACCCAAAATTGTGTAAAAATAAATGTTAAAAGTTAAATAAAAAAAAATCAAAAGACAACTAATCAATATGCTGAGTCTAAGAGTATACTCAGTGTTCTCACCCATAGTTCTCCTTTACAAAGAAATAAAGGGGATTAATTTTATATTTTGAGACAAACTTCGTGGTTATGATTACACACCATATATTTTTGTCTTTGTTATATGTCCAAGTATTAAATTGATATATCCACTGTCAAGGCTAACAAATTTTAAGTCAGCATATGTTTTCTTCTTTCTCTTTCTTTCTTTCTTCCTTTCTCTCTCTCTCTCTCTCTCTCTCTCTCTCTCTCTCTCTCTCTCTCTCTCTCTCTCTCTCTCTCTCTCTCTCTCTCTCTCGCCCCCCTCTCTCCCTCTCTCTACCTCAAATGGCCTATGATTTCGTTATGTTTATCCAGGTATTCCTTAGTTTGGAAAGTTGGCAAGATTTTCACAGTATAGAAGAAATATCTATAAGTTATTGAATAAAGTGTTTCTTTATCTTGTGACCAACTTTCTGATAAAAATGTCCTTAAAACCAGCTTCACTACTCAACAATGCTTTTCTAAGCATCTTAAGTCCTTATGACGTAAAATTATGCTAGACTGTTTAATATTTTGGCAAAGCCTTCAAAAAGGTTGACTTTACCTCAATGTCAATGCATAAGGAAGAGAAAAGATAAATGGAAAAAGCTGTGAATATAAACTTTTCATATAGAAGTGGATAAGGAGACATTCGCAGCAAAAACCTGGTGAATGGCAGCTACTAACAAATAATTCAAAGAAGAATTCTGCTCAATATATTTGAACTACATATATAGCTAAATACTGACTCCAGTAGAAGGTTGGCATTGGAAAAGTCCCAGCAACTATCAGTTAGCTTGAAAATAACATATTGGTTGTAACTATTCACAACTGGCTTTATCCAAATGGAACAAATCTGAGACTTATTAATCTTTGATTAATTCCCACTAGAAACTGCAGCTTCATAGAAAGATCAGTCACTTTAATTTCACTGAGTTGACTGACGAAATAGATTCAAATGCAGACGTGGAAAAGCCTATGCTAGTTACTCTGCCTGCTCAAAACAACAAAAACTATAACAAAACTACATCCCCATCTTCACTAGGCAGCATTTACATATAGTTTTAAGGTTTACAAGTCATTTAAGGTTATTATCTCCTTTGATTCTGACAACAACCCTGCGAGTTAGGTGTTAATATTATGTATATTTTATAAATGGGAAAAAAAACTGTGGAAAATAGTGGTGAAGTTAGTGATCCAGGGCCATGCAGCTAGTTAGTAACTGAATCTATATTTGAACTCAACTCTTCATGATACCAGCCTAATCTTCTATCCAGTGTACCCATTATCATCCTGTAGACCCACAGAATCATTCATTCAAATGGTATTGATAAATTCAAAAAGAAATTATTAGCTTTAAGATAAAAGAAAAATATAAGGGAAAACATAAATCACCTTATGTCTGAGATTGCCTTCTTTTCCAATTACTCCAAATAATTCTGCCTTAAGGTTTTGTCTTCTCTGGGACGATATGTGATAAATCATTGATAAAATTGGTAGCTTAAAAAAAGAACTAGCAAACTAGAGGATCCCCATGATTTGATACTGGAGAATACAGGATGTGTTTTTAAGGCAGGAAAAGTCAGGGTAAGTGGTACCTTGAATGTTACATAATTAAAGGGTCATAGTTTCCTGGATTTAAAATCTCCTGAATATATTTCCAAAAACTTTCTCCAGAACATCAGTGCTCACGTTAAGCATATTATTTTGCTGCTAGGACTTTAGCACTCCTTTCTCTTCTTCCTTCGTCTGTAGGCAGGATCAGAGTTAATAAAAAGAGAAACTTCTGCTATTATTGATAGACCCATACTTTCTTTATGGGTGATTCTTTTTGTGAAACCACCCAGACATTCTTTTATATATTTCTCCTCCAAATGCAGATATCTGTAATGTGCTTTTTGGGTACTACAAGCATTTGGTGATGCAAAGACCACAGAGGACCTCAGAGAATGCATAATTCCTCTTGTTAGGAATTTTGACAAAGTTGTAGCCACATTGTTTCATCCTCTTGCAAGCACTGATATTCATTAAGAATAGATCTTATGTTTTGCCCATAAGCAAGGAGTTTCAGACTCTCTTCACCTTTAGGGCAAAATGTAAACTTCTCTCATATGTAAATCATTTCACAATTTGGATATCTCTTGACTTTACAGACTGCTAGAACATTTATTCTCTTCACATACTCTCAATCTAGAAATCCTTTAAACATTGAAAAGATACCATATTCAAAAGTAAAATCGTCTTTCCACTCTAAACTCTTCTTTCTTCTGAACTCTCCTCATAGTATTGAGTAAGAATCATCCCCCCTGTCACTCAGATTCACAATGAATGTATTATAATTTCGCACCCCTTATGTCCAACCTCTTATGAAAGTTTGCTGGTTTTACTTTGATTACATGATACCTATATCTATGTCAGAGGCCCTCATCCCCTCATGCCTAGACGACTACCATAGTTTATTGATTGCCTTCTTTGCCACAAATGTCTCCTGACTATAGTCAATGCTTCACTCACCTATCAAACTGATGGTCTTACAGAACATGTCTGACGAAGTCCCCCTATTCTTTCTCACTAAACTTCAGTGGGTTCCTATTACTTCTAGAATTTAATATAATATACTAAATTTGGTGTTCAGTGGAGTTATGAACTCTAAAAGAGTTACCTTAGGTGGGCTATTAGTCTAGGCATTGTAAGGGTTATATTATAGCAGGGAGATGAGAGATGTAATGTCACCTGAAGTAGAATCAGGTGGCCAAGTTTGGTCAAGTCAAGTTTGATGGAAGGTTTTAAGGATTTAAGGAATTTTCCTAAAAATTTCAACAGAATAAAATGGATGAAGAATGAATGAGTGAGAAATAATTTAATAAACATTTATTATATTTCAGAAACCAAAATGAATAGTAGAAGCATAAATATAATGAACAATATAATCCTCTCCTCAATGAGTTTCTGTTCCAATGGGGAAAGAGAGTATAATGGGGAAAGCTAAGGACAGGAAGAGATGTTTTGTACTGGGATACAAATCAAAACAACTCTGAGGTACCACATCACGCCTGTTAGATTGGCAAACATGAGAGAACAGGAAGATGATAAATGTTGGAGAGAATGTGGGAGAGTTGGAACACAAATACATTGTTGATGGAGCTGTGAGCTGACCCCACCATTCTGGAGAACAATTTGCAACTATGCCCAAAGAGCTACAAAAATGTGTATACCCTTTGACCCAGCAATATTGTTTCTGAGACTATCCCCAAGAGAACATAAAAATGGTAAAGGGTCCCACATGTACAAAAATATTTATAGCAGCACTCTTTTTGGTGGCCAAAAACTGGAAATCAAGGGGATGCCCACCAATTGGGGAATGGCTGAATAAATTATAGTATATGAATATAAAGGAATACTATTGCGCTATAAGAAATGATGAACAAGAACACTTCAGAGAGGCCTGGAAAGACTTCTATGATCTTATCCTGAGCGAAAGGAGCAGCACCAGAAGACCTTTGTGCACAGCAAGGAGCACAATGTGTGAGAGCTTTTTCTGGTAGACTTGGAACTTCGTAGCAATGCAAGGACTTAAAAAAAACCCAGTGGTCTCCTAAGGCAAATTGCCTTCTACATCCAGAGAAAGAGCTATGGAATTCAATCACAGAATATAGCAAATCATTTGTGTGTGTGTGTGTGTGTGTGTGTGTGTATTACGTTTAGGTTTGTTATATGATTTCTACCATTCATTTTAATTCTTCTATACAACATGACTATGGTGAAAATGTAAAAAAAAATGAGTCTTCCTCACTCCAGGACTAACATACTATCCAATGAGTCATCTAGCTTCCCCCAGATGAGTTAGGAGGGAACATCAGTAAAGATTGTAAAAGATGATAAGATTTTAAGCGGAACACACTTCAGTGAGTTTATTTTATTTATTTACTTTTAGTTCTCAACATTCATTTCCACAAGGATTTTAGTAGAAATTATCTCCCCATCTCTCCCCTCCCACCACTCCAAAACAGCTTGCATTCTGATTACCTCTTCCCTCAGTCTGCCCTCCCTTGTATCAAACCCCTCCTTTCCCTTATCCCCATATTCTCTCTTTTCTTGTAGTGCAAGATAGATTTCTACACCCCATGAACTTGTATTTCTTATTTCCCAGGTGCATGCAAAAACAATTATCAACATTCGTTCCTAAAATTTTGAGTTCCAACTTCTCTCTCTGCCTCCCTCCTCAGCCATCCCCACTAAGAAGGCAAGCAATTCAATATAGGTTATATATGTGTAGTTATGCAAATGACTTCCCTAATAGTCATATTGTGAAAGACTTATATTACCTTCCAACTTATCCTGCCCCCCATTTATTCTTTCTTTTGATCATGTCCCTCCCCAAAAGTGTTACCTTGTAATTATTCCCTCCTCCCATTTGCCCTCCCTCCTATCATCCCGCCCACCCCAATTATCCCCTTCTCCCCTACTTTCCTGTAGTGTAAGATAGATTTTCATACCAAATTAAGTGTGCATATTATTCCCTCCTTCACTCAAATGTAATGTGAGTAAGCTTCGCGTTTTCCCTCTTACATCCTCCCTTTTCCCTTCCATTGGAAAAGACTTTAATTACCTTTTTTATGAGTGATCATTTGCCCCATTCCATTTCTCCTTTTCTCCTCCCAATATATTTTTCCCTCACCCCATAATTTTATTTTTTAGATATCATCCCTTTCTGTTCAACCCATCTTGTGCAGAATGTCTGTATGTATATAATCCCAAGTACTGAGAAAAGTCTCAAGAGTTACATATAGTATCTTTCCATGTAAGAATGTAAACAGTTCAACTTTTGTAAGTCCCTTATGGCTTCTCTTTCCTGTTTACCTTTTCATGCTTCTCTTGATTCTTGTGTTTGAAAGTCAAATTTTCTATTCAGCTCTAGTCTTTTCATCAAGAATGCTTGAAAGTCCTCTATTTCATTGAATATCCATTTCGTCCCCCTGAAGCATTATACTTAGTTTTACTGGGTAGGAGATTCTTGGTTTTAATCCTAGTTCCTTTGACTTCTGGAATATCGTATTCCAAGCCTTTAGATCCCTTAATTTAGAAGCTGCTAGTTGTCCTGATTGTATTTCCACAATACATAAATTGTTTCTTTCTAGTTGCTTGGGATATTTTCTCCTTGACCTGGAGACTCTGGAATTTAGCTGCAATATTCCTAGCAGTTTTACCTTTTCAGGTCCCTTTCAGGAGGTGACAAATCTATTCTATTAGTGTTTTGGCTTTTTGGACCTCTTTTGCTATTTAGTTTAGTCTATTTTTAAAGGTTGTACTTTCTTCTGCTTTTTTGCGTCTCCTTTAGAAAGCTATTGACTTGCTTTTCAGGAATTTCTTTCATCACTCTCATTTATCTTCGCAGTTTTTCCTCCACCTCTCTTATTTGATTTTCAAAATTATTTTTGTGTTCTTCCTCTCCCTGAGACCATTGCACATTTATTTTCTAGGTTTTAGATGCAGAAGCCTTGACTTTGTTTTCTTCCTCTGATGGTATCCTTTGTTTTTTCTCATCTGAAAAGATGTAGGAAAATGCCTGTTCACCAAGAAAGCAACCTTCTATGGTCTTATTTTTTCCATTTTTGGGCATTTTTTCTAGCCTGTTACTTGACTTTTGAGTACTTCATCAAGTGGAAGGAATACTCTTGGGACCTGTAAGCCCTCAGTTCCTCCAGGGTGGCACAATCAAGGAAGAGGAGTTTACTCCTCTCCTGACCTGCATTCTGGTCTGAGAGCAACCGCAAGTTTTTTTGCCCAGGATCTATGAGTAGGATTTCCTGTCCACAACCACCTTCACCTCTCCCAGTCAGTGTTCTTTTTCACCTCATGACTGCCGTTCAGGGCTGATATTGAGATTAGCTGCTTGATTCCCCTATGGGCTTTTGGCTGAGGGACCCTAAAATGGACACTGCTGCCTCAGTACCCACCTCCTTCACCCTGAGTCAAGAGCCACACTGCGTTCCCTTCTCACCCAGGTGAAAGAGCTTTCTCTCTGACTTTCGACATTTTTTTTGGCTTTTGTGGGTTGAGGAATCTGGGAACTTCAGCTGCTGCCCCAGATTCCACACCAGAAGCCTGCTCCAGTCCTGCCCCTGCCCTGTGCAGTGTGGCCAAAGTTGGACTGTGCTCCACTCTGACCTCGTGTGATAGATCTTTTCTGTCACACTTTCAGGCTGTCTTGGGATGGAAATAGCTTTCATTCTGTTGTTTTGTGGCTTCCACTTCTCTACTATTTGTTTAGAGTCATTTTACAGGTATTTTATGGGTTTGGGGAAGAGAGGTATAATAGATTCATCTTTCTACTCCTCCATCTTCACTCTGCCCCTTGTTTAGTGACTATTGACAAGAGACAAAGTTTGGATACAAGGCAGGATGTGGGGTTAGAATAGGTAAGCTTTAACAACTGATAAGTTATAGGCTATCAGTTAGACAGTTGCTGGAGGTTGTGAAACTGAGATCGGACAGAAGGAAGTGCCTGCAACAAGTAAAGAAACGGGACAGATGAGTTCATTTTGTATGAATTGGTTCTGAAATCTATTTGACATCTAGCTCCAAATATCCAGTTATGGACTTTAAGAGAAAGACCAAAGTCAGGAACACAAAAATTCTCTCTCTCTTTTTAAAACTCTCTCCCTTTCCCCCACATTTATTGTTATTACTACTTATACTCACTGATCTTTTTTTTTCTTTTAGTTTTTAAACAGACATATGATTTCATTAAATTCAAGAATCTCCTATCAAGGAAGCTTCCACTACCCATGTACTTCACCCAATGTTTTACAGCTTCTTCACTTAAAGAGACATCTAGGTAACTGTACACTAAGTGACATGTAGCATGTGTGTGTGTGCGCACACATACATACATACACACATATCAATGCTTTGAGGAGTTGCAGTCATTTTAAAATGTGGTTTTAAGAGGGATATAAGGTTACGCAATTTGTTTACACTTTTCAAATTAATTAAATAATCTACTCAGTATTTGTATAAGACAACCTGAATTGAAAGAGATGTGACTAAGCTTCTTGCAACCTCAAATTCTAGCTTCCTGTTCAGATAACAGTGTTACAACTCCATAGGATTTAAAAACATAAAGGACCTTAGAGATCATGTTTTCATCATGAAATTTCTCTAATTTTATAAATGTGAATAGTGGGGACCACAGAAATGAGATGACCAGAGAAAAATTGCATCATGTATAAACAGAAGAACAGGGTTTTGTTCCTGGGTTCTTTGACTCCATATCCAGATGTATTTTCATTATATCACTGAAAAGTAGAAAAAGCGTTAGGAACAGTTTTGTGGGCATCATGAAAGCATTTACAAGGGAAGTTTTAGAATCATCCCTATGGATATATCTCTATGGTTTCTTAGTGGCAAATGGACTTTTTCAGTGGGGATCAGATTTTGTTGGGTCAGCAAGGCATTGTGGCATTATGGTCATATTTGCTGAAACCAGTAGGAATTTATTGATTTCATTATTATTTCATTTGAAACAGTATATTTTATCCAACAGTTTACTTGGTAGATATAACCACCAATTATCAAGAGGAAATTCTGAGCTGATTGATTTTTATTACCTCTATCAAATTTACCTGACTCAGCTGATGTTCTTTCCCCAACTCATACTGAAAATATTTAATTCCCTATCATGCTGATTAGCTCACCAGTCACTGGAGACACATCCACAATGTACCTCCATTGAAAATATAAAACAGTATTTAATGATTTTGTTATCCAGGAGGTAATTATTTGATGCCCCTGGCATTCTCCCTTCCTCACAAGATGTACATTTTCTAACTTCTTGTCTTTCTGACATTTTTTTTTGGACATTTTTTTTTTATTTAGCTTTTAACATTCATTTTCACAAAATTTTGGGTTACAAATTTTCTCCCCTTTTTTCCCCTCCCCCCCAAAAGCCAAGCATTCTAATTGCCCCTATGACCAATCTGCTCTCTCTTCTATCATCCCTCTCTGCCCTTGTCTCTGTCTTCTCTTTTGTCCTGTAGGGCCAGATAGCTTTCTATACCCCTTTACCTGTATTTCTTATTTCCTAGTGGTAAGAACATTACAGTTGATCCTAACACGTTGAGTTCCAACTTCTTTTCCTCCCTCCCTCTCCACCCCTTCCCTATGGAAGGCAAGCAATTCAATATAGGCCAAATCTGTGTAGTTTTGCAAATGACTTCCATAATAGTTGTGTTGTATAGGACTAACTATATTTCCCTCCATCCTATCCTGTCGCCCGTTACTTCTATTCTCTTTTGATCCTATCCCTCCCCATGAGTGTTGACCTCAAATTGCATTCTCCTCCCCATGCCCTCCCTTCTATCATCCCCCCCCCCACTCTGCTTATCCCCTTATCTTCCACTTTCCTGTATTGTAAGATAGGTTTTCATACCAAAATGAGTAGGCATTTTATTCTTTCCTTTAGTGGAATGTGATGAGAGTAGACTTCATGTTTTTCTCTCACCTCCCCTCTTTATCCCTCCACTAATGAGTCTTTTGCTTGCCTCTTTTATGAGAGATAATTTGCCCCATTCAATTCTCCCTCTCTCCTCCCAATATCTTTCTCTCTCACTGCTTGATTTCATTTTTTTTAAGATATGATCCCATCCTCTTCAATTCACTCTGTGCACTCTGTCTCTATGTGTGTGTGCGTGTGTGCATGTGTGTGTGTGTAATCCCACCCAGTACCCAGATACTGAAATGTTTCAAGAGTTACAAATATTGTCTTTCCATGTAGGAATGTAAACAGTTCAACTTTAGTAAGTTCCTTATGACTTTTCTTTGCTGTTCACCTTTTCATGGTTCTCTTCATTCTTGTGTTTGGAAGTCAAATTTTCTTTTCAGTTCTGGTCTTTTCATCAAGAATGCTTGAAAATCCTCTATTTCATTGAAAGACCAATTTTTCCCCTGAAGTATTATACTCAGTTTTGCTGGGTAGGTGATTCTTGGTTTTAGTCCTAGTTCCTTTGACTTCTGGAATATCCTATTCCATGCCCTTCGATCCCTTCATGTAGAAGCTGCTAGATCTTGTGTTATCCTGATTGTATTTCCACAATACTTGAATTGTTTCTTTCTAGCTGCTTGCAATATTTTCTCTTTCACCTGGGAGTTCTGGAATTTGGCCACAATGTTCCTAGGAGTTTCTCTTTTTGGATCTCTTTCATGCGGTGTTCTGTGGATTCCTTGAATATTTATTTTGCCCTCTGGTTCTAGAATCTCAGGGCAGTTTTCATTGATAATTTCATGAAAGATGATGTCTAGGCTCTTCTTTTGATCATGGCTTTCAGGTAGTCCCATAATTTTTAAATTGTCTCTCCTGGATCTATTTTCAAGGTCAGTTGTTTTTCCAATGAGATATTTCACATTATCTTCCATTTTTCCATTCCTCTGGCTTTGTTCTGTGATTTCTTGCTTTCTCATAAAGTCCTTAGCCTCCATCTGTGCCATTCTAATTTTGAAAGAACTATTTTCTTCAGTGAGCTTTTGAATCTCCTTTTCCATTTGGCTCATTCTGCTTTTGAAAGCATTCTTCTCCTCATTGGCTTTTTGCACCTCTTTTGCCAATTGAGTTAGGCTAGTTTTCAAGGTGTTATTTTCTTCAACATTTTTTTGGGTCTCCTTTAGCAGGGAGCTGATTTGCTGTTCATGCTTTGACTTCATGTCTCTCATTTCTCTTCCCAGCTTTTCCTCCACCTCTCTAACTTGATTTTCAAAATTCTTTTTGAGCTCTTCCATGGCCTGAGCCCATTGAGTGGGCTGAGACACAGAAGCCTTGATTTCTGTGTCTTTGCCTGATGGTAAGCATTGTTCTTCCTCATCAGAAAGGAAGGGAGGAAATGCCTGTTCACCAAGAAAGTAACCTTCTATAGTCTTATTTCTTTTCCCTTTTCTGGGCATTTTCCCAGCCAGTGACTTGACCTCTGAATATTTTCCTCACACCCACCTCACCTCCTGATCCTCCCAGCCAGTGTTTGGGGTCTGAGATTCAAATGCTGCTTCCAGCCTCAGGACTTTGGGCGGGGGCAGGGCTGCTATTCAGTGTGAGATTAAATTCAGATGCTCAGGTGAGGGCAGGGCTGCCTCTCAGGCTCAGTTCCCTCAGGGAGTTTATGCACAGACCTTCAACAATGGATCCAGGCTCCTGCCTGCTTGGGGAGCCCTGGTCTGCCGCTGCCCCTCAGCTTCTGTCTCCCGAGGGGGCCCGAGCCATGGGGGCACCCCACTCCCCCCTCGACCCACCAAAGGGACTCTCTCACCGACCCCCGTCACCTGTGGGTGGAGGGACTTGTGCGGCCGCTGGAGATCCCGTCCCTGAAGCCCGCTCGGATCTGTTCCTCTCGGTGCCGCGGCCACGGCACAGCTGTACTCAGCTCCCAGTCCCGGCGCCCAGTCCGCAGCATGAAGGACCTTTTACGAGAGGTTTGCAGGTCTCTCTGGAACAGAAATCTCCCTCGCTCCAATGTTCTGTGGCCTCTGGGTGCAGAATTCACCGTGAGTTACTTCTTTGTAGTTGTTCTATGGGTTGTGGGTTCGGAGCTATGTGTATGTGCGTCTTTCTACTACGCCATCTTGGCTCCGCCCCCAACTTCTTGTCTTTCTGGAAAGATGTTCCTTATAAAGATAAACTATGATTCACTAAATACTTCTTTGAACTGTATTTAAACTATTTCTCAAATTCTTGAGGATTTTTTTCCCGTTTTTCCCTGTTATATTGAAGCAGTGTATGATAATTGAAAATATTCTGCAAAGTATGAGTTGGAGTTTTATATCAGGTATTTGACTTTCCATAGCAACCACTTCAGTTCTTTATCTGGAGCAGTTCCAATTTTATCCAGTCCAACAAAAGATATGTTGGTCAGAAGAAAAATAGGAAAAATACATATTCCAATTGAACATCCTCCCAGGTAAGGAACTGAAGGTCTGGAAAATCAAGTTATTCGTCCAATGTCAAAATAGTTGGAACTAAAATAGTTGGGATACTGACTTCTAATTCAGTGTAAAACGTAATAGCCTTCTCATCCAGAGAGGGAAATTGGAAATTCTAGAGAGTAACTGTTCCATGATTATGGCAAGTGATGGTCACATAGATAGGACGAGAAACAACACTTGTGCATCTGAAAGGAAATCAATTTTTTTCTATTAGAATATGGGTAAGGAGAACTCAGTTCTGAAAACTTTTGTTCTAGATAGATTGATGGAAAAAGGCTCCTGTAATTGAATGATTCTCAAATGCAATGACATAAACTTTCTTTCTCTGGATTTTTCTTTGTGTGTTCTAGTTATAAAAGATCCCTCTCCAATCAAAATAAAAATAAGATCTAACAGATTACAACACAATACAGAGGAATTGCTAAAGGGCTGTATTGACAAATCCTTGGATCAGGGGCCTTTTAATGTCTGGTTGAAAATGCAATTTTTTTCAAATTATATTTCATAACATAATAAAATTTGTGACTGAAATATACTTAGAGGATATCTTTTTTGTCCCCATTTATTGCAGAAGAGGATACTGAAGTTTAAAGTTGCTAAGTGACTTTCCTCACAACCATAGATTTACAATTTGGGTCCTGAAAATATGGATCAAGATTTTTTATTCCAAATCCGGCATGAATTTCAATCTACTACATTGCTTATATGATTAGTTCAGTCATTGTCAGAGATCAAAAAAAAGTCAGATATTCTGTACTTCAACTTCACAAAATATATGGGCAAAATTATTTCCTATTTTTCAAAGATTATGAAATCTGAAGACGAGGGAAAATTTTAAAATATAGTTTATCCACTTCATATTGATTTTAGCAAAGGTTTGGAGAAATTCAGATGAAGTATACATGGAAAGTTTATCAAATGTCCAGATTAAATAAAGGTTAGACTCAAAATTATCTAGAGAGTCTAGAGTGTTGGACTGAATTTGAGAACAAATTTAATAGTTCTAACTATAAACTGTTGCCTTTGGGTGATACTAAATTCAAATCAACTTGCAAAATGCTTGAAGAAAGAGGCAAAGATATATGTGTGTGTATATATATATGTGTGTGTGTGTGTATACATATATATTTTCTTTTAAAAATAAGGATTTTAATAAACTACAAGCTCAAAATGGCATAGTATATCATAGCCATAAGGATAAAAAAGTTTATCAAATCTTGAGATGCCTCAAGAGAAATATGGTTTTCAAGAACAGGGGAGCAACACTAAAACTATATTCTGACCTTGACATAACTCATCTGCAATGTGTTTGCCTCTGAACAGTTTTCAATTGTTTTAAATACTTTAAAAATAACTTTGTATTGTCTCTTAGGGTCAAGAGATATTTGCGGTTTCGTCGTTTACTTGGGTTCTGCATAAAGAACATTGAATATGATGTCACTGTCAGCTCTAGTGCAGGAATATCAATTTGCCAGTTAATGAAGGTGACTGGATTGTAGAGGGGAGGAACTGGAGGTAGACCAATTAAGTGGCTGCTATTTTTCAATCATTCCTGTCATGTCCAAATCTTTAGGAATCTTTTTGGTACTTTCTTAGCAGAGATCCTGGAGTGGTCTAAGATTTCCTTCTCCAGCACATTCTATAGATGAGGAAGCTGAGGCAAACAGGCTAGAGTGACTTGACCTGAATCACAGAGCCAGATAGTGTCTGGGATCAGATTTGAACTTAGTGAGATGACTCCTCCTCACTCCAGGCCTTGCATACTAGTCAGAGAGCCAGTTCTTTGCTCCTAGATCAACAAGGAGGGCATGTCAATAAAGCAGGTAAAAGATGACAAAGGTTTCAGGAGAAACTAGTTTAGTGACTATTGAGAAGAGACAAAAGTTGGATGCAAGATAGCATGTGAGGTTAGGACAGGTAAGATATAACAACTGATAAGTTAGGGGGTATCGAGTAAACAATTACCTGAGGCTGTGAATTTGAGAGATTAGAAACAAGGAGATGCCCACAACAAGTAAAGCAGAAGGACAGATGAGTTCTTTTTGTATGAATTCATGCTGAGATGTCTATATGACACCTAGCTGTAAATACCTAGCTATAGATTTTAAAATTGAGAGAAATACCAAAGTCAGAAACAGAAAAGTATTTTCTACATATTTACACCACTCTCTCTCCTCCCTTCCACCATTTATTGCTATTATTACTCATACACACTGACACTTTTTCCCTTTAAACAGAAATATTATTGCATTGGATTCAAAATCTCCTAACAAGAAAGCTTCCAATACCAATGCATTTCATCCAGCGTTTTTCAGTTTCTTCACTTAAAAATATAGCTTGGTAACTCTAGACTAAGTGATACGTACTCAGAAGAAGGGCATGAATGTTTTCCTGACTCGCAAATTATTTTTCTATCTACTCCTTTATCTCAATCATGCTTTTTAGATCTTCACTTCCCATCTGACTCAAAAAACTCATTAACCTCAAATACAATTTCAATAAAATGGGAAATGTGTAGCTGCAACTTAAATATATAATTAAAACAATAACTAAGAGTTCCATTGATCTATCAGATTTTATTCATTGATAAACATTATATTGACCACTTCCTCCCCTTCATTGGTTTGCAGACAAATTAATAACATGAAAGAATGTTACTGCCACCAACTACCTCTAAGATGAAAGGGAGATGAATCACATTCCTTAGCACTGAGGATGTTGTATCTCTTCTTTCCTACCTTACAAAATTCAGAATTAATAGTTTAAACAGTTTCATGCAGAAGACTCATGAATGATGCAACTTTGAATTAAAGTAACTGAACTTTTAGGTGAGATATGGGGCAGGTCTCATTAGAGTGAGAAATGAAGAGAAAAGAAAAGAAGCAATAAGAGTATGAGAAAATCAAGAAATTGACAAAGGATTGACCAAAATGGAGAAGGAAATCAATGCAACCAAATTCATTCTGTTAGGCCTTATACAAAGTCCAGAGTTTCGAAAAATGTTCTTTGTCATCTTTTTAATCATTTATATTATCACAATCAAAGGAAACATACTCATTGTCATAACCATGATTGCCAGCCAAACTTTGAGATCACCCATGTACTTTATTCTAATTTTCTTTTCTATTGTGGATGGTACCTATTCTTCAGTTGTGGCTTCCGAGATACTTGTGGATTTAATCTATGAGAAGGCAATCATCTCCCTGGAAGGCTGTCTGACTCCGCTCTTTGCATCTCATTTTTTTTGGAGGTGTAGGCATTATCCTCCTCATGATCATGGCTTATGACCGCTATGTGGCTATCTGCAAACACCTGCACTACATGACTATCATGAATCCCCTTGTGTGCCACCTTCTGCTGGCAGCAGCCTGGATAGGGACCTCCATACAACTTATCTTCATGGCCCAAATTCCTTACTGTGTCCCTAATTTTAGCAATACATTCATGTGTGATTTGTTTCCATTGCTGAAACTGGCCTGCATGGACACCCAAGTTCCCGGCATTATAATCATTGCTAACAGTGGTGTAATGTGCCTGTCCATCTTTCTCGTACTAACAGTCTCATATGGAGTGATCCTCTGTTCCCTGAAGGGTGGTAGTTCAGAAGGAACCATCTCCAGCTGCTACAAAGGGAAACCATTTCTCATCATGTCAAACTTTGAGTGGGCAAGGTATTACCTCAGGACTTGTTTTGTTTCATTGGATTTCAATGCATTCATATAAGTAGAGACGGTGGAATGTCTTACATTTTGGGGTGAAGTTTCTGCATTGACAGATAAGATTGGTTTCAGTAAAGCCTTTACTGAAAGAGAAAACCTGTTTGGAAAAATGAAAAAGTCACTTGGAACCTTACTGAACTTGAAATAGTGAAAAGAATAATCAAAATCTAGAAAGTCAAAGAAGTTCCCTGAAAAACTGCAGGAGGTTCTAGATTTCTGTGGAGTTCGGTTCATTTATGGAAAACATTGTCTGCTTGTTAAGCTTTTGTCAGATTTATGAAAGAGATATTGAACGACATTGGCTTACCTTTAGACTAAGCTAACTTTGGTCCCTATGGGTTTTAAAGTGGATGTCATTTACACAGCCTTTCAATACAGTAGTAGTAAGTTTTCAAGAAGAACCCTATGCATGTGTAGAGTTAATAGCAAAAGATAAAAAGGAAGGAAAAAAGATAATTCTACCCTTCAAGGAGTTCACATTGTCATGGGTGAGATGATATGTAAATAATTTGCTATATAGGAGAAATAGATATAAATTGTGAGGAAACTCAATGGGAATGGAAGATAAGGATAGGTTAGGAAAGGGATGTTGAAAATGATCACAATGATGATGAGGAGGAGAAGGAGTATGAACCTCCAGTTACAGGTCTCTAGACTGGTAAAGACTTCATTCCCTAAATCTAGTAGCTCACTCCTGCTGAGCTCAGCAATACTTATAAAGAAAGAGAGAGGCATGATAGCATATTTGTAATGGATCTTTCAGGAAGAAAACAAGAGTATGAATATACTTTCAAATTTAATATTTATTCTTAATATTTTATAAAGCCTAAACAATTAAAAAACATAAGTCAAACCATAACCTGATTGCTAATTTATGAGGTGAAAATTTTCTCCCTGAACATTTGATAATCCTCTCTCTTTCTCTCTCTCTGCAAGGCTGATGGAACTGGTCCAACGTAGCAATTTTTGAGCCTGCACAGCCGCTTATTTCAAGTGCAGTAAGTTGTGATGAAAATATTTCATGCCAACTAGCTTCATTCTAACTTATCCCTTATTATACAGCTAGCAACCAGACGTTCACTTCTATATTTACATAGATGAGTGAATTTTAAGAAACTTTTCAGTCTTTTGTCTTCAGAAATGCCTAAAACATACTGCTATATAAAGAGGAACAGGATTTCTGAAACCAAGACTGAACCAGGGGTTAGATTTTAGAAACAAATTCAAATTACATAAAAAACACTTTGAAAACTAAGAAATTACTTCCTCCAAAGACATATAAATCCTGCTTTCTCCTGATATAACCAACTATTAGGAAGAAGAAATTCTGAAAAATCCTGGAAAGAAAGCAGAGAAGAAAGACTTTTTTATTCAGAGAATCTCTACTTGAATATTTTTGCTAACTTTTTACTACCTAACCTTTCTGTAATCCTTTACTTAACTCCTGTGAGACATCCTCTAAACTTTTCCCATACTCCTCCTCTTGTTAGGCCTGCTACTATTTAATGGTCATTTTATTCATTTAATTTATATCTTCATCACCTATTTAAATTTCCTTCTATATCTACATCTATGTTTCTGTGCATACCTATCCCTCATTCTATTTCCATTTCTTAGCTATCATCTTTTGAGAAATTGTATCCTTGGGTAGAATGTAAGTTCCTTGAAAGTAGGAACAATTTCTCACTTTTGTGTTTATGTATATTATGCCAAGCCTGTTCCTTTGCTCACAGCACATATTTGAAAAATGTTGGATGAATTGTATGAATGAGGTTTTGATCTGAGAATGTGTTAATTGTACCAGTTAGAATATGAGATTATTGAAGGCAAAATTGTTCCTGCAATGTATTAGTGTCTGATACGCAGAAGTTGCTTAAAATTATTATTCATGGATTCATGTCTACTAAATTTCTCTTTTGAAATCAGATAAAGCAGCATCATTCAACTCATTTAAAAATCAGAAAGTCATTCAATGTACATACTGTGTCAACTTTCTGTATATCATATGCAAATTAAGTATGTGTGAGATGCTTATCTATGCCCTATCAGAAGCATTTCAGAGAGTCTGCCAAACACTGAGAATAGTTTCCCTCTAGGTGTTTTAATATTTAGAGGAGAGCGGGTCAATATTGGAGCTCTGTCTCTCTCTTTTATTTTCCAAAACCCTTGCTTATATGATAGTTATGTTATGCACATTTTTTATTAATTTACTGCCAATCACTCACACTTGAGTTAATTAAATAATGATGAACATCAATGTCTAAGTATGTTGGTTTTCAACAATCTGTGTGACCTTTGGCAAATCAATTTGCTTCTCTTAATCTCTAGGCAAAATCTGATCTCCATTGGAAATGTCTATTTGCCACCAAGGAACCACACATACTGAAGTTCACGGAGATGACTCTAACATTTTCTTCGATTAATGTGTTTATATCATTGCCAACATTATCAATTATTGCTACTTAGAATGATAAATAGCATTTATTGGAGGAGTTATTCTCATCGTGGTATGTGGTTTAGAAGGTGTATACGCTATACAAGATCATTTTACATCTTTCAAATTAGTGACCAAATCTACTCTATCTTCGTATAAGAACAGATGAATTGAAAGAGATGGTGATAACGTTCTTGTAACCTAACATTCCAGCTTCCTGTTCAAATAAAAGTGTTGGATCTTCATCGGATTTAGAAACATGAGGGATCTTCGAGATCATCCTTCCATCACAGGTTTTCTCTCATTTTATAAATGAGAATAGTGGGGACAATGGAGATGAGAAGACCAGAGAAAAATTTCATAGTATAAAGCAGAACTGGGTATTGCTCTTGGGTTCCCTGACTCCGTAACCCGAAGTATTTTCATTATATCACTGCAAAGTAGAGAAAGCCTTAGGGACAGTTTTGTGGGCATCATGAAAGCATATACAAAGGGGAATTTTAGAATCATCCTTTTGGATATATCTATGTCTTTTCTTGGTGGCAAATGGACTAACTAAAGGAGTCAGTATTGAGACTATACTTTCATCTGAAACTTCAGAAGAGATTATGAACTGATCGTAGGCACAAACAACACTCTGAGAAGAGCTGAGGAAGGAAATAGAAGAAAAACTGGCCAAAGATTTTAAAAGTATGAAAAAAAGAATTCACTGAAGACAACAGCTCTTTAAAAAGGAAGACTGAACAAATGGAAAAGGAACCATAAAACCTGAGAAAATTGGACAAATGAAAAAGGAAGTACTAAAACAAACTGGAGAAGATCTTTCTTTAAAAGGAATAATTGGACAGATGGAAAAGTAGATGCAAAAGTTAACTGAAGAAGACAATTTGATAAAAATTGGAATTGAGGAAGTAGAAACTAATGACCACAAGAGACATCAAGAATCAGTCAAACAAAATTTAAAGAACTGGAAAAACAAATGATCTGGAAAATAGCACCAGTGGAGAAAATTTAAGGATTAGTGGCATACCAGAAAGTCATGATGAAAAAAAGAGACGGGGCAATATCTTCAAAGAAATCATCAAGAAAAATTGCCCAGAAGTGCAAGAACCAAAGGTCAAAATAGTCATCAAAGGAATCCACCATTCACCTCCTGAAAGTCATCCCAAACTAAAAACAACAAGAAATGTTGTTGCCAAATTCCAGCTCTGTCAAGTGAAGGAGGAAATATTACAGGCAGACAGAAAGATACCATTCACATATCGAGGAACTACAGTCAGGATAACACAGGACCTTACAGCTTCTACATTAAAAGTTCGAAAGAAATGGAATATGCTACATAGCATGACTATAGTGAAAATGTACTCAATAGGAAAGTATATGTAGAACCTATACAGAATTGTATGCTGTCGTGGGGAGGGAGGGGGGTAGTGGGGAGTAGGTGTGGTGGGGATAAAATCTTAATTTTCAGGCAGTGATTGTAAAACATTAAAAAATAATAATAAAAAAGAAGAAAAATGGAATATGATATTCTGCAAGGCAAAAGAGCTGGGACACCAACCAAGGATCAATGACCCAGTAAAGTTCAGCATAACATTTCAGTCAAGGAGATGGGCATTCAGTGAAATAAGGGATTTCTAGACCTTCCTGATAAAAAGACCAGAACTCAATAGAAAATCTGATCTTCACACGGAGGTCTCAAGAGAGGCATAAAAAGATAAAAAGGGGAAAAGAAAATCTTGTTACTCAATTTGGGCAAACTGTTTACATTCCTATAAGGGAAGATGACAGTTGTTAATCTTGAGAATTGCATATCTGTTATGAAATATGAAAGGGATATATATAGATAGAGAGAACTGGTATAAAGTAATTGATGTGATGATAAAACTATGATTTAAGCATGTGAAGGGACTGTATCAGGAGATGTGAAAACAAAGAAGCAGAAAATGGGAAATTACATCACAAGGACAAGTATAAAATTATATTACACTAGAGGGAAAGAGAGGAGAGAGATGGCCATTGTTTGAGAGGTACCCTCATCTGATTTGGTTCCAGAAGGGAATAACAAACTTAATTAAGTATATAAAGCTAACTAACTCTGTAGGCAGTAACAGGGGAAGCAGGAAAGAAGGGGAGGAGAGGCTAAAAGGGAGGGAGCAAGTAATAAGGGTAAAGGGCTATAAAAGGGAAGGGGACTGAAAGAACGAAGGGAAGACTGCTGAATGTGGTGGTCAGAAAGTAAAATTCTATTGTGGAGGGAAAGGGAGAAGGGACAACTAAAAGCACAAAGGGTGGGAAAGAGGATGGAGGGATAGGCACAGATAGTAATCATAACTGTAAATGTGAATGTGATGAACTCTCCCACAAAACGGAGCCATATACCAGAATGGAGTGAAAGCCATAATCCAACAATATGTTTACAAGAAACACATTTGAAACGAGGCCATACACACAAGGTAAAGTTAAAAGGTTAGAACAGAATATTCTGTGCTTCAGATGATGTAAAAAAGCAGGTGTAGCAATCCTAAACTCACAGAAAACAAAAGCAGAAATAGATCTAATCAAAAGAGGTAAGTAAGGAGACTATATCCTGCTGAAAGGCACCATAAACAACAAAGCAATTTTATTGCTAAACATATATGCACCAAGTTGTTTAGCATCCAAATTCTAAGAGGAGAAGTTAAGGAAGTTATAGAAAGAAAGAGACAGCAAAACTATACTGGGGTGGGGGGGAAGCCTCAATCTCCCCCTCTCTGAACTTGATAAATCTAACCTCACAAAAAACAAGAAAGGAGTTGAGGAGGTGGATAAAACTGCACAAGGTAGATATGAGAGATCTCTGGAGAAAATTGAATGGGGGTAGAAAGGAACATACCTTTTTTTCAGTGGTACATGGAACATATACAAAAGTTGGCCATGTACTAGGTTATAAAAACCTTACAATTCAGTGCAGAAAGGCAGAGATAGTCAATGCATCCTTCTCAGATGATAATACAGTAGAACTTATAAGTAATAAAAGGCCATGGAAATAGAAATCAAAAACAAATTGAAAACTAAACCATCTAATCCTAAAGAATGAGTGGGTTAAACAAGAAATTATAGAAACAATCAACACCCTCATTCAAGAGAATGACAATAATAAGACAACCTACTAAAGTTTATGGGGTACTGCAAAAGCAGCCTTTAGGGGAAGTTTTATATCTTTGAATGTCTACACGAATAAAATAGAGAAAGAGGAGAGCAATGAATTGGGTATGCAGCTGAAAAGGCTCGAAAAAGAGCAAATTGAAAATTCCCAAGTAAATACTAAATTAGAAAGACTGAAAACCAAAGGAGAAATTTTAAAAAAAAATTGAAATTAAGAAAACTACTGAACTAATAAATAAAACTAGGATTTGGTTTTATGAAAAAAACAATAAAATTGATAAATCTTTGGTCAATTTGTTTAAAAAAGGGAAAGAAGAAAACCAAATTACCAACATCAAAAATGAAAAGGGTGAACTCACCTCCAGTGAGGAGAAAATTAAAAGAATAATTAGAAATTACTTTGCCCAACTTCATCCCCATAAATTCCACAATCTAAATTGATATAGGTGATTATTTTAAAAGATATAAATTGCCCAGATTAACAGAAGAGGATGTTGGATACTTAAATAACTCCATCTCGAAAAAAGAAATTGAAGAAGCCACCAATGAAAACCCTAGGAAAAGATCTCCAGGGTCAGATGCATTCACAAGTGAATGCTATCAAACATTTAACAAAAAGTTAATTCCAATATTATATAGACTACTTGGGAAAATTGGCGAACAAGGAGTGCTCCCCAATTCTTTTTCTGATGCAAATATGGTTTTGATACCTAAACCAGGAAGAGCCAAAACAGAGAAAGAAAATTATAGACCAATTTCTCTAATGAATATAGATGTAAAAATTTTCAATAAATTCACAGGAAGAAGAATACAGTAACTTATCACTAGAATAGTAAATTATGATCAGGTAGGATCATACCAGGAATGCGAGACTTGTTCAATATTAGGAAAACTATTAACATTATTGATCATATCAACAACAAAACTAACAGAAACCACATGCTTATCTCAATAGATGCAGAGAAAGTTTTCGACAAAATACAACACCCATTCCTATTAGAAATACTGGAGAACATAGGAATAAATGGAACTTTCCATAAAATAATAAGCACTCTCTACCTAAAACCTTCAGCAAGCACTATATGAAATGGAGATAAGTTAGATGCATTTCCAATAAGATCAGGGGTGAAAAAAGTATGTCCATTATCACCAATATAATTCAATAATTCAACTAGAAATGTTAGTTGTAGCAATAAGAGGAGAAAAAGAAATTGAAGGAATTACAACAGGGAGAAGGAGCTAAGTTATCACTCTTTGCAACTGATATGATGATATACTTAGAGAATCCTGGAGATTCAAGTAAAAAACTACTTGAAATAATGAACAAATTTGGCAAAGTTGCAGGTTACAATATAAACCAACATAATTCTTCTGCGTTTCTACATATGTGGGAGAGTTGGAACACTAATTCATTGTTGATGGAGCTGTTAACTGATCCAGGCATGCTAGAGAACAATTTGGATCTACGCCCAAAGGGCTACAAAATTGTGCATATCCTTTGACCCAGTAATACTGCTTCTAGGACTGTATCCCCAAGAGATCATAAAAATGGAAAAGGGTACCTCATGTATAAAAATATTTATAGCAGTATTCTGTGGTGACCAAAAACTGGAAATCAAGGGAATGTCTTCAATTGGGGAATGACTGAACATAGTGTGGTATATGAATATAATAGAATACTACTGTGCTATAAGAATTGATGAAGAGGAAGACTTCAGAGAGGCCTGGAAAGACATATATGAACTGATGCTTAGCAAAAGGAGCAGAACCAGGAGAACTTTGTACACAGCAACAATCACAGTGTGTGAGGATTTTTTCTGGTAGACTTAGAACTTCACTGCAATGCAAGGACTTAAAAAATTCCCAGTTGTTTCTTAAGACAAAATGCCTTCCACGTCCAGAGAAAGACCTATGGAATACAATAGCAGAATGTAATAGATCATTTTCTTTTGTATTACATTTTGGTTTGTTTTATGATTTATCCCATTCATTTTAATCCTTCTATTCAACATGACTAAGGTGAACATGTATTTAATTAGAATGTATATGTAGAACCTATATAAAGTTGTATGCTGTCTCAGGGAGGGAGAGGGAGGTGGGGGGAAAGTAGAGAGAGGGAGGAGGAAAAATCTAAGTTATATGGAAGTGAATGTAGAACATTGAAAACAAATAAAATTTAAAAAAAGAGAAAGACCTTTACAAGTAAAAGTAATATACTGATTAATGTTTTCACAACATATGGTCTTTCCTCTAAAGACTCACAGCTCATGGTAGTGAATAAAAGGCTACCCAAGACCGATCCCTTCATTCTAGCATCACACTTAATTCCAGGAGACTCTCAGCTGTTTCCAAATATGTAAGTATACTGAAACAAACATATGCAGCTGTGTGGTTATACAAGCATTCAAACAAACACACTCTTGTCCTTTCACTCATCAGTCCTTGAAGAAGGAAATTATGAAATTCATTACAAATTTGTCATGTTATCTCAGCTGGACCCCCAATGCAGCCTTCAAACCTCTTACAACCCTCCTCCAATCTCTCTTCTAAAGACATTGCCTATTACTTCAGTGAAAAAAATGAAGGCCATTTTTTCATCATTTATTATGGAATAATAGTATTGCATTACATCCATATATCACAATTTGCTCATCTATTACCCAACCCATAGGCATCTTCTTAGTTTCCACTTCTTTTTGAGCACAAAGGGATCTGCTATAAATATTCATTGCATACTCATATTTACAAAACAGGACCTTTCTCTGATTACGGTTAATAGATCTAATAGTGCTATTGTTGGGTCACAGGTTATATTCAGTTTAGTAATTTGAGGGGTGTAGTTCTGATTATTGTCTCAAATGGCTGGACCAATTTACAGCCTCACCTGCTGGACCTATTTTCACCCAGCTTGTTTTTGTTTGTTTGTTTGTTTCTTTTTGGTTAACTTTGCCAATATGATGGATGTGAGATGAACTCTCTGAATTGCCTTAATTTGCATTTTTTTTTATTTTTAGGGATTTGGAATATAGCTCTTCCTACCTTGGATTTTTTCCTCTGAAAACTTGATTTTCATATCTCTTAAACTTTTATTGATTGGAAAATGACTCTTATTCGTATAAATTTGAATCCATTCCCTTATATCTCTTTTTAAATGAAAATTAAAACAACTCTTATAAAGAGAAACTTTCTTGAGAGATTTTTCCCCAGTTAACCTGCTTCCCTCATTTTTGCTACACTGATTTTATTTGTCCAAACAGATCTGGTTCTGTTCCTCTACATCTCTTCTCTTTTCCTTGCTCAGAGCCAAATCATAGTTTCTTACCCGTTCTTTCTTTTTAAACCCCTCTTCACAATCCACCATCCGTGGTTAGGATTTATTTTGTTTATGATTAATTCCACTCTGAATCTACCTTCTTATTATTCTCCATTTACCCCTCTCTTCCTATTTCTGCTGCCAACTGTATGTGAATGCTTCCATTCTTTGACCACAGATAAAGTTCATGTGTCACCCACTCCTTTTTACCCCTTCTTTCTTGTTTGTGAAGGAGGGCACAGTCAAGGTCAGGAGGGGCCTCTGGCAGCCCCTCGAGGACCCCACTAGGGAGGGTGCGAGGCAGGGTCCAGGTGGTCTGGAGCTAGTGGTCTGCCTGGGGGGCATGGGTGGGGCCTAACTTCCTTTTCTGGGGACTCTCCAACCCTACTGTTCTGAGACAAAGGAAGGGAAAAGCGAGGGGAAGAAAAGGCATTTTTTAACTGTTTACAGGATGCCTAGCACTGTGGTAGGAGATGGGATGGCAGGAAGACGGTACCGGACTTCAATTCTAACAGAGAGAGACCACAAAATGGAAAAAATGTAGATGCCCTTCAGTGGGGGAGTGACTGAATTCAACCAACATACACGAACCCTTTCATGTACCAGGAACTGTGTGCTAAGTACTTTACAAATTTTATCCTCATAGCAGCTGTGGGAAGGAGGGGCTGTTATCATCCACATATTACAGATGAAGATACTGAAGCAGTCAAGCAATGTGACGCAGTTAGGATTTGAACTCAGGTCTTCCTGACTCCAAGCCCAGCTCTCTATTCACTGGGCCACCTAGCTGCAGCTGGTGAAAACCAAGATATTATTGGCCAGAACCCCTTCCTTAAACTGATGTCCTTGGAGTTTTGAATCTGCTCTCCAGTTGCCATATGCCTCAGGAGGAGAAAGTGAGGTTGGTGACCTTGCATAACCCTCCCTCCTTCAAAACAATGTCAAGTGCAAATCACGTCATCATTTCTCTGATGTCATGGTCTTCTTTGAAAATGAAGGATGAACACAACAACTGGTCAAGCATTTCTGTCATGTATGGGCTCCTCCTCACTGGGTAGTCAAGAAGATGCAGTCCCTCCCAGTGTTTCTGTCTGTACTGGTCCCTATTAAATCTGTCCCTTGGTGGTTATATGCATATTGTTTGGGGTCTTTAGTGCAGGTCATGCTTCAGTTCTGAATGTGGTTAAAAGGCCCTTAAAACTCTCTGATACATTTCTATCTTTACATGACCTATGTGTTCCTTCTTTTATGGAAGCAGTTTCCCCACTGTGTATCTTTCCAAGGGATGCCTAACAGATGATAGGGGACAGCTATACAGATTGGGCATGGTGCATTCATATATTTTTTTTGTTTTTAATTCAAAGATAAAATATTATTTAGTCTGTATAATTCAATTATAGCTTCATAATTAAAATTGCTGGAGAACTTATTAGAACATTTAGCCACTTATTCTAGTAGTCAAATGGTCATAAAATGACTGCCTAATAGACCTTTCAGAGGTATTTTATCCAAAAAGTACCAGATTGCAAGAAACAAATACATTCTAGATCACTATAAAATTCAAATTAGCAGCTGAAGCTTCATTTCAATGATCAAATTGGCAAAAATGAATAAAGGATGGAAACGTTTGCCATGGTTGCAGGAAGCATCACTGATGTGATTTAGACATAGGACCTAACCTTTGATAGCTAGTGTTCCCTCATATACTGCATGTGCTCTTTGTATAAATACATCCACTGTTCAAAGCAAAATATGTGTTTGGTGTTACATTAACTGACCATGATGTTCACCAACTTTTTGTAGCTTTTGATTATATTTACATTATTGTTGAAATTGTCAGGAGTAGCATGTTACACCTGAGATTTCAGTATTATTACCCAACGGACTGACAAATATCCAACTGTATAATATTAGAGAATTTTGTGAGTAACACAAAATTACTGACTCAATGTCACACAGAGTGTATGAGTCAAAGAAATCACTTGAACCCACATCTTCCTCATTCTGAGGCAGGTGTTTCTACTCATAACACCATGATGCAGCTCAGAACATTCTAGATAAAAATATAACCACATATTCCTACTAACTCCAGTTAATATGCACTTAAACTTGGAACAACGATATGTTCAAGTGAATAGAGAAATTATTTCATTTGTTCAGTAAGGAAATGCATTCCCACACAAGCCCTCCCATCTATAGTCAAATCTCAACAACATCCTTGATCATTATCAGTTACGGATTACATATCTTTTCTCCATGGAATCAACAGAGTCATTTATTATGAAAAAAAATGCCCCAAGCACAAAATGAGTAGATATATTCCTAAGGAGCCCATGGTTCCTTTAGAGTAAGCTAAGGTCCAGGTAGGGTCTGTGTTAACAAGTTAACAACTAGTGGCAAGCCCTGGGGATACCTGGGTTGGGAGGCCACCTTGGCCCTAGCCAACAAAACTTTTAGCCCTGGGGTAGTGAGTGGAAATGGGTGTCTGAGCCAGAGAAAATTGAGGAAACCACTGCTGACAAAGAATGCCAGACCCAGCTGTGCTGCGAAGAGTGGTAGGGGATGAGAAGGAAAGAGCTCACCACCAGGTGTGTACGGAAGTAGTGGGGCAGAATGCCCTTAGTTGTGGGCTGGAGGCTAGAAATTTACTTTTGGTTCCAGACTGGAGGAGAGAACTGAATATCTGGAGCAAGAAGCATCAAACTTCAGGGATAGAGGTAATTATAAAAATTAAGTTATTACTACCAAAATGCAAGGGCAAAGGAGAAAGAATTCAACTATAGAAAGTTATTATGAGAATAGAGAAGACCAGGGTTCATCTTCAAAGGAGAATATTAAAGTAATGAAACCCTCTTCTACTCCAAAGAGTAACATTAAATGGTCACCTGCCCAAATATAATTCATAATAGAGTGTAAAAAAAAACTTAAAAAATCAAATGAGTGAGATGGAAGAAAAATTAAAAAAAAATAACCCAAGAAAAACAAGGAGATCATGGAGAGGCAACTAATTAGAAAAGAGGATCCAGAATATTAAGGGAGAAAGTGATGCCTTGAAAGTTAGAATTGGACAAAGCAAAGTCAGTAAAGTATAAGAGATCAAGAATTAATTAAACAAACTATGACGAATTAAAAAAAATAAAAATGAAAGTGAAACATCTTATAAGAAAAACAACTGATATAGAGAACAGATCAAGATGAAAAAGCATAGGAATAATTAGATAACCTGAAAGCTGTGATACAAAAAGAATATTGATACAATAACACAAGAAATAGTTAAAGAAAATTATCCTGAACATTAGAACAAGGGGAGGGGGGAGTAGAAATTAAAAAAAGTGAGATGAGAGGTAATGAACTACAATTTTATCAAGTACCCAACTATCTGACTTTTTCATTCCAAATACATATTATACAATCCTCTTCTAGTTCTTCATTTTCCACAGAAGTCTGTGAATTAAAACCTTTACATATTTCTTTCTTTTTCTCCTACTAAACTGTGTCCTTGTAGGAAATAGTTGGTGTTTTACAAAAGTTTTATACCTCTAATAATATCTCACAGTCATCTTTAATGGATATTGACTCCTATTTGAACATTTATCTGTTTGCTTTATGGTATTAGTTTGTCTCAGAAATAATTTTATTCACTCATTCTATCAAATATATAAAATAAAACATTATATTCAGTATACTGTGTAATATATATTCACTATTAGAAGATAATATAATTTGCTGAACATTAGTATATTGTATGTAATATTTCACGGGGCAGTGAGGTGATTCAGTGGACAGAGTACTAGTTTTGGAATCGCGAATTTTGTGAATCTTCATGAGCTCAAATCTGACCTCAGCCACTTATTAGCTCTGTGACCCTGGGTAAGTCACTTAACACTCTTTAACTCAGTTCATCCGTAAAAAGGAGTTAGAGAAAGAAATCACAAACCATTCTAGTATCGTTGCCAGAAAAAAAAAAAAACAACAAACAGGATTACAAAGAGCCAGACAAGGCCAAAATGAGTAAACAAAAAACTATTTCACAGGTTATTGGTTTTCCAATAAGCATACTTAATTCATCATATGAAAAGGTATTATTTCATTGTATTAGAACTTTCTACAACTCTGGAAATGAATAAAGGAGAACTCAATAGATGTAATCAAACAAATATCTTAGTAATCCATTGTGAATAAAGTTTCCTATTCTTCAATTTACATAAATTGAACCTGGATAAACAGAAAATCAAATGACCAAACAAGAAAATTATTCAGAGTTAACATTAAATGAAATAAAATATCATAGTGGATGAATCATATTTCATTTCCATTTTTCAAATTGAAATAAATATTTTATTATATTTGTATGAGAGAATGAAAATGATCAGACTTAAGAACTGGGGGAAAATCTTGACCTGTGAATGATGGTTAATATTTGAATGCTAATATTTTTCCTTTGCCAGTTCATGACTTACTCAGATTGCACTGAAATCTTAATCAGGAAAAAAACACATAAAATTATTTCCAAATAAATTTGATGTGCTATTATCTGAGCAGTGAATTGTGTTTATACATATGTTATCCATAGATGTATTACCAGAAACGTATTCCTCTGCCTTGAAAGCCTAGTTGTTTGATTTTCTTTCAGTCTTATATATTAATACTTTATCCTTGGCACTAAACCATCCTGAAAGTAGAACGTAAAGTCATATGGCCAGGGGACGGTATTGCAGGAGATCTAAAGTTAGGAAAACAGCATAAGAAACAAAATAAATTATCACATTGGCTATGCTCCAACAGATATGTCTCTTTTAGCATTTTAAGTTGATCCTCCTCTATGGTAGGAGGTGAGTGGAAGGCTTCATCTTCAGTCTTCCAGACTTGTGATTGATCAATATATTAATTCAAGTTCTAAATTCTTTAAAAGTCAATTTGTCTACAAAGTTGTCAACTTCACAGAAATTATTCTTCTAGTTCCACTCATTCCATTGATCATCCCCATGCTTTTTCATGTGATGTAATTCATCCTAAAAATGATCTGCCTACTCATATTTGTCTAAAGTTTCTCTGTCTTCTTTCAAAACTAATCTCAAATTCCATTTTCTGTAGGAGGCTTCTACCTCTACTCCCTCTGGTATGAACATCTAGCTCCTCCCTTCTGACATTATGTACCCACAGCGGCCATTATTGATATGCATGCTTTTTTCCAGGGTAAATTCGCAAAATATAAACTCTCTTCCTCAAAGATGAAAGCAAGACATTTATTCAAACAGCAGAAATCCAAATCCATCATAACAACAAAGAAATTTATACACATCACAGCAGGGAGCAAGGCCATCCCTAAGTCTTCCCTCCCTTAGGCTTCCCAAGAAACAAGTTGCCTTAGGCAAAATCATTCCCTTTCTGACCTACACTAGCTGCTCTGCTCTCCTTGCTCTCTCTCTCTCTCTCTCTCTCTCTCTCTCTCTCTCTCTCTCTCTCTCTCTCTCTCTCTCTCTCTCTCTCTCCTCTCTCGTCCACCTCATTTTCTCTTCCTGCTCCACCCATTCATCAAGCTCTTCTAACCTTCAGCTCCACAATACTCAGTCTGTGGGCTGGGTCAAAGCTTAAAGCAGGTTACATGGGCCTATTAAGGGATAGAGAAGATCTTCTAATTCCCTTACCATTGCACATTATCTTTCACTTGCATTATACACATGTACTTAAATATGTGTGTATGTGTATACATGTTTACATATATGTTATTGCATAGTCTTGAGCATTAAAAAATGTTTTCTCTGACTGCAACAAAGATAGATTCACAGACAAGATTCATGATAATATTTGTTTATTTTTTTTTGTCGAAAAGCTGAATGAAACATTTAGAAATTCAATTCCATAGGACTTTATTAACGGAATATTACATTGTTTAGGGTAAGGCTTGTTGTTATTGATGACAAGTGCTTGGGACAAGCAAATAAGTTCATTGGAGCAGCTTCCCAGTGAAGGGAAACACACACACACACACACACACACACACACACACACACCTTAAATTTATGCCCAAATGTCATTGTAATCTGTAGCCTAGAAACAGGGATTGTGTACTCATATTAAACATATTTGTTCCTGGGGTACTACCCAAAATCACTCTCTTTGGATCATTTTATACTCACCCAGGGTCTCCTTTAGGAAGATCAAATAAAAGTTATGTCTCCACAAATGTGGGTCAAATGTACCCAGTTCTTATATAACCACTCAAGAGAACAGTAATAATGACTATACGATCAAAAAAGACCTGGATAATAATTGTTGTAGTATTTAAAGGAGTGCAGAGCATTTTCTATCTGCTATTTCATTTATTGCTAAAAACAATACTATGAAGTGGGTGCTTATTATCCCTATCATAATGAGGATGAAAAAACTGAGGCTAAGAGTTTAAGTGATTTTAACACGGGCAGGCACTGAATAATTAAATCCTGGCTGGGACAGGATTCAAACTTATGTATTTCTGATGACAAGTGTGTCAAATCTTGAAAAAAAACAGAGGCTGTGTTTTAATTGACGGGCCCAAAACAACAAAAATTAAAACATCAAGAATAAAGGAAAGTCAATACTCCCAGCACATCTGCTCCCACACTCTCCAATTCATTCATACTTTGTTGAGTGTGGACAGTTCTTTTTAATTGGGGTGATTTGATTGACGCAGAATATTAAAGAGTGGAGAAATCTCTTAAGGCTGTACCTGTTGAAGAGAGTCTTCAGTCTGCAATCTCTCCACTTCCAAGGCAACTATACAGAGCTGAGCAGAAACAAAAGAGCATCCAAATAACTCATAAGAGAGCTATATCTGAGGGCAAATGCATTTTGACCTCCTTTGAATGGACAAAGTACATGGATTCATTTAAAGTTAAAGCTGCTGTATTAAGGTGGAAAAGTCACTACATTACTACTGTCAAATCAGCCACTTGATGATCACCTTGATCAAATCATTTCAGCTGTGTTAGTCCTTTCTTTTCTGTCTTTAGGTTACTCATTCTTGCAATACCCTCTTCATAAAATGATTTTAAGGGCTAAATGAAATAAGTTAGCATTACAGAATTAAAGAGGTGGCAGAATGCACAAAGGTTGCCTAATATTATACTTTAGCTGAAGAGAATGCCCTCTCTACAACGTCCCCAGATAATAAACCATCTGACTGAAGACTGCCAGTCCCTTCACAATATCTGATTCCTGTCATCCTAGGCAGCCCATATGCATCAGTAAAAATATAATATTAATTATTCCTTTAATCTTCATGAAACATTGACTCATTATTCACGGATCTATTCCTTTTAACCAAGAAATATTAAAGGTCTGTTCCATAGAATGACCCATTAATATTTGATGACAAGGATAATGTTCCCTAAAAGTTTTTCCCCCTCATATTGTTTCCATCAATTGAATGCAATTCCTCCCAAAATCCATACAGCATATACTATGTATTAGGCAATATTCTATGACTTTTAAAAAAATAGGAAAGGGGAAGACCCTTTTCTCAAGAACGTATTTTCTGGTGTTCCCTGTTAAGGTAGAGTTTCTGGTTATTTCACCATCCCTTTCTTCTTCCCTTAGTGTGATACAATTCTTCAACATCCTTCCTAAAATACAATGGCCAGTACTAAGCCTAAAGTTCAAAACCATTTAACATTTCATTACTTCATTGCTAGAGAGGAGGTGGATTAGCCACATTTTAAAGTCATTCCCAAGCTGTAGTCATGCTTTTGGGATTTGCCTTTTCAGGATCCGCCTGAAGAGCAGTCCTCTCTTTCCCCAGAAATGGGAGAAGAGCTGTGAAGCTTTGGCTTACCTCTTTATTAACATGTCCACGAATAGAGATCTCTAAGGGAGTTCCCAATGATGTGCTGTAAGGCGAATCAGAAGAAAGACACATCTAGGAATAAAAACTCTGGCCAGGATACATGCCCCTGCTAATAAAGATTATCTCTCTGGGATAATGGTCTCTGCTTTCCTTTGTTCAATTCCAGTATACACATATATATTAAATATGGATATACGTGTGTATGTATCTGTATCTATAAATAGATATATACACAAATATGTATACCTGTGTATATAGATATAGGTACACTTTGTACACATAAATATATACATGTGTATGTGTAAGTATGCATGTGTATACATCTATATTTATATCTATACATATCTGTATACATATGTGTATGTATACACGTGCATACATACATATGTGCATCTTTTGTATATATGTATATAAGTGTGGGTACATCCATACATAGGTGTCTGTATTATATAAACTCTCTTTGTGATTTCTGTGAATGGATTCACTTGTTTTAGTTTCACATCATCCTTCTAACTGATCTTGACCTTACAATTTATTGAAACCCCCAGATTTTCCCATATTAATAATTGTCTAGCCTCTTGTATTTCAACCCACACCAACCACACTCCCATCAATCTATGTTCGTGCCATGTTGCCATGTGTGTAATCTTCCTTTCTGCTCTTTACCTAGACAATTTTTTGCTCTAGCTCTGAGATCAGAAATCACAATAGCATTAACCTGGCTGGCAATATCATTACAATTATTTGCCCTATGACTCCACTTAATATCTTTGTGACATTCCAGTCCAAAACATCTCTGCCTGGCCATAATTCTCTCCATTATATAATCTTCATGTATTAGAACATAAGTTCCTTGAAGACAAAGATTGTACTACTCTTTGTATTTGTGTTTCTAGTATTTTTTTTTGTTTCTGAAATATAAGAAATGATTATTAAATGGTTTCCTATTGATTCATTATAATTGTAGTAAGCACTCAGGAAAGATCTCCTCTGGGAGACTATATTTAAAATGAGACTTGAATAGAGTCATGAATTCTGAGAGGTCAACTTTAAGGAATATTAGTCTAGGCTCTCAGCATTGGGAAAAGTTTATGTAAAAGCATGGAGGTGGGAGATTTAATGACAACTAAAAGAAACCATTTGGCCAGATTGGCTAGGACATAGAGTGCTTACCACAATTATTTTCCTTTTGTGTCTTTTATATCCACAGAAGCTAGTTTTGTCTTAGACTATATTTGATACTAAATAATTACTAACTGTTCTACATTTATTGCTAGTAAAATTTATTTAATTAGGATAGTTGCATTATTCTGATAGTTTACGATCTTTTGGTATTCTATTTTTGCCCTTCAACATATGAACTTTCTTTCACAACTTCCTGTTTTCTTCCACTTTGATAAATTTGATGATACCTCACATTGTCTAGCCCTTTCTCCAAGTGATGGATATAAGTATTTAAGAGAAAGCAAAGGTCTAAGGATCACTTTAACAGAAGCTCCCAAAATGATACTGACCAAATAATGTTCACTGTTTTGAAGTAGCCCTTAATCTTGTTCATAACACACCTAAATATAATATCATTCAACTCACATCTCCCACATTTCACACCAGTCTTTGTCTGGTGTATTCATGAAATGCAATATCACTATGTATAAAACATTCCACCATTCTATCCATTACTGTAAAACTAAAATATTTTATGTTCACTATGTCGATTGGAAATAAAATTTCAATAACATTTTATACTATTATCACCCATGTTAATATCTACTTCCAAGTATAATGTTTATTTCTTATCCTAAAACATTCTTTGGATCCATAATTTTCTCATAGCAATTTTTACTTCTTCATTCCTAAGTGTGTAGATTAAGGATGCAACATAGGAGTTTTCATTGTATAAAACACAGCCATGGCCTTATTAAAGGGGAAGGTTGTCATAGGTCGTAGATACACAAACAAAAATGGCACAAAGAATAAAATGACCACTACAATATGGGACACACAACTTGAGAGAGCTTTGTGCCTCCCTTCTGAGCTGTGCATTTTCAGGGAGTTCAGTATGATGATATAGGATGTGAGAAGCACGAAAAAAGTGAGTTCACGCATT
The DNA here is from genome assembly GCF_028372415.1 of Notamacropus eugenii. NCBI lineage: Eukaryota > Metazoa > Chordata > Mammalia > Diprotodontia > Macropodidae > Notamacropus > Notamacropus eugenii. The sequence goes on from NC_092880.1 coordinate 9,733,132, forward strand.
CAACAAAAAGGACAAGGGGATGGATATCAGCACAAGAGAGTTTCAGCAAAGGAAAGAAATCACAAAGAAAATGATCAATGATATTGGGACTACAGAAAGGTAGCCAGATGATGAATAAAATCAGGATTGTGGCATGAACAAAGTATCCCATTCAGGCCAATCTCACCAAAAGAACACGCACTGATCTACTCATGGTAGTCAAGTAATGAAGAGGCTTACAAATGGTCAAATGCATGTCATAGGCCATCACCATTAGTAGAATGATCTCAGGCCCAGAAAACAAATGTTCTGCAAAAAGCTGGATCACGCAAGCATTGAAAGATATTGTTTTCCTGTCAGAGAGTGAACCAACTGTCATTTTTGGGCCCATGGAAGAAGAAGAGCAGCTATCTAAGAAGGACAAATAGGAAAGAAAGACATACATAGGAGAGCTTAGGTTCTGACTTGTTGAGATGGTGATGACAATCAGCATATTTCCCATCAACGTCAACAGGCAAATGAGCAAAAATACCACAAAAAATATTTTCTACCTCTATGGATTCTCTGTGAGTCCCAGAAGAATGAATTCAGTCACATTGCTTGCACCATCCATCCGCACATTTTTAGCGATGATTGCATAGATGAAAATTGGTTCACCTGAAAAGAAAAAAGTATAAGTATAATTACATACACTTTGAATTTCAGACAGATTCCAAATCATAGAATTTAATCAAATCAAGATCTCTTTAAATAAAAACTATACCTCAAAAGATTCCCTTCTGTACAATTACTAAACAGGATCATTCAGATTTTTTCTTTTTTTAATTATCTCCAATGAATGGGAATCTATTTCCTCATGAAGCACCACATTCCAAATGGGGACTATATAGTCTCGTTTTCTGTCTTTCTGTTTTTGTTTCTAGAAGACATGGCATATTTTTTTTTCAGATGGAAAACATATAAAAGACAGTAGTTGCTTTCAAAATTCATTTGCTGCATAAGTGGGTAGTGGAAGAATATTACTGGTAGATCAAAGTTTCAATTTCAGTTCAGCATACACCTCTAGATTTATAACTTAAATTATGTATGTTCCCTGACTTTCATTCCAGGGAATAAATCAAATCAAGATTTACCACTCTGAACTGCTAACTGAAGAAAATACTCATCAGCCAAATGAATTCTGAAGTCAAAGAAACATAAATTTTGAATAAGAAGGACACTATCCTCATTGAGCCTTATTCCCTCAGTTTGCAAAAGAGAAAACTGAGAGTTCAAGAAACAGCATGACTATTCAAAACTCACACTGGCTTTGATAGGAACTCAAAATTGTAATCAAGTCACCTGACCCAAAATCTAGCATATATTAATTACACTGTACCATTTCAATCTCTCACAATTCATTTAAAAACCAACTATATATCCATTTTATTTTTCTACTCATTTTTTTAAATCACTGACGTATTTTGAATTTGTAGCAATTTTATTTTAAATGTTATCATTTTTTCCAGTCCACTCAGTGAGTCATATATTGTAATAAAAACAAGGGTGAAAACAATAAAAAGAATTATTCATTATAATGAGTCTAAGAGTATGCATGTTCCTTACCCTTTGCAAAGAAATGACAAAGATAAATGGATTTAAATAATTTAATAATTTAAATATCATTTCTTTAAAGACAAACTTAGTTACTATGATTATGCAGCATATGTTTTTCTTTGTTGTATTTCACAGTTTCAAATTTATATATCCAATATCAAGGTCAGCACATCTTATAGCAAGATATGCTATCATCTCCCCTTGGACACCGAAATGCATATAATCAAAATTATAAGAAAACATCCATTATAAAGGAGCTATGATAAAAGGAACAAAAGAAATAGAAACTTTAGAATCAACGAGAATATGATGCCTTCCCATACCAATGTAGGTATTTAAAAAAATATCTTCTCAAGTGAACTGATGATTGGGCATAACATTTTTTTTAATCTATTTTTTTAAAAACCAACGTTAATTCTAAGAAAGCAAAATCAGTTTCAAATATTCCCAATGTCTTGTGGTCTCCAAACATATTTGCATTAATATCTCAAATGACCTTTCATTTTATTGTTTATTTTGGTATTTTCTACGCTGGAAAGTTTGCAAGTTTTTCATACTTTAGTAGGAATATCTACAAGTTTTTGCCTAAATTATTTCCTTATCTTGTGACCAACTTTCTGATGAAAATGCCTTTAAAATCAACCTTTACTACTCAGCAATGTTTTGCTAAGCATCTCAAGCTCTTATAATGTAAAATTATGCTACACTAGTTACACTTTTTTTTTTTTCGAACAGGGGTTGAGCTTTATTTCAGGGTCCAGGTTACAAGTGCAGGGGGGTCTTCCTTAGGAGGAAGAGGGGGAGATTTCCTAAGGAGGCTAAGCTTAAGGGATTGGAAGTAGAAGTACAAGCGGGGAGAGAGGGGGAGGGGAGAGAGAAGAGAAAAGAAGCAGAGCCTACTGTCCTCTTTGGCTCCACACGTGCTAAGAGAGCTTTTAGGCTTCCTCAATCCTACTTAACCTTCAGCCACACAGTTTGCATCTCAATACCGTGCTGTTGGGTAACTAGGTGTGCTCCAATCCGGGACGACCTCGAGGGCAGGGAGACTCCACCCATCACGTATCTCCCGGGGAGAGGCGGAAATACCCGAGCTAGCTGAGCTAGCTCAGTCTGACCTTCTCGAACCCCCTCTGTTCATGGAGGGCCTCGTAAGACTCTAAGATTTAGAAGTCCCACTTTTACCCGCCCGAGACCGTCCACACGGAATTGAGCTTCCAGTCCCAACATATCCCCTTCTTTGTTTTGCTCGGAGCGCACCTGGCTCTAGAGCAAACAGTGGCTGGAGGCTGAGTGGACTAAGGAAGGCCTTTAGCATATGAGTACCTTACAACAAGACTTCATTCACACAGAAATCTGCAGCTAGCACAACTGACAAAGGGAGGCATCAAATAAAACAAAGATGAAACTAAATGGCTGAGTTACAACAGGGGAAGTGCAATCAACTAATCCCAAAGCATATTTTAAGAGAAGCAGCTGGTGTAGGCGCCTTACATCACCACCCCCTCAGTCATGCAAATGGATCTATACAGGTGGAAAATTGGTCACCTCCTCCCCACCCAAGTGTCCTGGGTTTGTGATCCTTCAGCCAGTGGAAAGAGATGCCTAGATGGGAAGCTGTCAGCAGCAGTGTCTGCGGTTGCGATGAGTGCTGCCTCCTCTCTGGGCAGCAAGGTTAAAGCTGTCAGCAGCAGGCTCAGGTGGTGTATGATCCTTCTCCGGGGTCTCTGGGCTCTCTGCCTCCTGCGTCTCCGCCGTCTCCGACCTCGGTTCCCACCTACGGATCCTTCTAATGGGAATCCACGCATCACCTTTTCCTGTGGAGACACAAACATACCCTCGACCCCCTATTAGTATCTTAAAATGTCTCATAGCTGGAGTAGTATGTGCGCTTTTTGAGACAGCTGTATCAAGCTCTGATTGTATTAGGCCTCTTGATCTTAGCTCTGATTGTATTAGGCGATCTCTATCTCCCCTTCTTTGTTTAGCGAGGATCGCCTTTAAGGTAAAATTGATAAGAATGCATAGTGGCTGGTTACTTTGGTATAGCAGCTGCCAGGAGCTTACAAATGCTTGATTAACATCTGTAAGGAACCTGAATTTCCCGGATTTTTTCTTTATAACAAACACAGGAGCATTCCAGGGTGCTGATTGCTCCTTAACCAGTATTTGTAATGCCTGGAGTTTTTCTGAAGTCAGGGGCCACTGCTCCACCCAAATCGGGGTGTCTGACTTCCAATTCAAGGGTGGGGACTCCAGAGCAACAGCAATGGCCCTTACTAAAAATTTGATTACCTCATCCCGAGGCGGCTCATAATGTCCCTGCCCCAGATGTTAAAACTAAGTCCTGGAATCACCAACGGCCATACGGTCCCTTGGCGATCCTCTGCCTCCCACTTTACTGGGTGCATTGTCTCTAAGGTATTTTGGCACCCTCCTATTCCCCACACTGGTCTTTGGCTTTCTTTGAGCTTCCAGTGCCGGGGTACTGAGCGACCGCTAAGGCAGGTCCTATCCGCTCCAGTATGGAGCGTGCTATAAGGAGGCGCAGAGGGAAGACACGGTACATTCTCCCCTGCCTCGCCTTTTCCATCCGCTAGATGGAGCTCTGAACCTATTTTTTTCTTTACGCTCCTTAACTTTCCGCTTAACTTTCTGCTTGCCTGGACTCTCCGTCCCTCCCGTGTTCTCCCCTCCCCTCTCTCCGCTTCCACTCTCATTCCAATCCCGCCCTGGCCTCTCTGGCCCTTCCAGCAGGCTTTTAATTACACCGAATATCAGGAAATCTAAATCCTCCAGCTCCCCAGGGTATTGTTGCTCGTGAGCAGTCATTTGCTCTCCGACCACTCCCCATTTTTCTCTTGATATTCCTGCCTGCTTGAGCCAAGGAGAAACTTTCCAAATCCTTTTACAAAATTCTCGGAGGTCATCTAACTCTATTGTGACCCCCGCCTTCCTGCATTCCCTGTGAAGTTTCTCAGCCCAGACCTCCTGTTCCTCTGGCTTTATTACTGGCAATAGATTCCCCATCTCCGCCCTTTTCCCAGGGGTTTGGGAAGCTTCTCTCCCCTTTCTCTCCTTCCGAATCTAGGATTCGGGACTCGCTTCTTTCACAGCCCCTTCCGGGTGTACCCCAAAAGCACCCAGGATATCCGCACTCCCAATCCCTGTTGGGGCGCCAACTGCCAGGCCTAGAGGCCTGTATTGGGCTACCCGAGTCTTTCTTACCTGTCCCAGGTCTTCGGTTGGCCAAACCGGATAAACGTATGAGAGAACGGACGTTCCAGAGTCGAACAGGGGTTGAGCTTTATTACAGGGTCTGGGTTACAAGTGCAGGGGTGTCTTCCTTAGGAGGAAGAGGGGGAGATTTCCTAAGGAGGCTAGATCTTAAGGGACTGGAAATAGAAGTACAAGCGGGGAGAGAGGGGGAGGGGAGAGAGGAAAGAAAAGAAGCGGAGCCTACTGTCCTCTTTGGCTCCACACGTGCTAAGGCACTAGTTACACTTTTGACAAAGCTTTACTTTACCCCAATGCTAATGCATGAAGAAGAGGAAAGCTGAGTAGAAAAAGTAGTGGATATAGACCTTGAATGTAGAATAGGATAAGGACACATTCATAACAAACATACTTGTACATAGCAGATGTCAACAGACAGTTCAAAGAAGAATGCTGCTCAATGTATTTAAACTACACATACAGCTAAATGTTGGTTTGAGTAGAGGGGTGGAGTGGGGGAAGTGCCAGGAAAAACTAGTTAGCTGGGAAGAAACAAACTGGTTGCCACTAGTCACAACTGGCTTTAACCAAAAGAAACAGTCCTGAGACTGATTATTCTTTTATAAATGACTAGAAATTGCAACTTCAGAGAAAGATAAAAATCAATTCAATGAAGTTGAATTATCTTTGAAGTGGGGCTAGAATCAAATGCAGATGTGAGAAAGTCTATGTTAGTCATTCTGTTTGCCCAAAACAACAAAAATATATCATCATCATCATCATCACCATCATCACTAGGTAACATTTAAGTATAGTTTTAAGGTTTACAAGTAATTTAAGGACATTTTTTCCTTTATTCTGGCAACAATCCTGGAAGTTAGGTGTTGATATTATCTCTACCACACAGATGGAAAAACTGAGGCAAATAATGGTTAAGTTACTGTCCCAGGGTTACACAGCTAGGAAGTAATGGAATCTACATTTTAACTCGGCTCTTCATAACACCAGATCTAATGTTCTATCCAGCGTAACAATTGACATCCTGTTCACTTATAGAAACATTTATCCAGATTGTATCCATAGTCCCAAAAAGAAATCCTTAGCTTTAAGATAATAAAAGAGAAAATATGAAGCCACCTCATGTCTGAGATTTTTTTGTCCTCTTATCCAATTACTCCAAATTACTCTGTCTCAAGGCTTGGCCTCCTCTGGAACCACATGCAATTATTCATTAATAAAATGGATAACTTACAAAACAATCAAACAAAAAATCTTACCAAACTAGAGGATCCACATGATTTGATACTAGAGAATACAGGATGTGTTTTTAAAGCATGGAAAGCCAAGGTAATTGGTACCTTGAATTTAACAGTGGGTCATAATTTTCTGGATTTAAGATCTCCTGAATACAACATTCCCAAGTCCTTTCTTCAGAAAATCAATGCTCAGCTTGGAGAAATTCTTTTAGTCCTAGGGCTTTAGCTCTCCTTTCTCTTCTTCTTCTGTAGGCAGAATCAAAGTTAAGAAACAGAGAACGTTCTGAAATTATTGAGGGAGAGTTACATCTTTTATGTATAATTCTTTCTGTGAAACCTCCCAGCCTCTCTTTCATATCTTTCTCCTCTAAATGCAGATATTAAATTATCAATTAAATTATTAAATGCTAATTTAATTATTAAATTAAATATTAATGTGCTCTTTGGGTTGTACAAGGAGTTGGTGATGCAATGATCACAGAGGACCTGAGAGAATGCGTAACTGCTCTTGCTAAGAATTTTACCAAAGTTGTAGCAAAAGCGTTTCATCCTCTTGCAAACACTAATATTCATAAAGAAGAGATTGTATGCCTTGTTCTTAAGCAAGTTTTGGTGACTCTCTTTACCCTTAATGTAAAATATAAACTTCTCTTTCATGTAAATTCTTTATCTAAAATCCTTATCTAAAAGCTACCATATCCAAAAGTACGCTTTTCTTTCCACTCTAAGCTCTTCTTTCTTCTGAACTCTCCTACTATTATTGAGGAGTAGTAATGATCCTCCTAGTCACTTAGATTCATAATTCATATATTATAATTGAATCCTTACTCTCTCACCCCTTATATCCAACCACTTGCGAAGGTTTGCTGATTTTACTTTCATTGCGTGATATTCATATCTATGTGAGAGACGCTCGTCCCCTCATGCCTGAACTATTACCATAGTTCACTGGTTGGCATCCTTGACACAAATGTCTCCTAACTACACACTACCTTCAGTCACCTGTCAAATTGATGGTCTTATGGTACAGGTCTCACCAACTCATCCCTATTCTTGCTCAATAAACTTCAGTGGATTCCTATCATTTCTAGAATTTAATATAAATACTTAGTTTGGTTTTCAAAGTTCTTTAAGTTCTGCTCCTCTTTCAACTTTATAAGATTTCTATACTTTATATTCCTCCCCTAACCCTCCCGACCACACATATTCTATGATCCAGTGACACTCACTTCCTTGCTGTTTCTCATATACAACATTATATATTCCTACTTCAGACATTTTCATTTGCAGACCATAATTCCTGGAATTGTTTTTCTTCATCTCTGTGTCTTGGCTTCCTTCATGTCTCAAATAAAATTACTTCCTAGAAGAAGCTTGTCATGAATCTCCCTTAATTTTGTCATCTTTCTTTCATTGATTATTCCCCTGTGTCCTATACATGCCTTGTTCATAAAGGTTGTTTGAATATCATCTCTTTTATTGGGAGGTGAGCTCCTTGAGAGTGGGGAGAATATTTTGCATTTTTTATATCCCCAGTGTTAATACTATGCTTGGCAAAAATGTAGGTATTTCATGAATGTTTATTGACCAACTGACACTATATTTCATCCAAACTGGACTGCTTCCTTTTTGTTATGCAATAGATTCCCTCTCCTGCTCCTTAACTTTGAACAGCCTTACCAGTGTCATTAATGTTGTTATTCACTTATTTAAGCTGTGTTCAACTCTCCTGGATCCCATTTAGAATTTTCTTGGCAAAGATATCAAAGTGGTTTGCCATTTCCTTCTGCAGCTCATTAGATGTACAAATATATGTGTGTGTGTGTGTGTGTGTAATCTAATTTTCTTTTTTTTTTTAAAGCCAAAGAAACCAAAGTTTATTAAAGATTCGCCAAATTGGGTTGCCTCTTAAGGAACCTAAGCATTTGTAACGCTTGTATTCACAAGCAGGCCAGACACTGTCCCAGCTAGACAGAATCTGAACTGGATTGAATCTGAGCGCCTGCATGGAGGCAAGATGGAACTTAAATACAGAAAAGAGCATAGGAAGGATCTGGGGGGGGGAGGGTCTGGTAGTCCAGGGTGATGGAAGGAGGCATTTAGGAAGGGTCTTGAGGAGAAGTTCAAGGAGGGAATCCAAGGAGGGTCAAAGGCTGGAAACAGCTGGAGGCTATCAGGAGATATCAGACAATGGGGCGCCTAGGTGGGGAAGCAGATGGGGCAAGAGATCTTGATAGGGGCAGTATAGGAATGAATACAGATCTTGATGAGCTTCCCGAGACTGCCTGAACAATGGGAAGATTAGATTTGAGTAAGAAAATCTAGATTAAGTGGGAAGATCAAGGAGGCTCCCAGAGTCTGAACCCCATCATTCCCCCCTCAAACAGATTGAACCCAAATTCTTTTGGGGTAAAGGGCAAAGGTCTCAGTTTCTGAAACTTCTTCCTGCTGGCAAGGGGCATAGAGATGTCCCTGACTTGATGGGTCCTGTTCAAGGGTTTAGACTTAAGAACCTGGGTGGTGCCAGGTCCAGTGGGCTGGAGACCTTGGATTCAGAGGGAGGTTGGTATGCAGCATGGGCTGTCATCTGGAAGTTGATGGCTTGCACTCTAGAAAAGACAAACCTGGAAAGGAGGTTAGCCAAACACACACCAAGCAGATACAAAAGGAGTATAAAGAATAGACAATTTCCCTGGCATAAAAGATAATTTCTCTGGAGAGAATTAAAGATGACTGTGGCAAAGCCAAAACATAGAAGAACATGTTTGATAGGGGAGGTTTTTCTGTCAGATATCCCCTTTCTTTCCAGATTGCTCTATGGGTATGTAGAACAAGGAAAACGTATTTTGAGTAAAAAAAATCATCAACTGGCATGGGGTCAGGTCCTAAGGAATGGGTTAAGACTTCCAAAGCCTGTGCTCTCCTTTCATCAACATACAGAGTGAAAGGCTTTCCCAGATTGAGTAGGTCTAGTGATGAGGTGGTGGTCAAATTAGTTTTCAGAGTCTCAAAAACTTTAGCCTGGTCTGAGTCAGTGACCCGAGTAGTCATAAAGGGGTTTAGCAATAAAACCAAAATTAGGAATCCAGAGTCTTACAAAATCCAGTCATGCCTAAAAACACTCGAACTTACTTCTTACTGCCTAGACCAGGGATAGAGAGGATTGTCCTTTTTCTCTTAGAGGTTAAGGAGAGAGAGGAGGTGGGCTAGAGTTCATGGCCCATATAATTTATGGACTGGTATGCTATCTGGACTTTGTTCCAAGAGACCCTATAGCCTCGAATGCCTAAGAAATTAAGGGCTTCTGTGGCAGCAGCCAAAGAACCTGCCTGGGTGGGGCTACAAATAAGACTATCATGCCCATACTGAATTAAGCTACCTTCTGCAAGTTTCAGGTGCCTTAAATCCCTTCCCAAAGCTTGGCCAAATAAAAGAGGGTTATCTCGAAAGCTTTGGGGCAAAACTGTCCACGTTTAGCTGATACGGACTTGATTCCCCAGGAAAAGTACATTCAAAAGCAAAAATAAATTGTGAGTATTCTCCATTAGGTTTTTTTGCGGGAATGATTGCAGTGTTGCATGAACATAAACAAGGGACAAAGATTTTATACTTAAGGAATTTTTCAGTTAAAGGCTGTAGTCCTTCCCAGGTATCAGACTTAATCAGATACTGGCTGAGATGGGGGAGCACTTTAGGGTCTGAGAGACTAACAATAACTGGGGTGGCAGAAGTAGCTCTCTCCGGAATTCCAGTGTCCCAAATATTTGGCCTGAGTGTCTCCCACACTCTCAAGCAAACAGTGGGAGACATAGTGAACAACGGCAAAAGGGAGATGGGAGGTTTAACTAGAGAAAATTGACTTCCCAATTTCACCATCAGGTCCCTTTCCAACAAGGGGGCAGGGTCAGAGGAGGGCATAAGGAAGGAGTGTTTAAACAACAGATCCTCAAGCAGGCTTGGGAGGGGATATATCTGGAGACATTCCTTAGTTGCCCCTTCAATGCTTGTGACCTGAGGGGTCAAAGGATGGGTAGGGCCAGAGTGACTGGTTAAAGCAGAGAATTTAGTCATGTTAAAGTGGGTCACCTTACCTTCAGCCTTCCTTTTTGCCCAGGGCTTGGTAAAAGAGGTGGAGAATGTGGGAGCACTGCCAGCACCCAGGCTTTCCCGTTGTTCCAAGTCTTGAGAAGACTGGAGGACAGGGTACTGGGGGGTGGCTCCACCACTTTTTTGTCCTGAGGGACAATCTTTCCTCCAATGTCCCTCCTGGTCACATGGGCATGGTTCCACAGGCGTTGGTTCCCGGGGCTCCCTCTGGAGGGGTGCCCTGGAGGGGCACTCCTTGGACCAGTGACCCTCCTTGTGGCAACAAAAGCAGGTTTCCCCACTGGCCAAGTAGCCAACCTTCCTCCAAGGGGGAGCCCTGGAGGGGTGCTCCCTGGGTCTTTTCCTGGCTAAGGCAGCAGCCAAGAATTGAGCATGCTCCCTGACCCTGGCCCTTCTCCTTCGTTCTCTTTCCTCTGCTGCAACGAGGTCTCTGTTGTTAAAGACTCCAAAGGCCATCTCCAGTAACTTGGCCTGAGGTGTTTGGAGTCCCATTGCCAATTTCTGCAGTTTCCTCCTAATATCTGGGGCAGGCTGATTAATAAAATATATGCTAAGGATTGCTGCCCCTTCTATAGAGTCAGGATCCAAATTTGTATGCTTTTTAATAGCTTCTACTAGCCGGTTTTGAAAAAGGACAGGGTTTTCCTTTTCTCTTTGAGTAATTTCCCTAATTTTTTGAAAATTTGTTTTTGAAATTCAGTTTTTAGGCCTTCTAACAGGCAAATTACCATAAAGTTTCTCTTTTCCCTGTCCTCACTCTTTTGATAGTCCCATCTGGCGTCACAGCTGTTCCTGCGGGGTATTTTATGGGATTATCGCTAGCCATATGATCCCCAAACTTTTGGGCATGTTCCCCAATTCTCCCCTTCTCCTCAACGGTACAACAGACAGAGAAAAGAAAATGCAGATCCTTCCAAGAAAGTTCAGATCGTAGGGATATGTCCCTAAAGCCCTCAGTACACCTAGTGGGGTCTTCCAAGTATCTCCCCAGTTTCTCTTTAATCTGGGTGAGATCCAAGAGAGAGAATGGAACCTGTACCCTGATTGTCCCACTGGTTTGGGTGGGTACCTCTCTCAAGGGAAACAGCCCAGACAGCCCAGTGGGGACAGGGGCTTGTGGAGGGAGATAGGAAGTTCCACTTCTCGTGAGGGAGGGGCTGGGGAATGCCTGCTGAACTGGATTAGGCTGCAGGGCCAGGGGATCTGTCTGGCAAGGGGAAAGACCTGCTGGTGCCTGAGGAAGAGTAGGGATCAAAGGGGAAAATGATCCAGAGAGTGCCATGGGAGCAGGGCCTAAGGTCTGAGTGAGTATTGCCCCAGCAAGAGGGGCTGCAGAAGGGGGCACCGCAGCAAGACCCATAGTTGGGGACTAAGGTAGAGTTCTCAAGGAGGGGTGGGTTATGGGCAGTGATACTGTAGAGACTGCCATGGGGGTGGGCCCTGAGGTGTGAGTGAATGTTGCCCCTGTGAGAGGGACTGCAGAGGGAGGCACCTCAGCAAGTCCCGTGGCTGGGAACTGAGCAGGGGTTGGGAACAGAGATAGGGAAGGAAGTGAGGCTGAGACCCTAGGAGCCATAAATGGGATCATCCAAAACATCCAATTCACCCCTACTTTCTTTTTGTGGGGCAGATCTAGCTACAAGCATCTTACAATCTTTTCTGAGAATGGGGTCCTGAGAGAGTTTGACAAAGGCCCTTATGTAAGGTATTTCTATCCATTTTCCCTTTTGGAGGCAGTATAATTGTAATTGTAAAAGGATACTACATTGTAAGGTCCCAAATATGGGCCACACTTCGTTGTCCTCCAGGTGATACTGAGGCCAAAGTGTGTTGCAAAAGAATACCAACTTTTTCTTTTTAAGGTCTTTAGAGAAGTTAAATTTTTTCAATTTTGTAAAAGACAGTCCAAAGGAGAATTCCTTGGAACTGATGAATTTTGACCCATTTTTTTTTTTTTTGCGTGGGGCTGCAAGTGCCCCCCTTTCTTAAAGGAGGACGTGGAAGTAACTGACATTTCTCTAATCTTCTAGCGCCCAGAAAGTTCAGAGAATTGTGCTTTGGAGGGTATGCCCAGGTCCACGGTCTCAAACACAGCCACTGGAGTGACAACCTGAGTCTCTAACTCTCTAGAGCCCAGAAAGTTCAGAGACTTAGGCACACACTAAAAAGTAACCGAGTTTTCCCCGATTTCCTTGGGCCCAGGAAATCCAGAGAATTCCCAGGTCCACTGCCTAACCAATGGACTGACAACCTGAGTCTCTAACTCTAGTGCCCAGAAAGTTCAGAGACTTTGCCTGATACTGGGACCTGAAGCCAGGTCCGAAAATCCACTTCCAAGGTGGTTGGAGAGCAAGTAGGGGATAGAGAGAGGGGGAGGCTTATATACCTTCCAGTTTGAGCAGAAGAACTTGAGATTAGCAGCCTTTTCCAGTCAGGGAACCATAAATGAAGTGGTTAAGGGGTGCTGGGGACCCCAAAATACCGACAGTCCAGGTCGTGCTCGAATGAATTCGACTCAAGCCTTCTTAAAGCCAAAGCAAACAAAGTTTCGCCAAATTGGGTTGCCTCTTAAGGAGCCTAAGCATTTGTAACGCTTATATTCACAAGCAGGCCAGATAAAATCCCAGCTAGACAGAGCCTGAGCTGGATTGAATCTGAGCCTACATCTAATTTTCTCCAAAGAAATATAAAATTTTCAAGGTCAAGTATAACTCATTTTTGTTTGGTTGGTTTGTTTTGTGTAATTAAAACCCAGACCAACATTCTTCTCCTAAAATTAGTTGTTAATTGTTCATAGAATTGAAATAAATTGAACTGAATTGAAATGTATTCTTGAATTAAATGAATGGTTAGCATTTGTATAATGACTGAAGCACCTTGGAGATCCACCAGGACTAGCCTCGTGATTGCTTTCAGATTGTGTGCTGAGTAGAGATAATGTAATGCAGTGGTAGAAGTAGAGGTGTAGTATGGTAGAGTAGTGTCTCACATTAGTAACTCATCTATGCATAACTGAGGGTTGCCCTATAATCCTTAGATAGCTGCCCTTTTAGAAAAGGGTTGAAAGGTGAACTGCTAAGGCATGTCAAAGTCATGCTTTTAAAAGGAGTCAAGGATAGGATTGGAGCAAAATTGTTGAGATAGGGAAATTTTGACCAAAAATTGAAAGTGTTTTCTGAAATGATTCAGGAGGTTATTTTTAATTCGTTCATTCTCTCATTTGGAATCGAATAATGACAGGAAAGAAAAAAATATTTCTGATATTATTTGTCCTATCAAGGCAGAACAATGGATCAAAAGACATGATATTCTGGTCTGCTGAATCACACTGACAAAAAGAGACTACTTTTTGATGGGCATTTAGTTTCATCTTTTTCTTAATATATTCTGTGAGTATTAGGCAAAATCTTCAATTCGTTAAACTTTGCAAAGTGGGGAAGGCAGGTTGAATATCACTTTCAGTATATATGACTGCTGTGATCAGATAAATTGCTGGATACTGACTGATGGATCACTCTCCTTGAAGACAATATCTGTACAATATGAGGAAACTAATGCTCTCTGTTTAAATGGCATCACATAACTCCATTGAAAAGAAAATTGAGCAGACAACATTTTTTTCATGGCATAAAGCACAAAACTTTTGAAGGAGCCAAGTATATATCTCTGAAATTTGGGAAAGATAATTTTAAATTAAAGTTATTAATGAAGAAATGTTTAATATATGTGTGTGTCTCTGCTGTTGTAATAGAAATTACGGTAAACTGCGGTGCAAAATTCTGAACACAATTTATTAATCCTAACAGCAATCAGCAAATATACTCAATAGCTTCTCTGGATGACCAAAACCATCAGTGAGGATTGAACTCTTCTTTTATAACAGTTAGCAGAGCAAAATTTCAAACAACGTAGATGTGTCATCTTCCAATTGTCTATGGATGACATTGCCAAAATTAAGATCACATCATTTGGAACTCTCCTTCTGAATTCCCATAACCATGGCCAAGCTATGATTTCAGTCCCTAGACAAAGGTTTTCCAGGGGTGGGATTAATCTTCACCCAATAAAAATTGCTACAATGGATGAGATTTGAGGTTTTTTAACTCAATTAAGTATCTTTGAAGAAAGGGTAATGGGAAGTGGGGTCACAAAAGTGGGGGTAATTTGAAGACCAAAACATACCTGTTGGCTATGTTCTCTAGAATATGGGTTGTGGGTGAAGTTTACAAGGAGAAGGATGGGATCAGCTGAGGTAGCAGTGGCTGTGGAAGACAAGGTTGGAGCCTCAGCATATAGCCCTGGGGGGGAGTGAACAGCTGATCTGAACTTCAGGCTTGAGTGGTGGCCCAATTGCGCCTAAAGCCCCTGTAGGAATTGAGCAGCTGACCTGAATCTCAGCCTCAAGCTAGGCTGAAGAGTAAACTCCTCTCCCTGTATTGTGCCACTTTGGAGGGACTGAGAACTTAAAAGTCCCCAGAGTATACCCTACTCTTGAGAAAGGACCTAAAAGTCAATTAACTGTCTGAGAAAATGCCACAAAAATGGGAAAAAATAATAAGGCTATAGAAGGTTATTTTCTTGCTGAACAGGTACTCTCTCCCATCCTTCAAGATGAGGAAGAACAATGTTTACCATTAGGGGAAGACATAAAAGTCAAGGCTTCTGCACTCAAAACTTCCAAAATAAATATACAATTGTCTCAGGCCATGGAAGAGCTCAAAAAGGATTTTGAAAATCAAGTAACGGAGGTGGAGGAAAAATTTGGAAGGGAAATGAGAGAGATGCAAGAAAATCATGAAAAATGAGTTAACAGCTTGCTAAAGGAAACTCAAAAAAAAATGCTGAGGAAAATAATACCTCTAAAAACAGGCTAATTCAATTGGGAAAAGAGGTCCAAAAAGCTAATGGGGAGAAGAATGCTTTAAAAAGCAGAATAAGCCAAATGGAAAAGGAGGCTCAAAGGCTCACTGAAGAAAACAGTTCTTTAAAAATTAGAATGGAAAACACAGAAGCTAATGACTTTATGACAAACCAAGAAATCATAAAACAAAACCAAAAGAATGGAAAAATGGAAGATAATATGAAATATCTCATTGGATAAACAACTGTTCTGGAAAATAGATCAGGGAGAGGCAATTTAAAAATTATGGGACAAC
This sequence comes from Notamacropus eugenii, assembly GCF_028372415.1. Taxonomy (NCBI): domain Eukaryota; kingdom Metazoa; phylum Chordata; class Mammalia; order Diprotodontia; family Macropodidae; genus Notamacropus; species Notamacropus eugenii. Next base: position 9,748,439 of record NC_092880.1, read on the forward strand.
CTGAAAGCCAAGATCAGAAATAAAGAGGCTACGTCTCACCTTCTATGAAATTATCAAGGAAAACTGCAATGATATTCTAAACCAGAGGGCAAAAGAAATATTGAAAGAATCCACAGATCACTTCCCGAAAGAGATGCAAAAAGAGAAGCTATTAGGAAGAATGTACCCAAATTCCAGAGTTCCCAGGTAAAGGAGAAAATATTGCAAGCAGCTAGAAAGAAACAATTCCAGTATTGTGGAAATACAATCAGGATAACACAAAATCTAGCAGCTTCTACATTAAGGGATTGAAGGGCTAGGAATATAATATTACAGAAGTCAAAGGAACTAGGATTAAAACCAAAATTCACCTACCCAGCAAAACTGAGTATAATACTTCAGGGTAAAAAATGGACATTCAATGAAATAGAGGACTTTCAAGCATTCTTGATGAAAAGACCATTACTGAATAGGAAATCTGACTTTAAAACACAAGAATGAAGAGAAGCATGAAAAGGTAAGTAAGAAAGAGAAATCATAAAGAACTTTCTAAAGTTGAACTGTTTACCTTCCTAGATGGAAAGATAATACTTGTAACGTTGAGATTTTTCTCAGCATATGGGTATTTGGAGGGACTACACACACACACACACACACACACACACACACACACACACACACATGCACACACGCATACACAAACACACATGAATATATAGACAGAGAGCACAAGTTGATTTGAATAAGAAGGGATGATATCTAAAAACGTAAAATTAAGGGGTGTGAGAGGAATATACTGGAAGGAGAAAGGGAAAAATGGAAGGGGGCAAATTATCACTCACAAAAGAGGCAAGAAAAAGCTTTTTCAATGGAGGAGAAAAGGGAGGGTGTGACAGGGAAAAAGGGAAGCTTACTCTCATCACATTTGGCTTAAGGAGGGAATAACATGCTCACTCAATTTGGTATGAAAATCTATCTTACATTACAAGAAAGTAGGGGAGAAGGTGACAATTGTGGTGAGGGGGATGATAGAAGGGAGGGCAAATGGTAGAAGGGAGTAATTAGGAGTAAACACTTTTGGGGAGGGACAAGGTCAAATGAGAGAATAGAATAAATGGGGAGCAGGATAGGATGGAGGGAAATATAGTTGGTCCCACACAATCTGGCTGTTAAAGTCTTTTGCAAAACTACACATATATAGCCTATATTGAATTGCTTGCCTTCTCAGTCATGATTGGTGAGGAGGGAGGAAGGGAGAGTAGTTGAAATTCAAAGTATTTGAAACTAATGTTGAGAACTGTTTTTTGCATACACATGGGAAATAAAAAATACAAGTAACGGGGTCTAGAAATCTATCTTGCCCTACAAGAAAATAAATAGGCTAGGAATAAGAGAAAGAAGTGCTATAATAGAAGGGAGGGCAGATTGGGGGAAATGGCGATCAGAATTCATTCTCTCTTGGAGTGGGTGGAGAGAAGAGATGGGGAGAGAATTTCGAACTCATTTTGTGGAATTGTCTGTTGAAAACAAAAAGTAATAAATTGTGAAAAAAAAGTTTAGATCAAGATTGACAATGAAATAGGCAAGAAAGAAATCAAATTGCTTTATGAAAGATTGACATAAATTTCATCTTATATGCATTTAAGCATTGTAATAAACATAACAACATATTAAATAGAAATATGTAGCACAAATATAGGTCCTTTTGAAAAACATGGTATCTCTGCATTAGTGTCAGAAGTCATCTTGGAACCATTAGAAAGTATCAAAAATGTTGTATAGAAATAAATCTTATATTGCCTCTCATTGCTATATCAAGGTTGTTCACTAATTTAAATTCATCCTCCACTTATGGTACTATTCTTTAACTAGAAGATTTTCAAATAAACTGGTTGACAACACTAGTCAGTCAGTCAGTACAGTTTCTTTAAGGTTGTGTGCCAGTGATAGAAAAAAATCATGTATTGAGAGATCTTTACCTTACAAAAAGTTAGTGCACATACACAAACACACATAACTCATGTGTGTGTGTGTATATAAGTGTGTGTATGTATGCATATGAATATATGTATATATAAATATAAATATTGTTAAAAATGAATCATAATATGGTGCTTGTCATTAGCTAGTGAAAAATAAATCTTTATATCATAATTAGTGATCAAGTTGCATTCATCATTCATGAGAATTTCCATCTCTCAGAAAACTTACAAAATTTGCCTACCATATTCCATCATATATTTCTGAGAAAAGGCATTTTCATTTATTCCTGTTTTAAATCAAAATGAAGAAATCAAGTTAATGCAGTGTGAGATTAAAGTCTGTATTTGTTTTGAATTTATCCAATTATTGCAAATGCTTATTCAAATAAAAACTTCCAACATCAAAAAATGTTTCCATTCAAATACATACATAGATGTGTAGATGTGCATGTATGTATGTGTGTATTCATACACAAATAGGCACATGCATGACCTATATAAATCAAATGCATGGTCACTGAAGAAGGGAAGACATTAAAAGAATGAGGATGAGAAGGGGCTTATATCAGAAAAGGTTTCCCTAAGTAGGTATCCTTAAGTTGACTCTTGAAATAAACTAAGGAATCCTGAAAAGGGAAGTCTAGTGGGAAAGAATATCAGGATGGGGGAGAGTCAGTGGTCAGGCCTAGAGATAAGAGATATGGAGCCTGGTTTGTGAGAAATAACAAGGAAGCTATTATGGATAAATCACAGAGCAAAAGAAGGCAAATTAGCTGTAAGTAGGTGGGAAAGGTAAGAAGGGGCCAGGTTTTGATAAGCTTCTAAATAAGAAAGAAATGGCTTTAAAAGGGCAAATATATTCAGACACACACACACAAGAAAATGAAGGATCAACAACATGCATATACACATATGTGTGTATGCATATGTGCATGTACTATGATTTGATTTGTTTCAACATGAGTTACATTTCTGTTTCTATCACCTCTATCTCTATTTTGTCTATCTCTCTATCTCTATCTTTATCATTCACCTATATATAGAATCTTTATCTGTGTATGTATCTATATACATGGCATATATATATATATATATACACACACATAGATATAGATAGATAGATAGATAGATTATATAGACATGCATTTGCACTCCTACCTCTGACATATTGTTGTACTGAACATCAGCCAAATTCTGGCAAAACCTTGCCCACTCAAGGTAAATTAGCTCAATATTGCTTTGAAACCTGAAATTTCTCCTCATTTATTACAAAGAAACTTTCACACAAGGCCTAGATAAAGTCTCAAAGGACAGCTTTACTGTAGGGACTCTACATGTACAGGAATCCCTTTTTGACACCACATTTTAGAGTAGTGGTAGGGAACCTGCAGCCTGAAGGCCACAATAGGTCCTCTAGGTCCTAAAATGTGGTTTTTTAACTGATTTGGGCCACACGTGAAGATCACATGTAACTTCCAAGCCACATGCTCCCTACCACTGTCTTAGAGTCTACGTTTGAATATCTCTAAGCTATGTGGGCATATATACTTGAATACCCAGAAAACAGAACAAGAGCTTATGTACATAGGTTTGTATTAGAACATGTCTGCATGTCATGTACAGGAAAAAAAATTTCATAGAATTAAGAGAACTAGATGGACTGAACTAGGAAAGCCATATTGTTCAAAGATGTAAAATTAAAGAGAAGGAAATTAAAACTCATGAAGTCGAATTCACTTCATTAAAATTACATAATTAGTGACTATCATGTGGAGAATTTGAACCCAAATCTTCTGCCTCCGAAGTCAGCATTCTTTCCACTATACTATGAAAGATTTCAAACATTTCAACTAGACCCATAGATATTTAAGCATTTATTTAGTCATTTAAGCTGTGTCCAACTCTCTGTGACCCCATTCTGGGGTTTTCTTGGTAAAGATACTAGAGTTATTTGCCATTTCTTTCTTATTTTACAGATGAGGAACTAAGGAAAACAGGATTAAGTGACTTGCACAGAATCACACAACTATTAAGTTTCTGAGTGTGTACTCATGACGATGAGTCTTCTTGATTCTAGGGCCAGTGCTCTATCTATTAAGCCACCTATCCTACCCTACAGCAGAGAAAATGAACCAAATCCAAAAGGCTCTGGCCAGGAATCAGGGCATCCCAGTCTTTCCTCCTCTGAGGTTACATTTATTAGCCAATCTACTCCTTCCCCTTTCTCCCACCTTTTGAATTTTTTTTCTCTACAAGAAGCTAAAGATAATACTTTAAGACATAACTTGGGTCAAGTGAAGACATAGGAGAAAGATAGAGCGTTTTTTGTTCCACTTTGTGGATATGATGATGAAGCTTATAATGACCTTGATGATTTTGGTGAATTTTATTAAAAAAATACAAGCATAAAATAAAATAAAACAACTCATTCAGAGAGAGGATTCTAGGAAGATGGCAAAGTAGGTAAGAAAATTCCAAGCTGTCAAAATTTTCCCCCACAAGTGAGTTAAAATAGCACCTTAGGGCCAACAAAAGGTGGATAGAGATGAATCAGGGTCTTCCTGTGACAATATGAGAATATCAGAAGAAAAATTCCAGGAAAAGGTTTGGTCCCTGTGAAGAGTAAACACCTCCAGGCTCGGTTCTGTTTTAACAACAAAAGGGAAGCCACTTAAACAAGTGGCAAGTCCTGGGGTTATATGGTTTTAGAGGCTGCATTGGCCCCAGATACAGGAACTTTTACTCCAGAAAGTGATGGAAGTTGGGCATTTGAGCCTTAGAAGATTGAAACAATCTCTGCTGATAAGGAAGGCCACGACGCAGCTGTGTTGGGAAGAGCTGCAGGGCTAGAAGGAAAGAGCAAATCCCTACTGAGTGCAGAAGCTGTGGGACAGAAAGCCTCTGGCTTTGGGCATTGATAGAAAATTGGAGCTTTGCCTTTCGTTCCAGGCAGGAGGGGAGGAGTGAAGATCTGGGACAAGAGACACCATTTCGACGATCCAGGCCTAGAGGTGATTACAAACATTAGGCTATTACCAACAAAATACCTGTGTAAAGTACCTTTATGGAGAGAGAATACAACCATATTATAGGAAAGGAGACGACTGAGTTTCATCTTGAGAGGATGATACTGACTGTAACCACCAAAGAGTAAGTCAAATGGTCATTGGATGAAAAATAATTCATAAAAGATTTTTTTCTTTTACATTTTCACCATAGTCATGTTGTATAGAAGAATTAAAATGAATGGGAGAAGTCACATAACAAACCAAAACATAATACAAAAGAAAATGATTTGATACAATGTTTGATTGAATTCCATAGTTCTTTCTCTGGATGAGGAAGGCATTTTGCCTTCAAAGACCATTGGAAAGTTTTTAAGTCTTTGCATTACAATGAAGTTCTAAGTCTACCAGAAAATGTCTTCGCACACTATGATTGCTGTTGTGTACAAATTTCTCCTGGTTCTGCTCATTTTGTTCAGCATCAGATCACATAAATATTTGCAGGCCTCTCTGAAGTCTCGCTGTTCATCATTTCTTACAGCGCAATAGTATTCAATTATATTCATATACCATAATTTATTCAGCCATTCCCCAATTGAAGGACATCCCCTTGATTTCAAGTTTTTGGCCACCACAAAGAATACTGCTATAAATATTTTTGTACATATGGAACCCTTTTCCATTTTTATGATATCTTGGGGATACAGTTCAAGAAGCAGTATTGCTGGATCAAAGTGTATGCGCATTTTTATAGTGTTTTGGGCATAGTTTCAAATTGCTCTCCAGCATGGTTGGATCAGTTCACAGCACCACCAACAACGAATTAATGTTGCAACTCTCCCATACCTTTTGAAACATGTTTCAACTTCCTACTCTGTCATGTTAGCCAATATGATAGGTGTGGTGTGGTATATGAGAGCTGGTTTGATTGGCATCTCTCTCATCAACAGTGATTTAGGGCATTTTTTTCATTTGGCTACAGATATCTTTAATGTCTTCCTCTGAAGACTGCCTATTCATATCCTTTGGCAATATAATCAGCTGTGGAATGACTTGTATTCTTGTACATTTGACTCAGTTCTCAGATCTACCTTCCAACATCCCTACCTTTCCTTGTCCACACCTTCTTTTTTGTCCTGTAGGGCAAGATAAATTTCTGTACCCCATTACCTGTATTTCTTATTTCCTAGTTGCAAGAACAATACGCAAAAATTGTTGTTAAAACTTTGAGTTCCAACTTCTCTTCATCCCTCCCTCTCCACCCATCCCCTTTGGGAAGGCAAGCAATTCAATATAGGCCATATCTGTGTAGTTTTGCAAATGACTTCCATAATAGTCGTGTTGTGTAAGACTGACTATATTTCCCTCCATCCTTTCCTGCCCCTCGTTTCTACTGTTCTCTCTTTTGATCATATCCCTCCCCAAGAGCATTGACTTCTACTTGCTCCCTCCTCCCACTGCCCTCCCTTTCATCATTCCCCCCACTCTGCTTATCCCCTTCTCCCCCACTTTCCTGTATTGTAAGATAGGTATTCATAGCAAAATAAGTGTGCATTTTATTCCTTCCTTTAGTCGAATGTGATGAGAGTAAACTTCATGTTTTTTTCTCACCTCCCTTCTTTTTCCCTCTGCTGAAAAGTCTTTTACTTGCTTCTTTCATGAGAGATAATTTGCGCCATCCCATTTCATCCTTTCTCCTCCCAATATATTTCTCTCTCACTGCTTAATTTCATTATTTTAAGATATGATCCCATCCTATTCAATTCACCCTGTGCTCTCTGTCTCTCTCTCTCTATGTGCATGTGAGTGTGTGTGTGTGTGTGTGTGCGTGTGTGTGTATGTGTGTAATCCCACTAACTACCCAGATACTGAAAAAAATTTCAAGAGTTACAAATACTGTCTTTCCATGTAGGAATGTAAAGAGTTCAACTTTAGTAAGCCCCTTAGGATTTCTCTTTGCTGTTTACCTTTTCATGTTTCAATTCATTCTTGTGTTTGAAAGTCAAATTTTCTTTTCAGCTCTGGTCTTTTCATCAAGAATGCTTGAAAGTCCTCTATTTCATTGAAAGACCAATTTTTCCTCTGAAGTATTATACTCAGTTTTGCTGGGTAGGGGATTCTTGGTTTTAGCCCTAGTTCCTTTGACTTCTGGAATATCCTATTCCATGCCCTTCAATCCCTTAATGTAGAAGCTGCTAGATCTTGTGTTATCCTGATTGTATTTCCACAACACTTGAATTGTTTCTTTCTAGCTGCTTGCAATATTGTCTTCTTGACCTAGGAACTCTGGAATTTGGCCACAATGTTCCTAGGAGTTTCTCTTTTTGGATTTCTTTCAGGAGGTGATCAGTGGATTCATTCAATATTTATTTTGCCCCCTGGTTCTAGAATCTCAGGGCAGTTTTCCTTGATCATTTCATGAAAGATGATGCCTGAGCTCTTTTTTGGATCATGGCTTTCAGGTAGGCCCATAATTTTTAAATGGTCTCTCCTGCATCTATTTTCCAGGTCAGTTGTTTTTCCAATGAGATATTTCACATTGTCTTTCATTTTTTCATTCTTTTGGTTTTGTTTTGATTTCTTGATTTCTCCTAAAGTCATTAGTCTCCATCTGTTCCATTCTAACTTTTAAAGAACTATTTTCTTCAGTGAGCTTTTGAACCTCCTTTTCCATTTGGCTAATTCTGCTTCTTAAAATATTCTCCTCATTGCCTTTTTGAACCTCTTTTGCCAATTGAGTTAGCCTATTTTTAAAAGTGTTATTTTCTTCAGCATTTTTTTGGGTCTCCTTTAGTAAGGTGTTGACCTGCTTTTCATGCTTTTCTTGCATCTCTCTCATTCCTCTTCCCAGTTTTTCCTCCATCTCTATTACTTGATTTTGCAAATCCTTTTTGAGCTCTTCCATGGCCTGAGACCACTGAATATTTATTTGGAGTGTTTGGGATACAGAAGCCTTGACTTTTACGTCTTTCCCTGATGGTAAGCATTATTCTTCTTCATTGGAAAGGATGGGAAAAGATATCTGTTCACCAAGAAAGTAACCTTCTGTAGTCATATTTTTTCTCCTTTTTTGGGCATTTTCCCAACCAGTTGCTTGACTTTTGGGTCCTTTGTCAAGAGTAGGGTATACTCTGGGAATCTGTAAGATCTCAGTTCCTCTAAGGTGGCACAATCAAGAGTGTGCTGGTGTAGTAGTAGGAAGGGATTTTTGTGCCCAGAATCTTAGCAGTTACCTCTCCACAGGCACCTGGCCTCTAGTTTCACCAATTCAGCCCTGGGGGCTGATTTTCAGATAAGTTGGATGGGCAGGGCCGCCATTCAGTGTGAGAAAAAGAGCAACTCCCTCAGGTTGTGTACATAGGGCCAAGGCAAGAATCAGCTCCTCTGTGCCCCCAGGGTTTTTACGCTCCAACAATAGATGCAGGCTACTCTAGGGGCTGCTGTGGGTACTGCTGCCACCTGTCCGATGTGGCCTCTGCAGAGGCTGCTTAAGGCTGGAGCTATGGGAAGGTCCTTCTCCCTTCCTGTCCAGCTGAAAAAACCCTGCCACTAACCTTTGGCGCCTGTGGATTGAGGGATCTTCCAATCTGCTGCTACTGGAACTCTGGATTCTGCAACTTGAAATTTTGCCCCTGAAGGCTGTTCGCGAGCAGCACGGCCAAGGTTGGGCTGGGCTCTGCCCAGGATTCAGTGCAACAGACACTTCCTGTGGGGCTCCCAGGGGTCCCTGGGCTGGAAATCTCTTCCACTCCTTTGTTCTCTGCCTCTGCTGCTCCAAAATTTCCTGAGAGTCCCTTTCTACAGGTATTTTATGGGCTGTGTGGGGAGATCCTGCCTTGTACGTCTTTCTACTCCGCCATCTTGGCTCTGCCCCAAAATTATCCATTTTGCACTTCACAAAGCTTTCTGTCTCTTATTTAGTCAATAATTCTTCCCTTCTCCATAAATCTGATGAATACACTACTTCTTACTCCACTAATTTGTTTACAGAATCAGTCTTTATAAGCAGATCAAATACTCATTTGAATTTTATTCTTGTGTGTGGTGTCAAGCGTTGATCTATGCCTAGTTTCCGCCACACTGTTATCCAGTTTGCCCAGGAATTTTTGTGAATCAGTGAGTTCTTATGCCAGAATTTGGGGTCACTGGGTTTATCAACTTCCAGATTGCTATATTCATTGCCTTCTATGCCTTGATTTCCTAGCATATTCCACTTGTCTACCCTTCTGTTTCTTAGTCAGTACCAAGTGGTTTTGACAATTGCTACTTTACAATACAATTTGAGATCTGATAGAGCTAAGCTACCTACTCTGGCATTTCTTTTCATTAGCTCCCTTGCTATTCTGGACCTTTTGTTCTTCCAGATGAATTCTGATATTATTTTTCCAGCTCTACAAAATTATTATCTGATAGTTTGATTGGTATGGCACCAAATAAGTAAACTAATTTAGGTAGATTTGTCATTTTTATTGTATTGGTTTGGCATACGCAAGAGAAACGGATGTTTTCCAATTACATAGATCTGACTTTATTTGTGCAAAACGTGTCTTGTAATTGTGTTCATGTAGTCCCTGGAATGTTTTGTCAGGTAGACTACCAAAGATTTTACAATGTGTACCCTAGCTTTAAATGGGATTTCCCTTTCTATCTCTTGCTGTTGGGCTTTGTTAGTAGTATATAGAAATGCAGAAGATTAATGTGGGTTTATTTTGTAAGCAGCAACTTTGCCAAGTTTGTTTATTATTTCACGTAGTTTTTTTTTTTTTCTTGAATCACTGGGATTCTCTAAGTATGTCATCATATCATCTGAAAAGAGTGATAACTGTTTCTTCTTTGCCTATTGTAATTCCATCAATTTCTTTATCTTCTCTAATTGCTACATATAGCATTTTAGTACCATACTGAATAATAGTGGTGATCATGGACATCCTTGTTTCACCCCTGTTCTTATTGGGAACGCATCTAACTTATCTCCATTGCATATAATGCTTGCTGAAGTTTTCAGTAGATACTGCTCATTTTTTTTTTATGGAAAGTTCGCTTTATTCCTGAGTTCTCCAGTTTTTATTAAATAGGAATAGGTGTCGTATCTTCTCAAAAGCTTTTTCTGTGTCTATTGAGACAATCCTGTGGTTTCTGCTGGGTTTAATGTTGATACGATTAATAATGCTAATAGTTTTCCTAATACTGAACTAGCCCTGCGTTCTTCATATGAATCCCACCTGATCATAATGTGTTATTCTTGTGATAAGTTGCCGTATTCTTTTAGCTAAAATCTTTTTTTAAAATTTTTGCATCTGTATTCATTAGAGAAATTGTTCTATAATTTTCTTTCCCTGTTTTGTATCTGACTGGTTTAGGTATTAAAACAATTTTTGTATCATAAAAAGACACAAATTCTTCTTCCCCAATTTTCCCATATGGCCTGCATAGTATTAGAATTAACTGTTATTTAAATGGTTGATAGAATTCATGAATACATTCGGCTCTGGAAATTTTTTCCTAGGGAGTTCATTGATGGCTTTTTCAATTTCTTTTTCTGAGATGGGATTGTTTAAGTATTCAACTTCCTTTCCTGTTAATCTGGGCAATTTATACTTTTTAAAACATTCACACATCTCATATAAATTATCTAATTTATGTGCATAAAGTTGAGCAAATATTTTCTAATTACTATTTTAATTTCCTCCTCATTGGAGGTGAGTTCACCCTTTTCATTTGTGATATTGGTAATTTGGTTTTCTCCTTTGTTCTTTTTTAATCAAATTGAAAAAAGATTTATCAATTTTATTTTTTTTCCCTAAAACCAACTCTGTGTTTCATTTATTAGTTCAATAGTTTTCCTAATTTCAACTTTATTAATCTCTCCTTTGGTTTTCAGTATCTCTAAAGTGGTATTTAAATGAGGATTTTCAATTTTATCTTCTTCCAGCTTTTTCAGCTCCATGCCCAATTTATTGATCTCATCTTTCTCTATTTTAGTCACGTAAGCATTCAAAGATATAAGACTTCCTCTAAGAACTGCTTTTGCAGTATCCCATAAATTTGGCAGGTTTTCTTATCATTTCCATTCTCTTGATTGAAGTTTTTGATTGTTTCTATGATTTGTTGTTTAGCCCATTCTTTCTTTAGGATTAGATTATTTAGTTTCCAATTAATTTTTCTTCTATCATTTTATAGCATTTTATTACACATAATTTTTGTCGCATTATGATCTGAGAAGGATGCATTGACTATCTCTGCCTTTCTACACTGGATTGTGAGGATTTTATGTCCTAGTACATGGTCAATTTTTGTATATGTGCCATGTACCACCGAGGAAAAGGTATATTCCTTTCTGTCCCCATTCAATTTTCTCCAGAGAGCTATCATGCCTACCTTATTCAGAGTTTTAATCACTTCCTTTAATTCTCTCTTGTTTATTTCAAGGTTAGATTTATCAAATTCAGAGAAGGGAAGGTTGAGTTCCCCCACTAGTAATGTTTTGCTCTCTATTTCTTCCTTTAACTCCCTTAACTTCTCCTCTAAGAATATGGATACCCTCTTGGAGCATATCTGTCTAGTAATGATATTTGCTTCATTTTCTATGGCGCCTTTTAGCAGAATATAGTTTCCATCCTTATCTTTTTTGATTAGATCTGTTTCAGCTTTTTGTTTGTGTGAGATTTGGATTGCTACCACTACTTTTCTTACATCAGTTAAAGCACAATATATTCTGCTCCAGGCATTTACTTTTGCCCTGTGTGTATCCCCCCATTTCAAGTGTGTTTATTGTAAACAACATATTGTTGGATTATGTCTTTTATTCCATTCTGCTATCTCTCTCCTTTTATGGGAGAATTCATCGCATTTGCATTCACAGTTATGATTACTGTCTGTGTCTTTCCCTTCATCCTCTTTCCCACCAATTGTGTTTTATTTCTCCCTCCTCCCTTTACCTCAACAATAGAGTTTTAATTTTTGACCACAACTTCCCATAGTCTTCCCTTCCTTCTTTCAGCCCCCTTCCCCTTTAGTCCCCTTTACTCTTACTACTGCTTCCCACCCTTTTAGGCTCCCCTCCCGTTTCTTTCTCACTTCCCCTCCTACTTCCTGTAGAGCTAGTTAGATGCACATATTTAAGGTTGTTTTACCCTCCTTGAACAAAATCAGATGAGAGTACCTCTCAAACAATGCTCCTCTCTGCCCCCTCTTTCCCTCTACTGTAATATAATTTTGAACTTCTTCCTGTAATGTAATTTACCATATTTTGCTTCCTCCTTTTCACATCTCCAGTTCCAATCCCATCGGATGCTTAAATCACATTTTGTCATCACATAATTTACTTTATACCCATTTCCTCTATCTCTGTATATCCTTTTTATATTTCATAACAGATATACAGTTCTCAAGATTGACAAGTATCATATTCCCTTATACGAAGGTAAACAGTTTGCCCAAATTGAGCAACAAGTATTCTTTTCCCTGTTTACCTTTTTATGCCTCTCTTGAGATTTTGTTTTGAAGATCGAATTTTCTATTGCATTCTGGCCTTTTTATCAGTAAGGTCTGGAAATCCCTTACTTCATTGAATGCATTTCTCTTTGCCTGAAATATTATGCTGATCTTTGCTGGGTAATTGATCCTTGATTGTAGTCCCCACTCCTTTGTTTTACTAAATATCATATTCCAATTCCTTCGATCTTTTAATGTAGAAGCTGCAAGGTCCTGTGGGACCCTAACTGTAGCTCCTTGATATTTGAATGGTTTCTTTCTGGCTGCCTGTAGTATTTTCTCCTTCAGTTGATAGTTCCGGAATTTAGCAACAATATTTTGGCAACAATTTTGGCAACAATGTTGCTTTTAGTTTGGAATCCCTTTCAGTAGGTGAGTGGTGGATTCTTTCGATGATTATTTTGCCCTCTTGATCTTGCACTTCTGGGCAATTTTCCTTGATGTTCTCTTGGAAGATACTGTCCAGACTCTTTTTTTGTCATGACTTTCTGTTATGCCAGTAATTCTTAAATTTTCTCTTCTAAATCTATTTTCCAGGTCCTTTGTTTTTCCAGTTAGATATTTTACATTTTCTTCAATCTTTTCATTCTTTAGATTTTATTTGACTGATTCTTGATGTCTCATAGAATCATTAGCTTTTAGTTGTTCAAATGTAATTTTCATTAAATTGTTTTCTTCAGTTAACTTTTGTATCTCTTTTACCATCTGTTCAGTTATTCCTTTTAAAGAATTATTTTCTCAAGTTAGTTTTTGTATTTTCTTTAGCATTTGTCCAATTTTCCCAGTTAGGTTTTGTGCTTCCTTTTCTATTTGTTCAATTTTTCCTTTTAAAGAGCTATTCTCTTCAATGAATTCTTTTTCCATACTTTTAAATTCATTGGCCATTCTTTCTTCTATTTTCTTCTTCAGCTCTTCCCAGAGTGCTCTTTGTGCATATGAGCATTTCATAGTCCCTTCTGAAATTTTAGATGGGAGTACAGTCTCAATACTGACTTCTTTGGTACTCGTGTTTTGGTCCTAGTCCCCATAGAAAGATTCTGTGGTCTTTTTCTTCCTCCTCTGCTTCTTGCTCATGATGGTGAAGCTTTGTGTGTTGTGACGTCTGGTCTTTTCAGCTAGAAGCTAAAGAACCTGGTGTTGACCTGGCTGGTGTGAGAAAGCAGAGGCAGGCTGAATTATTTATTTATTGATTGATTGATTGATTGATTTTGCCTCGGATTAGCTCTGAAACTTGCTCGTTAAGGGTGGGGAAGGTGTGGTTTGATCATGGAGGATCTCCACAACTGATCTAGAGCTAAGCCAACATCAGGGCTTGGTGATCCTGGCTGCTGTATTGTCTTCCTGTTTCCCCTGAAGCATGGCTGAGCTTCATGTGGGAGGCCCCACTTCCCTAGGTCTTCGAATCACCTTTTGGTTGGTTTGCTGAGGTGGGTCTGTCTGGAACAGCTCAAGCCCTCTGCCACAGTAAGAGAAATCCCCCTTAGTGATGTTCCTAGCCTCAGGTACTATGAGACTCTTTGCCACTTCTGCTGATCCCAGTGATCCAAATTTTTTCTGTGAAAATGCTATGTGGTTCCTTCCAGGTCAACAAAGGGAGGGAGAGAGAAGATTTATTGATCACTCCACCATTTTGGCTCCCAGAATTTCAAGTAGGTGACTTACAGGCATTTGATTTCTGGGCTGAAAGTCTCAGGAACAGCTGCTGCAGATATCTGGAGCTCTTTCCATGGCTCTCACTTGCTTGGCTCTGCTTGATTCTCGCCCTGAGCTACTATTCCACCCTGTTGCTACTTCCTTAGACTGCTCCAGGGCTTTCCTGCTCTGCCTTGCCATCACAGGGAAGTTGTGCTGCACGCTGTATGCTCCTCCACCCGGTGGAACAGATCCTTCCTGTAGACTTTCCAGTCTGCCCTAGGCTGAGAATCTGCCACAGTCTGTCTTCTATTGGATTCTGTGCGTCCAAAATTTGTGCAGATTCTCTTCTTAGAGGTATCTGATGGAGTTTTCTAAGACTTTAGGTGAGTAGTTGCTCTCAGTCCTCCATCTTGGCTCTGCCTCATATAGAAGATCTTTAAAAGGAGTTTAAAAGACAAATGATGGAGATTGGGGGAAAATTTAAAAATTAAGAATAAAAACAAACATGAAGGTTAGGAAAAGAGAGTCAACCTATTAGAAACGGAGATCAGGAATCTTAATGAAGAAAATGACCTCTTTAAAAGTAGAATTGTGCAAAGTAAAGCCAGAGAAATTAGAAGAGATAAAGATATAATTTTATTTTTATTTTTTTAAATTTTATTTATTTATTTATTTTTTAGATTTTGACATTCATTTTCACAGAATTCTGAGTTCCAAATATTCTCCCCATCTCTACCCTTCCCCCACTCCATAACACCTTGCATTCTGATTACCCTTTCCCTCAATGTGCCTTCCCTTCCATCACATCCCACCCTTCCGTTATCCCCATCTTCTCTCTTTTCTTGTAGGGCAAGATACATTTCTGTACCTCATTACCTGTATTTCTAATTTCCCAGTTATATGCAATACCAATTCTCATCATTCATTTCTAATACTTTGAATTCAAACTTTTCTCCCACCCTCACTCTCCACCCATTCCCACCAAGAAGGCAAGCAATTCAATGCAGATTATATATGTGTCGTTTTGTAAAAAGACTTCTAGAGTAGTCATGATGTGTCAGACTAACTCTATTTCCCTCCATCCTAACTTGTCCTCCATTTATTCTATTCTGTCATTTGACCTTGTCCCTAACCAAAAGTGTTTACTTCTAAATACTCCCTTCTCCCTTTTGCCCTTCCTTCTTTCACCCTCCTCCACCCACCTGTCCCCTTCTCCCCTACTTTGCTGTAGTGTAAGATAGATTTTAATACTACATACAGTGAGCATGTTATTCCCTCCTTATGCCATATGTGAAGAGAGTAAGCTTCACTTTTCCCCTCTCACCCCCTCCCTTTTCACCTCCTACCTCCTCACTGTTCACCTCCTACCTCCTCAATTTTCTCCTCCACTGAAGTAGATTTTCCTGAATTCTTTTATGAGTGATAATTTACCCCCTTCCATTTCTCCCTTTCTCCTCCCAATATATCCCTCTCTCACTCCTTAATTTTATTTTTTATAGATCTCGTCCCTTCTGATTCAACTCAACCTGTGCTCTCTGTGTATGTGTGTGTGTGTGTGTGTGTGTGTGTAGTCCCTCCACCTGCACAAATAATGAGAACTCAAGAGTTCCAAATAGTATCTTTCCATTTTGAAATGTAAAAAGTTCATCTTTAGAATGTCCTTCATGATTTCTCTTTCATGCTTACCTTTTCATGCTTCTGTTGATTTTTGTTTGAAATTCAAATTTTCTCTTCAGTTCTGTTCTTTTCATCATGAATCCTTGAAAGTTCTCTCTATCACTGGATGACTATATTTTCCCCAGAAGTATTATACTCAGTTTTGCTGGGTTGGTGATTCTTGGTTTTAAATCCAGTTCCTTTGACTTCTGGAATATCCTATTCCAAACCCTTTGATCCCCTAATGTAGAAACTGCCAGATTTTGCATTATCCTGATTGTATTTCCACAGTACTTCAATTGTTTCCTTCTAGCTGCTTGCAATATTTTCTCCTTGACAAGGAAACTCTGGAATTTGCCCACAATGTTCCTAGGAGTTTCTCTTTTTGGATCTCTTTCAGGAAGTGATTGATAGATTGTTTCAATATTTATTTTGCCCTCTGGTTCTAGAATATCAAGGCAGTGTTCCTTGATAATATCATGAAAGACGATGTCTAGGCTCGTTTTTTATCATCACTTTCAGGTAGTCCCATAATTTTTAAATTGTCTCTCCTGGATCTTTTTTCCAGGTCAGTTCTTTTTCCAATGACATATTTCATTCTTTTGGTTTTGTTTTGTGATTTCTTGGTTTCTCATAAAGTTATTAACTTCCATATGCTCTACTCTCATTTTAAAAGAACTATTTTCTTCAGTGAGCTTTTGGACCTCTTTTTCCATTTTGTTCATTCTTCTTTTTAAACCCTTCTTCTCCTCAATGGCTTTTTGGACTAATTTTTCCAATTGAGTTAGCCCATTTTTAAAGGTGTTATTTTCCTCAGCATTTTTGAGGTCTCCTTTAGCAAGCTATTGACTTGCTTTTCAAGCTCTTCCATGGCCTGAGATAATTGCATATTTATTTTGGAGGTACTGGACACAGAAGTCTTTACTTCCTCTTACAGTATGCACTGTTCTTCTTCATCTAAAAGGATGGAAGGAAATACTTGTTCACTGAGAAAGTAACCTTCTATATAGGCTTATTTTCCCCTCTTTTGGGCATTTTTTTTCAGCCAGTTACTTGACTTCTGAATCCTTTGTCAAAAGAAGGGTCCTAGTGCTCAGGGCCGAGATTCAGATCAGCTGCTCAATTTCCCCAGGGGCTTTAGGCAGAGTGTTTCACAAATGGATGTTGCCACCATTGCCTGGGGCTGCTGCTAGAGAGGGACCCTGCTTTTCTCTCACCCAATTGGGAAAGCCCTCTCACCAACTTTTAAAGTTTTCTTTGGTGCTTGTGTGTTGAGGGATCTGAGACTCTCCACTGCTACTGGAGATTCTGCCCCTGAGGCCTGTTCTGATCTTGTTCCTCCCAGTGCTGGTGCTGCGAGTCTAAGCCTGGGCTCTGCTGCACTCCACATCCCATGCAATAGACCTTTCCTCATGGCCTTCTAGGTTACCTTTGGCTGGAAATCTCTTTCACTCTGTCGTTCTGTGACTTCTGCTGCTCTAGAATTTGTTTTGAGTCATTTTTTCAGGTATTTTATGGGCTGTGGGAGAAGAACTAGAGTATGTGTGTCTTTCTACTCCACCATCTTGGCACTGTACTCTCAAGAAACAATTAAACAAAATATGAATAATGAAAATATAGAAGCAAAGATAAGACATCTTATAAGGAAAAACATATATGCAGAATTGATAAAAAAGGGAAAATATAAAAATAATTGGATTAACTGAATGTTATGATCAAAAACAGAATCCTGATACAATAATACTAGAAATAATTAAAGAATAGAGTGTGTGTGTGTGTGTGTGTGTGTATACATATAGATAGATAGATAGATAGATAGATAGATAGATAGATAGATAGATAGATAGATAGATGATAGATAGATAGATTTGGAGAAGAGTAGAAAGGGAAAAAATCCATTCATCACCACTTAAAAGAGATCCTATGAGGAAAACTCATAAGAATATCATAGTCAAATTCAGAAACCTACAGCTCAATGACAAAATATTAAAAGCATTAAGATTAAAAGAATTTCAATATGATGGAGCCACAATGAGAATCTCACAAGACCAACCATGAAAGATTTATCTTAAAAACTTAGTGAAAAAATAAAAAAAAACTTCAGGTTAACAGAGGAATTGATTATTTTTTTCCCTTTCTCTAGAATATCCACCGCAACATCACAAACATATCATATGACATATCAACTGTCATTTTAAACACATTGAGCAATATTATTCATAGGATGATCTCTGCACTTTTGTTAAAAGAGTTAATTGCTCTTAAAATGTCAAAGAGAATGGATATTTCCCTCATGAACCAGGATGCTTCTAAGAATTTTATTTTCAATTCCAAATTGTCTCCCTTCTTTCACACCCTCTCCTACCCATTGAGAAGGCAAGAAATACAATGTCCGTTATACATATGAAGTTGTACAAAACATTTCTATATATTATGCTAGAAAAAAAAGAAAATAAAGAGAAAAAATGTTATAATCTCCAATTAGAGTCAATCTCTCTATCTGAACATAGTTAGCATTTTTCACCAAACCATCATGTGCTTACAGAAATAGTTCCAATAACCACAAAAATGTGGTTTCTAATACTAATGAGAAAAGTTTACCTTATTTCTTGAGTTATTCGGGTTCTACTTTCTCAGACTCAAAAAATAAAGTCCTAGGAATGTAACAATATTCTTTCAGTTCCCTTGTGAATATTCATTGCTTGGCCAGGACATCCATTACCTTACAGCTGGACATCACTTTTCTGCTCCAAATCTTCCTCATGGCATTTTTCATCTCTCTTTTTCTCAGAGAGTAGATCAAAGGGTTCAGCATAGGAATGATGACAGTATAAAACACAGTTAGAAATTTATCAGTGGAGAAGTTACAGACAGGCCTGCCATACATGAAAATACAAGGGACAAAGAAGAAGACAACTGTGATGTGGGAGATGCAAGTAGGGAGGGCCTTTTGTTGACTTTCTGAACTTTGGGTTATTAAAGAGTGTAGAATGACTCCATAGGAGATAAGCAAGGGTACAAAGATAATTGTGCATATTGCTCCCCCATTGGTAACGACTGAGATGGAAATTATATAGGTATCTGCACGGGAAATTTCCAGTAAAGGGTACATGTCACAAGTGAAGTGATCAATGATATTGGGTCCACAGAATGGGAGACTAACAATACAAAGGAACTGAACTAAAGAATGCATGAAACCTCCAGTTCAGGATACCACCAACAGCAGAACACATACACTTCATCTTATAATGACTGAGTAATACAAGGGAATGGAATGAAATTAGTGAAGACTTCTCAGTGCTTAACAAAATGTTTTTAGTAGATGGTTAGGCCTAAGTTTCAGTTTCCCAGAAATCATAGGCCACATCAACATAACAAAACTCCCCTTGGGTTGCCATCACAATCCTCCCTGGTACCCTTGGGTTCCCATACTAGCATAACACAACCCCCCTTGAGTTGCCACATCAACATCTACATGCCTATTGGTTATTGACAGGGAAGACTGTCATGTTTAGATTGTGAGCTTGCCTCCCAGCAAATGGGAGAAAAAGGCCAGTGGGTGACATGAGATCTGCGTTAGGGCTAAATAATCTCTATTTTTGCCTTCTGTAATTGCCTCACTTTCCTGATGACTTATCAGAGAGGAGATGTCCTTTCTCGCGAGATCCTAATAAAGTCTTGCTGCTTTGTTTCTATCTTGAAACTTCTCTGATTTTTATTTGAGTTGGTGGTCTCAGACCCACACAGTTTTGGGGGTCCACCCGGGACCCACACACTTGTCAGAAAATCCTCCTTTTCTGAGTCCATGGGCAGGCCCCCACCATAGTTTTCTCCGGCGGTCCTTGGAACTTGGGAAAGGTAGGACTCATCTCCAAGCGGGTAAGATCCCGAGGAAGAAATCTCAGAGAAGCCAAAGGAAAGCAAGTGGTGAAGTTCCAGAGCACATTAGTAAGGACAGAAAATCGCCCAGATTCAGCCACGTAAGTTGTGCATGCATGACCTAGGTAAGCAAACCCCTGGAAATCTTAGAGATTGGTGAACGCCTGGGTGACTGATAAAGGGAGGGCGACCTCTCTTGGTAGATAGATTAGACCAATTCGTTCAGTCTCTGACTGGAAGGGGAGGGCGAACTCCTCTTGGTTAAAATTCATCATGGGACAGGAACAGTCTCGGACTGCTAGTAACAGGAAATCATGAGATATTCCAAAGGACAATGCTTTGGGTAATAAATTTGAGAACTGGGATGAATTACCAAAGTATAAGGGAAAGGATAAGAAGAAAATGATAAAATATTGTTGCATAGTTGCCCTGACAGGAGGGGATGTAATTTGATCAAATTTGGAGGGCAGCAATGAAAGCTTGGGAAACTGCCTATCTGATAGCACAAGGAGGACTTACAACGGAACGAAAATTTCCCCTGAGATACCCTAACTGGGATCATAATAATGCTGCTCATAGAAAACACATGTGGGATCTTAGAACTCTCATAGTGCAGGGTATCCAAGACGCAGTCCCCTGGAGTCAAAATATGAATAAAGTTTCAGAAATTAGGCAAGAAAGAGGTGAAACTCCATCAGAATACCTAGGGAGACTAAAAAAAGTCTGAGGAAATATTCTGGAATGAGTGAAGGTGAGCAAACCCAGACCATGCTTAGATTCTATTTTGTAACTAATTCCTGGCCTGACATAAATAAGAAAATTGGAGGTCTGGCAAACAAAGCCTTTGGTTGAATCATTGAAGGTTGCTCAGAAAGTATATGTAGCCAGGGGAGAGGGTGCAAATCTTTGAAACAACAACGGCAGTCTTTAAAGCAACAGAGACAGCAGACTAAGGTTATGCTACAGACTGCATAAACTTTACCTAGATCAGTAATGAAGCCCACTCCACGGCAGATAGGGCCACCACAGTGAGGTGGAGGTAAGAAAGGGAATTTCCCATCCCAGGAACATCAGGCTCCTTCCCAGAGCATGGGGATGAGGGTCATTTCTCGAACTCCCCTTGTATGTTGGAACTGTGGGAACAAGGCTCACTTTAAGAGGGAGTATCCTATGCCTTTTGGAGTTGTCTTCTTGGTACAGAAAGCAGAGATATTTTTGCCTTTGGGTGGGAGGATGCCCTGGTGGTGGGAAGAAAGCAGCAATACCAGTAGTGTGTGTTGCCCCAAGGATACACAAAGTCCCCTAACCAATTTGGCCAAGTACTTGAAACAATCCTTGAGGGGTTCCTGTCTCCTTGTGGGACCTCAGTATTTCATGACTTATTGATTACGGAAGATAGGAGGGAGCATGTTAGTGAAGCATCCATACAGTTGTGGAATTATTTAGGGAAGCAGGAACTCCGAGTTTCAAGGGGGGAACTACAATTTGTGGAAAAAGAAGTCATATATTTAGAGCACCTGATTAGTGAAGCAAGAGACTTAACGCTGTCAGGGTGTAGGGAATCCTCCAGACCCCTGTAATCTAAACAAAAAGAGAACTACGCAAGTTTTTAGGCTTAGTGAGGTATTGTAGACATTGGACTGACTTAAATGCTAATATAACTAAACCCTTGTTTGATCACCTATTGGATGAGAGCCTAAACGTTATCTTTTGGGATGAGGAAAGTCAGGAAAAATTTGGCTAGATTCACTCCCGGTCCTAGTGCTTCCCTCATTGGAAAAAAACCTTTCCATTTGTATGTAAATGCTGACAAGGGGATTGCTCTCAGGGTTCTGGCACAAATAAGGGGAGGGCAGAGAATACCAGTAGCCTTTCTATCTAAACTCCTAGACTCCGTAGCCAGAGGATGGCCTACCTGAATTCAGGCAGTGGCTACTACTGCCTTATTGGTTGAAGAGAGTTGAAAGCTCAGCTTGAGGGGAAGCTTCATAATAAGTGTCCCACATCAGGTGAGGACTATTCTTAACCAAAAAGCAGGAAGGTGGCTAACCAACTTCAGGATTCTAAAATATGAGGCTATTTTGCTGGAACAAGATGATTTGGTTTTGTCACAGGACTCGAATGCGAATCCTGCCTCCTTTCTTACTGCTAGCCCAGAGGGTGAACAAGAGACAAGGCACTATTTCATGGAGATCATAGATCTCCAGACCAAGGTGCGGGAGGATCTTCAAGAATCTCCACTTCCTGGAGGGCTAAATTTATTTGTGGATGGATTTTCAAAAATGGTAGATGGAAAAAGGAAAAATGGATATGCCATCATAATTCGCCATGGAGATCAGAATTCCCTTGTGAAATCTGGGAGTTTGTCGAAACCCTGGTCAGCGCAAACATGTGAGCTTCATGTTCTAAATCAGGCTCTAAAAGTATTAAAAGGAGTAGAAAGTAATATATACACAGACTCTAAATATGCTTGGGGAGTTGCATATGTGTTTGGGAAAATATGGGAAGAAAGAGGCATGATAAATAGTAAAGGGAAGGAAGTATTACATTCCATACTGATAGTCAAAGTGTTACAGAATCTATTGCTCCCTGAGTCAGTTGCAATTATTCATATAAAAGGACACCAGACTGGAAACTCATTTGAAGCTAGGGGTAACCGACTTGCTGATGAAGAGGCAAAGAGGACGGGAGAAAGGGCACTTGAGTCAGGAGACCCAATATTGGTTTTCATTCCCTCCTTTCCCCTTAGTTTCCCCTCTTCATCATTTTCTCAGGAATAAATTAAAAAGGCCCAAGATCTTGGGGCTCATAAGGATAACCATGGGCATTGTTTCCTCCTAGATGGTCAAGAGGTACTGACCAAAGCAGATATGAGACGGATGCTACAACATTTGCACCAAGGTAGTCACTAGGGTGACCAGAAACTGTGTGATATGGTCTTAACGTGATTTGTGTCTCCAGGTCTATACACTCTAGCCCAGCAGTTGGGAGACGATTGCCTTGTCTGTCGAAGGACTAACAAATCAGCTCAACGCCAAACTCCCCTGAGAGGATGACCTCCGGGTATCAGATCCTTCCAGAGCGCACAGGTGAACTTTACTGAGTTGCCCCCAGCAGATCGTATCAAATATCTAGTGGTCGTAGTGGACCACTTGACTTCATGGGTGGAAACTTACCCCTTGGCTCGTGCAAATGCTCAAGTTGTTAGCAAAGCATTGATTGAACAAATAATTCCGAGATATGGAAAGGTTGAGAAGACAGAATCAGATCAGGGAACACATTTCACGGCTAAAGTTCTCCAATCTCTACAAGCTCTAGATATTTCATGGGGGTTTCATACTCCCTGGCACCCTCTCTCCTCTGGAAAGGTTGAAAAGATGAATCAGGAAATTAAAAGACAGCTCATCAGATTGACAATTGAAACCCATTTACCTTGGATATGATCATCCTTACCCAGGAATAGGGAATGGGGAGAGATGAGACCCAATATTTGAAAGCAAAGACAGGTTCCTTGGAGAATATTTATCTATCCTGGCAAAACATATTCGTGTCTTGCAGACCCGAGGCTTGATAGCCCAAATTCCTCCTCTGGGATTTCCTGTACATCGATTCCGACCTGGTGATTGGGTGTCAATTCAGACATGGAAGGAAGAGAAACTCATCCCATCTTGGGAGGGAGCCTTCCAGGACTCATCACACTAGAATAAAGAGCCTGGTGACTCCTCCTACTGAATGGACTGTGAATCCAGTAGGATCTGAAGGGGTGAAGGTGCAATTCCAGAAAAGACCAACTACTGGGTCCCATGGGTCCCATAGCCCACGAAAGAACAAGTATTGGAAGTTTATGGGGTGTTTTTTATTACTGAAACTTATAGGCTTAATCTTTTTCATTCTAGGCCTATTTATCTGTATAAGGGTTACACATTTCTATGTTTCCCCTGGAGGATCCTCTGTCCAAAATGATTAGGCTGGAAGGGAAAGCTGAGAGATCAATACGACTCATGGTGCTCAAGAAACAGGGCCAGATACCAATAGATCAGGAGAGACAGCCCAGTCCTGATGGCTTGAAAAAGGAGGGGGATATGATAGCTGAGGCTATATATCATTGGTGGAATGAGAAGTCTTCAAAGGTATAAAAATAAGAGGAGGGTTTGAATGGAATGAATTCAGTGAAGAGTTCTCAGTGCTTAACAAAAGGCTTTTAGTAGATGGTTAGGCCTAAGTTTCAGTTCCCCCAAAATCATATGCCGCATCAACATAGCACAACTCTCCTTGCTTTGCCGTTACAACACCCCTGGCCCCCTTGAGTTTCCATACAAGCGTAACACAACCCCCCACTTGGGTTGTCACATCAACATCTACATCAACATAATGCCTATTGATTATTCACAGGGAAGACTGTCGTGTTTAGATTGTGAGCCTGCCTCCCAGCCAATGGGAGAGAAAGGCCAGTGGGTGAGGTGGTATCTGCGTTATGGCCATATAATCTCTATTTTTGCCTTCTGTAATCCCTTCCTCGCGAGATCATAATAAAATCTTGCTGCTTTGCTTGTACCTTGAGACGTCTCTGATTTTTATTTGAGTCAGTGGTCTCAGATCCACGCACAAGGTTTTACAGCTGGCTACATAGAGATCACAGGCCATAAAAATGAGGAGGAAAACTTCAGCCCCTCCAAATAAGTGTTCCAAGAAGAGCTGCACCATGCAAGCTTGGAAAGAAATGGTTGCCTTTTCATAGAACGTGTCTAGGGTCATTTTAGGGACAAGGACAGTGGAATAGGTATCATTCATAAAAGACAAGAAGGCAAGAAAGAAGTACGTAGGAGATCTCCAGCTCTCACTTTCTATGACAGCTGTGATAATGAGGATGTTGCCTACCATAGTTAAAACGTAGATAATTAAGAATACAGCAAATAGTATTTCTTGTACCTCAGTATTCTGGGTAAGGACCAGGAGGATAAACTCGGTGACATTGTTCCTGTTTCCCATGTTTTTTTGGGGGAAGTGGAAGTGAGAGTAAATGTTTATTAGATATAATACCAGATTTGTAGTTAGGGGAGCCTTGAGTTCAGTTATCACATCTGCCCTTTGTTTACAGACAATCTGCTTAACCTTTACGCACATCAGTTTCCTCACCAGAAAATTGGCCATAACATAACACTCCCTGCTTCACAGAGGTTTTGTAGGGCAGAGGGAACAAAAGAAATGATAGATATTCTGCCTGTAAATTTTAATCTTGCTTATAAAACTTAGTTTTTCTTCTGTGGTTTCAGCAGTCAAATTTTTACCTATAAAGATAATTATAGAAAATAAACACTTTATTTACCCCCTTTTTACATGACTTTCATTTCTCAATATGTCCCCCTACATGTGAAAGTATATGAAATAAGCCTTACTCATACCTTCATTTCTTTGTAACAAAGGGAATAAGGCATTGTTTCTCAAGTATTTCCAGTGACAAGTTTGATCACAATAATTGCACTACATTTCAATTGTCTTTTCTAGTTATATTATTGTTCATTTTGTGAAGATTGTTTCCTGTGTTCTAGCTGTTTGACTATGCTTTAATTCATAAAAATCTATTATTTCTCTAAACACCAGATATTCATATTTTATCATAATACAGACATATTCTGTCATATTTGAGTATTCCCCAATAAATGCACACCTATATTGGGTGTTTTTGCTACAGAAAGTACTTTAATGAGTATTTTTTCTGTTAAACCTCCATTTACTGATGTCCTCTTGGGTGATGGCTTAGCATTGAGTTTCCTCATTTCAAATGGCATGAACATTTTACTTTCTTTCTGGAAACACAGCTTTTTAAATTGAGGTATCAGTGTTCTTCTAAAATTTTCAAGACACTTCCACTCCTTAACATAATTTGTTCTCACAAAAGAAGAACAATAGTTTTTAGTGATTCCAGTGAAAAGGAGGCTAAGGGACAGAAATGTGAGACTGCTTCAAGGTTCCCTGATCACCTACATAATAAGATTGCATATTAAATAATTACTTAAGCAGTTAAGTAATTCAGTAATCTGACCCTACATCATTGAAGAATTAAATACTAATAGTATCTTACTTCATTCTGTCAATTCAGATATGCTTCATTGGGATAACAAGGATATTTTCCCCCATAATACTCTTATTAAAATGCAAATAATTCATCACAAGATATCACTTTAGACTATTATTGTCACTTTCCCAAATATGTTTACCATATTTTAAGATTGAAAGTACACTAAATAAATGCATATTTTATTGTCTTTTAATCTAAGGAACCTTTTATAGAACTAGAAATTACAAGCACAATATAAATGTCTAAAACAATTATTATTGTTATATCATCATCATTATCATAACCATCTCCTGTTTATCGACCATTTGAATATAGAGGGAATAAATGAAACAGATACTGTCTTTCTTTGTGACTTTGAGTTTCTGTGAATCTATTCTCTTATTAATACCCAAAACCAGATCACTAAAACATTGTTCTGAAATCAATAGCATATGCAACTTTAAAATATTTTCCTAAGATTGATATTTATATGTTTCTATTCTCTTTACAAAATGTCACTTCACAATGGATAATGCTATAATGTGCCCTATGTATCTTACATCTCAAAATAATAACTGAAATCATCCAATTTCTCCATTTATATCCTTAGCTACTTAAAGAGATCAAAAATTGGTCATGTGAGAAGACCAGGGATTTCTGTGAGTGGTTTAATTCTTTATTTTGAAAGCAAGACTTACCTATTTCTCATTCAGTTTCGGTTACAATCTGCTTTATTATCTGAAAGCAAAACACAGTTTGGGATAGAATCAGAAATTTGAATGACTTATCTAAATATATTACCTGTTCATGAAGTCAGTTGTTTCAAGTCCTGGCTTCTGATATGTTTTCCTTGATGTTCAAAGACTGCAGCTTAGGGCTGTGAAAACCCTATTCACCATCACTTACCCTTACAGCTTAAAGGGTCCAACATGTGCCTAATTATTTTCAAATTTGTCCTCCTATTCCCTCACATCAGTGTTTTTCCAAACAATTAATCTTCCTTAGTTTGTGCAGTTGATTCCATGTGAGACCACGGACATTTTCCTTACAAAAGAGGATTTTTTTCATATTCAATAAAGACACCATCTCATGTCTATGAGTCATTCTAATAATGTTGTTCTTAAAACTCCTCCTCTAATTAAATCCTTTGAGGAATCTACCCAGAGAAGAGGAAAAGTTCACATAGTCCTTCAGTTCAATGTCTCTGGAGATGTCTCAGAGTTAATTAATTAATTAATTGTAGAGTCGAGAAAAACAGTGAGTCCAAAGGAGAATGCAGTAGAGAAATATTCAAGAGAAAATATTTCATTACAGAGCTAGGGCTATGAAAAGACTTTTTGTGGTATCTTCAAAGTTGCACCAAATGACAGTTGCAGCTTCAGAATCCTAGTCTCTTGAATAGCTAATGTGTTGTATAATTTAGAAAACATGAACAATAACGACTCCATCTCTAACATATGAATACCCTAAAATAACTATTGTTTTCCTGAAGGGACCTATCAAAAGATAGAAAATGAGATTACTAATAATACATTTATTAACTATTAAATTTAATACTTCTTATTACTGGAATGATCTTTACGTTATGCTTAATATTTTATCTCTATCTTAGAAGACAAAAGGTTTCTAGCACATCAGTCTTAGAAAATGGGGAATAAACTATAGTTGGAGTTGTGTTCTAACTAGTAAATGAAAAGAAGTATAAGGCTATTAGTTTCTTTTTTAAAATTTTTGGTGTTTGTTTTCCCCCAATTACAGGTAAACACGATTTTCAACATTTTAAAAATTACGTATCAAATTCCTTTTCTCACTCTCCACTCCCCTCATTGAAAAGATGAACAATTTAATACAGGTTACACTTGTGTATTTATGCAAAACATATTTGTGATATTGTAATGTGTGATATGTGTGTGATACAATATGTGATACTGTAACACAAAACATGGATCAAAATAACCCCCCCCCAAAAAAAAGGGGGAAAAAAAGGAAGCTTAAGTCTGTATTCAGACTCTATTCATTTCTTTCTGTGAGGATGGATAGCATTGTCCATCATGAGTTCCTCATAGTGTCCTTGGATCATTGTATTGCTGAGAATGGCTAAGTCATCCACAGCCGATCATTGTACATTAGTGTATAAAATGTTCTGGTTATAATCCTTTCACTTTGCATGAACTGATGTTCACGTAAACCTTTGCGTATTGTTTTTTTTTTTTTTTCTGGGAGCACCCAGCTCATCATTTCTTACAATACAACAGAATTCCATCACAATCATATACTACAGCTTGTTCAGTCATTCTCCAACTGATGGGCTTCCTTTCAGTTTTCAATTTTTTGCCATAAGAAAAGAGTTGCTATGTTTTTGTAACTATAGGTCATTTTTTCTTATTTTTTATGTCTTTTGGAATGCAGACCTGGAACTGTCATTGCAAGGTCTATGAGTATACATGATTTTATGGGCCTTTGATCAGAGTTACAAATTTTTCAGTATAATAGTTGAATCAGCTCATAACTCCTCCAATTAGTGTAGAAATTTTTCCACATCCACTCCAACATTTTTCCTTTTCCTTTTCTATCCTATTAGACTATCTAATAGGTTTGAAGTAGTACCTTAGAATTATTGGAATTTGCATTTCTTCAATGAGTAGTGATTTAGAGCATCTTTTCATATGGCTATAGATAGTTTTGATTACTTCATCTGAAAAACGACCATTCGTATATTTTGATCATTTATAAAATGGGAAATGGCTCTTATATGAATTTAACCTAATTTCCCATATTTGAGAGATGAAGCTTTCATTAGAGAAACTTGACTCACTTTTTTAACAGTTATGGTGGCTAAATCTTTTCCCCTCTATCCTATTTTACCCGCTTTTTCTGTTGTCTCACTATTACCCTGTCCCTTCTCAAAAGATTTTTTTTTTGTTTCTGATTACCACCTCTCTCAATTCACCTTTTCTTCTATAAAAACTTTACACTTCTCTTATCTCTTTCCACTCCTACTTTAATGTAGGATAAGAAAGATTTCTGTATATAAATGAGTGTGTGTGTTATTCCCTCTTTGAGCCAATTCTGATGAGAATAAGGTTTAATTATTCCCTCCCCAATCTTTGCCTCCACTGTTAAAGCTCTTTCTTTCCTTTTTTTCACCCACAGTGTATGCAATATTTTTTATTTGAAACCAGGAGATTTGACAATAAAAATTATTTTTCCTTATAAGAATGACATAAAGTTTACTTTATCATACTCAGTAATGCTAAGTTGAAATATTATAAGACAGACAAGTGTTGAAAATATTATTTCACATTATTTTTCCTGTTGTGTCATAAGCATAGAAGACCATCTTCTCCTGTCTTTTATTCCCATTATATAATTTATTTATTTTCGGTTCTCAACATTCACTTCAACATGATTTTTGAATTTCAATATATCTCCCCATTTCTCCCCTCCTGCTACTTCAGGACAGATTGCACCCCAAATATCCCTTCCTGCAATCTGCCCTCCCATCCATCATCCCCCTTCTCACATCCCTCTCCCCTCTATTTTCCTGTATGGCAAGATAGATTTCTGTACTCCATTGCCTGTACATCTTATTGCTCAGTTGCATGCAAAACACTTTGTGCCATTCATTATTAGAGCTTTAATTTCCACATTCTCTACCTTTCTCCCTCCTGACCAACCCTCATTTGGAAAGCAAGCAATTGGATATAGCTCATCCATGAGTAGCCACGGAAACGCTTCCATAACAGTCATGTTGTGAAAGACTAGCCACATTTCCCTCTATCCTGTCCTGCCATCCATTTGTTACATTCTCTCCCTTGATCTGCCACTCCACAATTGCATTTGCTTCTGAATGACCCTTCCCCCAATATGCTGACCCTTTTATTATCCTCCCTCTTCTATCCCCTTCACCTTGACTTCCTACAGGGCAAGATAGATTTCCATAAACAATTGAGTGTGTTATTCCCATCTGAAGCCAAATCAGATGAGAGTAAGGCTCAATTATTCCCTCTTGCCTCCCCACTGTTCCCCTTCACTGTAAAAGTTCTTTCTTGCATCTTTGATGTGAGATTCTACCTCTTCCTTTCTCTTTCTCCCAGTATGTTACTCTCAACACTTAATTTTATTTTTAGGTATTCTCTCTTCATATTCAGCTTACCCTGTGTTCTCTGTCTATATATCTACATCTATATATAGATATCTATATAGAGAGATATAGATATAGATATACAGGATATGTGTATATATGTACACACATACACATGTATATGTGTACATGTGTAAATATGTGCATACATGTATATACACACTACATATCTATATATAAAATCATCTATATATCTGTATCTATATTTATGTATATATAGGTGTATCTATCTGTTCATATCTATCTGTCTATTCCTTCTAATTACCCTAATACTGAGAAAGTTCTCATGAGCTACAAATATCATCTTTTCTTGTAGGAATGTAAACAGTTCAACTTTAATGAGTCCCTTAGGGCTTCACTTTCCTGTTTACCTTTTCATGTTGCTCTTGATTCTTGCATTTGAAAGTCGCATTTCGTATTCAGCTCTGGCCTTTTCCACAAGAATGCTCAGAAGTCCTCTATTTCACTGAAATTCCATTTTTTCCTAAGTATTATACTCAACTCAGCTGGATAGGTGATTCTTGGTTTTAATTTTAGTTCCTTTCACCTCTGGTGTGTTATATTCCATGCCCTCTGTTCCTTTACAGTAGAAGCTCCTAAATCCTGTGTTATCCTGGTTATGTTTCCAGAATACTTGAATTGTTTCCTTCTGATTGCCTATATTTTCTCCTTGATATGGGAATTCTGGAATAGGAGTACAATATATCTAGGAGTATTCCTTTGGGGATCGTTTTCAGGAGTTGATTGGCAGATTCTTTCCATTGTTATGTTACCCATTGGTTCTAGAATATCAGGGCAGTTTTACCTGATAATTTCTCAAAAGATAATGTCTAAGTTCTTTTTATGATCATGATTCTTAGGTAGACCAATAATTTTTTTAGTTTTCTCTCCTGGATCTATTTTCCAGATTAGTTGTTTTTCCAATAAGATATTTCCCATATTCCCTTTTTATCATTCTTTTGTTTTTGTTTTATAATTTCTTGATTTCTCATAAAGTCATTAACTTTCACTTGATACATTCCCATTTTTAAGGAATTATTTTCTTCAGTGAACATTTGTACTTCCTTTTCCATTTGGCCAATTCTGCCTTTTAAGGCATTTTTCTCCTAATTGACTTTTTGGACCATTTTTACCCTTTGGATTATTCTATTTTTAAAGGTGTCATTTTCTCTAACATTTTGGGGGTCTCCTTCAGCAAGCAGTTGACTTGTTCTCATGATATTCTTGCATCACACTTTTCTCTTCCCAGTTTTTCCTCTACTTCTCGTACTTGATTTTCAAAATAGTTTTTGAGTTCTTTCATGCCCTGAGACTATTTCATATTTCGATTAGAGTCTTTGGATATAGGAGCCTTAATCTTGCTGTCTTCCTCTCCATTCTTTGATCTTTCTCATCCCCTTGGATGTAAGAAAACACATTTTCACCAACAAAGTAACCTTCTATAGTCTTATTTTTCCCCTTTTTGTCACTTTCTCAGCCATTTACTTGAATTTTGAGCCTTTCTTAAGTAGAAGGTGTACTACCCCAAATTTCAGGAGTTTTGTTCAGCTGTTTTCAGAGATATTTCTAGGAACCTGCACATTCTCAGTTCCTCCAAAGTGGTTTGATCAAAGGAAAGGCGTTTACTCCTCTTCTGACCTGTGTTGTGGCCCATGAGCAACCGCAAGTTCTCTTTTCTTCCCTGGATCTGTGAGCAGGATTTCCTCTCCAAAGCTGTTACCAGCTCTATCATGCCAGTGCTCCTCTATGACCCAGGACCAACACCTAGGACTCTGACCCAGATCAGCCACTCAATTCCACTTCCATTTGTAGGCTGATAACTCCAGAAGCAGAGACTGCAGCAGTGGCTGATGTTTTCCTGGGACTGGGCCTCGAACACATTCCTCCTTCACCCAGATGAGAGATCTTTCCCACTGAACTTTGAATCTCTCTTTGGTTTTGGTGGGTTGAAAAGTCTAGAAACCACTGTAGCTGCCAGTGATTCAGTGCCCTGAGGCCTGCTCCTGTCCTGTCTATCCCAGCATGGACCAAGATGGGCTGTGCTCGCTCTGGGACCAGTGAAATAGATTATTCCTGTTGCTCTTCCAGATTATGTTGAGCAGAAATCAGGTTTCACTCTGTCATTGCATGGCTTCTGTTGCTCTAGAATTTGTTTGGAGTCATTTTCAACAGGTATTTTGAGGGGTTTGGGAGGAGAACTCAAGCAGGTCCCTGCTTCTACTCGACCATCTTGACTCTGCCCCCTTTCTTTCATTTTTAGGTGAAATAATTTACCTTATACTATCCTTCCCTTTCTTTTTTCTCCCAATGTTTTCCTCTTTCTCACTCCTTAATAATTTTTAGGTATCATACCATCATATTTCACTCACAACTGTACCCTCTGCCTATATATACTCCTTCTACTCCTAAATGTCCTAATGAGAAAGTTGTTTTGTTATAAGTATCATCTTCCCATGTAAGAATGTAAATAATTTAACTCTATGAATTCTTTTATATTTTTCCTTTCCTGTTTACCTTTTTAATTCTTCTTGAGTCATTGTATTTGAAAGTCAAAATTTCTATGCATTTCTGGACTTCTCATCAAGAATGCTTAAAATTCCTCTAATTCATGGAATATCCCTGTCTGCATCAGGATTATACTCCGGCTTTCAGAGTAGTAGATTCTTAGTTTTAATTCTAGCTATTTTGCCCTCCAGAATGTCATATTCCAAGCTCCGTGATCTTTCAATGTAGAAACTGCTAAATCTTGTGCTAACTGGATCACCATGAAACTTGAATTATTTTTGGTTGTTTATAATATTTTCTCCTTTAAAAGGGAGCTATGGAATTTGTCTATAATTTTCCTCGGGGCTTTCATTTCGGAATCTTGCTCAGGAGGTAGATTCTTTAATTTATTTTCATCTTCTGGTCCTAAAATAATGAAGGCTGTTAAGCTAGAATTGTCATTTTTACTATATTGACTCTTTCCACTCACGAGCAAATGATGATTTTTTAAAAATTACTTGAATCTGACTTGGTTTTTGTGAAAAGTGTTTTGTACTTGTGTTCATTTAGTCCCTGGGTTTCTTTTGGCAGGTAGACACCCAAATATTTTGTAGTTTCTACCTTAGATTTAAATGGGATTTCTCTTTCTTTCTCTTGATATTGGGTTTTGCTAGTGATATATAGAAATGCAGAAGATTTGTATGGGTTAATTTTGTAGCCTGAAACTTTGCCAAAGTTGTCTACTATTTCAAGTAGTTTTTTATGTGATTTTTCTGGGATTCTCTAAATATATCATTGTATCATCTGCAAAGAATGATAGCTTAGTCTCTTCTTTGTCTATTCTAATTCTTTCAGTTTCTTTCTTTCTCTTGTGTTATTGCTGCAGCTAACATTTCTAGTACCCTATTAAATAATAGTGGTGATAATGGACACATGGTATTGCCCTACCAATCAAACTATCACATAATTATTTTGTAGAACTAGAAAAAAAATAATATCAAAATTCACCTGAAAGAACAAGTCCAGAATATCAAGGGAATTAACGAAAAGAAATGCTAAGGAAGGTGGCCTAGCTCTACGAGATCTCAAATTGCATTATAAAGCAGCAATTATCAAAACCAGTTAGTACTGGCTAAGAAACAGAAGGGTGGACCAGCAGAATAGGTTAGGTACTGAAGACACAGCAGTCAGTGAATTTTGCAATCTACTGTTTGATAAACCCAGGAACTCCAGTTTCTGGGATAAAAACTTACTGTTGGACAGAAATTGCTGGGAAAACTGGATAACAGCGTGGCAGAAGCTAGGCACAGACCAATACCTGACACCACACACAAGAATAAAATCCAAATTGGTACACCATCTAGGTAAAAAGATTGATGTTGTGAACAAATTAGAGCAACAAGGAATAGTGTATTTATCAGACTTATGCAGAAGGGAAGAATTTTTTTACCAAACAAGAGATAGAAAACATTATGAAGTGCAAAACGGATAATTTTCATTACATTAAATTGAAAAGTTTTTGCACAACCAAACCCAACGCAACCAAGATTAGGAGGGAAGCAGAAAACTGGGAAAGAATTCTTGCAACTAATGTCTGTGGTAAAGGCCTCATTTCTAAAATATATAGAAAACTTAGTCAAATGTACAAGAATACAAGTCATTCCCCAATTGAAAAATGGTCACGGATATTAATAGGTGGTTTTCAGAGGAAGAAATTAACGTTATCTGTAGTCACATGAAAAAATGCTCTAAATCACTTTTGATTAGAGAGATGCAAATTAAATCCACTCTGAGATACCACATCACACTTATCAGATTGGCTAACATGATAAAACTGGATGATGATAAATGTTGGAGAAGATGTGGAAGAGTTGGAATACTAATTCATTTTTGGTGGAGCTGTGAGCTGATCCAACCATTCTGCAGAGCAATTGGGAACTATGTCCAAAGTTCTACAAAAATGTACATGCCCGTTAACCCAGCAATACCGTGTCTAGGACTGTATCCCCAAGAGATAATAAAAATGGGAAAGGGTCCCATATGTACTAAAATATTTATAGTAGCACTCTTTGTGGTGGCCAAAAGCTGAAAATCAAGGGGATGCCCGTCAATTGGGGAATGGCTGAATAAATTATGGTGTATGAATACAATGGAATACTATTGTGCAATAAGAAATGATGAGAAGAAAGTCTTCAAAGAGGCTTGGAAGTACTTATATGATCTAATGCTGAGCGAAAGGAGCAGAACCAAGAGAACTTTGTACAGAGCAAAAACCACATTTTTTCCTGGTAGACTTAGAATTTCATTGCAATGCAAGGACTCAAAAAATTCTCAGTGGTCTCTTAAGACCAAATGCCTTCCACATTCAGTGAAAGACCTGTGGAATTCGATTGCAGAATGTAGTAGATCATATCTTTTGTATCACGTTTTGGTTTGTTTTAGGATTTCTCCCAATCATTTTATTTCTTCTATGCAACATGACTAAGGTGGCAATGTATTGAATAGGAATGTACTTGTAGAACCTATATAAAAATGTATGCCATCTCAGGGAGGGCGTGGGGAGGTATAGGGAGAAGAAGGGTGAAGGAGGGGGGAAAATCTAAGTTATGTGCAAGTGATTGTAGAACACTGAAAACAAATAAAATGATAATTTAAAAAAGAGATAAAAACTTGAAGTCTGTTTTCCTTGATAACTTCTTCAACAATGATGTCTAAGGTTGTTCTCTCTCTCTCTCTCTCTCTCTCTCTCTCTCTCTCTCTCTCTCTCTCTCTCTCTCGATCATGTTTTGAATTGAAATTCCAATTTTTCCTCTGAAGTTATACTCAGTTTTGCTGGGAAGGTGATTCTTGGTTTTAATCCCACCTTCTTTGACATCTGGAATATCATATTCCAAGTCCTTTGATCCCTGAGTGTAAAAGCTTCTAAATCTTGTATTATCTGACTGTATTTCCACAATACCTGAATTGTTTCTTTCTGGCGTCTTTTAATATGTTCTCCTTGACCTAGGAACTCTGGAATTTAGTTACAATATTCCTAGGAGTTTTTCTTTTTAAGTCTTTTCAGGAGGTGATTGGTGAATTCTTTCCATTTTCAATTTACCCTATGGTTCTAGAGTATCACTACAGCTTTCCCTGATAATTTCTTTGAACATGATGTCTAGGCTCTTTTTATGATAATAGTTTTCATGTAGACCAATAATTTTTAAATTATCTCTCCGGGATCTATTTTCCAGGTCAGTTGTTTTTCTAATGAGATATTTCACTTTTTCTTTTATTTTTCAATTCTTTTGGTTTTGTTTTATAATTTCTTGATTTCTCATAGTCATTAGCTTCCATCCGTTCCATTCCAATTTTTAGAGAATTACTTTCTTCAGCGAGCTTTTGGAACTCCTTTTCCTTTTGGCCAGTTGAGCCTTATATTCATTCTTCTCCGCATTGGCTTTTTCAACCTTTTTTCCTCTTAGGTTAATCTATTTTTAAAGGTCTTATTTTCTTCAAAAAATTTTTGGGTCTCCTTTAGCAGACTGTTGATTCATTTTTCATGATTTTCTTGTATCATTCTCATTTCTCTTCTAATTTTTTCCTCTACCTCTATTACTTGATTTTCAAAATACCTTTTGAGCTCTTCCATGTCTTGAGACCACGTCATAATTTTTGGTGTCTTAGGATGTCCTACAGCCTAGGCCTTGCTGTCTTCCTCC
Source organism: Notamacropus eugenii (assembly GCF_028372415.1). Taxonomy (NCBI): domain Eukaryota; kingdom Metazoa; phylum Chordata; class Mammalia; order Diprotodontia; family Macropodidae; genus Notamacropus; species Notamacropus eugenii. Next base: position 9,784,456 of record NC_092880.1, read on the forward strand.
AATTGTATGCTCTGGTCTTCCTTTGATTGCATGCTTTGCTCTTCCTCATCAGAAAAGATGGAAGAGAATAACTTTTCACCAAAAAAGCAACTTGTTATATTCTTATTTTTTCCCTTTTTGGCATTTTCCCTGCCAATTACTTGAATTTTGAGTCCTTTGTGTAGTGGAAGGTTTATTACTCCAGGCTTCAGATGTTTTGTGCTGCTGTTCTCTGAGATATCTCTAGGAACTTCAGTTTCTCCAAAGTGATATAGTCAAGGGAAAGGTGTTTCCTCCTCTCCTGGCCTGCAGACTTGTCTGTGAACAAGAAAAAGCACTCTTTTCTGCCCTGGAACTGCTAGTAGTATTCCCTCTTCACAACTGCCACCAGTTCTGCCAAGCCAGCGGTCCTCCTCCACCTGCGGCCACCATTCAGGAATGAGACAGATCACTTGCTTGATTCCCCCATGGTCTGTAGACAGAGAGTTCCATAAGTAGCCTCTACTAATGCAGTGGCTGCAGCCACACTGTGGCTTGAGCTGGGTCACACTCAACTCTCACCCAGATGAAATAGGTTTTTCACTGAACTTTGAAGCTTTATTTGGTGTTTGTGGGTTGAGTAATCTGGAAATGCAGCAGCTGCCCATAATTCTAAGTCCTGAAATCTGCTCTGGTCCCATCTGTGCCAGCATGGTCCACCCCAGCCTGCTCTCTTCACCAAGCTTGGTGAAATATACCCTTCCTGTCTGACTTCCAGACTGTATTGGACTGGAAATCTGTTTCACTCTGTCATTTTGTATCTTCTTCTGCTCTAGAATTTGTTTAGTCATTTTTACAGGTACTTTAAGGGCTTTGGGGGGTGAGCTCCTGCATCTACCTGCTGTTACTCTGCCATCTTGGCTCCTCTCCCCAAGGAATTATTTTCTACAGTGAGCTTTTATACTGACTCCTCCACTAGGCCAATTTTACTTTTTACTGACTTCTTTTTTAAGTGAATTTCTATGTCTCTTTTTCTATTTACCTGATTTGGCATTTCAAGGATTTTTTCTCTTCACTGGATTTGTGTACCTCTTATCTATTTGGCCAATTCTGTTTTTTAAGGTATTAATTTATCCAGTATTACCAAGCTTTTGACATTTAAAAAAAAGTGATTTTTTAAATTTTATTCTTTATTTTTAACACATTTTATAACACATAAAACAATTCCAACTTTTGGTCAGGCATTACTTCTTTTTAAAGCATTTACAATATGGACCACAAAAAAATTTTCTTTAAACATTTACCAACTGAGACACAGATAATATTTATGTTGCTAACTTCACAAGCTCTTGACCTAATTGTCTCCAGAGTATTACTAAGAAAGAAAGGACCCTAACTTATTATTGTTGGTCTAAAGTCCTACGCCTAATAGCTTAATTTTAGACAACCTTGGATGTTCCCCTACCCATAATCTATAACTGAATAGATCTAGTATTAAGCTTACAAACCTTTTGACTATAGGAAATTGCCACAAATAGTAAGGACATTGCAGGGATACAATATTTCCCCATCTTCATGTCAATTTCAGGCAGGATTAAATTAACCACTTGCATTCAGTCAGGCTTAAAGACTGCCAGGTGTCAGTGGGGAAATTGAGTCAGGAGAATCCTACCTCAGCCCATACTGAACAGCCCCTCTCTCACCCTTCCCTTGAGATCATCTATACAATTCATACCAGCATTTCATCAGTTTACTGGCTTCATATATTGGAGACTCAGATCACCTTTCTTGCTCCCCATACCTGGACTTAGACTCAGAGTAACAGTCACTTAATAGAACCATAGCATCTAAAAACGGCAAGTTCCAATAACCATGTTTCAAATATGATTATAGTTTCACTTTGGCTAAGGAACATTTTTTTGAGGCAAGTCTTAAGTGGTTTACCTGCCTTTCTATACATGTTCTAGTTCCTGATTAAATGGCAATCATAAAATCAAATTTACCATTAAAACCCTGACTTTTCCATCAATGCCAAATTTTATCCGAGGTTACCTTCCTCTAAGAAATTTAGACTAAAATTCTTTTCCCCAAACTGAAGATGTCATTGATTTATTCTCAGTAATTAATTCAATCAATTGTTTTAATATTAATTGCTTTTACCTTACTTTGTAACATGTCCACTTTTTCTCCCCATCACTCCCCTCCCCCCTGCTTCCTAATACCTTGCATTCTGGTTATTCCTTCCTTCAGTGTACCCTCCCCTCCATCACACCCCACCCCTGTCCTATCCCCATCTTCTCTCTTTTCTTTTAGGGAAAGATAAATTTCCATACCCCTATCCCTGTAGTTCTTATTTCCTGATTATATGCAATAAAAATTCTCAACATTCCTTTCTAATACTTTGAATTCCAACTTCTCTCCATCCCTCCTCCCTCCCCAGCCCTACTGAGAAAGCAAGCAATTCAATACAGACTAAATATGTGTTGTTTAGAAAAAGACTTCCATAGTAAACATGTTGTGTAATACTAATTATATTGCCCTCTGATCTACCCTATTCCCCCTTGTTTTTCCCCGCTACAATTGACCTTGTCCCTTCTCGAAAGTGTTTATTTCTATTGGCTTCCTTCTCTGATTTGCCCTCCCTTCTAATATTCCCCTTGCTCCACTTGTCACCTCTTCTCCTTCTTTCCTGTGGTGTGATATAAATTTCCATATCAAATATAGTGAGCATGCTATTCCCTCCTTCAACCACATGTGGAGAGAGTAGCTTTATTTCCCTCCCCTCCCCTTCTCCTTTATCTCTTCCTTTGAATAAGATTTTTCTTATCTCTTTGATGAGTTATAGCCTGCCCCATTCCACTTCTCCCTTTCTCTTCCCGGAATTTTCCTCCTTCACCCCTTAATTTTTTATTTTATTTTATTTTTTTGTGTGGATATCATCTCTTCTGATATAACACGCCCTGTACTCTCTATCTATCTATGTTTGTGTGTGTGTGTGTGTGTGTGTATGTACAATCTCTCAGTCTACCCAAACACTGAAAAAAGATTCAAGATTTAAAAATATTTTCTTTCCATGTAGTAATGTAAACAGTTCAGCTCCAGAGAGTCTTTTATGATTTTTATTTCCTGTTCACCTTTACATACTTCATTTGATTCTTGTCTTGGGAAGTCAAATTTTTCTATACAGATCTGATCTTTTCCTCATCATGAATGTTTGAAAGTCATATATATTGTTGAATTGCCATTTTTTTCCCTTGAAGTATTATACTCAGATTTGCTGGGTAGGTGATTCTTGGCTTCAATCCCAGTTCCTTTGACTTCTGAAATATCCCACTCCAAGCCCTATGATCCCTTAATGTTGAAGCTGCCAGCTCCTGTGTTATCCTGATCATATTTCTACAGTACTCCAACTGTTTCTTTCTAGCTGCTTGCAGTATTTTCTCCTTGATCTGGGAACTCTGAAATTTGGCCACAATATTCCTAGGAGTTTCTCTGTTAGGGTTTCTTTCAGGAGGTGATCGATGAATTCTTTCAATAACCATTTTGCCCTCTGATTCTATAACATCAGGGCAGTTTTCCTTGATAATTTCATGGAAGATAATGTCTAGGCTCTTTTTTTGATCATAGCTTTCAGGTAGTCCTATAATTTTTAAATTATTTCTCCTGGATCTATTTTTCAGGTCAGTTGTTTTTCCAATGAGTTGCTTCACATTATCTTCTATTTTTTTTCAAATTTTTGGTTTTGTTTACTAACTTCTTTGTTTAACTCACAGTCATTGTTTTCCCTGAACTCATTTCTCTCTTTCAACAAATTATTTTGTTCAGTGAGCTTTTGAACCTTCTCCTCCATTTGGATAATTCTGATTTTTAGTGCCTCCTTCTCCTCATTGACTTTTGGACCTCTTTTTCCAATTGTGGTAGCCTCTTTTTAAAGCTGTTATTTTCCTCAGCATTTTTTTCGGTTCTCCTTTAGTAAGCTACTAACTTGTTTTTTAAGGTCTTCTATTGCCTAGGCCCATTTTAACTTCCCTTTGGAGGCAGAGGCCTTGACCTCCTCTGACAGTATGCCTTGTTCTTCCTCATCTGAAAGGATGGGGGGAGACACCTGCTCCCCCAGAAAGTAACCTTCTATGGTCTTATTTTTTCCCCTTTTTTGGGCATTTTCCCAGCCAGTTACTTGACTTCTGAGTTTCCTCTCCACAACCTCCTGGCCTCCAGTTCCCTCAAGCCAGCACTTGGGGGCTGATTCAAATGCGCTGCTCCCAAGCCTTAGGGGTTTTCGGTGGGGGTGGAGCTGCTATTCAGTGTGAGATTAAGATCAGCTGCTCAGGTGGGGGCAGGGCTAGCACACGGGACTCAGTTCCATCAGGGGGTTTACGAGGAAACCTTCAGTAATGGATGTGGACTACTGCCTGCTTTGGGAGCCCCTGTCCACTGCTGCCTCTGCTGCTGCCTCCTGAGGGGGCCTGAGTTATGGGGATACCCCGCTCCCCTCTTGGCCAGCCGAAAATACCCTCTCACTTACCTTTGTAGCCTGTGGGTTGAGGGATCTGCACTGCTGCTGGAGATTCTGTCCCTGAAGCCTGCTGGGATCTGCTCCCTTCGGTGCCTCATGGCCAAGGCGGGGTTGGGCTCTGCTCTGCGTCCATTGCACAACAGACCTTTCCCGTCAGTTTTTCAGGTCTCTCTGCAACAGAAATCCCCTCCATTCCGTTGTTCTGTGGCTTCTGCTGCTTTAGAATTTGTAGAGAGTTCTTCTTTACAGGTATTTTGTGGGCTGTGGGGTAAGAGCTAGAGTATGTGCATCTTTCTACTCCACCATCATGGCTCCTCCCCAAAGCAATGATTTTCTTGTGTGACTCATTTTTCTTCCTGGTTTTTCCTCTACCTCTCTTAGTTGATTTTTAAAAATCTTTTTTTTGCTATTCCATGGTCTGAGTCTAATTCATATTTTTCTTTGAGGATTTTTGGATATAGGAATTTTGAATTTGTTGTCTTCTGGGTGTGTTTTTTGATCTTGTCACCATGGTAACTGTGTATAGTCAGAATTTTTATCTGTTGTTTGTTCATTTTTCTAACTAACTTTTTGAACTCTCACTTTCTGATAAAGAATGACTCAAGCTTTAAGGATTGTGTGCATCTGTTTTCAGAGATGCTTCTAGGGACCTGTAAGTTTTCAGCTCTTTTAAGTTGGTAGGATCTAAGGAGAGGTTTGTTTACTGCTCTTCTGACCTGTGCTCTGGTCTGTGAGTGCCCACAAACACTCTTCTGCCCTGGAACTATGACCAGGGTCCCTGTCGTCTTGCAGTGGCAAGCTCTTGGTGTGCTCCTGCTCCTCACCCTTGAACTACCACACAAAACTGCTATCCCGACATGAATATGGGCAAACACCAGAGTCCTGCCCTTGGTGCCAGTAAAGATATCCCTGTAATCTCCTTCTGACCAGTTGTCCAATGTGCCACCCCTTTTCATCTGTGGACTGAGAACTCCAGAATTACTCCCAACCTCTGTTCCTGGTTTACTGGGGACCCAGCTGCACTGATGCAGCCAGCACTGGGCTGTGCTCCACTCTCATTCTGCTGCAATAGATATTTTCTGCCAACCATCTAAGTTATCTTGATATAGATAATTGATTTACTCCAATCTCTTGTGGGTTTTGTCTCTCCAGAATGTGTTTTAGGACACTACTGAAAGGTTTTGAGGAGGGTTTTGGGAAGAGCTCCGGTAAGTCCCTTTAGTCCCTGCCTTCTCTTTGCCGTCTTGGCTCTGCTCCCACATCAGCCTATTTAGAATAGAAAAGACCCCTGTGCCTTGAATAAGAATGAACAAGTCATTGGCAGTCAGAATATTTAAAGTTAGTTGACTAGCATATAGAGGAATGCAAATAAGATATTCTTACAAAGCCTCTTAATGGTATGGCACATATAGGAAGTTAATCTGAGTAGATTGTCCCATATTAAACCAATATAACTATGTCATACCATTTGACTGGCATTTCTAGTAAAGAATTTTTATGAAGAAAAAGTGACATCTTCTTTATATTTGTTTCCTTTTCTTTCATGTTATTGGTATTAGATAAGTTTGAATATTTTTTTTCCAAAGGCTACATAAGGCCATTTGTCCTCAACATCAGCTTTTAGTGCATCCCTCCAAAACTATTTTACATTTCCTTTGATTTTGCTTTGCAGGATGAATAACCATGACCTAATGAATAGAGAGGTCTCCCTAGCCATAGGATTAAATGTCACTTCTCACACATTTAAACTGCATGATTTTGGTCAAATGTGCTAACTAATAAAAGCAGTATATGATTCTAACAACAATATTTAATTGCAGAGAAGGCATTCATGAAATCACAGGTTGCTTTTCCAAACACAGAGTGTTTAATTTTTAAAATAAATTTGTTACATGATGGGGGAAAGGAAAGACAGAAATTAAAGCATTCTTTCTCTCAAAGAGATAATGGTGCACTGGGGGTGGGTGGGAATAGTGCACATACACATAAGTTGTATACACAAAATCCTTTTTCCTAAAAGTTAAATTATAAAAATTGTTTAAATTATTTTGAGGTCTCAACTAATTAGAGGAAGGATACTGGGAATGTGTTAGTAATTAATATTGGGGAGAAAATATCTTAAATGACGTTAAAAGTGGTAACATGAAAAGACATCTCAGCACCTCAAGAGCACTCCAACAATGATCAAGTAGAAATGCAGTCAGCCATCTTCAGAAATGACCTCATTGTGAATGCAAGTTGGAACAAAGATTCTTATCTTCATAAAGGCTGCACAAATATATATTTAATTAAAAACAAAAGGCAAAAATGTACACTACTACTTTCATGACTTCACGGTATTCTCTCCAATTAGCTTATTAATTGAAATATTTAGAAAAATGAACAATCATTCTTAATCGTCCCCACACCCTCGTTTTAATTTTTTCATGTGTCTAAAAATCATCTTAAGGAAAATCTTTTAAAATATTCATACTTGCTTATAAAATAATTTTATCCCCTTTTAAAAAGCTCTTCTGATGGAGAAGTCACTTTGCTCATGATTTCAGAAGAGAAAAAAAATCTGCCCACATTACTATGTAAACATCACCTTAATACCAAAAAAAGGAGGAAGAAATGCTTAATATGTGTATATGTGTGCGTTTATTTGTATGTAGGAGTGTAGAAGAGGACTGTGAACATTTATGGAATAAAGATTAGGAGAGTTTCTTATCTCTTTTGGTCCCCAAAATCTATGTGATATAATTATGGGATGTGTAACTTTATAAAAGAAGACTCTCCTTATGAAATAAAAGCATACACTTCTTACCAGGAGGACCTCCCTTATGAAGAGTGTGGTACGTGGGCGTATGTGTGTGTGTGTGTTTGTGTGTGTTGCAGAGAGAGAGAGAGAATGCTTCTCACCTTAAAATCCTTGTGTATGCTTAGTCTATTGTTAGTGAGATGCCTCCATGTATTTGCTCTTATGTTAGTTAAAGTAATAACTATAAGAATAACAAGGAAAACAAATTTCCTTTAATAAGTTTCGTTACGAAAAAGTAGAAGAAGAAAGTTTCTCCTTTAACATAATACCAATCTTGTGATTGTTTGGACCATTCCAAGAGTGTCTTTTACACTTCTTATATGTGGGTCTCTTTTATACATAAAGTAGGATTAGATAACTATTAACATTAGAGTATACAAGCATACCATTCTATCCAGGGATTATTCTATACTCCCTTATACTCTACCTTTCAAAAATCAGTGATTTAAAATATACACAATAATAATAAAACTCAGTTTATAAAAAACTTCTTAAGGTCTGCAAAGTAATGCATGTATGTTGTCATTTGATCTTCACAAGAACTCTACTGAGTAAAGACGGTGTTATTATACCCATTTTACAGAAGCTGAAGCTGAAGCTAAGAGAGGTTATGTGATTTTTCCAGGGTTACAAAATTATAAAGTCTTTGAGGGTAAAAATTGAACTAAACAACTCCTTAATCCAAGTCCAACACTCTTAGGCTTTGTGCCTAAAAAAATCATAAATGTTCTTGATTTTTTTTTTTGCAATGATCTTGAATTTCTAAAGATTATGGAAGTCACTGTCCAGTTTAATTACTGTGAAAAGATATGCTCTCATTTGTAGACCATTCTGGGAAAAAGTAAAAGCAAAACAAAACAGAACTTTCCTCCAGTTCTAGACCTGAGGGAAATAAATCATGTTCTTCCACAGATCCAGACAGAAATAAAATGTTTAAAATTTGGTAAAAGAGATTTTAAAAATTACAGAAGAAAATCACGACTTATAAAGCAAAATTGTTCAAATGAAAAAAAGAAAAACAAAATTTTACTGATAAAAAGAACTCTTTATAAAGTGAAATTGGACAAATTGAAAAAAGTACAAAAGTTCATTGAAGAAAGCAATTTCTCAAAAATTATAATTGGTGAAATAGAAGCTAATGACTCCATACGACATCAAGAAACAATAAAACAAAACCAAAAGAGCTAAAAAACAAGATAACGTGAAGTTTTCATCAAAAAAGGAACTCACCTGGAAAATCCTGGTTACCTCAGAACTGCACACCGGTTGACATGAAGATTGAATTTGGTGTTAACGTAACTGCAAAAGAAGTTGTTCTTGCTGATGTTATTGATAATTATTCCTGGAGCATCTGGCCATCTGGTGACAGAATCCAATAAAAAGACAAACAGTAATATCGGGACCTTAAGGAAGTGACTTCTGAAGGCCTCCATATGGTGAAGAAAAATTTTGAATGGGTTGCAGGAGGAGTGGAATTGCTCCATAAAGTGGAAAGTTCATGTATAGTTGTGGCATTGATGGGTTCAACTTCCAACCTTGGTAATCATGAAAAAATTAAGAAGGCTTGTGGAAATTATGAAAACCCCTTTAAACTTCGAATAACATTTGCACATGAAGGACCATATGAAATGCTAAAGATTAAAGCAGTGTATGGAGAGGGTGTTCCTAATGTATTTGTGACAGTAGCTGGCAGAAACTATGGTTGGGACCAGTAATGTCTGGTGACACTACATATCCAGTAATCAACAGTCCTCCCCTTACACATGACTGGGGAGCTCAGGACGTGTGATCCTCACTTTGAATGCCCAGTGGTCTTGGATGTTCAACTATACTGTCAGCTAAGGGAGCAACTCAATTTGCAAGCCAGATATTTGTATTAAATAACCATTTGATATGGGGTAAATTACTAGGAAGCATATGAAACACATGGGTTTGCTTGAAGCCGGTGGATAAGAAAATCAGAGAATGAAGCTGATAAGAAGAAAGATTTTAATTTAGCTTCAAAAAGCATTACCAATCAAGCAAGAGAAAAGACCATTCTAAATGAATCATAGAATAATACTAATAAAATGAGAAATATGAGAATAATTACTAAAGGTAAAATACAAATGTTTAACGAAAAAGAGGACTTTTATGCTTGACTAATGAAAAACATAAAAAAGTAAACATGAAAGAGAAATTATTAGAGATTCAAAAAGTTAAACTGCTTACATATGTAAATGGGAAGACAATACATGTAACTTCTCAAAACTGTATTTTGAGTAGGGAAAATAGAAGAATTCTGCAGAAACAGAAGATGGGAGAGTAAGTCGATTATGTTGGAAGGATGTAAAAACAAAAGAAAACAAATAATACCGGACATTCAAGAACAAGGATGTCCCAGGAGAAATGAGAAAAGGAATGGGAAAATTATCTCACACAAAAGAGACATGCAAGAAAGAGGATTTCTAGTGAGGGGACAAACGGCTAGAGGAAGGGGATTGTCAATAATTGAAACTCATTCTCATCTATCTCATTTCCAAGAAGGAAAAATATAAAAACAATTTCAATTGGGTATAGATATTTGTTTTTCAAAACAGGAAAGTTGGAAGGAAAAGGTGATTTAAAAAAAGAGGGTGATAAAAGTACAATTATAGGAAGGCACTGGTCGGACACAAAACAAACTTTATTTTTTTGGTTTTTTAATGTTCTAAAATCACTACCATAAAACTTAGATATTCCCCCCCTACCTACCCTCCACCACCCCCTCCATCCCCAAGACAACAAACAATTCTATGTAGGATCTACACATACTTTCCTACTGAATACGTTTTCACTATAGTCATGCTGTGTAGACAAACTAAAATAAATGGAAGAAATCATGTAACAAATCAAAACATAATACACACACACACACACACACACACACACACACACACGCACACTGATCTACTACATTCTGTGAATGAATTCCATAGTTCTTTCTCTGAGTGCGGAAGGCATTTTGCCTTAGAAGACCATTGGCAACTTTTTTTAAGTTCTTGCGTTGTTATGAAGTTACAAGTCTACCAGAAAAAAATTCTGTGGTCGTTGCTGTGCACAAAGTTCTCCTGGTTCTTCTCCTTTTGCTCAGCATCAGATCATATAAGTCCTTCCAGGCCTCTCTGAAGTCTTCTTGTTCATCATTTCTTATAGCACAATAGTATTCCATTACATTTATATACCATAATTTATTCAGACATTCCCCAATTGATGGGCATCCCTTTGATTTCCAGTTTTTGGCAACTACAAAGAGTGCCACCACAAATATTTTGTACATGTGGGACCCTTTCCCATTTTTATGATCTCTTGGGGATACAGTCCTAGAAGTGATATTGCTGGGTCAAAGGGTATACACATTTTTGCAGCCCTTTGGGCATAGTTCCAAACAGCTGTACAGAATGATTGGATGAGCTCACAGCTCCACATACAATGAATTAGTGTTCCAACTGTCCCACATCCTCTCCAACATTTATCATTTTCCTGTTCTGTCATGTTAGCAAATCTAATGGGTGTGATGTGGTACCTCAGAGTTGCTTTTATTTGCATCTCTCTAATCAAAAGTGATTTGGAGCATTTTTTCACGTGATTATAGATATCTTTAATTTCTTCCTCTGAAAATTGCCTGTTCATATCCTTTGACCACTTATCAATTGGGGAATGACTTGTATAGTTATACATTTGAATCGGTTCTCTATATATTCTAGAAATGAAGCCTTTATTCCAGAGACTATCTGTAAAAATTCTTTCCCAATTTACTACATCCCTCCCAATTTTGGCTGCATTGGGTTTGCTTGAGCAAAAACTTTTCAGTTTAATGTAATCAAAATTGTCCATCTTGCACTTCATAATGCTTTCTCTCTCTTCTTTAATCAAAAATTCTTGCCTTCTCCATAAATCTGATAAATACACTATTTCTGGCTCCTCCAGTTTGTCCATGGTATCAATCTTTATACCTAGATCGTGTACCCATTTGGACTTTATTCTTGCGTGTTGTGTCAGGCATGAGTCTATGCTTAGTGGCCACCACACTGGTATCTACTTTTCCCAGCAATTTTTGTCGAACAGTGAGATCTTATCCCAGAAGCTGGGGTCCTTGGGTCTATCGAACAGGAGGTTGTTATATTCCTTGCCTACTGTGTCTTGAGTGCCTAGTATATTCCACTTGTCTACCCTTCTGTTTCTTAGCCAGCACCAAGTGGTTTTGATAATTGCTGTTTTATAGTACAACGTGAGATCTGGTAGAGGTAGGTCACTTTCCCTAGCATTACTTTTCATTAGTCCCTTGATATTCTGGACCTTTTGTTCTTCCAGATGAATTTTGATATTATTTTATCCAGCTCTAGAAAATAATTATCTGATAGTTTAATTGGTATGGCATGCCAATTAAATATAAGTAAATTAGTAATTTACTATAAGTAAATTAATTTAGGCAGAATTGTCATTTTTATTATATTAGCTTGGCCTACCCATGAGCAACCAATGTTTTTCCACTTACTTGGATCTGACTTTATTTGTGCAAAAAGTGTCTTGTAATTGTGTTCATATAATTGCTGGGTTTGTTTTGGCAGGTAAACTCCCAAGCATTTTATAGTGTCTACTCTAGCTTTAAATGGGATTTTTCTTTCTATCTCTTGCTGCTGGACTTTCTTGCTAATATATAGTAATGCAGAAGATTTGTGCGGGTTTATTTTGTAACCTGCAACTTTGCCAAAGTTGTTTACTATTTCAAACAGTTTTTTACTTGAATCTCTGGGATTCTCTAAGTGTATCAGAAGAGGATAAAAAGAGAGGAAAATATTAGCAAAAGAAAATGGGATGGAAGGAAATGCAGTTAGTTCTCAAAACTGTGAGTATGAATGTGTTCAACTCATGTATAAAAAGAGAAAATGATAGAATAGATTACCAATCAGAACGTAGCAATATATTTAAATAAGAAAAACACTTAAAACAGAAAGGCAAACAAAGAGTTAAAATAAGTGGCTGGAACCAGAATCCATTATGCTTCTGCTGAAGTAAAAACAAAAGGAAGGGGCGGAGCCAAGATGGCGAAGTAGAAAGACGCACATACACACAGCTCCAAGCCCACAAACCACAGAGCGGCTAGAGGGGACCAAGCCAGGGCGACTTCTGCACCCAGAGACCACAGAGTATTGAAGCGAGGGAGATTTCTGCTCCGGAGAGACCTGCAAATCTCTCACGGGGTGTCCTTCGCGCAGTGGACTGGGCGCCGGGACGGGGAGCAGAGTGCAGCCCTGCGGCGGCGCAGAGTGCAGCCCTGCCACGGCCATGACACCGAGGGGAAGAGATCCGAGAGGGCTACGGGGATGGGATCTCCAGCGGCCACGCGGGTCCCCCCACCCACAGAGGGACCTGCAAACCTCTCGCAAAAGGTCCATTGCGCTGCAGAAACGGTGCCCAGCCTGGTCCTGCGGCAGCGGCCGCAGCTCCGAGAGACACGGATCTGGGAGGGCTCCAGAGGCAGGACCTTCAGCGGCAGCACAAGCCCCCCCACCAACAGGTGACTGACAGGGGTAGGTGAGAGAGTCTCTTTGGCGGGTTGAGAGGGAAGTGGGGTGCTCCCATGGCTCGGGCCCCCCCAGGAGATGGAAGCTGAGAGGCGGCTGCAGGTCTATGAATAAACCCCCTGAGGGAACTGAGCCAGAGAGGCGGCCCTGCCCATGACCTCAGCACCTGAACTTAATTTAACACTGAATAGCAGCCCTGCCCCTGCCAAAAACCCTAAGGGGGGAAGAAGCATTTGAATCTCAGTCCCCAAACGCTGGCTGGGAGGACCAGGAGGCGAGGTGGGTGTGAGGAGAATATTCAGAGGTCAGGCCACTGGTTGGAGAGAATGCCAAGAAAAGGGAAAAGAAATAAAACTATTGAAGGGTACTTAATCGGAGAAAAGACACTTCCTCCCTTCCTTTCTGATGGGGAGGAACAATGCTTGCCATCAGGCAAAGACACAGAAATCGAGGATTCTGTGTCCCAGCCCACCCAATGGGCTCGGGCCATGGAAGAGCTCAAGAGGAATTTTGAAAATCAAGTTAGAGAGGTGGAGGAAAGAATGGGAAGGGAAATGAGAGGGATGAGAGAGAAGCATGAAAAGCAGATCAGCTCCCTGCTAAAGGAGAACCAAAAAAATCTTGAAGAAATTGGCACCTTGAGAACTAGCCTAACTCAGCTTGCAAGGGAGGTGCAAGGGGCCAATGAGGAGAAGAATGCTTTCAAAAGCAGAATTACCCAAATGGAAAAGGAGATTCAAAAGCTCACTGAAGAAAATAGATCTTTCAAATCTGGAATGGTACAGATGGACGCCAAGGACTTTTCGAGAAAGACAGATATCTCAGAATATATCGCGCAGATTCGAAAAATGGAAGATAATGTGAAATATCTTACTGGAAAAACAACTGACCTGGAAAATGGAATCAGGAGAGACAATGTAAAAATTCTGGGACTACCTGAAAACCATGATCAAAAGAAGAGCCTAGACATCATCTTCCATGAAATTATCAAGGAAAACTGCCCTGAGATTCTAGAACCAGAAGGCAAAACAAATATTCAAGGAATCCGCAGAACACCGCAAGAAAGAAATCCAAAAAGAGAAACTCCTAGGAACATTGTGGCCAAAATCCAGAATTCCCAGGTGAAAGAGAAAATATTGCAAGCAGCTAGAAAGAAACAATTCAAGTATTGTGGAAATACAATCAGGATAGCACAAGATCTGGCACCCTCTACATTGAGGGATAGAAGGGAATGGAATAGGATATTCCAGAAGTCAAAGGAACTAGGACTGAAGCCAAGAATCACCTACCCAGCAAAACTGAGTATAATACTTCAGGAGAAAAAATGGTCTTTCAATGAAATAGAGGACTTTCAAATTTTCCTGATGAAAAGACCAGAGCTGGAAAGAAAATTTGACTTTCTAACACAAGAAGGAAGAAGAACCATGAAAAGGTGAACAGCAAAGAGAAGTCATAAGGGACTTACTAAAGCTGAACTGTTTACATTCCTACATGGAAAGACAATATTTGTAACTCTTGAAACATTTCAGTATCTGGGTACTGGGTGGGAGTACACACACACACACACATGCACACACGCACACATACATAGAGACCGAGTGTACAGAGTGAATTGAAGAGGATGGGATCATATCTTTAAAAAAAAATGAAATCAAGCAGTGAGAGAGAAATATTGGGAGGAGAAAGGGAGAAGTTATATGGGGCAAATTATCTCTCATAAAAGAGGCAAGCAAAAGACCTATTAGTGGTGAGATAAAGAGGGGAGGCAAGAGAAAAACATGAGGTCTACTCTCATCACATTCCACTAAAGGAAAGAATATAATGCACACTCATTTTGATAGGAAAACCTATCTCATAAAACAGGAGAGTAGGGGACAGGGGCACAAGCAGGGTAGGGGGGAGGATGGAGGGGAGGGCATGGGGAGAAAAATGCAATACGAGGTCGACACTCATGGGGAGGGAAAGGACCATAAGAAAATAGAAGTAAAGGGGGACAGGATAGGATGGAGGGAAATATAGTTAGTCCTATACAACTCAACTAGTATGGAAATCATTTGCAAAACTAAACAGATATGGCCTATATTGAATTGCCTGTCTTCCAAGGGGAAGGGGTGGAGAGGGAGGGAGCTAAAGAAGTTGGAACTCAAAGTGTTAGGACCAAATGTAATGTTCTTACCACTGGGTAACAAGAAATACAGGTTAAGGGGTCAAGAAAGCTATCTGGCCCTACAGGACAAAAGAGAAGACGGAGACAAGGGCAGCGAGGGAGGATAGAGGAGAGAGCAGATAGGTCACAGGGGCAATCAGAAAGCTAGGGTTTGGGGGGGGTGGAGGGGATAAAAGGGGAGAAAATTTGTAACCCAAAATTGTGTGAAAATAAATGTTAAAAGTTAAATAAAAAAAAACAAAAGGAAGAAGTAGTAATCATAATTTCAGATAATATAAAAGTAAAAAAAAAAAGTTAAAAAATCATAAGGACTGGAACTACATCTGGCTAAAAAGCACCATAAACAATACTGTGGTATTAATAGTAAACATACATGTGCGAAACAGCATAGTATTCAAATCCTTAAATGTAAAGATAAGTGAAATACAGGAGAAAACACAATAAAACTATATTAGTGGGCGAGTCTCAGAACCAGATAACTATAACCATAAAGTAAATGATAATGAAATAAAAAAGAGGGATGGAGTCTTACAGCAGTTGGATATGAAAGACCTCAGCTGAAAACTGAATGAGAATAGAAATTAATGCACTTTTCCCACAGGCATAAGTGGCACCTGCGTAGACACTGACTATGTATTAGGGCATAAAATCCTGACAACCAAATATAGAAAAGCAGAAATGTTAAGTCTACCGTTTTCAGACAGTAATGCAATGAAAATTACATTCAATAAAAGATTATGGAAATATAGTTTAAAATTAATTTGAAATAAAATAATATAATGCTAAGGAAAGAGTGGATCAAATGATAAATGACAAAATCAGTTGACAATTAGTTTTAGATTAAAGATGAGACAATATTCTTAAGTAATACTTATAAAAAGTATATTTCTAAATGCGTACAACTATAAGGGAAAGAAACAGCAGATCAATAAATTGGTCATGCAGCTAAAAAATGATACCATCAATTGGAGAATGGCTGAATAAGTTGTGGTAAATGAATGTAATGGATTATTATTGTGCTATGAGAAATGATGAACAGGAAAACTTCAGAGAGGCCTGGAAGGACTTATATAACCTGACGTTGACTGAAATGAACAGAACCAGGAGAACATTATACAAAATAACAACCCAGTATGTGAGGAAATTTTCTGGTAGACAGCCCTTCACAGCAACTCAAGGACCCAAAATATTCACAAAGGAATCTTGAGGCAAAATGCCATCCACATTCAGAGAAAGAACCATGGAATTGGAACTCAGAATGAAGCATATTTTCTATTGTGCTATGTTTTGTTTTTTCTCATGCTTTCTCCCAGTCAGTTTAATTCCTCTGTGCAATACAACTAATGTGAAAAGGTGTTTAATAAGAATGTATGTGTAGAACAGATATAAGATTGCATGCCATCTAGGGGAAAGAGGAGGATGGGACATGGAGAAAAATCTAAGACTGATGGCAATGATTGTAGAAAACTGAAAACAGATACAACAATAATTTTTTTAAAAACTAGGAAAAGAACAAATTATAAATCCCAAATTAAACACGAATATAGATTTCCTGAAAATCAAGAAGAAATAAATTAAATCAAAAGTCAAATAGAAATTGAACTAATAAATAAAACTAGGAGCTGGTTTTTAACACAATTAGGTAGAGCAATGGATAGATGAGTGGGCTTGTAGTCAAAAGGATCTGAATTCAAATCCAGTTTCAAACACTAACTTGTTGTGTGACCCTGAGCAAGTCTATTTGCCTCAAGTTCCTCAAATCTAACATAGAAAAAATGGTATACAACTCGAAGGAACCCCATTAAAATGGGGCCTTGAAGAATTAGGCATAACTAAAAAGAACTCAAGGAAAAAAACTGAGATCATTTTATAAAGCAATAAAATGACTAAACTATTGTTTACTTTAAATAAAAAAAATAAGAAAACTAAATTACCACAATCAAAAATCAAAAGGTGAAGGTGAACTGAAGATGAAGCTAAAATCTCTATTAGGAGTTATTTTTCCCAGTTATATAATGTCAAAAGTTGCAATCTAAATGAGATGGCTAAAAATTTCTTTCAAAAAAGAAAAAGAAATACTTTCCCACTTAACGGAAAAAATAGGAAACATAAATAACCTTATCTTAGACCAAAAAAAAAAAAGAACAAACTATCAATAAGTTTTCTAAGAAAAGTTTCCATCATAACAAAGATTTTAAAGTGAATTCTACTAAATATTTAAAGAATAATTAATCACAATACCATATAAGCTGTTTGTGTTCCTTGATAATTTCTTGTAAGATGATGCACAAGCTCTTGTTTTGATCATGACTTTCAGGTAGTCCAATAATTTTAAAATTATCTCTGCTGGATCCATTTTTCAGATCACTTGGTTTTCCAATGAAATACTTGACGTTATTTTGGTTTTATTTTGTAACTTCTTGATTTTTCATAAAGTCATTAGGCTCCTTATGTTCCATTCTAATTTTTAACGAATTATTTTCTTCAGTGTGCTTTTTGACCTTTTTTTTCGCATTTGATCCTTCTGCTTTTTAAGGCTTTCTTCTCATTGGCGTTGTGGACCTCTTTTTTCATTTGGCTTAGTCTAATGTCTCAATTTTCATGATTTTCTTACATCACTCTCATTTCTCTTCCCAATTTTTGCTCTACTATTACTTTATGTTCAAAATCTTTTTTGAACTCTTCCATGTCCTGGAACAAATTCATATTTTACTTGAAGACTTTGGATGCAGGAGCTATGACTTTGGTGTCTCATTCTGGTTGCATGTTTTAATCTTCCTCATCACCAATGACTTCAGAAAATACATTTTCACAGTGAAAGTAAGAATCTATAGTCTGTTTTTCCCTTTGTTTGTTCATTTTCCCTACCAATTACTTGATTTTTGAGTTGTTTCTTGAGTGGAGGGCTCCAGAGGCAGCCAGGCTTTGGAAGTGAATGCTCTTGCCCTGGGGCTGGGGCTTGGGCTGAACCATGCTTCACTCTCAGCCAGGTGAGAGCCCCTTCCCACTGACCTTTGAAGCTGTCTTTGGTATTTTGGGTCTGAAAATTCTTGAATCCACCACAGCTACCAGCAATTCATTCACCAAAAGTCCTGCTTCAGCTCTGTCTGCTACAGCTCCCCTCCTCTCCTAGCCTGTTGCAGTAGACCCTTGCTTTCACTCTTCCAGGTTGTCTTTGGCTAGAAATTTGCTTCATTTTGTTATTTCTGCTGTTCTAAAATTTGTTTGGAGTCATTTTTATAGGCTTTTTGAGAGGTTTGGGGGGAGAGCTCAAGCAGGTCTCTGCCACTACTCCAACATATTGACTCCACTCCCCCCAGAGAGCCATATAAGGTTTTTCAAAAAATAGATACAGTGACTATCAAATTTTTTTTATAATAGAATACATTTTTAGTACTTAAAACAAGATAAAATCATACCAGAGAAAAAAAACTATTGACCTATTTTAATGAGTGTAGATGCAAAAAATTATATAAAATATGAGCAATATGATTACAGTAATATCTTACAGTGATCATGTACTATAATCAGGCAGAATTTATATAAGGAATGCAAGATTCATTAAATATTAAAGAAAATTATAATGACAAAACATATGATGACATCAAAAGATGCAGAAAAGAGTTTTTGAAAAAAAATAAACTGCCTATTAATATTACAAACACTAGGAAGCATAGGAATCAATGAAGTCTTTCTCAAGATCATAAGTAGTATCTATTTCAAAGCAAGAACAAACATAATCCAAAACAGGGTTAAAGGCCTTCCCAGTAAGATCAGGGGTTGAAGTACATCTCTTATCATCACTGTTATTCAGTATCGTAGTAGAATTGTGAACTATAACAATAATGTAAGAAAAGAAATTTGAGGAATAAGATTAGGCAATGAGAAAACAAAAGTATCACTCCTTGCAGATGATAAAATGGTATATTTACAGTATCCTAGAAAATAAACTAAAAGAAATGGAAAAATAATGATCCAATATAGCCAAAATGGAAAATTTAAAATAAAATTGCAAAAATCATCAGTCTTTCTATGTACTACCAAGAAAACTCCACAGGAAAAGATAAAAAGAAAAATTTCATTTAATTTAAATGCAGACAGTATTAAATACTTGGGTGTCTATCTGCTAAGACAAATACAGGCAATATTTAAGCACAATTACAAAACAACAACAACAACAAAAATGGCTCATTTGTTGGGTAAGTCAAAATAATTTAAAAATTACAATATTATTTAATTTACTTATTCGATGCCAAAGCAATTCACTACTAAGAAATTATTTTATAAAGCTAGAATAAAAGGAAAATTCTTCTGGAAAAACAAAAAACAAGAATATCAAAGGAAGTAATGAAAAAGTGTGAAGGTAGGCAGTCTAGAATGGCTAGATTTTAAAGTGTACTGCAAAATGTTAGTCATGAAAACAAGCTGACATTTGCAAAACATAGAGTTGTAGATCAGTTGGATAAATTAGGTATATAATACATAGCAGTAAATGACTACAGTAATCTTGTGGTTAATAAACACTTGGATCAAAATTTTGGAGAACATACTCTCTAATTGACAAAATTTTTTTGGGCGGGGAAATAAAAAGCAATTTGGGAAAAAAACTAGGCATAGATTATTATCTTACACTGTTTGCAAATGGAAGTTCAAGATGGATAAGTGATTTAGATATAAAGGTTGCCAGCACAACAATTTATGGAGGCATGAAACAATGTACTTATCATATCCAAGGACAAGGGGAATCTTTTTGATCAATGAATAGAAAGAGAGCATCAGAGGAAGAAAAATGAATAATTTTCTTTACGTAAAATAAAGAAAAATTTCAAAAACAAAGGGAATGTAGTCGAGTTCAAAGGAAAAGAGGAAAATGAGAGGAAAAATTGTAGCTAATTTCACTAAGGACTAATTTCTCAAAGATGGAGGGAAGTAAGAGGAATTTATTTTTAAAAAAAGTCATTGCCTACTTTATAAATGAATGGTTGAAGGATATAAACAGTTTTCAGAAGACGGGTTTGAAACACAGCTTTCAGTGCAAGGAATCATAGCTACCAATAATCACTTGAAAATAAGAAAGAAATCACTATTTATTAGAAATATGAATGCTAAAACAACTCTGAGATACCACTTCATACCTAGTAGACTGGCTAATATGACAGAAAATGAAAATGGGAAATGCTGGATGTGACATGGAAAAATTTGGGACACTAATGCATTGTTGGGGGAGTTGTGAACAAATTTAACCATTATGGAGGATAATTTGGAAATATACTCAGACGACTATCAAACTGTGCATACCACATGATCCAACAAAAGCACTTTTTACTCTGTTATGAAGATGTAAAAGAAAAGGGATAAGAACTTATTTGTTCAGGAATATTTAAATCATATCTTTATGTCATGGTAAAAATTAGAAACTGAAGGAAGGCCCATTTACTGGGGAATGGCTAAAAAGTTTTGGTATACATTTGTGTTGAAATACTATTGTGCTATAAGTAATGAAGAGGGGGAAGGTTACAATCCTTCTCACTATCACACAGGTATTTGGCATTTTTTTCATATAAATTGATAGTATCTAATCAGTAGTTCTCAGAAGAAGAAATCAAAGTTATCAATAGTCACCTGAAAAAAAAGGTTGTTAATCATTGTTTGATAGATGAAAATTTAAGCAATTCAGGGCCAGTTATCACATTAACTAAGCGACAGAAAAGGAAGATGACAAAAGTTAGAAAGAATATGGTGAAATAGGTACACTAATGAATTTTTGGTGGAGCTATGAAATGGTCCACCATTCTGGAGAACAATTTGGAACTATATATAAAAGTCTATAAAACAGTTCATCTCCATTGAGCCAGAAATTTTACTACAAAGAAGTCAAAGAAAAGGGGTACATGTACAAAAATACTTGTAAGCTGTTCGTTTTTTGGTAGCAAAGATTTGGAAATTGAAGGGATGTCCATAAACTTGTGAATGACTATAAAATATGGCAAATGATTTTAATTATTATTGTGTTGTAAGAAATTATAAGCAGACAGGTATCAGAAAAACCTGGGAAGACTTATATCAACTGATACAAAGTGAAATGAACAGAACCTTGAGAACCTTGTACACAGTAATACCAATATTGTATGATGATCAACTGTGAAACATTAGCTACTCTAATAGATATGATGATCCAATATAATTTTAATGGTCCGTGATGAAAAATACTATTCATCAGCAGAGAGATCTGATGAATTCTGAGTGGAAAGCAGTGGGCATAAAGATATAAAAAAATGGAACAAACCCACTTCTATTTCTCTAATTTGGCTTTTAAAAATCCTTCTTAAACTCTTCCAAAAATGCTGTATGTCCTTGAGACCAGTTCATATTCACTTCTGAAGTTTCAGATGGGAGTACAGTCTCAATGCTGACCTCTTTGTTATTTGTGTTTTGGTCCTTGGTCCTATAGTAAGATTCTATAATCTTGTCTTTTCTGGTTTGCTTCTTGCTCATGACAATTGCCTTTTTCCTGGCTTTTAAAGTGAATCTCTGCTTCTGGGGCACAGGGGACTCTGTTCCAAGCTTCTTGTGTTTGGATCTTGAGGTTTTGTGCATTGTGGCCTCTGGTTCTCTCAGCTAGAAGCTAGAATGTAGCAGCTGACCTGGTGCTGAGGTGTCTAGTGTGCCCGAGCAGAGCCCAGGTGAAGCCTTTCTGAGTTTCCCTGGAGTTTCCCTGGAGCTTGCTGTGTGAATTGTGGGGGGGCACTTGTCTGGCACCAGGAGGTCTCTTCTTCTTAGGTAGAGCACAGGCTACCTCAACAAATTTGCAAACCCCATCTGAGGTAGTGTCATCCTGTTTCCCTAGTTGTGCTCAATCAGGCCTGGGGTCCTGGTGTTGGCCATTATGGGCTCCACTTCCCTGAGGTTCAGGATTTCCTCCAGGTTTCCTGAGGTATGGCTGTCTGGGATGGCTGTAGTCTTTCTCTGGTCTTCTCCAACCACATTAAGACGGACCTCCCTTTGAGATTTTCTTAGCCTCACAGGCTAAGTGACTGTTTACCACTTTGGGTCATTCCACTATTCCAGGATTTTTCCTGAGGAAATATTCTCTTGGATTTCAAGGTCAACAAGGTGAGGAGGAGAGCATTTACATAGCACTCCCACATCTGGGCTTCCAGAATTTCATATAGTGACTTACAGACATTTAATTTGTAGGCTCATAGTCTCAGGAGCAGCTGCTGCTGTTACCTAGCATTCTGTGCTTCTCTCTCGTTCACTTCCACTGGACTTCTGCCCTAGGCTGATATGTTTGGGAATTCTCACTGCTGCTGTTACTTCTGACTTCCAGGGGGTTCCTGCTCAGCTTTGCTATGGCAGGGTCTGTGCTGGTACAGCCTGTGCGCTGTGTTTTCTGTGCACCTCCAGTTCCATATAGCAGATCCTTCCTTTGACCTTCCAGTGTGTCCTGGGATGTAAATATGCCACTCTCTGCGTCCTAGTAGATTCTGCCACTTTAAAATTTGTTCAGATTCTCTTTTTAGAAGTATCTGAAGGAGTTCTTCCTAGAGCTTAGGCAAAAACTTGCTCTCATTCTGCCATCTTGTCTCTGCTACCCTGCACTTTTCATATAAACGCTGTTTGCCTCAGTTTCCTCATATGTAAAATGGGGATAATGATAGCACCTAACTGGCAGTGTTGTGAAGATCAAACGAGATAGTAATTGCAAAGTGTTTGGTATGTTGTCTGACATTACATAAAATTACATTTTTTGTTGTTGTCTGACATTATATTACATTACATATGCTATATAAATGTTAGCTATCATATAATGAATATAACTTCATTATCACTACCAGCACCAGCACCACCACCATTATCTTATCAAGTCTCAATTCTATTTCTATATTGTTAGGAAAGGAGAAAACAATGAGAAAGAATTAAAATCCCAACTCTTGAGGTGCCCAAACTTAGTAATCAATGAATATCATGTAAGTGCATTATGGAAACAATGAAGCACATCACAGCAACCTTTAAAAAATAATTGCCCCCATGACATATCCATTCAGAAATATTCTGGTGGCCTGAAATATATAACAGAATTTGACAAATACAAAGTGTAAAAATTCAGATCTCAACATTTTTAGAGAAAGTATAGAAGTTTGATTCATAAAATCCTTAGGAACAAAAACCTTCTGACACATATATATATATATATATATATATATGTATATATATATATATATATGTATATATATATACATATATATATACATATATATATATATATATACATATATATATACATATATATATATATATATATATACATACATACATATATAATTACTCATCCACAATGTCTCACCAACACTGAGGAAACAACTTGCCTAGTATGGAAATCTGAATAAGAGGATCAAAACTTTGGTGAAATAGTAAAACTTAAATAAACTTCCCTGTTGTACTCACTGATTTCAGAATGGAACTGATGATGATTCATTGAGATTATTATTAAGATAGATTTACATTTACAAATATTATCTGACTCCAAAAACAATCTTTTGCATAACATTGCAACTGTACTGTAACCTATAGGTCATCAAATGTAAATTAAAAACAAGCAAGCAAACAGAAAATATCCTCATAACATTTTATTCTAGGATTTTTTCTATCAGGAATCATTTTTAAAGGAATGAGATTATTTTTAAATTATTAATAATAATAAGTATGATTTTAAATGCTGATAGGTTAAATAATCCATAAAGTGTCAGAGGGGTTTAAGCCCATTTTTTTCCTACACTGCAGTTATAAAACTTTATCCACTATGTCATGCTACCTCTCTTATTGAAAAATATATGATAATAAACACCAATTTACAAATTACTTATTAATATTGTACTTTAATATTTTTTCTTGAAACAAATGGAACCTGATATTTGACTTAAAAACATCAGGTCATTCACCTTCTTGCATCTTTAGACTTTATGCAGATAAGTTTACAAAATCCAATTTTACCATATTTAACATCATATTATAGATCTTGAGATTCAGTTTTATTATGGCAAAGATACTGTTACAAGTGAAGCTGATAGATTTACACTGAACACATGGAGCACTGATAACTTCAAGTTAACTAAGCAAGTGACTATTTTTTCTCCTCCTTAAAATATTCACTGTTTCACCACAAATACTTCATATTATATATTAATTCCCATCATTTGACATTTTGACCAATATTATTCCCAGAATGATCTTTGAATTTTTAGAAGAATCAATTGATCTTCAAAAGTGTCACCTAACTAAAACGAATTGATATTTTCCTGATGATTCATAATACTCTTTTTGAAATTTTTCTTTTAGTTCCAACTTATCTCCTCCATGCTGTCCCCCACACTTTGCCCCCCTTTTGCCCTTTGAAACGGCTAAAAAAGGAACGTTAGTTATGCATAGAAAGTCATATAAAACATTTCTATATTAGACACATTTCAAAAAAAAGAAGAAAAGAAAGAGAAATATATGTTTCACTTTGCAACTAAAGACTATCAGTTATCTATTTGAATGTGGATCGCATTTTTCATCAAACCATCATGGTCTTAAAGAAATAGTTCCAACAACAGCAACAAAAAGGCAATTTCAAAAACTGTCAGGAAGCTGATTTTTTTCTCCAAGTATTCAGGATCGTTTACTTAGTCTCAAATAAGTTCTAAGAATCTTACAATCTTTTATCATTTCCCTTGTGAAACATCATTGCTTGACCAGGACATCCATTACCTTACAGCTGGACATCACTGTTCCAAAGCTTCCTCATGGCATTTTTCATCTCTCTGTTTCTTGGGGTGTAGATGAAAGGGTTCAGCATAGGAGTGATGGCAGTATTAAAGACGGTTACATATTTATTTATTTATTTATTTTTATTTTTTTATTTTTTTAATGTTTAACAATCATTGCCACACAATTGCGATTTTATCCCTCCCCACCCACCCCCTACTACCTCCCTCCCTCCCCACGACTGCATACAATTCTGTATAGATTCTACATATACTTTCCTATTGAGTATATTTTCACTATAGTCATGCTATGTAGTCAGACTACGATAAATGAAAGAATCCGTATAACAAATCAGAACATGATACACAAACAGATACACATACACAAACATGATCTGCTTCATTATGTGAGTGACTTCCATATTTCTCTCTCTGAGTGTGGAAGGCATTTTGCCTTGAGGTCCACCATTGGGATTTTTTTTTTCAGAAGTTCTTGTGTTATTACAAAAATCTAAGTCTACCAGAAAAAACTCTCACACACTGTGGTTGTAGCTGTGCATAAAGTTCTCCTGGTCCTGCTCCTTTCACTCAGCATCAGGTCATATAAGTCCTTCCAGGCCTCTCTGAAGTCTTCTTGTTCATCATTTCTTATGGCACAATAGTACTCCATTACATTCATATACCATAATTTATTCAGCCATTCCCCAATTGATGGACATCCCCTTGACTTCCAGTTTTTGGCAACTACATAGAGTGCTGCTATAAATATTTTTGTACATGTGGGACCCTTTCCCATTTTTATGATCTCTTGGGGATATAGTCCTAGTAGCGATATTGCTGGGTCAAAGGGTATGCACATCTTTGTAGCCCTTTGGGCATAGTTCCAAATTGCTCTCCAGAATGGTTGGATGCGCTCACAGCTCCACCAACAATGAATTAGTGTTCCAACTCTCCCACATCCTCTCCAGCATTTATCGTTTTCTTGTTCTGTCATGTTTGCCAATCTTATAGGTGTGATGTGGTACCTCAGAGTTGTTTTGATTTGCATCTCTCTAACCAATAGTGATTTAGAGCATTTTTCATATGATTATAGATAGCTTTAATTTCTTCCTCTGAAAATTGCCTGTTCATATCCTTTGACCATTTATCAATTGGGGAATGACTTGTATGATTATACATTTGGGTCAGTTCTCTATATATTCTAGAAATGAGGCCTTTATCCCCGAGCTTAGCTGTAAAAATTTTTTCCCAATTTACTACATCCCTCCGGATTTTGGTTGCATTTGGTTTGGTTGTGCAAAAACTTCTCAGTTTAATGTAATCAAAGTTATCCATTTTGCATTTCATAATGCATTCTGTCTCTCCTTTAGTAAAGAATTCTTCCCTTCTCCATAGATCTGATAAATACACTATTCCTTGCTTCTCCAGTTTATTCATGGTATCAATCTTAATACCTAAATCATGTACCCATTTGGACTTTATTCTTGTGTACGGTGTCAGGTATGGGTCTATGCCTAATTTCCGCCACACTGTTATCCAGTTTTCCCAGCAATTTTTGTCAAACAATGAGTTCTTATCCCAGAAGCTGGGGTCCTTGGGTTTATCAAACAGAAGGTTGCTATATTCCTTGCCTACTGCATCTTGAGTGCCAAGTCTATTCCATTTGTCTACCTCTCTCTTTCTTAGCCAATACCAAGTGGTTTTGATAATTGCTGCTTTATAGTACAGTTTGAGGTCTGGTAGCGCTAGGCCACCTTCCCAAGCATTTCTTTTCATTAGTCCCTTTGATATTCTGGACCTTTTGTTTTTCCAAATGAATTTTGATATTATTTTATCCAGCTCTAGAAAGTAATTGTGTGATAGTTTAATTGGTATGGCACTAAATAAGTATATTAATTTGGGTAGAATTGTCATTTTTATTATATTAACACGGCCTACCCATGAGCAACTAATGTTTTTCCACTTACTTAAATCTGATTTTATTTGTGCAAAAAGTGTCTTGTATTTGTGTTCATATAGTCCCTGGGTTTGTTTTGGCAGGTAGACTCTTAAGTATTTTATACTGTCTACCCTAACTTTAAATGGGATTTCTCTTTCTATCTCTTGCTGTTGGACTTTGTTGCTAATATATAGGAATGCAGAAGATTTGTGTGGGTTTATTTTGTACCCTGCAACTTTGCCAAAGTTGTTTATTAATTCAAGTAATTTTTTACTTGAATCTCTGGGATTCTCTAGGTAAATCATCATACCATCTGCAAAGAGTGATAACTTAGTTTCTTCTTTGGCTATTCTAAGTCCTTGAATATCTTTATCTTGTCTAATTGCTACAGCTAACATTTCTAGTACCATATTGAATAATAGTGGTGATAATGGACATCCTTGTTTCACCCCTGATCTTATCGGGAATGCATCTAGCTTATCCCCATTGCATATAATGCTTGCTGAAGGTTTTAGATAGATACTGCTTACTATTTTATGGAAAGTTCCCTTTATTCCTACGTTCTCCAGTGTTTTTAGTAGGAATGGGTGTTGTATTTTGTCAAAAGCTTTTTCTGCATCTATTGAGATAATCATGTGGTTTTTGTTAGCTTTGTTGTTGATGTGGTCAATAATGCTAATAGTTTTCCTAATATTGAACCAGCCCTGTAGTCCTGGTATGAATCCTACCTGATCATAATGTATTTATCTGGTGATAAGATGCTGTATTCGTTTTGCTAAAATCTTATTTAAAATTTTTGCATCTATATTCATTAGGGAAATTGGTCTATAATTTTCTTTCTCTGTTTTGTCTCTTCCTGGTTTGGGTATCAAAACCATATTTGTATCATAGAAAGAATTTGGGAGGACTCCTTCTTCCCCAGCTTTCAAGAATAGTGTATGTAGTATTGGAATTAACTGTTCTTTAAATGTTTGATAGAATTCACTTGTGAATCCATCTGGCCCTGGAGATTTTTTCCTAGGGAGTTCATTCATGGCTTGTTCAATTTCTTTTTCTGAGATGGGGTTGTTTAAGTATTCAACTTCCTCTTCTGTTAATCTGGGCAATTTGTGTTTTTTAAAATATTCATCCATCTCGTTTAGATTGTCGAATTTGTGGGCATAAAGTTGGGCAAAGTAGTTTCTAATTATTGTTTTAATTTCCTCCTCATTGGAGGTGAGTTCACCCCTTTCATTTTTAATGTTAGTAATTTGGTTTTCTTCTTTCTTTTTTTTGATCAGATTAACCAAAGGTTTATCAATTTTATTAGTTTTTTCATAAAACCAACTATTGGTTTTATTTATTAATTCAATAGTTTTCTTTATTTCAATTTTATTAATCTCTCCTTTGGTTTTCAGTATTTCTAATTTGGTGTTTACTTGGGGATTTTCAATTTGTTCTTTTTCTAGCTTTTTCAACTGCAAGCCTAAGTCATTGATCTCCTCTTTCTCTATTTTATTTATGTAAGCATTCAGAGATATAACACTTCCCCTAATAACTGCTTTTGCAGTGTCCCATAAGTTTTGGTATGTTGTCTCACTATTTTCATTCTCTTGAATGAAGTTGTTGATTGTTTCTATGATTTCTTCTTTAACCCAATCCTTCTTTAGAATTAGATTATTTAGTTTCCAATTGATTTTTGGTTTCTCTTTCCATGGCCTTTTATTACATGTAATTTTTAATGCATTATGATCTGAGAAGGATGCATTGATTATCTCTACCTTTCTGCACTGGATTGTGAGATTTTTATGTCCTAGTACATGGTCAATTTTTGTAAATGTTCCATGTACCGCTGAGAAAAAGGTATATTCCTTTCTATTCCCATTTAATTTTCTCCAAAGATCTATCATATCTACCTTATCCAGAGTTTTATTTACCTCCTTAACCTCTTTCTTGTTTATTTTGAGTTTGGATTTATCTAGTTCAGAGAGGGGGAGGTTGAGGTCCCCCACTAGTATAGTTTTGCTATCAATTTCTTCCTTCAACTCCCCCAACCTCTCCTCTAAGAATCTGGATGCTATACCACTTGGAGCATACATGTTTAGTAATGATATTGCTTCATTGTCTATGGTACCTTTTAGCAGGATATAGTTTCCATCCTTATCCCTTTTGATTAGATCTATTTCTGCTTTTGCTTTGTCTGAGATTAGGATTGCTACTCCTGCCTTTCTTACATGAGCTGAGGCACAATATATTCTGCTCCATCCTTTGACCTTTATCCTATGTGTATCCCCGCGTTTCAAATGTGTTTCTTGTAAGCAGCATATTGTTGGATTATGGCTTTTAATCCATTCTGCTATCCGTCTCCGTTTTATGGGAGAGTTCATCCCATTCACATTCACAGTTATGATTACAATCTGTGTATTTCCCTCCACCCTCTTTCCCACGATTTGTGCTTTTAACTCTCCCGTCTCCCTTCCCCTCCTCAATAGTATTCACTTTTCTCCCCCTCCTCCTGCAGCCTTCCCCTCCTTCTTTTAGCCCCCCTCCCTTTTAGTCCCCTTTACTCTTATTGCTTCTTTCCTCCCTTTTAGCCACCCTCCTCTTTCTTCCCCCTTCCCTTCCTACTACCTATAGAGCTAGTTAGGATTATCTACTTAAGATTATTGTTCCCTTCTTTGAACAAATCAGATGAGAGTACCTCTCAAACAATGCTCATCTCCCTCCCCTCCTTCCCTCTACTGTAGTTTTGTACTTCTTCCTGTGATATAATTTGCCATTTTCTGCTTCCCCCTTTCCACACCTCCTATTACATTCCCTTCTCATACTTAAATCATATTTTTGACATGACATCATTTACTTTATGCCCGTTCCCTCTACATATATCCCTTTTATCATAATAGCTGCACAGTTCTCAAGATTAACAGGTGTCATCTTCCCTTATAGGGAGGTAAACAGATTGCCCTAATTGAGTTGCAAGTTTTTGTTTTTGTTTTTTCCCCTCTGTTTACCTTTTTATGATTCTCTGGAGACCTGCATTTGAAGATCAAATTGTCTATTGAGTTCTGGTGTTTTGGTCAGGAAGCTCTGGAAATCCCTTATTTCGTTGAATGACTTTCTCCTTGTCTGAAATGTTATGCTGAACTTTGCTGGGTAGTTGATCCTTGGTTGAAGTCCCAACTCCTTTGCCTTACGGAATATTGGGTTCCAATTCTTTCGATCTTTTAATGTAGAAGCTGCAAGGTCCTGTGTGATCCTGACTGTGTGACCTTGATATTTGAATTGTTTCTTTCTGGCTGCTTGTAGTATTTTCTCCTTCACTTGATAGCTCTGGAATTTGGCAACGATATTTCTTGGGGTTTTGAGTTTGGGATCCCTTTCGGGAGGGGAACGGTGGATTCTTTCGATGACTATTTTGCCCTCTGAGTCTAGTACTTCTGGGCAGTTTTCCTTGATGATTTCCTGGAAGATATTGTCCAGACTCTTTTCTTCATCATGGGTTTCTGGCAGGCCAATAATTCTTAGATTTTCTCTCCTGGATCTATTTTCCAGGTCAGTTGTTTTTCCAATTAAATATTTTAGATTTTCTTCTATCTTTTCATTCTTTAGATTTTGTTTGACTGATTCTTGTTGCCTCATTGAGTCATTAGTTTCTACTTGCCCAATTCTAATCTTCATCGTAGTGTTTTCTTCAGTTAGCTTTTCCATCTCCTTTTCCATCTGACCAATTTTTCCCTTTAAGGAGCTATTTTCTCCATTTAATTTTTGTACTTCTTTTTCCATTCGACCAATTTTCCCAGTTAGGTTTTGGGTTTCCTTTTCCACCTGATCAATTTTCCCAATTAGGTTTTGGGTTTCCTTTTCCATTTGATTAGCTCTTCCTTTTAGGGAATTATTCTCTCCACTTAATTTTTGAACTTCCTTTTCCATTTCTTCAATTTTCTTTTTCAGGGTGATGTTCTCATCAGTGAATTCTTTTTTTATAGTTTTAAAATCATTGGCCAGTTTTTCTTTTATATCCTTCTTCAGACGTTCCAGGTAATCTAGTTGTGCTTGCGAGAAATTCATAGTCCCATCTGAGGTTTCAGATGGAAGTACAGTCTCAGCTCTAACCTCTTTGGTGTTTGTGTTTTGGTCCTTATCCCCATAGAAAGATTCTATGGTTTTTTCACTTTTCGTCTGCTTTTTCCGATTCATGATGTTGTCTGAGTGTTGTAGCTTTTGGTTCTTTCAGTTAGAAGGTACAGATCTTTAAGTTGAGCTGATGTGTGTCTAGGCTAAAAGCAGGTTTTTGTTTTTTGTTTCCCTGATCAACCCTGGGGTTAGCTTGTTAGGTATGTGGGAGGGGTGGTCTGTCCTCAGGATATCTCCTCAGCTGACTTGAGGCAAAGGCAAGGTCAGGGGATGGTGATCCCAGCTTCCCTATTGTCTTCCCTTTTCCCCTGGAGGGCTGGGGCACGCCTAGAGGCTAATGAGTGTTCCCGCCCCTCCTGGGGCTCGTCTCCCGGCTCTGAGGCTTGCCTGGGTCTCAGTGCGAATTTTCTCTTCCCTGGGTCGTCTGTCCCTCCAGATAGCCTCCGCCACCGTAGGAAGAATCCCCCTTTGCCACTTTTCCCGCCTCTGGTGTTATGAGACCACCCGCCCCCTTCTGCTGTTCCCACTGATCCAGGATTAATCTGGGGAAGAATTTTATGGTTCCCTCACGGTCATCGGGGGGGAGGGGAGAGCACTTACTGATCACTCCGGCATCCCAGCTCCTGGATGTTCAAGTAGTGACCCACTGAAGTCCCGTCTTTAGGCTGAAGATTTCAAGGGCTGTTGCGCTGATATCGTTGGCTCGGCCTGGCTTATCTCCTGCTCTGCTGGTCTCGCCCGCCACTCTCGGGCCCCTCGGGTCCCCTCCGCCCTGCCGCGCCGACCGCGCTGCGCTGTGCGCCGGGGTCTTACCCCCGTGGAACAGATCCCTCCCGTGGACCCTCCAGTCCAGCCTGGGCTCCGAATCCGTCAAAGTCCGTCTCCCACTGGATTCTACACCTCCAAAGTCTGGTCAGACTCTCCCCCCAGAGATATCCAGAGGAGTTTTTCCAGGAGCTTAGGTGAGTCGTTGCTTTCACTCCCGGTTACATATTTATTAATGGGAAAGGTACAGACAGGTCTGACATACATGAAAACAGAAGGGGCAAAAAGGAAGACAATAGTTGTGATGTGGGAGATGCAAGTAGAAAGGGCTTTTTTTTCGACTTTCTGAAATCTGGGTTTTCAAAGGGTGTAGAATGACCCCCTAGGAGTTAAACAAGTGTACAAAGACCATTGTGCATATTGCTCCCCCATTGACAACCACAGAGATGCCAAGCACATATACAGGAAAGTTCTAATAAAGGGTACATGTCACAAATGAAGTGGTCAATAATATTGGGTCCACAGAATGGAGGACTTACAATTAAAAGCAGCTGAACTAACCAATGTATGAAACCTCCAGTACAGGAAACGACCAGTTGCAGAGCATGTAGATGCCATCTCATAACGACTAAGTAGTACACGGGTTTACAGATTGCTACATAGAGATCATAGGTCATAAAAATCAGGAGGAAAACTTCAGTTCCAGCAAACAAGTACTCCAAGAAGAGCTGCACCTTGGAAGCTTGGAAAGAAATGGATGCGTTTTCATAGAGCATGTCTAGGATCATTTTAGGGACAATGACAGTGGAATAGATGGCATCCATAAAAGACAAGAAGGCAAGAAAGGTTACACAGGGTACCTCGAGCTCTTGCTTCCAATGACAGTTTTGATAATCAGGATATTGCCCACCATAGTTAAAATGTACATAACGAAGAACATAGCAAATAGCACTTTTTGTACCTCAGGATTCTTGGCAAGTCCTGGGAGGACAAACTCGGTGACATTATTCCTGTTTTCCATGTTTTCTAGGAGTGGAGAAAAGTTATTGGAACTGTTTATTGGAAATAGCCCTAGAGCTGTAGTGAAGAAGGGCTTGAGTTCAGTTTTCACAGCTGCCCCTATTTATTGACAATCTGCTTAACCTTTGTACGCATCAATTTCCTCACCAGAACACTGGTCATATTAGCAAAAACGGAGCTTTTGTGGAGGGAGTAGAAGAAAACATGGATATTATGTGGGCACGTTTTAATCTCAACTGTAAAAGTTGGTTATTCTTCCATAGTTTCAGCAGTCAAATTTTTACCCATAAAGACAATAATGAAACATAAATATTTTGATCCCATTTTATATCACTTTTATTTCTCAATATACTCCCTTTACATCTGAAAGTATATGAAATGAGCCTTACCTATAGTTTTTCTTCTTTTTTAATAAAGGGAATAAGGCACACATTGATTGCATTACGTTTCAGTTGTTCTTTCTATTCATAATGCTATCAATTTTGCGGAGATTTTCTATTTTCAACCTATTTGACTATGTTTTAATTCATAAAAAAATCTAACGTTTCTCTGAATTGCACGTATTCACATTTTCTAATAACATAGGCATGTTTTGTCATATTTGAGCATTCTCCAATAAATTGACACCCATATTGTTTTTTGGTTTTTTTTTTTTTTTTTGCTTTTCTTGCTACAAGAAGTACTTTAATGAATATTTTACTGTACAAAGATCATTTTACTAGTATCCTCTTGGGTGACTGCCTGGCAGTGAGTTAGCCCATTTCCAATGGCATGAGCATTTTAATTTCTTTTTGGAAACATAACCCTCTCATCATTTCAGTAATTCAGTAATGTGTGGGTTTTCCAAATGACCCTCCATCACTGAAGAGTTAAATGCCAATAGAATCTTATTTCATTCAGTCAATTGGGATTTGTTCCATTGGGATAATAAGGATATTTTTCTCCATAATACCTTATTAACATGCAAATAATCCATCAAAAGATATCACTTTAAACTATTATTGGCACTGCAAAATATGTTTGCCTACCTTAAGATTGAAAGTGTGTTAAATAAATACATGTTTTATCGTCTTTTAATTAAAGGGACCTTTTATAGAAGTAGAAATTACAAGCACAATATAAATGTCTAAAATAATTATTATTTCTCTGTCATCATCATCGTCTCATGTTTATCCAACATTTGAATATAGAGGGGATAAACGAAAAAGATAACGTCAAGAAAAAATGAGTCCAAAGGAGAAAGCAGTAGAGAAATTTTGAAGACAAATTAGTATTTCATTACAGAGCTAAGACTATTAAAAACCTTTATGCGGTTTCTTCAAAGTTCCACTAAATTACAACTGCAGGCTCAGAATTCTAGTCTCTTGACTAGCTAATTTGTCACATAATTTAGAAAACATGAACAATAATGACTCCATATTGAACGTATGAATACCCTAAAATAATTATTTTTTCCTTGAGGCCTATGGAAATATAGAAAATGAGATTACTAATAATATATTTATTAAATTAAATTTAATACTGCATATGACTGGAATGAAATTTACATTAAGCTTACTATTTTATCAGTCTTATAAGTCAAAACTTTTCTAATACATGAACCTTGGAAAACGGGGAATAGACTATACCTGGAAGAGCAGTAAAATATAATTTTATTTTAATTAGTAAAAGAAAAGAGGTATACGGGTATTTGTTTTCTTTTAAATTTTAGTGTTTTCCCCCAGTTACATGGGAACACAATTTTAAAGACTTTAAAAATTGAGTTCCAAAATCATCTTTTCCCTCTCTACACCCCCAGTGAAAAGATGAACAGTTTAATATAGATTATACATGTGGAGTGAAGCAAATATATTTGTGATATTATAAAACAGAACATGGATCAATATAAACTCCCCTTCAAAGAAAAAATTGAAAAAAGAAGCTTCAATCTGTATTCCAACTCTGTATTCTGCTCTTTTTGTGAGGATGGGTAGCATTTTCCATCATGAGTCATTCATAGTCTTCTTGGATCATTTAATTACTGAGAAAAGCTACGTCAGTCAAAGTTGTTCATTTTACAATGTTACTGTTCGTGTGTACAGTGTTCTCCTGGTTCTACTCATTTCACTTTGCATCGGTTCATGCAAATTTTTCCATTTTTTTTCTGAGGTAATCTTGCTCATCATTTCTTACAATACAATAGTATTCCATCACATTCATACACCAAACCTTGTTCAGCCATTCGCCAATTGAAGGGCTTCCCTTCAATTTTCATATCTTTGCCACAAGAAAAGAGTTCCTATATTTTTATAACTATAGGTCATTTTTCTTTTTCTTATTTTTCATCTCTTTTAGGATGTACTTGTACTGTTATTTCTAGGTCAAAGTGTATGCTTGATTTTAGGGGCCTTAGACTCCTCCAATATTGCATTAGTGCAGAAACTTTCCAACATGCTCTCCAACATTTTTCATTTTCCTTTTTTATCCTATTAAACCAACAAATCCTAGATGCTTCAGAGCATTTTTATATGGCCATAGATAATTTTGATTACTTCATCTGAAAAATTACCATATATTTTGATCACTCATCAATTAGGAAATGGATCTTATTTTTATTTCCCTGTATTTGAGCGATGAGACCTCTATCAGGGAAACTCGATTTTTTTTCACAATTTTGATGGCTAAATCTATTCCCCTCCATGCGACTTTATCCCTGTTTTTTCTGTTGTCTCACTCCATACATTGTCCCTTTTCAAAAGTTTTTTTCTTCTATCACCTATCCCAGTCCACCTTCTCTTCTATTAAAACTTTCCCCTTCTCTTATCCTGTTTCAGTCCTTCTTTAATTCAAGAAGATTTATTTCTATACCTAATTAAGTATATATGTTATTCCCTCTTTGAGTCAATTCTAATGAGAGTAAAGTTGAAGTGTTCCTAAAACCTCCCCCATTTTTGCCTCCACTGTTAAAGCACTTTCCCCTTTTTTTCCCCCACGGTGTATGGGATACTTTTTGTTTAAAACCAATGGAATTGACAATTAAAGTTAATTTTTCCAATTAAGCATAACAAAAAGTTTACATTATCATCCCCATTAAGGCTAATCTGAATTATTATAAGACAGACAACTGCTGAAAATATCATTTCCCATTTTTTCCTGTTTTTTCATGAGCATAGAAGATCATCTTCTCCTGTTCTTTTTTCCAGTATATAATTTATTTGTTTTTAGGTTTCAACATTCACAGGATTTTGAATTTCAGTATTTCTCCCCATTTCTCCCCTCCGACTACCCCAGGACAGTGTGTACCACAACCACCTCTTCCTCCAATCTGCTTTCCCTTCTATCAACCCACCTTCTCCCATCCTCATCCCCTCTATTTTTCTATAGAACAAAATAGATTTCTGTACCCAATTGCCTGTATATCTTACTTCACAGTTGCCTACAAATACAATTCTTAATATTCATTTTTAGAGTTTTGAGTTTCACATTCTCTACCTTCCTCCCTCCTCACCAAACCTCATTGAGAAAGTAAGCAGTTGGATGTAGGTCATACATACGTAGTCATGGAAACACTTCCATAATAGTCATGTTGTGAAAGACTAACATTTTCCTTGATCTTGTCCTGTCATCCATTTATTCCATTCTCTCCCTTGACCTGTCCCTCCAACAGTAGGGTTTGCTTCTGAATGACTCTTCCCTCAATCTGCTGTTCCATCTATTATCCTCCCTCTCCAATCACCTTCCCTCTGAATTCTTGCAGGCCAAGATAGATTTCCATACCCAGTTGAGTGTGTTGTTATCTTCTTAAGCCAAAGCAGATGAGAGGCTCACTTATTCCCTTTCATCTTCTCAGTCTTCTCCTACACTGTACAAACTCTTTCTTGCATATTTGATGTGATATGATCTACTAAAATCTACCTCTTCCTTTTTCTTTCACCAAGTACATTCCTCTCAACACTTAATTTTAGTTTTTAAGTATCCCCTCTTGATATTCAAGTCACTCAGTGCTCTCTGTCTGTATGTATGTGTATATATATATATACACACACACACACACACATACATACATATAGACATGTGTATATCTATGCCTACATATAGATAGATATACATATGTACTATGTGTGTATATTCATACATATATCTATATTTATCTATATCAATTTATCTGTATCTGTTTCTACCTACATCTATATAGCTATATCAGTCTATAAGTATCTCCATATCTATCTGTCTCTATCTATCTATCTGTCTCTATCTATCTATCTATCTATCTATCTATCTATCTATCTATCTATCTACCTATCTATTCCCTCTAATCATTTTAATACTGAGAAAGGTCTCATGAATTACAAATATCGTCTCTACATGCAGAAATATAAGCATTTCAACTTTAATGCGACCCTTATGGCTTCCCTTTCGTCTTTACCTTTTTATGTTTTTCTTGATTCTTGTATTTGACACGCAAATTTTCAGTTCACCTCTGTTCTTTTCAACAAGAATGCTTGGAAGTCCTCTATTCTTTTTTATATTTTATTTTATTTTTAAAATTATTTATTTATTTAACTTTTAACATTCATTTTCACAAAATTTTGGGTTCCACATTTTCTCCCCTTTTCTCTCCTCCCCGCACCCTAAAACACCGAGCATTCTAATTGCCCCTATCACCAATCTGCTCTCTCTTCTATCATCCCTCTCTGCCCTTGTCTCCATCTTCTCTTTTGTCCTGTAGGGCCAGATAACTTTCTATACCCCTTTACCTGTATTTCTTATTTCCTAGTGGCAAGAACAGTACTCGACAGTTGTTCCTAAAACTTTGAGTTCCAACTTCTTTTCCTCCCTCCCTCCCACCCCCTCCCTTTGGAAGACAAGCCATTCAATATAGGCCAAATCTGTGTAGTTTTGCAAATAACTTCCATAATAGTCGTGTTGTATAAGACTAACTATATTTCCCACGATCCTATCCTGTCCCCCATTACTTCTATTCTCTCTTTTAATCCTGTCCCTCCCCATGAGTGTCGACCTCAGATTGCTCCTTCCTCCCCATGCCCTCCCTTCCATCATCCCCCCCACCCTGCTTATCCCCTCATCCCCCACTTTCCTGTATTGTAAGATAGGTTTTCATACCAAAATGAGTATGCATTTTATTCCTTCCTTTAGCGGAATGTGATGAGAGTAAACTTCATGTTTTTCTCTCACCTCCCCTCTTTATCCCTCCACTAATAAGCCTTTTGCTTGCCTCTTTTATGAGAGATAATTTGCCCCATTCCATTTCTCCCTTTCTCTTCCCAATATATTTCTCTCTCACTGCTTGATTTCATTTTTTAAAGATATGATCCCATCCTCTTCAATTCACTCTGTGCACTCTGTCTCTATGTATGTGTGTGTATGCATGTGTGTGTGTGTGTAATCCCGCCCAGTACCCAGATACTGAATAGTTTCAAGAGTTACAAATATTGTCTTTCCATGTAGGAATGTAAACAGTTCATCTTTTGTAAGTCTCTTATGACTTCTCTTTGCTGGTTACCTTTTCATGCTTCTCTTCATTCTTGTGTTTGAAAGTCAAATTTTCTTTTCAGCTCTGATCTTTTCATCAAGAATGCTTGAAAGTCCTCTATTTCGCTGAAATACCAATTTTTCCCCTGAAGAATTATACTCAGTTTTGCTGGGTAGGTGATTCTTGGTTTTAGTCCTAGTTCCTTTGACTTCTGGAATATCCTATTCCACGCCCTTCAATCCCTTAATGTAGAAGCTGCTAGATCTTGTGTTATCCTGATTGTACTTTCACAGTACTTAAATTGTTTCTTTCTAGCTACTTGCAATATTTTTTCCTTGTCCTGGAAACTCTGAAATTTGGCCACCATGTTCCTAGGAGTTTCTCTTTTTGGATCTCTTTCAGGCGGTGTTCTGTGGATTCCTTGGATACTTATTTTGCCCTCTGCTTCTAGAATCTCAGGGCAGTTTTCCTTGATAATTTCATGAAAAATGATGTCTAGGCTCTTTTTGTTTTCGATCATGGCTTTCAGGTAGGCCCATAATTTTTAAATTGTCTCTCCTGGATCTATTTTCCAGGTCAGTTGTTTTTCCCATGAGATATTTCACATTATCTTCCATTTTTTCATCCTTTTGGTTTTGTTTTGTGATTTCTTGGTTTCTCACAAAGTCATTAGCCTCCATCTGTTCCATTCTAATTTTGAAAGAACTATTTTCTTCAGTGAGCTTTTGAACCTCCTTTTCCATTTGGCTAATTCTGCTTTTGAAAGCATTCTTCTCCTCATTGGCTTTTTGAACCTCTTTTGCCAATTGAGTTAGCCTATTTTTCAAGGTGTTATTTTCTTTAGCATTTTTTGGGTCTCCTTTAGCAAGGTGTTGACCTACTTTTCATGCTTTTCTTTCATCTCTCTCATTTCTCTTCCCAGTTTTTCCTCCACCTCTCTAACTTGATTTTCAAAATCCTTTTTGAGCTCTTCCATGTCCCGAGCCCATTGGGTGGGCTGGGATACAGCAGCCTTGACTTCTGTGTCTTTCCCTGATGGTAAACATTGTTCTTCCTCATCAGAAAGGAAGGGAGGAAATACCTGTTCACCAAGAAAGTAGCCTTCTATAGTCTTATTTTTTCCCCCCTTTTCTGGGTATTTTCCCAGCCAGTGACTTGACTTCTGAGTTTTCTTTCCACACCCACCAGGCCTCCAGATCCACCCAGCCAGCTCTTGGGGTCTGAGATTCAAATGCTGCTTCCCAGCCTCAGGGCTTTGGGTGGGGGCGGGGCTGCTATTCAGTGTAAGATTAAGTTCAGGTGCTCAGGTGGGGGCAGGGCCGCCTCACGGGCTCAGTTCCCTCAGGGGATTTATGCAGAGACCTTCAACAATGGATCCAAGCTCCTGCCTGCTGTGGGAGCCCAGGTCTGCTCCTGCCTCAGCTGCTGCCTCCTGAGGGGGCCTGAGTTATGGGGGCACCCCACTCCCCTCTCGACCTGCCAAAGAGACTCTCTCACCGACCTTTGTCACCTGTGGGTGGAGGGACCCACGTGGCCACTGGAGATTCTGTCCCTGAAGCCTACTAGGATCTGCTCCCTGCTTGGATCTGCTCCTCTCGACACCACGCGGCGAAGGCAGGGCTGGGCTCTGGGTCTACAGTGCAAAATCTTGTCCGCTCCGTTGTTCTATGCCTTCTGCTGCTCCAGAATTTGTTGGAAGTTCTTTTTTACAGATATTTTATGGGCGGTGGGTTCGGAGCTAACGTATGTGTGTCTATCTACTCCACCATCTTGGCTCCGCGCCCCTTGAAGTCCTCTATTTCATTGAAATTTCATTACATTCCCCTAAGTATTCTACTCAGCTTTGCTGGCTAGGTGATTCTTGGTTTTACTCCTAGTTACTTTCACCTCTAGAATATTTTATTCCAAGCCATCTGTTCCCTTAGGGTAGAAGCTGCTAAATCCTATGTTATCCTGACTGCATTTCCACACTTTGTGAATTATTTCTTTCTAGCTCCTTGTAATATATTCTTCTTTTCCTGGGAGCTCTGGAATTGAGCTATAATATTCCTAGTAGTTTTATCTGTGGAGTGTTTTTCACGAGGTAATCAGTGAATTCTTTCCATTTCTATTTTACCCTCAGGTACATGAATATCAGTGCAGTTTTACTTCATAATTTCTTGGAAGATGGTGTCTAGGCTCCTTTTTTAATCATGGTTTTCAAGCAGACCAATAATTTTTAAATTTTCTCTCCTGAATCTATTTTCTAGGTCAGTTGTTTTTCCAATGCGATATTTCACTTCGTGTTCTATTTCTTCATTATTTTGCTTTTGCTTTATAATTTCTTCTTTTCTAATAAGGTAATTAGTTTCAATCTGCTCCATTCGCGTTTTTAAATATCTATTTTCTTTGGTGAACTTTTGGCCCTCCTTTTCCGTTTGACCAATTCTGATTTTTAATTCATTCTTCTCCTCATTGGCTTTGTGGAGCTCTTTTGCCATTTGGATTAGTCTATTTTTAAAGGCGTTATTTTCTTCCTCATTTTTTGGGGTTTCCCTTGGCAAGCTATTGACTCTTTTTTCATGATTTTCTTGCATTGCTCTCATTTATCTTCCCAATTTTTCCTCCACCTCTCTTACTTGATTTTCAAAATCCTTTTTGGGCTTTTCCAGTCCATGACAGCATTACATATTTTTTGGAGGCTTTGGATGTAGGGGTCTTGACCTTGCTGTCTTCCTACAGTTGTATGCCAAGTGTTCCTTTGATTTAATGCTTTGGTCTTCCTCATCTGAAAAGATGGAAGAAAATACATTTTCACGGAAAACATAACTTGCTATA
Source organism: Notamacropus eugenii (assembly GCF_028372415.1). Classification (NCBI taxonomy): domain Eukaryota; kingdom Metazoa; phylum Chordata; class Mammalia; order Diprotodontia; family Macropodidae; genus Notamacropus; species Notamacropus eugenii. Next base: position 9,825,316 of record NC_092880.1, read on the forward strand.
ATCTTATTTTTCCCCTTTGCATGCATCTTCCCAGTCAATTTCTTGATGTTTGAGTCCTTTGTCAACTGGAGAGTATTCTGCTCCAGGTCTCAGATATTTTGTGATGCTGTTCCCTGAGATATCTCCAGGGACCTTTAAGTTTTCAGTTCCTTCAAAGTGGCATACTCAGTGAAGAAGTGTTTGCTCTTCTCCTCCTTGTACTCTTGTCTGTAAACAACCAAAAGCACTATTTTCTGACTTGGAACCCTTAGTAGAATTCCCTCTCTGCAGCTGCCACCAGCTTCTCCACACCAGCACTCCAGCTCGCCCCAATCCCACCACTCAGAACTGGGACTCAGATTAGCAGCTTGATTCCCTCAAGGTCTGTACGTGGAGAGCTCCAGAAGTGGCCTCTGCTGAGGCAGTGGCTGCAGCCACCCTGGGGCTGGGGCTGGGGCTGAACCACACTCTCCTCACACTCAGGTGAAAGTGCTTTCTCACTGACCACTGAAGCTGTCTTTGGTGAGTTGAGAAATCTGGACCACAGCAGCTGCCCATGATTCAGGATCCTGATTCCTACTCTGTTCCTCTCTATGTCAGCACAGCCCATACTAGGCTGTGCTCCACTCTGAGCCAGGTGAAATAGACCCTTCCTGTCAGCCTTCCAGGCTATCTGTGCCTGGAAATCTATTTCACTCTGTCATTTTTTGGCTTCTGCTGCTCTGGGATTTGTTTAGATTCAATTTTGTAGGCATTTTAAGGTTTTGGGGTGAGAGCTCAAACACAACCCTGCTTTTACTCTTTCATCTTGGTTCTACCTGCAAGGAATTATTTTGTACAGTGAACTTTTGTACTTCCATCTCCATTAGGCCAAATCTGCTTTTTAAAGACTTCTTATTATTGAATTTTTGTTCCTCTTTTTCCATTTAACTGATTCTGATTTTCAAGAATTTTTTCTCTTCTTTGGATTTGTGTACCTGTTTTATCATTTGCCTTATTCTGGCTTTTTTTAAAAGTGTTATTTTATTCAGGATTTCTTTCTCTTTATTTTTGGTCCCTCTTTACAAAACTGTTGGCTCTTTTTAAAAATGATTTTCTTGCGTCGCTCATTTTTCTTTCATTATTTTTTCCTCTATCTCTATTAGTTGCTTTAAAAAATCCTTTTTCTTTGCACTTCCATGGTCTAAGATTAATTCCTATTTTTCTTTGAGGTTTTGGATGTAGGAATTTTGAATTTTTTGTCTTTTGAGTGTGTGTTTTGATCTTGCTTGTCATCCTAGTAGCTATGTATGGTTAGATTTTTTTCTGTTTTTTGTTCATTTTTCCAGCCTATTCTTTGCCTTCTCACTTTTTGATAAAGTAGGATTCTGTTTGTCTGGTGGAGCAAAAACTGACCGTAGCTTTAGGGATTGTGTTCATCTGCTTTCAGAGATGCTTTTAGGGACCTGTAAGTTCTTCAGCTCTTTTAAGGTTATATGATCTAAAAAGAGGTGTGTTGACTACTCTTTTGGCCTGTGCTCTGGTCTGTGAGTGCCCACAAACATTCTTCGGCCCTAGATCTATGACTAACGTCCCTGCTTTCCTTCACTGGCAAGCTCTGGTGTACTACCGCTTCTTCTCACCCTAGAACTATCACCCAAAACTGCTATCCAGATCTGAATATAGGCAAACATCAGAGTCCTGCTCCCTGTGTCAGCAAAGAGATCCCTTTAATCTCCTCCTGAGAAGTTGGTCAACCTGCCACCTCCTTTCATCTGTGGACTGAGAATTCCAGAAGAAGCTGCTGCTGTTTATTGATTCAATTACTCCCAAGGTCTGTTCCTGGTATATTGCACTGGTACAGCCAGCACTGAGCTGTGATCCACTGTCACCCTGATGCAACAGATATTTTTTGCCAACCATCTATATTATCTTCGTCTAGATAATTGTTTTACTCCATCTTTTTGTGGGTTCTTCTCCAGAATGTGTTTTAGGGAAATGCTGAAAGTTTTTGAGAGTTGTTTTGAGAAGAACTCAGGCAAGTCTCATAAGTCCTTGTATCCTCTGTGTCATTTTGAATCTGCCTCCACATAAGACTATCTAGAATAGAAAAGATCCCTGTGCCTTGAATAACAATGAACATGCCATTGGCAGTCAGGGTATTTAAAGTTAGTTGATTAGCACATAGAAGGATGCAAATTAGACACATTTACAAAAGCCCTTGATGGTATGGCACATATAGGAAGTTAATCTGAGGAAACTCTCTCATAATATATGAGTATAACTATGTCATACTATTTTACAGGCAATTTTAGTAAAGAAATTTTATGAATGAATATTAATATTTTCTTTATCTTTTTCCTTTTCTTCCCTTCTTTGAGTATTAGATAAATTTGAATAATTTTATCCAAATGATACATAAGGACATTTGTCCTCAACACCAGACTCTAATGTTACCCTCCGAAATTATTTTATATTTCCTTTCTGTGCTCTTTGAAAGATGAAGAACCATGACATAATGAATAGAGAGGTCACATCAGCCATAGGATCAAATGTCAATTCTCACACATTTTAACCATATGACTTTGATCAAGTTCGCTAATTATAAATGTTCTATACAATTCTAACAGCAAAATTTAGTTGCAAAGGAGGTGTTGATAAAATCATAGATTGCTTTTCCAAACACAGACTGTTCAATTTTTAAAGTAAAATTGTTTTATGATGAGAGAAGGGAAAGACAAAAATTAAAGCATTCTTTTTCTCAAGAAACTGATATTGCTTTTGGTCTGCATAATATGAACATAAGTTTTTATACACACAATCCTTTTTTCTTAAAAGCTAAGGTATATTAATTGTTTAAATTATTTGAGGTATAAATCAATATATCAATTGTAGGAATGATATTGGGAATGTGTTAATAATTGATATTGGGGAGAAAATATCTTAAATGTCCTTACAACTGGTAGCATGAAAAGATGTCTCAATCCCTTCAGAGCACTCCAAGAATGCTCAAGTAGAAGTGTAGTCAGCTATTTTCAGAACTGACTTGTCACTGTGAGTACACGTTGGAATAAAAATTCTAATCTTCATAAGGACTATACAAATATATTTTTAATTAAAAGTAGAAAAAAACACACATTATGAATTTCATATCTTCATAGTATTCTCTCCAAATGACTTATTAATTGAAACCGTTTTAGAAAAATGAACAGTCATTCCCAATCACCCCCACTCTCTCATTTAAATTTATTTCACTTGTCTAAAAATCATCTTAAGGAAATTTTTAAAAATATTAATGCTTGATTATAAAATAATTTTGTTCACTTTGCAAAAACTCTTTTGAGGGAGAAGTCACTTTATTCATGATCTGAGAAGAGAAAAATAAAACACAAGCACCTGCCCTCAGTATTGCATACAGTAAACATTAACTTAGGACAAAAAAAGAGGAAGATATGCTTAATACGTGTATATATGTGCATTTATTTGTATTTAGGGGTGTAGAAAAGGGATGTAACTATCTAGGAAATGAGGATATGGAGAATCTTTGATCCCTTTTGGCTCCCAAAATCTACTTGATGAAATAATCTCCTTATGCAACACAGGTACATATTTCTTGTGAGGAGGAAATCCCTTATGAAGAGTGTGGTCTGTGTGTGTGTGTTTGTGTGTGTGTATGTGTGTGTGTGTGTATGTGTATGTTAGAGAGAGACAGAGAGAGAGAGAGAGACAGAGAAAGAGAGAGAGAGAGAATGAGAATGAGAATGCTTCTCACCATCTTTGAAGACTATACTGGAATTTTTTTATTCGTGATTAATAACTACGATTTCCTTTATGATGAACAGTAATTCTAAATTAGGAGAAACAGAATTTGAAAAAGACCTATTTAATATGATATATGGAAGTGAGTTCTTAAATGTCTTTGATCTTTTCTTTTCACAGGCTCCTGTTATTTTAAAAACTTAGATCTGAAGTACATCAAAAATGAGGGAAGCATATTTATCCTTCTTTGATTCTCAGAAGAAAATTGCTATGTAAAGAAAAAAACACATGTTGATGTGCACATACTTTCCCAGGTAAATTGAGAATTCATATTCACCTTAAATTTCTGGAGGATACGGGTCTATGTGAGCATGTGAATATGATATTAGATTTCTAATATTTTTCTTTGCTTAGCCCGTTTGAGAAATACGAGATCAAATCCCCACGTACCTCTTACTCCTTGAAATAACCTAAATATCCTTGTCTATGCTTAGTCTATTGTTATGGGGATATCTTCCTGGTTTTACCTTTGTGTTAAAGTCACAGTAATAAGAATAACAAATAAAACAAATTTCCTTTAATATGTCTTGTAACGAAAAAATAGAACAAGAAAGTTTCTCCTTTGACATAATACCAATCTTGTGATTGTTTGGACCATTCCAATGAATGTCTTTTATTCTTCTCATATACGTGATGTTTTTCTTTTTCTACATAAAGTATGATTAGATAACTATCAGTATTAGAATATACAGAGATACCATTCGATCCAGGGATTAATCTATAATCTCTTACACTCTGTTTTAAAACAATTCAATGATTTAAAATATATATTATATATATATACTCATAAAACTCAGATTTTTTAAGTTTCCTAACTTTTTCAAAGTAATGTATATATGCTGTCATTTAACCTTCACAAGAACTCTTTGAGTAAGCTGTTACTATACCCATTTCACAGAAGCTGAAGCTAGGAGAAGTTAAATGATTTGCCCAAGGTTAAATAGTTATAAAATATTTGGAGGTAAAAATTAACTCAATTCCTCCTTAATCCAAGTCCAGTACTGTTATGTATTGTGCCAAAAATAATAAATGATCTTGAACATTTAAGAATGATGGAGGTCAGGGCAGAGCCAAGATGTCAGAGTAGAAAAATACAAGTAATCTAGCTGTTCCCCTACAGCCCATAAAATACCTGAAAAGAACGACTCTCAACGAATTTTACAGCAGCAGAAGCCACAGAATGATGAATTGGAAGTTTTCCAGCTCAGGGTGACCAGGAGGGCCAGTGGGGTAGGTCTGTCTCATTGGACGTGGAGCAGAGCATAGCCTAGCTTTGGCCATTCAAGACCAGGAGGAGCAGGACTGGAGCAGGCCTTAGGGGTGGAATCACCAGCTGCAGCTGAGGTTCTCAGATTCTTCAACACACAGGAGAAAAAGATACTTCAAAGGTCAGTGAGAGGGCTATTTCAAAGGGCAAGAAGGGAGCAGGGTCCTCCTCTAGCACGGGGCAGAGGCAGCAGAAGGCAGCAGCAGCAGCCAGTGTCCATTGTTGTAGCCCTCAGCTTAAAGACCCTGGGGGAACTGAGCAGCTGATTTGAAGTGCAGGCATGGCAGAGCTAGAGGCTCTTGAGGAGTAAACTCCTCTCCCTTGATTGCGCCACCTTTGAGGAACTGAGAACATACAGGTCGCCAGAGTATACCATACTCTTGAAAAAGAACCCAAAAGTCAAATAACTGGTTGGTAAAATGCCCACAAAAGGGGAAAAAAATAAGGCTATAGAAGGTTAATTTCTTGGTGAACAGGTACTTTCTCCCATCATTTGTGATGAGGAAGAACAATTCTTACCATCAGGGGAAGACATAAAAGTCCAGGCTTCTGCATCCCAAACATCCAAAATGAATATGCAATTGTTTTAGACCATGGAAGATCTCAAAAAGGACTTTGAAAATCAAATAAGGGGAGGATCAGGAGGCGAGGTGAGTGTGAGGAGAATATTCAGAGGTCAAGTCACTGCCTGGGAAAATGCCCAGAAAAGGGAAAAGAAATAAGACTATAGAAGGTTACTTTCTTGGTGAACAGGCATCTCCTCCCTTCCCTTCTGATGAGGAAGAACAATGCTTACCAACAGGCAAAGACATAGACGTCAAGGCCTCTGTATCCCAAACATCCAGACTAAATATTCTGTGGGCTCAGGCCATGGAAGAGCTCAAAAAGGATTTTGAAAATCAACTTAGAGAGGTGGAGGAAAAGCTGGGAAGAGAAATGAGAGATATGCAGTCAAAGCATGAACAGCAGGTCAGCACCCTGCTAAAGGAGACCCAAAAAAATGCTGAAGAAAATAACACCTTGAAAAACAGGCTAACTCAATTGGCAAAAGAGGTTCAAAAAGCCAATGAGGAGAAGAATGCTTTCAAAAGCAGAATTAGTCAAATGGAAAAGGAGGTTCAAAAGCTCACTGAAGAAAATAGTTCTTTCAAAATTAGAATGGAACAGATGGAGGCTAATGACTTTATGAGAAACCAAGAAATCACAAAACAAAACCAAAAGGATGAAAAAATGGAAGATAATGTGAAATATCTCATTGGAAAAACAACTGACCTGGAAAATAGATCCAACAGAGACAATTTAAAAATTATGGGCCTACCTGAAAGCCATGATCGAAAAAAAAAAGAGCCTGTACATCATCTTTCATGAAATTATCAAGGAAAACTGCCCTGAGATTCTAGAACCAGAGGGCAAAATAAATATTCAAGAAATCCACAGAACAGCACCTGAAAGAGATCCAAAAAGAGAAACTCCTAGGAACATTGTGGCCAAACTCCAGAGTTCCCAGGTCAAGGAGAAAATATTGCAAGCAGCTAGAAAGAAACAATTCAAGTATTGTGGAAATACAATCAGGACAACACAAGATCTAGCAGCTTCTACATTGAGGGATCGAAGGGCATGGAATAGGATATTCCAGAAGTCAAAGGAACTAGGACTAAAACCAAGAATCACCTACCCAGCAAAAGTGAGTATAATACTTCAGGGGAAAAAAATGGTCTTTCAATGAAATTGAGGATTTTCAAGCATTCTTGATGAAAAGACCAGAGCTGAAAAGAAAATTTGACTTTCAAACACAAGACTGAAGAGAAGCATGAAAAGGTGAACAGCAAAGAGAAGTCATAAAGGACTTACTAAAGTTGAACTGTTTACATTGCTACATGGAAAGACAATATTTGTAACTCTTGAAACTTTTCATTATCTGGGTACTGGGTGAGATTACACACGCACACATGCACACACACACACACACACACACACACACACACACACTTAGAGACAGAGTGCACAGAGTGAATTGAAGAGGATGGGATCATATCTTTAAAAAATGAAATCAAGCAGTGAGAGAGAAATATATAGATTAAACATAAAATATATATTAAATATACAGATCCACCCAGCCAGCTCTTGGGGTTTGAGATTCAAATGCTGCTTCCCAGCCTCAGGGCTTTGGGCGGGGGCTGTGCTGCTATTCAGTGTGAGATTAAGTTCAGGTGCTCAGGTGGGGGCAGGGCCGCCACTTGAGGCTTAGTTTCTTCAGGGGGTTTATGCAGAGACCTTCAGCAATGGATTCAAGCTCCTGCCTGTTGTGGGAGTCCCTGTCTGCTCCTGCCTCCGCTGCTGTCTCCTGAGGGGGCCTGAGCTATGGGCACACCCCACTCCCCTGGGCTCTGCTCTGGGTCCAGTGCGCGATGGACCTTTTGTGTCAGGTTTTCAGGTCTCTCTGGAACAGAAATCTTGTCCACTCAGTTGTTCTGTGGCTTCTGCTGCTCCAGAATTTGTTGGGAGTTCTTCTTTACAGATATTTTTTGGGCTGTGGGTTTCAGAGCTAGCATATGTGTGTCTTTCTACTCCACCATCTTGTCTCTTCCCCCTCCATTCTAATTTTTAAAGAACTCTTTTCAGTGGGGCAGAGCAAGTACAATGTAGCAACATTACAGATTTTCTAGAGAGCTCCCACCAAGCCCAGCCAAATATATAGAAAAAATGGCTCTAAAAAAATTCAGGAGCTGCAGACGACACAGAATGTTGGAGTCAAGCAAATCTCCAGCTCAAGAGTGCTTGAATGCTCACCAGCAATTTTTTACTGTGCTATGCTAAAGGCAGAGTGCACTCCAGTGTGGGCTGCGCCTGCCCAGAAGGGACCTGGGTAGGCCTTGGGGAGACTGTATCTCTCAGACCTGTGGCAGTTTCCACACTTTAAGACCCCAAAACGCCTAGGACAAATTAAAAAGTCAGTTGGCAAAGTCTGTGGGACCCCTTTAGGAGAATTGAGTGGTCTGGCTCCAGCCCCAAAGTAGCTGAGTTGAGAGGGGACAGCAAACTTTGGCAGCCTCAGAAGGAGGGGAAGAGAAAGCGGCTGTTTTTGGAGCTCAAGGCCCACAGACTGGGGGAGATCAAGCAACTGACAGTACACTTCCTCCAAAATGTAACAGGGAATTACCTTGACAACAAGCTCAGAAGTCAAGTAAATGGCTAGAGAAATGAGCAAAAGATGGGCAAAGAATGAGAGTACAGAATCTTACTTTGGTGACAAGGAAGACAAAAGCATGTAAACAGAAGAAAACCAGGTCAAAGGTCCTCCATCCAAAGCTTCCAAGAAAAATATGATTTGGTCTCAAGTCATGGAAGAGCTTAAGAAAGACTCTGAAAATCAAGTAAGAGAAGTAGAACAAAAATTGGAAAGAGAAATGAGAGTGATGCAAGAAAATCATGAAAAACAAGTCAGCTGCTTGCTAGAGGAGACCCCCAAAAATGCTGAAGAAAATAACACTTTAAAAAATAGACTAACATAAATTGCAAAAGAGATAACAAATATCCAATGAGGACAAAAATGCCCTAAAAAGCAGAATTGGCCAGGTGGGAAAGGAGATCAAAAACTCACTGAAGAAAATAATTCCTTAAAATTGAAATGGAGCAGATGAAAACTGATGACTTTATGAAAAATGAAAAGATTATAAAACAAAATCAAAAGAATGAAAAAATAGTAGACAATGTGAAATATCTCCTTGGTCAAACAACTGACCTGAAAAATAGATCCAGGAGAGACAGTTTAACAATTATGGGGCTATCTGAAAGTCATGATCAAAAAAAGAGTCTAGACATCATATTTCATGAAATTATCAAGCAAAGCTGCCCTGGTATTCTAGAACTATAGCATAAAAGAAATATCCCAACAATCCACATATCACCTCTTAAAAGAGATACAAAAGGAAAAACTCCTAGGAATAATGTAGCCAAACCTCAGAGTTGCCAGTTTAAGGAGAAAATTTTGCAAGCAGCCAGAAAAAAACAATTTGAATATTGTAGAAATGCAAACAGGAGAACACACGATCTTGCAGCTTTTGCATTAAGGGGTCAAAGGACTTGGATCATGATATTCCAGAAGTCAAAGGAACTAGAATTAACATCAAGAATCACCTACCCAGCAAAACTGAGTATAATATTTCAGGGGGAAAATGGTCATTCAGTGAAATAGAGGACTTTCGATCATTCTTGATGAAAAAGACCAGAGTTGAATGGAAAATTTGACTTTCACACACAAGAATCAAGAGAAACATGAAAAGACAAACAGGAAAGAGAAATAATAAGGGATTTACTAAGGTTGAACTGTTTACATTTCTTCATGGAAAGATAGTATTTGGAGTTCTTGAGACTTTTCTCAGTATTTTGGTAGTTGGAGGGATTATACACATTTAGACAGAGGGCACAGGGTGAGTCAAAGGGGAAAGAATGATACCTATAAAAATAAAATTAAAGGATGAGATGAATGTATTGGAAGGAGAAAGGGAGAAATGAAACAGGGCAAATTATCTCTAATGAAAGAGGAAAAAAAATAATTTTCAATGAAGGGGAACAGGGGGGATGTGGGAGGGAAGAAGTGAAGCTTACTCTCATCACATTTGGCTTAAAGAAGGAATAATATGCACACTCAATTTGGTATGAAAATCTCTTAGACTACAGAAAAGTAGGTGAGAAGGACATAAGTCAAGTTTGGTTGGGAGGATGGAAGGGAAGGTAAATGAGACGAGGGAGTAATTAGAAGTAAACACTTTTGGGGAAAGACAAGGTCAAAAGAAAGAATTGAACAAATGGAGGGGGCAGGTTAGGATGGAGGGAAATATAGTTAGTCTTTCATAACATGACTCTTATGAAGTTTTTGCATAACTGCACATGTATAAGCTATATTGAATTTCTTGCCTTCTCAGGAGGGGTGGGTGGGGAGGGAGGAAGGGAGAGAAGTTGGAACTCAGAGTTTTCAAAATGAATATTAAAAATTTATTTTTACTTGCAACGTGGAAGTAAGAAATGCAGGTACTGGGGTATACACATCTATTTTACCCTAAAAGAAAAAGAGGAGATCAGGATCAGGGAAGGGAGGAGTGTGATAAAAGGGAAGGTAGATTAGGGGACAGGATAATCTGAGTGCACGATGTCTTGGAGTGGAGAGATGGGGAGAGAGTTTGGAACTCAAAATCTTGTGGGAATGAATGCAGAAAACTAAAAATAAATAAATTATCCAAAATAATTAAGAAAAAAAGAACTCATTTTCTTTAGTGAACTTTTGAACCTCCTTTTCCATTTGACTAATTTGGCTTGTTAAAGCATTCTTCTCCTCACTGACCTTATGGACCTCTTTTGTCATTTGAGTGAGTCTATTTTAATGGTGTTATATTCTTCATTATTTTATTGGGTCTCCTTTAGCAAGCTGTTGATTCGTTTTTCACGATTTCCTTGCATCATTCTCATTTCCCATCCCAATTTATCCTCTACCTCTCTTACTTAATTTTCAAAATTGTCTTTGAGTTCTTCCATGTCCTGAGACCATTCCATATTTATTTTGGAGGTTTTGGATGCAGAAGCCTTGACTTTTAGGTCTTCTTCTGATTGTATGCATTGTTCTTCCTCATCAGAAAGGATGGAAGAAAATACCTGTTCACCAAGAAAGTAACCTTCTATAGTCTTATTTTTCCCTTTTTGGGGCATTTTCCCAGCCAGTTACTTGACTTTTGATTCCTTTGTCAAGAGGAGGCTATACTCCAGGGACCTGTAAGGTCTCAGTTCCTGCAAGGTGGCACAATCAAGGTAGAGGAGTTACTCCTCTCCTGGTCTGCACTCTTGTCTGGGAGAAACCACAAGCTTTTCTACCCCTAATCTGTGAGTAAAATTCCCTCGTCTGGGCCTCCACCTGGTCCACCACACCAGCTAGTGCTCCTCCTCACCACAGGGTTGCCATTCAGGCCTGAGACCTAGATTACCATGTCAACTCACCTATGGTCTTTAGGCCAAGGACTCCATCAATTGACACTGCCACTGTCTGGGGCTGGGAGTAGGGCCAGATGCTACTCCCTTCTCACCCACATGAACTATCTTTCTCACTGTCCTTTGAAGTTGTCTTTGGCTGTTGTGGGTTACAAAATCTGGGAACCACAGCTGCTACCTTGATTCCGTGCCCAGTAGCCTGCTGCAGTGTTGTCACTGCACGGCCAAGGGTGGGGTGCATTTACCCTCTGAGCAAGCAGCGATAGACATTTCCTGTTGGCCTTCAAGGCTGTCTTGGGCTGGAAATCTCTTTCCCTATGTCGTTTCATGGCTTCTGCTGCTCTAGAATTTGTTCAGAGTCATTTTTATAGGTATTTTATGGACTGTGGGGGGAGAGCTTCTACAGGTCCATCCTTCTGCTCCACCATTTTGACTCTGCCTCTGAAGAAATTATTTTCTCAAAAGTTAGAATTGCGTAAATTGAAGCTAGTGACTCCATAAGACATCAAGAAAAAATAAAACAAAAGCAAGGGAACAAAAAATAGAATAAATGAAAAGTATTTCATTAAAAAAGGAACTCACCTGGAGAATGGATCAAGGATCAATATATTGTTTTAAAAAATGTGACTATCTGAAAGCCAACCTCAAAGAAAGCTTCGACAACATATTTCATGAAATCATTAAGAAAAATCTCTCCTGATATCGTGTAATCAGGGAGTAAAATGTAAACTGAAAGAATCTACCCATAACCCCCTGAATAAGTTCCCAAATTGAAAACTGTTAAGAAAATTGTAGGCCAATTCCTGAGCTCCCAAAACAAAGGCAAATTATTTCAACAGACAGAAAAAACAGCATACCAGAGAAGGAAAGCTATGGACATATTTTTAATGAATATGGATGCAAAAAATTATATAAAATGTGAGCAAGATTACAGTAATATGTGGTAGTGATCATATACTACAATCCAGCAAAATTTTTGCAAGGAATGCAGGGTTCATTAAATACAAAAAGAAATATATAATGTTGAAAACAACAAAAATCATATGATTACATCAAAAGATGCAGAAAATTTCTTTTGACAAAATAAAATGCCTATTAGTATTATATACACAAGGAAGCACAGGAAGCAATGGAGTCTTTCTCGAGATCATAAGTGGTATCTCTTTAAAAGCAAGAACAAACATAATCCAAAACAGGGTTAAAGACCTTTACAATAATATCCAGAGTTGAAGGATATCTCTTATCACCACTATTATTCAGTATTGTAGTAGAATTGTGAACCAAAACAATAAGGTAAGAAAAAGAAATTGAAGAAATTATAAAAGGCAATGAAGAAACAAAACCATCACTCTTTGCAGATGATAAGATGGTATATTTTAAGTACCCTATAAAGTTAACTTTAAACATGAAAAAGAAAAGATCAGCTTTAGCAAAGTTGGAAAACTCTAAAATAAAACTGCAAAAATCATCAGTCTTTCTATGTACTAGCAATAAAATTCTACAGGAAAAAAAAAAGAAAAATTCCAGTTAAGATACATGAAGACAATATTGAATGCCTGCGAGTCTAACTACAAAGAGAAATCCAGGCAACAATTAAGCATGATTACAAAAAAAAGAAAAAAACTTTTCATAGAGATAAGACATATCTAAACAGCTGGAGAATTATTAATGGGTCATACATAGGTTGAGCCAAAAAGAAGAAAAAAAAATGTCGTTGCCATTTAATTTACTTATTCAATACCAAAGCAATTAAGTTCTAAGAAATTATTTTAAAGAGCTAGAAAAATAGCAAAATTTTTCTGGAAGAACGAAAGTACAAGAATGTCAAAGGAAATTATGAAAAATGTGAAGGACAGCAGTCTAGAATGGCCAGATTTCAAAGAGTATTGCAAAATGTTAATCATGAAAAAAAATTGGTATTTGCTAAAAATAGAGTTGTAGATCAGTTGAATAGATTAGGTACACAATACATAGCAATAAATGACTATAATAATCTAACGATTGATAAACACTAGAATCCAAACTGTGGAGAATATACTATTTGACAAAATATGGGGGTAGAAACTAAAAAGCAATTTGGGGAAAATTAGGCATAGATTATTATCTTACACTGTTTCCTAAGATAAGACCAAAATGAATAAATGATTTAGATATAAAGAGTGCCAGCATAACAATTTATGGAGGCATGAAACAATGTACCTGTCATATCTATGGACAAGGGGAGAGTTTATGAGCAATGAATAGAGAAGTTCACAGAAAGACATATGAATAATTTTCATTATAGAAAAGAAAGAAAAAATCCAAAAACCGAAGGTAATGTAGTTGGAGTTTGAAGGAAAATGAGAAAAAGAGGCAAAAAACTCCCAAACTTATAGTTAATTCTTCTAAGACATCATTTCTCAAATATAGAGGGAAGTTAGAGAAATTTATTTTTTTTCTCTTATTTATTTTTTATTTAAAGTTTTCAATATTCATTTCCATAAAATTTTGAGTTTCAAATTCTGTCCCCAAATCTCTCCTCTCCCCACCCCAAAACACCTTGAATTCTGATTACTCCTTCCACCAATCTGCCCTCCCTTGTAACTCCCTTCCCTTCCTTTATCCCCATCTTCTCTCTTGTCCTGCAGGGACAGATAAATTTCTATACTCCATAACCTGCATTTCTTATTTCCATTTGTATGCAAACACAATTCTCAAGATTTGTTCCTAAAACTTTGAGTTCAAACTGCTCCTCCCTCCTCCCTCCTTACTCATCCTCAACGAGAAGACAAGCAATTCAACATAGGCTATATATGTGTAGTTTTGCAAATGACTTCCATAATAGGCATGTTGTGTAAGACTAACTATATTTCCCTGCATCCTATCCTGCCCCCCAGTTTTTCTATTCTCTCTTTTGACCTTGTCCCTCCAAAAGAGTGGTTGCTTCTAATTGCTCCCTTCACCCATTTGATCTCCCTTCCATCATCCCCCCCACCCCGCTTGGCCCATTCTCTCCTACTCTTCTGTAGTCTAAGATAGGTTTTCATACCAAATTAAGTGTGCCTATTATTCGTTCCTTGAGCCAAATGTTATAAGAGTAAGCTTCACTTTTTTCCCGATCATCTCCCCCTTTTCCCTTCCATTGAAAAAGCTTTTTCTTGCCTCTTTTATGAGAGATAATTTGCTCCATTCCATTTCTCCCTTTCCCTTCCCAATATATTCCTCTCTCATCTCTTAATTTTATTTTTTGAGATATGATCCCTTCCTATTCAACTCACCCTCTGCTCTCTGTCTCTCTCTGTCTCCCTCTCGCTGTCTCTCTTTCTATTTCTGTATCTGTCTCTGTCTCTGTCTCTCTGTCTGTCTCTGTTTCTCTGTCTCTGTCTCTCTGTCTCTCTGTCTCTGTCTCTGTCTGTCTCTCTCTCTCTCTCTCTCTCTCTCTCTCTATATATATATATATATATATATATATATGTATATATATATATATATATATAACTGTGTGTGCACGTGCATATGTGTGTGTAATACCTACAACTACCCAGATACTGAGAAAAGTTTCAAGAGTTATAAATATTACCTTTGCATGTATGAATGTAAGCATTTCAACTTTACTAAGTCCCATGTGATTTCTCTTTCCTGTTTACCATTTCATGCTTCTCTTGATTTTGTGTTTGAAAGTCAGATTTTCTTCTCAGCTCTGCTCTTTTCATCAAGAATGCTTGAAAGTCCTCTAATTCATTGAATGACCATTTTTCCCCTAAAGAATTATACTCAGTTTTGTTGAGTAGGTGATTCTTGGTTTTAATGCTAGTTCCTTTGAATTTTGGAATATCCTATTCCATGCCCTTCAATCTCTTAATGTAGAAGCTGCTCGATCTTATGTTATCCTGATTGTATTTCCACAATACTTTAATTGTTCATTTCTATATGCTTACAATATTTTCTCTTTGACCTGGGAACTCTGGAATCTGGCTACAATATTCCTAGGAGTTTCTATTTTTGGATGTCTTTCAGGAGGTCATCAGTGGATTATTTCAATATTTATTTTGCCCTCTGGTTCTAGAATGTCAGGTCAGTTTTGCTGGATAATTTCATGAAAGATAATGTCTGGGCTCTTTTTTGATCTTGATTTTCAGATAGTCCCATAATTTTTAAATTGTCTCTCCTGGATCTATTTTCCAGGTCAGTTGTTTTTCCAATGAGATATTTCACATTATCTTCCATTTTTTCATTCTTTTGGTTTTGCTTTGTAATTTCTTGGTTTCTCATAGAGTCCTTAGCTTTCATCTGATCAATTCTGATTTTAAAGAATTGTTTTCTTCAGTGAGCTTTTGGGCCTCCTTTTCCACTTGGCTAATTCTGCTTTTTGAAGCATTCTTCTCCTCATTGGCTTTTAAGATCTCTTTTGTCAATTGAATTAGCCTACTTTTAAAGGTGTTTTCTTCAGCATTTTTTGGTTCTCCTTTAACAAGCTGTTGACTGGTTTTTCATGACTTTCTTGCACCACTCTCATTTCTCTTTCCAATTTTTCCTCCACTTCTCTTATTTCATTTTCTTTTCTTTTCTTTTCTTTTCTTTTTAGAAAATATGTTTCTCTAACATTTTATCTTCTCTTTGCAGTTGTAACATATTTCAACAGACATGGAATCCTTTGCTTCTCCAATGCCACAAATTGATTTACAAATGAAAGTTGGGGCTGTTTCTTATCAAAATGTACAAGACAATTGATGTGTTTTTATATAAAACCACTTTATACTTTAACTTGTTCCCAAAAACTTTTTTTTTGCCAGGTTAAAAAGTGTCATTACAAATATTTACAGCATTTTCTTGTATTAGATGAATATTCTTAAGAACTGAAAAAGGGAATTTTATAAACAGGCCATGTAAAAGACAGTAGAATTTCAGAGGCTTCTAGCTGTGCCATTTTTTTCTTGAATACAGTACTGAAAATAATACATTATCTCTTGCCTTTAACCCAAATCATTCTGTTCTTATTTGAACTCCCATTTTTCACTAAGTGGTCCATTCACCAAACAGAAAATAAAAAGAAAAGGCCACTTTGCATTGTATCTTCTTTCAGAAAGCAGCTTGGAAGAGAGTGGGGAAGGTTTTACCGACTGTCTCAGTAGAACCAGAACAGTCAGTCTGCGGTCAGAGTAATAAGGTGACATTCTATAGTAAGAACTTGCTTGGTCAGCAGTCTTTATGATTTTTGCTGCTATGGATCTGGGGTGAACTTTTGAAGGAGTTGGGTAACAATGTTAAAAAAAATAACAGTGGAAGACTGGAATGTGATTAAAATAACTAAATGAAAGTAGCTATTTAAATATTCACTAATATCACAAACAATGCAGACATTCAAGAACTTTAAAAAAAGTTTACAGTTCTGATCTAAGCTTGTCAAAAAGAAGCTTCTGATCATAACTAGTGTCTTCCATGGGCACTGGAGTAGGGCATTATCCCTCTAGGTCATATTGACCCAAAGTCAGAAAAGATACTGTGATCTTACTTGATTTTCAAAATCCTTTCTGAGATCTTTCATGGCCTGAGACCATTGCCTATTTATTTTGCATGTCTCAGAAGCAGAAGCCTTGAGTTTTATGTCTTTGCCTAATGGTAACCATTGTTCTTTCTCATCTGAAAGAATGGGAGAAAATACCTGTTCACCAGGAAAGTAACCTTTTATAGTCCTACTTTTTTCCCTTTTTTGAGAATTTCCCCAACCAGTCACTTGACTTTTGGATCCTTTGTCAAGAGTAGGGTGTACTCTGGGGACCTGTAAACTCTCAGTTCCCCGAAGGTGGCACAATCAAGGGAGAGGAGTTTACTCCTTGTCCAGACTCCTCGCTGAGATTCAAATCAGCTGCTAAATTCCCCAGGGCCTTTAATCTGAGGGCTAGAACAATGGAGGCTGGCTGCTGCCTACTGGAGCCACCAAAGCTTCTGCCTGCTGCTGTTACCTCCACCACTGCCACTGCCACCACCTGGGAATGGGGTTAGGGGAGGACACTTCTCCCATGTCATGGAGAGGAAAAAGCTCTCTCACTGACCTTTGAAGCTCCCTTTGGCGGCTGTAGGATGAGGGATCTGAGAACTTCCACCACTGCTGGGGATTCCGCCCCCGAGACCTGCTCTGGCCATGCTCCTCCTGGGGCCACATGGTCAAGTCTGCACTGTGTTCTGCTCCGCATCCTGTGTGACAGACCTTTCCCATTGACCTTCCAGGTCACCCTGCGCTGAAAATCTATTCCACTCCATCGTTCTGTGGCTTCTGATGCTCTACAATTTGTTGATTGTCTTTCCTTACAGGTATTTTATGGGCTGTGGGGGAAGAGCTAGAGTATGTGTGTCTTTCTACTCCAACATCTTGTGAGAAATTTATTTAAAAATATCATTGCCTACTTGATAAATGGTCAAAAGATAGAAGCAGTTTTCAGAAGGCAGGTCTGAAAGGCAGCTTTCAGTAGAAGGAATCATAGCTACCAATAATCACATGAAAATAAGAAATAAATCACTATTGATTAGAAACATTCATGCTAAAACAACTCTGAGATACCTTTTCATACCTATCAGACTGGTTAACATGATAAAAAAAGGAAAACAGAAAGGCTGGAGGCGACAGAGAAAAATTGGAACACTAATGTACTGTTGGTTGAGTTGTAAACTCATCTAACCATTCTGGAGAATAATTTGGAACTATACTAATATGGCTATCAAACTGTATATACCCCATGATCCAACAAAAGCACATTTTACTCTGTAATAAGGACATAAATGAGATAAGAACTTATTTCTTCTGAAACATTTAAATCAGCTCTTTTTGATATGATAAAAAGTACAAATTGAGGGGATATCCATTGACTGCGGAATGGATAAAAAGTTTTGGTAAAAGTTTTGTGTTGAAATACTACTGTGTTATACGTAATGATGAGGAGGAAAGTTACAATCTTCTTTACTATCACAAGAGTATTTGTCATTTGTTTTTATAAAAATGGATACTATCCAACAGACAGTTCTCAGAAAAAGAAATCAAAGTTATCAATAGTCACTTAAAAAACACTCTAAAACGTTATTTATTAGAGAAATGCAAATTTAAGCAACTCGATACCAGCAATCAGATTAATAAATATGACAGAAGAGGAAGTTGATAAAAGCTAGTTAGAATATGGGAAAATAGGTACACTAACTAATTCTTGGTGGAGCCGTGAAATGGTCCACCATTCTGGAAAACAATTTGGAACTCTCTGTAAAAGGCTATAGAATTGTTCATTTCCATTGACTCAGAAAGAGATCAAAGAAATGGGAAAAGGTACTACATGTACAAAAATATGTACAGCAGTTCTTTTTTGTGTTAGCAAAGAATTAGAAATTGAAGGGATGTCCATAAATTTGAGAGTGACTGAATAAGGTATGGCATGTGATTTTAACTGAATGTTGTGTTACAAGAAATTATAAGCAGATAGGTATCAGAAAAACCTGGGCACACTTATATGAACTTATTCAAAGAGAAATGAGCAGTACCTTGAGTGCCTTGTACACAGTAATAGCAATATTGTATGATGATCAACTGTGAAAGACTAGCTACTCTAATCAATATTATGATCCAATATTATCCATCTGCAGAGAGATGTGATGAATTCTGAGTGCAAAGTAGAGGACTTAAAGAAATAACAAAATGGAACAAATTCACTTTTAAAAAGCAAAGGTAATCCAAATGAGATTTATAATCAAATATCAAATCATATGTAAGGCCTTTTACAAATCTTCAAATGCTACATAAATTTTAATTATTGTTGTTCTAATGATATATATCCTTCAAGATATAGAGACTTTGAATAGGCACGGACAGTTGACAAAGGTTGGAGCCAGACCTGTGTTGGAGGAGAAGATTAAGCTTAATCTGTTCTGAGAGGTCACCTGGTAATTCAAATAACCCTAAACTATTCCCTGCTTTAAAATTCATCTGCTTAACGTGAATATCCTTCTGGCAAAAATCAATGAAATTGAATTAAGGAATATACCTCATCAAAAAAAATAAATTTAAAAGTTATAGAAAAATAAGGGAATGTTATATGGTTGGTAGAGCATGTTTCAAAACTTAATTTCAAATGAGAGGTGTTTAAGAGGCAAAATCAAGGAAATATGTGACCTGGGGGAAGGGGAAGAGATGGGGAGTGAAATGTCCATGAAGCAAGAATGAGAGAAAATAGATATACTACCTAGACATAGTGTTTATAAGCTCAAGATAGTAATAGTACCAGAGGAAGGCCTCCATTTTATTCACTGGATAATCTCTGCACTATTCACAAAAGGACTATGGAGAGAATCACAGAATACGATACTGGAGTAGCAATCATGGTCCTTTGAAGATAAAACATAATTACAAGAGAATAACAAAAACATTGATTAGGATGATGCAAAAAAGATCATGATTTTAATGACAATGCATCAAGTTAATACAATGGATAGAGCTCAGGGCCTGGAATCAGGAAAATGTGACTTTAATCTGCCTTCAGCCACATGCTAACTGTGTGACCCTGCGCATGTCACATAAGCCCTGTTTGTCTCAATTTCCTCATCTATGAAATGAGGATAATAAGAGCACCTATCTCCCAGTGATGTGAAGATCAAATGAGATAATAATTGCAAAGTGTTTAGTACATTGCCTGGTTTTAAGTAAATGCTATATAAACATTAGCCATTATTTTATTCATTATCACCATCACCACCACAGCCATCACCATTACTGTTATCTTATCAAGTCTTAGTTCTATTTCTATATTGTTGGGAAATCAGAAAACAATAAGAAAAAATGACAATTCCAGCTCTTGGGGTATCCAAACTTAGGTATCAATGAATAAGCTCATTATGGAAACAGTGAAGCACATCAAAGCAGCCTTTAAAAAATGCACCTATGAAAGAATCATTGAGAAATATTCTGCTGGTCTGAAATATGTAGCAGAAGTTGACAGATACGAAGAGTACAAATTGAGATCTCAACATTTTTAGAGGAAGTATATAATTTTGATTCATAAAACAGTTAGGAAAAAGGTCTAACAGATATTTACACCTCAGAAATTCATAATGTCTCACCAATGTAAGGCAACTTCCTTAGTATGAACAAAAGGATTAGACAAAAGGATTAAAATGTTGTGGAAATAGAACAGCTTAAGTAAATGTCCCTGTTGTCCTTGCTTCTTTTAGCATTGAACTAAATATAATTCATTGAGATTATTATTGAGATATATTTACATTAACAAATATTTTTATCTGACTCTAAAAGTAATCTGTTATATAAAATTGCAGCTGTACGATAATCTATAATTCATCGAATATAAAGTAAAACAACCAAATAAACAAAAATATACATCTTGTTCTGGGATTGTTTCTAAGACAACCCAATTTTTTAAAAAAATAGTGGAATGAGATTATTTTTGTCACTAGTCATAGCATATTAAAGTTTGAGAGGGGTTAAATAACAGTTTCAAAAGTGATTTAAGACTAATTTCTTTTATGCTACATCTAGAAAACTCTATCCACTATGCCATGCTACCTCTCTTATTGAAAAATATAAGATAATAATCAGCAATTTACAATTTAATTATTGATATTACAGCTTCGCGTTGCTATTTAAAAGAATTGGAACATGCTATATGATTTACAAAGATCAGGTCACACATATTTTGCATGTTTAGGTTTTACATATATGATAAATAATTTTCGTAATAAAAAACAAATATTCCCATATTACCTGATTTTATATCACATAATTAGTTTTGAGATGCAGTTTTAAGATGATAAAGTTAAATATTACTATGAAGCTGGTTGATTTACATTGAAAACTTGGAGCAATAATAACTTCAAGTAAAGTGAAAAATTGATTTCTTTTTTCTCTTCTCTAGAATATCCACTGCCTCACCAAAAGCACATAACATGACATATTAATTCACCTCACTAATATTTTTGACCAATATTATTGTAAGCATGATCTTTGCATCTATATTAGAAGAGTGAACTGTTTTTTTTAAAAAAAGTTTCACCTAACTGAAATGAATTGACATTTTCCTCATGATCCATGATGCTCTATTAAAAATTTTAACTTTTGTTCCAAATTTATCTGTCTCCATCCTTGCCCTCTGCTACCCATTGAAAAGGCAATGTGATGTCCATTATGCATATTAAGTCATGTAAAATATTTCCATATTGAACACATTGGAGAAAATGTCAAAAAGTAAAGCAAAAAATATATTTCAATCTGTACAAAAAAAACATTAGTTATCTATCTGTACACGTATAGCATTTTTCATAATACCATAATGCTCTTAAAGAAATATACCCAACAACAACAACAAAAAGGTAGTTTCTAATGCTGACAGGAAGCTAATTTTTTCTTCACATGTACAAGATCAGCTTACTCAGACTCAAATAAGTTCTAAGAATGTTAAAATCTTCTATCATTTCCTTTGTGAAACATCATTGCTTGGCCAGGACCTCCATTACCTTACACCTGGACATCACTTTTCTGTTCCAAAGCTTCCTCATGGCATTTTTCATCTCTCTGTTTCTCAGAGTATAGATCAAAGGGTTCAACATAGGAGTGATGATAGTACAGAAGACAGTTAGAGACTTATCAATGGGGAAGGTACGGACAGGTCTATCATACATGAAAATACAAGGGACAAAGAAGAAGACAACAACTGTGGTGTGGGAGATGCAAGTAGAAAGGGCTTTTTGTCGGCCTTAGGAACTTTGGGATTTCAAATACGTAGAATGACCCCATAGGAGATAAGCAAGAGTACAAAGATAATTGTGCAAATTGCTCCCCCATTGGTACCCACTGAAATGCCAATTATATAGGTATCTGTACAGGAAAGTTCCACTAAAGGATTCATGTCACAAGTGAAGTGATCAATGATATTGGGTCCACAGAATGGGAGACTAACAATGACAAGCAGCTGAACTAATGAATGCATGAAGCCTCCAATCCAGGATACCACTAACAGCAGAACACATACACGCCATCTCATAATGACTAGGTAATACAAGGGTTTGCAGATGGCTACATAACGATCATAGGCCATAAAAATGAGGAGGAAAACTTCAGCCCCACCAAATAGGTGTTCCAAAAAGAGCTGCACCGTGCAAGCTTGGAATGAAATGGTTGCCTTTTCACAAAGCATGTCTAGGGTCATTTTAGGGACAATGACAGTGGAATAGGTAGCATCCATAAAAGACAAGAAAGCAAGAAAGAAGTACATAGGAGACCTCAGCTCTTACTTCCAATGACAGTTATGATAATCAGGATATTGCCCACAATAGTCAGCATGTAGATAATTAAGAATACAGCAAATAGTATTTTTTGTACCTCATAATTCTGAGTGAGCCCCAGAAGGACAAACTCAGTGACATTGTTTCTGTTTTCCATGATTTTTGAAGGAGTGACAGGGGGAGAGGAAGAGTAACTGTTTAACGGATATGGCACCAGAATTGTAGTTAGAAAACTTTGAATTCAGTTTCCATATCTACCCTTTTTATGAACAATCTCATATCTTTTATGGGCATCATTTTAAGTACCAGAACACTGGTAATAATAGTAAAAACTGAGCTTTTGTGGAATTGGGGCAGGGAGAGAAGAAATGATGGATATACTATTTGCAAATTTTAATCTCTCACATAAAAGTTGGTTAATCTTCTGCAGCTTCAGCAGTCAAATTTTTACCTGTAAAGATAATTATGAAGCATAAATATTTTATTGATCCCTTTTTATGTCTCTTTCATTACTTAATACACCCCTCTACATCTGAAAGTATATGAATTAAGCCTTACTCACAGTTTCTCTTCTTTGTAAGGAAGGGAATAAGGCACACTTTCTCAAATATTTCCTGTGACAAAATTGATCACCATAATTACACTACATTTCAGTCTTTCTTTCTATTTATATTGTTGTCAACTTAGTGGAGATTGCTTTCCATTTTCTCCCTATTAGACTCTTGCTGTAATTAAAATAACCTCGAATGTTTCTCTAAATTCCAGATATTCATATTTTCTAATAATACAGATATGATATGTCATATTTGAGTGTGCCCCAATAAATGGACATCTACAACATTTTAAATTTTTGTTGCTACAAAAATACCTTAATGAATATTTTGTGGTATAAAATCGTTTTACTGGTGTCCTCTGAGGTGACTTCCTGGCCATGAGTTTCCTCATTTCCAATGGCATGAGTATTTTAGTTCCTTTTTGTAAACACAACCTTTACAATTTATCTATTAATGTTCTTCTAAAACTTCCAAGTCACTTCCACTTCAATAACACAATTTGTTCTCACATAGGAAGAAAAATAGTTAGTAGCGATTCCAGATTAAGGCACAGAAATGTGAGACTGATTAAACGTCCCCTGATCACCTATGTGAAAAGATTTGTATTTTTTAAAGTAATTAAGCAGTTTCATTAAGTAAACTGTGGGTCTTCCAAATGACCCTCCATCACTGAATAGTTAAAAACTAATAGCACCTTGTTTCATTCCATCAATTGGGATTTGTTCTATTGTGATAATAATATTTTTTCTCCATAATAGCTTTATTACAATATAAAAAAATCCATCAGAACAGTATCACTTTAAACTATAATTGTCATCTTTCCCAATACGTTTATCACATCCTAAGATTGAAACTGAGAAAAATAAATGCATGTTTAATTTTCTTTTTATTAAAGGTACCTATTATAGAACTAGAAAATAACAAGCATGATATAAAGGTCATAAAAATAATTATTATTGCTATATCATCATCATCATCAACATCATCATCATCTCGAGTTTATCTAACATTTCAATATGGAGGTTAGAAATGGAAAAGATCATGCATTTTTTTTTGCTTTTGAGTTTGTCTGAAGCCATTTTCTTATTAATAGGCAGAATCAGATCACTAAAATCCTCTTGTGAAATTAGTAGCATATGCCACTTTCTGAATATTTTCCTAAGCTTGATCTTTATAGTTTTCTAGCCTATTTGCAAAGTTGTCACTTCAAAATGGGTAGTGCTATGATGTGTCCCATGTATTTTAAGTGTCATAATCAGTTGAATCATCCAGTTGGTCATGTGAGAAGAACAGAGATTTCGGTACATAGTTTACATATTTATTCTAATAATATTATTTTTTCCCATTTCCCATTCAGTTTAGGTTAGCATCAGCTTTATACTCTTAAGGCAAAATATAGTTTGGGATAGAATCAGAAATACGAGTTACTTGTATAAATATGTTACCTGTCCATGAAGCCAACTGTTCCAAGTCCTGGTTTCTGATATGTTTTCCTTGATGTTGAGAAACTCCAGAATGGGGCAGTGGAAACGCTGCTCACCACTCACTCACCCTGTTGTAACCTAGGAGACAGAAAAATTCATGGTGATTCATTTCAGCTTAAAAGGTCTATATGAATCTTATTACTTATCATTCTTCTCCAGTTTCCTCGAATCAGTATTTTTGCAAGCAATTAAACCTCCTTAGATTGTGAAGTTGATTCCATGTGAGTCTGTCAACATTTCTGGCCACAAAAGAGAATTTTACCCATATTCAGTAAGGTCAGCATCTCATGTCTTGGAGTCATTCTAATACTGTGTTCTTAAAACTCCTTCTTCTCTAATTAAATCCTCTGAGGAATCTGCCCAGAGAAGAGGGAAAGTCCACATAGTTGTTCAGTTCAATGTCTCTGGAGATATCTCAGAGTTAATAACCTTAATTGTGGAGTCAAGAAAACAATGAGTCTAAAGGAAAAATCAGAATTGTTTTCAAGGTAAATGACTATTTTATTACAGAGCTAGACCTATTAAGGCTTATGTGGTTTCTTCGATGTTGCACCAAATAACAGCTGCAGGTTCAGGATTCCAGTCTTTTGAATAGCTAATTTGTTACAGAATTTAGAAAAAAAACATGAAAAAATGTCTCCATCTCAAAAACGTATGCACTAAAATACTTTTTTTTTCTGAAGGGTCCTATAGAAAGATAGAAAATGGAATTCGTAACAATACATTAATTACCTTTTAAATTTATTACTACTTCTTGCTGGAATGAAATTTATATTGTCCTTAATACTTCAAGTGTATCCTATAAGCAAAAAGTTTTCTACCGCATGAATGTTAGAGAATGGAGAAAAGACTATAGATGGAAGAGCAGTAAAATATGCTTTTATTTAAGTAGTAAATGAAAAGAGATGTAAGGATATTTTTAGTGTTTTATTTTTCCCCAATTACACTTAAATGTAATTTTCAACATTCATTTTTAAAACTGAGTTCCAAATTATCTTTCTTCCTCCCTACTGCTCTCATTGAAAAGATGAACAGGGAGTAGAAGGATGGACCTGCTCTAGCTCTACTCCCATAACCTATAAAATATTTGTAAAAATCACTCTAAACACGTTCTAGAGAAGGAGAAACCACAAAACGAGAGAGCGAAATAGATTTCCAGCCCAAGACAGCCTGGAAGACCAACTGGAAAGGTCTATCTCACTGGGCTGAGAGTCCAACGCAACCCAGCCTTGGCCACAAGGCACAGATAGGATTGAAACAGGCATCATGTTGTGGATTCATGGGTAACAGCTGTGGTTCCCAGATTTCTCAACCTACAAATGCCAAAGACAGCCTCAAAAGTCAGTGAGAAAACTATTTCACCTTCGTGAGAAGCAAACAGGGTCTGTCCGTAGCCTTGGTCCCAAGGTGGGAGCAGCCACTGCAGCAACAGGATAACGTTTTGAAGCCCTGGGCCCAAAGACCTGGCAGAATTGAGAGGCAGATCTGGGTCTCAGGTCTTACTGGTTGTCCTAGGGTGAGAAGGAATGCTGGCATGCTGGAACTGGTGGGTGCTTTAGAAGGGATCCTGAGCAGAAAAGCTTGTGGCTGCTCCTGAACCAGAGCACAGGCCAGCAGAAGCATAAACACCTCTCCCCTGATTGTGCCAACTTGGAGTAAGTGAGAACTTACGGGTCCCTAGACTAAGTGACAAAGGATTCAAAAGAAAGTAACTGGATGGAAAAATACTCAAAAAAGGGGGGAAAATAAGTCTTACAATCGTAGTTGAAAGGTATTTTCTTCCATCCTTTTAGATGATGACGATCAAAGCATACCATTAGAGGAAGACATAAAAGCCAAGGCTTCTACATTGAAAAACTCTAAAAAAAAAAAAACATGCCATGATCTCAGTCGGTGGAAGAGCTCAAAGAGGATTTTGAAAATCAAGTAAGACAAGTTGAAAAAAATTGGGAAGACAAATGAGAACTATGCAATGAAATGATGAAAAGGGAGTCAACAGCTGGCTAAAGGAATCCCAAAAAAATGCTGAAGAAAATGACACCTTTGAAAACAGACCAGACCAAATGTAAACAGAGGTCCAAAAAGTTAATGAGGATAGAAATGCTTTAAAAAGCAGAATTAGCCAAATGGAAAAGGAAGTCCAAAAGGTAACTGAAGAAAACAATTCTTTAAAAACTAGTATGGAGCAGATGGAACCTAATGACTTTACGAGACACCAAGAAATTATGAAACAAAACCAAAAGAATGAAAAAAAAATAGAATATAATGTGAAATATCTCCTTGAAAAAACAACCGATCTAGAAAATAGATCCAGGACAGGCAACTCAAAAATTATGGGACTAGCTGAAAGCCTTGATGAAAAAAGAGCCTAGACATCATCTTTCATGAAACTATCAAGGAAAACTGCCCTGATATTCTAAAACCAGATGGCAAAATAAATATTGAAAAAATCCACAGATCACCTCCTGAAAGAGATACGAAAAGAAAAACCCCTAAGAATATTGCAGTCAAATGGTTGAGTTTGATCAAGTCAAGGAGAAAATACTGCAAGCAGCCAAAAAGAACAATTCAAATATTGTGGAAATACAATCAGGATAACACAAGATCTAACAGCTTCTTCATTAGCTTGATGAGAAGGACGTATTCCAAGGGGGTGGAAGAGCACATAGCACACAGAGCAGGGTGTCCCTGACAGAGCAGGGTCAAGCAGCAAAGCCCCAGAGCATTCTGAGGCAGATGCAACATGGTGGAATCTCAGGGGAAAATAATCCAGGATGGAAGCCTAGAAGAATCGAGCGAGTGAGAGCCACAGTGCCCCAGGTATCTACAACAGGTACTTCTGAGAATATCAGCCAGCAGATTAAATGCCTGTAAGTCACCTACTTGAAATTCGGGGAGCCAAAATGACGCAGTTGTTAGCAAATGTTCTCTCCAGCTTCCCTTGGTGACCTTGAAAGAACCATAAAATATTTCCCCAGAAAAATCCCGGAACAGTGGGATCAGCAGAAGGGACAAACAGTCTAGTAGCATGTGAGGGTAGGAAAATCGCTAAGGGGGATTCCTCTTAATGTGGGAGAGGACCAAATCTGTCTCAGGCAATCCCACATCAAGAAAACGAGAGAAGATCCAGAGCCCCAGGGGATGGAACTTCACAATCACCAACACCAGGAAACCAGGAGTGCCTCAGCACCCCAGGGGAAATGGGAAGACAGTAGAGCAGCCAGGATCACCAGCCGCTGAGATTACCTTTGGTGTAGCTCAGCTACAGAGACCTCTAGTGACAAGATCAACCCTCCCCCACACTTAAAAAGCTAGCTACAAGGGATATCCAGGGAAACACAAGAAGAATTCACCTGGCCTCTGCTTTCTCACACCAGAAATCTCAGCACCACATTCTTTAGCTTGTAACTGAAAGAATCAGAGGTCACAAGACAGAAAACCTCATCATCATGAGTAAGAAGCAAAGCAGGAAAGAAAAGGCAATGGAATCTTTCTATGGAAACAAGGACCAAAACACGAATACTAAAGAGGTCAGCCTTGAGACTGTACTCTCATCTGAAACTTCAGAAGGAAATGTGAACTGGTTGTATGCACAAGAGCTGAGGAAGGAAATAGAAGAAAAACTGGCCAATGATTTTAAAAGTATGGAAAAGGAATTGATTGAGAACAGCTCTTCAAGAAGGAAAATTGGACAAATGGAAAAGGAAGTACAAAAACAAACTGGAGAAAATAATTCCTTAAAAGGAATAATTGGACAGATGGAAAATGTGATGCAAAAGTAAACTAAAGAAAACAATTTGATAAAAATTAGAATTGGGCATGACTCTATGAAGGGAATGACTCTATGAGACATCAAGAATCAGTGAAACAAATTTTAAAGGATGAAAAGATATAACAAAATGTAAAACATCATTGGAAAAACAATGGAAAATAATTTCAGGAAAGAAAATCTAAGAATTATTGACCTAAAAGAAAGCCATGATGAAAAAAAAGAACTTGGACAATATCTTCCAAGAAATCATCAAGGAAAACTTCCTAGAAGTCCTAGATCCAGAGGACAAAAGAGTCATCAAAAAACCCATCGTTCACCTCCAGAAAGGGATCTGAAACTAAAAGCACTAAGGAATATCATTACCAAATTCTACAACTATCAAGTGAAGAATAAAATATCACAAGCAGTCAGAAAAAAAACATTCAAATATCGAGGAGCTACAGCCAGTATCATACAGGACCTTATGGCTTCTGCATTAAAAGACAAAAGGAATTGAAATATGATATTCCCTAAGGAGAATGAGCTGGAACTACAACCAAGGATCAATTACCTAGCCAAGTTGAGCATACTATTTCAGGCCAGGAGATGGACATTCAATGAAATAAGGAATTTCCAGACCTTCTTGACAAAAAGGTGAGAAGTCAATAGCAAATTTGAACTTCAAACGCAGGTCTCAAGAGAGGCATAAAAGGGGGAAAAGAAAAATTGGTTACTCAATATGGACAAACTGTTAACTTCCCTATAAGGGATGATGATACTTGTTAATCTTGAGTATTGTATATCTATTGTGAAATATAAAAGGGATATACATGGATAGAGAAAGCTTGTGTAAAGTAAATGATGTGATGACAAAAATGTGATTTAAGGGTGCAAAGGGACTGTAACAGGAGATGTGAAAAGGAGGAAGCAGACAATGGTAAATTACATCAAAGAAAGAGGCAAAAAATTATATTAGAGTAGAGGGAAAGAGGGGAAGGTAATGAGCATTGTTTGAGAGGTACTCTCATCTTATTTGTTTCAAGGATGGAGTAATAAAATAATTAAGTATATAAATCTAACTAGCTCTACAGGCAGTATGAGGGGAAGAAGGAAAGAAAGGGGAGGGGAGGCTAAAAGGGAGGGAAGAAGTAGTAAAAGTAAAGAGGAATGAAAGAGAAGGGACCTGAAAAAACGAAGGAAAGACTGAGGGAGGGGTGATCAAAATTTCAAACTCAGTTGTGGAGGGGAAGGGAGAAGGGAGAACTAAGTGCACAAATGGTGGGAAAGAGGGTGGAGGGAAAGACACAGACAGTAATCATAACAGTGAAAGTGAATGGGATGAACTCTCCCACAAAACAGAAATGAATAGCAGAATGGATTAAAAACCATAATCCAACAACATGTTCTATACAAGAAACACATTTGAAACTGGGGTAGGGGGGATACACACAGGGTAAAGGTAAAAGGTTGGAGCAGAATATATTCTGCTTCAGCTGATGTAAAAAAAGCAGGAGTAGCAATCCTAATCTCAGACCAAGAAAACGCATAAATAGATCTAATCAAAACAAATAAGGAATGAAATTACATTCTACTAAAAGTCACCATAAACAACGAAACAATATCATTAGTAAACATATATTCTCCAAGTGGAATAGCATCCAAATAGTTAGAGGAGAAGTTAAGGGAGTTACGCGAAGAAATAGACAGAAAAACTGTACTAGTGGAGGACCTCAAGTTCTCCCTCTCTGAACTTGGCAAATCTAACCTTAAAATAAACAGGAACGAAGTTAAGGAGGTGAATACAACTCTGGATAAGGTTGATATGATAGATCTCTGGAGAAACTTGAACGAGGATAGAAAGGAATACGCTTTTGTCTCAGGGGTATATGGCACATATACAAAAACTGACCAAGTACTAGTATATAAAAACTTCACAGTATAGTGCAGAATGACAGAGATAGTCAATGCATCCCTCTCAAATCATAGTGCAAAAAATTATATGTAATAAGAGGCCATGAAAAGACACATTAAAAATTAATTGGAAACTAAATAATCTAATCCTAAAGAATGAGTGGATTAAACACCAAATTATAAAAATAGTTAAGACTTTCATTCAAGAGAATGACAATAATGAAACAACCCACCAAATCTTATGGGATACTGCAAGAGCAGTTCTTAGGTGAAGCTGTGTATCTTTGAATGCCTACATGAATAAAATAGAGAAAGAGGTGATCAATGAATTGGGCGTGCAGCTGAAAAAGTTCGAAAAAGGAAAAATTGAAAATCCCCAAGTAAATATCAAATTAGAAATACTGAAAACCTAAGGAGAGATTAATAAAGTTGAAATTAAGAAAATTATTGAACTAATAAATAAAACTAAGAGCTGGTTTTATGAAAAAACAATAAAATTGATAAAACTTTGGCCAATTTGCTTAAGAACAAGAAAGAAGGCAACCAAATTATCAAAATTAAAAATGAAAAGGGTGAACTCACCTCCAAAGAGGAGGAAATTAAAACAATAATTAGAAATTATTTTCTCCATCTTTATGCCTGTGAATTCAACAGTCTAAATGAGATGAAAAATTATTTCAAAAAATATAAATTGCCCTGATTAACAGAAGAGGAATTTGAATACTTAAATAACCTCTTCTCAAAAAAAAAAAAAAAAAAAATGAAGAAGCCATCAATTAACTCCCTAGGAACATATTTCCAGGATCAGAT
Source organism: Notamacropus eugenii (assembly GCF_028372415.1). Lineage (NCBI taxonomy): Eukaryota > Metazoa > Chordata > Mammalia > Diprotodontia > Macropodidae > Notamacropus > Notamacropus eugenii. Next base: position 9,856,099 of record NC_092880.1, read on the forward strand.
GGATTAACAAGTGAATTCTATCAAACATTTAAAGAACAGTTAATTCCAATACTAGAAACATTATTTGTGAAAATTGCAGAAGGCATCCTCCCAAATTCTTTTCATGATACAAGTATGGTTCAGATACCTATACAAGGAAGAGACAAAACAGAGAAAGAAAATTATAGACCAATTCTCTAACGAGTATAGATTCAAACATTTTAAATAAGATGGTAGCAAAAAAGATATAGCAACTTATCACAAGAATGATACATTATGATCAGGTAGGATTTATACCAGGAATGTAGGGCTGGTTCAATATTAGGGAAACTATTAGCATTATTGATCATATCAACAAAAAAACTAACAGGAGCAACATAATTATCTCAATAGATGCAAAAAAAGCTTTTGACAAAATACAACACCCATTCATGTTAAAAATCCTGGACAGTATGGGAATAAATGGAATTTTCCATAAAATAATAAGCAGTGTCTACTTAAACCCTTCAGCAAGCATTTTACACAATGGAGATATGAGGGCTGCATTTCCAATAAAATCCGGGGTGAAAAAAGAATATCCATTATCAGCACTATTATTCAAGAGAATAATGTTAGAAATGTTAGTTGTACCAATAAGAGAAGAAAGAGAAAATGAAGGAAATAGAACAGGCAAAGAAGAAACTACGTTATCACACTTTGCAGGTGATATGATGATGTACTTAGAGAATACCAGAGATTCAAGTAAAAAACTTCTCGAAATAATAAGCAACTTTGGCAAAATTTAAGGTTACAAAATAAACCCATGCAGATCTCCTGCATTTCTATATATTACTAACAAAGCACAACAGCAGGAGAGAAAAAGAGAAATTTCATTTAAAGATAGAGTAGATATTACAAAATATTTGGGAATCTACCTGCCAAAACAAATCCAGGGACTATATGAACACAATTACAAAATACTTTTCACAAAAATAAAGTCAGATCTAAGTAAGTCGAAAAACGTCAGTTGCTCATGTGTAGGCCTAGCCAATATAACAAAACTAGCAGATTTACCTAAATTAATTTATTTATTCAGTGCCATACCAATCAAACTACTAGACAGTTATTTTTTAGAGCTAGTACAAGTAATATCAAAATTCATCTGGAAGATCAAAAGGTTCAGAATAGCAAGGGAACTAATGAAAAAAATGTTAGGGAAGGTGGCCTAGCTCTACCAGATCTCAAATTGTATTATAAAGCAGCAATTATCAAAACTACTTCGTACTGACTAAAAAAACAGAAGAGTAGACCAGTACAATAGGTTAGGTACTTAAGACAAAGTATCAATGAATATACCTATCTACTTTTTGTTAAACCTAAAAACCTCAGTTTCTGGGATAAGAACACACTGTTTGACAAAAATTGCTGGGAAAATTGAAAACAGTGTGGTGAAAACCAGGCATAGATCAATGCTTGACACCATACACAAGAATAATGTTCAAATGGCAAATGATGTAGGTATAAAGACTGATAGTACTAATAAATTAGTGGGGCATGGTATAGTGTATTTATCAGATTTATTGAGAAGGGAAGAATTATTGACTTAAGAGATAGAAAGCATTATGAAGCACAAAATGGATAATTTTGATTACATTAAACTGAAAAGTTTTTGCACAACCAAACCCAATGCAGTCAAGATTAGGAGGAAAGCAGAAATCTGGGAAAGAATTTTTGGAACAAGTGTCTGTGATAAAGGCCTCATTTATAAAATACATAGAGAACTGAGTCAAATGTACAAGAATACAAGTCCTTCACCAGTTGATAAATGGTCAAATGGTATGAACATGCAGTTTTCAGAAGAAGAAACTAAAGATATCTATAGTTATATGAACAAATGCTCTACATCACTATTGATTAGAGAGATGCAAATCAAAACAACTCTGAGATACCACATCACACCTATCAGATTGGCTAACATGACAAAATAAGATGATGATAAATGTTGGAGAAGATGTAGGAGAGTTGGAATACTAATTCATTGTTGGTGGAGCTGTGAGTTGATCCAATCAGTTTGCAGAGCAATTGGGAACTATGCCCAAAGTGCTACAAAATGTCCATACCCTTTGACCTAGCAATACCACTTCTAGGACTGTATTCCCAAGAGATCATAAAATGGAAAAGGTCCCTGCAAGTACTAAAATATTTATAGCAGCACTCTTTGTGGTGGCCCAAAACTGAAAATCCAGGGGATGCCCATCAATCAGGGAATGGCTGAATAAATTGAAGTGTGTGTGTGTGTGTGTGTGTGTGTGTGTGTGTGTTTGCCCTTCGTTGCCAAAGAACACCATGCCATCAGAGAAATAATGACATGACTTGCACTTGACTTTGTTTTAAGTGAGGGAAGCTGTGCAGATCACCAGCCTCACTTCTCCTTTACAGCCATCTGAATCCAGTGACCTGATATTCATCAGAATGACTGGAGATGACCCAGGATGAGGCAATTTAGGTTAAGTGACTTGTCCAAGGTCACACAGCTAGTGAGTATCAAGTATCTGAAGTGAGATTTGAATTCAGGTCCTCCTGACTCTGGCACTGGTGCTCTATCCCTTCACCACCTAGCTGCCTCCAAATTGTGGTATATGAATGTAATGGAACAATATTCTGCTATGAGAAATGATGAACAGGGAGGGGAGAAAGGGAGGAAGGAGTGGTAGGTAGGGAAAAAAATCTAAGTTGTATGAAAGTGATTGTAGAGCACTGAAAATAAATAAAATAATAATTCTTGATATCCTTATAAAAACAAAAAATGTGGTTATGAAACTTCTATTAACAGAAGACAGTGGTTAGAAGCAAAACAGACTTTAGAAGAGGGATGGGATAAAAAGAAGGAAAAATATTAACAAAAGAAAATGGGAGGGAAGGAAATACAGTTAGTTATCATCACTGTGAGTGTAAATTTGTTCAACTCACCTATAAAACAGAAACTGTTAGAAAAAATATCTAGCAGTATATTTGGTAATATGTGTGTATAGTAAGAAAAATACTTAAAACAGAAAGGCACATATTGAGTTAAAATAATTGACTGGGATCAGAATGCATTATGCTTCAGCTGAAGTAAAAACAAAAGGCAGAGGTAACAATCTTGATTTCAGGCAAAATAAAAGCAAAGTAGGCCTATTTAAAAGACATAAGGAGAGGAAATACATCTTGCTTAAAGGCACCATAAAGAATGCGGTGGTATCAACAGTAAGCATATATGTGCCAAATGGCATAGTATTTCAGTTTTTAAAGGAAAAATTAAATTAATAACAGGAGAAAATACAGTAAAACTGTATTGGGGTGGGGAGATCTCAGCTTTCCTTTCTGAGAGCTAGATAAATATAACCATAAAGTAAATGTGAAGGAAATTAAGAAGAGCAATCGAATCTTACAACAGTTAGACATGACAAACCTCAGCAGAAAACTGAATGGGAGTAGAAAATAATGCATTTTTCCTTCAGGTATATGTGGTACCTGTATAGAAACTGAACGTGTATTAGGGTATAAAAGCTTGCTAACCAAATGTAGAAAAGCGTCAATACTCAATGTATCTTTTCAGACAGTAACGCAATGAAAATTACATTCAATAAAATGCTATGGAAATATTTTTAACTAACGTTAAAAATGTGTGGGTCAAAGGAAGAATCACAGAATTAATCAACAATTTAATTTAGTAGAATAAAGACAATCAGACAACACTCTTAAACTTGTGCATTATAGACAGAGTAGTACTTTGAACAGGATTTAGTGGGGGCCGTTCACCCCGAGGCTACAGGTCTTATTTGACCAGCAGGGCCTGTCGACCCTGAAGGAGCTCGCTGTGAGTAAAGGATGAGGCGGGAGGCAAAGATATGAGGCAACTTCGTTTATTCAAACTAGCTCAGGCACTTATATAGTATCATGTACACCTTAGTTACATAAGTAGCACAAGCAAGATTAAACTAGTTTAAGCAAGTTTTGCTACTGCTTTCCAGCCACGTTTCAGGAAGTATCTGGTAGTAAACAGGGGTGGAACCCTTCCTCCCAGCGCCATCTTGTTCATGCCTTACCAATCTCCCCTCAGTTTACCTGAGCCGTGATTGGTGTACGCTGTCCAAGACAGCTGAGGATTGGCAATTCCCTAACAATTCCCCCTTTTTGTTTTGATACATCTGACCTTTAAGGATAAGAACACTTTGCTTACTGGAAAGTAGAGCATTATTCAAACTATGCAATGCAAACTTAATACATATAGATACAATGATGCATCCTAAAAACAATACTATGAAGCCTATAATAAACGGCATAAACCAATTTTTGACAGATTCCCATGAATTTTTGATGCTGTTTTTTCAGGTACAAAATCAGTGTCTACTTCTTCATCAATCTCTTGTGCTAGTTTTGTCAAATGTTGAATTTCCAATGTAGTATTGTCAGCAACTAACCCATGTAACTGTGTCCTAATTTCTTCCCATCGCATTTGAGACTCGTTGTATTTTTTCTTTGTTAAGCAAAATGTGTTTTACCTATAATCACATTGTATCTGCAGTTATAAGCACTCTAACAATATCGTGAAAAATACTTGGAACCGATAAATGTTTAAAAATTCAATAATATTTTGAGCAGTTTTATCTGGGTTAAGATCCTGATCAGCAGCTTTATAAATGTGTCAGGAAATATCGTGCAAGGCATTGATATCCAGAGTAACATTGGAATTATCGATCACTCCATTCAAATGATTACGAATCTGTTCTCAATTGTAATGACTCTCATTGTACAAGGCGTTGGTAACACATGCATGAGAATAACGATAATCACACACCAATCTCTGTCTAAATTCCACAATATCCAATTCATCTCCTACTGCCACAATGGCATCTCAGAGTTCTTTTATGGTAGTATAAAATTACTGATCAATTTGTCTTTGTTCTTGAAATCCCATGGACACATTCCTTGCTAATTCATTCAAGAAATTTGCTTGTGTAATTTCATTTTGAGCATTAGAAATTGACGTAGCAATTGATATAGAAGGAGTAATTAATGTAATAAGTAAAGTAATACCTAAAATCACACAACTGAAACATCTTTTTACTCTCTGAACTGATATAGCATTAATCTGCTCCTCTATATCATAAAATACATGATCTGCGCTAGATTGATACCACTCTTTTGTTATGATATGACCTTTTATTATTCATCTCAATGTTGAATGCCAGGTTATGTATAGTATTGATGATTAAGGACAGCAAGGCAGGAGCACAGATACAAATGCAAAATACTCTTGCAAGGCCTATGACCAACAGTCCAAGGTCTTGTAAAAAGTCGCTTAAAAACCCAAATACTCTATTTATCACATCTGCAATCTGTTGTGCAGCCTTGGGTGGATTCAAGTCGCTATGACTTCTGGCATCATCAATAATCTGAACAATTCGTTCCAAATCATCCATATCCATAGTTACATTATTAACATTCCATAATCCTCTTAAGTGATTGGCAATTTTGGTAAAATTATAACAGGTATCATTATAATTCACATTTAACAAACAAAAGTAGGTAAACTTATAATCACATTATAAGGTGAGTATCTCAACTTGTTCATTAATTTCTATTACATACCGTCGCAATTCATCAATGGATGGATAAAAATCCTTATTAATTTTTTCTTGTACTTGAAATGCCCTTGTAATATTTCTGGACAATTGATCTAAATATTTGGTTTGTTTAACTTCTGTTTGTACACTCATAATACCTTCTGTTGAAGCTACACTACTAGCAATAATGGCTACTAAAGCAATAACTCCAAAAATAACACAGGAAATACACCTTTTGACTTCCTAGTTTTTCATTTATGCAAGCATTCACAGAGCAATCCAAACAAGTGACATTGAAAGTGTTGTCCCCTCGTGCTGTCATAGTCCCATTTTTGTCAGCCTTAACCAAGTTAAGGGAATTCAGTAAAAAGAGGAGCCCAATGAGAGTCTGTTTGATATCTCCTTTAACCTTTCCTCTTCTTCTGTGCTCCCGGCGGGTCTTTTTGTGCAGGTGCAGCTTCTGTATCCGCTTGGACAGGCCTCGTATCTCTTTCTTGGACCCACACGACTCCAACATTTGTGGAGACAGAAAGAAATCCTCTCCCTCCACTTACCACCCTATCAGGCCCTCTCCACACCTCATTGACATCCTTCCACAGCACCTGTTGTTGCTGGGATGCAATCTGCTTTTTACTAATAATTCTGATAGCATTACGGCACAAAAATGAAAAGAAATGTTTGTGAAGGAGTAAGGTTGTCATAATCTAAGGTTAAGTTGTTCATTGTATATATGGCCTGTGCCAATTGTTCCAGAGGGGACCTACCAAGCATTCTCCCTTTTTGTTTTTGAAGGAACAGGTTGAGAGTTTTATTCTTCCCTTATACAATTGCCTGACCCATAGAGTTATATGGTATTCCTGAAATATGAGTGATTTGTAAAGAGAAATGTAGTATTAGCACTGGGGCCCAAGTACATCTCAAGCACCCCACTCTGTCCCCCTTTAAACAGGTGGGATCCAACATATTTTGGGATAAGGGAAGAAGGTCTCGACTTCTGAAATTGCTTCCTGCTGAGACTGGATGTAGAGCTGACCCTGCCTCACAGGGTCCCAACATTGGAGGAGTTGTGTCTTTAACCAATATGAGGAACTTGAAGATTCAGAGGGTGATAGGTGATGGTCTTGGACAGAGAAACCTAGAAGACACTAATCTGTCACAGAGATTAAACAAACAAGAACCAAAAAGGAGTAAGAATAAAATAACTAGAAGCGAGGTGAGTGTGAGAATACTGTCAGACATCCTCACACTCTCTTGACATACTTAGTAACTATCTAGGATAGGAGGGGTTTGGATGATTCACATTTGTCTCCAACCTCCTTATCTGCTTTCTATATATTTTGATCAAGCTTGTATTTAGCTTTCCAAATCTCTAGAATTGATCATTCAGACTGCTTCATATTCCTTTATGTTTCTACCATAGACAAGATAGTGCATAAGTTATTACTGTTAACTAGCATAGCTATATTGTCTTAAACAAAAGAGATTTCTAAGTTGAATCTTACAACTGAATAGATGATCATAGTTGTTTCATAGGCTTGTTTATCTTTTTCTGATTATATTCACTCTGGAAGAAAAAACTTTAGAAATTAAGTTGTTAATAAGTTCACACATTAATTTTAACTTTTGCTTATTAAAACAAGATCTTTTTTGCTTTATAGATCATTACATATTAAGTAGCAATACATTATCTGGAAAATGAAAATTTTAATAGGATTTCACCTTATTTTGAAAAATATTTCTTCTAAAAATATTCCTTGTTCTTTTTTTAAAACAGTTGAAATTTTATCATAATGTTAAGAGAGTTACTAAACTTTTTTAAAAAGAAGATTAGGTGAAATCTCTTAAAGTGATAGTTGTCTTTTCACATTGAAGCAAAAATAAACCTTTTAAAATTAAAATTTATTAAAACTTAGTTGGTGTAAAAATGTCCTAAGGAATATAAATTCCCAAAGTATTATAACAAACCAAATTCTTAGGTATTCCAGAATTCCTAGATATCACAAAATGTTTTAATAAAAGTGCATAATAGAATCTCACATTGGTAAGAGTAAGAGACTGATTACAAAAAAAAAAAATTACTGCTTTAAACAATAGGGACAACTTAAGGTGTGTCTTAAGTCATTTACATAAATTTCTGAACATGTTCCAATTTTGGATAAAAATAGTATTAAGTTTTCCAGTAAGATTACACAAAAGGGCTCACATATTTTACTGACTACTTGTAATTGATCATAGAAGTTTGCTATAGAAGGAAAAAATAGGGACATGTGATATAGCAAATATGATAGGATAAAACATCTTTGACTCTGTTTGAATTCAGATAGGAGTGAAATTTTCCAATCATGCAGTATCTGTATTATAGCCAGACTCAGGAACAGTCACGTGGGAAGCATTCTTTTATAAAAGGACACAATGGGGAAACTGACCAGGATGATCCCATCCTAGATTGAGTCTAGAATTGTCCCCTCAGTGTTTCCACTCCAGATACAAATTTCACCTGATAACAGTAAAGGATGCAGGATTGCCAGGCTTAGAGGCCTGAGGGCTACCCGAGTCTTACCTTACCTGTATCGCAGGTCTTCGGCTGGCCAAACTGGATAAACGTATGAGAGAAGAGACTTTACGGAGTCGAACAAGGGTTAGGCTTTTATTCAGGGTCCTGGTTACAAGTTCAGGGGGAATTCTTCCTTAGGAGGGAGCGAGGAATCTCCCAAGGAGGCAAAGATCTTATAATAAGAGTTCGGAAGCAGAAGTGTAAGTGGGGAGAGAGGGGGAGGGGAGAGCGAAGAGAGGAAAAACGGAGCCTTCTGTCCTGTAACGACCCCTCCCGAGCTAAGAGCGCCTTCAGGCTTTCCTGATCCTAATTAAGCTCTCTGGCCCCATAGTTTGCACCTGAATACCGTGCCTGTTAGATAACAATAGGTGTGCCCAGATCCGGGACAGTCTCGAGGGGGATGCTCCTCCCATCACGTTTCTCACGGGAAGAGGCGGAAATACACGAGATTGCTCGGTCTCACTCCTTGATTCCCTGGTGTTTATGGGGGGCCTCATGAGAACTCTAAGATTTAGAAGTTCCCACCTTTACCCGCCCGAGACTGTCCACATGGAATTGAGCTTCCATCCCCAGCACAGGATCACAGTCCCTCTGAGTAATTTCTGGCATATTCTTTCAGATATTGATCTAATGCAGACAACTATACCCAAATTCACACTTAAACAAAAATATTTATGGTACCAAATGCTTTTACCTTAAGCAGCAAATTTCACTAATCACAACTTAAAGCCAAGTACAGTTATTTGTATTCCCATGGAGTTGCAATAAGCAATGAAGTTTAACAGGACTCACATACATATGAGATTTCATTTAAGATCCTTCCTTCTCAAATTAAAAACTTGTCCTGATATAAAGGCCAATTATTAAAAATTTTTTTCTATCTATTACAACTTTTGAGCAAGTCACATTCATTGTTTATGAATTATATAAGCCAAACAAATTTCTTCCTTAGGACTGATGATCTTGTCCACATGAAAGAGGCCTTGGCAGTTTTACAAAATAAAAGGAATTGGCACGAATCCCATGCTTGCCAAACCCCAAACATACAGGAGGACTGTTCTGAATGGGCAGAACCAGTCCAAATAAAATTTTTACTTCATTCTTTTCTTTCTATACACAGTAATCAATTAATAATTTTAGGTTTAGCATTAAAACGGCAACTTCAAAAACTATTTAACAATCTTACAACTTTTATAAATGATAAACAAATTATTTTAGCTGTAATTTCTTTAACAGGCAAAGGTGAAAATACCTGGTTTTCTAAATGGCAATTACAAAACATCATAAGATAAGGTTAGTAGGACTGATAAAATTTTTAAGTAACATAAATGGCTACACATAAATTTTCCAACATCTTTTAGTTTCAAGAAGATTCAGATTACAAATTGCTTTCTCTAACACCATTTCTGGATTACAGAGTAAAATAAAAATCACAATGGTTCTAATTTTTACTCAAGAAAATTTCACGTCTATGTCTACTCCTTAAAAATGTGTTTGAAAGAAAAAGTTGTAAAACTGCAAGTGGAAGTCAGGGAGACTCTGGAACAAAGTCCAGTGGCGCCTAGTCCCCTCCTTTCCACTTGGGAGTTCACAGCTTTATCTCTGAGGTGTCTTTTTTCATTTTTAGATTCATGCATATTCTTAATTTGCCTTAGTGCCAAATGATACAATAAATTCTGACCCGTCTTAAACACCCAATTAGGAGTGACATGTTTCACTTAAAATATGACCAGAATAACTATCTTTTAGTTGTATCCCATACACAAAAACTTTTCTCTTTTAGGTGAGGCATGAGATAATTAAAATAGTATTCAATCTGCCTTTCTGATAGGAGGGGACTGACTTCTTGGACCTGTTCTAAGAATTTTCTAAATACTTTTAACTGCACCGTAACTCCCTGTCTCTTAGCTTTCTTGTATATAAGGCTTATGTAAGCTTTCTTATCTAGCTTTTCTGCTGATGTTGTTAGCCCCATTACACTAAAAAACCTAGCTCCCTATATATATATATATATATATATGCGCAGGTTACTCACAATCTGAAATTCTCTTTTATTCCTCTCTCTCTCTCTCTCTCTCTCTCTCTCTCTCTCTCTCTGTCTCTGTCTCGGACAGCTGAAGCACGTGTCTTCCCACCCTTATCGTGAGGCACCGTCCGAGGAATGCGGGCTACGTCTTTTCTCGAGTTACAAGGTCACGCTTTCGGCCCCGCACTGTCACTCCATTGTTATCTTGAGACCCTGAAGTCTTCTGTCTCTCGAGTCTCTGATAACCTACGACCATTACCAACTACTTTCCACCGCCAGTTGCTGGGAATTATTATCTGCTGCCCCACATTTGGGCACCACTTGAATGGGATTTGGTGGGGGCCGTTCACCCCGAGCCGACAGGTCTTATCTGACCAGCAGGGCCTGTCGACCCTGAAGGAGCTCACTGTGAGTAACGGATGAGGTGGGAGGCAAATATGTGAGGCAACTGTGTTTATTTAAACTAGCTCAGACACTTATACAGTATCATGTATGCCTTAGTTACATAAGCAGCACAAGCAAGATTAAACTAGTTTAAGCAAGTTTTGCTACTGCTTTCCAGCCACGTTTCAGGAAGTATCTGGTGGTAAACAGGGGTGGAACCCTTCCTCCCAGCGCCATCTTGTGCATGCCTTACCAATCTCCCCTCAGTTTACCTGAGCCATGATTGGTGTACGCTGTCCAAGAGAGCTGAGGGTTGGCAATTCCCTAACAGTATTTAGCGAAAATTATGTCTCTAAATGCATACAGGTATAAAGGAAAGAGAGAGAAGATCAATGAATGGTGCATGCAACTAAAAATAAAACTTGGAAAAGAACAAATTAAAAGTCCCCAATTCAACACCAAAATTGATTTCCATTTTCGTGACTCCTGAAAATCAAAGAAGAGATGAATATAACTCAAAGTTAAAAAGTAATTGAATTAATAAATAAAACTAGGATCTGGTTTTTAACAGGGCTAGGTAGAGTATTGGATAGATCGATGGGCCTGTTGTCAAGAACATCTGAATTCAAATCCAGCTTCAAACACCAACTTGCTTTGTGATCCTGGGCAAGTGTGGTTGCCTCAGTTTCTTCAAATCTAAGATGGGGTACCTGGAATATATGGTAAATTACTCCAGTATGTTTACCAAGAAAGCCCGTTAAAAATGGAGCCTTGAAGAGTTACATATGACTAAAAACAGTTGAGTATCAAAAACAAAAGGGGCTGGTTTTATGAACCAATAAAGTAACTAAAACATTGGTTGATTTAAGTAGGAAAGAAATTAAAAAAAACAAAATGCAAATATGAAAAAATGAAAAGGTGAATGTTCTACTGCTGAAGATGAAATTAAAGTTTCTGTTAGGAGTCATTTTTTTCCCTAATTACATGCTGGTAAATCTTGCAATATAAGTGAGATGGATAAAAATTTAGAATAAATAAATAAAAGCTTATCTGATTAACAGAAGAGGATATAGAAAACATAAATAACCTTGCCTTAACCCAGTAAAAAAAGAATAAACCATCAATAGTCTTTCTAAGAAAAATGTCCACCATCAAAATGGATTTACAAGTGAATTCTACTAAATATTTAAAGAACAATTTATCACAACACCGTTTAAGCTATTTGAAAAAAATAGTTGAAGTGTCATAGAAATTACTTTTTATGACTAAATACCATTTTGATACCTAAAATTAGATAAAACAAAACCAGAGAAAGAAAACAACGGACCTATTTTTAAGAAGTATAGATAAAAAATTACATAAAATATGAGCAAAAAAGATTACAGTAATATATTACAGTGATCATATTCTATGTCCAGGTGGGATTTACATAAGGAATTGAGAGCTGGTTAAATATTTATTGAAAAAAAACTGTAAGCATAATTAATCACGTTAATATCAAAAACAACAACAAAAAAATCCCATTGCACCAAAATATGCAAAAAAAAAAAAAAGCCCTTTTCACAAAATACAATGTCCATTCACAAAAAACAATGGAATCTTTTTCGAGTTCATAAGTAGTATCTATTTAAAAGCAAGAACAAACATAATCCAAATTAAACCAGAGGCCTTCCCAAAAGTCAGAGGTGGAAGAAGGAGGTCTGTTACCTAGAACTATGGACTGCAACAATAAGGTAAGAAAAATAAATTGAAGAAAAAAAAATAGGCAATATAGAAACAAAACTATTACTCTTTGCAGATGATATGATGATATACATACAGTGTCCTAGAAAATCAACTAAACATTGAAAAAAATGATCACTTTCAGCAAAATTGCAATATATAAGATAAAATTTCAAAAATCATTAGTTTTTCCATATGCTACCAACAAAACTCGACAGCAAATGATAAAAAGAAAAATGCCATTTAAAATAACTGCAGACAATATTAAATACCTGGGTTCTGTTGGGAAAGAAAAATCTAGGCAATATTTTACACAATTACAAAAAAAAAATTGTAAAGATAAGACAGACCTAAACAGATGGAGAAATGCTCATATGGCTCATATGTAGGCTAAAATAATAAAAAAAGTCGCTATATTTTTAAAAGTTAATTTCATTATTCAATGCTATAGCAATTTACTGCTAAGGAATCATTTTATTGTCCTAGAAAAAACAGGATAAATCTTCTGCAAGAGCAAAGGGAGAGGAATGTCAAAGTATTTGATGAAAAAATGAGAAGGAAGGCAATTTAGAATGACCAGATTTCAAAGTGCATTAGAAAATGTTAATCACGAAAACAAGCTGATAATTTGCTAAAAATAGAGTGCTATATCATTTGAATACATTAAGTACATAATACACAGCAGTGAACGACTACAACAGTCTAGTGTTTCATAAAGACTAGGATCCAAATATTGGAGTAAATATTCACAATTTGACAAAAGTTGGAAGGAACTAGTCATAGATTGTCATCTCACATGTTTGAAAAGGTAAATTCAAAACGGATGAATGATTTAGATATGAAAGGTGGTAGCATAACAATTTGTGGAGACATGAAACAAGGTACCTGTCCGATCTATGAACAAGGGGAATGTTTATGATGAATAAACGGAACAAGAGGATCAGTGGAAGAAAAATGAATAATTTTGATGATATAAAATTGAGAAGAAATCCAAAAACAAAGCTATTGCAGTCAAAGGTAGAAGGAAAACATTAAAATGAGAGAAAAAACATAGAAAATTTCTAAAGGCTTTATTTTTCAAAGAAGTAGGAAAGTTAGTAAAATTTATAAAACAATGTCATTATCGACTTGATGAATGGTCAAATGATATACAACGTTTTTTGGAAGACAGGCCTGAAAGGTAGTTTTCAGTAGAAGAAATCATTGCTGCCAATAATCACATGACAATAAGACAGAAATCACCATTGATTAGAAATATGCACGTTAAAGCTACTCATAGATCCCACTTCGTACCTATCAGATTGAATAACATGAAAGGAAAGGAAAATGGGAAATGCTGGAGGTGGTATGGAAAAATTGAGACACTAATGGGATGTCCATCAGTTTGGGAATGACTGCATACGATATGATTTATAATTTTAATTGAATATTATTGTGCTATAAGAAATTATAAGCAGAGATGTTGCAGAAAAACCTGGGAAATTTTATTTTAGCTAATTCAAACTGAAATTTGTAGAACTTAGAGAACTTTCTACACAGTAAAAGCAATATTGTGTGATAAAACAACTGTGAAAAATTAACTACTCTAATTTATAAAATGATCAAAGACAATTCCAGTGGTCCATAATGAAAAATACTATTCATCTGCAGAAAGAGATCTGGTGAATTCTGAGTGCAAAGTAGTGGACATATGAATAAAAATATGGAGCAATCCTACTTTTAAGGAGCAGAGGTAACCAAATATGACTTGTAATACAGTATCAAATTGGGTAGCACTTAGAATGACTTTCTGCAAATCTTCAATTAGTATAAAAATTTTAATTATTATTATTTTAATGATATATATCCATCAAAATGTAGAGACTTTGGATAAGCACTGACAATTCACAAAGGCTGGAGTCAGAAATGGGCAAGAAGAGAAGATTAAGTGTGACCTCTGCTAAGAAGTCGCATGGTAATTCGAATAAGTCTAAAATATTCCCTGCTATACAAATTCATCTGCTTAACATGAATATTCTGCTGGCAAAAGTCAGTGATGGGGAATCATGGAATATTGCCTCATCAATGGAATCAAATTTGAGAGTCCAAAAAAATAAAGGAAAATTATATGGTAGCTAAAGCTTGTTTCAAAAATGAATTTTCAGTGAGAAATGGCTTAAGTGGTAAAATCAAGCAATGTGTACTGGGTGAAGGTGGAAGTGGAATATCCATGAAGCAAGAATGAGAGAAAAAAATATACTACCTAGATGCAGTGTTTATAAGCTCATGATATTAAAAGTACCAGAGGAAGACCTTCACTTTATTCATTGGATTAACCTTGAAGTGTTCACGAAAGGGCTTAGGAAAGAATCACACAACATACTATTGGAATAGCAGTCATGATCCTTGGAAAATAAAATATAAATACAATAGAATAAAAAAAAGCAATTATTATGACGATACCAAAAAAGATTATATGATAGTGCACCAAGTTAGCACAGTGGACAGAGTTCAGGGCCTGGAATCAGGAAAATGTGTCTTTCATCTGTCCTCAGGTACTTATTACCTGTGGTCCCTACAAATGTCATCTAAGCCCTGTTTGCCTCAGTTTCCAGTAAAATGGTCATAATAATAACACTTACCTCCTGAGGTTGTGAAGCTCAAATGAAATAATAATTACAATGTGTTTAGTATTTTGCCTGGAATTAAGTAAGTGCTATATAAATGTTAGTTCTTATTGGTGATACCCTTATCACCGCCACCACCACCATCATCTTATCAAGTCTCAACTCAATTTGTATATTGTTGCCACAGGAGAAAACAGTAACAAAGAATGATAATTCCAACTCTCGGGATGTCCAGACTTAGTAATCAATGAAGATCTCACGTAAGGACATTATGGAAACAGGGAAAGCATTTCACAGAAGCCTTTAAAAATTGAATACATGAAATAACCATTTAAAATGTAACATGAATTGACAAATGCAAAAAGTACAAATTGAGAACCCCACATTTTTGGAGGATATATATCTCTGATTCATAAAATAGGAAAAAAAACCTCTGATAGATATTTACATCTCAAAAACTCATAATATCTTACCAACATAGAACAATCAATTTCCTTAGTTTGGAAACCTGGACAGGACGAGAGAATCCAAACTTTTTGGAAATAGGACAACTTAAATAAACGTCCCTGTTGTCCTTATAACTTTTAGAACTGACATGCAGATGATTCATTGATATTGCTATGGAGATGGGTTTACCTTTATAAACATTTTATGTGACTCTAAAAACAATCTGCTGTATAAAATTACGGCTGTACTAGAATCTATGTCTCATGAAATATAAGCAAAAACAAGGAAACAAAAATATCACATTTTGTCCAGGGATTGTTTTTACTAGAACTCATATTTTAAAAACGGAATGAGACTATTTTTGTCACTATTCATAATAACAACAATAATTTTAAAGTCTGAGAGGGGTTAAATAATCCATATTTTGTCAGATATGATTTTAGCTTCATTTCAGTAAACTACAGGTATAAAATCTCTATCCGTTATGCCATGCTACCTCTCTTATTGAAAAATATAAGATAATAAACAGCAATTTACAATTTACTTATTGATTTTATAATTTGAAATTGCCATTTGAAAGAATTGGAATATGCTATTTGATTGACAAAGATCAGGTCACACACCTTTTTGCATGTTTAGGCTTTACACATATAATGAAAAATCTCCTTAATTAAAAACAAATATTCCTATATTAACAGATTTTACATCACATTACGATGTATGAGATGTAGTTTTAAAATGATAAAGTTAAATATTAAATGTGAAGCTAGTTGATTTACTTTAAAAACTTGGAGCAGTAATTACTTCAAGTTAACTGAGAAATTGATTAGTTTTTTCTCTTCTGCAGAATACCCATTGTCTCACACAAACCTATCATGTGACATGTTAATTCCCATTCCTAAACAATGTGATTCTCAGAATTATCTTTGAAAGAAGAGTGAACTGTTGTTTAAAAAGTTTTACCTAATTAAAAAGAATTGATATTTTCCTAATGAACCATGATGCTCTTTTTAAAATTTTATTTTTTCCAAATTATCTTATTCTATGCATGCCCACTCCCACCCATTGAAAAGATAAGAGATGTGATGTCCATTATGCAAAGATATATATAATATATTTCTGCATTGGACACGTTGCAGAAAAAGAAGAAAATAAGGAGAAAAATATTCTTCAGTCTTCAGTCAGAATCCTTCTGTTTATCTGGATGTGGATAGCATTGTTTCATAAAACCATCATTCTCTAAAAGAAATAGTTCCAACAAAAACAAAAAGTCAGTTTTTAATGCTAATGACAGAAAGCTTATTTTTTCTTCACGTATTCAACATCTGCGTTCTTAGCCTCAAATAAATTCTAGAAATGCAACAATATTCTATCATTTCCCTTGTGAAACATCATCACTTTGCCAGGACATCCATTGCCTGGGCATCACTTTTCTGTTCCAAAGCTTCCTCAAGGCATTTTTTCATTTCTGCGTTTCTCAGGGTGTAGATCAAAGGGTTCAGCATAGGAGTGATGATAGTATAATAGCCAGTTAGAGATTTATCAATGGGGAAGGTACAGAAAGGCTTAACATACTTGAAAATACAAGGAATAAAGAAGAAGACATCAACTGTAATGTGGGAGGTGCAATAAGAGAGGGTTTTTTGTCTACCTTCTGAACTTTGGGTTTTCACAGAGTGTAGAATGACCCCACAGGAGATAAGCAAGAGTACAACGATAATTGTGCATATTGCTACCCAATTGGCAACCACAGAGATGTTAATTATAAAGATATCTATACAGGAAATTTCCAGTAAATGTTACGTGTCACAAATGAAGTCATCAATGGTATTGGGTCTACAGAATGTGAGACTAACAATGAAAAGGAGCTGAACTAATAAATGCATGAAATCTCCAATCCAGGATACCACTACCAGCAGAACACATGCGCGCCACCTCATGATGACCAAGTAATATGAGGGTTTACAAATGGCTACATAGCAATCACAGGTGTTCCAAATAGGTGTTCCAAGAAGAACTTCACCATGCAAGCTTGGAAAGAAATGGTTGCTTTTTCATAGAGTATACCTAGGGTCATTTTAGGGACAGTAATAACAGAATAGATAGTCATCCATAAAAGACAAAAAGACAAGAAAGAAGCACATAGAGGACCTCAAGCTCTTACTTTCAATGACAGTTATGAAAATCAGGCTGTTTCCCACCATAGCTAAAATGTCGATAATTAAGAATACAACACAGAGTGTTTTTTGTACCTCTGAATTCTGAGTGAGATCCAGGAGGACAAACTTGGTGACATTGTTCCTAATTTCTATGTGTTTGTGTGTGGCGGTGGCGGGGAGTCTGGGCATGGGTGTGTGTGTTGTGGGTGAATGAAAGGCAGAGAAAAACATTAATTGGATGCAGTTCCAGACTTGTAGTTAGCAGAGCCTTAAGTTTTGGTCTTACATTTGACCTTTTTGATGAAAAATGTACTTAATGTTTTGGGGCATCAATTTGTTTGCAGTATACTGATCATAATAGTGGAACATTTCTTGCTTCACACAGCTTTTGTGGGAGCTGAGGGAGGATGACTCTTCCATACACAAATTTTAATCTCACGCAAAATTTGGTTTTTCTTCTATATTGGTCTCAGTTAGAGCTTTACCTATGAAGATAACTATGAAACAAATATTTTATTGACCCCATTTTTATATCATGTTCATTCTCAATATATTGCTCCATATATAAGACCTATGCTTTACCCATAGTTAGTATTCTTTTTAATAAAGGGAGGAAGACACACTTTGTTAAGTGTTTTTGTGACAAGTTTGAATATTATATTACACTGAGTTTCTTTTTGTTAAATTTATCTATTTCTTTATCTTATCATCAATGTGGAGATTGTTTTCTACGTTTTGCTTATTTTATTAAGTTTCAATTCATTAAAAAATCTTTTAATATTTCTCTAAATTCCATATTTTCATACTTCTAGTCTGCCATATTTAAATATTCCCCAATAAATTGACATCTATTTTTTCTTGTTTTTTTTTTCTTTTCTTTGGTTTATGAAACAATGCGTTTCCCCATTTCCAATAGCATGAGGATTTTCGTTTCTTTTTGGAAACACAAACTTCTTCACTGAGGTATCAGTGCTCTTCTAGAATTCACAAGATACTTCCACTTCAAGAAGCTAATTTGTTTTAATAAAAGAAGAATTTATTTTTTTGTGATTCCAATGGAAAGTAGGGAAATGCACAGAAATGTAAGACCATCATTCAAGGTCCTTTGATCACCTACATTAAATGGCTTTTTTTGAGTCATTAGGATCTTTACTGTAAATTGAGGGTCATTTTGATGACCTCTATCACTAAAGAGATAAATGCACCTTTTTTTCATTCGATAGAGATTTATTATGGTGTTATAATAGTATTTTTATCTCTAATACTCTTATTAAAATGCAGTTGATCTCTCCAAAGAAATCACTTCAAATTATTATTCACCCTTTACCAAATATAAGTTTAATTAATCATAAATTTGAAAATGTATTGAGTAAGTGTAATTTATATTGAATAGAAATAATATATAACTACCACATAGTAAGAAACTTATAAATGCCATAAAATTATTGTTACTATTATTATTATTATCTCGTGTTTATCAGCTATTTCAATGGAGAGGGAAGAAGTGAAAGTGATAATGCTTTTTTTGTACTTTACAGTTTTTGTAAGCCTATTGTCTTCTATTAACGGCCACAACTATATTACTAAAGTACTATTCTGAAAGTGATAACATATGCCAGTTTCTGATTATTTTGCTAAACTTGATCTTTTTACCTTTCTAATCTCTTCGCCAAGATACCACTTCACAATATATGAATCTGTAAAATGTACCACGCAGCTTACATCTTAAAATAATCAGCTGAATCATCTAATTTCTTCATTTATGACAACACATACGTAAAAATAGCAAAAATTGGTCATGGGAGAAAATGATACAAAGGAGACATTTTTAAGAGGAAATACTATTTCATTACAGAGCTAGGGCTATTAAGAGGCTTTAAGTGATATATATATATATATATATATATATATATATATATATATATATATATATATATATATATATATATATATATATATATATATATATATATATACACATATACATATACACACACATATACACATATATGTATATACCCATATATCACATACATACACACATGTGTGAATGTGTACAGGTGTGTATATGTGTGCTTTTACATGGATATGGGTGTGTATGTGTATACGGGCTTATATATACACACATGAATATGTACATATAAACATATATATGCGTGCTTGTGTGTGTGTGTGTATTTGTATGTGCGCATATGTTTATGTGTGTGCATTTATACAACTACAAAAGGAGGAAAGGGTAGATCAATGAACTGATCATGCAACTATGGAATAACCTAGCAAAAAAACAAATTAACTTCTCTCCAATTAAACATCAAAGTTGAAATCCTGAAAATCAATGGACAGATGAATGAAACTGAAAGTCAAAAAGAAATAGCTAATATATGAAACTAAAGCTGATTTTATGAAGATTTGGTGGCACAGCGAATAGGATATATGGTCTGGTATCAGAACAATTTGAGTTTAAATCCAGATTCAAACATTTGCTAGCCGTGTGACCCTGGGCAAGTCATTTAAATCTGTTTGCCTCAGTTTCCTCAACTGTAAAAAGGCGACCCTGGAGAAAGAAATGAAAAATCACTTCAGTATCTTTGTTAAGAAAACCACATTAAAAAATTTTCATGTAGGGTCAAGCACGACTAAAAGCAACAGTAAGTAAACAAAAAGCACTGCCTTTATGAACTGATGAAATAGTTAAACTACTGGTTATTTTAACTGAAACAAAAGAAAAAAAATCAAGTTACTGATATCAAAAGTGAAAAAGTAAATGTGTAGCAGCTGAAGATGAAATTAATGTGATTATTTCCCCAATTATATGTCAGCGAAACTGACAATCTAAGTGAAATGGATGAATACGTAGGAAAAAAAATGTATAGAAGGGTGGAGCCAAGATGGTGGAGTAGAAAGACACACATACACTAGCTCCAAACCCACAGCCTATAAAATATCTCTAAAAAAGAACTCCCAAAAAATTCTGGAGCAGCAGAAGCCACAGAACAACGGAGCAGAGGATATTTCTGTTCCAGAGGGACCTGAAAACCTGACGCGAAAAGTCCATCACACTGCAGACGTGGAGCCAAGCCCAGCCCTGACTTGGCCGTGCAGCACTGAGAGGAGTGGATCCGAGCAGGTTTCAGGGACGGAATCTCCAGTGGCCACGCGGGTCCCTCCACACATGGGCTGCAAAAGTTGGTGAGAGGGTCTTCTCGGCTTGCCGAGAAGGGAGTGGGATGCCCCCATAACTCAGGCCCCCTTGGGAGGCAGCAGCGGAGGCAGGAGCAGACCAGGGCTCCCCAAGCAGGCAGGAGCCCGGATTCATTGTTGAAGGTCTCCACATAAACCCCTTGAGGGAACTGAGCCCTGTGAGGTGGCCCTGCCCCCACCTGAGCACCTGAGCTTAATCTCACATTGAATAGCAGCCCTGCCCCCCGCCCAAAGCCCTGAGGCTGGGAAGCAGCATATGGATCTCAGAACCCCAAGCACTGGATGGGCGGATATGGAGGCCAAGTGGGTGTGAATTTAAGTCACTGACTGGGAAAATGCCCAGAAAAGGGAAAAAGAATAAGACTATAGAAGGTTACTTTCTTGGTGAACAGGTATTTCCTCCCTTCCTTTCTGATGAGGAAGAACAATGCTTACCATCAGGGAAAGACACAGAAGTCAAGGCTTTTGTATCCCAGCCCACCCAATGGGCTCGGGCCATGGAAGAGCTCAAAAAGGATTTTGAAAATCAAGTTAGAGAGGTGGAGGAAAAACTGGGAAGAGAAATGAGAGAGATGCAGGTAAAGCATGAAAAGCAGGTCCACACCCTGCTAAAGGAGACCCAAAAAAATGCTGAAGAAAATACCACCTTGAAAAATAGGCGAACTCAACTGGCAAAAGAGGTTCAAAAAGCCAATGAGGAGAAGAATGCTTTCAAAAGCAGAATTAGTCAAATGGAAAAGGAGGTTCAAAAGCTCACTGAAGAAAATAGTTCTTTCAAAATTAGAATGGAACAGATGGAGGCCAATGACTTTATGAGAAACCAAGAAATCACAAAACAAAACCAAAAAAATGAAAAACTGGAAGATAATGTGAAATATCTCATTGGAAAAACAAAGGACCTGGAAAATAGCTCCAGGAGAGACAATTTAAAAATTATGGGCCTACCTGAAAGCCATGATCAAAAAAAGAGCCTAGACATCATCTTTCATGAAATTATCAAGGAAAACTGCCCTGAGAGTCTAGAACCAGAGGGCAAAATAAGCATTCAAGGAATCCACAGATCAATGCCTGAAAGAGATCCAAAAAGAGAAACTCTTAGGAACATTGTGGCCAAACTCCAGAGTTCTCAGGTCAAGGAGAAAATGTTGCAAACAGCTAGAAAGAAACAATTCAAGTAATGTGGAAATACAATCAGGATAACACAAGATCTAGCAGCTTCTACATTAAGGGATTGAAGGGCGTGGAATAGGATATTCCAGAAGTCAAAGGAACTAGGACTAAAACCAAGAATCACTTACCCAGCAAAACCGAGTTGAATACATCAGGGGAAAAATTGGTCTTTCAATGAAATAGAGGACTTTTAAGCATTCTTGATGAAAAGACCAGAGCTGAAAAGAAAATTTGACTTTGAAGCACAAGAATGAAGAGAAGCATGAAAAGGTAAGCAGCAAAGAGAAGTCACAAGGGACTTACTAAAGTTGAACTGTTTACATTCCTACATGGAAAGACAATATTTGTAACTCTTGAAACTTTTCAGTATCTGGGTACTGGGTGGGATTACACACACACACATGCACACACACGCACACACACACACACACACACACACACATAGAGACAGAGTGCACAAAGTGAATTGAAGAGGATGGGATCATATCTTAAAAAAATGAAATCAAGCAGTGAGAAAGAAATATATTGGGAGGAGAAAGGGAGAAATGGAACGGGGCAAATTATCTCTCATAAAAGAGACAAGCAAAAGACTTTTTAGTGGAGGGAAAAAGAGGGGAGGTGAGAGAAAAACATGAAGTTTACTCTCATCACATTCCACTAAAGGAAGGAATAAAATGCACACTCATTTTGGCATGAAAACCTATCTTACAATACAGGAAAGTGGGGGATGAGGGGATAAGCAGGGTGGGGGGGATGATGGAAGGGAGGGCATGGGGAGGAGGGAGCAATTTGAGGTCAACACTCATGGGGAGGGACAGGATCAAAAGAGAGAACAGAAGTAGTGGGGGACACAATAGGATGGAGGGAAATATAATTAGTTCTTACACAACACTACTATTATGGAAGTCATTTGCAAAACTACACAGATTTAGCCTATATTGAATTGCTTGCCTTCCAAAGGGAATGGGTGGGGAGGGAGGGAGGAAGAGAAGTTGGAAATCAAAGTTCGAGGAACAACCATCCAGTACTGTTCGTGCCACTAGGAGATAAGAAATACAGGTAAAGGGGTATAGGATGGAGACAAGGGCAGAGAGGGATGATAGAAGAGAGGGCAGATTGGCAGACAAGGACAATTAGAATGCTCGGTGTTTTGGGGTGGGGGAAGGGGACAAAAGGGGAGAAAATTTGGAACCCAAAATTTTGTGAAAATGAATGTTAAAAGTTAAATAAAGAAAGAAAGAAGGGGGAAAAAAACAAAAAACAAAAACAAAAATCATATTTCTCTCTAGCCTCAAACTACTCTCTCAGGCAGTTTCTCCCTCAAGGACACAGACTGCTCTAGCAACACCCGTTATCTCCCTTTCTCCTATAGTAGTCAGCTGCACCTATAGAACTCAACTGTCAGCTATGTACTGAACTGACTATGTACTGCGTCACAATGACATTTACTATTCACTGACCAGTCATGTATATCCTAGATTCAGACATATCTATACTCTCAATTTTTGAAATATCCCCCATTACTGTACCCATGATACATGGACATCATTGGCCGAACTGCATTGACTGTGATACTAATGAGGGACAGACATTGAATATTTCAGGTTATGCATTACAATCCTGGCACAATATTACTATGAAGGTTAAGAATGATTCCGAGACTCAAGGATTTCCAACACAACACTGGATAATGATCAATGGAAAAACAATGCCAGGGGAGTGGAAGATTTTTGCAACAATTGGAGGGTCCACATTCTATATTGATAAGAACAGGACAAATGGGGTGTTATCTAATCACATTTATACAGCTCGAGTATGTTTGGGAGGACAATATGCATTTATGTGGGGACGAAAGGATAAGGTCAGTATTGTAAAAAGTGTTAACAGTACCTTACAAAGGACTAAGAAGGACATTTATAGCATCACCTGCTTCAGCTGCAAGGTTTCAGAGTGTATAGATTACAAAGCCTCCGGTGTAGTGTTCATTATAACACGACCAATATATGTACATATTCCAGTAAAGCCTAAGGGTTGGTATAGATCCAGAGCAGATCACATTTCCTGGGAATTAGAGCAGAAGATAGAGATTGGGGTGGAACCAAGGGTTTAAAGATGTATTAGTTGTGTAATCTTAGGAATATCTCATTGATTACCTTCTCATTATCATTGGCTATATCAGTATCTACAGTATAGAACCCACAGTACGGAAGAGTTGGCACGAAATGTGTTTTTAGGGTTTCAAGAACAAAGAAAAACTGATTTGGACTTTTATACAGCGATAAAGGAATGAAGAGCTACTATTGTAGCAGTTGGTGATGAGGTGGATAGGTTGGAATTTCATCAATGATTGGTATATGATTATCGCTGGATCTTCCTGTGTGTGTCTAATAACACGTACAATGAGTGAGATTATTATTGACAAAGGATCAAAAACCATTTGAATGGGGTTATTCATAATCAGAATTTGACCCTGAAAATTGAAGATTTATATAAGCTTGCCCGAACTATGTATGAAGCAGCAGATCAAGATTTAACTCCTGATAAATTTGCACAAAATATATAGATTTCTTCCAACATTTATCCATTCCATATATTTTCAGTTATATAGCTCATGCTGGAATTGCTTTTATTATGTGCCTATTAGTTCTTTTATGTATCGTATCATTTACTGTTAAGTTTGCATGCTTGATCTTAAAAGGTGTGGTTAAGAGGCTAGATCATAACACACAAGTTCTCTGGAAAGCTCATCATGAAAACAAAAAGGGGGAATTGTAAGGGGTTTGGAATTCTCAGTTTATCATGGTCATGGTGCCCTCGGGAGAAATCTCTTGAGACGTCATGTCCTTGCATGACTTACGTGATGGACCACCCTTATGCAAAAACTGACCTTCACAATTATCTTGAGTAAGAGCAACAACATAAGCTCAGCACACAGTGTTTACAAACATTTTGCATGAATTGAAGTAGATTGCCTATATATACTCTGAGCTAACTGAGAATAAACGGTGTGCATACCATCTTTGCTCCCGCGTCATTCATTCACACATGGAAGAAAGATCTCATGCAGGCATGAGATCTTTGGGAACTTAACAAACTTCATTCAAGAGAATGACAATAATGGGACAACCTACCAAATCTTATGGGATACTGCAAAAACAGTTAGTAGGGGAAGTTTTATATCGTTGAATACCTACATAAATAAAATAGAGAAAGTGGAGATCAATGACTTGGGTATGCAGCTGAAAAAGCTAGAAAAAGAACAAATTGAAAAACCCCAAGTAAATATCAAATTAGGAATACTGAACATCAAGGGAGAGATTAATAAAACTGAAATTAAGAAAGCTATTGAATTAATAAATAAAACCAATAGTTGGTTTTATGAAAAAACTAATAAAAATGATAAACTTTTGGTCAATTTTATTAAGAAAAGAAAGAAGAAAATCAAATTACTAATATTAAAAATGAAAGGGGTGAACTCACATCCAATGAGGAGGAAAGTAAAACAATAATTAGAAATTACTTTGCCCAACTTTATGCCCACAAATTTGGTAATCTAAACGAGATGGATCAGTATTTTAAAAAATACAAATTGCCCAGATTAGCAGAAGAGGATTTTGAATACTTAAACAACCCCATCTCAGAAAAAGAAATTGAACAAGCCATCAATGAACTCCCCAGGAAAAAATCTCCAGGGCCAGATGGATTTACAAGTCAATTCCATCAAACATTTAAAGAACAGTTAACTCCAATACTGTATAGACTATTTTTGAAAATTGGGGAAGAAGGAGTCCTCCCAAATTCTTCCTATGATACAAATATAATTTTGATACCTAAACCAGGAAGAGACAAATAGAGAAAGAAAATTACAGACGAATTTTTCTAATGAATATAGAGACAAAAATTTTAAATAAGATTTTAGCAAAACGAATACAACATCTTATCATGAGAATAATACATTATGATCAGGTAGGATTCATACTAGAAATGAAGGGCTGGTTCAATATTAGGAAAATATTAGCATTAGCGATCGTATCAACAACAAAACTAACGAAAACCACATGATTATCTCAATAGGTGCAGAAAAAGCTTTCGACAAAATACAACACTCATTCATATTAAAAACACTGGAGAACACAAGAATAAAGGAAACTTCCCATAAAATAATAAACAATATCTACCTAAAACGTTCAGCAAGCATTATATGCAATGGAGATAAGCTAGATGCATTTCCAATAAGATCAGGGGTGAAACAAGGATGTCCATTATTGCCACTATTATTCAACATGGTACTAGAAATGTTAGCTGTAGCAATTAGACAAGATAAAGAAATTGAAGGAATAAGAATAGGCAAAGAAGAAACTAAGTTATCACTCTTTCTAGATGATATGATAATATACTTTGAGAATCCCAGAGACTCAAGAAAAAAACTACTTGAAATAATAAACAACTTTGGCAAAGTTGCAAGTTAAAAAATAAACCCACACAAATCTTCTGCATTCCTATATATTAGCAACAAAGTCCAACAACAAGAGATAGAAAAAGAAATCCCATTTAAAGCTAGGGTAGGCATTGTATAATACTTGGGAGTTTACCTGTCAAAACAAACCCAAGGACTATATGAACACAATTACAAGACACTTTTTGCACAAATGAAGTCAGATTTAAGTAAGTATAAAAACATCTGTTCTCATGGGTAGGCTGAAGTAATATAATAAAAACGACAATTCTACCTAAATTAATTTACTTTTTTATTGCCATACCAATTAAAGTATCAGATAATTATTTTGTGGAGCTGGATAAAATAATATCAAAATTCATCTGGAAGAATAAAAGGTCCAGAATATCAAAGGGACTAATGAAGAAAAATGCTAGGGAAGGTAACCTAGCGCTACCAGATCTCAAATTGTACTATAAAGCAGCAATTATCAAAACCACTTGGTATTGGCTAAGAAACAGAAGGGTAGACAAGTGGAATAGACTTGGCACTCAAGACACAGCAGGCAAGGAATATAGCAACCTCCTGTTTGATAAACCCAAGGACCCCAGCTTCTGGGATAAGAATTCACTGTTCGACAAAAATTGCTGGGAAAACTATATAAATTGTGGCAGAAACTAGGCATAGGCCCATGCTTGACACCATACACAAGAATAAATTCCAAATGGGTACACGATGTAGGTATAAATACTGATACAATGGACAAACTGGAGGAGCAAGGAATAGTGTATTTATCAGATATATGGAGAAGGGAAGAACTTTTTACTAAAGAAGAAATAGAAAGCATTGTGAAATGCAAGATGGATAATTTTGATTACATTAAACTGAATTGTTTTTGCACAGCCAAACTCAATGCAACCAAAATTCAGAGGGATGTAAGAAATTGGGGAAAAAAAATTATGGCTAATCTCGGGGATAAAGGCCTCATTTCTAGAATATATAGAGAACGGAATCAAATGTACCATTGTACAAGCCATTCCCCAATTGATAAATGGTCAAAGGATATGAACGGGCAATTTTCAGAAGAAGAAATTAAAGATATCTAAAATCATATGAAAAAAATGCTCTAAATCATTTTTGGTTAGAGAGATGCAAATCAAAACAACTCTGAGGTACCACATCACTCCTATAAGATTGGCAAACATGAAAGAACAGGAAAATGATAAGTGTGGGAGAGTTGAAACACTAATTCATTGTTGGTGGAGCTGTGAGCTCATCCAACCATTCTGAAGAGCGGTTTGTAACTATGCCCAGAGGGCTACAAAAATGTGCATACCCTTTGACCCAGCAATATCACCACTAGGACTGTATCCCCAAGAGATCATAAAAATGGGAAAGGGTCCCACATGTACAAAAATATTTATAGCAGTACTCTTTTTAGTCGCCAAAAACGGGAAATCAAAGGTATGCCCGTCATTTGGGGAATGGCTGAATAAATTATGGTATATGAATGTAATGGAGTACTAATGCACCATAAGAAATGATGAACAAGAAGACTTCAGGGAGGCCTGGAAGGACTTATATGATGTGATGCTGAGCGAAAGGAGGAGAACCAGGAGAACTTTTTGCACATCAATGACCACAGTGTACGAGAGCTTTTTCTGGTAGACTTGGAACTTCGTAATAACGCAAGAACTTTAAAAAAAATTCCCAATGATTTTCTAAGGCAAAATGCCTTCCACACTCAGAGAAAGAGATATGGAATTCATTCGCAGAATGTAGCAGATCATGTTTGTGTGTGTGTGTGTGTGTGTGTGTGTGTGTGTGTTATGTTTTGATTTGTTATACGATGTCTTCCATTTATTTTAGTATGACCATAGTGAAAACGTATTCAATAGGAAAGTATATGTAGATCCTATATAGAATTATATGCCATCTTGGGGAGGGACAGAGGTGGTGGGGGGTAGGTGTGGGGGGCTAAAAATCTGAGTTCTATGTTAGTGATTGTAGAACATTAAAAAATAAATAAAGCAATAAAAAAAAAGAATCATGGTTGAACAAGCTGTGGTATATATTTGTGATGGAAAAACTACTGTGCTATAAGGAATGGTGAATTCAAACTCTTAGAAAACACGGAAAGACTTGCACAAAATAATAGAGTGAAATTAGCAGAACTGAGACAACAATGCATGAAGGAACAGCAATTTTGTTTTAAGAACGAATTTGAGCAAATAAATTACTTTGACTTTTATGATATCCAAGGTAACTATAAAGGGCACGTGAAGAATGATGCTATCTGTATCCAAAAAAAGAACTGGTAAATAGAAGCATGTATAGATTAATTTTACATATACATATATGTGTATGTGTATGTGTATTCATTTGTGTCTAATGGTGACCACTTCTAGAGTGGAAGGAGGGAAAGAATGGAAGAAAAAAGAAATTTACATAATAACTTTTTGTATATTAGGAAGAAACAGCAAGTTGCGTATAGATTTGCATTTTCATGTGCAATCACCTTTTTTATTGTACCATGCTACAGAAATGCTTGTTTTATTCCATAAATAAAAAATAAAATATAAAAAGAAAAAAATTAATGATATATGTTCTTCCTTATAGTGATTGTTAACCCCTCAAAAGTTCCCTTTCCTTTTATAAATGCACACCTAAGAACCTGTGATAGCAGGCTCCCCCTGTGTATGTTGGCATGCTTATGGAAATACCTGGTCATATTGACAGGACATAAAATGTCACGTGTGAGGAACAGAAAGAAAGGCACTTTGCATAGGAAGAAGAGTGATGCATAATTAGGATGGAAAGGTGTATTGGGGATAGGCTGATAAGCATATTGAAAATCAAAAAGAGGAGTTTATATTTATAAGATCGTGGGAAATGGGCAGTTAATTAGGGCCTTCACCATCTAACATCTCACAAAGACTCAACATGATGTCAACATGAGCCCTCACCGAGCCTTCTTTCCATAAACTAAAAATATTCTAATCATTCTGTGATTATGTCACTTGAGGAAGAATGAAATGGTTCCTTGATCTTTGAGTTTGTCTCTAGTCCACAGAAGCAGAACATCAGCGCTTCTGTCAAATGCGTGATGAACCTAAGGATCTGTGCTGCCTTAGTTAATGTAATAACGAGTCTTCTGTTGTCTCTGATGCCTTGAGGCTCGGCTTAGGATTAAATGAGAAAATATACATGAAAAATAATTTGTGAACTTTAAAATAACATGTAACTATTGGCTATTATTTTTAAAATTAATATGGGATTAGTTTTACAGTCTTAAGAGATAACACTATCCTACTATGCCATAAGGTGCATAATAAATACCACCGATTCCTTGTAACATTTTCTGATCTGCCCATCTGTATGTCTTCTCTGAAGGAATGAAGGTTGAACTTAATAAATCTCTTAAGCCCTGTGAAGGCTGACACGTTCTCTTCTCTTTTGAAATTAGAATTGTTAATGACACTGTTGTTAATGGAATGATTTCTCCATTTTGATGGTTGCCAGTGTGATCATATCTGTTGCTGTTTAGTTGTTTAGTCTTGTCCAAGTCTTAATGAACCCATGGACCATATCCCCCCAAGCCCTTCTGTCCTCTACTAATGTGATGGATACCTGCCAACCTGCAGGGCTCATCTTCTGATCTGATATCTTCGAGCATTTTAGTACTGATCAAGGAGGGGATGATTATATCCCACTATACAAAATGCTTAGTTTGGAACAAAATCTAAAATTGTCTGACTTTGTGATTCCCATTTCACTATAGCCATAGTATCCATGGAATATTAATCTATATTTGAATTTCCAGATCTCTTGTCCAAGATTTTATCATTGCATACAGTGTTGTCATATGACCTTTCTCTTGTCTACCTCAAATCATCACTTTTCATTCTAACCAACTCGGATACTCCCCAATACTGAGTTTCACTTAAGCCAAGTCACTGATTTCCACATTCTTATCATATTCCAAGGAAACATTTGGGTAAAATTTGAGACCTCAATGAGACTAAAACGTTTTTCAAAGTTGCGTGTCCTTTTGATGAAAATAGATCAATAGACTTATAGAATTACACAAGACATTAGAAAGTATTTCATATAAAGAAGAACTGGAAAGACACAAAACACATGCTACCTGAGGTGGATGGGAACTAAGAGTTCATGGAATCCAAGTCCATTATTTTTTATCAGCTAGGCCATAGACTCAAAGAAGGAAGTAACGTAGCTTTCTAAGGTTAATTGTTGAGGTATATCTACATTGCTCAAGCTTTTGGAAACTTGGTTTCCTCTAGACTATTCATTTCTGGTTTCTAGAAGTACAGAGGATCTCTATCATTGAATTAGCACTCTGTTATTTAAAGAAACAAATGTGTTTCCAGAGTCAACGCCTCGATTAGTTTTCTAAGTTTCCTTCAGAAAGTCCTAGATGGAGCAGGGCTATGGGGCAAAGGTGGTAAAGCTGGCACTGTGGTTGCAAATTTTCAAAGCAGAGAAATACAGGAATAGGATTGGGGAAAGAATGAAAGAATGAAAGCAGGATGGCCTGAGCCCATTCCCATAATAGAGGATACAGAAGAAACTCTTAAACGGGTGATGTAGGACAGACTTTGTGGAAGGATATTCCAGTATGAGCAGGTGGAAAAAATGGTAAACTGTTGCAATGCATAGGAGCCCCAGGCACTGGGGGAAATTTCTGGGTGATACAGTAGTAGAAGAATGGTTTTGCAATCTAGAAAGTCAATAAAAGGACTGAATCTTTAATAGCATGATGAATTTACAAATAAGATGACAATTTTTGCTAGCAATCCCCTGTGACCTGAGTTACGGAAAACCTTATAGATCATTTCCTTGTCACTTTGGATTCGATATCTAGTAACTTATAAGTTAATGGGCACAGATTGGGTTCCAAAAGAAAAAACAAGTAACCAATTAGATAAGAATGCAGGTGTTACAAGCACATCACCCAAACAAGATCTCTTTCCAAAAGTGAGAGATAATTAATTCCTCTGAGGTTACAGAAGTAGTTATGAAAATAAGTCCCTGAACTTTTAGATCTTCTTTAAGTCACACTGCAGATTTCGGAGAAACTTTCTTCTCAAAGACTGTGTAAGGAAAGCAAGAAGGGATAGATAAATGGATAAAAAGAGCCACTTACAGATAGTCTCAGTCCAGATTCTGCCACTGTTAGATTACAAAGCCAAGTAGAGAATGAAGTCAATGAACCTTCCTTTGTAATTATTGTAATAACTATAGATTAGGAGGGAAATAACTTAGTTTTCTTAGCTTCATTGCATGAAAATAGGATTGTATTTCTAGTCAGTGGTTAGGGTTCAAATTCAGACTCTTTTTTTTTTTAATCCTGAAGCTTTTATTTCTACCTTGTGTAAATTACCTATCTCTGGATCTCATTTTGCTTACTTATTAAAAGAAATAATCTGGATAATTTTTATGATTTCTTCCAACAGGATATCCTACGATCCTAAGAAAACAAAGGCTGATTGATGTTTGTGGAATCCTGACATTCTCTCTCAAGGCGGGCATTATATCTTTCACAACAGAAGGTGCTTATGGCATAAGGATAATATCCTGAAGAATTCCCCTAAATACACTGATGAGTGTTGCCATCTACAAATAGTACCGCGGTAAGTTTTCTAGCGGTGTTGATGTTTACATAAATTCTACCACTTTCTTGTTATCCACAGAAGTTATCATTAAACTCTTTACCTCGTTCTCAGTCTGGGTAGGTGATGCCTTCCTAAATTTCACAGAAACACCTCTTTATCTCTGCACTTCGGTATAGTTATAATTAGTCAGGACAAAACTTTAAATACTGAGTTGGTTTGTGGCCCACTTGGTAGGGTGGAGATAGAATTATTTGGCATATGTTATTATCTATTGTGGGCAACTTATGTGAATAAGGTCCCTCCTTGTTATCAAGTATTATTCCCTTGAAGTGTGAGTTCAGGGATTATATAACTATAGGCAGTTAGGGAGAGGGAGAAAGAGAGGGGAGGGAGGGACGGAGGGAGTGAGTGAGAGAAAGAGAGAGAGAGAGACTTTTAAAATGATGCTCTACATTTGATAAGACTAGAAGACTAAGAAGGATTCTTTATTTAACTGTGGGTTCAAAAAAACGTTTCCAGTACTCAGAAGAGAAACTCTGAAGATGAAAAGGAGGTACAAACTAAGGGTGAGGGTTATGATGGGGAGGGGGAAGGACCAGAGACAAAGCTGACAGAAGACCATGGAAATCCTAGAATTTTAAAATGTAGGGCTGTTGCATGATAGAGTGCACATGAAGAATGGTAAAATGCAAAGAAGATTGTCTTCAGTGTCAGGAGACTTGAATTCAGTTCTCAGCTCAGCCACTCACTGGCCACACGCATCACTATAGAATGGCACTTAAAATCTTTTGTCTTCAGTTCCCTCACATGTAAAGAATATATGTGTGTGTGTGTTTGCATTCCTATGTATTTTTGCAATATAGAACCCTCTAGATTGGGATTTTCCAACATGAATGTACTTTTTTACTACTAAAAGCATTTGATCAACTATAACACAATGGACCCTGAGGGCAAACATATTAAAAAGTCAAATTAAGAAAGGAGACTCCCAATCACAGTTAAAAATCTGCATTAGCTAAAGTTCCAGGGATCACAGCTTGCTCTGCTCCATGATAAACTCCATCAATTAATTCATATGATATGGCTTAGAAATTAATATGATATGGCTTAGAAACTGTTAAGTATCCTAACTGTCCTCTTCTGGAAATTCGCCAATTTATTAATGTCCTTTTATAATATGATGTCTAGAACCAAAGTCAGTATTTGAGAGGTGCTGTGACCAGATCACAGAGAACAAAACCACAATTGCTTCATTATTATTCAAAGCAATGTCTTTCAGTGCAGCCCACAATGACATTTATTTCTTGGCTGTCATTGTACTATGAAGTTTAATCTGTTTGACTCCATTTGACTGACCTAGAAACAGTGGATGGAACATGTAGATGGGAAAATCAAAATTCTATTTACGGGAACATGGTTGTGGAGGTCAATGTGAAAGACCTTGAAAATTGGAACTATTGCATGGTGTAATGGACTTCCTTTGCAAGTAGTGTGTTTGTCTTTACTTGAATTGTTCGAAGAGAGACTGGATGAATCCTTGTTGGTACTTTTGCAGAATGGATTCTTTGTCAAACATAAATCACATGAAATGACATCTGAGATTCCTTATCACTGAAGTTCTTTGATTATGAGCCTTCTGTTAGCAAGTCAGTGTTTACTTCCCTACAGTATAACACTTTGCTAAAAGGGTCTTAAGGACAGGTCAAATAAAGAAACTGAGCCTGAATCTCAATTTGCTTGTTGACTGCTAATTACTTTCATGTTAATTATGATTTAATTTTTTTTTTTTACTTATGTGGGTAACATGTGGGAAGTTGGAAGTTTGGGAAGTTCCTTTAATATCTATGTCAAAAGCCCTTGAGTTGAGCTGCATTATAAAACATTTTGATCAGAATTTCCTTTTATGGATCATAAATATGGGAAAATGATTCAAAGAAACTGAAGGTGATGATAAAAGACAAAAGAGAGACTACAAGGAAGAGAGTAGAAAGACACAATAGAAATGTCTTCATAACTACCTTGCTACTTAAACTGCTAACTTCTACATCTAGTCCATGATCCATCTTATCCCCATCTATCTAGGTCATATGGTTTAGAATAGGAAGGGATTTTAAATAACATAGAGACCTACCCTCTTATTTACAAATGGAGAAATTGAAACACAAATTGGGACAGAAAGGTAGCAAAGAATTGGAACTGGTGTCAAAGCAAAGTCCACTGACTAAACTTCTAGTCTCCACTTTACGACACTGAACTTCATTACAGTCTGCCTGGAAAAATGTAATAGTTTAACAGTTCTTCCAACTTTCTTGCTTGAAGCAATCCATCCTGTCCTTAATATCGTCACACAAAAAACACTTCTATAAATAGATCTGGCCATGTCATTCTGCACTTATAATTTTCATCATTCTCTTTAGGAGGTGACCTCCTGAATAGACTTACCCCTTTAATATAACATGGAATGTCATATAGATAGGTGGCACAGTGAATTGAGCAGTAGGCCTGAAGTTAAGAAAAACTGAGTTATATTTTTATTTTTGTGTTTGAATAATGCTATATTTTCCAATTAAATGTAAAATCATTTTTTTTATTTTGAGTTCCAAATTCTCTTATTCCATTCTTCTCCTCACCCCTCCCTGAGCCAGTAGGCAACCTGAAATGGTTAGGCACATACACTCATGCAATACAAAACATAACATATTAGTCATGTTAGAAAAGAAAATTCACCCCTCATCCCTCCCCCGAAAAAAAGAAATTCAAAAATAGCATCCTTTTGCATTTAGATGCCATCAGTTTTTTGTCTGCAGTGGAATAGCATTTTTCATCATGAATCCTTTGGAATTACCTGAGATCATCGTATTGCTGAGAATAGCTAATTCATTCACAACTGATTATCACAGATATCACTGTGTACAGTGTTCTCCTGTGTTAGTTCACATAAGTCTTTCCAGGTTTGTTTTTCTTCCTGAAATCATCCTGCTTATCATTTATTATAGCACAATAGTATTCCATTACAATCACATGTCACAATTTGTTTAGTCAGTCATTTCCTAATTGATGGATATCCCCTTATTTTTCAATTATTTGTCACCCAAAACTGTTGCCATAAATACTTTTGTACAAATACTTTATCTTGTCTTTTTTATCTCTTTGGGCTATAGACGTAGTTATGATATTGCTGGATTAAAAGATATATACAGTTTTACAGGCCTTTTGGCATAATTCCAAATTGCTCTTCAGAATGGATGAATCACCTCACCACTCCACCAGGAGGGCATTAATATTCCAACTTTCACATATACATTTCAACACTTATCGTTTTCTTTTTCTGTCATATTAGTCATTCTAACTATGTGTGGTGGTACCTCACAGCTGTTTTAATTTGCATTTCTCTGATCGACAGTGATTTACAGCATATTTTTCATGTGGCTATAATATAACTTTGATTTCTTCATCTGAAAGCTGCCTACTCATATCTTTTGTCCATTTATCATTTTAGGAATCACTTCTTAGAAATTTAAATCAGTTCTTAATAAATTGAAGAAGTGATGCTTTTATAAGAGACACTTACTATAACCTCCCTGCACTCCCTCAGCTTTCTACTGTCCTTCTAATCTTGGTTGCATTGGTTTTGTTGGTGCAGAAACTTTTTCATTCAATATAATTAACAATATCCATTTTAAATCTCATAATGTTCCCTATCATTTATTTTGTCATAAATTCTATTCTCATCCATAGATCTGACAGGCAAACTATTCTACATTCCCCTAATTTGCTTAAAATAGGAAGGTTTGAATTCAAATCTGAATTCAGATACTTGCTAGCTATGTGACCCTGGGTAAGTCACTTAATCTCTGGTATCAGATTTCTTCCTTGTAAGGAAGAAGTAACCTTGCAGGACAGTTATGAGGATAAAATGAAATTATAATTGTATACGGAATAGCACAGTGCTAGACAGAAATTAAGTGCTATATAAATGCTAACTATGATAATGAAGATGATGATGATGATAATGATGATGATGATGATGATGATGATGATGATGATGATGATGATGATGATGATGATGATGATGATGTTTATCTTTACCACAATGCCTGGAATTTAGGAGGCACTTATTATCTTCACTTCTCTTTCCTTACCTCTATTTTCATCCCCTATCCTCCCCTTGCATTCATTTCCCTTCCTTAGTTCAATAAACGTTGATTAAACGCCTACTGTATATCTCTAGATTAGTGTACTATGAAATGAGAAAAGGCTTCTTTTCTGTTTCTAAAATTAGTTGTGATTAGTGGACAGTTAGATGGTGAGTGCGTAGAGTACTAGGTCGAAGAGGAAGCAAAAACTGTGTTCAAATCTGGCCTCAGCCTTAATAGCTGTATTAGTCTGGGCAAGTCACTTACCCCTGTTTTCCTCAGTCTCATCTACTGTAAAATGAGCTGAAGAAGGAAATGGCAAACCATTCCAATATCTTTATCAAGAAATTCTGAAATGGGTCTTGAAGTATTGGATTTAACTGAGCAATGGCTAAACAACAAATGAGTAAAGGTTGAAGACCTTCTGTGGTTTCTGTTTTCTTACCAAAGTTCGTGTATCTAACCTGGCATTCAAGGCATTCTATAATCTGTTTCCACCTCACCTAACTGACGTAATATCATACTAATTTTCTCCTTCCATGCTCTGATCGAATCAAGGGGTGGAATGGAATAATGATGATTAGTCTTTGAGCCCAGAGTCACAAACACCTGGTTTAAATTTGACCTTAGACACTATCTTTATGTTCCTGAAGAATATATTTATACATCTTTATTTCTCAATTTCCACATCTTTCAAAAGAGGAACTGAGCTCAGTAGTCCCCAAGTTACCTTCTTGTAATCTATAATCTATCTATAATCTGATAGATTATCTATCTATAATCTATAATATATCTACATTATAATCTATAATCTGATGATTTCTCTCTTTTCCTTGTTCATATTTTCATGTGACTACAGTTTGCTGACATTCAGATTCTGGAAATGTCCCTTTCCATCCATATTATCTGGTGAATTTTTATAAATATTCTAAAGTCCAATGAAAATAACTTTTATTCCAGGAAGTATTCTTTTATACTGTGGCAAATATTGACCTCTTTCACTGTAAAACCTCACATAATACTTTACTGCAACTCTTTTTTTTCAGTTTATTTTATTTTAATTTATGGAATAAAACAAGCATTTCCAAAACACAGCAGCATAAAAAAGATGATTGTATGTGAAATTGCAAATCTACTATGTACAACTTTATTCCTTTTAAATATAAGAGAAAACTATCATATACATTTTTATTTTCCTTTTTCTCTTCACCTCCCCCCTTCCCTGTCCTAGATATTGCTATTATTAAACAAAAATAGGCATATATTTATGTAATTTTTTCTGTACGTACTTCTATTTATCAGTTTTCTCCTTGGATGCAAAGAGTATCTTTCTTCGTATGTATTTTGTAGTTAATTTGGGTACTGATAGTCAAAATGGCTGATGCATTAGCAAATTAATTATATGACCCCTGTATGATAGTGGGTTTCTCTTGTCTTCTTCTGCTAGACTTAAAGTCCTAGAACTTGTATTTTCTACGTACTTAAACAATTTTTCTCGGTTGTGCTATCTTACAATATATCATGTTGCAGTGTGCTCTATTGCATTAATCAAAAATTGATTCCCTTCACGTCTTAGAGTGAAAACTTGCCACTTAGAAGTAATCACCTTTATTGATTAATCGCCTTTCTTGTTTCTAGCCTGTGTAAGCCCTGGGACAAGCAGAAAACATTGTGCTGAATATATGTGTGACCTTGACCTTCGTCTACGTGTTAATGAGTAAATTGGAAAACTTTAACTTTGCCCTTAACTCCCTTTGAGCTCTATTTTGAAGACATAAATCATATTATAATAGTGAGAGGTTCCCAGGAAGATAGTGATCAAGGCTATCAATTGCAAATATACTAAAGAAAGGTAGATAAAATCTTAGCTGCATAAGAGAAAATGTATTTTGACTATCAGGATCATTGGTATAATTTTTACTCACAAAGTCAAGGTCCCAGAAACACTCTCACCAATAATCTTTTGAGAACTCTGTCTCCTCTGCCAGCTCAGCATTTCAGGGGCTGCCTTCCAGCAGAGTGATGGAATGCTCTAAGAGACAACTAGTAAAAATGTTAGCTTTTTAAATGTACAATTCCAGCATAGTGATAATCAGACAGAAGATGCTTGAAATGTACACAATGAATATTGAACAAATGAACCAATGAGAGGACACAGTTTCAATATATTCAAGAAATGCGTGGATGATCATCTGATCTTAGCTTCGAGACAACCCCTTATGATTCTGTGATCTTTGTTGTAGGTAAAGCAACTCCCCACGCCCTCAGTTCCATTCTGTTGGATAGTATAAATGGAGAATGAAAACAATGTGACTGAATTCATCCTATTGGGACTTACACAGAACTCAAGTAATATTCACAGAATAGTAATATTCACGGTGTTTTTACTCATCTACTTAATAACTTTGGTGGGTAACTTCCTTATTGTGGTCACTGTTACCACTAGCCAAGCTCTGAGCTCCCCCATGTACTTCTTCTTGTGTTTCTTGTCCATCATAGATGGTCTTTGCTCTTCTTCCATGGCCCCCAAACTGATAGTTGACTCCCTCTCTGAAAAGAAAACCATCTCCTTCAAAGGCTGCATGACCCAACTCTTTGCAGAACATTTCTTTGGTGGTGCTGAGATCATCCTGCTAACAGTCATGGCCTATGACCGGTACGTAGCTATCTGCAAGCCTCTGCACTATGCCACTATTATGAGCCAGAGGCTCTGTGGCCTTCTGGTGGGGGTAGCTTGGGCTGGGGGCTTTCTCCATGCAATAATACAGCTTCTCTTCACAGTCTGGTTGCCTTTCTGTGGTCCCAATATCATAGATCACTTCATGTGTGACTTGAATCCTTTACTCAAACTCGTTTGCACAGACACCAATAATCTTGGCCTATTTGTTGCAGCAAATAGTGGTTTGATCTGTCTGTTAAACTTTTTCCTTTTGATGGCTTCCTATGCTGTCATCCTTAATTCCTTGAAGACTCACAGTGTTGAAGGGAGACACAAAGCCCTCTCAACTTGTATCTCTCACATCACTGTTGTCATCTTATTTTTTGTGCCATGTATATTTGTGTACCTGAGGCCTGTGGTCGTTCTGCCCATAGATAAAGCTGTGGCTGTATTTTATACTCTGGTGGCCCCCATGTTACATCCCCTAATCTATACCCTGAGAAATACAGAGGTAAAAAATGCCATGAGGAAGCTGTGGAGCCAAAGTGTATCTTCAAGTAAGAAATAGAATTCACTGTGAAGGAATGACTTTTGAAATTTTTACACAAAATGTGAAACAAAGGGTTGGGCTTTATGATTTAGGACAAAAATATCAACTCTTAAGTCTAAACATTTCAAAATTTTGAGACCACTTTCCTCACAATTAGACCATGCAGTTAATAGTAAAATGATTCTTGCTCTCATTTTACAAATAAGGACATAGAGGATCAGAATTATATCTGAACCTTAATTTCCCAAACTGTAAACCTAAGTTCTTTTCCCCTTTTCACAAATCATTCTGTTCAAGTATAAAAGGGCAATATTGTTGATTTAATATTTTCTGTTGTTTATGCAAAATTGCTTCCTGTGCTACTTTTTGTATGTAACTGCTCCATCTGAAAGGGAGGTGTCTTAAAGGGACTGTAATCCTCAAGCTAGAAATATATGGCATGCAATCATGCCAAGAAGAAAGATGACACTGAATTACCCACAGGAGTAGTGTGATATGGGGAGAGAATGTTCACTTTATAGTAAGAATACCTCTGTTCCCAGCCTGCCTCAGGGACCTGAGCAATTTGTTAATTTTCCATGACATCATTTTCCTCATCCTAAGAAGTGATGCAGTTAAACTAGATCAATAAGTCAGTCATTCAACAAAGAGTTTGTTAAATACTTGCTATGCTAGAAAGTTTTCTCCATATAGGAGATACAAAGAAAATGAAATTTTAAAAAAGTCTATTATCAAACATCTTCTAATGGCGAAGGAACTATCGCTCATCTATTTATCTATTTATCTATCTATCTATCTATCTATCTATCTATCTATCTATCTATCTGTCTGTCTGTCTGTCTATCTGTCTATCTATCTATCTATGCTCATAAACAGACGCAGACACATACATGTATTTGTATTTACATAGGTATGTAGGTATATAGACATGTGTTACATATATATATATAAATATATACATACGCACACATGTATGATACAAACGGAATAGAGAGAAGGTAACTTTAGATTAGAAAGTAATGCATCAGCAGTCTGGGGGACCAGGAAAGTACCCATCAAAAAAGTAATATTTGAAGCCAATGATACTAAGATATGAACATAAAGAGGGAGAGAATTTCAACCATATGAAACAGATAGTGTAAAGTCACAGAGTTGGGGAAGTGCGCCTCATGGTTAAGGAAGAGAAGAAGTAGGAAAAAGTAAGTTTAACTTAAGATGAAATATATAAAATATATACCTAAAATGTATCTAACTCCACTTCTCATTCTATCATATACACATGCTTATACGTGCATATGTATATGTGTATATGTATACATATGTTCGCATGTGTTTACACAATACATATATAAACACATATATACACATGTGTGTATATATGTATATATGTGTGTGTATTCCAATGACCTCCTTAGCATTTTAAATGTGTTTCTTTTGAGTACTCAGAATATTTCTTTTGCTTCTTTCCTTTATGAGTGACTGCCAAAGAGTGTCAATATACATCCAAATTTTCATGTATAATTCATTCAACTAACTAAAATTTTTCAAGGAAAGAAAACTTCTGTAATTTTTGACAGATTTTAAGTAAATTGGATTAATTATTACTAGTATCAGCTTGAGACACTGTGGGAAAGAGGGAAAAAGAAAGGTTTGAATAGATTTCTAAAAAATTTCCTTCTACAAGGAAAGAGGTATAGGCACAACTGAATTTAGTGTAAAGCCCTATATAAATTCATTGGTGGCCTAAGATAGGAATATTTCATCAGTAGACTGGTATCATGAAATGAAAATCTAAGATTATAGGCATAAGTTGACATTTATACATGCATTACTAGATGTATAGCCAGGAAGTTTTATATTTATATTAAATTTACTTTGGCAATAGAGGTGAAATTCAACTAGGTCAATGAATTATTCAACTATGGACTTGCCCAATAGTTGTTCGTATCGGTGCACTGAATTTCTGAAAGCAAAATCTTTAAACAAAATGCAGCATCATGATAAATAAAATCATAGCACAACAATTTCAGCTATTCATAAATAGTTATTGGTCTTTGAATATATGTCTTTTTGTCCGAAAATAAGTTGTAAGAAACAGTAGTCCTCAAACAGAGAACAGGAATTTTACTGTGAGAATGGAAAAATCTTAAAGACTCATCTTTAGAAACATTTAACCTGATGCACATGGATCCTAGACAAAATACTGCTTGCATTTAGGCCACATGGCCAAAAATTAAACAAGTCTATACACATCCTTAGAAAAATGATTGAAAAATCCTTGTCTCCTCACCACCTAGCAAAAAAAAAAAAAGACATATATCGGACTATAAACTAAGAAATAGCTCAAGGATTGCGGCAGCCAGGTGGTGTAATGGTAAGGGCACCACCTCTCGATTCAGGAGGACCTGAACTCAAATCCAGGCTCCTACAATTATTACCTATGTGTCGCTGAGCAAGACATTTAACCCTGGTTGCCTTAGTTCCTTCTCTGTAAAATGAACTGCAGAAAGAAATGACAAGCTATTCCAATATTTTTGCCAAGAAAACCCCAAATGTAATTAGAAAGAGTTGGACACAACTGAAATAACTCCACAACAACAACTGAAGGAAACCCAAAAGTTCATTAAATGAATCCGGATTGTTTAATTGATTTCCTAGGGGCTATTTGTCATCTCCAAAAAGGAATTAATGTACATGATTATGCTGCCCAAGGTAGGAACTTTTAGTGTTTACTAGGGACCCTACTTTCTCACCCAAGAAACTGAGAACAAGGCTTTGTGGAAATGGGCATGCAACTCATGCCAGATCTGTAGGATATGACTTGGTTTTAAAGAGGAAACAGAATTAATTTTGGAGACAAACTGAGAGTGCTGATAAATTTCACTGCAGTATCCATGTGTCCACTTTAAACTAGACATTTTGACTATCTCAGACACTCATTAACCTAATCTTTCCCTGCATTTGGAAGAGAAGAAACGAAATGATTACAGAATGTTTTGCTGAGGAAGTCATAGTAGTCACTCCTATTAAAGCATATGAACTGCCCCCCCCCCAAGAAAATATTACCATCTCTCTGATCTTGGATAAGTCACTTAACTATGAGTAGTGCTTAGAATAATCTAAGACTTTTCTATCATTGTTCATTAAGGATTAACATCTTTATGGGGCATGAACAAAATCAGAAATGTTTAGATAGGTTTATTTTGCAGGAGAAATTTTCACTGAGTAATGAAAGACATTTAGTAATTTTTTAAGATACTGCTGTATGTCAACACTGTGACAATCACTTCAGAACTATTTAAGAACTATTAAATTATGAAAAACCCTAGAAAATGAGTGCTATTATTATCTACATTTGACAGTTGAGCAAACTGAGGTATATAGAAGTTAAGGATCTGGCCCATGGTTATGCACATAATAAATGTCTGTCGCCAGGTTTGAAATCGTGTGTGTGTGTGTGTGTGTGTGTGTGTGTGTGTTTCACATAGGAAAATTAGTTTAAAAACTCTTGAGTGGAATTATTGTCAGTAGGATTATTTTAGAAGTGCATGAATCTTTTCTTAAGATTATGGTTGTGTATGCAGAAGAAGATTCTACTGACTGTGTTTTGTGAAAACATCTGACTAAAGAAACAACTATTGCCAAAGGCATGAAGATTATCAAAAGAAGCATGTTATTTTAGACTGGAACAAATTGGGTAATAAATCCTGAATTCCTGAAAGTAATTGGAATGACCTCTGCTTTATTGGAATCAAAACCAATACAAGTCAATTATTCCAACATCAAGGTAAATTGTGAAAAGAGATTTTTTTATCTGTTGTAAATGTGGGCTAAATGAAGATAAATCCATCAAGTAGTTTTTGATGGGGGAATTAATTTTTCTTTCAAAGAAATCTGAGGTTCAACGAACAGAGATGGAGAAATAATCACTGCTATGATCAATGAATTTCTTATAAAGTATTTAACTAAAAAGACTTAGGAAAAATGATAACTAGGTAGAAGAGATTAAACTCAAGGTCTCTAAACTGAAGCAATTACAAGATGAAATACAGCAATCACATGCATTAATAAATATATTCGTATTATAGATAGAAAGAAAGACCTGAAAGCATGCCCTCAATTCCATATAAAGGAATTATTTTTTAAACAAGTTCAAGAGAAATTATTTCATTAAAACAGAAGTTCAACCGTCTTGAAGTCCGTCTTGCTTCGCAGTCAGAACAGTGACCTGCTAAAAAGAAATTGCTTTGAGACTAGCCGACAATGTAAATAGGAACACAGTGAATTTGTTTTAGACAGAAGAGGACCAAACAGAGGGGCAGCATCAATGCTGCTCAACAACGTAAGTTGTAGAGTCTTCAACAGTAAAGACAAAAACTATAAACTTTAGAGATGTTGATTGGCATCTCACATTTTGTTCATCCGTTATTGCCAAAGAAGATCATTACATCAGAGAAATGATGACATGACTTGCACTTGATTTTGTTTTGAGTGACGGAGGGCTTTGCAAGGCCACCAGCCTCACTTTCTTCTCCTGGCATTTCATATACAAATAATAGGAACAACATATACATATATACATCCATGCATATATGGGTAGCATATGTAAAGTATGATTATATATAATGTACACCCAGGCATAGCAGAGAAAAAGAAAGTTGGAAGGAAAAGAGGAAGGAAAGATAAAATGAAGAAAACAAGGGAAAGAGGTAGGAAGTATTTAGAAAGTACCTACAGTATAAGGGTCAATTAGCTAAGTAAGCAAAACTGAGTAGATACATTGTTATTCCTATTATTTAATTGAGGAAACTGAGGGAGATAAGGTTCCGTGACTTTTTCAAGGTCACACAGCCATTTAGTATTTGAAATTGGCTTAGAAGTCAAGATGGGTGAGTCCAGATCCAGTCCTCTATTCACAGCTTCACATAGTGTTTTGGAGGAGTCGGGGAAGGGACTAGAAGAGAGGGGAGAGGCAACTGAAGAAAAACTTATGGGAAGAGAGTTTTATACAGTTTGTAATTGTTGGTGTTGCTATTGTCATTTTTAATTAACATTAGCATTATTTTAAATTATGTGAATAAGTCGTAATTGCTTAAGAAATGAATAACCTTTAATATCAACTTAATGATATTGCATATGGGATCCTGGCCAAATAATTAATTAGAAATACGTTATAAGTACAGTAAGAATAAAAAAGATATCAAATTATGGAGGAGTGCTTTGTCAAGCAGGATACGTACCTT
Source organism: Notamacropus eugenii (assembly GCF_028372415.1). Taxonomy (NCBI): domain Eukaryota; kingdom Metazoa; phylum Chordata; class Mammalia; order Diprotodontia; family Macropodidae; genus Notamacropus; species Notamacropus eugenii. Next base: position 9,900,594 of record NC_092880.1, read on the forward strand.
GCTTCTGTCAGATTAATTTCTGCACTCCTTATGTCCTTGTAAACACATTTGTCCAATTATTTCACTTTTTCCTGTGCCCTATAAGCACTGAAGTTCGCACCATAAAAAAATACATGAAATAGTCATCTAATAAGGAGAAGTAAGAAAGACTCACTGGTCTTTTTTTTGTAACAAAATTCCCTGTGCAACTTATCTTTAACATCCAGTGGAAGGGACTATGTCAGGATAATAAACCTGGAACAGTGCTCACTCCCAGGGGATGTCTGCGCTCCCCTTTTACTATCTAGTCTAGTAGAATTCAACCTGCCAAAGATCTTCCAATCAACATTTAAATAAATGACTCATGCATAACTTTATGCCCGGCTCTCCCTTTGCTACTTATCTCTCCAATATTTTGCCTAAGAGAATCCTTGGAAAACCTGATTACTTAGTATCAGCTTGTATAGTCTTTTATTTTAACTTGTATATTCTTTAAAAAAAAAAAAAAACACTGAGGATTGAATAAGGACAGAGTCCTTTCCCTGCCAAGGAGACACTGTGATATTGAAGCTACTGCTGGAATGTTCCTCAGGCTATAGCTAGCTCAACGGCCTCTTTATCAGTAATGTTACTAATACTATTGTTAAAATTTCAACCCAAAATGAAATGAACTCCCTAAACCAGCACAGATAGTAATCCAATGCAGATTCTGAACCTAAACCCTTGCTTTTCATTTGACTGACTCATGATCATGGTGAAATCACTATGAATCATGAGTATTCAGGGCAGGTGAGGCACAAAGGCAGAGAGCTGGCTTTTTCCAATCTGTAAAAAGTAAATTTTAAAATAGAAAAAGTCACTAAATCTTGGATTGACCATGATTATTAGAGTGGCAGAAGTTAGGGTCATGGAAAAGAGTAAACAAAAAGGCAGAGGAAATGATGTAGGAGGCAGAAATGAAGGATCAAAGATTCTGTATGGAGAGCACCTTTCAGTTTGCCAGTCAAAGCTACATTAAATCTAACAGGTACCGAATGCCATCTGGGAAGCAGAATAAGACAGTAGAAAAAGGCTACAAAGCAGTCAGAAGCACGTTCATTCAAATACAGTCTTCATCAGCCATGATTTTATGTCACTTATGTCACTTTGAAAGAATCACTGACTCTCTGTGGGCCTCAGTTCTCTCACCTGTAAAATGTGGGCTTTCAAGCAACTTCTCTGACTTCTTTTCTGCTCTGAATCTCTGAATCAATATGACTGGCACAAGGGGAGAGGTTATGCTATGAAGCATTTGCATTAACAATCCCCACAGAAACTCTCAGCTTGTCATCCACATTCTTTCAAAGCCCTGCAGCCTGAGTGGAGGAGGAGGGGACAGGCTCAAACTCAGGGACAGAAGCCATTGGAAGCAGTAGACAGGGCTCTAAGGTCCACACTGCCCTGTCAATGCAAGAAGTCAGTCATGACTCTGAGCTTGCACAGTGAGATTGTTGGACAGCTCACAATGACTTTTCTAGCATATTGTACCTGAATCAGAGATCAGAACCTTCTTCTGCTCCTTGGGTTGAGCTCAGACTACTGATCTAATCAGAAAGAGAATAATTAAGACCCAGTTTTCTCCCAGGATTGTTACAGTGCAGTATCTCCCTACATGTAAATCATAACCTTTTGAGTGCTGAACCTACACACACTCCTCTTATCCCGGTTGGGGATCACTTTTGGGAGGGAATAAAACCAGAGAAACTAGAAAAGTATCTAGGAAGGGATAATGTGTCCTTGTTGTAATATAATGACAGAATAATACCTGTTGAGATTTCATCTACAAGGTTTCTTTTGTATCCCAAACACGCAGAGATGCAATCTCTTTCTCCTAGGTAGATTCCTCCTAATCTCTGTCTCTGTGGCAGAAGTGGAAAATTACTTACCACTGTAATCTGTGCTGACAACGCAGAGGGTAGAATTGAGTGTGGGTGCGTGAATGTGTGTGTGTTAAATGTGTATATGTACGTGTTTTGTGGGGGTGGCCAGGGCTGGAGTTATAGGCACAGCCTTTACTGAGCTCATCTCCCCAAGAGCTGTAGTTAATATGTCACCTCATAAACAAAAGTCTGCGGAAAGAATTTGCCATGTGTCTGAAGAACGAACAACCCTGTCTCTGGTAAAAATATGCATCAGCAACTAAAAGTGATTAATTAGAATCTCTAAAGGGGCAACTTCTTACATTTGTGAGAGATACTTTTTTTTTTTTTTCTGTCTGGCTGATAATATGAAAGGAGGGAATAAAGGCCTTTCAAGGTCAGGGAAACAAAGGAAATGGTTGTCTCTGAACACTGATATGTAAGCACTCCTGTTCGTGAAATAGAGAGATCCTGGTGATTATTTTCTACAAAAACATTAATAGACTGTTCTTACTAAAATAATTATAATTAATTTTGCACTACAGTGATAGTCACAATAATCATATGAAATTAGTATTTTTTATTATCTCTAGAGAAAATAATTATCTTATTTTTTAGAAGTTTGTTTAAAGGAAAAGAACTAGATGACACATTGAAGGAATAACAGGAGCAGTTACATTGTATGGATTTTTGCATGCATGAATTTTGATAACGAAGCAAAAAACAGAGCAAAAATATATCAAATTAAAGGTGATGAGGAAGGAAACTATATCTTCTTAAGTGGATTATAGAAAATGAAGTGATAACAATACTAAATACACACACACAATAATATAGCATGTAAATTTTTAAAGGAGAAGTTAAATGAGTAACAGGAAAAAATAGACAATACAACTGTATTATTTGAAGGCCTCAACTTTCCCCTCATAAAAGTAGATAAATGTAACAAAAAAATAATAAACAAGAAAGGAGTTTAAAAGATGAATCATCCATTTTGTATCATGTAATGCTCTATATCTCTTGTTTGGCCACAAATTCTTCTGTTCTTCTTAAATCTGACAGGTAAATCATTCCTAGATCTCCTGACTTGTTTATGGCATCACCTTTTATGTCTAAATCACATACCAGTTTTAACTTTATTTTGATATTCGGTGTGAGATGTTCATCTGTACCCAGTTTCCGGCATACGGTTTTTCCGTTTTCCCAACAGTTTTTGTCAAATAATGAGTTTTTGCTTATTAAACACAAAATTATTATGGTCATTTACTAATCCACATGTAACTAATATCTTCCACGATTCACCACCCTATTTCATAGACAATTCCAGATTGTTTTGATAATATTGATTAATAACACAATTTGAGCTCCTGGCAAATGATTTTGATGAATATCCTTTGCCTAGTTCCCCCATGCCTCAGTCATTTAATATTTTTTTGAAATATGATGTCCATTCACATTTTTAGATCATTGTTTTCAGGTAGTTCGGAATTTTTTTTTAAACTATATGTTCTTAACTTATTTTCTAAATCAATTTTGTCCCTATGAGATATATCATATTTTCTTCTATTTTCTCTGTCCTATTACTTTGTTTTATTGCAGTTTTTTTTGATGTCTCAAGGAATGATAAACTTTCACTTGACCAGTTACAATTTCTAAAGGAATTATTTTCTTTAATGAGGATTCTTGTTTCTTTTATCACTTACTTTTAAATTTTCTTTAGTACTGTTCAATATTATTTTTAAGTAGTTAATTTTCCTTTCATAACTTGTTTCATTGTTCTCATTCCTTGTCTCAGTTTTTCCTCTACCGATTTTATTTCATTTCTGAAATGATTTTTTTTTATCCTTGCTCTGTTTCTTCCCTGGAACTGCAATTGGTGTCCCTGCTTATTTGTGATGGCAAGCATTGTTCACTCTCGAACTGCAATCCAGAGCTTTATAATGGGAAATGGAGTAGCCAAGGATAGTACTGGAACCTGCTGTGTGTGACTCTACCAGGGTACCTTTTAATTTCTTTCTGGCAAATTGACCAATCCCTTTACCTTTTCTGGGTTTTGGGAGCTCCTTAAACAGTTGCTGCTGCTACTGCTATTCCTACTTACTGTTGTTGCTGCTGCTGCTGCTGCCTGTAATGCCAGCACTTGGTATTGTCATGACTCCTAGACAGGTCAGTACTCCAGTACCACGAATGTCTCTTTCCGATCATCCAAGTTATCACGGACTAGAAAAGTATCTCATGTCTAAATTTTATTTGTTTTGTTGCTCCAGGATATGATTTGATGCATAGTAATATTGTTTGTAAACTAATGATGGGAAACTTCATCTTAAATGTGTCATACTCAATCATCTTGTCTCTCCCTTTTCATATTATTTTTTTTTAAATATCCTTAAGCTAGGATTTTTCTGTATTTGTGTTTAAGCAAGGACATTTCTGAGGGGTTGCCAGAATACAAGCCTTGTCAGCTTTCTATTATTCAAAAATTTAATTATTCTTCCACATGTAATAAGACTTTGCTTTGTGCATATCTAGATAACCTAACACCGATGATCAAAACAAAAGGAAATGGATCATAATGCAAAAGCAAGCAGGTAGAATATCTTTCTGATTTGAAGGGAGTAAATATTTGTTAAAATGTTCACCTTACTACTTACAGAAGTGCTGATCCTACTCATGTCTTTATTTGTATTTTTTCAATGTCCTGGAGGAGAGGAAATGGAGGCAAATCAGAGGAGTCATGGCACAATTGTTTTAGAGAGCAGGAGACCAGAAGGTTAACTGATACTATTGCCTTATGTTACCTCTGACCAACAAAGGAAAGTGACTAGATTACCTGTGGATATGATGCGAAGAAGCCATTGGTAGCCACGGAATGTCTCATAAAAAATAAGAGATTCCAAACTGTCCTAAAACCCAAAATCCATTGTATAGTCTCTGGGAGAATTTAACTATTGAACAGAATTTAAGGTGAGTTAAGAAACTCTCTATCCACTACATTACTCTGCCTCTCCTGGATGATCTGTCCTCTAGCTTTTTATGATGCTATTAACCCCTGGTTCTTCTGTCTGTCTGACTGTTTTCTTCCTTTCCTGTGATGGCTTCTCAATCATATCATGCCTACTAATAGGACCAAGAATTCCATCTTAGGCTTTTTCTTTTCTCTCTACTATTTCACTTGATCAATATTTCGGTTCCCTTAAATTCCCTTATCCTGTCTCCAAGCAAAAACAACAGTAATGATAGTAATAACCACTCACATTAGCATAGAGTTTTGCAGTTTAGAAAGTGTGTTCATCACAAAACTATGAGCAGAGGTAGAAAAAGAATTAGGACATTGCTATTACCAAGGGGAAAACTAAAACTAAGTGATTTGTTTGTTTGTATTGGTTTGTTTTATTTATCTCACAACATAGGCATTATCCCTGCCATCTTCCTAGTACTTTCATTTCTCACTGACAGAAACTCAGCAATCACACTGGTCGAGTCTTTCAGTACCTGAAAATATATTTATCCTGGGCCAACTAATGTGAATTCATCAAGATGAACTATGTCCTTTTTTACTATAATTCATTATTTATCTTTCACATCAACTCCCTCTTTGCATGGGGTGTTAGTTTTGTTCTGTCATTTCTAATGAAAAGGTCCTTCCATTTAGCTAAGAAAAAAATAAACCAATTAAGAAACTCTGCCTCCTCTGATGATGCCCATCATCGTTGTCCTCCCTACTTCAAAGAAAAATTTGCTTATTTACTTTTTGATACTTTTAGTACCAATACAGATTTTAAAAGCCCTTTTAACAGACTTTATTGTCACTTGCCTATCTTGGATCTATTTTATGCAGGAAACCTGGATGTCTAGGCTTCCTTACCCTCCAGGTCCTGTTTTGTGTTTGTTAGTTTTTATTTTACTTTTTCTGAATTCCAAAACCATGTCTCTTATGCCAGCAAGCTGCAATTGAATGTATCTTCCCATCACTTTTCAAAGGGAATAAATTGTTCACATCAACCCATTACACCCCAGGAAGTTTTCACATGCTCAGGGTAGTTACTCACCTAAAATATTAATGTATTCAAGGACTACAAATTATCTTCAACATGGTATAGCCAGTCTGCTAGAATTGTTTGAGAAGTTGTGAATTTTATGCATGCTTCAGCTTCTTGGAGTAACAGGTTAGAGTTGGGAGGCAAGTGGACACCAAAAGTGGAAAGCAACCCTCACACCAAAGTTATTTGTCTTCCTTGACAATTATAAACCCACCCAAAATAAACTACAGGGTCTCCATCACCCTGTAATGAAGATCAACACAGAAGACCTGGATAGGCATAGAGACTTGTAGTATTGCAGGTGGAAGGGACACTGAAGGATATCTAAGCCAGTGATCAAACAGATTCCTGAAACTGAACTTCAGGATCAGTGAATTATGAAGAAAAATTTGCTTTGTCCACTCTAACCTCCTTTCCATGTTTGGTAGTTCCATGAAAAATTTCAAACAGGAAATCAGCAGGAATTATGGGAACTTTCTCAGCCTTCTCTGATATTAATTTCTTTCTCTTTTAACTCCATTTCACTTATTCCTTTGAAACCTTATTTCAGACGTGCCTTGGCAGGAAGTACCTGTGCTTGTGATCTGTGTTGCTCTTTAACTCAATATACCACCCCATGTAATCTTGGCAATTTAACCTTCTGAATTTGCCAGTCAGAAACTTATCCTTGTTGAGATAGGATATACAACATAGCTTTATTATTAATTAGCAAATGGACCAACAGTTTCATGAGATATTCATCTTGAGGTTTCATGGTGTTAGTAGATTTTTCATAAAATGAACTAATAAGTGGAAGTAATAAAATAGAGTTCCACGGGAAATTGAGGACCAATCCAGGACTGTGGTAGCTCCTAAAATACTGCCTGCAAATAGGCTCAGTTTAGAAAGGCAATAAGAATAAATATATTTCTTAAGCGCCTTAGAAATCTAATTTAAGACATTTTAACCTAAAAGGAATGAGGGAAGGTGATTGTGTGTGTGTGTGTGTGTGTGTATGTGTGTGTGTGTATGTATATCCTCAAAGGTATGTACCATACAATAAAACTGCGAACAATAATAAGAAGTGAAACACCTAAGATTTCACAGGAGATAAATTCGTTGAAAACAACAAATCATAAAGCCTATTGTCTCATATATTTGTGCAGATAGACCCATAGGTTGGTCAACATACAAGAGAAACTGGAGGTTCTAATGCATGGATATAAATTTAAACACATAGGCATCATTGAGACCAGTGCAACAGCAAGCAAAGTAGGATGTTTTGCTGTTCAAGTTTTAGTCAAGTGCCTTTGCTTGAATCTTGCTTTTGTTTGAATCAAACAAGAATCTTTGATTAGAAACAATAATATGTATGTATATATTTTGTGTATGCATATGTGTATACATATGTATGTGTATATATAAATATATACGTATATATATACACACACATATGTATGTATGTACGTATGCATGTATATAGTAGAGAGAGCAGTTTAAACAGAGCTGTGAGAAAAAAAGAGAAGCAGAGCTGAGAGAAAAGTGATCATGAGTGGGCTAGGGGAACTTGCTTGTGGGGAGGGCTAGCAGAAAGAATGTTTGTGATGTTGGTACTCTGTCTGTTGATCGGTGTTAACTCCCGAGACAGAAGCTCTGTTTGTAATTCTGTGTAAATTTCTCAGACAGAAGTCCTGTCTATTGGTGTTTGAGTTAATTCAAATGATGGTGCTGGACATATGTGTAAATATAATTATAGCCCTGTTAAGTTTTGTTTTCCTAGAAACAGGGAAGAGTTTGGAGTGGAACAGTCCCCGTAAGCTGAGACAAGGAGCAGGAGCAGATAGTTGCCTGCCTGGCAAGAGCGTGGAGTGGTAGGCCCATGGAGGAGGAGCCCACTGAGGAGGAGCCATGGGGTTTGGAAACCAGCCTCCAGTCAAAGTAAAAGAAGACTTTACTTGGACATGTGTATTGAATAAGGTTGTTTTTACAGGGACTCAGAGGAGGATAGTGTGGCATTTTGAAAAAAGACTTTACTTGGATACTTAGTATTGATAAAGGATATAGCTATTGTTATGATACACACACGTATATGTACATATATACATACGTGTACATATATGTATACGTATGTACATATATGCTGTTTCTAATCAAAGACTCTTGAATATATATATATATATATATATATATATATATATATATATATATATATATATATTCTAAAAGGAAAGGCAACTTTTGAGGAGTCAAAAATCACTTTCAGCAAGAACATGTACCATTCACTTAGCTCAGGGGGAAAAGTCAGTACTCTGAACTTCAGAGAAAACATAGAGAAAGCAAAATCAACAGACAGTGCTTCCAACTGCCTGACATAAACAATGCATACATCACAAATCCACAGACAGATCCAACTATCTGACTGCTACATACATACATAATTACCAGAGAGAGAAGCACCAACATTTGTGTTTCCAAAATAGGGAGGAGAGCTCCTTAGTGGTTGCCTAGAGTCTCTTCTGGCCAAACAAATACTTCCAATGAGTAAGCCCTAAAGTAAAACATCACATCAGAATATTTATACACTTTTTCAGAGCCAGAGGGCATCATGACATTTTAGAATAAGTGCCTCATTAAAAAAAAAGGTATTGAGCTTCCTATAAATCTTCCCAGACACATTAATGGTTGGGGAAGATCTTCTTTAACCACGTTATTCATTCAGAGGAACTTGATTATGCTAAAACAAAAGCAACAAAAGATCCTACTTTGCTTGCCAGTACTTACACACATACATACATGCATATGTATATACGTTTGTTTTACTTAAGGGTGTTAATATGAATGCTATGCTTTACTTTATTGAACAATGTAAAATTTAGTTTTTTGTTGAATAGAGACTTCATTATACTGTCAGATTAGACACTTGAAATAATTCACAGCAACAGTCCTCAATTGTGAGATTGTGATTTGCTTTACAACCAAGAAGGATAAAACCTAGGTGGGTCCACTTTGTCTCCTCTCACTCTATTTTTAAGCCCTTACAATATGATATCCACTAAATCAATTTTCTCCAAAGTTAAGAATGATCCCTTAACTGACAAATGAAATGGTCTTTTCTCAATGCTCAATCTCTTTGACCTCTCTGCAGTCTTCGATACTGTTTATCATGTTCTCCTTGATACTCCCTTACTCTCTTCTCTCTATGTTTTCAGGATACCTTTCTCTCCTAATTTTCCTGCTACTTATCTGCTGGATCCTTTTCTCTCTTCTTTGAGGAATTCTATTCCAGATCATATCTTCTAATTGAATATGTGCCTAAGGGTTCTGACCTGAACCCTCTTTTCTTCTCCTATAATACCTGATAATCTCATTAGCTCACATGAATTTAATTACCATCCCTCTGCTAATGATTCTCAAATCTACCTATCCTGATGCCATCATTCTGCCCAACTCCAGTCTTGTATCTTCAAGGGTCATTAAGGCATCTCAAACTTGATGTCCAATACACTTTTTAAATACAGTATGTGCAAAATAGAAGGTGTTCTCTTTCTCCCAAAACTGCTGACCTTACCTTTAACAGTAGAGAGCATCACCATCTTCCCAGTCACTCAACATCAAAACTTCATTAATCCTGGATTTTTCACTATCACTTATCCTCCCATATCCAAAATGTTGCAAAGATCTTTCAAAATCACTTTTACAACACCCTTGGAATACACCCCTTCTTTCCTTTGATACAACCACCATTCAAGTGTAGGACCTCCTCCCTTCATGTATGGATTACCCCAATAGCCTGCTTTTGAGTCAGTCAAGTCTCTTCCTACTTCAAGTCATCCTCCATTTAGCCCCTAAAGTGATATTCCAAAAACTAGTCTTTTATGTCATGCTCCCTACTCAATACATGCTTTTGACTTCCTATTGCCTCCATGAATGGCTGGACTGCCTCAAGGACATTCATGTCCTAGTTCCCCCCAAATTTGTCTTGTTATTACACCTTATTCCCTGGCACAGAGTCTCCAATGCAGGGATAGTGGTCTCCCAGCTTTCCACGAATGAGGCTTCCAAAAAATCCATCACTCTGCTATGGACATTTCCTTCAGTTGTCTCACATATCTACAATGTTCTTCATCCTCTTCTTGAACTACTGATCTTCCTGGCTTCCTTTAAAGCCCAATTAAAATCTCATCTTCTTAACAAAGGAGTACCATATTTCAATCTGTATTATAAAACAGTAATGAAAGCAATCTGGATTTGGCTAAGAAAGTGTGGTGGATCAGTTGAATAGATTAGGTAAACAATGAAAAGTATTTAATAAACATAGCAACCTAGTGTTTGGCAGCAAGGTGCCTCAGTGAATAGAGAGTGCAGACAGGGAGACTCATCTTCCTGAGTTCAAAAAATCTGGCCTCAGATACTAACTGTGTGAATCTGAATGCCACTTAACCCATTTTGCTTCAGTTTCCTTATCCAGAAAATGAAGTGAAGAAAAAAATGGCAAACCATTTCTGTGTCTTTGCCAAGAACCCATTATTTGACAAAATTTGCTGGCAAAAGTGGAAAGAAGTTTGGAAGAAATTAGGTATAGACCAGCATCCCACATTCTATGCCAACATTAGATCAAAATGGGCTTCACTTCCTTCTTTGAAAATTATTTGCTTAGTCATACTTCAAGTTTGTTTCTTTTCAACATATTATTTGATTCAGTGTTGATTCCTTATGATGTCGTCATCTACTTCATTGATGTGGTCTTCCCCTTAACTTTCACCTCTGCATTTATTTAAGACAATTATTTGCATTTTCCCTCCATAATATGTTCTACCAGCTATTTCTTAGACAAGAGAAAAGAGATCATGATAATGATAGCATTTGAACAGCCTTTTAGTGTTTGCAAAGGGCTTTACAAATAGAATGATCTTTACATTAAAAATGACAGGGAGGAAATTTACCCGTAGAGAATTGATTCACAATGTAAGAAATAATACATAGTAAAAGAGAACATAGCTAACATTGATGAATTCATATGACTTGGACAAAAACAATTGTATTCATAGGAATAAGAGAATCTGTCTGAACTGAGTAATGTGATTGCTGATCAACTGTGAGTGACATTTGAAAAAAAAAAACAAGAAACATGGGTGGAGTACAGTAAGTTGGGGTAGAGAAAATGCTGCCCTGATTTTGATAAACAGGGGGAAAAAGTCTTCTATATACATGCTAGTGAAATTGATTTGAATTCTTAAGGAAATTCTAGAAAAAGAAAATTAAAGTGATAATGGATTAACATCTACAAATAAATGTGATGAATACAAAAGATCAGCATAGCACCATGAAGATCATATCATATCAGATTAACCTTTTTTTTCCTTTTGGCACAGGATTGTTGCACAAGATGAGTGATAAAGACAAGATTTACCTAAATTTTAGTGAAGTATTCCATTTATTGGAGCATGAAGTTGTTGAGTAGAAGATGGAGGGAAAAGGACTGAAAAACAATATACTTAGACATTTGTATAATTAGTAGGATGACTAGATTCAAAGAGTAACTGTAAATAGTTCTATGTTAATGTAACAATACTCCATTGGAGTACCCAGACATCAGTGTTTAATTGTCAAACATTTTTTTCTATTTGCATTTGAGATAATAATATATATATTAAATATCATCAAATTTTCAGGTAATGCATGAAAATGATTTGGAATTCATTCAGTAATTCTCTTTCTGTTTCTCCAGTCTCTAATAACTAACTCCTTTACACACACACACACACACACACACACACACACACACACACAGGGAGAGAGAGAGAGAGAGAGAGAGAGAGAGAGAGAGAGAGAGAGAGAGAGAGAGAGAGAGAGAGAGAGAGAGAGACAGAGACAGAGACAGAGACAGAGACAGAGACAGAGACAGAGACAGAGACAGAGAGAGACCTGCCTTTTATGTATTAGTCTGAGACAACAAGCAGCAAAATTCAAATCTACCTTTCCTCTCCTTCCAACTCAGGAAGCCTGATTGTTAGATGAAAGTGGGGGAGATAATTGGGGCATTCTGCTAGAGAAGATGGAAAGACAATATATTTAGAAATAGAAATGAAGAGGGAGATAGTATAGGTTGATGTTAAAGGGATAAGAAATGGGAAGGCAAGAAGAACAAATGCCATATCAGATGAGTTCTTCTGTTGAGAGAATGTAAGGAAGGTAAGTCTGAGAGAAGAGTTCTGTGTTATATGGAGAATGGGATAGAGAATGAATTGTGGAAGATGCTACCTTGCTCCGTTGAGATCTCAATCGAGATAAAATAGCATGAATGTTTTAATGAACAATTAACTCATACAAGTGTTGTATTAGGAGCAAAAGAAATAGATTTTGAGGATACACAACCTATAATAAATATTTTGTCTTTTCCCCCCAGGCTGGAGTCCAACCTGGCTTCCAGGCTTCCAAAAAGTAACCTAAAGACAGTAGACCAACCATTACTATTGTGGAATCCTACATAGTTTGCTCTAGAGAATAGCATTTCAAACTTTCTTAGTGAGAAAGGACACAATATATGGAATATGCAAGGAGGGGTCCAATAAGAACACCCAACTAGGCCTTAATTTAAGGAAACCTTGCTAACACCCCATCAAGAAACCCAACTGGAATACAATCATACAAATATCTGGTCCATTACTTCCCTTGTCTTGCCCATCCTTCTCATCACGAAAATGAAAATGCATCTCCCAGATGCTCATTTGGGTTCCTTTAGAGATTTTAGTTAATTAGTAGTCATTATCTTTAAGGATTAGCACGTGGGACAAAAGTTTGCTTGTTCATACAAAAAGTCCCTGATTCCCCACAGAAACAATAACTTCTCAGCAGTTGATATAATAATCACCACTCCAAAGGGAAATTAGCTCAGACAAAGATGTCTTTATGATTTCTGAGTGAGACTAATGAAAAACAAAAGGGAAAATAGTGCAAAAGCAATAGGCACTACGTTGACATTGAGGAACCAAATAGTGGGTCAAGGGAATGTGAACAAAGGTCAGGTTAGCAGATTCTATCCAAATAATAGAACCAAGTACATACATGTAGTATCCCTAGTCATTTACAGCACAATGAGACGATGAAACTTAATTACTGAGTCTAGATTCAGATTAAATAGCCAGAGCTCCTTTGCAGTCATTTATCTTCTGAGAGCTGGTAGAAAAAGGTGTATCATGTCTCTTGACCAAATAAGGCAAGCTCAGGGTCTTGAATCACTGTGTTAGCAAAAAAGTAAGATTGTAAAAATACCTTGTATGTGTTCTGAATGGCTTCAGTCACTTCCCATTCTAATTCACTAACTAACCATAATGGGATTTAGCAATAACCTTTGCACTCTAAAAAATTGTAATCAGCAGATTAAAATTTCTTTAAGAGTCAACTGAATGATACAATTACCCCTGAAATGAAAATTATTTTTCCACTTCTCTACTTAGCTGAGAACCTACCAGAAAAGAATGAAACACGCATATGGAAACTGTCCTCACTCTTAATATAGAGTGTCTGAGGTTTCATTTTATTTTGTAAATCTCATCCTTTGTATTTCTCTCTCCTCCTGTCTATAACCCTTACTACTCTCAGTTATGTTTAATGACTCTCACACAACAAGAATGAGTGGCTTTCTATATTCCAAAAAAAATTAATCATTACACAAAGGAAAAAACAGAATCTTTCTCTTCCTCTGCAAGTAATAGCTGTGCATACCGAATGGTGGCAAGCTGAAAAGGCCATGTACTTTGGCATCAGAAGAGCAGAGTACAAATTTTTATTCTAATATTTATTGCTTGTTTAATCTTGAGAGGGGCACTTCTACTCCCTTAGGCTCATTTTCCTCGTTTTAAGAAGAAAAAAGTTGTACCAACTAACATCAAGGATTTATTCTTTCTCTAGAACCGATATTTGTTCTGTGTACTGAGGTAGGAAGGTATCTGGGTTTGTGGCCCAAGCTTCTCCAACAAAAGGACTTGGTAATCCATGAAAGCAGGTTGATTCTTCCATTTGTCTTACTAGAGTGAGGAAATAGACAGCCAAAGAATGTAAAGGTTTCTTCAAGGTATGCTAAATGGTCCCCTAATAAAAGGGTAGGAAGGTCTGACTGGACTTGAAGAGTTTGCTAACACTGAGAAAATTTATGCCTAAATCACTTCACCTGTTTTGAAAATCATTGTGATGGAAACATTTTAAATTTATTTCTGAAAAAGCTTGATGTGTAAGTGCATATTTGGGATGGTTCTTAGGAAACTGCCTGGTGTCATTTACATTTACAAATACTTCAGTGTATGAAGAGTAGGAGAGAAGAGTAATAAAAAAAAAAAATCAAAGGCCTGGCCAAAATAAGAACTCAATCATTGCAGTGCTTTCAAAGAGATGAGATACTGGGCAAAGAAATAGACAATCTATGTATTAACTGACATCTCTGTAAAGAACCTTGGAGACCTCTCTACAATATGGGAGATTTGAATGAGGCTTTAAGATTTCTTTAAAAAAAAAAAAGCTTTAACAAACTAAGCCAGGAATATACCTGAACTCTTTCAAACTAAAGTCCAAATAGTTATAAAATAATACCTTTAAATGAATTCTGAAATGAGAAGACCAACGAAAGGACTGGGTAAAAACAAGTTTGGAACCCAAGGCAACTTAGAAGGTCAACAGGAAAGGTCTGTCTCACTTGGGCAAGAAGGGAAGCACAATCTAGTGCAGATGTCGTCTGGGCAGGTCAGCAGCAGACCAAGGTCAGGCAATCCAGTGAAACAGGTCCTGATTCAAAGAGAAGGTCAATTGTAAGGCCTCCAAACTCCAGCACAACAGGTCACCGACAGGCACCCTGGTGCCCTGGTGCAGCAAACCAGTGACTAGGCCCCATGGTTTAGGTGCAGTCCAGGGAGAAGGATTATAGCAGAGCAGGGAAGCTATGATGTCTTGAGTTCCCATCACAACAGTACAGTAGCAAGGCCCCACATCCCTGGTGCAAGAAGCTCAGAATAGAGCCCTTTCTGCATGAGGAGCACACCCGAAATTTGAAGCTCACAAAATAGGCTGGAAAATTATTTTTAAAATCTGACATTGAAAATACTATCGTGACAGGGAAGATCAAAACACAAACTAAGAAGAAAACAACGTCTAAATGCCTATATGTGAAACCTCAAAGAAAATTTTGAGTTGGCTTCAGGTACAAAAAGAACTCCTAGAAGAGCTCAAACAGAATTTAAAATAATCAAATAAGATAGAAAGAAGAAAAATAAGAAAAGAAATGAAAGGAATGCTACAGAATCATGAAAAAACCAAGAGTTTAGAAAAGAAAGCACAAAAATTAAAAAAAAAAATGTTCAAAAACAATTCCTTAAAAAGTAGAATTGGCCAAATGAAAAGAGAGTGCAAAAGTTCACTGAAAATTTGAATTCAGGAAATGAAGCTAACAACTCTATAAAACATCAAGAAACAAAGAAAACTCAAAAATGAAAAAAAAATAGAAGAAAATGTGAAATTTCATTGCAAAAAATGAGTGACCTGGTGTATCGCCAAGGCAATATTCACAGCACTAGTGGTGACTATGAATATGCCAGCGTAGTTCTCAGTCTCCAAGTGTGAAAGACACTCTATATAAAAGGCACAAGAAAAACATTTATTTAAGCACCAGAAAGCCAAATCCCAGAATCAGAAAGCAAAATCCATCATGCTGACCAAGAAGTTAATAAACGTGGTCACAGCAGGGGGCAAAGTCATTCTCAAACCTTCCCTTCCCCAGCCAAGGCCTTCTCACTCTCAATTGTCACAATGTGTCAGTTGGGCCTGTGTCAGTTGGCATGCATTCTATCCGCTCTGATTTGACCCCATCAATTCCTCCCGATTCTGCTCCAGTCTTCGTGTTCTGCCTCTTCAGCAAGCTCCTCCCACCACAAGTGACCCAGCCTTCCAGGTGATTTAAGCAGATCATATGAGCCTATTAATTAATGAGAAAGATCTTTCTCTTTAAGTTACTGTTACACCTGGAAATAAACTGAGAAATGATAGCTTAAGAATCATTGGCCTACCTGAAAGCCAGGATGAAAAAAGAAACGATTCTGGACATCATGTTTTAAGAAATTATACGAAAATACCTAGCCTTTTATCCTAGAACCACAGGGTAAAACAGAAAGTGAAAGAATCCACAGATTACCTGTGGGAAAAGACTCCAAAATGAAAACTTTGGGGAATATTATGGCCAAATCCCAGCACTCTTAGATCAAGGAGAGAATACTACAGGTAGTCAGAAAGAAATAGGGAAAACATGATGGAGTCACAGTATGAATAGTACAAAAATTGTCTTCCAAGAATTCCTGATGAGAAGATGATAGCTGAATGCAACATTTGACTTTCAAATACAAGACTGGAGAAAAGCCTTCTGCTCCAGCATCGGTTCTGGCCCATCCCTGGCCCCCTTTCAGCTACAGATGTAGTTTTCAGCCTCTGGTTCACTTTGGGCCCCAGATCCAGCTCTAACTCCCAGATCAAGTACCCGGCCACCACACCGTAGCTAGTTCCTTCTCCAGATTATTCTCTGCCCGCCCAGGACTCAGGCTTCTTGCTGTGGCCTGCGCAGGGTCTCTGGCTGCTGGGTATCTGCTCCTCCCCGACCCATTACGAGCCTCTGGCAAGCAAAGAAGGCTATACCCACCCAGTGCACAGTACCCTGACCTTCGAAAACATAACAACTCCATGGCTAGTGAGCTGATTCCAGCTGTTTATGCTTGGCTCTGTGACAAGAACACGCCCACAGGATGGACACTAGACCAGTGTATCCAGACTGATGTGCACAACCCTGGTCACCCTTTCATCAAAACCGTTGGCATGCCAGCTGAAGATGAAGAGACCTGCGAGATATTTGCTGAGCTTTTTGACCCAGTGATCCAAGAAAGACATAATGGTTATGATCTTCAAACAATGAAGCATACCACCGACTTGGATGCCAGTAAGATCCGAGCTTGCCACTTTGATGAGAGGTACGTATTATCCTCAGGAGTCTGGACTGGCCAAAGCATCAGGGGACTCAGTCTACTCCCTGCCTGTACAAGGGTTGAGCAATGGGAGGCAGAACGAGTTGTAGTGGATGCACTGAGTGGCCTGCAGAGTGACCTGGCTGAACAATATTATCGACTCAGTGAGATGACTGAGGCTGAGCAACAGCAACTTATTGATAAAAACTTCTTATTTGACATGCCTCAATCTCCCTTGCTGACAGCAACAGGAATGGCCAGGGACTGGCCAGATGCTCGAAGAATCTGGTACTACAATGAAAAAAGCTTCTTGATCTGGGTGAATGAGGAGGATCATACATGGGTCATCTCAATGGAAAAGGGTGGCAACATGAAAAGAGTGTTTGGGAGATTCTGCCAGGGGCTCAAGGAGGTGGAAAGTCTAATCCAAGAATGTGACTGGGAGTTCATGTGGAATGAGCGTTTGGATTACATCCTGACTTGCCCTTCTAATTTGGGAACTGGACTTCGAGCAGGCGTACATGTCAAACTGCTGCTGTTAAACAAAGACAGTCGATTCCCCAAGATCTTAGAGAACCTAAGGCTACAAAAACGTGGAAGTGGTGAGGTGGACACAGCAGCTACAGGCACCACTTTTGACATTTCCAACTTGGATCAGCTAGGTAAATCAGAGGTGGAGCTGGTACAGCTTGTCATTGGGGGGTCTACTATTTAACTGACTGTGTGGGGCCGCTAGAGAGAAGACAGCCTGTACCTATTGTCAACACCAAGACTTAGCATTCCAATGACCCATAGACCTTCCCAAACTCTCAGACAATTACTCATCGAATACCATCTCCTGCCAACTGTGAATCTGACCCTTGACCCCAGTAAAAACCCTCTTGTTAAAAAAAAAAGGCATGAAAAAAAGGGGTACAGAAAGTTATCTGGCCCTACAGGACTAAAGAGAAGATGGAGACAAGGGCAGAGAGGGATGATAGAAGAGAGGGCAGATTGGTGATAGGGGCAATTAGAATGCTTGGTGTTTGGGGGGGGGAGGGGAGAAAAGGGGAGAAAATTTGAAACCCAAAATTTTGTTAAAATGAATGTTAAATAAATAAATTTAAAAAAAGTTTTTTAAAAGGCATGAAAAATCTTTTATTGTAGACAAGGTAGGGGAGGTAAGGGGAAGCACTTGAACATTTCTCTCATCAGAATTGGTTCAAAGAGGGAGTAATATACACACTCAGTTGGATATAGAAATCCATCTTACTGTAAAGGAAAATAGAAAGGTAAAGGGACTAAAAGAGTGGAAAGGGACTGATAGAGGTGAACATGGATTGGGGGTTAAACTTCAGAAGCAAAACATTTCAGAATGGACAAGGTGAAAGGAGAGGGCAAGATTAACAGAGAAAAAGAGGATGGAGGGAAAAAACATTGCAATCAGTACTGTGAAAAAAATGTATAATTTTTTCTAATGAAGACATCATTTCTCAAAAACGTAGAGAACTGAGTCAAATTTATAGAAATAAGCCATTCTGCAAAAGATAAAGGATCAAAAGATATGAACAGTCAGTTTTCAGATAAAGTGATTAAAACTATCTATAGCCATATGAAAAAAAATGGTCTAAATCAATGTTAATTAGAGAAAAGCAAATTAAAACTACTCTGAGCTACCATCCCAGTCCCGTTACATTAATGAATAGGTCGGAAAAGGAAAATGACAAGTACCACCTTCTACATGATACCTTAATCTATTTCCTCAGGGTTAGTCCCCAATCAGCCTACCACATATTTATCTGATTTTTCTTTGGCTTATGTGACCATTTCGATATGTTTATATACAATTCTCTCACCTTCCATCAATAGAATAAAAATTTCTTGAGGTTAAAAATTTTTTTACCTTTTCTTTCAACCATCATTATATGTGAACCCAGTGCCTGACACCTATTAGGAGCTTAATAAATGCCTGATTGATTACTTGAGGATAAATAAAGGGAAAGGGGAGACAAAATGTGAAGATGTTACATCATCAAAGGAATGTCACTATTCTTAATTATAAAAATTAAGCACTTATGTTTGATGGCACAATCAAGGTTAAGAACATCCTTTGGGGGACCTGAGGCAGCAGCAGGCCGAACATCAGAGAGGCAGCCTAGGGCTAGAGACCAACAAAGCCGAGTGAGTGATAGCCGCTGATCATTAAACATCAGCCACAGCAGCTCCTCAGACTTTTAGCCTTCAGACTAAACATCTTTAAGTCACCTATTTGAACTTCCAGGAGCACGATGGTGGAGAGATCAGTAAATGCTCTCTTCTCCCCCCTTGATGACCCTGAAAGAACCATAAAATACTTCCCCATAAAAATCCTGGATCAGTGGGGAAAGCAGAAGAGGAAAATAGTCTCATAACACCTGAGGCTAGGAAAATAGCTAAGGAGGATTCCTCCTACAGTGGCAGAGGCGAACCTGAAGGAGAGGAGTCACAAGGCAGTGGAAAATCACACTAGGACCCAGGTATACCTCAGTGGAGGAGAGGAGCCCCAGGAGGGGTGGAAACTCGCACTAGGATATAGGTGTGCCTCAGTGCTTCAGGGGAAACGAGAAGACAATAGGCAGCCAGGATCACCAACCCCTGAGCTTGCCTTTGCCTCAGGTCAGCTGAGGAGATCTTCTAGAACCAGATCACTTCTCCCCCATGTTTAACAAGCTAGCCCCAGGGCTGATTCAGAGAAACAAAAAAACAAAACGATAAAAAGGCATCTGCCCTTAACTTTTTCACACCAGTCAGCTCAACACCAAGTCCTGCAACTTCTAACTGAAAGAACCAGAAGCCACAATACACAATCACCATCATGAACAGGAAAAAGCAAAACAAGGGCAAAAAAACCCATAGACTCCTTCTATGGGGACAAGGACCAAAAGAAAACCAAAGAGGTCAGTGGTGAGCCTATACTCCCTTCTGAAACTTCAGAAGGGACCATGAACTCCTTGCATATACAGACAGTTCTCCTGGAACAGCTGAAGAAAGAAGTAGCAGAAAAACTAGCCAATGGTTTTAAAAGTATGAAAAAAGAAATCACTGATGAGAACGTCTCTCTAAAAAGGAAACTTGAACAAATGGACAAGGAAGTCCAAGAATTAATTGGAGAAAATAATTCCTTAAAAGGAAAAAATTGGACAGATTGAAAAGAAAGTACAAAACCTAGCTGGGAAAATTGGACAAATGGAAAAGGAAGCACAAAACCTAATGGGGAAAACTGGACAAATGGAAAAAGAAGCTGAAAAACTAACTGGAGAAAATAATTCCTTAAAAGGAATAATTGGACAGATGGGAAAGGAGACGCAAAAGTTAACTTAAGAAAACAATTCGATAAAAATTAGAATTGGGAAAGTAGAAACTAATGACTCTATGAGACAGCAAGAATCAGTCAAACAAAATCTTAAGAATGAAAAGATAGAAGAAAATGTAAAATATCTAATTGGAAAAACAACTGACCTGGAAAATATATACAGGAGAGAAAATTTAAGAATTATTGGCCTGCCAGAAAGCCACGATGAAAAAAAAAAAAGAGTCTGGACAATATCTTCCAGGAAATGATCAAGGAAAACTGCCCAGAAGTGCTATATTCAGATGGCAAAATAGTCGTCAAAAGAATTCACCATTCACCTCCTGAAAGGAATACCAAATTCAAAAGCCCAACAAATATTGTTGCCAAATTCCAGAACTATCAAGTGAAGGAGAAAATACCACAGGCAGCCAAAACGTAACCATTCAAATATCGAGAAACTACAGTCAGGATAACACAGGACCCTGCTGCTTCAACACTAAAAGATCGAAGGAATAGGAATCCAATATTCTATAAGGTAAAGGAGCTGGGACTACAACCAAGAATCAACTAACCAGCAAAGTTCAGCATAACATTTCAGACAAGGAGATGGTCAACGAGAGGAGTAAGGGATTTCCAGACGTTCCTGACAAAAACGCTAGAACTTAATAGAAAATTCGATCTCCAAATGCAAGTCTCAAGAGGCATAAAGAGGTAAATAGGGGGAAATAACAAAAACTTGTTACTCAATTTGAGCAAACTGTTTACCTCCCTATAAGGGAAGATGATGCCTGTTAATCTTGAGAATCGTAATCTATTATGAAATATAAAAGGGATATACATAGAGGGAATGGCTATAAAGTAAGGACAAGTACGTCAGTTAGGATGTGTCACTGTTCCTTGACTTGGCACTGTTCTGACCGTTGTGAGAGAGCCAATGGAATCAGCAAGGGGAATGAAGGGCAGCAGGATATGAAGGGGAGAAACTGAATGAGTGCAAGGGGTCTCAAATCTGGCAGCAAGCTATGAATTGGACACCCAGAGGAAGGGACCAGGAGGATTTGAGATTTCCTGGCCTTCAGAATGTAGAGTATCAGGGTCTGAATACAGGGTAAGAAGTTGAAGAAGTCAAAAGCCATAAAGGACTGAGTCAACTACTTTGTGAATAATCAGTTTCTGTCAGTCATGAGATCTGCATCACATCTTCAACTGGACGTCTTAACTACATGTGTGGCCTCAAAAATTTAGAAACAGTGAGAGGTTTCTGACCAAACATGCAGCAAGCATTAAGTAAAAATTAAATGCCTAAGGAATCCAAGGTGTATCCCGCAGTCCCTTGATTCTGAACATAAATCATGCCCACAAAGTTTGCTCACAAACATGCCCACGTGACACTGCCCATGCCCGAGGCCACTCACTACCAACACACCTTGATAGTGACGATAATGTCCTGGTCTCTCTAGATCTAGAAAACCCTTCAGAGATCCCAGTCATGGCTCACTCCTTCTACAGGTAAACACATTGCGAGCCTGGGAGAATCAGTGAGTACTTGCTCTGCTCTCCCCAAAACTTAAACCTACTGCACTCTGAAGCTGGGAATCCAATAGGGCCCTGCCTAAGGGCTCTTCTGGACCCTCCGAGCTTGAGAGTGATTATTGAACACGCATGCATTATCTTATTATGTCTAGAAGGTGTCTTCAGTCAGTCAAGCCTTTGGCAGTGTTGGCTCCTCTAGCACTTGAGTCTTCCACAGAAATGCCTCACTCAGCAGCACGAAGCAGGACCCACCTTCAGCGGCAGGATGGAAATTGGGGAAGACCCTTTCCACCTGGAGTACATTAGCAAAATCTCTGTCTTTATTTCCTGGTCAAAAATTTCCCTTTTCTCAGCAAGATTCAATCTGAGGAATGCTGTGCATTTGACATGGAAAGTCAATTCTTCACACAGGAGGGGAAAATCGTTCAGATTCAACAAAGGGAGAAAGTAAAGTTTTGGGAAAGGAAAAGAGCTTCTGGCAGTGTCAGGCAAAAAGGGATTTTCTTCTGGTACCAGTGGGCAACACTACATTAGAGGCAAAAGAGCTCTGATTCCTTTGAGCTATTTATGTATTTACCCAGTTATTTTTGCATTTATTTGTTTATCTTGTATTAAATTTTTTTTTAATTTTTTTAATTTTTAAATTTATTTTAATTTTAGTTGTTTTATTTATTTTTTTTTGTTAATTTAATGGATCAAAATCTGTTTATTTGTTCCTTTCCCCTGTAGCCCCAAATTCTCTATAGGCCAGAATTTGACCTTAGAGCCGAACATCCCCACATGCTCTTTTATTCTCCTTCACCCTTCCAAGGTAACTGATAGGACTCTGGGGCAGAGGCAGGGTCACGGGCAGGGGCAGGGGTAGGGGCAGCAGCCAAAAGGTGACGTGTGTGGGCAGAGCCACCAAAGCCTTGGTCCCAGGGAAGTGGTGAATGCTTGAGTGATCCTCAGTCTCAATCGAAGTCGTGGGAGCCGTCATACTCAAACTCTTTGAGCACATCATAGGGGTATTTGTTCCATTTCCTCCGTTTAATGACACTTCTTTCCTCATCAGTAAAACTGCCATCTTCTTCATCAGACCCTGCGGTGCTCTCTGCATCACTGCTTCCTTCTTCCTCATCAGGGTACTCGTTACGCCAGCGATTCTCACTGTTTTCATCTTCTTCATCATCATCATCTTCTTCAATTTCCTCTGCTTGAACATCTGCTTCCAGTCCGCACTCCTGACTGTAGGGCTGTCCAGAGAGTTTGCTTTCCGTCCATGCGGGCGCACACGTCTCCATGTCCTTAAGGTCGTAAACGTAGTCTTCTTCTTCCTTATCTCGGTGCTCTGTTCCTTTTCCATCCTTGCAGATGGCCTGTGGCTCACGGCTCACCCTTACCGAATTAGAGGTTATCACATGTGGATGAGGTTTCTCGGGGCAGCTGGCAGGAATGGAGAGGGTCTCTTTCTGAGCAGCATCGTCATGAATGATATCACAAAGTTGGGATTTTTGCGCAGATGATGACGTGCCTCCTCTCTGTGACATTTCTGTGGCAGCGTCAGAGTCTGGTTTGTCTGTGTGAGCCCTTCTGGCAGCACCCAGAGCTGGCAGGGCTGCTTCTCCCTGTGCACATGCGGCCCGGCGTTTGAAGACCAGGCCATGGTGATCATCTTGCCAGGTCAGCAGCTTTGCTGAGGAGATCCTGATGGCTTTCCAGCGAAGGAGTCAGAGCTCTGGTGGCCTTCTCTCTGGTCATGTCTTGTCTGACATACTTCTGAACAGCTTCATTCCGGGAGCGCACCGTCGGCACCAGCTTAAAGACGTTGTCCTCCATGTACCCAGCCCTGCAACTACCACCCCCTCCTCGGAGGCCTGGATACTTAGCCGTTTAGACTCCAGGACCAGGGCCTCGGAAGGATCTGCTCTGCCCTTCCGTCTCGCCTGCAGCACCGAGGGGGGCCCACCTGCCTCTTTCGTCCTTGCACTCTTTTCCTCTACTTCTAAAACCATTCGTTGCACGTTATGGATTTGTTGGGGCAGCTTGGCCTTGCTCTCCTTCAGCTTGACACCACTGTGTCTGGATTCCTCCATCAGTCTTTGCAAATGTCAATATTCTTCATCCCCTAAGAACTGTTGCATTTTCCCATATTCAGAAAGAATGGAGTTTTCCCCAGTGTCTTCATCCTCATGTCGACTGGTCTTTTTCTCTCACTTGGCCCAAAGCCCTTTCAAAGTCCTCTTCTTTGTTCTTTAAGGCAGTGCGAGTCTCCTGGAGCTTGTCCTTGCCCTTGCCAGTGGTTGTTTCCAAGGGAAGCACTTGGTGATCCTTGTGCCTTGGGGCTAATAAACAGAAATCAGTGAAGACACTTTGGTCTTCCTCACAGAAGAACTTCTCTTTTCCCCCGTCTTGATCACATCTAGTCAGGCTCACCATCCTCTGCAGCCAATGACTTCTGAGTATTTTGCTAGTGATGGACAGATTCTGCAGGTTCCTGTTGGGCACGAAGTCACTGACTTTGATAAGCCTTCATTATTGTGGGCAAGTCACGCTTTCATTGGCTCCCTCCCTGCACGGGACAGGACACACTGTACAAAAGTCATGGCCACATTGGACAGTCACTGGGTTAGTGAAGTAGCCCAGGCCCATCGAGCAAGTGAACTCTGCCTTCAGATTTTCAAGTAGGGCTCTTGAATCCATGTTCTTAGGATTATGATTCCTTCCTTCTCAGAGATTCCACTCAGGACAGGACAGAGAATGCTAACTCTTCCACTAGAGCTCTGGCAGCAACTGATGCTGCCCCTGAGCTGTGGAGGCCTTTTAAGGAGCCTTCCTCTGCTTAGGCCCTCCCTTGATTCCACCCAGAGAAAGGTGTGAATTCCTCTGTGTGTAGGGGGCTTCTGGGCAACGCTCTACATCTGAGTTCTCCAACCTAGCAGGTGATGTTGAATCATGTCTCTGCATCTCTCCCATTGCAAAATTTCATAATTCTTGGAGTTGAGTTGTTTTCCCTTGGGTCATGAAAGCTGCCTTCTTGTTGGAGACACTTCTTTATTCCTTGGGAAAAACGTCAAGCCAATTTATTGTTTTGTCAATTTTTTGTGACTTCCCAGAGATGGACTTGGAGTCAAAAGGCTGGGCTTGCGTGGCACCTTCACTATTTTCTATCTGTGCCAGTGTGGGAGAGTCACTCAGTTGTCAGAGCCTCATTATCCTTCTGAATTCAAAACCAGGGCTAGATTAACCCAGGAGCTCTTAACCTGGATTCCCAAATTGCCATGGGGTGCATTAATGGATTTCGTAGGGTATGTGAAAGTACATGTTTTTGAAGATATCTTCATTTCCACTAAGATCTAAAAGAACATTTGCTTTGCCTTCAATTATTTACTGGATCTGGGGTCCATGGACTTCACCAGACAACTAAACAGGGCCAGGACACACAAAAAAGGAAAGGATGCTTTTGTAGAACAGTTTCTAAGGTTGTTTCACGTGGAGTTTCTGAGTTCCAAGTCAAACACTCTCCTAGAGGAGGGTAGAAGCATCTGAGAATGACATATCTTTGAAAGCAGGGATGTAGGGAAGAAGAAGCGCCTCAGCCAGAATTTGTCATCGTTCATTGACCCTAGAGTGCTCTGTCCTTTGGGAGAGAGCCAATGGAACAAGCAAGATGAATAATGGACAGCAGGATATGAAGGGGAGAACCTGAGTGAGTGCAAGGTGACTCAAGGCTGGCAGCAAGCTAGGAATTGGATACCCAGGGAAAAGGACAAGGTAATTCTGAGATTTCCTGACCTTCAGAAAGTAGGGTGTCAGAATCTTAATACTGGGCAAGATGGTGAAGGAGGCAAAATCCATAAAGGGCAGAGTCAGCTTCTTTGTGGATGCTACGTTTATGTCAGTCATGAGACCTGCATCACTTCTTCAACTGTAGGTCTTGACTACATGAGCGGCCTCGAAAATTTAGCAACAGTTAGAGGTTTCTGACCAGGCAAGGAACAAATATTAACTAAAAACAAAATGCCTAAGGAATCCGAGGTGTTTCTGTTAGCCTGTTGATTCTGAATATAAAGCATGCCCACAAAGTTTGCTCACAAACATGCCCACTTTGCATTGCCCATGCCATAAGGCCACCCAACACCAACAAACTGTGGTTCTTATGATAATTCCCTGATCTCTCTAGAGCTAGAAATCCCTTCAGAGACCTCACGCATGGTTCCTTCTTTTTACAGGTAAATCCATTAACAGCCAGGGAGATTAAGTGAGTATTTGCTCTGCTCTCCCAAAACTTTAAACCTACTGCACTCTGAAGCTGGGAATTCAATGGGGCCCTGTCTAAGGGCTCTTCTGGACCCTTATAGTTTGAGAGTGGTTATTAAGAGTAATTGTGGCTGTTTCCCTCCCAGCCTGAAGTCTTTCTTTTTCTGGGCTTCATTAAAGGGGCCAGGCCCTGGCTGCTTCTTAAACAGTCCTATCCAATGAATGGGCGCTGCCTCACCCTAAGTGAGTGCCTGCAAACACCTTGGCCTAAAGGGCCCAACCTGGGTCATCTCCAGTCATCCTGAGTAATATCAGGTCTCTGGATTCAGATGGCTCTGGAGGAGAAGTGAGGCTGGTGACCTGCACAGCTCTCCCCCACTCAAAACAAAATCAAGCTCAAGTCATGTCTTCATTCTTCTAATGGCATTGTCTTCTTCACCAAAGAAAGACAAACACAATTCTCCTGCTTTGTAAGGACGATTCTTTTCTGGGATGTAGCTATTTCTTCTTTTGTTAGACTAAAAGAGTTAAGCAGGCCCTCACCGTAAGATGAATATGATGATAGGGCTATTCTTAGGCAGCAGAGTGAAAGTTCTCAAAGCACTTGTGTTATAGGAGCCTCCACTTGGTCAGCAATTAGGGGAATTAAAGCTACAGTTTTAGCTACCTGGTCAGCTAAGTCATTTCCATGGGCATATAAGCTGTTTTCTCAGTTTCTGCCCTGGAATTTTAATTACTGCTACAGTCTGGTCAAGAAATAAACAATATAATGGATGAGAAATCTGTTTCTGATTCTTAATGGTGTGAAAAGATGAGGAAGCCCTTTCCAAAGCATTCCAAAGCCAGGTGCCACCCCAAATGTGTATCAGCTCTCAGTACAAATAATCCTCCCCCCCCCCCCCCCATTTTAAAAACCCTGGCTAGTACCTGGAGTTGGGCTTGTTGTGCCAAAGGGGAATCAGGTAGTGATGAAACTTCAACCACTTCTGTGGTTGTGGTGATGCCATAACCAAGAACCAAATTTCCTTTCTCATTTCTGATGCAGGATCCTTCAGTATACCAGTCAAAGTCTGCTCCCTCTAAGGGGGTTTCGTTCCAGTCCTCCCGTGGAAGGATTACATCCAGATAAATTATAGTCATGTTCTGAAGATTCATCCTCATGTTCTACCTCAGGCATATAGATGGCAGAATTGAGTGTGTTTACATGTTGTTTGGTCAGGTTACGTTTGTGTAAGAGTCACTGCAAGTTTTCCTAGCCTGATAGAGGACAAATGTTGGGTACAGTGTGAATTCAGGAGTATTTCAACTGCATTGTGGATATGTAACATTGAGGGAGAGTCAAGGCCAATGTCCTCAGTGAGAGAAATAAGGGCAGCTGTGGCCACTACTTTACAAAAGCAGCCTGGGGGTCACTGAGGGACACTGTCTAGACTTTTGCTATAGTATCCCACAGGATGAAACTTTTCACCCTGTTTTTGTTTTGGTGCACCAACTGCATTCTTTTCTTTCTGAAAGACAAATAAATCAAATGGGAGGAAATAGTCGGGGAGGCTTAAAGTTGGTGGATGTTAGAGGGCCAAATCCAGAGAATCAAAGGACTTTTGACCATCAGGAAAGAGACCCAAGAGCTCAGGTACAGAATCCATTAAAAGATAACAAAGGGGGTGGGCAATGAATCGAAAGTCAGAGATTCAGAGACACAATATCCTGCCAGACGAAGAAAGGTACAAAGCTGAAGATTGATTCAGGGAACTGAGAGATAGCCTTAAGGCTGGAGGAGTGTAGGCAAAGGATGGAGGCAGAGAAGTGATTTCTTAGGAACTTGACCCCACAAGCTAGGGGGAACTCAGTTAAGAGACAGATGGTTGGAAGAGGTTAAGGATAAAAGACCTAAAAGTGTGTGTGTGTGTGGGGGCTTTCAGAGGTGGAAAGTGTCAGACATAACACAGAAAGAACAAAAACAAAAAGAAATGAGGAAGAGGTTCATTTTAGGTCAAATAAGATAGTGCTCTCTTTCATTTATGGAGCAGATCACATGCTAGTAAGTGGCTAAGGGTCTCAGGGACCAGAACAAAGAGATGAAAAGTGGTAATTACACCAATATAAAGGAAGAGAGGTTCTGAGATATGGACTGCAATGGATTTATTAGTGTTCTCCACAATTGAAAAGCACTCATGATCGCAGGAAAGGGAGGCAAGAAAGGCAGAGGGTTTTAAGCTGATAGTGTGGTACTGGTGTCACCTGGAGCAGACACCTCTTGTGCCTGCATGAGCAAGGAAGTAACTCCAACAGCAGTCATGGAGTAAAGGACATGGTCTAAAGATTCCAAGCCTTGTACTACTCCATCTCTTTCCCACCTCCCCAGAGCCTCATCATGCTGAGCGATTGGTGTATTGATAATGCAGTTTTGCTTATTGTTCACACAATTTTACCTCTTAATGGGAAGATTTCCCCACCCATTAATGGGCCTACCCATTAAGGGGAATTTGATGAGGGAAGATTTTTAGAAAGGGCCACACTTTTTGTTAATGAGGCACTGGTTCTCAAGTGTTGTAGTGCTCGCAGGCTCTAAAAAATGTATAAAGGCTCTGAAGTGAGGTTTTACTTTGGGGCTTAGTGATTCCAAGTGTTTGTTTGGGCAGATGAGACTGTAGGCAGCTTCTAAGGAGCCTCTAGCTTTCAAAAACCAGATGCTGGTACTTCTTTCTTCGGTAACTATGTATGTGCAGAAAGTTATCTGTCTGTCGGTCTGTCAGGCAGCTAGAAGCATTGTCTGTTCAGAATTTGATTGCTCTGTATTGTCTCTGAAGGTCAGGGTGCTGACTTTTTCCTATGAACTAAAGAAATGATATATGTGCTTGATGTTGCCTCAAAAGTTACTTTCCTTTAGAAAAGCAGATTGCCCTGCTCTGTATATCAGGGTGCTTACTTTTACAAGTGATTGTAAGGCAAGTCCCTCAATATTTTCTGGGGTACTGTACCGCCAAGGCAATATTCACAGCACCAGTGGCGACTATGAACATGCCAGCATGGGTGTCAATCGAAAAATATAAAAGATCCTCCATATAGGAGGCACCAGAAAAACATTTATTTAAACCCCATAAAACCAGATCCCAGAGCCAGAAAGCAAAATCAGTCTTGGTGACCAAGAAGTTAATAAACGTGATCCTAGCAGGGGGCAAAGCCATTCTCAAACCTCCCCTCCCCCAGCCAGGGCCTTCTCACTGTCAGCTGTCACATTGTACCAGTTGCCTGTGTTCTTTCCCCTCTGACCTGACCCCACCCACTCACTCCACCCTTCCTCCTCTTCAGCAATCTCCTTCCACCACATGTGACCCAGGCTTCCAGGCGATTTAAGCAGATCATATGAACCTATTAATTAATAAGAAAGATCTTTCCATTTTAAATTGCTCTTACAGGTACTTACCCTTTTTCAGCGTCTACCTTAGATTTTATTCTGCATGCTGTTCACCTATGACAAAGTTTCTTAAAATCAAAATAGTCTTCTAACTTGTGATTCTTATGAAATGATCCTGATGTTGTAGGGGAGAGGGGAGGACAGATGGGCAGTTGCAGCTGCATCAGTGTGTCAAGGAAAAAGAATTCCTTTTAGCTTTTCTAAGTTACTTTGAGCTACTTTCATCCTCCTCTGCTAAAGTGACAGCCAGCTATGCTGTAGTCTTGAGGAGGAATCCAATTTCAGAATGTTGCCAATAAAAAAAAATCTAAGTTTATTTTGAGATGGGTAGATGAAGACATTTAACAAAGTAGGAGGTAAAGTGAACTTGTTCCACTGCACTATGGTGCTTGAGATCAGATTCCATATCAAAAGCTTAGGTGAGTCTGTCATAAAACTGATAAAACCGATTCCCCAGGGATCTGTTTAGTATGTCTGACCTTTGTTAAATCAGCGAATCAAGGAAATCAAATGGATATGGTCTCAAAGAATTGTTCATTCACAACTTGAGTGAAGTGGTAATGTTCCTTACCATTTGTCCCTCTGAGTCCCAATTTATCTTAAGATCCTCTTCCAGCTGTTCCCAGTCAGCTTTTTGGCACCTCTTCTTTACTGACCAGGGCAACTCTGATACAGTTCAGGTTACCTGGGTTTGTATGAACACAAGATGAGTTGGAAGTGCTCAGCAAAGCGTGGGTGGTCCTCCCTGGGATTGCGATACCATTGGCCAATAACCTAAAGATCCCTATGCCAACAGGGCTCAAAACTATAGGTTGTGATGAAGCCGCCATCATCATCATTATCATTATTTTTATTACAATTTTACACATGAGCAAACTGAGACAAACAGAAGTTTAATATGTTTTAAAATACGGGGGAAAATATCTTCATTCTCCAGAGTCCATCTAAATGAAATATCTTACTTCTATTGCAAGAAAATGTGGTTCCCAAGTGAAAAGATTATCCCTCTCATGAATTCACCATTCTCACAAACTGAAGGTAAAAAAATGAAAGGATCAAACATCACAGAAAGTGGATTTCATTCTCCTGGGATTCCACAACCACAAGCCTTTCTGTTTGGGATTTTCCTATTCATTTGCCTTTGTATGCTGAAAGGAAATGTTCTTATCAATGCAATAACCCAGGTTGATCCACGTCTCGAAAAATTCATGCACCTTTTCTTCAGAAACATTTTGTTGTTGAAGTTTTGTTACACAACAGTCACTATCCCCAAATATTTATGGGCTTTTGGACCCAGAATAGAGATCTTTTTTGGACTGTACTGTACAACTTTGCTTATTTCTTATTCTGGGAGCCCTTGTAGCACCAATGTGATATTTACATCACCTACCTAGGCCATGAATATCCCAGAGCAATTCTGAATTGCAAAATACCACAGACTGTCCACATGAAAGGCAGAACTGGAACATTTATTCGGACACCAGAAATCCAAATCCATCATAGCAATAAAAATTTATGCACAATAACAATTCTCTCATCATGAAACTCAAAGTGTGTGTCAAACTAATGGTTGACTCTTGGATCAGGCAATCCCCATGGAAGTAGGGTTGACATATCAGATTTTTACTTTGTCCTTTTTTCCTTTGTTCTCATGAACTCAGGTATGTTTTCTGTCATGCTTCTCTATTAGTGAAATTGGCCTGTAGGATGGTACTTGGAATGAATTGCCTGTCTTTGCCAATGCTGTGCTATTTGGCATGTATCTCTTTATATTGACTGTTGTGTCTTACATTAGAATCATCAGCACCATACTGAAGCTGCCATCAATCACAGGGAGACAAAAACAAAGAGACAAAAAAATCCCCTTCTCCACTTGTTTCACTCACACATAATAGTTGTAGGCTTATTGGTATTGGTAAATTTTGCTTTCCACATTCCACTAAACAATACTTTTAGAGAAAGTACTTTCTCTTTTCAACTCGACTGTGAATCCCATGTTTATCACTATGATATATTGTTCATGGATCAAGGATGTAATCGATGAAGAAATTGCTATGTAAGTGATTTGGATCTAGAACCAAATAAATATAAAGATTCCTACCCCACTCTCCAACTTCTCTCAAAGTATTTATCACAGAAATCAACTCTAGAATCCTGAGTTTTCACCCTTTACGATCTGCAGTCAAAAATCTCAAATTCTCACTGTACACAATCTAATTTTAAATGCTAGACAGATTATAGATTGATATGGGAATAAGTATGTATAAATATATGTATATATGATATATATGTGTTTATAGATAAATATAGTGTAAATCGAATTCATCTTCAGTGCATTTTTCTTAAAGATTCGCTTTCCTCTAGTAGAGAGAAGTTGCTTTTATTACCTGAAATTTCCAAACTCCTACAGGTCATATCTAAAACACATAGGAGCCTGAAGTCATCCACTCACTCCATATGTTTTCACCAACCTTTCCCTATTTTATTGATCTAAGAGTCCAATTATTTTTAAAAAGCTGTTTTCCCTCATCCTTTCATGATGACTATTCAGCTAATGCTTTGATTAACCCTTCTGACTCCAGAGCCAGTGTTCTATCAGTTGTGCCACCTAGTTACCTCCAATCATAATGGAGTGGTTTGCCATTTCCTTCTCCAGTGAATTAGGCAAAGAGATGTTAAGTATTATTTGCCATGGGAATAAGCTAAAAATCTTGCTCTCAAGATCAATGGTGAATCAAAGATGTCCAATATCACCACTATTTATTCAATATTGTCCTAGAAATATTAGATATAGCACTAAGGGAAGAGAGAGAAATTAGAAGACTTAGAATCGTCAACGAGGAAATAAAACTGTCAGTCTTTGAAGATATTATAATGGACAGAATCCTAAAGAAGCCACTAAAGATAAGTTGAAATAATGTAAAACATATGACCACTTCTCCCTAAATAAGTCAATAATTAAATATGACAGAGAGAACATCTATGAAGATATGAACAAGAGAACTTATGAAACCTGGACTGTGAAGATGGAGAGAGGAGCAGTGGGAACAGGAGAGGACATTTCCCTCTCAGCTGTGTCCATAGTTAACCCAATTCAGTTATTTTCCTAAGCCTCGAAATATATATATATATATGTATATATATATGTATGTGAAACCACAAGTCATGTATCAGAGTGCTTAGTAAAATAATACTCTTTTCAAACATACAGAAGCAAATAATTTTAGCATAGTTTCGTTCTCATGGCTATAAACTTGATATGGAGCAAGGTTTCTCAACTTTTGCACTTGCCATCCCATTTCATCCAAGAAACTTTTACATGATCCTGGATATATAGGTGTATAAAATAGGCATAGAAATTAAGCATTTACTGTTAATAAGTCATAAAGAAAATGATTTTTAAAACAAATATTTGGTATACATACCATTTTACCATTTTTAAAGATTACAAAACATTTGCACAATAATAAGATGGATGTGCTTGTTTACTTTGACATAAAGAATTAAACTTTGGAGGAGTGTTTGGTAAAGCAGGATGTAGGGCATTCTCAACCTTTTTCAGAGTTGATTGCTGTTTTGATTTTCTAATTGTCAGTGGTAACAATGCCATTTCAGATGAGTATATAGTAAAAAGTGGTAGAAGTATGTTTAGGTTTATTTCAGAAATTGTTGGGATTTCTGTCCTAATCAAAACCAAAATTCATTTAACAAGTTTTTAGGAAACTCAAGTTTTAGTGTCACTTGATAAATCACCAAATTCTTTTTGAACTCTTAATGGCAGATGAGTGACTTTTTTTCTTTGTTTCAATTGTATATGATTTATTTTATAAACCCAACTTAGTTTCTTAGAATCAAAGTTTGAAAGGAAGTGTTTCTGAAACTGTGTATCTAGGCACTTCAGATGATCAATTATAACTGTTACAATTAAATCTTTGGGAAGGTTATTTTCAATTATAACATCATCCACAGTTGTAAACATTTCGAAAGAACCAGTTCCACCCTATCATTTCATATGTTAAATTCTTAAGTAAAATATTCAATTTTATCTTTTAACATAAATGTTACAAGCAAAATGTTTAAATCATCGTGTTTTTTGAAAATATCCAACAATTGACATAGTTTTGAAAGTCATAAATTGTCATAAAAATAACGAAATCAGATTTCTGTTCATTCACAAATAAAACAACTTTATCTATGAGTCTCAATAACCTTTTAAAACTTCACCCTGTAGAGAACCACCTTACCTTTGCATGTAGTAATAAACTTTTGTAATCAGAATCCATGTCGTTCCTAAAGTTTGAAAACAAATGACTATTAAGGGCACAACTTTTAATGAAGTTGATGATTTTGATGGTGTCACGAAGCACAACATTTAACTATTTTGATATATTTCTGGCTACAGGTTTGTTCGCTGCCACCAGCTTTAACTTTTGCTACAAATACAACATTCTTGTCCATCATTGCTCCATTATTATCTCAAATGCATTTTTTCCACTGTAAACTTTCGTTTGTGAAAAATTCAATGACTTTAACATACATCTCTTCCCCTCCTCTGTGCCCTTTGAAAGGGGAACAAAGCTATAATCCCTCACGTATGCTTGCTTCATGAATGTATTTTAATAAAGTAACTGTGCCATTTTAGAGACATCAGTTGTTTCATCTAACTGAATGGTAAACTTTGGGCTCCCCTTAAACCTGGTAATAAGCTACTGGAATTGGTCACGAATAATTTCAGAAATTCTGTTGGAAACAGTATAATTCAACTAAGGAATTTTACAAATTTTATTCCCATATTTTCCCCATGAACTATTTTTTGACATTTTAAAAGCAATATCTTCTATCTCATAAAGCTTCTGAGTTTTTGCAACCAAATAGGAAGTTTCATAAAATGAAAGTAAACGTGTTTTGTTGATGACAACAGATTTCTCAAAACATTGCTGTTTTTTATTTAAAGGGTTTAAAAGACATTAAAACATTTATTTAGTTTATTGCAGTATGCTTGGTAATACGTTGTTATTTTACATTCACTGGTTTCATGCTCTCCACAGACAAAAGTTTATTACTAATTAAGCAAAGAGATTTATCCACACCATCATCATTATTAGACGTAAATGCAAATTGCAAAAATGATTTGACATATTTTCCTTTTTTTGTCAATTTAAGTGTACTACATCCTAGTAGCAAAGACTGTTGCATTATCATTGGTATTTTTACTGTTTCGGTCTAAATTTAGCCTCTTATCCATAGCCAAAAAAATATTTTTGTCCTAAAATATAAATAAATATTGCAAATAATTTCTCACATAAATACTTGGTTTAGTGAATGAAATTATATTTGCTTGTGCTTAATTTTTTAAAAAAAAAACAATTTAAAATGTATTCATACCTATATATACATAAATTAAATAAATGGCGGAGAAGTATTATTAAAAGACTTTTGTCTTTATTTGTTACAATTAAAAGCTGTGTTTCTGTAAAAGAACATAGCAGCTATTTTAATAATCAAGCATTGTAACACAATAGAATCCAAAAATACACTAATTTGTTACATACATGCTGAAGAATTATGGTAGGAAAACATTAAAAGTTGTTATTTTCTGTAATTAAACAATTATGTTTCCGTAACAGCAGAAAACTTTGTGTGTACTGTAAAAACACTGCAATTCATAACATACAATGCTCTTGAATCTGAACTGAGGTGTTTCTGGTAGCATTTTTGGCACTGTGTGGTGTGACGGCATGCACAGTGCAATGTGTGCATGTTGTGTTTTCAGAACCAAGGCTGCAGTGAAGTCCTATGATGCAGCATGTGAAAACACTACCAGAAACACCTTGGTTTCATTATGCGTTTGATTTTGAATTAATTTTTGGTTGTTGCACATTCAGAAACCTTTTACTGTTGCCAGATTTCTGATGACCCCCACATTGTCATGACCCACATTTTAAGAAATGCTGAATAAAAATGTTAATGACATCTAGCACTCCATTATCTTAATGTGTCACAAATAATTTTAGCCATTTACATATTTTAGGATATCTAGGCAGTTTCAAAATGTTTGTAATTGCATATAATACTGTTATGAAAATCTTTGGATAGTTCTTTTAGAAAAAAACTTTCAAATATATTCATCTCTACTGCTTTTGAGTATGGTTTGCTTTTGATATGGATTCAGTGATTGAACTTTCTTCTTTTACCATTAAAGAAATGAATTGCTATATACACACCTTTTCAAATGTTTCATTTTTAAAATTTAATTTTTTCTGATATCATAGGATCAGAAGATTATACCTGTAGAACTAGGGAGAAAATGACCCAGAAATTGTTTAGTTCGTTTTTTTCCTCTCTCCTTCTCTTTCTCTCCCTCTTTTTTTGCCTTCCTTCCTTCATTTTTCTCTTCCTTCCTCCTTCCTTTCCTCCCTCCCTTCCTCCCTCCCTTTCTTCCTTCTTCTCTCCTTCTTTCCGTTCCTCCCCACTTCCTCCCTCCCTCCCTCCGTTCCTTCCTTCCTTCCTTCCTTTCTTCCTTCCTTCCTTCCTTCCTTCCTTCCTTCCTTCCTTCCTTCCTTCCTTCCTTCCTTCCTTCCTTCCTTCCTTCTTTCCTTCTTTCCTTCCTCCCTGTCTTTCTTATCCTATCCATTAACAGTAGGATGAGTTGGGTCAAATGATTCAAATTTTTAAAAATATTTTTATTTATTTAAAAATACTTTAAATTTTTAAAAATACTTAAAAATACACGTTTAAGGATAAACATGTTACCTTTAAGTTGTCTCTGTATCCTGTCTTCAAGTCACAATCACTTTGGCTTATATAGAATTTGTGTGTTCTTATACCATTGTTGTCCTTTGCTTCTCTTTTGCCAGATTTTCTTTCACTTCAGCATTTTTGTTTTCCAAATCTGTTAAACTTTCTTTTACTTATTTAGCAAGACACTCGATTGTGGATTCAGGTTTTTTATGCCCCTGGTCTGCTAAGTGTGTCCCTATTATCAGCTAACTCTAAGAATTAGAGTTTTTCCATGGTAATTCAGAAGTATTTTACCTTATCAGGTTTCTCTCTCATTTGTCCTGTCATTTCATCTGCAGTTTTTATTCATCTGGTATATAATCCCTTTCTTTGATGGTTACAGAGTTAAGAGTTTGGAAAAAAATGACCAATCTGCCATATTGCTGGTTGCTCATGATCTTTTATCTGAACTATTTCAATAGCTTCCTAATTGTTCTTCCTGCCTCAAGTTTCTTCCTTTTCCACTTAATTGCCCACATAGCTTTCAAAGTAATATTCTTAAAACACAAGTTTATTTATATTCCAATCTGCTCAAAACACTGTAGAAACTCCCTATTCACTCTAGAATACAATATAACTTCTTAGTTTGACATGTAAAATCCTTTATAATCTGGCTCAATCCTAACTTTCTATGCTTAATATGCATTATCCCAGTTCACACACTCTACATTGCATCCAGATTGAACTATTTTCTATTTTCTATATCTATCAGTTCATACCCCACCTTCATGCCTTTGCATGTGCTTCCTGTTTGGAATGCATTTCTTCTTAACCAATGCCTGTTAGAAGCGCTACTTTCTTTTTTAAATAGACTCAAGTGTTATGTGTCACATGAAATTCTTTTTGTTTCCCTCAGTTGCATCTGTAACTGTCCTGGAAAGAGATATGGGAGAGAAAATTTAAGATTTTTTGGTCTACCAGAAAGCCACGGGAAAAAGAAGAGCATGAACAATATCTTCCAAGAAATCATCAAGTAAAACTGTGCTTAGGCCCACTATTCAGAGGGCAAAATAGTCATGGAAATAATTCACAGTCGCCTCCTGAAAGAGAGTCCAACCTGAAAATGCCAAGGAATATTATTGCCAAATTCCAGAACTATTAATTTGAGGAGAAAGTACTGCAAGCAGCGAGAAAGAAACAATTCAATTATCGAGGAACTGCAGCCAGGAACCCACAGGACCTTGCAGCTTCTATATTAAAAGATCACAGTGATTGGAAGACGATATTCCATATAGCAAGGGAGCTGGGACTATAATCAAGATTCAATTACCCAGGAAAATTGAGAGTAATATTTCAGGGAAGGAGACGGACATTCACCAAAAGAAGGGATTTTCCGAACTTCCTGATGAAAAGGTTGGAGCTCAATAGAAAATTTGATCTTCAAATACAAGTCTGAACAGAGGCACAAAAAGGTAAACAGGATATAGACAAACTGTTTATAGTCCTATAAGGGGAACATGATACCTGCTAATCTTGAAAAATAAATATTTATTATGATATTTAAAAGGGACATACATAGGTAAATGGAGTTGGTATAAACTAAATGATGGGATGATAAAAAATGTGATTTAAAAGTGTTAAGGGATTGTAGCAGGAGATGTGAAAAGGAAGAGGGAGAAAACACCAAATTACATCACAGGAAGAGGCACAAAACATATTACAGTGCAGTGAAAGAAGGTAAGGAGATGAGCACTGTGTGAGATTTGGTCTCATCTCATTTAGTTCAAGGAGGGATGTAACTAGCCCTACAGGAAGTAGAAAAGGAAAGAGGAAAGAAAAGGGAAGGGAGCCTAAAAGGGAGGGAAGAAGTAGTACAGGAAAGGGGGAGTAAAAGGGAGATGGACTAATAGAAGGGAGGGAAGACTGAAGGAGCCTGTGGTCAAAAATTAAAACTATTTTTTTAAATTTTATTTTTAAATTTTATTTATTTTTAGTGTTCTACAATCACTACCATATAACTTACATTTTTTTCCTCCCTCCATCTCCTTCCCCCTTACCTTAGCCCTCCCTCCCCAAGATAGCATACAGTATTATGTAGGTTCTACACATACATTCCTATTAAATACATTTTCAATATAGTTAAGTTGTATAGAAGAATTAAAATGAATGGGAAAAATCATATAGCAAATGTAATACAAAAGAAAATGATATACTACATTCTGCGATTGAATTCTGTAGTTCTTTCTCTGGATGTAGAAAACATTTTGCCTTAAAAGACCACCGGCAATTTTTAAACTCTTTGCATTGCAATGAAGCTCCAAGTCTACCAGAAAAAATCCTTGCACACTGTGGTTGTTGCTGTGCACAAAGTTCTCCTGGTTCTGCTCCCTTCGTTCAGCATCAGATCATATAAGTCTTTCCAGACCTCTCTGAAGTCTTCCTGTTCATCCTTTCTTATAGAAAAATAGCATTCCATCATATTCGTATACCATAATTTATTCAGGCATTCCCTAATTCATGGGCATTCCCTTGATTTCAACTTTTTGGCCACCACAAAGAGAGGTGCTATGAATATTTTTCTGCATGGGGGATCCTTTTTCATTTTGATGATCACTTGGGGATACAGCCTTTGAAGTGGTATTGCTGGGTCAAAGGGTATGCTCATTTTTGTAACCCTTTGGAGATAGCCCCAAATTGCTCTCCAGAATGGGTGGATCAACTTACAGCTCCACCAACAATGAATTAGTATTCCAGCTGTGGCACATAAAATTCTATTTTGGAAGGGAATTGAGAAGGGAGAACTAAAAGTACAAATAGGGGAAAATGGGATGGAGAGAAAGACACAGATATTAATCATAACTGTGAATAAGATGAACTCGGATAGAAGAATGGATTAAAATGCATAATTCAACAATGTTATTTACAAGAAACACATTTGAAATGAGGGATACACATAGGGTAAAGGTAAAAGGTTGGAGAAGAATTTATTGTGCTTTAGTTGATGTAAAAAAAGCAAAGGTAGCAATCTGAATATCAACCAAAACAAAAGCAGAGATAAATTTAATCAAAAGAGTTAAGAAAGGAAACTATATCCTGCTAAAAGGCACTGTAGAAAGTGTAGCAATATCATTATTAACATATATGTACCAAGTGGTATAGCATCCATACTATTGGAGGAGAAGTTAAAGAAGTTGTAGGAAGAAATGGACAGCAAAACTAGACTAGTGGGTGACCTCAACGTCCCCTTCTATGACCTTGATAAATCAAACTTCAAAATAAACAAGAAAGCAGTAAAGGAGGTGAATAGAACTCTGGATAAGGTAGAAATGATAGAAATCTGGAGAAAACTGAATGGGGATATAAAGGAATATACCTTTTCCTCAGCAGAACAAAAATTGACCATGTACTAGGGCATAAAAACCTTGCAATCCAGTGCAGAAAGGCACATATAGTTAATACATTCTACTCAGGTCATAATGCCACAAATGTTACACTTAATAAAAGGTCATAGAACCATAAATGAAAAATTAACTGGAAACTAAATAATCTAATCCTAAAGATTGAATGGGTTAAGCAGCAAACCATAGATACAGTCAACAACCTCATTCAAGAGAATGAAATAAGGAGACCACCCACCAATCTTATGGGATGCTACAAAAGCAATTCTTAGGGGAAATTTGATATAATTGAATGCATACATGAATAAAATAGTGAAAGGGCAGATCAATGAACTAGGCATGCGGCTGAAAAAGCTCAAAAAAGAACAAATTGAAAATCGCCAAGAAAATACTCAACTAGAAATACTGAAAACTAAAGGAGAGAATAATAAAATTGAAATTAAGAAAACTATTGACCAAATAAATAAAACTAGGTTTAGATTTTATGAGAAAAGCAATAAAATAAATCACTTTGATCAAAAAAAAGGAAGAAAACCAAATTACCAATTTCAAAATATAAAGAGGGAACTAACATTCAATGAGATGGAAAATAAAGCAGTAATTAGAAATTACTTTGCCCAACTGTATGCCCAAAAATTCAACAATCTATATGAGATGGATGATTATTTTATTTTTTATTTTTATTATTTTCAGTGTTCTATAATCACTTCCATATAACTTAGATTTTTTCCCTCCCTTCCCCATATTTCCCCACTCCCTCCCTGAGATGGCATACAATTTTATATAGGTTCTACACAAACATTCCTATTAAATACATTTTCACCATAGTCAGGTTGTATAGAAGAATTAAAATGAATGGAAGAGATCATATAACAAACCAAAACATAGTAAAAAAAGAAAATGATATGCTACATTCTGCAATTGAATTCCATAGCTCTTTCTCTGGATGTGGAAGGCATTTTACCTTAAAATACCATAGGGAATTTTTTAAGTCCTTGCATTGCAATGCAGTTCTAAGTCTACCAGAAAAAATATCCTAGAACACTGTGGTTGTTACTGTGTACAAAATTCTCTTGGTTCTGCTCCGTTCGCTCAGCATCAGTTCATATAAGTTTTTCCAGGCCTCTCTGAAGACTTCCTGCTTATCATTTCTTAGAGTATAATAGTATTCTATTAAATTAATATACCACAATTTGTTCAGTTATTTCCCAATTGATGGGCATCCTCTTGATTTTCAGTCTTTCGCCATCACAAAGTGAGTTGCTATAAATATTGTATATATGTCGGACACTTTCCCCTTTTTGTGATCTCCTGAGGGTACAGTCCTAGAAGCGGTGTTGCTGGGTCAAAGGGTATGCACATTTTTGTAGCCCTTTGGCATAGTTCCAAATTGCTCTCAAGAATGGCTGGATCAGCTCACAGCTCCACCAAAAATGAATTAGTGCTCCAACTCTCCCACATCTTCTCCAAAATTTATCATCTTGCTGTTTTGTCATGTTAGCCAATCTGATAGGTGTGATGCGGTATTTCAGAGTTGTCTTCATTTGCATCTCTCTAATAAATAGTGATTTAGAGCATTTTTTTCATATGACTATGGATAGCTTTAATTTTTTCCTCTGAAAACTGCCTGGTCATATCCTTTCATCATTTGTCAATTGGAGAATGACTTGGGTTCTTGTACATTTGACTCAGTTCTCTACATATTTTAGAAATTAGGCTTTTAGTACAGACACTAGTTGCAAAAAATTATTTCCCAGTTTTCTGCTTCCCTCCTTATCTTGGTTGCATTGGATTTGACTTTGCTAAAACTTGTCAACGTAATCAAAATTATCCATTTTGCACTTCATAATGTTTTCTATCTCTAGTTTAGTCAAAAGTTATGCCCTTCTCCATACACCTGATACATACAGTATTTCTTGCTCCACTAATGGGTTTACAGTATCTAGTATATGTAGATCATATACCCATTTGGACTTTATTCTTGTGTATGGTGACAGGCCTTGGTATAGGGCTAGTTTCCGCCACACTGTTATCCAGTTTTCCCAGAAAATTGTGTCAAACAGTGAGTTCTTCTACCAGAAACTGGGGTCATTGGGTTTATCAAAGAGTATATCACTATATTCCTCGACAACTGTGTCTTGGGTATCTAACATGTTCCACTGGTCTACCTTTCTATTTCTTAGCCAGTACCAAGTGGTCTTGATAATGGCTGCTTTATAATACAATTTGAGATGTGGCAGAGCTATGCCACCTTCCCTAGAATTTCTTTTCATTGGTTCCATTGATATTCTGGTCATTTTGTTCTTCCAGAAGAATTGTGCTATTATTTTTTCCAGCTCTTCAAAATAATTATCTGATAGTTTGTTTGGTATGGGGCTGAATAAGTAAATTAATTTAGGTAGAATTGTCATTTTTATTATATTGGTTCAGTTTACCCACGAGCAAGGGATGTTTTTCCCCTTACTTAGATCTGACTTTATTTGTGAGAAAAGTGTTTGTAATTGTGTTTATATAGTCCCTGGATTTGTTTTGGCAGGTACACTCCCAAATATTTTATAATGTCTACCCTAGCTTTAAAAAGGATTCTCTTTTTATCTCTTGCTGTTAGACTGTGTTAGTCATATATAGAAATGCAGAAGATCTGTGTGGGTTTATTTTGTAACCTGCAGCTTTGCCAAAATTTGTTTATTATTTCAAGTAGTTTTTGTTTTCTTTTTTTACTTCAGTCTCTGGGATTCTCTAAGGATATCATCATATCATCTGCAAAGAGCAATAACT
Organism: Notamacropus eugenii; assembly: GCF_028372415.1. NCBI lineage: Eukaryota > Metazoa > Chordata > Mammalia > Diprotodontia > Macropodidae > Notamacropus > Notamacropus eugenii. The sequence goes on from NC_092880.1 coordinate 9,942,880, forward strand.
TCGTTTCTTCTTTGCCTATTCTAATTTCTTCTATTTCTTTATCTTCTCTAATTGCTACAGCTAACATTTCTAGCAGTTTATTGAATAATAATGATGATAATGGACATCTTTGTTTCACCCCTGATCTTATTGAAAATAGATCTAGCTTATCTCCATCACATATAATGCTTGCTCAAGGTTTTAGGTAGATACCGCTTATTATTTTATGGCAAGTTCCATTTATTCCTATGCTCTCCAGTGTTTTTAATAGGAATGAGTGTAGTATTTTGTCAAAAGTGTTTTTCTGCATCTATTGAGATAATCATGTGGTTTCTGTGAGTTTTGTTATTGATATGATCAGTAATATTAGTAGTTTTCCTAATTTTGAACCATGTTCCTCTTGTGAATCCCACCTAATCAAATGTATTATACTGGTGATAGGTTGCTTTATTATTTTTACAAAAATCTTATTTAAACTTTTTGCAGTTATATTCATTAGAAAAACTGGTCTATTATTTTCTTTCTCTCTTTTGGCTCTTCCTGCTTTAGGTATCAACACCATACTTCTATCACATGCTTTGAGACTGTTTGCCCCTTCTGCTGATCCCACTGCTCCAGGACTTTTCTGGGAAAATATTTTATGGTTCATTCAGGGTTAAGAAGGGGAGGGGGAGAGAGCATTTACTGATCATTCTGCCATTTGCGGGCTCAGAAGTTCAAATAGGTGACTTACATACAATTAATTTGCGGACTTATAGTCTCAGGAGCAGCTCATGTTGTAACTGGGGCACTGCAGCTCTCACTGGCTCTGCTACACTGGTCTCCCACCCTGGGGTTCCACTTGGCCGTGTTGCCACTGCCTCAGACTGCCCCAGGACTTTCCTGCTCATCCCTAGCACAGTGAGGATATGCTGCGCTGTGTGCTGTACACCCACTTCGAAAAAATTCCTTCCTGTTGAACTTCCAGTTTGTCCTGGTTTGTGAATCTGCCACAGTCTGTCTCCTGTTGGATTCTACACCTTCAAAATTTGGTCAGATTCTTTTTTTAGAAGTATCTGAAAGAGTTTATCTAAAAGCTTAGGTGAGTAGTTGCTCTCATTCAACCATGTTGGCTCTGCTTCCCAATGGACTTTTGAGACAAAATGACCTCCAATTCTGAGAAAGACCTGTGGAAATGGATTGCAGAATGAAACGTACCATTTCCTTTTCTATTATGTTTTGTTTTATTGTGTTTTGCTTTATGGTTTCTCCCATTCCTTTTAATTCTTCTATTCAACTCAACTAAGGTAATAATGTATTTAGTAGAAATGTATGTGTAGAACTTACATAAGATTTTACACTACTTAGGGGAGTGAGTGGGGAAGGAGAAGGAAAGGAGGGGGAGGGAGGTGAAAAATCTGAGACATATTGAAATGGATGTAGGACATGGAAAACAAATAAAGTAGTTTAAAAAAAATTACTTTGTTCCACTGCATGCTCATGAATTTGGCAATATAAGTGAGATAGATGAATATTAAAAAATATATAAATTGCCCAGATTCAAAGAACAGGAAGTTGAGTACTTAAATAACTCCATCTCAGAAAAAGACATTGAACAAGTAATCAACTAACTCCCTAGGAAAAAATCTCCAGGGCCAGATGCATTTTAAAGTGAATTCTATCAAGCACTTAAAGAACAGCTAATTTAAAACCTACATAGACTATTGCGGAAAATTGGTTAAGAAGGAGTCCTCCATATTTTTTTCATGATACAAATACGGTTCTGATATCTAAACTAGGAAGAATAAAAACAGAGAAAAATATTAAAGACCAATTTCTCTAATCAATATAGATGCAAAATTTTTAAATAAGATATTAGCAAAAATAATACAGCAACTTGTCACAAAAATAATACATTATGATGAGGTAGGATTTATACTACGAATGCAGGGCTAGTTCAATATTAGGAAAATTATCAACATTATTGATCATATCCACAACAAAACTAACAGAAACCATACAATTATCTCAATAGATGAAAAAAAGGTTTCGAAAAATTCAACCTGCATTGCTATTGAAAACACTGAAGAACATAGGAATAAATGGAACTTTCCATACAATAATAAGCAATATCTACCTAAAACTATCAGTAAGCATTATATGTAATGGGGATAAGACAGATGCATTTCCAATAAAATCAGGATTGAAACATTCATGTCCATTACCACTGCTGTTATTCAATCCGGTAGGAGACGTGTCAGCTTTAGCAATAATAGCAGAAAAAGAAATTGAATGAATTAGCATAGACAAAGAAAAAAACTAAGTTATCACTCTTTGCAGATGATATGTTGATATACTTATAGAATCCTAGATAATCAAGTAAAAAATTATTTGAAATAATCAACAACTTAGGCAAAGTTACAGGGTTACAAAATATACCCACATAAATCATCTGCATTTTTGTATATTACTAACAAAGCCCAATAGCAAGAGATAGAAAGATAAATCTCATTTAAAGCTACAGTAGATACTATAAAAGTTCTGGGGGGGAAAACCCAGGGACTATATGAACATAATTAAGAACATTTTTCTCGCATATAGTTTCAGATGTCAGTAATTGGAAAAAGCATCAGTTCCTTCTGGATAGGTCGAGCTAATATAATAAAAATGACAATTCTACCCAAATTAATTTGCTTATTAAATTTCATACAAATCAAAATACTCGACAATTGTTTTCTGGAGCTGGAAAAATTCATCTGGAAGAACAAAATGTCCAAAATATCAAGGGGAATAATGAAAAAAAAAATACTTGGTAAGATGGCCTAGCCTACCAGATCCCAAATTAAATTGGCAATCATCAAAACCACTTGTTACTGGATAAGAAACAGAAGGGTAGACGAGTGTATGTTAGACACTCAAGACACACTAGTCAATGAATATAGCAATCTACTGTTTGATAATCCCAAGGACCCCAGTTTCTAGAATAACAACTTCGTGTAATGATAAAAATCTGGTGGGAAAACTGGATAATAATGTGGTAGATACTGCGCATAGACCAACCTCTGACACTGTACATAACAATAAAGTCTAAACAGATACATGTCATAGTAATAAAGATTGAAAATACAAATGAGCGAGATGAGCAAGGCACAGCATAGTTTTTCAGATTCATGAAGAATGAAGAAATTTATGACCAAAGAAGAGACAGAGAACATTGTGAAGTGCAAAATGGACAATTTTGATCACATTAAATTGAAAAGATTTTCCCAAGCAAATTGAATGCAACCAAGGTTGGGAAGGAAGTAGAAAACTGGGAAAGAATTTTTGTAAAGTACTGTCTGTGATAAACGTCTCATTTCTAAAATATATAGGCAACTGAGTCAAGTATACAAGAATACAGTTCATTGTTCAATTGACAAATGGTCAAAGGACAGAAACAGGCATTTGTCAGAAAAAGAAATTAACGCTACTTTTAGTCATATAAAAAAATGCTCTAAATCACTACTGATTACAGAGACGCAAATCAAAACAACTCTGAGGTATCGCATCTGACCTGTCAGATTGGCTAACATGAAAAAACAGGTAGATGACAAATGCTGGAGAATATGGAAGAGAATTGGAACAAATATTTATTGCAGTTTTATTTATTTATATTTATTTTTCGACATTCATTTACACAAAATTTTGAGTTATAATTTTTCTCCCCATCTCTCCCCTCCCCCACCCCTTAACACCGAGCATTCTGAATACCCCTTCCCTCAGTGTACCCTCCCTTCTATCACACTCCACCCTTCCCTTATCCCCATCTTCTTTCTTTTCTTGTAGGGCAAGATAAATTTCTATATCCCATTACTTGTATTTCTTATTTCCCAGTTATATGCAATAGCAATTCCAAACATTCATTTCTAATACTTAGAATTCCAAATTCTCTCCTGTCCTCCCTCCCCACCCATCCCCACTGAGAAGGCAAGCCATTAAATACAGGCTATATGTGTGTCGTTTTGTAAAAGACTTCCATAGTAGTCATGTTCTGTAAGACTATATTTCCCTCCTTCCTACCATATCTCCCCTTTATTCTATTATCTCATTTGATCTTGTCCCTTCCCAAAAGTGTTTACTTCTAGTTACTCTCTTCTCTCATTTGCCCTCCCTTCTATTATCCTCTTCACCCCACTTGTCTCCTCCCCTACTTTCCTGTAATGTAAGAGATTTTCATAACAAATTTAGTGAGCATGCTATTCCATCCTTAAGCCATATGTGAAGAGAATAAGCTTCACTTTTCCCTCTCACCTCCTCCCGTTTCTCCTCCATTGAAAAAGATTTTCCTTATCTCTTTTATGAGTGATATTCTACCTCATTCCATTTCTCTCCTTCTCCTTCCAATATTTTCCTCTCTCACCCCTTAATTTTACTTATTTATTTTTTAATAAAAATCATCCCTTCTGATTCAATGCAACCTGGACTCTGTCTATGTGTGTGTATGCATGTGTGTGTGTGTGTGTGTGTGTGTGTGTGTGTGTGTGCGTGCGTGTGGGTGTATAATCCCTCCACCTACCCAAATACTGAGAAAAGTCTCAAGAGTTACAAATATTATCTTTCCATGTAGGAATGTAAACAATTCAACTTTAGAAAGTCCTTTATATTTTCACTTTCCTGTTCACCTTTTCATGCTTCTCTTGAATCTTGTGTTTGAAAGTCAAGTTTTCTATTCAGTTCTGGTCTTTTCATCATGAATGTTTGGAAGTCCTCTATATCATTGAATGACCATTTTTTCCCTTGAAGTATTATATTCAGTTTTGCAGGGTAGATGATTTTGGGTTTTAGTCCCAATTCTTTGACTTCTGGTATATCCTATTCCAAGCCCTTTGATCCCTTAATGTAGAAACTGCCAGATCTTGTGTTATGCTGATTGTATTTCCACAATACTGGAATTGATTCTTTCTAGCTGTTTGCAATATTATCTCTTTGACCTGGCAACTCTGAAATTTGGCCACAGCATTCCTAGGAGTTTCTCTTCCCACGTTTCTTTCAGGAGGTGATAGATGGATTCTTTCAATATTTATTTTACCTTCTGGTTCTAGAATATCAGAGCAGTTTTCTTTGAAAATTTCATGAAAGATAATGTCTAGGCTCTTTTTTGATCTTGGCTTTCAGGTAATCCCATAATTTTTTAATTGTCTGTCTTGGATCTATTTTTCAGATCAGTTGTTTTTCCAATGAGACATTTCACATTATCTTCTATTTTTTCATAGCTTTGGTTTTGTTTTGTAAATTCTTGGTTTATCATATAGTCGTTAGCTTCCTTGAACTCCACTCTCATTTTTAAAGAACTATTTTCTTCAGTGAACTTTTGAACCTCTCTTTCCACCTGGCTAATTCTAATTTTTAAAGCCTTTTCCTCATTGGCTTTTTGGACCTTTTTTCAATTGAGTTAGCCTATTTTTAAAGGTGTTACTTTTTTTTCTTATTTTTTTTATATTTTTTTTTCAGCATTTTTTGGGGGTTTCCTTAGTAAGCTGCTGACTCGCTTTTCAAGCTCCTCCATGGCCTGAGCCCATTTCATATTCATTTTGTAGGTATGGGAGGCAGAAGTCTTGACTTCCTCTGAGAGTATGCATTGTTCTTCCTCTTCTGAAAGAATGGAAGGAGATACCTGTTCACCAAGAAAGTAACCTTCCATGGTCTTATTTTTTTCCTTTGTTGGACATTTTCCCAGCCAGTTACTTGACTTTTGAATCCTTTGCCAAGAGGAGGGTCCTAGTGCTCCTTCTCTCCCCAGGACTGTGCTCAAGGCTGAGGTTTAGATCAGCTGCTCAATTCCCCTAGAGGCTTTATGCTGAGTGCTCCAACAATGGAACAGTGGATGCTGGCTGCTGCCTGCCTGCCACAGCTAACACAGTCCCTGTTGCTTGATGCTGCTGCTGCCTTCACCACCTGGAGCCAGTGCTAGGGGAACCCAGCTCCCGTCTTGCCCAGCTGGGGAAGCCTTACCACATTGACCTTTGAAACTTTCTTTGGCTCTTATGTGTTGAGAGATGTGAAACCCTTCCTGCTGGGGATTCTGCTGTGGAGGCCTATTTCAGTCCTGTTCCTCCCAGTTCCACGTGGTCAAGGCTGTACTCCACTCCATTCAGTGTCCTGTGGGATAGACCTTTCCTTTCGAACTTCCAGGTTACCTTTGCCTGGAAATCTCTTTCACTCTGTCGTTCTGTGTCTTCTGTTGTTCTAGAATTTGTTGAGTCATTTTTACAGGTATTTTATGGGCTGTGGGGAAAGCGCTAGGGTATATGAGTCTTTCTACGCCACCATCTTGGCTCCTGGAACAATTATTCATTGTTTGTGGAGCTGTGAGCTGATCCAACAATTCTGGAGAGCAATTTGGAACTATGCCCATAGTGCTACAGAAAAGTGCATACCCTTTGATCCAGCAATACCATTTCTAAGACTGTATCCCAAAGAGATCCTAAAAATGACAAAGTGTCCCACATGTACAAAATTATTTTTAGCAGCTCTCTTTGTGGTGGCCAAAAATTGGAAATCAAAGAAATGCTCATCAATTGGGGAATGTCTGAACAAGTTGTGGTATATGAATGCAATGGAATCCTACTGTGATGTTAGAACTGGTGAACAGGAAGACATCAGGGAGGCCTGGAAGAACTTCTATGAACTGATGCTGAGTGAAAGGAGCAGAAACCCGAGAACATTGTTAATAGTAATGGCCATAGTGTGCGAGGAGTTTTTCTAGTCTAGTTAGCCCTTCACAACAATGTGGGGACCTAAAACATTCCCAGTGGACTCTTGAGGGAAAATGCCTTCCACATTCAGAGAAAGAACTGTGGAATTGGATTGCAAAATGAAGCAGATTATTTTGTCTTGTACTATGTTTGATTTTTATGGTTTTTCTCATGGTTTCTCCCATTCATTTTAATTATTCTACTCAACATGACCAGTGTGAAAATGCGTGTACTAAGAATGTATGTGTAGAACCCATCAAACATAGCACGCTGTCTCAGGGAGGGAGGGGAGACAGACGGGAAAGAGTGGGAAGAAACGCTAAGTGTTATGGAAGTTGTTGTGGTAAACTGAAAACAAATATATTAATAATAATAATAATAATAATAATAATAATAAAAGAAATAAAAAGAGAATAATAAAAATGGCTGTAAAATAAGTAGCTCAAAATATAAGCCAGAATAATCAATCATGTTCCCAATAAATTACTATTTTTCAAGGAAAAAATTGTCTTTACTTGCAATTGAGGAAGGGATTTAAAAATATAAGTGTTGCACTTGTTTATTTTTTAAATCTGTGCTAGTTAATGTAGCATGTGGTTAAATGTGTGATGTAAAACTATTTTCTATTAAATTAATTGCCATTTTTCCCACAATTCATCTTCAAAATGATCTGTGCCTCAGTAACATACATTGTTAATTTCAAGGAGTACTGAATTGCTGAATAATACTGCTTCTAATTAAAATATTTCAAATTTATCAACCTTGATATGGATCTTTGTCCTTTCTGTGACTGCCTCTATTACCATCTCTGAGATTTTGTGTCTTGCTTTGTCTCTTTTCCCGTTCCTATTTTTTGTTGTTTTTATGTCTCTGCCTTTCTGTCTCTTTGAATGTTCATACTCTTTTTATCATACACACACAATAACAAACAAAAGTATGCATCTGTTTTTCCAAATGTACGCACTCATAATCCGTGATTACTTTAGCTATTTAATATTTTTAGATCTTACAGCATAGATCTCCCTATTATTAATTACCTAAAGGTAATTTTAGCATTTGTTCATTCACTTAGATCTGAACTTATTATTTTCTAGACCAAATATCTACTCCTTTTGTTGACTCAGAACATGGAAAGATATATTGTATTATTTGATAATACATACGCAAAATATGGCAGTAATTTTTATCTGATCAGTCCAGTGATAGTACCAAGAAAAGTAAATAAGGTTTCTTATTATTCCTTGTATTATCCTGTTCTTGATAAAGCAGTGTTGGGGGACTTTTTTTGTGATCATCTTTTCCTTTTTCATATGCTCAGTAATTATTTTGTAGTGATATGTTATACGATTTTGACAAGAACCATGTCAAGTTCTCTCTATAATATTCAGTTTCTTTTCCCCATTAAGAATCATGTCAATGTGCATCATTTTTTAAAATTAATTTATTTGTTTTTAGCTTTCAGCATTCACATCCAAAAGTCTTTCAGTTCGAACTTTTCTCTCCATCTCTCCCTTCCACTCACACCAAGACATCATGCATTGAATTTACTCATTCCCCTAATCTGCCCTCCCTTCTATCACACATCTCCCTTCTCTCATCCTTTTCCCTTCTATTTTCTTGTAGGAAAAGGTAGATTTCTATACCCCACTGTCTGTATGTTTTATTTCCTTGGTGCATGTAAAAACAATTTTTAATACTTTTTTTTTTAATTTTGAGTTCCAGTATCTCTCCTTTCCTCCCTCCTGTACCTAATGAAAAGGAAAACAATTCAATAGAGGTTATACATGTATAGTCATGCAAAATACTTCCATAACAGTCACAACGTGAAAGGCTAACTATATTCCCTCCGTCTTATCCTGCCTCCCATTTCTTCTATTCTCTCTTTTGACCCTGTCCATACTCAAAAAGTATTTACTTCTAATTTGACACTCCTCCCATTCCCCTTCCCTTCTATCATCTCCCCAACTCCTCACTTATTCTCTTCCCCTCTACTTTTCTGTAGCTTAAGATAGATTTTCATACCAAATTGAATGTGCATATTATTCTCTCCTTAAGCCAAATCCTCACCTCTTTCCTCTTCCCCTTCATTGAAAATGCTTTTTCTTCCCACTTTAATGTGAGAGATAATAACACCATTCTATTTCTCCCCCTTTTCTTCTCCCAATACATTCCTCTCTCACCTCTTAATTTTGGTTTTTAAGTATCATTCCTTCATAATCAACTCACTCTATGCCCTCTGTCTATATGTATATAATCCTTAGAACTACGCTAATACAGGGAAAAGTCTCAAGAGTTACAAATATTCTCTTCCCACGTAGGAATGTAAAAAGCTCAAATGTAATAAGTCCCTTATGATTTCTCTCTTTACTGTTTGCATTTTCAAGTTTCTCTTGATTCTTGTGTTTGAAAGTCAAGTTTTCTATTCAACCCTGGACTTTTCATCAAGAATGCTTGAAAATTCTCTTTCACTGAATGACCTTTTCCCCTCTGAAGTATTATGCTTAGTTTTGTTTGGTAGGTGATTCTTCGTTTTAATCCAAATTCCTTTGAACTCTGAAATATCATATTCTAAGTCTTTTCATTGTGTGTGTTCGTCCTTCATTGCTGAAGAAGGCCACACCATTAGAGATCTAAAGACATGACTTGCACTTGACTTTGTTTTGAGTAAGGGAGATCTGTGCAGGTCATCAGCCTCAGTTTTCCTCCAGAGCCATCTGAATCCAGTGACCAGATATTTATCAGGATGACTGGAGATGACCCAGGATGAGGCAATTGGGGTTAAGTGACTTGTCCAAGGTCACACAGCTAGTGAGTGTCAAGTGTCTGAGGTGAGATTTGAACTCAGGTTCTCCTGCCTCCTGCACTGGTGCTCTATCCACTGCACCACCTAGCTGTCCCCAAGTCTTGTGATATCATAATGTAGAAGCTACTAGATTTTGTCTTATCCCGATTATGTTTCCACAATAATAAAACTTTTTTTCTGGCTGCTTGATTTTTCGTACAGTCATTAACTTCCCTCTGCTCCATTCTAATCTTTCAGGAATTATTTTCTTCAGTGAGCTTTGGTAACTCCTTTTGCATCTGGCCAATTCTCCTTTTTAAGACATTTTCCTCATTGGATTTTGGGATGTCTTTTGCCATTTGGGTTAGTCTATTTTTAAGGTTTTATTTCGTCAATATTTTGGCTCCCCTTTAGCAAGTAGTTGATTCGTTTTTCATGTTTTTCTTGTATCATTCTCATTTCTCTGCCCCATATTTGCTCTACCACCAGTTGCTCAATCCCCCCACAACCTGTGGGCCAATATTCAGAACAGCTGCTACCCTTGCTGCTGCTGTGACTCCCACAGGCTCCTCTACCCTCTTCTGCCAGCTGGGGCTGGGACCAGACCACTCTACTCACTCACACAAGTCCAGCAGGTTTTCTCCACTTACCTTCCAATTTTTCCTCTGATTTTTGTGGTTGTGATGTCTGGAAATTGCCACAGGTGCTAGAGATTCGGGCCGTCCTAATCCAACTCAGTTCCTGTCTGTGATGGTGCAGCCCATGCTGCACTGCACTGTGCTCCCAAAGGGGTGTAATAGATGTTTCCCGTCTACCATCCAGGCTCTCCTGGGTTGGAGATTTGCTTCATTCTATCACTCTGTGGATTTTGCAGCTTCAGAATTTGTTTAGAGCAATTTTTACAGATATTTCGCTGGATTTACGGGAGAGACCTAGGAAGTCTCTGCTTTTACTCTGCCATCTTGGCTTTGCCTCCCCACCCCTATCCCCATTTGTATTCTGTTGTTTGGTTCTTTTCCTTTTTGTGAACTTTCTGGAACACAACAATTTGACTCAGCAAATCTTTCGTTTTTCTACTCTGTGAAGCTGTGCTTCATAAAATAATACATACTCAAATTTGGACGATATATCAGAGAGGCTGTAGTTATTCTCCAACACCCACAATCAACCTGCACTTGAATAAGAATATCCTCACCAATTATCCTGACAAGGAGTTTTACAACCATAGAGATGGGACCACTAGTTATGGAGAACCTGCTCTCTTTCCAAGAAGCCAATCCAGTCTTGGATAGCTCCAGTTTTTTAAATTGTAGTTTATTTGTATATAATATAAATTCCTGTCTTCATAATATATATTTCTTCTTCTTTGTGGTACTATTTGGGACTAAAGCATCATTCAATCCCTCTATCATCTGATAATTCTTCAATTATGTGAAGATAGTTGTATTTCCTATATACCTTCTGTTCTTCAGCATGAACCCTCCTAATTCTTTAATCTTTTCTCACATAACATGTTGTCTTGTCCTCTTGTCATTCAATATGACTTCTTATGAATACTCATGAGCATATAAATATATTTTCTTAAAATCAACTACAGAATAGAATTAATTACAAAACACCAGCCTTCAGAATGTTTTTGTCTATATTAGAATAAAGTACCATAATATGTTCCGTATCCCAGAAATACTGTTTCTATTAATATTGCCCAAGGCATTATTATATTTTAACATTACCAAATCACATTGGTGATTTATATTGAATTTTCATTTTCTTTGGCAGTTCCATGATTTTGAAATCTTAGGTAGTGTCAGAGACAAAAGTATCTAAGATGAAGTTAAACATTTGTTGTTTTACTTGATACTGTTGATTTTCATATTTCAGAATCAACAACGAAGTCACAAAAGAATAGGAAATGGTAGAGTAAGTAGATGAGTAGGATCATACATAAAGAGGTGGAAAGAATCCAGTCCAATTATGATATTAAAAAATAGAAGGGAGTGGCTCGTAGGGATTCAATCAATTGCACACACACACACACACATTACAAGTAGGAAAGTGCGAATTTCAACTCACTGAGTTCCCTACTCTTTCCACTATTCTACATTGCTTGCAGAAATGATAATTCAGGGAGAAAAAACAAGGTGGACAGTTTTTATTTCAGCAGTTGCAAATACTGAAACGTAGGAAAGGAGTTCTATAATCATAAAATGGTGGAGGAAATATTGATTTTAATCTGTAGGTTTTAGAGCCATGTCATGATAGATGGAAGTATTAATGAGGGTAACAGCATTGTCACTAACACCATCTTTCTTTTCAGACTCTGTGCCTCTTTGCTGGCTCTTGTTTAGTCTGGAAACACTCTACATTCTCATTTCTGTCTCTTGATTTCCTTAAAATATGAGTGAAAATCCAACTTTCTTCAAGGAGACTTCCCCAATTCTCCTCAATGCTAGTGCTAACTCTCTGAGATTACTTCCAAAACAACTAGATGGTGCGATGCATAGAATGCTATAGAATGCTGAACCTGGAATCAGGAAGAAGCTCTTTCACATCTGGACATAGAACCTACCTTGAGGAAGTCACTTAAACTTTGTTTAGCTAAGTTTCTTCATATATAAAGTGGGGATAATAATAACACTTACCTCCCAGTATTTTGAAGATCAATACTTGTGAAGCACCTAGCATTACACCTGATGGATAATAATCACTATAGAAATATTACTGTCTTAATTGTACCAAATATATATTATAAATATATCAGTTTACACATGTTATTTATCTCATTAGAATGTGATCCTCTTGAGGGTAGGGGCTCTTTTTGTCAGTCATTGAATTATTCACCCTTACCACAGTGCTTGGAACATAAGAAGTGTTTAATAAATGCTTGCTGCTTAGAGGTCAGAGACCAGGGAGCGTAGGTATCCAAGGAGATCTACTTGGACATGTTGTACAACAGGCACCTGGTAGCTATTTTCCAAGAGCCATAGATCATTCACATTTAGCATTAATTCCTTAATCTAATTCTGAGTTGATTAAGGAGGACACCTTCATATTACTAACATTTTTTTCCTGTTGTGTTTACTGTTTATTGACTTGAAGAAAGCATTTGTTTCAACGGAATAAACAGGAGCATTGAAAACTCTCTTCAGATAAGGTATCTCTCATACATATATTAAAATCATACAAGACTCCACGGTTTAGTAAATGCTTGTTGAATTGAATTGATACCTATCACTATAGAGAAACCGTATTTAATGATCTGTTAACATATTAAGTGAAATGTCGTGTGGCAAATATATCTTCCCCAGTGTTATAGGGGATAGATAAACAAAAAAGTTTTTTTCTTTATTTCCTGAGGTTTTAAAAATGTTCTTATTTGTAGGTAATTCCATATTAATTGCACAAGCCCTGAAATACTGTAAAGACTCCTAAGTGAAATCGATAGCATTTCACATGGATTTTGTGTAACTATCCAGAGTGGATGAAGAACACATCTTACTTAGAGAACATGTAGCTTGTGTGTGTGTGTGTGTGTGTGTGTGTGTGTGTGTGTGTGTGTGTGTGTGTGTGTATCCTGGATAGTGCCACACATAGAGCTATGCTCCAAGTTAAGTAGAAAGGGGAGGAGATCGAGCCAGATTGTTTTCTAGAAAGCATAGGAAACTGCTCTGCTTTCACTGATCTTAAACTGTCTATTGCTTTGGTTGAGGGGGGTGGGGGGAAGTATTTCATGACTTCCAATGATCTGTTTGCCTGGGATTTAATGAACACCATGACTGCAGAAAAATTAAAATTACAAACAATTCAAAGGACAATGGAAAAATGCAAGGTTGGCTAAGCAAACAGTGACAAATTTTGTGCAGAAAACAAAGTAAGATACGATGAAAGTTACAAAACTGAGCAAAATACTATATGTCAAGCCATTTATAAAACTTAAAGAACTATATAATATGATTTGTTATTATTAGTATGAGGATGTTGGTTGCTCAAATGAGTAGACTGAGAGACAACAGATGGAGATTCTGACTGTTGAGTTATATCCCTGAGCTACTCAGAGAACAAGAAGAAGGCTCCAGTGCCTAGTGTAAATAGTCTGTGAGGGATCTATGGTAACAGAGAGGCAACAGTTGCATGTGATGAAACGATTTGGAAGCACTGTGATACGTATCCACGTGGGGGATGCTCACCATGTTAAAATCACACGTCCAATGAATCAAAGTATCAAGCAAAACATAATTAAACAAATAAAAACAAGAATTCCAGTAATGGTAGATGCATTCAATTTTGAGATGAGTGACGTGCAAATATTTTGCAAAAATTCACCCTGATAAGTACTTTAGTTCAGTCTTAGAGCTCAGATCTCTTTGTGTTATAGACGGTGCAGTAGATAGAGCACTGAGCTTGGAGTTAAGAAGATTCTAGCTCAAATCCAGTCTCAGATACTTACTAACTGTGTGACCATAGACAAATCAATTAATCTCTGTTTGCCCCAGTTTTCTCATCTGTAAATGAGGATAACAATAACACTTTCCAGGTTATTGTGAGGTTCAAATGAGGTAATATTTGTAAAGTGCTTAGTGCAGAACCTGGCACACAGCAATTGCTTAATAAATTCATGTTTCCCTCCTTTCCTTATTTCGTAGAGATTAATACTTTATGATTGGGAAACCTTAGATACAATAAAGATATCTTATGTTTTTATAATGTCATTTCTTTTCTAAAGCACATGCTTAGCTGCATAATTATATTTGTCCTAAAAATAGCTCCTTAAAGCAGGTATTATTTCCCTATTACAGATGATTAACGTGCAGAGGTTATGGCCATGGTACGTGTGGGTGAGTAAATTGGATGAAATGGAAGTCTCCTGAGTTGTCAAGGTTCATTTATAAAGTTCTGCTAGAAATACCAGTCACACTCTGCCAGCACCATTAATAAAATCTCTGGAGACCTGATGAATTACATTTATTCATTCAACATATTTGACACTATAATTTAAGAGCAGATACAGTCTATTTTGAGCTGTTTACGTTGCAGTTGGACCCAGGTGTCCTAAGTCCCCATTTAATGCCCTGTGTCTTCTTCCTTTTCTAGTGTCTGACTCCAGTGACTCATTATGATATCAGGGTAGCCTTGCGACCTTGTGGGTCTGACCAAGCTGCTGAGGTTTCAGGTACAAACTGGATGATGGATGTCTGCATCTGCTGCCCAAACTTGGAGAGGCTAAACACCAGAAAGGCCACAGTGACTCAGGATGATTACTGCATTATAAGGAGGGAGTACTCACACCAACAAAATTATGGATCATCAAAGTATGGTTTTGATTCCTACAATAAGATTTTGGAAAAACAATACTCAACTTTCAGATAGTACACATTTTACCTTTTTATTGCCAACACTAATCCAATTGTTTCACTTAACTCAACAAGCTGAATGGGGAAATTGCTAAGAGAAAAATTGTGCTTTTTCAATGACTACTGTTGAAAATTTAAAGTTCTTCACAGAAAAAAAAGTTTTACTATGTTTTGCTACACTTCAGCCTTGCTTATTAACAGTACAAGTGTTCAGATATTGGATGAATATACTTCAATTAAAAAAACTATTTTTGAAAGAGTTTATATGTTGGGAAAAATCCTAACTCAAAATATGCATGCAACTCTTTAGCCTGAAATTTCTTTAGAGAATACAAGATTAGAGCTTGAGAGGGCCTCAAAAAGCATTCAGTCTGACTCACTTCTTTTATGCATGAGAAAAGTGAAGCATAGAAAAATCACATCATTTGGTGAAGGTCATCTTGCTTGGCATTTTCTGGTTGACAATTATAGAAATGAGGAGGGAAAAAAATTAGATGCAATTCTTCCTATCCAGGAAGACATTATGCATGTTTTAATAAAAAGCATAAGTCAAAGGTTTGTACATATTTTAGATTCGCCACCATTACCTTCTATTTGAAATCTTTTATCAAGGGTCAAATGACTCTAAATTACTATTCATTCATATTGGGTGCTTTCCAAGTCAGTTTTGAGCATGCTCAACAGGAACCATGGGACTCTCTTCAAACCAGGGTCTCTTCATCCTCCTCCCTGATTCATCATTGGCTGCATCCTTCTTTGGATGGGGGAATGGTACTCTCAGACTCTTTCTCTGAATTCACACACATAATTTCCTATGATAGGTCCGTCAGTACATCATTGGAAGCCCCAGTTTTTTTTCTTGGATCTGGCTCTTTAAGCAATCGCTGTCTTGTCCTTATTCCCAGCATCAGCTCTGATTCTGCGTCATACCACCTATACTTTTGGGAGGTAAATAAGCGACTCAGTGGGTAGAAAGCCGGACCTGGAATCAGGAGGGCCTGAATTCAAATTTAGCCTTAGACACTTACTAGCTGTATGACTCTGGAGAAGTTACTTAAACTCTGTTTGCCTCAGTTTCCTCATTTGTGAAATGGAGATAATAACAGCACCTACTTCCACAGGACAGTTGTGGTAATATTTATAAAATTATATGTGTTTATATATATATATATATATATATATATATATATATATATATATATATATATATATATATATATATATATATATATGCATGTATATGTGTGTGTTATTGTGTGTGTGTGTGTGTGTATAAAATCACAGCATCTGGCACATTGTAAATACTATTCAAATGCCTATGCGCTTCCCCCTCCTAACCTTACCTTGGTGAACTCACTTTCTTTTTTTCTTTTTAATGTTTATTTATTTGTTTTTAGTTTTCAACATTCATTTCCACGAAATTTTGAATTCCAAATTTTCTCCTTATCTCTCTCCTCTCCTCACCCCATAATGCCTTGCATTCTGATTACCCCTTCCCTCAATATGCCTTCCTTTCAATCACACCCTTCCCTTCCATTATCCCCTTCTCTCTTTCCTTTCAGGGCAAGATAGATTTCTATACCTCATTACCTGTATTTCTTAATCCCCAGCTGTATGCATAAACAATTCTCAACATTCATTCCTAATACTTTGAATTCCCGTTTGTCCCCCTTCCTCTTTCCCCACTCATCCCCACTGAGAAGACAAGCAATTCAACATGGGCTATATATATGTAGTTTTGCAAAAGACTTCCTTAATAGTCATGTTGTGTAAGTTTAACTATATTTCCCTCCATCCTATCCTGCCCCCCATTTATTCTATTCTCTCTTTTGACCATGACCCTTCCAAAAGGTGTTTACTTCTGATCACTCCCTTCTCCCATTTGCCCTCCCTTCCATCATCCCCCTCACCTCACTTGTCCCATTCTCCCCTACCCTTCTATAGTGCAAGATATGCTTTCACTCCAAACTGAGTGAGCATGTCATTCCCTCCTTAAGCCAAATGTGAGGAGAGTAAGCTTCCCTTCTTCACTCTCACCTCTTCCCTTTTGCTCTCCTCTGAAACAGTTTTTTCTTGCCTCCTTTATGAATGATAATTTGCCCCATTTCATTTCTCCCTTTCTCCTCCCAATATATTCCTCTCTCACCTCTCAATTTTTTTTAGATATCATCCCTTCTTATTCAACTCTCCCTCGGCTCTGTGAGTGTGTGTGTGCGTGTATGTGTGTGTGTGTGTGTGTGCATGCGTATTATTAACATTTTAATAAAATATATTAATTTTGTGTGTGGTATCCCATTTGATTGTCACTACTATTCTGGGAGGCAGGTGATAATGCCATTTCCAATTTACAGATGAAGTAACTGAGGCTTAGAGAAGAGTACGAAATTTGCCCTGGATAACACAGCTAATTATTGTTGTTATCAATGTGTTAAAGTCTTGATGACTCTCAGTATAGCACTCCATTATGCCACAGTACTCTTCTCTTGTTTCCATAAAATACTGCATGCATGAATCTGGTATTCTGCATTCAGTGTGATTAGGAAATTCGGAGAGGTATCCAGGGATCTCAGGAAGTTATTTTGAATGTCAAGGACAGTTTACTAAGCCAGGCGTATGCATATGTATTTGCGGAATTCATTTTCTAATGACAGATTCACCCCAAAACTTTGTCACTGAAGAAGGTGTGCTGTTAAGTGTTGTGAATGCTATATAAGGTATTTTGAAGCACTGTCACAAAGTGATTGTTATCTTCTGTTAATTGTTTCATCTGGATTTAACTCTACTCTTCTTATTATATTATAGAGGCTTCTAAGTTTGCAGTGGATAGCATATTGAGCCTGGATTCACCAAGCCTTAGTTTAAATCTGGCCTCAGATACTTTTTAGATACATGAGGTAAGGCAAGTCATTTAACCATGGTCTACCTCACTTTCTTCAGTTGTAAAATGAGGGTAAGGTAATAGTAGCAACTAACTCAAAGGGTACTCATGAAGATCAAATGAAATATGTAAAGTGTTTAGCACTGTGCATAGCACATAGTAGGTGTTTAATAAATGCTTTCCCCCTCCCTATTCTAGTGAAATGAAAGGACTCTTGGAACAAAATTTATTATTCTATTTGCAAGTTTCAATTAGGAATCATCAGGAGAAGGACCAAGCATTGACCTTGGTGTTCAACTCTGTTTTGTCTTCTTAACTACCATTAAGACTAGACTCTTCATAATGTTATTTTCCCAATTTCAAATATTCACTGTTAACTGTTCACGCTTACCATTTGATCTCAATGGCTGTAGTAGCAGATTTGCAATGCACACTTGTTATTGGAAAGAGATGCCCAAGAGGACTTATTAACAAATATTCTGACTTTGCTCATTAATTTGAGAACTTTGAACAGGGAGGTCTTTAGGGATTATCGGTGTAAGTAATCATTGCACTGCATAATTACCAATAAATTTATTGCCAAGAATAACCTTGGCTTCTATTCTATTTATGTTTTGAATAATAAATCTCAAAGAACATTCTCTAACTATGTTTTCCTCCTTAAAAATATGGAAACCTCACTGGTGTTCTCATGTACAATTAAACTATTTCCCACTGGTATCTGTGTAGAGAAAATAATAAGTTATTATGTTTATCTTTTATAGAGATTCAAGTTTTTAAAATGTTTCTCATGAAAGTAGAAGAAGTCAAAGCACGTGTATGCATGCATCCCAAATGGCTGGACCAAGGCATGCATCCCCAGAGTTACCTATTCTTTTTTTTCCCCAAAATATTTGTACCTATTAATTTCTAGTTATGCTACTTGAAGACTTATTATAAAAATGATTGCATTTTAAATGACAAATGAGCATAAAAGCTTTAGTTCATTGCAACAAGAAATTTTCCGTGAAAAAAAAGCCTTTTAAAAACTATGAATTATCATATAATTTTAATGTATCCAAAAAAATAGGAAATGTAAGAATATAAAATTCTCCAACATCTTCAGGGTATTATTTAGTCAAAAAGTTGACAAAGTTACATTTGCCTCTTTTGAGTCCTTTCCCACTTTGAGTCATATTTGCCAATTGTCTTCATTCTACTAGATAGCACAAGAAAAATCACAAATGTCATTTCCTGTGCTATTGAATTAATTATTATTAGACTATTACTGTCACTCGATACCCATTGCTGACAGAAATGCATGCCATGTAGTAGAATAATCACATGCAGAAATAGAATTTAGGGATGAAAAAGGTAGTCAAATTTACATGACTAATTAAAATATATAAAATGAACGTATTAAGCTATTGTCCTCAAAATATAGAAAGCAGGGGAAAAGATGAATTGAATTGCATAAATAACATTGGAATATGGAATTTTATCCAATGTAGTATTCCTCTATCATTGAATCCTGTAGATTGTGTCTACCTACTTCCATATGTTTAAAAATAAACCCTGCCTCCCAAGTGGGATCAGAGTATCTGGGCTAGGCCAGTAATAGGAAGAAACTGAAATTCAGGATAAGGTGAAATGAAATGTGTACATGTGATTAATGAACTGAGTGTAATCTAGAGTCAAATTCATGGATATTTTCTCTATGCCTGGTGTGCCGTGTTTTGTTGGCTTCTATCCTCTATATAAATCAGATTTTCACTAATAAGTGGGACTAGAAAGGCTAGAATCCAAAACAAGTAATGGGAATGTTTTGCAGAACGTTATCAAAGCGAAAAGATACATGTGGGTAGATTTTTTTTTAAGTCAGAAGTCTCACATTACACATGAGTTAGCAAAGGAATAATACAAAAGAAGATAAAATTTCTATCATATACTTTAAGAAAGTATGTAAAGCACATAGAATTTTGGCTTTCTAAAATTATTTCTTCCTGTCACATATAACCACAGTGTATGGCTTATTAGTCCCTATGATAAAGAGAAAGAAAGAGGGCTAAAGGTAGACAAACAAGGAGTCCACGATTGTGTACTTAAAATAAGTCTATTTAGAATAACTCTAGGCAATCAATATAAAATCCATTTGAGTATACTTGTCAAAACAAACCCAGTAACTATATAAGCAATTTTGTTATATAAACTCACAACATTTATACAAATAAAATCAAATTTAAATATTTGGAAAAATATTCATTATTCATGGGTAGGCAAGACCAATATACGAAAAATGACAATTTTACCCAGATTAATTTATATATTTAATGACACCCCAATTAAATTAGCTTTGTTTTACTGAATTTGAAAAAAAATTCTGGAAAAAAAGTCTAGAATATCAAAGGAAATAATAAAAAGGAAATGTAAAGGAAAGAGATATAACAGTACCAGATCTTAAACTATATTGTAAGGTACTGGCTAAAAAATAAAACGATATACAACTTACAGCAACAAATAAACATTATCATCTTGTATTTGATAAATGTATAAACTAAATATTTTTATAAGAATTCATTATTTGTTAAAAAAAATTCTTCTGGAAAACTGGAAAACAGTTTTGGCAGAAAGTAGGCATGAACTGATATCTTGCACTATTTAACAAGATAAGTAAAAATTGATACATGATCTAGAGAAAAAAGAGATTTTTAAAAATTAAAAGATCACGGAATATATTACCTCTTGGACTTATGGATAAGTGAACAACTCATGAACAAACAAGAGATAAGATTAAAGTTAGGTGTAACGAGGGTAATTTACTATTTTTTAAAGTATTTTATTTTTATTTTCCCCCATAATATGCAAAGGCAATTTTACCATTTCTTTTAAAAGTCTGAGTTGAAAATTCTCTTCCTGCTCCTCCCCTCTCCACTTCCTGTTGAGAAAGCAGACAGTTCAGTATAGATTAAACATATGTAGTCATGCAAAACAAATCCCTAATAGGTTGTGAAAGAAAACATAGATAAAACACACACACACACACACACACACACACACACACTCAAGAACATAATGTGCTTTTTTTTTTAAGTATGCATCGATATGTATTCAGATACACACATACAGAGGCTCTCCTCACAGAGCTCATAAAATACCTGTAGAGAGGGACTATCAAGAAATTTTGGAGCAGCAGAAATGGAGAACAACAGAGTGGAGGAGATTTCCAGGCCAGGGTGACCTAAAAAGCCCACGGGAAAAGTCTGTTGCACGTCGCAGAGAGCAGAGCCCAGCCCAGCCTTGGCCACTCAGCATGGCTCGGGAACAGCCCTCGGGGGCGGAATCTCCAGTCACAGAATCCCCAGTCTCAGTAACTGCGGCTTCGCAGATCCCTCAATCCACAGGCGTCAAAATCAGTGGCAGGGTTTTTTCAGCTGTTTGGGAAGGGAGAAGGGTCTTCCCATAGCTTTGGCCTCAGGCAGTGGCCAGCCATAGAGGCCACATCCGGCAGGAGACAGCAGTTCTCACGACAGCCCCCACAGCAGCCCACATCCATTATTGGATCATAAAAACCCGTGGAGGCACCGAAGAGCTAAATATTACCTTGGCCCTGTGTAGAGGCCCTGAAGGAGCTGGGCTTTGTCTCACATGGAATGGTGGCCCTTCCCCCACAGCTTGACTGCATCCCAGCTATCCAGTGCTGGCTTAATGGAACTGGTGGCCAGATGGCTGTGGAGAGGAAACTGCTAAGATTCTGGGCACAAAAAACTCTTTTTGCTCCCAGACCAGTGTACATGCTTGATTGTGCCACTTTGGAGGAAATGAGATCTTACAGATTCCCAGATCATACTCTATTCTTGAAAAAAGACACAAAAGTCAAGTAACTGGTTGGGAAAATGCCCCAAAAAAGGGAAAAGAATAAGACTATGGAAGGTTACTTTCTTGGTGAACAGATGTCTTTTCCCATCCCTTCAGATGAGGAAAAACAATGCTTACCATCAGGGAAAGACATAAAAGTCAAGACTTCTGTATCCTAAGCATCCAAAATAAATATTCAGTGGTCTCAGGCCATGGAAGAGCTCAAAAAGGATTTTGAAAATCAAGTAAGAGGGGTGGAGGAAAAATTGGGAAGAGAAATGAGAGAGATGCAAGCAAAGAATGAAAAGCAGGTCAACACCTTGCTAAAGGAGATCCAAAAAAATGCTGAAGAAAATAACACCTTGAAAAATAGGCTAACTCAATTGGCAAAAGAGGTCCAAAAAGACAATGAGGAAAAGAATGCTTTAAAAAGCAGAACCAACCAAATGGAAAAGAAGGTTCAAAAGCTCACCAAAGAAAATAGTTCTTTCAAAATTATAATGGAACAGATGGAGGCTAATGACTTTATGAGAAACCAAGAAAATCACAAAACAAAACCAAAAGAATGAAAAATGGAAGATAATGTGAAATATCTCATAGGAAAAACAACTGACCTGGAAAAATAGATCCAGGAGAGGCACTAAAAATTATGGGACTATCTGAAAGCCATGATCAAAAAAAGAGCTTAGACATCATCTCTCATGAAATTATCAAGGAAAACTGCCCTGATATTCTAGAACCAGAGGGCAAAATAAATATTTAAATAATCCACCTATCACCTCCTGAAAGAGATCCAAAAAAAAGAAACTCCCAGGAATATTGTGGCCAAATTCCAGAGTTCCCAGGTCAAGGAGAAAATATTGCAAGCAGCTAGATAGAAACAATTCAAATATTGTGGAAATACAATCAGGACAACACAAGATCTAGCAGCTTCTACATTAAGGGATCAAATGGCATGGAATATGATATTCCAGAAGTCAAAGGAACTAGGACTAAAACCAAGAATCACCTATCCAGCAAAACTGAGTATAATACTTCAGGGGAAAAATGATCTTTCAGTGAAATAGAGGACATTCAAGCATTCTTGATGAAAAGACCAGAGCTGAAAAGAAAATTTGACTTTCAAACACAAGAATTAAGAGAAACATGAAAAGGTAAACAGCAAAGAGAAATCATAAGGGACTTACTAAAATTAAACTCTTTACATTCCTACATGGAAAGAAAATATTTGCGACTCTTGAAACTTTTTTCAGTATCTGGGTAGTGGGTGGGATTACACACACACACACACACACGCACAGAGACAGAGAGGGACAGAGAGCACACGGTAAATTGAATAGGATGGTATCATACTTTAAAAAATTGAAATTAAGGGGTGAGAGAGAAATATATTTGATGAAGAAAGGGAGCAGGATAGGATGGAGGGAAATATAGTTAGTCTTACACAACACGACTATTATGGAAGTCATTTCTAAACTACACAGATATGGCCTATATTGAATTGCTTGCCTTCCCAAAGGGAATGAGTGTTGTTTGGGGCATATTCACGCCCTGGCACCTGTACATAAAGAGATTATGTTTGATTTATAAGCATGAAATGAGAAGAGGAAGAAGACAAGAGGAGGAAGAGGAGGAAAAGATAATTTTAAAAAGAGACAACAAAATTAAATCATTTATCATTTACAACAGTAATTATAATGTAATCTATATTTATAAATTACTATGTAAAATTTACATATAATATAATGTACTTGTGATTATAAATATACTAATTCAGTACTAAAATTCATAATAAATATTATTAATAAAAATAGACATTTATCTGGACTTTATTTTTCACAACATTTTATATATTTTCTTTCATCTCTCTTTTCAAAAAATCATATGAGATAGGTGTTGATTGATTGTTATTATTATTAATTATTTTTGTGAGGACATCTACGTTGCTATCATAGTTATCATAATAACTATCTTTTGAAAATATACATTATAGGTATGGGATGTCTTTTGTATTTGTATTTGTATTTAGTATTAGGGGGAAAACTACAATTGAGAGACCTTAAATTATTTGCCAAGGCTACAGAGCTCTTTAGTACCTGAAGCAAATTTGAGATTCATTTCTTCCTGTGTCCAAAAACAGGGCTCAACCCATTGCATCTCCACAGGGTATGTTTGCTATAGACAACAGATTTTGTATGCATTGACAAAAAGCAAGGGACGGCTGGGGGATTGTTCTGATGTGGACACAAATCTGTGAAGCAGAAGTCAGGGGGGTGGAAATTAAACTGCAGTATGGAAGAAGGGCATGATACTGATAAATAAGGAACAGTGAGTAGAAAAACATCATTACAGAGTGGAATAGAACATAAGCATCCACTGAGCATTTCATAAAGAAACAACTTATAATAATAATAATAATAGTATTGGAAAGAAATAATTATGTTTCTATTACTTCCAAATTACTCTTTGCACCAAATATGCCTTCTACTCTTCCAAAACAACATTATTTAGAAAATAAACCAAAAATGAATATAGAGAATGGCACTCAAATGTGCATTTTTAACACTTACTTTTACTTCACAGGATCCCCCCACCTTGTTACTCCCTGTCTCTTCATTTCAATCCAGGCATCAGATATTATTTAATTCTCAATATCTATCAGAAAATCTTAAAATTGAGAGGACTTTTAGATGGAAGCCATCTCATAGCAGTCAACAAAGATCATTAGTATTTTAAAAGACCTATAGACATATAACATAGAATGATAGGGCAGAAAGGTTGCTTTAAAGCTACAGAGATAAAATTAAGAGATTAAGGACTTTATAGCACATGCCATAAAATACCAGGTTTAAAGACAATGTGCAACAAAGAATGTCAAAGCCAAAAATAACAAAATGCACTTTAGTAGTGATTGAAGGGATATGAAAACGTAGAGTTCAAGGTAGGCAGAGATAATATAACCTGCCATTTTTATTTTTACAGAAAAAAAGAAAATTGCAAACTAAGGAAAATGATGTGTCCTTGCTGTCCCAGAAACAACATGATAGATGGGTTATAAAGAAAATAATGATGGAAACGTATTTTGCTACTGTAGTGGAATTCATTTTCCTTGGATTTTTTGACCTTCCTAATTTCCAAAGTTTTTTGTTTGGCATTTTCTTATTCATCTACATGATTATCCTGATAGGAAATGGTCTCATCATTTTAGTCATCAAAGTTTCTCGAGTTCTCCACACTCTCATGTATTTTTTCCTTGGGAAATTTTCTTCCTTGAAACTCTGTTACACGTCAGTCACTCTCCCAACTATGGTGACAAATCTTTGGACCCACTAAAGAAGTATTTCCTTTTTGGTCTGTGCTATACAACTTTCTTTCCTCCTTATTCTTGGAGGCGCTGAGTACTTACTCCTAGCGGTGAAGGCTTATGACCATTATGTGGCCATCTGTAAACCGCTGTATTATCCTCTCCTCATGAACCATCAGGTTTGTGTCCATTTAGTGGTTGATTCCTGGACCACTGGAATCCCAGTAATGATAGGGCAGACATATCAGGTTTTCTCTCTTCCTTTCTGTAATTCAAATAAACTTAATCATGTTTTCTGTGACATCTCCCCGTTACTAAAGTTGGTTTGTTCAGATACCTCTGTGATAGAGTTCTCTGTGTATGTTGTTGCAGCATTGTTTGTCATGATACCATTTATAATGATAATTAGGTCTTATATCAAAATCATTACAACCATCTTGAAGCTGCCATCAAATATGGGAAAGTATAAAGCCTTCTCAACTTGCTCTTCTCACCTTATAGTTGTCATTTTATTCTTTGGGTCTGCAACCATTATCTATTCAAGGCCCAAGTCAAATAACTCAGGAGAAATTGACAAAACACTCTCTCTTTTTTACACTATTGTAACCCCAGTGTTTAATCCCATAATACAGTCTGAGAAATAAAGATGTCATTGATGCACTGAAACAATTACTACTAGTAAAATGGTAAAGAAATTCTGTATGTCAAATTATACTTTGTCATTCTGAGCTCCTTCATCTAAATTACTATTGAAATTTACCCATTTCCCTTTTGCAACATGAGTTTGAAAAGTGTTTCATTTTATGATAATAGTCATATATGAATGGATGTGAGAGGGTGACTTGGTAGCTCTGTGGATAAAGAGTTGACCCTCTACTCAAAAAGAATTCGTTGAAGAACTTAGAAAAGGCTTTAAGAATGAAATGAGAGAGATCGAAGAAAAACTAAAAAAAGAACAATCCAAGAAAAAAAAGACGATTGTGAAAAGAAAATCAACCAAGAAAGAAAGGAGATTCAGAATCTTAAGGAAGAAAATGACTACTTGAAAATCAGATTCGGTCAAGGGGAAGCCAGTGAACTTATGAGATCAAGAAATAATAAAACACAATATAAAGAATGAAAAAAAATAAAAGTAAGTGAGAAATATTTCATAAGAAATATATCTGATTTGGAGAACAGATCAAGAAGAGAAAATATAAGAGTAATTGGACTAGAAGCTTGATACTATAATACAAGAAATAAAGATAATTGTCCTTAATCATTAGAGCAAGATGGTTAAGTCGAAATAGAAAAAAAAATCCACTGATCACTACCTGAAAGAGATCCTATGAGGAAAATCCACAGGAGTATTATAGTCAAATTTCAAAACCCACATATAGATAGAGATAGGGATAGATATAAATATATGTTTTGGAACACTATATATCAAGAGCAAAGTAATTGTTATTCTCGTTGAAAAATGTCATATCCTGTAAAGCTAAGCATAGGTCTAGATGAAAAAAATGGATATTTAAGTTGTCAGAATTTCAGGACGTTGTTGAAAAAAATTGAACTCAATAGAAGATTTGACATACAAGAACCATGAGAAAAATGAGGTACTTAAAAAAGACTAATTACCAAGAACTCAATAAATACAGACTGTTTATCTTTTACAGGTGTAAAATGTAAACCAGATGTCCAAGATTGTTATTAGTAACTGAATAGTCCATAAGGAAGAACTGAGTAGAAATCAACATGATGACCCAAAAGTAAACCTGGTTAGGAAGAGCTAAAAAAGACTAATTATCTTACATAAATGTGGTTCCAGAGGAAGAACTGATACAGAGGAATTAGTTGAGGGAAGAGGTCTGTTAGTTCTGGAAACCTACTTTCATTGGGAATTGATTCGAGAGGGAAAAATACATATATATCTAGAATAGTATAAAAGTTTTCTAAATTAAGAAGGAAATAAAACGCTAAGCAGGTGGGGGGGTGAGAGGATAAGGAAGGAATCTTTAGAGGTAAGGTTGAAGGAACAACTCAAAGAGGCATATAAAAAGGTGCTAAGGGGGGGCGGAGCCAAGATGGCGGAGTAGAAACACACAAATATGCTAGCTCCGAACCCACAGCCCATGAAATATCTCTAGTAAAGAGCTGCCAGTAAATTCAGGAGCAGGAGAAGCCACATAACAGGGGAGCCGATAAGATTTCTGTTCCAGAGGGACCTGCAAACCTCTCCCAAAGGTCCATCACACTGTGGACGCGGAGCCCAGCCCAGCCCTGCCCCGGCCCCGGCACCAAGAGGAGCAGATCCAAGCGGACTTCAGGGACGGGATCTCCAGCTGCCGCATGGGTCCCTCCACCCACAGGTGACAGGAGTCAGTGAGAAGGTCTCTTTGGTGGGTTGAGACGGGAGTGGGGTGCCCCCATACTCAGGCCCCCTCGGGAGGCAGCAGCTGAGGTGGGAGCAGACCAGGGCTCCCCAAGCAGGCAGGAGCCCAGATTCATTGTTGAAGGTCTCCACATAAACCCCCTGAGGGAACTGAGCCCGTGAGGCGGCCCTGCCCCCACCTGAGCACCTGAACTTAATCTCACACTGAATAGCAGCCCTGCCCCCACCCAAAGCCCTGAGTCTGGGAAGCAGCATTTGAGTCTCAGACCCCAAGCGCTGGCTGGGAGGATCCGGAGGCAAGGTGGGTGTGAGGAGAATATTCAGAGCTCAAGTCACTGGCTGGGAAAATGCCCAGAAAAGGGAAAAAAAACCAAGACTATAGAGGGTTACTTTTTTGGTGAGCAGGTTTCTCCTCCCCTCCTTTCTGATGAGGAAGAGCAGTGCTCACCATCAGGGAAAGACACGGAAGTCAGTGCTTCTACATCCCAGCCCACTCAATGGGATCAGACCTGGGAAAAGCTCATAATGAGCTCAAAAAATTTTCAAAATTATGTTAGAGAGGTGAAGGAAAAACTGGGAAGAGTAATAAAAGACTTGCAAGCAAAGTATGAACAACAGATCAGCACCCTGCTAAAGGAGACCCAAAAAAAATGCTGAAGAAAATAACACCCTGAAAAATAGGCCAACTCAATTGGCAAAGGAGGTTCAAGAAGCCAATGAGGAGAAGAATGCTTTCAAAAGCAGAATTAGCCAAATGGAAAAGGAGATTCAAAAGCTCACTGAAGAAAATAGTTCTTTCAAAATTAGAATGGAAGAGATGGACGCTAATGACTTTATGAGAAACCAAGAAATCACAAAACAAAACCAAAAGAATGAAAAAATGGAAGATAATGTGAAATATCTCATTGGAAAAACAACTGACCTGGAAAATAGATCCAGGAGAGACAATTTAAAAATGATGGGCCTACCTGAAAGCCATGATCAAAAAAAGAGCCTAGACATCATCTTTCGTGAAATAATCAAGGAAAACTGCCCTGATATTCTAGAACCAGAGGGCAAAATAAATATTGAAAGAATCCACCGATCACCACCTGAAAAAAACCCAAAAAGAGAAACTCCTAGGAACATTGTGGCCAAATTCCAGAATTCCCAGGTCAAGGAGAAAATATTGCAAGCAGCTAGAAAGAAACAGTTCAAGTACTGTGCAAATACAATCAGGATAACACAAGATCTAGCAGCTTCTACATTAAGGGATCGAAGGGCATGGAATAGGATATTCCAGAAGTCAAAGGAACTAGGACTAAAACCAAGAATCACCTACCCAGCAAAACTGAGTATAATACTTCAGGGGAAAAATTGGTCTTTCAATGAAATAGAGGACTTTCAAGCATTCTTGATGAAAAGACCAGAGCTAAAAAAAAATTTGACTTTCAAACACAAGAATGAAGAGAAGCATGAAAAGGTAAACAGCAAAGAGAAGTCATAAGGGACTTATAAAAGTTGAACTGTTTACATCCCTACATGGAAAGACAATATTTGTAACTCTTGAAACTATTCAGTATCTGGGTACTTGGTGGGATTACACATGCACATGCACACACTCATAGAGACAGAGTGCACAGAGTGAATTGAATAGGATGGGATCATATCTTAAAAAAAAAAAGAAATCAAGCAGTGAGAGAGAAATATATGGGAGGAGAAAGGGAGAAATGGAATGGGGCAAATTATCTCTCATAAAAGAGGCAAGCAAAAGATTTTTTTAGTTTGGGGAAAAAGAGGGGAGGTGAGAGAAAAACATGAAGTTTACTCTCATCACATTCCACTAAAGGAAGGAATAAAATGCACACTTATTTTGGTATGACAACCTATCTTACAATACAGGAAGGTGGGGGACAAGGGGATAAACAGGATGGGGGGGATGATGGAAGGGAAGGCATGGGGAGGAGGGTACAATTTGAGGTCGACACTCATGGGGAAGGACAGGATCAAAAGAGAGAATAGAAGTAATGGGGGCAAGACAGGATGGAGGGAAATATAGTTAGTCTTATACAACACGACTATTATGGAAGTCATTTGCAAAACTACACAGATTTGGCCTATATTGAATTGCTTGCCTTCCAAAGGGAGAGGGAGGGGAGGGAGGGAGGAAGAGAAGTTGGAACTCAAAGTTTTAGGCATAACTGTCAAGTACTGTTCTTGCCGCTAGGAAATAAGAAATACAGGTAAAGGGGTATAGAAAGTTATTTGGCCCAACAGGACAGAGGAGAGGATGGAGACAAGGGCAGAGAGGAATGATGGAGGAGAGAGCGGAGTGGTGATGGGGGCAATTGGAATGCTCGGTGTTTTGGGGTGGGGGAAGAGGACAAGGGGGGAGAAAATTTGGAGCCCAAAAATTCTGTGAAAATGAATGTTAAAAGTGAAGTAAATAAATTAATTAATAATAAAAAAAAAGGTGCTAAGATTTATGGGAATGGGAGGACAAGGGGGGATCATTGCGGGTGATATGGTTAAATGGTAGGAGGGCAAAGTAGTGGGTAGAATTAAAATAGAGAAGTCCGGAGGGATAGGAAATAAGACATATGCACAAACCCAAAACTAAAAATTAAGAGTACAATCTGCTAGGAAAAGTAGGTTTATATATGTATGCATGTATATATGTGTGTGTATTCATGTACGTTTATATCTATAAATAGATATCCATGCTTATTTGTGCTAGGGAGGAGGAGGAGGGGTAAGGAGGGAAAAAGAACAAATTAAAAAGGATACAGCACAAACAAAAGAAAACCTACAAGGAAGCAAAGACGGACAGCTCTCAACACAATTTGAAATATTTATTATATAGACTTTCTTGAAATGAAAGTTTATTGCTGTACGTTTTGAGTCTTCTCATATTCTTCTGTCCATCTGTTTTTTTTATTTTCATTTTCTATTTAAATTTTATTAAGCTTATAATATTTCATTTTTATTTTTCCATCACATAATTAAGTTGTAGTGTTTAAGTCTAAAAGTTTTTAAAAAAAAAATAAAAAATGGGTTGGTCCTATAGTCAAGACGATGCGATTTGAAATCCCCTTTTAGGCTCCTACAGGCTGTGTGATCCTGGACAAGTCACTTAACCCTGTTTGCCTCAGTTCCTCATCTATAAAATGAGTTGGAGCAGGAAATGATAAACCACTCCTATATCTTTGCTTAGAAATCCCTCAGAATGGATTCACAGAGAGTCAGACATGACTGAAATGACTTAACAACAAAAAGAATAGAATGTTTCATATATACATATACATCTACATCTACTATAGACCTGTATGTGTGTTTTTGCATCCCGATATTCGTACTAATGTGAGTCTGAGGTGTTCTCAGATGACAGTAACATGTAAGTAAGCCTTCATTCTTTCAAGACTGTTTTCCCTCTTAAAATAAAATCAATTACCCCATTCATTTGTGTAATCTAGTTTCAGACAATTTGATATAGACAATTGTACTAAAATGG
Organism: Notamacropus eugenii; assembly: GCF_028372415.1. Taxonomy (NCBI): domain Eukaryota; kingdom Metazoa; phylum Chordata; class Mammalia; order Diprotodontia; family Macropodidae; genus Notamacropus; species Notamacropus eugenii. The sequence continues at coordinate 9,973,582 of NC_092880.1, forward strand.
ATAAACATAAGAGATTCTAAATAAGAGATCACACAATAGTCTATATGATAAGCACTGAGGACACAAATAAGAAAAAAGAAACCACCAAAGACTTCCACCCAAAAAGCTTATAATCTAAGACAGTACCCACAAGGAAGCTGAAAAGGAAGGACATGCATGAGTGCACCCAATTTGGGCGAATGCACAGTTTTTGTGGAGTTAAAGCCAAACAGAGCAGCTGGTAGAAAATGAAGGCCACTGGAAAAGTTCTGAGTCTTTTCAAAAGGAAAGTTATGGGAAGTTTCTTGCTCTTCCTTCCAGTCCCTCAGTTAGTGGTAATGAGACAAAGGTCTAGAATCTCTTCTTTATATTAACAGTTATACAAAAAGTTTAAGCAATTGTTTTCAATTTTAAGAAATACTTGTAATAGGACTATTTTATAATACAAGATAGGATAGCATAGCAATGCAGAACAGGAGTTAACAAAAAAAAAAACAAAACATCTGACAGGAAATACCTGTGATAGGAAGGGCGATATTGTAAATCTGTAAATCTAATGATAAATAAGAAAGAAGTTCGTTCAGTCATCTGTCCTCTGGAAATAATATTGATTACTATATTTAATCTGAAATGATAAGCCTTGTGTTATTACTTTTAAGTTGCAACTGTGTACTTTGTGATTTCTTAATTTAAAGACTTTTCTTCATTACTTTTATACTCTCCTTGGGTCCTCTGTCCAGAAAATCCCATAATGAATCTTCCATGCCAAATGGCATAAACAAATGCTATCTTTTTTAATATTTCCAAATTGTTTCAAGAATTCTTAGAATGTTTCAGAACCACACCATCATTATGTTAGTATGCACTTTTATAAGTCGTCTCCCAAGAGTGAAGAGAGAGAGCAAGTGAATGTATCTACAAGGTAACTTATCATTATTAATCAAATATTAATTCATATAAGTGGGAAATTAAAATTACCTCAGGAACTATATAGATTTATATATCTACATCTATTTGTCTATCTGTCTATCTACACATACACACACATATATGACTAGGTATTCATTCTACAGTATACTGCATAATATAATATTTGTTTGAAATCATAAACCTCTAAACAATTGGAATTGTTATTCTATCTGTTCTATATTTTTTCCAGAATATGAAACACAATTTAAATTAACCAATCATAATATTCATATTCCTCACTCTCTTACTTACATTCATAGATTAACCTCGATAGTTTCAATGTCCTTCTAAAAATATGGTGGTCAGAAATGGTAAAACATAATAGATCGATCATGACCAGCGTAAAGTACAAAGACTCTTTACACAATACTCCTACGTTACATGCCTCCCTCCACAGAAACTCTTTGTGTTAAAACCTAGGTGTTAAGACATAAAGATTAGGGGATATTTACATTTTTAAGGATCCCTAACTTGTTCCATTCATTCCAGTTTATTATCCTTCTGTATCTTGCCTCCCTCGTGTAGCTGAAGTCTTTGAGAAATCCATCTACAACTGGTGTCACCATTGTCTTTCTCACTCCCTTGTTCACTATACTCTCTGCCTTTCAATTTTGTCATTCCAAAATAATATTTTCCTAAAAACTATCAATAGTTCCTTATTAATTGCCAAATATGATGTCCTTTTCTCTATCAAAATCCTCTTTCCCCACCCCACGCCCCATGCTGCAGTCTTTGGCTTGACTTAATGCATGGCTGCAGCAGTAGTCTCTGGAGCACTGAGCCCAAAAATTGTAAGGGGATCTGACAACTGCTCAGAAGAAGATTACTGGGATCATTTCTCTGAAACTGGGAGCAGGGCTCTGTTGCATTAACCATATGTGAATTCAGGTTGCAGTCCTGGGTCTCACTTCCAGGACAAGAAGGAGCACAAGAAAACTGGAACTCGTAGCCTCAGGGGAGTAGGGAGTAGTCATAGTTCCAGAGCAGAAAAGAGTGTTTGTGGTCACTTGCAGATCAGAGAACAGTCCAGGAAAGTAGTAAACCCACCACTCTAAGATCATACCACCTTGAAAAAACTATAAACTTACAGATGTCAACAATTAGCTCTGAAAGCAGCTTCACACAAACTAAAGCTTGGGATAGTGACCTCTTCACCTTGGAAGCACAGCCCAACTTTAACATATATAAGTAAAAGACAAGAAATAGGGTAAATAAATGAGCGAACAATCAACAATAAAAGGTCTTTAACAGAGAAAGTTGCTGTGTAAATGGGCGATGGTGAAAATAAAAAATCAGAAGAAGACAACAAAGTAAAAAAATGATACATTCAAGGAGATAAAAAAGTCAAAATTCCTTCCACCAATGTCTCAAAGACAAATGTGAATTGGTCTCAGGTCTTGAAAAAGTTCAAAAAGGATTTTAAAAATCAATAAGAGAGATAAAGGAAAAATTGGAAAAAGAAATGAGTGACGAAAGAAAAATAGGGAGAAAAGAGAGTCCATAGCTGGATAAAGGAGGCATAAAAATAATGAAGAAATATCCTCACCATTATATTTGTCAAGACTGAACCATCTCCCAAAACTCCCACATGCTATTTCTTGGAAATGTTTTCCTTCCTGGAAATCTGTTATACTTCACTCACACTCTCCAGAAAGTTACTGAGCTTTGGACATAAAACAAGAGGAATTCTTTGCTGACCTGTGCTGTGCAACTTTGCTTCTTTCATATTTTGGAAGATAATGAAAGTTTCGTCCTGTCAGTTAAGTCATATGACCACTGTGGTTATTTGCAGACCTCCTTATTATCCTCTCATCATGAACAACAATGTGCACACACACACACACACACACACATATGTGTGTGTGTGTGTGTGTGTGTAATCAGTTTTGATAAAGACAGGCTTTCTTACTGTCTTTTTGTGGTCCCAATTAACTCAGTCATATTTCTGTGACATCCCACTATTACTTAAACAGGACCGTGGGGACACCTCTGTGAATGAAAACTCTGCTTATGGTGATTCTGCGCATCCTTGGTTCAGTTCCCATTCTATTGATATTTGCTTCTTATGTTAAAAACATCCAAACCATCCAGAAGCTGCCATCAACTCCAGGAAATTCAAAGCCTTTTCTACCTGCTGCTCCCAACTAATAGTTGTGATTTTTTTGTAAAGCTTGGACACAATTGTTTATTTCAGATCTACATCTGGTGATTCAGCACACATAAATAACATGCTTTCTCTTTTCTACACGATGCTGACCCCTGTGATTAACCCCATGATATATAGCTTGAGGAACAAGGATGTTACTGCTACATGCAACAGTAAGCACCTCAACATCCACAAGGGGACCAGCTAAAATACGTTCTTAGATCTGCATTCATAAAAGGACAAGCAACTTTTGAGGGGTTAACAATCACTTTAATCAAGCACATGTATCACTACTTTAACCAAGCACGAATATCATTCACCTAATTCAGAGGAGTCAGCACTCTGACCTTCAAAGAAAATAGAGAGAAAATAAAAGTCAGTAGATATGGCTTCCTTTCACTGACCATAATTCAACAGAGAGGTCCTACCCTCTGACCGTAGTTACCAGAGAGGGAAGCACTGATATTTGTGTTCTCAAAGCTGGGGGGACAGCATTCTTTTAGCCCCTTCTGAGATTCCTCATCTACTCAAATACATATGTCCAGACAGTAAGCTCCAAAGTAAAATCTCACTCTCTGAGTATTTATACACTTTTTAGAGCCAGAGGGTATAACCCTCTGACCCAAAGGTACTTGGGACCCTCCTACAAAATAACTCCCCTAATCAAGCTTCCCACTATGGGCAAGCCTATTTTTCAATCAGAGGCACTTTTAGTAAAACAAAAACGGCAAAAGATCCTAAGTTGATTGCCATCACACTACACTGGTATTACCCAAAATATTACACAAAATAATAAGGATAAGGAAAAGAGTTAAGTTTTAAACATGGCAAAATTATACAAAGGAAAAAAGACTTCATCAAAAATTTGGCCCAGAACATATCCAAAAGAAACCTCTACTATTACAAAAATAAGAAATGACACTCTAGTTTTTGCTTGAAAACTCCCCAAAGAAATGTGACCTAGTAAATATTTACAGTATAACAAAATATTGCATTACTTCAATATTAATAAAATATTTTTTCTCTTACAGTAAGCCTTCGTTTGTCTCTTACCAATTTAAATTAACTATTCAATAAGCATTTTAAACATCTACTCTATGTGTGTCCCTAGGGATGCAAAGAATAAAACTAAATAGTTCTGCTCTCAGAGAGCTTGTACTGCCTTGAAGAAATCATGTGCACATAAAAATAGATTACACATACGCTTATTTTGAATAAATTAAATGCTAAATAACTTCAGCTGGCGAAGCAAGTTGGGAGTCAAGAAAAGCATTGTGTGAGAGGTCATATGTCAGCTGAATTTTGAAGGAAGTTAGAGTTGCTAAAAGGCAGAAATGTGCAAATCTGTTAGGAAAAGTAGGTTTATATATGTATGCATGTATATATGTGTGTGTATTCATGTATGTTTATATCTATAAATAGATATCCATGCTTATTTGTGCTAGGGAGGGGGAGGAGGGGTATTCAAGCCATAAGGAACATCTCTTTAAAAAGTGGGAATGGAAGATGGATTCCTTCTGTGTGAGGAAATCCTGCTAATGTGGCTTCATTTTGTATTATGTGGCCAAGCACAGAAGCACTTATCTTTCTTGATAGTCTTATATGAATTATCTAGCACAGACAACAATTTAAGATTGTTTTTTATTCCGTTTTAGTATTGTGTATTTACTTCTACTGACACCTTACCCGCAACATTTGAATTTAAATGAATGCAATCAGATTGCATAATCTTTCCTGCTTTAACTAGATCTCTATCAGTTGACTGCTGGATTTCTTGATGCACATGTTTTTCATTACTTTCTTTTGTTGCATTTTTATTCTCTTGCTTAAAGAACAAATCTTCCTCTAAGAAGATTCAGAAAGACAATTATTTTTTTTATTCTTTTCAGACAAAATCCTCCTTCTATCCCAAGTTTCAAACCTCTACCTTCCTAATTGTTTTATAGTTACAACGGAGAGGAGAGGAGAGAAGGGGACAGGAGGGGAGCAGAGGGAAGCTTAATTGCCCAACCGGAAATAGCCAGTTGGGCTCCCATTCAGGGAGCTTGGACTACTCACAGGTTGCAGTTTGCCCTTTGTTCTCAAAGACAACCAAGATATCAGGGAGATGATGACATAACTTACAATTGAATTAGATTTGAGGGATATGTAATTAAATGGGCTGTCCCAGGACTCTTGTCTTAAAGAGTCCTATTCACTGAATGGGTGTTACCTCACTCAAAGTGAGACCTGAAAAGACATTAGCTTGAAAGAGCAAAGGTCTCTCTTTGCATCCTGTGCCATCTCCCATCCCAATGGATATCTGGCCACTGGATCCAGATGACTCTGGACGGGAAAATGAGTCTAGCGATTTTTCACAGCACTCCCTCATTCACATCAGATTGAATTGCAATCATCTCCCTGATGGCATGGTCCTCTTCCTGAATGAAGGGCAAACCACATACAATAGTTACAATAAAAATGCATTTCACTCTTTTTTACGTGAGTCTAATTTTGCTTGATTTTAGTTGTTTGCACATAGGTATGGGTGTTTTTTTATGTAGGGAAACACAACATACATTTTAAACTGAATATGTGATTTCATTTTCTGGGGATCACTTATGATACTTTGATTCCTAATCAATGCAAATTAGTACTTCCACTGAGTCCTTTCATTGCAGATAGTCTTAAGGAGTTGGTTCGTTGTTATCTTTCATCTTTGAAGAGAATCAAAATGATATCACCATGATAAAGTTAAATTTCAGTGTGTCCAAATGTGGCTGATCAGACCAAAATGAGCTCAAAATGTTCTATTACAGATTGTTCACAGCTAGTACGTGTGACTATTTGGGGTGAATATCCCAGATTTGCGCAGCCTGAATTGACTTTGTGCTATCTCAATTCTGCTTTGCTCAAAGAGTACAGCACCCTTTCTGATGTGAGCACGCCATGCTGAGCGGTTCTGTCCCAGTGTCTCTCATGTTGCACGGTCTAACTAAAATTCTTGAGAAACATCGTGAGAGTGTCCTTGTATCGTTTCTTCTGGTCACCATGTGATCACCTGCCCCATGTAAGTTCATCATAAAATAGTCTTTTTGGCAAGTGTACATTGCATTCGAAAAACGTGCTCAGTCCATTGGAGCTGCACTCTCTGAAGCATAGTTTGAATACTTCACAGTTCAGCTCGACCAAGGAATTCAGTGTCTGGTACCTTATCCTTCCAGGTGATCCTCAGAATCCTCCTAAAAGAGTTCAAATGGAAGCGATTCAGTTTCTTGACATGGCGCTGGTAGACTGTCCATGTTTCATAGGCATATAACAATGAGGTCAGCACAACGACTCTGCAGACCTTCAGTTTGGTAGTCAGTATAATGCCTCTTCTCTCCCAAACTTTTCTTCTGAGCCTCCAAAACACTGAACTAGCTCTGGCAATGTGTGCATCAACCTCATTGTCAATGTATACATCCCTGGAAAGTACACTACCAAGGTAAGTGAACTTATCCACAGCATTCAAAACTTCTCCATTTGTTGTAACCGATGGTTCCGCATATGGATGATGTTGTTGTGGTTGAGGGAGCACTTGTGTTTTCTTGGTGTTAATTATTAGGCCAAAATTAACACAAACATCAGAGAATTGATCCATACTTGGTTGTATCTCAGCTTCCGAGCCTGCATTGAGTGCACAATTATCTGCAAACAAAGACTCATGCACCAACACTCCCTCCACTTTGGTCTTGGCTTGTAACCTTTTCAAATTGAAGAATTTGACATCAATGCGGTAGTTGACCTTGATGCTGTGTTCATCCTCGTTGAAAGCATTTGTCAACATGGCTGAAAACATCATGCTAAAAAGCATGGGAGCAAACACATACCCCTATTTTACTCCATTGGTGACTGGGAAGGCACGAGAGCATTTTCCATTATCCAGAACTCTGGCCAACATGCCATCATGAAATTGACATACAATAATGGTGAACTTCTCCAGGCAACCAAATTTTGACATAATTTTCCATAAGCCCTCACAACTGCCAGTGTCAAAGGCCTTGGTCAGATCTACAAACGTTGTGTATAGACCACTGTTCTGCTCCTGGCATTTCTTCTGGAGTTGTCAGGCAGCCAACACCATATCGACTGTACCTTGGCCCTTTCTGAAGCCACACTGGCTCTCAGGTATACGACCATCTTCCAGGTGAAGGATCAGCCTATTAAGGAGGACTATAGCAAGAATTTTGCCAGCAATGACCAAGAGAGAGATCCCCCTGTGATTGTCACAGGGCAATCTATTCCCTATAGCCTTATAGAGATGGACAACGGAGGCATCCTCGAACTCCTGATGGATAACCTCTTCTTGCCATATACCCTGGAAAATTTCAGTCACCTTTTGTATGAGCAATGCTTCCCCTACCTTGTAAATCTCAGCTAGAATAGAATCAGAACCAGGTGCTTTGCCACTTTAAAGAAGCTTAATGGCCCTCAAAACCTGTTCTTCTTTTGGAAGTTCAGCCAAGGAGGGATAGACTTCAATCTGAGGTAAACGGTCAATGGCTTCAGCATTGATTGATGATGGTCTGTTGAGAACACGATGGAAGTGTTCAGACCATCTCTTTAGGATCATGTCCTTATCACTAATCATGTGGCTCCATCAGCACTGAGTAGTTGTGATGTACCATAGGGTTTTTGTCCATCAGTAGCTGTCAGTGGATCATGAAAGCGCTTTACATTGTTACTATCAGAATAAAACTGAATTTCATCTGCTTCTTATTGAGCCAGGAATCCTGCATGGGTCTGCCTGAAGTACTATATTTGGAACTTCAGTCCCATTAGGCACTATATAAAGTAGGTTATTATTATAGTTGTTACTATTATTACAGTACTTTGGACAGCACATCAATCTGTGAATTTACTTTGTTTGGCCTTTATCAGGAACTTTGATAGGCAAAGATTTTTTTCCCCATGACATTGATCTAGTTAGAATTAAAAAACATGATATTGAATAAAATGATCCATGGAACATTAAACCCAAAAGAATAGTAACCGCAATAATATCACATTTGATTCATCAAAGAAAATCCAGAATATGATAGGTAATCTGCTCTTTTCATTTTTTATCTTAAAAAAATAGTAGAATTTTGCCCACAGGACAAGGAAGTGTGCTATATTGCATTTATAATATAATGTGATGTTAAGAAAACTGTTTTTGCAACTGATTTAGTTAATCTGAAGAACAGATCTACTCTTCCAGACTTCTGAGACTTATGGCACACCATTTTCCTACTTTAGGATCAACCTGGATGCTTTCTAAAATCATAGGTTTTGAGAAAATATTCTGAATGAGGTAGCCATCATTTCAATTATTATTTTGTATAATTTCATATAGGAACCCTAATGAAAAGGCTTATTCTTTTACCTTTAATGTCTTATGGACTATATTACACAAGTAGATTTGTAGTTTAATAAAAGCATTATTGTATAAACTCAGTCCATGGAGGTATACACATCACATCATTAACACAACTCCTATAGCAGAGAGGGTAGAAGAAAGTGTATGATGAAGGACGTTGTATATAAACTAACTGCTGTAAACAAATTTCTCCCTGTAAACTCTGATTTCTGGAGGCCATCTTGAAATATTTAATCATCATCATCTTCATCTTCTTTAATATCTAGCAATCATAAAATGCCCTTACAATGTTATATTATTAATTATATCACATAATAATATAATATTTAAAACTTAAAAAAGCAATAAACCTGTGAGACAGAGAGTTCAAGTTCCACCATTAAAATCATGAACACAATGAAACTTGACATATAGAGTAATGAATGCTCTAACAACATTTTAGTTGACCCTAGCAAGTGGTCATTCCAAGATTAGGTTCATGGTCCCCATGACTCAAAACCCAAGAGTATTTGGCTATGTTGTACTGCCTCATTAAAAATATATAGTGGCCTGGACTTACTGATAAGTCCTGGCATATAACAGAAAAATGAGAAGAAGTGTAAGAGAGGAATGGTTCCCAAAGAGCAGAACAAGACAGGAGTTATTTCTAAATAAAGATGTCAAACATTTTTAGATAGATGTCTGGCTCCTGATTTAGAGTAGGTCTTGAGAATCAACATGGTATATTGCTATTTGAGTGTAGGTTTAATTCAAATGCTCCTATTAGAATTTTTGTAACATTGAGAATGTTAATTTATTGCCAAAGAGTCACATATTCTTCATCTGTAAAAGGGGGATATGTGTACCTTGAATATTTGCCTCCTGGAACTTTTGTGAGCAACAAACCAAAGATGACATGCAAAGTGCCTTCTCTGGTGCTATTTGAATGCCAAAGCATATTTAAAAATAATCAATACAAGAAGCAGCTGCATATGATTGGACCTGAGCTGTAAAAGGTAAGTCTGCTCTATTTTAGTTATAACCTCAGTATCTCTCACTTGTGAGTTATTTCTCAGTAGAGGGTCAAGATCCTGTTGGGGGGGCGGGGGCACAACCAAGGTGGTGGAGTAGAAGGATGGACCTTAGCTTGTTGGGGGTGTAACCTCAGTTCCATGTGGACAGTCTCGGGCGGGTAAAGGTGAGAGCTTCTAAACCTTAGAGTTCTCATGAGGCCCCCCAGGAAACAGCAGGGAATTGAGGAGTGAGATCTCGTGTATTTCCGCCTCTTCCCGTGAGAACGTGATGGGAGAGAGCATCCCCGCTCTCGAGACTGGCCTGGATCTGGGCACACCTATTGTTATCTAACAGGCACGGTATTCAGGTGCAAACTATGCGGCAGGAGAGCTTAAGTAGGGTCAGGAAAGCCCAAAGGCGCTCTTAGCGCTGAGGGGCCCTTACAGGACAGAAGGCCCCTTTTTCTCTCTTCGCTCTTCCCTCTCCCCTCTCTCCCCACTTCCACTTCTGCTTTCATTCTCTTACTGTAAGATCTTTGCCTCCTTGGGAGATTTCTCTCTCTCTCCTAAGGAAGAGTTCCCCCTGCACATGTAACCAGGACCCTGAATAAAGCTTAACCCTTGTTCGACTCCGGAAAGTCTCTTCTCTCATACGTTTATCCGGTTTGGCCAGCCGAAGACCTATGATAGGTAAGGTAAGACTCGGGTAGCCCTCAGGCCTCTAGGCCTGGCATTAGCTCTTATCTCTACCCCCAAAGCCTATAAAATATCTGTAAAAATGACTCTAAACAAATTCTAGAGTAACAGAAGTCACAAAAAGAGAGAGTGAAAGAGATTTCCAGCCCAAGACAGCCTGGAAGACTGACAGGAAAGGTATATTGCACGAGGCTCAGAGGGGAGCACAGCACAGGAAGTGTAGCCCAGTGTGGCACAGCAGGGACAGAACTGGAGCAGGCAGAATCACGGGCAGCAGCTGCTGTTCCGAGATTTCTCACCCCACAAATGATAAACACAGCTTCAAAAGTCATTGAGAAAACTTTTTCACCTGGGTGAGAAGGAAGCAGGTTCTGCCCCTAGCATGGAGCTAGGGATAGGGGAGGACACTGGGGCAGTGCATCCATTTTGGGAGCCCTCAGCCTAAAGACCCTGGGGAAATCAAGCAGTAGATCTTAATCTCAGCCCTGAGTGGCGGCCCTGGGGTGAGGAGAACCGCTGGCTGGCTGGTGTAGTTGGTGGAGGCTCTGTAGAGGAATCCTGCTCGGAAATCAGAGCACAGGCCAGGAGAGGTGTAAACTCCTCTCCCTTGATTGTGCCACCTTAGAAGAGCTGAGAACTTACAACGTAAATTATACCGCCCTCCTTGACAAAGGACTGAAAATTCAAGTAACTGGCTGAGAAAATAACCAAAAAGAAAAAAAATAAAAATATAGAAGGTTACCGTCTTGGTGAACTGATATTTTCCTCCATCCTTTCAAATGAGGAAGAGCAAAACCTACCGTTAGAGGAAGACATCAAAGTCAAGGCTTCTTCATCCAAAACCTCCAAAATAAATTTGCAATGGTCTCAGTTCATGGAAGAGCTCAAAATAGATTTCAAAAATCAAGTAAGAGAGGTGGAGAAAAGTTGGGAAGAGAAATGAGAACGATGCAAGAAAATCAAGAAAAGCAAATCAACAGCCTGCTAAAGGAGACCCCAAAAATGCTGAAAAAAAATTCCTCCTTTAAAACTAATCTAACCCGAATAGCAAAAGAGGTCTAAAAAGTCAATATGGAGAAAAATTCTTCAAAAAGCAGCATTAGCCAAATGGAAAAGGAGGTTCAAAAACTCACTGAAGAAAATAGTTCTTTAAAACTTAGAACGAAGCAGATGGAGACTAATGACTTTATGAGAAACCAAGAAATCACAAAACAAAACCAAAAGAATGAAAAAAAAATGGAACCTAATGTGAAATATCTCATCAGAAAAATAACTGGCCTGGAAAATAGATTCGGGAGAGAAAATTTAAAAATTATGGGGCTATCTGAAAGCCATGATGAAATAAAGAGCCTAGAGCTCCTCTTTCATGAAATTATCACGAAAAACTGCCCTAATATTCTAGAACTATAAGAAAAAATAAATATTGAAAGAACTCACTGATCACCTCCTGAAAGAAATCGAAAAAGAGTAACTCCAAGAAATGTAATCAAATCTCGGGGAGGGAGGAGGGAGGAAGCGGGGAAGGAGGGAGAGGAAGGGGAAAAAATCCAAGTTATATGGAAGCAATTGTAGAACGCTAAAAACAAACAATAATAATAATAACAACAACAACAACAACAAGAACAACAACAATAAAACTAAGCCCCAAAATAAAACCTCACCCTCAGAGTATTTATACACTTTTTAGAGACAGAGGGCATAACCTTCTGACCCAGTGCCTCAATAGTAAATAAAAACAAAAGGTGTTTTCGTAGGGACCCTCCTAAAAAATAACTCCCCTAATCAACCTTCCCACAATGAGTAGGCACATCAATAGATGGGGAAGATTTTCAATCACATTAAAATAATTAACAATACAAATACATGTACTCTTCCTAGCTGAAGAAACTCTTGCTTCCATGCTTTATGCCTTGCAAAGATTCTTGATTGATAAAGGCAAGATTCAATCAGAGACACTGTTAGTAAAACAAAAAACAGCAAAAAATCCTAATTTGATTACCATCACAAGAGGGCACAGGAATCACCCCTTAGAAGATCTTAATTTATGTCCTAAATATGTCCTCACTGTGACCGTCTACTTCTCAATATTGTATGAGAACAATACACTTTTTCTTGCTACACTTTTCTCATGTCCAAATATTAACACTCCAGTAAACTATTTCACCTCGCATACATCAGGCACTCGTTTCTCTCTTGCTTTCTCAAACTATTACAAATCATGCTTTGCTGAACTCCAACCCTAATATCCTACCACCATCTGCCCATTTCCTTTGTGTTTTGGAGATGTATTTCCCCTGAAGTTACTTTCCATTTATTCTCTATATAACATGTATATATAATCATTTACATATTCTCTCCTCATTAGAGTGTAAGCTCCATGGTGGCTAGAATTATTTTTACCTTTCTTCTTATCTCCACTGCTTAGCATACTGATTAGCACATAGTAAGTGCTTCATAAATTCATGTTATATTATTGACTGACTTCACAAACGCTGCTGAATGAAACTCTATGAAATCACAGAACTATATTGATTGCATGAGATATTAATGTGATCCCTCATTGCAGACAAGCATCTTCTGCTTATACTCCCTTTAATGCCAGTACAATCCTATATTGAGTTACATGCTGTTTCTCATGCTTATTCCTACATTCCACATCTCTGTCTTTTAATTATTCGTCATGCTTAGAATGTTTACTTTATCTGTGTTTGAGTCTGAAACTCAGACTTAGTTTAAGACTCAAATCAAGCACCATCTCCTCCTGCAAACTTTTCCTGGTCATTTGCAGTGAAATCTTTTCTAATGATATTTTCCATCTACTCTTCATTTGTCTCATATGTTCTGAACACACACACACACACACACACACACCACATGCACATGCAAACACATCTATGTATGTTGTTACCCCATTAAAATGCAATCTGAGGAAAAAGACCAGTTTTCCTTTTCATTGCACTCCCAGTGTTTAGCTAACTGTTTGACATACTGTCAATACATAAATGTTTCTTGAAAGAATTCCTTTCTACATTTCATCTTTATCCTTATCATCCTTACAATTTCTACCATCATTTCATACCATAATCATCCTTCTGCTAACCCTTTGTGATGGCTTCTAAACTCATATATTATAATTTTTTTCTGTGTCATGAAATTGCATTTTGTGCCTACCATATTTTACCTGAGATTTAATTTGCCCTTTAGGATATTCCCTGCTGTAATCCATCCTCTCTTTGGGGACACACTTTTACTGACTATATCTTATTGGAATGGTGGGAGAAATGAGTAGATTGTGAGTTTTCCAGAGTCATACATTCAGAATTTCTTTATGATGGACTGATTTTTTTCTTTTGAGGTTCATTTCATCCATTTTCAGTACCAACCCTCATTGTTGAAATTTATCCATCTCCACATGACTATACCAATTAACAAAAAGTTATTCATATACTTCATGACAGCATTTTCTATTGCATTCTTTGCTATTAGTCAATCAATAAATATTTATTAAGTTATTGTATGAGGGGCACTGTTCAAAGCACTGCAGACACAAAAAAAGATGGAAAAGACAGTGCCTGTTCTCATGGATTTTACAATCTAATTAATGAAATGACATGCAAGCAGATTATACGCACATGTATGTATATGTGTGCATAAATGTATATGCATATGTATACATACATATGTACATATGTATGTGCTTACATACATACACACAATATGTACCATAACATACACATATGTACACTAATACAGGTATGTATGTATGTGTATGTATACACATGCATACTCTATAACGACATAAAAATGCAAGTGTATATATATGTATATATTTTATATATAAGTATACACACAGGTAACACATATAATACACATGTAAGCATTGTATTCATATATGTGATTGTGTATATATGGATATGTGTGCACCCATATATATGTGGAGCTGAGAAAGTCCTCTTATAAAAGATGAGATTTTAGTTGAGGTTAAAAGAAGAAAGGTAAGTCAGGGAAGGCACTGCTGAGGAAGGAGAAATATAATTTTTAGGCATAGACACAGCCAGAGAGAATGCTTGGAGTCGAGAGACGGAGTACCTTGTTGATGGAACAGCCAAGAAGACAATATCAATGGTACATGATAGGAAATAAGATGCAAGAAGACAATAAAATAAGAAGAAACTAAATAAGAAGGGCTTTGAACGCTAAAGAGAATATTGACAAGATGATAGAGAACCATTGCAGTTTATCAAGTATGGGAATGACATGGTCTGACCTTCACTTCAAAATATCACTTTAGTGCTGAGGAGAGGACGGATTGAGGTTGGAAAAAAACTAAAATCAAGCTAAATCAACAGAAGGTTATGGCAATAACATGGGGATGAAATTATATGAGCCTGAACTAGAGGGTTCAAACATTAGAAAAGAGAAAAGAACATATTCATGAGAAATCGTGAGGGTGAAATCAACAGGCCTTAGTAACATACTGGATATAGGGATGAAGGATGGTAAGCAGAGGATAAATTCTAGGTTGTGAGCCTGAGAGACTGGAAGGAAGGTGCTGCTTGCTATGCTAATAAGGGTGGCTGACACTGCTAGACGTCATAGGTGTCTGACAGCTTTCTCGGTGCTGAGTCAGGGTCCTAGTGCTGGTATCTAGCGGTTATTGAGGTCTGTAGGGTGTTTCTGTGTTTCCCTGTGGATACACTGAAGCACATGGTGATCTGGACCCTGGTGGCTGTCTGTTTGCCTAGGGCTCAGAAGCACGTGGCAGTTCTCTGAACTAGAATCTGCCTGTTCCCCTGGCTGTGGTGAGGTATGCTGTGGGTCCCAGTGTTGTTATATGTCTGCTCCACTACACTGGGGTTCAGAATCTGTATTCTGGTAAGTCATTTTGGTGGGTGAATAGAGGAAGGACTAGAAGGGGGAAGCCCAGATACAAGTAGGCCCAGAAGTAGGCTGTTGTTATAGTCTAAGTGTGAGGTGAGGAGAGCCTAGGCTAGAGTTATAGCACTCTAAGATGAAAGTTGCATATATGAGACATAATGCAGAGAAGAAATCATCTTATGTATTGGGGTAAAGAGATAATGAGGACTCAAGAATAATTCCATCTCGGGGGAGTGAGATTGAAAATGACAGAATACCACATAAATCCATATACTTCAGGCTAGAAAAAACCTTGGAGCTTCTCATTTTTTATATGAATACATTAAGCCCCAGAAAAATGATTAAATTATCCGATTACAACACTGGTAATGACTTAGAAGAAAACAGTATCCTAATATTCTGAGCTAACTATAATAAGCCATCCTTCATTCATTTGTTTGTATTTAAAAGAGTGAACTTCAAGATTTGGGAATCATGAGGAAGATTTTTATTTCTTTCTTCTCTCTAATATAGATGATGGAACAAATTCTGGTGCTTCCCTGATACCTGTTATATGGCAGGAACTTTTTTTAATTATCACTTTCTAACTCTAAAAGCCTATAGGATTCATCTTCTCAGTGTTCTCCATGACAAGGGTTATTCGCTCTCTCTCTCTCTCTCTCTCTCTCTCTCTCTCTCTCTGTGTGTGTCTCTCTCTCTTTCTCTTTCTCTCTACACACACACACACACACAAATACACATACATATGTGTATGCACAAATATATTCTCTTTCTCTATATATGCATATGTATATGTGTATATATAAATACACATACATGTATGTATAATTTATTTATATATTATAAATATATAATTTATATTTATTTATAATATATGTATTTCTGCATATGTATACAAATGCTTACACACACACACACACACATATAGAGACAGACAGATAGACAAAGTCAGAGAGAGAGAGAGAGAGAGAGAGAGAGAGAGAGAGAGAGAGAGAGAGAAAGTGCATCATGCTCCAAATACATCAGATCTCTCCAAAACTGGTTCACTATTAATTTCAATTACTCCAAACCTTTGCCCATTCCTCCTTCCTGATGTGCTAAGACCCCTCTTTGGAATGAGTCATCTTTAGTGTTTTAACTCTCCACCAAGAAACTCCATCTCCCATGTTATATTTTATGTCCTAAAAACACAAACTTTCTAAGCTAGCAAATGAAACATAAAATTTTTGGAAGGACGATAACTGTTGGGACTGGAAGCTCAAATCCGTGTGGACAGTCTCGGGCGGGTAAAAGTGGGACTTCTAAATCTTAGAGTCTTACGAGGCCCTCCATGAACAGCGGGGGTTCGAGAAGGTCAGACCGAGCTAGCTCGGCTAGCTCGGGTATTTCCGCCTCTCCCCCGGAGATACCTGATGGGTGGAGTCTCCCTGCCCTCGAGGTCGTCCCGGATTGGAGCACACCTAGTTACCTAACAGCATGGTATTGAGATGCAAACTGTGTGGCTGAAGATTAAGTAGGATTGAGGAAGCCTAAAAGCGCTCTTAGCACGTGTGGAGCCAAAGAGAAAAGTAGGGCTCCGCTTCTTTTCTTTCCTCTCTCCCCTCCCCCTCTCTCCCCGCTTGTACTTCTACTTCCAATCCCTTAAGCTTAGCCTTCTTAGGAAATTTCCTCCTAAAGAAGACCCCCTGCACTTGTAACCGAAACCCTGTAATAAAGCTCAACCCCTGTTTGACTCTGGAACGTCCTTTCTCTCATACGTGCATCCGGCGTGGCCAGCCGAAGACCTGGACAGGTAAGAAAGACTCGGGTAGCCCAATACAGGCCTCTAGGCTTGGCAGTTGGCGCCCCAACAGGGATTGGGAGCGTAGATAATCCTGGGTGCTTTTGGGGTACACCCGGAAGGGGCTGTGAAAGAAGCGAGTCCCGAATCCTAGATTCGGAAGGAGAGAAAGGGGAGAGAAGCTTCCCAAACCCCTGGGAAAAGAGCAGGGATGAGGAATCTATTGCCAGTAATAAAGCCAGAGGAACAGGAGGTCTGGGCTGAGAAACTTCACAGGGAATGCAGGAAGGCGGGGGTCACAATAGAGTTAGATGACCTCCGAGAATTTTGTGAAAGGATTTGGAAAGTTTCTCCTTGGCTCAAGCAGGCAGGAATATCAAGAGAAAAATGGGGAGCGGTCGGAGAGCAAATGACTGCTTACGAGCAACAATACCCTGGGGAGCTGGAGGATTTAGATTTCCTGATATTCGGTGTGATTAAGAGCCTGCTGGAAGGGCCTTGAGAGGCCAGGGCGGGATTGGAATGAGAGTGGAAGCGGAGAGAGGGGAGGGGAGAACACGGGAGGGATGGAGAGTCCAGGCAAGCAGAAAGTTAAGCGGAAAGTTAAGGAGCGTAAAGAAAAAATAGACTCGGAGCTCCATCTAGCGGATGGAAAAGGCGAGGCAGGGGAGAATACGCCGTGCCTTCCCTCCGCGCCTCCTTATAACCTGCTCCATTGGTCAGACAGTTCAGGGCCACAGTCCAGTTTGGAAAAAGGAATAAGAAAGGCTATAGAGAATGGAGAAGATGTAGGGACATTTCCTGTGTTAGAAATAGCGGACCCCAGTGTCCCCGGTGGGGTTCGGAGGAGCCACATACCTATAGAGTGGAAGAGAGTGGCGACTCTTAAAGAGGCTTGTACCAAGCATGGCCCTAATTCACCCTTTGTCATAGCCATGCTTGAAACTCTCAGTGGTCAGTTCGTTCTGACTCCTAATGACTGGAAGAGCTTAGCCAGAGCCTGCCTTACCCCTGGGCAGAATGTGATTTGGGTATCAGAATTTTCTCAGAGGCTAAAGAGCACTACCGGTGGGCTAGGGGCTCAGGCCCCCCAGGCTTATCAGCAATTTACAGGAACAGGGCAGTTTGAGGCTACAGGAAATCAATTACAGTACTCAGCCTCCGATTATGTCTTGATTGCCGGAATGGCTTTCAGCCGCCTCGGGATGAGGTTATCAAATTTTTAGTAAGGGCCATTGCAGTTGCACTGGAGTCCCCACCCTTGAATTGGAAGTCAGACACCCCGATTTGGGCCTTGACTCCAGAAAAACTCCAGGCACTACAACTATTGGTTAAGGAGCAATTAGCACCCTGGAATGCTCCTGTGTTTGTTAAAAAGAAAAAATCTGGGAAAGTCAGGTTCCTTACAGATGTTAATGAAGCATTTGTAAGCTCCTGGCAGCTGCTATACCAAAGTAACCAGCCACTATGCATTCTTATCAATTTTACCTTAAAGGCGATCCTCGCTAAACAAAGAAGGGGAAAAGGTCGCCTAATACAATCAGAGCTAAGATCAAGAGGCCTAATACAATCAGAGCCTGATACAGCTGTCTCAAGGAGCGCACATACTACTCCAGCTATGAGACATTTTGTGACTTTTCCAAGACAACCCCGCAAGGAAAGTAATACCCAGGCTGGATATAAAGACACATGGGCCATGGTAAAGGATATGGCCTCAGGGAAATGGAAAGGTCCGTATAAGATACTAATATGGGGTCCAGGGTATGTTTGTGTCTCCACAGGAAAAGGGAATGCGTGGATTCCCATTAGAAGGATCCGTAGGTGGGAACCGAGGTCGGAGATGACGGAGACGCAGGAGGCGGAGACCCCGGAGAGCCCAGAGACCCCGGAGAAGGATCATACACCACCTGAGCCTGCTGCTGACAGCTTTAACCTTGCTGCCCAGAGAGGAAGCAGCCCTCATCACAACCGCAGACACTGCTGCTGACAGCTTCCCATCTAGGCATCCTTTTTTCGCCAGCTGAATGAGGACTTTGATATCACAAACCCAGGACACTTGGGTGGGGAGGAGGTGACCAATTTTCCACCTGTATAGATCCATTTGCAAGATTAAGGGAGTGGTGATGTAAGGCGCCTACACCAGCTGCTTCTCTTAAAATATGCTTTGGGATTTTAGTTGATTGCACTTCCCCTGTTGTAACTCAGCCATTTAGTTTCATCTTTGTTTTATTTGATGCCTCCCTTTGTCAGTTGTGCTAGCTGCAGATTTCTGTGTGAATGAAGTCTTGTTGTAAGGTACTCATATGCTAAAGGCCTTCCTTAATCCACTCAGCCTCCAGCCACTGTTTGCTCTAGAGCCAGGTGCGCTCCGCGCATAACAAAGAAGGGGATATGTTGGGACTGGAAGCTCAAATCCGTGTGGACAGTCTCGGGCGGGTAAAAGTGGGACTTCTAAATCTTAGAGTCTTACGAGGCCCTCCATGAACAGCGGGGGTTCGAGAAGGTCAGACCGAGCTAGCTCGGCTAGCTCGGGTATTTCCGCCTCTCCCCCGGAGATACCTGATGGGTGGAGTCTCCCTGCCCTCGAGGTCGTCCCGGATTGGAGCACACCTAGTTACCTAACAGCATGGTATTGAGATGCAAACTGTGTGGCTGAAGATTAAGTAGGATTGAGGAAGCCTAAAAGCGCTCTTAGCACGTGTGGAGCCAAAGAGAAAAGTAGGGCTCCGCTTCTTTTCTTTCCTCTCTCCCCTCCCCCTCTCTCCCCGCTTGTACTTCTACTTCCAATCCCTTAAGCTTAGCCTTCTTAGGAAATTTCCTCCTAAAGAAGACCCCCTGCACTTGTAACCGAAACCCTGTAATAAAGCTCAACCCCTGTTTGACTCTGGAACGTCCTTTCTCTCATACGTGCATCCGGCGTGGCCAGCCGAAGACCTGGACAGGTAAGAAAGACTCGGGTAGCCCAATACAGGCCTCTAGGCTTGGCAGATAACCATTTTTTAAATTTACGTAACACATCACATTTATTTTTTTCCAAAATGCTTTCTTACAATTTCTCATCCAATTCTCTTGGGAGTGACACAAATGATTGAGGATTGTTTAAAGTACAAAGAATATCAGAGATTTAGTCACTTGCAAATAAAGATAGGAAGACATTTTAAAAATCTCTAAAGTTTTGTCTCCTGAGACTGTATTCATTTGTTAGCATTATTTACAATAAATGATGCTAGCATAATATGAAGTATATAGTGAAATTTGATATAGCTAAATAAAATTGTGATAACTAGCCTCCCTGAATAGCCCTGAGACAATGAATCAGTATGCTAGAACTTTCCTTCATGGATACAATGAAGAGGAGCACAACATTATAATGCTGTTAATTACTATGAAAACCATGCCTCTTGTGTACAGTGTCTGAAGTATGTTCAGTTCATTGAGTACTTGAATTTAGAGGCAAAATGGACCATGATGGTGATCTAACCCAACTTTTCAACTTCACAATCAGACTGACGTCAAACAAAACAAAACAAAACAAAACAGAGGAGGCTTGCCAAAGGTTACACAAGTAAAAATAATATAAATGAAATGCAACTCCATGTTGATCCATTTCTCTGACATTGATATAATAAGTATATGGCTGTGACAATGCGTTTGGAGTTGTCATTCTAAAGAATTTAAGGTCAAGAATGATGCTAGATGTTCTTTTTTTATTTTACTTCTGATTTGTGGAATTAAAAAAAATTTCCATGACATGGTACAATTAAAAAAAAGATGACTGCCATCTTCATTTGTCTGTTTTAGTTAATTTGTGCATTTATAATACTCAGAATAACTTCTCTTAAAGTCATGCTTAAAAACAGTATTGTTATTACTGTATACAAAGTTTTGTAGGTTCTGCTCATTACCCTCTTCATTATTTCATGACAGTTCTTCCGTGTTTTCAGAATGACTGAGATCATCTCGCACAGCACAGCGAACTCCACCGCAATCACACCCCACAATCTCTTAAAACAGTGCCAAATACATGGGCGTCCTTGAAATTTTCAAGTGTTTTCCATGCTATAAATATTCTCGGACATATAGGTTCTTTTCTCCTTTCTCTAATTATGTTCACAAATAGACCAAGAAATGAGACGTGACAAACTTCTCCATACATTTTAGACAGTAGACTCTTTCCTGATAAACCATTCCCCCAAATCCCCTACCAACCCTTCATCCTCCTACCAATCCCAAACATATCTGTTCCATTTTTAGAAAACTTTCTAATTTCATGTAATCAAATTTATGCTTTGTACATCCAACTCTGCCCTCCATATCTTGTTTATCCACAAGTTGTTTGCCCACCTATAAGTCTGACAAGGGATATGCTCCGTGCTCCTCCAGCCCTCTTGTAAAATTTTTCTCTGTATCTAGGTCATGGAACCACTTTGATCCCAACCTGGTTAATGGTGAAATACGCTGATCTACAGCCAGTTATTATTACTATTTTCTTTCTCAGTCTGTGTTTTCACCCTATCCCATCCTTTCACCCCACCCCTAAGTTATCTCTCCCTTTGCCCTCTTATTCTTTATTTTCCCAACCTACCCCTTGAAAAATCTATCCTCCACTCGATAGACTTTTCTTACCTCTTTAGAAGGTCAGAAGACTTCTAAAATTCTTCAGCTGTAACTATTCTTTCTTCTTCAACCAGATGAGTGTAAGGTTCCAATATTAACAGTCCTCCACCGCACCTACTTACTCGCTATCAGTTCTTCCTTTCACTTCCTATTTTCATGAGATAATTGCTCCATTTTACCTTTTCCTATCCAATTCTGATTATTTTTTTTTAAGAATCAACCCATCATACACAACTCAGCTCAACCTTTAACAGATTCACTAGGAATCTTATCAGCTCCTTTAGGCATTACAATAAACCTTTCTATCCAGAGGAAATGACGGCTTGAATGTGTGAATTCTTTCAGTCAGACTCACTCTATACTCTTACATTTCAGGGGTTTACAGCAACCCCAAACCACATCATATCTTTTATGTCAAATTTTCCATTAAATACTGGCCATTTTGTTACTAATGCTTGAAAGCCTTTCGGTTAGTCACATGTCCGTTTTTTTTTCCATTGAGGATTATAATCAACTTTGCTTGGTCAGTTATTCTTGTACACAGCCCTGCTTGTTTTTTCGTTTTTTGAAATATAATATTCTAAGATCTACAGTCTTTTAGTCTATAAGCTTCTAGGTCTTATGAAATCCTGCCTGTTATTCTGCAATTTTTTTTTGTTTACAATATTTTTTCTTCAGCCTGAAAATTTTGAAATATAGCTATAAGATTCCTGGAAATTTTCTTCCTCAAATCTCTTTGAGGTGATGATCAATGGATTCTTTCTATTTCTACTTTATCTTATTGTTCTAGAAGTTTGGGGCAATTTTTTTCTTAATTTCTTGTAACATTGCATCCAGATCCTTTTCAAAAGAGGAATTATACAGAGAGCAAAAAAAAGGACAAAAATATTGGTCCAAGAGAATTGAGTTCTGTATTCCAAAAATTGATGTTAAATATTTAATATCAGCATTCTCATACATCTGAACTAACACTGATGTACTTTTCTATTCACAAAGTGTATATAGCACCACAAACCTATAGCAAAAGTTCAGCAAGAATTGTCCTCATTTTGCAGATGAGAAAACTGAAGGAGATGTAGATTAAATTATTTGTCAATTGTGAAGTACTTAGAAAGTAATAATGCTCAGGCTAGTAACGATGCTTTCTTACTCAAAACCCAATACTCTTTTTATTATAGTACATATCATCATTAACAATATTTAGAGCCCTGGACTTGCAGTCAAAATACGTTCACTCTAATTAAAAATTGAAAAGTAGTCTGGGAAGGGAGCTTTCCCAAAAGAGTAGAGGATAGCAGGAACTCTACCTATTTAATTATCTCTAATTCTTTTGAAATCACACACAATTTTTTAAAAAGCAGAGTGGCCTTTCTGGCCTGGTTTGGATTGAAATAGTGGAATTTTTAGTTCCTAATTGAGAGGCAGCAAAGTGTGGAATGACTTATGAAATTGGAATAAGGAGAAATCTCACATTCAGATCACCATCTGATATTAGCTATGTAATCATGAACAATCAAGTAAGTTGCTTGAATCTCTATTTCTTCTATGAAAGGGGAATGATAATAACTTTCAAACTTCTCTCATTTGGCTATTTTTAGATGTAAGTGAAATTATACATTTAAAATGTTTTCCTGTGCTAAATTTCAAGTACTATATCAATATGAATTTTTACTGCACAGTGTGTACATATTTTAAAATATTAATTGAAGAAAAACAGATGAATATTATTTAATCTTGTTTGAGAAAGGTAAGCCTAACTCATTTTTCTGTCCTTTATTCTCAATGAAATGTAGAGCCTGCATTTTATCTTAGCTGCCTGAGGTAAGCTTTAAGATCTATATTGCTATTAAGGAATGAACATTTATCAGAGAAAACAGCAAAATTTTATAATACCATGTTGAGGAAGCTTTTGTTTCTAAAGTCCTAATTTTGTTTGATAACATTTGAAGTTTTCAGGTTTGAATCATAATTACATACTACAGGGCCATGTCCAGGAGAATATTTGGAAAAGTTGATAATCTCTGTGATATAATGGAACCTTGTGCTAAAATTATTATAAGAATTCATAATAATCACATGTGGTACAAAAATTGTAAATAATAATGGAAGAGGTAACGGGGCAAACACAAAGGTGAAATGGGTTGAAAATATATTTTAAAAATAATGTGCAAAGTTAAACCAATGATTATTTCCTTATTCAAATATGTTACTTTTCAGAGTAAAGAGAAGCAGACCCACATTTTTCCTGGTAAGTTTGTGCATTTTTTTCAACACAATCTAATTCTAAGTTTAACTAACTTTTTTTGGCCTTTATTGTGAGGGAAAGCAGAGCCTTGAGATATTGACGTGTATAGGTTAGAACAAATGCACATTTACATTTGAAAAGTCTAAAAATAAAGAGAAAAGTTACTTCCAATTTATTTTCTTTAGTATATGCATCAGTGCTCAACTTTCCTTGATATATGAAAACATATTTATCAAGGAGAGAGAAATGGGAGTCTTGCGTAAAATAGAAAAGAGATGCTTTGTTTGAGAGGGTTGTGATTAATGGAAGTATTTCATAGATTTGTTGTTGGAAAAGTTTCTTTTAAATCTATATGTCATAAGGAATTTTAATTTCGTGATAATTATTAACTCAAAATTGGGCAAAGGATCACAAAAATTAAGTACTGCTTTTTTTTTGCATGTGTGTGTGTGTGCGTGCGTGTGTGTGTGTGTGTGTGTGTGTGTGTGTGTGTGTGTGTGTGTGTGTGTTTCATGAGGGAAGAGAAAGGAGAGAAGTTCCAGTGTCCTCATTCTTTTGGCGATTGCATTCAAGAGTTTTTTTCCTACTTCAAGAAGTATTTATTTGATTGTTAGAGAATATTGGAAACTTAGACAGTAAGAGAGCAGAGTTAGAAAGGACTTTATAAAATGTATCATAGAATGTCATCTTATGAAGAGATTTCATAGATTATCTAGTGGAAATGTATAATTTTTAGAGAAGAGAAAATGCCTCAGGATTAAGAAATAATACATAAGACTTAAGGTAGGGATGAAAGCATGCATTTTTGGAATTTTTTTTAAATTTTCATTTTCAAAATATTTTTCAGTGTCTCATTTGAGTCAGTCCAAATATTTTTAGACCTTTTTGTTTTCAGAAGAACCTAAGATAGAGTGAAGTTAAAATTTCATATCTTTCGCTTCTGACAGCAACAAATTTCAGTTCTGTCCCTTGGATGCCAATCCAATGTTCCTCGCAACATAATATTCAAAAGTTCTTCCAATACACTTCAGAAAATTTAATATCAAGAAAATTTTAAAAAGGAGGACTTATTGCAGTAAAATTATTTCAGAATATAAAATAGAGATCGAATGCCATGAAATTCATAAACAAATAATATTAACTATCAAGAAATTACATTAGGGAGACCACATTTTAAAAATTATTAATAACTTATATTATAGCTATTTATCATATGTTATTGTATTACATATACAATTACAACATACCACATTGCAGCTACTACTTTTATCATATATTGTATATATTATTGTAATATATTATGTAACTATATACAAAATATATAATTGTAATTATTGAAAATTATTATTTCCTCTCACTTTTATTTAAAATGCTCACATACCTCAATGCAGTGCTCACATAATTCAATTACGGCCCATGGACCTTAATCCACTACCTACTTGAACACCTGTGACATATTCTTTCTGTCACTTCCTTTAACACTCTGTTCAAGGACAATTCATTTGGACCTATACTCCTTTGAAGGTCATAAGGGAAATTAAAAGGAAATAAATTCTAACACCCCCCCACACACACCCCAAAAGATGATTTCTAATGGTGGATTCAGAGGGATGATTCTTTCAGAGAGTTATTTAGCAGTGGGTGACTTCTTCTAAAATCCTAAGATCACACCTCCAAGGCTACCAGTTTTAAGGAATACCAATGAAGAAAATTGTGAGGGTTTAATTGCAAAGTAGACAGAGATATAGAAGATCTTTTCTTATCAGATACCTATATTACAGTAAAAGAACAACTATAAATTAAACTTAAGTGTGAAGTACATCATACAATCGATTATCTAGAATTTCATATACACTAGAGATTATTGTGGCTTTAAATGATTAAAGAGGATATTTAAGAAAAGTAAGCATCTGAACTTTGTCTTATTAAAGAGATTAGTTTTCTGATTAATGGAGAGACTTGGTTATGTTGACGAAGGGGAAAAAAGATAGAATGTGAAAAGATGAAAATATGGGTGTGGTAGAAGTTAACTGTGGCTAGCTAAAACAAATTCATTTGTATTTTTCGAGTCCCATAAAGAAGAAGTAACTCATTTTCTTAAAAATTTCAATAGCAGTGAGAAGAATGACATAACAAAATAAGAATGATATGTGCTGTTCGAAACATTGGATTCACTTATGGTCTTAAGCCTCAGTTTCTTTGTCGATATCCTATGTGTGTTAGTAGATAAGACATTACAGGTGCCTTCCAGTCCTAAAAAAAAAAATGTTTTGTATGCATAATAATGCATAATAATGTATTAAGTTATGATATTTTGAGTATTTTGTTAAATGATATTATTTCTCATTTTTCACTAAAACTCAATTGCTAGCTCCATTTGTCCTTTGAAATATTCCAAAGTATTGATTTAAAAAAGTAACAGCTGCAATAGGCCCTTAAAACACATAAAAGAAAAAAAAATAATGGAATTCCCATACTTTGTTCTTAGAAACTTTGTAATAGCATGATTGAGACACAAAATATTATAATATAATAAATGTTTATTGAATTCTTGTATTGAAAATGTATTAGAATCTAGAACAAATATTAGAAATCAAATGATCTGATGTAGCTAATTATAATCACGCCTGTTAGAGGATGGTTTTAAGTTCTAGTGGAGTGATGTAATTCATCTTATGTCATTTCACTTTTTCAAAAGAAAAAGAAAAACAGAGAAAATGGGAGAACGGAATCTCACTATTGTAAAAGAATTTGTTATCCAGGGATTTTATGAACTACCCAACCTCCAAGGCCTTCTGTTTGGGATTTTCACAGTCATCTACATGAGTATTCTGATGGGAAATGGCCTCATGGCTATAATAATCAAGACTGATACGGCTCTCCATACACCCATGTATTTTTTCCTAGGTAATTTTTCCTTTTTGGAAATCTGTTACACATCAGTTATTCTTCCCAGAATGTTGATGAACTTGTGGACTCAAAATAGAAATATTTCTGTGGTGGCCTGTGCTGCACAACTTTGTGTTTTGCTTATTCTGGCAGCCACTGAATGCCTTCTCTTGGCTGTGATGGCATATGACCGCTATGTGGCCATTTGTAGACCTCTCTACTACCCTGTCATAATGAACCAAAAAGTGTGTGTCCAGCTGGTGGTTGGGTCCTGGGTATGTGGGATCCCAGTACAGATAGGGCAGACATACCAGATTTTCTCTATGCCTTTTTGTGGTTCTAACAAACTAAATCATATTTTCTGTGATGTTCCTCCTTTACTCAAGTTGGCCTGTGGGGACACCTCTATAAATGAATTATTTGCCTATGCTGTGGCCGTGCTGTTTGGTACCATACCTTTTTTCTTGATAATTTGGTCCTATGTGAATATCATTGCTACCATTCTGAATCTGCCCGTGGGCATGGGGCGATCAAAAGCCTTTTCCACATGTTCATCCCATCTCATTGTTGTGGACTTATTTTTTGGGTCTGCTCTCATAACATATTTAAGACCTAAGTCCACACACTCCCCAGTGATAGACAAAGTGCTCTCACTTTTCTATACTATTGTGACCCCAATGTTTAATCCTTTAATATATGGTCTAAGGAATAAGGATGTTATTGCTGCACTGAAGAAAATTTTTTCTAAATGAATGCAACAATAGAGAAAATCATGCCTGATTTCATCCTTTACCTCACAGTTTCATGTTCTATAGAAATATCTTTCCATCTATTTTCTTATCCCTAACTGAAATTTTTATTATTTCTGAGTAATAATATCAAATCTTAAGAATACATTTTCTGTTTTCAGACTGAAATTCACTATACTTATGCATCACCAAGGAACAAATTTAGTGAATATTGAATGAAGCTCCAAATGAACTGTCATAAAGCTGTCCTGATGTGATCTCAAAATTTCAGAATCAGATCCAGTAATATTTATGTGCAATGCAAAGCTGAAGTGTCAGAGCATATTATTTAAAGATAAAAGAGAAATTCCTGAACTTCTTACATGAAATTCCCAGACCCAGGACTCTTCTCAAATAGTTTTTTCTTCTATTTCTAATATGCCACTGTACCAGGAAAATGTTTTCTTCTTAACATCATTTCTTCTTATCTATATTTTCCTTTGATTCCTGGCTCAGATAGAACTTCTCTACTGATGTCCACACCACAAATACCCCAGATTGTTGGTGAGTTATATTACCCTACTCAAATTCATAGATTTTTTCTTATCATGCAAGCACACACACACACATACATATACATATATGTAGTGTGTGTGCAAAGGAAACGTAGGATGTGCATATTTAGAGTAACCACCTCAAGTGTTCATATGGACTATCTGTGCCCAATCTGTGGTAGAGCATTCCAAGTTCCTATTGGTCTGATCAGCTGCAGTCAGACACATTGTAATTTCACTTTATCATGACGATATCATTTTGCTCCTCTTCGAGAAGGAAGGACAGCAACCAACCAACCAATGTCTGCGTGTGTGTGCATTTGTGTGTGTGTGTGCGTGAGTGTGTGTGTGTGTGTTTGTATTGTTTATTCCCAGTAAGGAAGGCAGAAATTTCTTTTAATTATTATAATTAATATCATTATTTTATTTGTTTTCCGTGTTCTACAATCACTGCCATATATCTTAAATTTTCTCCTCCCTCCCCTCCTTCCTCTCTAACTCGCCATTCCCTCCCTGACACGGTATACAGTTTTATATAGGTTCTACAAGTACATTCCTATTAAATACATTTTCACCTTAGTCATGTTGCATAGAAGAATTAAAATGAGTGGGAGAAATCATAAAACAAACCAAAACAAAATAAAAAAGAAAATGATCTGCTTTATTCTGAGATTGAATTCCATAGTTCTTTCCTTGGATGTGGAAGGCATAAGGCAGAAATTTCTTGAGGGAAGAAAATATTTGATTTTTTTGTCTTTTTATTCCTTCATCTAGAGTAGGTCTTCCATTCCTATTAATTTATGTCTTTATTGATGCCAATTTGTCAAAATTTTAAAAACTGTTATTCTAACCTTTATTTTTAGTATCTTAAATTTCCTTTTAGTAAATTAAATTTCTCTTTAGTATCTTAAATTTCCTTTACATTTCCCTCATAATCTAGCACTTCCCCCCCTTAACTATGCTATCAAAATAAAACTTGAGTCACACTTTTAGTCTAAAAATATATTCATGGAAAAAAATGTCATATGCAACTCACAATGAAAAAAAAACGTTCATGCAAACATGATTTTCTTTTCTGTTCACTCAGTTTATTTTGTTACTTGACAGAGAATTGAATGTTACTTTGTGATACTTTTTACGTGTCATCTGCACTGGATCAGCAAATGTATAATACTCATATATTACTGAAGCATATTAATACTAGCTTTCCATTCTGGCACATTTAATATGTAGATGCTGTTCTTTCAAATAATGGGGGAAGAAAAAGTGGCTGGAATTTCTTAGGCTTATAGCTACATCAGTTAATTCAAAGAAGTCTATGTTGGGGACAAATTCTCATCAAAGTTTAAAAGCCAGAAATATGCAGGAAAGAGTTGGTTCATCTTTGTAAAGTATATTGAAACAAGAAAAGTGTAGCTATTCAGACTCTCACCCACTTCAATGAGGAGCAGCAGGATTGCAGCTATGGCTGTGGTAAGGTTAGTCTGTCTTGACCTATTCTTAATGCTAAGGGTAGATATTTATCATCAAATATTTTTCTAAATGATCACAATACTTCTGCCCCTTTGGAAAGGGAGATACTTTAGTCTTCATTAATAGTAACAAAACCTGGCTTCATGTGGCTATGCAATGTTTAACTCAGAAGGTGAAGTGCGTGTCATATAGAGCACAGAGACTCGGTAAGGGAGTTGTGGATTGGTTCAAGGAATTCTTTATCCCATCAAAGTCTTATTTTGGGTCCACTCAAGTCACTCTTTGATTGACCCACAGAGATCCGAGGAGGAGGTACAACTCTTTCCAGCTCTATCCACTTCATAACTGACTTAATAAAATTATTTTTTAAAAAAATATATAGTTTCAGGGTTTTTTTTTTTTCAATATCAGTGCCCTAAAACAATGCAAATTTTAATTCCTTTGGACATTCATATATCGTATCGTAGGATTAACTTTGTGAGGTTCTACCAGCAAAGACCACCACCTTGCATAGCAAAAACAACAACAACGCTCTTCAATTATCATGAAGTCAATTTATAAATGTCTTGAAATTGTTCAAATAAGGTCCATAGATGACAGAAATATACTGCTTGTTCTGTCCTTTAATTTTTTAAATCTGTCTTTACAGTCCCTTGCACGATCCTAAAATGTCTTTTAAAAGCCAAGATTCATTCCATGCAAAAATAGCATGTTAAAACTGGTGTTATTTAGAGATATTCACAAAAATTCTATAATAACTGTTCTAAAATTGCAAAAAAAAAATGAATTGGAATTACCAAAATGTACTTGGCAAATGTAAATAGAACCCTGCTGTTTTCCTGAGTTGTGCTTATTTAAATATCTGAAAAAAACAATATTTCTATTGACTAACATTATGACACTTGATACTCAGAAAGTTAATTAGCAGTAAATATCATAAAGCATTGCACATGAAATTTCTTTTTTAGAAGTACAGTTGTTTTTAAATTCCTTGTATTTGTTGACAATTAGAAAAGCTGCATTACAGAGGCAATAATTTAGAAATTGAACGGCTGCATAAGACATGATCATGAATGAAAATCCACTAATGAAAAGATTCTGTATATATATATGTATATATGTATGTATGTATATATGTGGGGGGGGTGGGGGGGTGCGTGGGTGTATTTGATATGGCTAATATTTTTGAAACCAAATCAAAAGGACATAAAACTAAAAAAGAAGATAAATGTATGTGTGAAGATGACAATATTTTAGGTTTTATAAGAGCTCAGGGACTTCACAAAAATAATGAAATGAAGTTTTAAATGTATCTATGAGGGAAAAAACAGAAAATCACATGTTGACTCCTTCATCAAGACTTGAGTTGCACAAAAGGAAATTTGGACTATTCAGAAATTCGGAAGTGCACACTTTAGAGGTATCTACTGCTCCAAAAGTCATGTTGTGAAGATGCTCCATCACATTTGAAGAGATGATCTCTAGAGTTCAGGGCAGCCTCAGAGTCCAGCAGTGACCAACAGAATTCAGTTTATATAAACTCAGTGGCAACGGAGAGATTCTAGGCAAAGTCAAGCTTAAGGTGACCCCAATGCCCAGTGTCAGGTGCCTAGCGACAGAAGAGTAACTCAGCCTAGAAGCATGGTATTCTAAGTAGAAGCTTATACACGGGGCCAGCTTTTCCCCAGGAAAGAGGGAGGCCCTAGCTACAGCCCAGAGCTAGAGCAGCCCTGGAATACATGAGCAAACCAAGGAAATAAACAAATACCATGGTGAAATATTTTGGACTGATACTTAAGTAGAAGATAAAATCAAAGTAAAAGAGCAAAGTCATAATAATCCAATTAGAGACTCAGAAAAAAATACCCTCTTAGCAATTATCAGAAGGTTATCTAGAAGTAATGAAATGAGATATAGAACGCATTAGAGAGAAAATAATCATAATGAAAACTTATGTCTTAAACAAATGGCAAAAATCTTATCTAAGCTAAGTACTTTACAAATTACAATGGACCAATTAAAATAATTAATCCATTAAAAAGAAATTTTAAAAGAAAATCAAACAATTGGATAAAAGTAAGAGATATAATATTTTAACATCATATAAAAAGAAATCTAGCCAAGATGCAAATACTATATAAAAATTACAAAAACAGCAGCAATAACAGCAACTGGACATTATATTTAATAAAACTATAAATTAAATCTGTGCAGCAATCTAAAAAGGAAGGGGAAGAAACTAAGAAATACTAGCTCTCTAAAGCCTCATAGACAAAATTCAGAACTTAAAAATTCTCAGCTTAGCTTTTGTTATAGTCCAACTCCCACAATAAAACCCAGAAAAAACAAAACTAAAAAAGCAAAGAAAAAACAAAAAAAGAAAAACATAGCTTTGACTATAAGGATCTTTGCAACCAAGAGGATGTTTCTCTTTTTTGTTTGCTTGTTTGTTTTTAGTATGTGGTCCAGATTTGTCATAGCTTTCTTTACAAGGAACAAATATATTTTAATTTCTGTGATCCAAATGCCATGTGCAGTGATCTTTGAAACCAAGAATACAAAATCTGCTACTTCTTTCATTTGTTCTCTCCCTCTTTGCAAAGAAGTGATGTGACAAGAAGCTAAAATCTTAGGGGTATTATTTTGGCATGTTTTGTTATTTTGTTGGTTTTAAATTTAGCTTCACACACATACACATATATAAAGGACACGACAGGTATGATAATTTATATTTATATATTTTGGTGCCTTCCAATGTCACTGATCATATGACTTTTCAAGTCCATCACTCTTAAATTTAATTCATAATTTATTTATTAGAACTTAGAATATAATTAAAAGAATGAGTCCGAATAAGAGTAAAGAATGTTAGAATTTGGAAGGAAATTGTATAATAGAACATAGATTGTGCTATACAAAACCTGATTTATAGAATGAAAAAATGAGAATCAACCCTTGTTTACCGTTTTTTCCATTTAATTTTTCTATAGCTGGAGAACGTGAGTCCAAATTTCATGAATGGCAATAAATATTGTAAGCATCCAGAGCTTGGGCTAAAAATGAGTCTTGAAAACAAGGGAAATTTTATGATAATAACAATTTCATACTTTTCACTTTTCAAATAATGTTCATCTTTTTTTAGCATTTGATATGGGGACATCAGTATGGATATTATTGTTCATGTTTCAAAGAAGCAAAGTAGAAAGTATGTAACGAGGTATAGTTCATGTTATGCGTACATATATATATGTATATATATACATACATATATACATGTATATTTTAGTCCTTACTCTGTCAATATATATACATATTGACAGAGTAAGGACTAAAATTCAGGACTGATCACTGAGGCCAGTAATCTTTTCACTCTAAGACACTGCCAGTATTCTTTTCAAATTCCACAGGGAATTTGAGGGCACAGGGGCAGAAGAGGGGTCTACATTATGAGGCATTGTTTGGAAAGCAGGATGAAACTAGTTTATCTTAGATCACTTTCCAAAATAAGCTGAGTGGAACAGAGGCACGTAAGGGGTAATATATCTAAAGCGAAATTGTATTTCTAACTTAAATTTTAAAATGCGTGTAATACTTTTATTGATTCTTCATTAATTTCTTTTATAGTACATTCTTCTTACATTTTAAGGCTTCCAAAACTCCCTTGATACTCGCTGACTTGTCAACACATCCCTTAAAGGAAATTCAGCTTCACCTTCTTTCAATGGACTTCGTCTAAGCTATATTCTTTTTACTGCCCTTCAAACCTACTTAGGAAATGTCAATTCTTAAGTTTTTCATGGAAAAAGATAAGAAAAATTAATTAACTCAAATTTTAAGAGCTTGAAGAGGTCAGCTATTTGATGAAGTGGGGTAAAAGTATCAAACATGATAGCATAAGTTCTGGCCTTGAAACTCAGTATTTCTTCTTACTAACTGTGAGAACTTGGATAAGTCTTTACCTCTATGAACTTTTGTCACTTTATTTATAATATGAATAGAGTTGACTACTAATCTGAAAGATCTCTTGCAACTCTATTTATTATCTGACCTTACAGTAACCAATAATATAAAATGATTCAAGTGAAAATTCAGGTCTCAAAGAGTGAGAGAGTTATTTTGAATGATAAAGTCTTCCTAATACCTCTGACCTCGTAAAAATCTAATTATTGATGACAAATTATATGCAGGATGGAGAAAGATAGCACTTTCAAAGAGGTTAGAATATATAGAATTTATATGATTTTGTAAGGTATCACATACAAAGCAACAGACTGTGATGAAAATTAAATGTTGTAGGAATTCTTAGAAGGTAAGTTTAAATGACTTCATTTGGTCAGAGAAAGATTCACAGAGAACAGTGAACACTGAATGGGGCCTTTCTGGAGCAACAGAATTCAGATAAGAAGACATCAGGCTTGAAAATAAAATGGAAATAGAATAGCAGAATCATAAATGTGCTGAAAGAAAAAGACATGACTCAAAAGATCAGTTA
This sequence comes from Notamacropus eugenii, assembly GCF_028372415.1. Taxonomy (NCBI): domain Eukaryota; kingdom Metazoa; phylum Chordata; class Mammalia; order Diprotodontia; family Macropodidae; genus Notamacropus; species Notamacropus eugenii. The sequence goes on from NC_092880.1 coordinate 10,007,400, forward strand.
TTGTTTGGTAAATAAAGTTTTTGCTGTATTTTTTTTATTTGTTGGTTTGTATTTTAAACAACCCTGCTTTATCAAACACTAAGCCTTTGTTAAGCATCTACTATGTGATTCACTGGGTGAAGAAGTGGTAATACATTTTAAAATGACCTGTATTAAAAAATGTCATGGAATGGAAGCTTCCCTTCTAATTAAACAGAACTACTGTTGTGTAATAGAAAAAAAAAAACACTGAGTTGTAGACAGATAGAATTTGACGGATTTTTACCTTTCACTGCCTCAAATTCCTCCTTGAATACATCAAGGGTTCAGCTAAGTTGTCTGCAAGATATGTCCCTATTTTATCATCAGTGGTCTTCATACCCTGTAATGAAGGTACATGTGTCATAGAACGAATACATTTTAAGTACTATTTTCCATATTATAATTCGTGGTTTGTTTTCACAGAAGTTAATGTAATATAAATGCTCCAGAATTATGCAAGTCAGGAAACATTGAGCTAAAAGAGACCAGAATGTCAGACATATAAAGGAATTTTAAAAGGATGTAGCTTTTAATGAATAAGACATCTTGATAAATATAATGTGAGAAAAAGAATATATTTCCACTATAGGATTTTTTAAAACAAATTAATTTATTTTGAGGAGAATAAAATACTTTCCCTCTTACCTGAGTTCTATTGGAGGAAGCACTTTGTAACAAGTATATAGTCAAAGAACATACCATCTTAATTTTGTGTATTTGTGTGTATGTTTAGATAGACAGAACTTTCAAATAGTCTTTACTCTAGTAGGTGGTCTGGTGGTATGGTTGCTGTCCTTCATCTTCGAAGAGGAACAAAATGACACCACCATTTAAAAGTGAAATTTCAGTGTGTCCAACTGCGGCTGATCAGAACAATACAAGCTCGTAATGCTGTACTACAGGTTGGACACAGATAGTCTGTGTGAATAATTGGGGTGGTTACTCCAAATTTGTGCATCCTATATTTTCTTTGTGCTGTCTCAATTCTGCTTTGCTCAAAGAGCACAGCACTTTTTCTTATGTGGGCACGCCAAGCTGAGCAGTCCTGTGCCAGTGCCTCCCATATTGCACAGTCAAATCCAAAGTTCTTGAGAGAGACCTTGAGAATGTCCTTGTATTTTTTCTTCTGGCCACCCATGTGATCGCCTGCCCCATGCAAGTTCTCCACAAAATAGTCTTTTTGGCAAGCATACATTTTGCATTCGAAAAACATGCTCAGCCCATTGAAGCGGCACTCTCTGAAGCATAGTTTGAATACTTGGCAGTTCAACTCGAGCAAGGACTTCAGTGTCTGCTATCTTATCATACCAGGTGATTCTCAGAATCTTCCTGAGACAGTTCAAATGGAAGCAATTCAGTTTCCTGGTGTGGCGCTGTTAGACTGTCCATATTTCACAAGCATATAACAATGCAGTCAGCACAACAGCTCTGTAGACCTTCAGTTCAGTACTCACTGTAACACCTCTTCTCTCCCAAACCTTCCTTAGGAGCCTCCTAAACACTGAGCTATCTCTGGCAATGCATGTATCAACCTCATTGTCAATGTGAACATCTCTGGAAAGTACACTACCAAGGTAAGTGAGCTTATCCACAGCATTCAAAACCTCTCCATTTGTTGTAACCAATGGTTCCACGTATGGATATTGTGCTGGTGGTTGATGGAGCACCTGGTTTTTTTTTTGGTGATAATTATTAGAGCAAAATTAGCACAGGCAGCAGAGAATTGATCCATACTTTGTTGCCTCTCAGCTTCAAAGACTGCATTGAGTACACAGTCATCTGTAAACAGAAAATCATGCACCAGCACTCCCTCCACTTTGGTCTTGTCTTTTAACCTTTTTCAAATTAAAGAACTTGCCACCTGTACGGTAGCTGACCTTGATGCCGTGTTCATCCTTATTGAAAGCGTTTGTCAACATGGCTGAAAACATCATGCTAAAAAGCGTGGGAGCAAGCACACAGCCCTGTTTCACTCCACTGGAGACAGGGAAAGCATGAGAGATTTGTCCATTATCCAGAACCTGGGCAAACATGCTGTCATGAAATTGATGTACAATATTGATGAATTTCTCCAGGCAACCAAATTTTGAGATAATTTTCCATAAACTTTCACAAGTAACAGTGTCAAAGTCCTTGGAGAGATCCACAGACGTGTACAAACCTATGTTCTGCTCCTGGCATTTCTCCTGCAGTTATCGGGCAACCAACACCGTATTGACTATTCCTTGGCCCTTTCTAAAGCCACACTGGCTCTCAGGTATATGCCCACCTTCCAGGTGAAGGATCAACCTATTAAGGAAGACTTTAGCAAGAATTTTGCTGGGAATAACTAAGAGAGACATCCCCTTGTGATTGTCACAAGACAATCTATTACCTTTAGCCTTATAGAGATGGACAATGGAGGCATCCTTGAACTCCTAGGGGATAACCTCCTCTTGCCATATAACCTGGAAAATTACAGTCATGAAAATATGAATATGAAGAGATCCTTATCGTCAAAGTGCCAAAAGAGAACAAGTTTACAATTCTAGGTGACTTTAATGCTAGAGCAGGCTCAGACTACCAGACTAGGCAAGAAGTCCTAGGGAGAAATGGAATTGGAAACAGCAACAGCAATGGTTACATAGTGCTAAAGACTTGTGAATCACATGACCTTCTCATCGCCAACACTGTCTTTCGTTTACCTAAATGCAATAAAACTTCATGGATGCACCCTTGCAGCAAACACTGGCATCTAACAGATTATGTGATTGTAAGGAGAAGAGACAGACAAGAAGTGAAAGTGACAAAGGCGATGTGTGGTTCAGAGTGCTGGACTGATCATAGACTTATCCTTTCCAAGATAATTATTGGCATTCATTAAAAGCACCGACCCCAAGGCAAAATGACTACCAGAAGAATTAATGTCAACATTTAGAGCTCTTCTCTGAGCATGAACAGTTTGCTGCTGAGTTGGAGGGAAAATTGAGCCAACATATAGTTGGCAACAGTGGAGCAGAAAAGGAGTAGGCAGCTCTCATAGATTTAGTGTACAGCACTGCATTTGCTCATCTGGGTCAGAACACTGCAAACACCAAGATTGGTTTGATGAAAATGATGGGGAAATTCAGAAGGTGCCAAATGAAAAACGTGAACTCCACCGGGTTTTCCAGCAAGATAGTTCATCCACCTCCAAGAAGGCAGCATTTAATTTCATCAAAAGCAAAGTACAAGAAAAGCTTAGAGAGATACAAGATTCCTGGCTTAGTAAGAAGGCAGATGAAATTCAGTTTTATGCTAATAGTAACAATCCAAAGCCCTTTTATGATTCCCTGAAAGCTATTTATGGACCAAAAACTTATGGTGCATCACAACTACTCAGTGCTGATGGAGCCACATTGATTAGTGATAAGGACATGATTCTAGAGAGATGGGCTGAATACTTCCATAGTGTTTTCAACAGGCCATCATCAATCAATGCTGAGGCCATTGACCATTTACCTCAGGTTGAAGTCAATCCCTTCTTAGCTGAACTTCCAACTGAAGAAGAGATTTTGAGGGTCATTAGGCTCCTTTCATATGACAAAGCACCAGGTGCTGATTCTATTCCAGCTGAGATTTACAAGGTAGGGGGACCATTGCTCATACAAAAGGTAGTCTAGTACAGATATATAGGACTACCACACACATTACACACACACATACATATATTGTGCAGGTATATGTAAATATGTGTGTATATGTGTAAGTATAACACACATATTTTTTATTTCTATTATTCTTGTCCCTGTATGAAAATATGCACATGGAGTTTAAACACATACCTACACAGAATATACGTATATTTTCATATAGAATCATACACACATACATGTATATATCTTATTTTACTTTGTGTGTTCATCCTATCTCTAACAGGACATAGACAACATGCTCCTTAATTGGTTCTCTGACATCATGTTTGATTACATTGTTGATCAGAAGTATATAACAACAACTTAAAGAAGCCTATTTACCGAATGGGTGTATCTCACTCAAAGTGATAATGTGATAAGATCTTAGCCTGAAATGTCCAGTGTCTCACATTGCATCCTGGGCCATCTCCAGCCTTCCTCATGAATATCAGGGCACTGGACTCAGATGGCTCAGGAGATAAAAGTGAGGTTGGTGACCTTGCACAGCCCTCCCTCATTCAAATCAAAGTCAACTGTAAGTCATGTCATCATCTTGATGTCATGGTCCTCTTCGAGGTTGAAGGAGAAACACATACAAAACAATTACTCTTAAGACACAAAGAGTCCTGCCATTTGTATTGTAGATGATGTTCAGTATTCATTAGATTATTCTAATTTTTTTGGTTATGCATATGGAGCAATGTGCTTAGATGTGTGATTATCATGTCCCTTAATATTTGGGAACTTATTGCAGTTAACATAAACTAACTTTTAAAACTGGATAAAAAATATGGAGATGCAAGTTAGTCTTCTATAGGATTGAGGAAGCCACTTTAGTTCTGGTACTGTTAAAAATAATAATGATGATATTGATAATTATGAAAATGATGTGTATCAGTAAGCACTCCAACATACTCAGTAGGGCCTGCTATCACAGGTTCTTTGTTCTGTTTTTCTAAAAGGAAAGGCAATCTTTGAGGGGATAACAATCACTTTAATCAAGCACATGCATCATTCCTTTAAACAAGCACATATATCATTCACCTAGTTCAGGAGACTCAGCACCCTGAACTTCAAAGAAAGTACAGAGAAGTAAAAAGTTAACAGACATGGCTTCCTCTGCCTGATCATCAACAGACAAGTCCAACTGTCTGACCATAGTTACCAGGGAGGGAAAATGAACATCTGGGTTTTCCAAGCTGGGGGACTTCTTAGCAGCTTCCCAGAGTCCTTTAGCCAAACAAACACTTCCAGTCAAGAAGCCCCAAAGTAAAACCTCACCCTCAGAGTACTTATAACTTTCTTTTAAAGCCAGAGGACATTCCAACCCTTGAAAACCAGTGCCTCATTAGCAAAAGGTGTAGGCTATCCTGCAAATTTCCCCTAATCAAACTCCCCTAAATGGATAGGCCCATTAATGACTGGGGAAGATCTTTAATCACATTAAAATAATTAACAATACTAGTACATATACTCTTTCTAAAGTTTAAAGAAACTCTTGTTTCTATACTTTACTCCTAGAAAAGACTCTAGATTGATAAAGGCAACATCCAATGAGAAGTATTTGATTATAATAAAACAAGAAGAGCAAAAGACTCTATTTTGCTTGCCATCACACTCTACCCTTCCAAAATCTTTGACCTTACAATCTAAATGGTCATGGATTGTGGAACAAATAGAGGCATTGTACCTTGTGATCCCAAATGCAGGTGATTTAAGCAGATCACATAGGCAACTTGTATTTCAATAGGCATTAACATTTCTGTAGTAAATACAACATAGTTTCCACAAAATACACACATCATGAACTTTACATTTGCAGAATACATAACATAGCAACTTATTACCAGGGTGGCCATATGGCTTTAAAGTAAACACAATGGTATATGTCTAACATAACATCATTTCTTGAGGAGAGAGCAGTCATCTTCTCATTCCTGAATCTCAAACAGAATAGTCCAAGCAAAATCCTCTTAGGGTGTGTCTTCCCCACCTTGCCATTTTAAGTACTCTCAGGTATAGGTTTTAATGATCTAAGCCTCAATATTAACAATGCTCCAGCCTCCACTTCCAAGTCCTCAGGGGTGGCTGCGAAACAAAACCATCATGGTGGAGTCCTTGGGGGAGGACAGGTGTGATGGTAGTTTAATTGGAAAATATTTCCTATTCATTAATAGGCCTATTAAGTCACATGGAGCCTGTATTGGAAGGAGTTTGCTGAAAGGGCAGAGCAGAACCAGGATGAAGTGGGTGACCTAGGTTGGGTCAGTGGCTAGAGGACCCAGGCAAGCTTGGCATGGATCAGGCTGGTGAGAATTTGCTTGAGAGAAGGCCCTGGGGGAAGGGGAGAGGCTTGGAATAGCTTTGCTCCCTGTGATGATCATGTTTTTTGATTTCTTGACCACCACGATCGATTTTGCTTTCTGGTTCTGGGATTTGGCTTTCTGGTGTTCAAATAAATGTTTTGGTTCTGCTTTCCATGTGGAGAGTCTGTAATATTTCATGATTTCAAATTGTGTAGTGATATTCATGGCTGCAGTGGGTGCTATGAATATTGCATTGGTGTTTCATTTTGCAACAGGGATGGGACCGTGAAATATCAGACCTCTATTTGGAGACATGGAGTGGAGAGCTGCCTTTGCACAGACTCAGGCAGGAACTAGGAGAGACTGGCTCCTGCTGGAGGAACAGGGACCTTGGAGTTCAGAGTTCGGCCTTGGAGCAAAATGGGAACTGCACAGAAGGGCACTGGGTGTGCTTTGTTTTGGGTGTTCTCATGTGATAGTTTGTGACCCAGGGGGTGGAGTTGCCTAGTGTGGGTGGGTGGGGGAAGTGCCCTGTTGTATTACCAAGGTAATATTCACAGCACTGTTGGTGACTATGAGTATGACAGCGTAGTGCTAAATAACAAAATACAGAGGACTCTCCATATGGAAGGCAGAAGAAAAACATTTCTTTAAACATCAGAAAGTCAAGTCCCAGTACCAGAAAGCAAAATCTGTCATAGAGACCAAGAAAATAGTGAGAAAATTTCACCATGCTACTATCATACAGAAACTTAATTTTCTCTGAACTCTTGAAGAGGTAAATATAGTTATTGGTTTGGGAGTTTATTATTATGTTCGTTATCATCATTATTATCCTTATAAATATTGAATTGAATAGTGAGAACTTAATATTTTTTGATTGTTTAATTAAAGAGTTCTTAGATATTGAAAATGATATTAAAGAACTGAAAAGAAACTATCATTTAATCTAAACTCATTATTTAGAGAGGACAGATTGAGACCCAGAGTAAGGACCTGATTGGCACATCCTCACTTCAATGGTTTTAATTTTTTTCTTTTTTAAAAATAATTTATTTATCTGTTTTTAGTTTTCCACTTTCATTTCCACAAGATTTTAATTTCCAAATTTTCTCCCCACCTTTCCCCTCCCCCACCCCAACAAACCGTACATTTTGATTACCCCTTACACCAATCTGCCCTCCCTTCTGTCATATTCCTCCCTTCCCTTAACCTCATCTTCTCTCTTTTCTTGTAGGGAAACATAGATTTCTATATCCCATTACTTGTATTTCTTATTTCCAAGTTCTATGCAAAAACAATTCTCAATGTTCATTCCTGAAAATTCGAGTTCCAATATCTCTCCCATCCCCTCTTCCCAATCATTCCCAATGTGAAAGCAAGCAATTCAATAGAGGCTATACATCTGTAGCTATGCAAAATCTTCCATAATAGTCATGTTGTGAAAGACCAACTATATTTCCCTCCATCCTATCCTGCCCCCCATTTATTCTATTCTCTCTTTTGAATTTGTCCATCCCTTAAAATGTTTACTTCTGATTACTCCTGTCTCCCATTTGCCCTCCCTTCTATTATCCCCCCATTCCACTTATCCCCTTCTCCCCTATTTTCCTCTAGTGTAAAATAGATCTCCATACCAAATTGAGTGTGCATGTTATTCCCTCCTTAAGTCAAATGTGATGAGAGTAAGCTTCACTTTTTCCCTCTCACTTCCTCCCTTTTCCCCTCCATTGAAAAAAGCTTTTTCTTGCTTCTTTTATGAGAGATAATTTGCCCCATTCCATTTCTCCCTTCCTCCTCCCAAACTTTAATGGTTTTCAAGGCTGAGGGGTAGGGGGCTCCTTAAAGCAGCTTCCCAGAGTCCTTGTTTGGCAGTCTATCAGTGAATTATAAAACTAGAAATCTGTATTATAAACACATGTGCAGGCACACACACAAACATCCACACAAGCAGTTAGGTGATCAGTGAATAGAGTTCTGATTCTTGGAGTCAGAAAGATTTGACTTTATGTCTGGCCTTAGACATTTATTAGCTGTGTGTCCCTGGACAAGTCACTTAACTTCTATTTGCATCATCTGAAAATGAGGGAAATGACAACACCTGCCTCCCAGGTTCTTCTAAGAATCAGAAGAAATAATATTGCATAGTTTTGGACAGCACCGTGAATAATATATACTAGACTTTATATAAATCTTAACTCCCTCCTCTCTGTAATATCTCTAATATATTTATGTAGATAACAGAATAGGGATAAATAAAATGAAACACATATTTTACATAATGTGTGCGTGCCTGTGTTCTCTCACTTTGTATTTTACAAAATATATTTTGACAAATATTTCTACTGAACTTGATATCACCCTCAGAAATACTCAATATGTCATTTCCATTTCACCAATAAATAGATTGACAGAAAAATGTTGTGTATTGATCCAAATTATACAGATAATTGGGGGGGGGAGCAAAATAGGAAGAATGCATTTATAGTCCAGTATTCTTTCTAAGAGGCATCACTAAATTTCCTCATTTCCAGGTAGGCAGACACATTTGGAGGTAGAGTAATGTGATTAAAGAGAGAAAGGAATTAGGAGTGAGTTAAGGGGGGAGGGGTTATCAATAGTGATGTCAAAATAAAATCATTGAAACATTTTTCTTATTATCACTCTCATTCCTCTCTTCCCCCATCTCTCTCTCTGTATCTCTCTGTCTCTCACCCATGTTTAAATTAAGAATCAGAGAGAAAAGAATGGAATCATTTCTTTTGACCATGCAGTCTTTTGATAAATGGAAAATTAAGCAGTTACTTCATTCCCTTCTTTTATTTATCTTTCCCATGCATTCATTCTTCACTTCTCTTGGTGACTCTTCCATTTTATAAGAACCAAGTAGACTGCTATTACTTCCTGACTTTCTAATGTCGTCCTAGAGTTCCAGAGTCAATTTTATCTGGTTAGTGTTCTGCATTTATTTTATTATTGTTGTTTCAAAAGGGTAGTTACAAAAAATAAAATAATGCAATCTTTATTTTGGACTTTCTTAGTATGAAACTCTTCAATATTTGCCATGATATAGAGGAGTTGAGATGTTATCGGAATGACAGATATATACTGGTTAAAACAAAATCAGAACAAACAGTTCTTAAAAGAAAAATATCAATGTATTCATAAACACATGAAAGAATACTTAAATTATTAAAAATAAGAGAATTACAAATCGAAATAAAACAGAGGTTTCATCTTACACAGTACAAATTGGCAAAACTACAATGGCAACAAACAATATGGAAGAGATTGTGGAAGGATAGGCACACTAATAAATTTTTGGTGGAATTGTCAAATTGTACAACCACATTCAGAACCATTTACGAATTTTATAAATAGTGACAAAAATATCCATATCCTCTGTACTAGAAGATACATTACAATTCAAGGAAGACATTGATAACAAAGAAGGCCACATATGTTCCAAAATATTCCAAGGACCCTTTTCTTTAACAATTGATAATTGAAAATAACACTGACGCCCACTGGCTGAGGAATGGTTGAAAAAATTGTGCTACATGAATGCAATGGATTATTATTGCACTGTAGACAATGATGTACCTGTGATGAATACAGAAAAACATGGGGAGCCAAGATGGCAGAGTAGAAAGACACACATACATTAGCTCTTCCACCACCTGTAAAGAAGGACTTTCAACAAATTCTAGACCAGCAGAAACCACAAAACAATGGAGTGGAGGAGATTTCTAGCCCAGAGTGGCCTGAAAGACCGAGGGAAAAGGTTTGTCACACCTGACTCAGAGCAGAGCTCAGCCCCATCTTGGCCATGAGGCACCGGGAGAAGTAGGATCAAGCAGGCTTCAGGGACAGAATATCCAGCAGCAGCACAGATCCCTCAACCCATAGACGCTAAAGGTCAGTGAGAAGAATTTTTTGGCTGGCAGAGAAGGGAGCAGGATGTCTTCATAAATCAGGCCTCCTCAGGTGACAGCAGCAGAGGCAGCAAAGGACAAGGGCTACCAAGGTAGGCAGCAGTCGTAACCCATTGTTGAAGTTCTCAATGTAAAGCCCCTGAGGGAACTAAGCCCTGTGTGGTGGCCCTGCCCCCACCTGAGCAGCTGATCTTAATCTTGCACTGAATAGCAGCCCTGTACCCCCAAAAGCCACTGTGGGGTTGGAGCAGCTCATCTGAATCTCAACTCCCAGTTTTGGCTTGGCAGAACTGGAGGCAAGGTGGTTGTAGAGAGGAAACTCATAAGTCAAGTAACTGGCTGGGAAAATGCCCAAAAAAGGAGAAAAAATAAGACCACAGAAGGTTACTTTCTTGGTGAACAGGTGTCTCCTTTCATCCTTCAGGATGAGGAAGAACAAGGCACACTGTCAGAGAAAGTCGAGGCTCCTGCCTCCAGGGCCTCCAAAGGGAACTTAAACTGGGATCAGGCAACAGAAGACCTTAAAAACAAGTTAGCAGCTTACGAAAGGAGAAGCAAAAAAATGCTGAGGAAAATAACACCTTTAAAAAGAGGCTACCTCAATTGGAAAAAGAGGTCCAAAAAGCCAATGGGGAGAAGGAGGGATTAAAAAGCAGAATTAGTGAAATGGAGGAGAAGGTTCAAAAGCTCAGTGAAGAAAAATAGTTCGTTGAAAGAGAGAATTGAATTCAGGGAAATGAATGACGATGATATAAGCCAAGCCACCAAAAAAGAAAATTAAAAGTCTGAAAAAATACAAGATATTGTGAAACATCTCATTGGAAAAACAACTGACATGGAAAATGGATCAAGGAGAAACAATTTAAAACGTAAGGGACTACCTGAAAGCCATGGTTGAAAAAAGAGCTTAGACTTTGTCTTCTATGAATTTATTAAGGGAAATTGTCCTGATATTCTAGAACCAGAGGGCACAATAAATATGAAAGGAATCCACCAATCTCCTCCTGAAAGAGAGCTGAAAAGAGAAACTCCTAGGAATATTGTGGCCAAATTTCAGAGTTCCAAGGTCAAGAAGAAAATACTGCAAGCCACTTGAAAGAAACAATTATAACATTGTGGAAATACAATCAGGATAACACAGGGTTTAACAGCTTCAACATTAAGGGATCGAAGGGCTTGGAATAGGATATTTCAGAAGTCAAAGAAACTGGGATTAAAACCAAGAATCACCTACCCAGCAAAACTGAGCATAATACTTAAAGGGAACAAATGGTCATTCAATGATATATAGGACTTCGAAGCATTCATATTGATGAAAATACCAAAACTGTATAGAAAATTTGACTTTCAAACACAAAGATCAAGAGAAGCATGAAAAGGTAAACAGGAAAGTGAAATCGTAAAATACTTTCTAAAACTGAACTGTTTACATACCTACAAGGAAAGAAAATATTTATAACTCTTGAATCTTTTCTCAGTATTTGGGTAGGTGGAGGAATTGTGTATGCATACACACACATACACGTATATAGACAAAGAGTACAGGTTGTGTTGAATCGGATGAGATGATATCCACACACAAAAAAATAAAATAAAAATTAGGGGATGAGGGAGGAAAACACTGGGAGGAGAAAGGGAGAAATGGAATGGGGCAGATTATAACTCATAAAAGAGATAGAAAAATCTTGTTCAATGGAGGAGAAAAGGGAGAAGGGGAGAGGGGAAAAGTGAAGCTAATCTCTCCACATATGAATGAAGGAAGGAATCACATGCTCACTAAATTTGGTATGAAAATCTTTCTAACACTACAAGAAAGTAGAGGAGGAGGTGACAAGTGAGGTGAGGAGAATGATAGAAAGGATGGCAAATGGGAGAAGAGAGTAACTAGAAATAAACATTTCTGGCAAGGGACAAGGTCAAATGAGGGAATAAAAAAGTAAAACAAAATAAGGGGGGATAGATTAGGATAGAGGGCAATATAGTTAGTATTACACAATATGATTATTATGGAAGTTTTTTGCAAAACCACACATATTTAGTCTGTATTGAATTGCTTGCCTTCTCAGTGGAGATGGGTAGGGAGGGATGGAGGGAGAGAAGTTGGAATTCAAAGCATTAGAAACGAATGTTGAGAATTTTTGTTGCATATAACTGGGAAATAAGAAACACAGGGAATGAGGTAAAGAAATTTATCTTGCCCTACAAGAAAAGAGAGAAGATAGGGATAAGGGAATGGTGGGGTGTGATAGAAGGGAGGGTACATTGAGGGAAGGGGTAATCAGAATGCAAGGTATTAGGAAGAGGGGGGAGGGGAGTGAAAGGGAAGAAAATTGCTCATTTTAGAAAGTGATGTAAAATCAATTAGTATTAAAACAATTGAGTGAATTAATTACTGAGAATAAATCAAAGACACCTTTAGTTTGGGGAACAGAATTTTATTCTAAATTTCCTAGAGGTAGGTAACATTGGGTACAATTTGGCATTGATGGAAAAGTTAAGATTTTAATGGTAAATTTGATTTTATGATTATTACTTAAGCAGGAACTAGAACAGGTATAGAAACATATGTAAACCACTTAAGACTTGCCTCAAAAGATGTTCTTGAGGGGCGGAGCCAAGATGGCGGAGTAGAAAGATTCACATACACTAGCTCCGAACCCACAGGCCACAGAATATCTGTAAAAAAGAACTCCCGGCGAATTCTGGAGCAGCAGAGGCCACAGAACAGTGGAGCGGAGGAGATTTCTGTTCCAGAGAGCCCTGCAAACCTCTCTCAAAAGGTCCGTCGTGCTGTGGACGTGGAGCCGAGCCCAGTCCTGCCGCGGCCGCGCAGCACCAAGAGGAGCAGATCCGAGCGGGCTTCAAGGACGGAATCTCCAGCAGCTGCACGGGTCCCTCCACCCACAGGAAACAAGGGTTGGTGAGAGGGTCTCTTTGGCAGGTCGAGAGGGGAATGGGGTGCCCCCATAACTCAGGCCCCCTCTGGAAGCAGCAGCGGAGATTGCAGCAGACCAGGGCTCTCCAAGCAGGCAGGAGCCTGGATCCATTGTTAAAGGTCTCCACATAAACCCCCTGAAGGAAGTGAGCCCGTGAGGTGGCCCTGCCCCCATCCTAGCACCTGAACTTAATCTCACACTGAATAGCAGCCCTGCCCCCGCCCAAAGCCCTGAGGCTGGGAAACAGCATTTGAATCTCAGACCCCAAGCACTGGCTGGGAGGATCTGGAGGCAAAGTGGGTGTGAAGAGAATACTCAGAAGTCAAGTCACTGGTTGGTAAAATGCCCAGAAAAGGGAGAAGAAATAAGACTATAGAAGGTTACTTTCTTGGTGAACAGATACTTCCTCCCTTCCTTTCTGATGAGGAAGAACAATGCTTACCATCAGGGAAAGACACAGAAGTCAAGGCTTTTGTATCCCAGCTCACTCAATGGGCTCAGGCCATGGAAGAGCTCAAAAAGAGTTTTGAAAATCAAGTTAGAGAGGTGGAGGAAAAGCTGGGAAGAGAAATGAGGGACATGCAGTAAAGCATGAACAGCAGGTCAGCACCCCGCTAAAGGAGACCCAAAAAAATGCTGAAGAAAGTAACACCTTGAAAAATAGGCTAACTCAACTGGCAAAAGAGGTTCAAAAAGCCAATGAGGAGAAGAATGCTTTCAAAAGTAGAATTAGCCAAATGGAAAAGGAGGTTCAAAAGCTCACCGAAGAAAATACCTCTTTCAAAATTAGAATGGAACACATGGAGGCTAATGACTTTATGAGAAACCAAGAAATCACAAAACAAAACCAAAGGAATGAAAAAATGGAAGATAATATGAAATATCTCATTGGAAAAACAACTGACCTGGAAAATAGATCCAGGAGAGACAATTTCAAAATTATGGGACTACCTGAAAGCCATGATCCAAAAAAGAGCCTAGACATCATCTTTCATGAAATTATCAAGGAAAACTGCCCTGAGATTCTAGAACCAGAGGGCAAAATAAATATTCAAGGAATCCACAGAACACCGCCTGAAAGAGATCCAAAAAGAGAAACTCCTAGGAACACTGTGGCCCAATTCCAGAGTTCCCAGGTCAAGGAGAAAATACTGCAAGCAGCTAGAAAGAAACAATTCAAGTATTGTGGAAATACAATCAGGATAACACAAGATCTAGCAGCTTGTACATTAAGGGATTGAAGGGCATGGAATAGGATATTCCAGAAGTCAAAGGAACTAGGACTAAAACCAAGAATCACCTACCCAGCAAAACTGAGTAGAATACTTCAGGGGAAAAATTGGTCTTTCAATGAAATAGAGGACTTTCAAGCATTCCTGATGAAAAGACCAGAGCTGAAAAGAAAATTTGACTTTCAAACACAAGAATGAAGAGAAGCATGAAAAGGTGAACAGCAAAGAGAAATCCTAAGGGACTTACTCAAGTTGAACTGTTTACATTCCTACATGGAAAGACAATATTTGTAACTCTTGAAACTTTTCAGTATCTGGGTTCTGGGTGGGATTACACACACACACATACACACGCACACGCACACACACATAGAGACAGAGTGCACAGAGTGAATTGAAGACGATGGGATCATATCTTAAAAAAATGAAATCAAGCAGTGAGAGAGAAATATATTGGGAGGAGAAAGGGAGACATGGAATGGGGCAAATTATCTCTCATAAAAGAGGCAAGCAAAAGACTTATTAGTGGAAGGATAAAGAGGGGAGGTGAGAGAAAAACATGAAGTTTACTCTCGTCACATTTCACTAAAGGAAGGAATAAAATGCACACTCATTTTGGTATGAAAACCTATCTTACAATACAGGAAAGTGAGGGATAAGGGGATAAGCAGTTCGGGAGGATGATGGAAGGGAGGGCATGGGGAGGAGGGAGCAATTTGAGGTCGATACTCATGGGGAGGGACAGGCTCAAAAGAGAGAATAGAAATAATGGGGGACAGGATAGGATGGAGGGAAATATAGTTATTCTTATACAACAGGACTATTATGGAAGTCATTTGCAAAACTACACAGATTTGGCCTATATTGAAATGCTTGCCAAGGGGAAGGGGTGGGGAGGGAGGAAGGTAAAAAAGTTGGAACTCAAAGTTTTAGGAACAACTGTCGAGTACTGTTCTTGCCACTAGGAAAGAAGAGATACGGGTAAAGGGGTACAGAAAGTTGTCTGGCCCTACAGGACAAAAGAGAAGATGGAGACAAGGGCCGAGAGGGATGATAGAAGAGAGAGCAGATTGGTGTTGGGGGCAATTAAAATGCTTGGTGTTTGGGGGTGGGGGAGGGGACAAAAGGGGAGAAAATTTGGAACCCAAAATTTTGTGAAAATGAATGTTAAAAGTTAAATAAATAAATAAAGATGTTCTTTAGCCAAAATGAAATTATAGTCATATTTGAAACCTGATTATTGGAAATTGCTATTTTATGATGCTATGGGGCTATTAAGTGACTGTTCTTCTGAGTCGCACTCCAGGTATGGATAGCAAGAAAGGCAATCTGAGCCTCCATCACATGATGCCACTAAGCCTGTGAGATGCTGGTATGAACTGAAAAAGGTGATCTCATGGGAAGGGTGGGAGAGCGGTTGTTCAGCCTGGGCTGAGGAAAGATTCTCCTGACTCAGTTTTCCCCCTGACACCTGATAGACTTTAAACCTGGCTGAATGCAAGTTGACAATCTACTCCTGCTTGCAATTGACATGAAGTTGGGGAGATATTGTTTCCCTGCAGTGTTCCTACCCTCAGTGGCAACTTCCTATATTCAAAAGGTTTGTAAGCTTAATACCAGATCTATGCAATTATGGATTGTTGGTAGGTGAACATCAGAGGTTAAGTCTAAAATTAAGCTACTAGGCTTTGGACTTTAGAACAACAAGAAGTTACGGTCCTTTAATTCTTAGCAATGCTGTGGAGACAATTAGGTCAAGGGCTTGTGAAGTTAGCATACATAAATATTATTTGTGTCTCAGTTGGCTAATATATTTTAAAAAATTCTTTTTTGGTCTATATTATAAAAGCTTTAAAAAGAGGTATCACCTGACCAAAAGCTGGAATTGTTTTATGTGATATGAACTGTGTTAAAAATGAAAAATAAAGTAAAAAATAAACAAAATGAAAGAGGAAAAAAAAAGAAAAGCATGCGAAGATATGTTAGAACTGGAGCACAATGAAGTAAGGAGAATTACGAAAATATTGTGCATAGTGACAACAGCAATATAAATAGAAAAAGATAAAATATAAACATGAAAAATAAAAAAATGACAAATATGCAAAAGAAGTATATTTATGAAATTGTAAAAATCAAACAGTATTGAAAAGAAGAGATATGAGAAGACACCACCAGCATGCCCCAATATAGTGGTGGGAAGTCCAAAGGTTTTATATGTTGTAAGTTTTTGGTCATTCCAATGTATCAATCTGTTTTGCTGATATTATTTTTCCTCTTTAAAATATTATTTGTCAAGTGAGATATTTATATATGAAGACAGACAGACAGACTGTACTTTTGGAAAAAGTTACTTTCCTTTTTATTCTCTATTCAAAACGCCTCTAAGGTAATGTCCTCTTCTCATTGTCAGAAGTTTAATTTAGGTTCTCATTGCCTCTTTTTTGTATTATCGTAGGAATATGGTGGTTAATACCCCTGGTTCAAGGTTTTAAATCTTTTTATACATTCCCTTCTCCATGAAGTTTTCTCTTTTTTTAAGTTCAGTATGGGCAATATCATAATCTTACTCAGACATAAAATATTATTTTACCTTAATCTTGTCTTTGAAATTTTATAACTTTGTTTTGTGTCTTGTGTTAGTACATTGGTAAACATACACATATATTTGAGATTCATTTTTTTAAACTGATACATATGTATGATTAAAAAAGTCTATAGCCCACTGCTTTAGGAGAGGGAATTTAAAACATAGAGTGTTGGATATGGAAGGTACATTATTGCCAATAGTACATTTTCAGTTATGATGAAATTAAGTGATATTTTTGAATAGAAGGATTTTCAATCAGAGGATCAGATTTTCACAGATGGAGGGGACCGTAAAGGACATTTTTTCCAGGTACCTCATCCTACAGAAGAGGAAACTGAGACTTGGAGGTTAAATTACTCGTCCTGAGTCAATTAGAACGTAAGTCACAAAGATATTGACTTCTTCTTGCTGACTAGTGTCTCTCACATACTGTCATGTGGACAATGAATTTCAGCTATTAATAATCAAGAAACAACCATTGAACCTTGACTACATTCAGGCTACATAATCTACATAAGGCATAGGCATGACCTTCATATTCAATAAGTTTAACACCTCATTGGAAGCCCAGGATAAGCATTTATAAAATAGCAAGAATGTTCTAAGACAGTAAGCACTGAGCAGTGAAGTATGTGGTACAACAATAGGTCCTGTTTTAATGCAAAGAAGGTAGAGACTACTGTAGGTTTAGACAAGGAAGGGTGAGAGAAGGCTTTAAAATAATAATAATCTTGAACTTCAGAATTACTAAAGTTCTCAGGAGGAGAGAGAATACTTGATCGCTTGCCAGATGAGACAAATAATGAATTAAATGTCTGGCATCTTGTTAAATGTTTTAAAAATATTTTTATTTGATCTTTACAATTAAGCTCTGAGGTAGAGGCTATTAATGTCCCCATTTTAAGCTCCAAGAAACTGAGGCATAGAATAGTTATTTCCCAGGGGTCAAACATCTAGTAAGCTGAGTAAGCCCAGTGATCTATTCGTTGAGACCTAGATGCCTTCAACAAGTTGTTAAAGGATCAGGACCAGAATTCAAAATAAGTGGCTCCCAGTTCAACAGGCCAGGCAGTCAAAACAATAAAGAGAACAAGGTATTTATTTAAGTGCATTAAGGACTTCCATGAAAATAGGACTCAGAAAGAACTAAGATAAAGAAAACTACATTCAGAGGTCAGACAAAAAGGCTTCCTGCAATGACTCTGAATCTCATGTTGCTCCTCAATATATTTAGGGCACTACTCTTGGGCCACCTGGGTGCCCTCCTGACTTTTACATGGGGAAACAAATATTAAAACTATTTTCATAATAATGCTAAAATCATTAAATTTCTAACGTAGTAAATGCTGGTAGATATAACCTGCATAGATAGATAGATAGACAGATAGATAGATATAGATGTAGATATAGATGTAGATGTAGATATAGATATAGATATAGATACGTAAGTATGTATAAAAGCTTCAGGTGGAGAAGGTCTTCAATAATTGTTAAAAGTGGGAAGGTATCCTGAGAGAAAAATTGGAGAGTAATTGCCTGAGGTCTCTGCAATATTTGGTTCTTAAGGATGCTCATATTCCTCTAACTGGTGATATTATAATAATGACATAAGCATTGAGCTTATAAATACCACTTAAGATGATTTATCAGTTTTCCTTGAGAATCGGTTCAAACTAAATGTCCTATCATGCAACCAAAATTGTGTTAAAGTAAACATTAGAACGTTAAAAAAAAAACCTCACTTGTTAGAGCTTAATTACAACAACTTCCATACCAAGTAATTTCTGTTTTAATCACCATAGGTTTTTTTTAATGGAGTTCAGTTAGAAACCCTTGTGAAAGAAGATGTTTTGAAACTGATTATTTATATGTAATACTTTGTGAATTATTGTGACCATGTTTTTTTATTGAAAAAGAGTATATGGAAATGTAAGCTGGTCTTTAGTTTCATTTGAAGCATCTTTGGGAAAACTCTAGTAAACAGAGATGGGGAAAATCAATGCTTTACAATTAATTTAAAAAATAACACTAGGTCTGTATCCTATGGAGAGTTTTTCTCATGTGACTTGGAATTTATTTGTATTTTCTATGGGCTGCATTGATTTAAAAAAGTTATTCCTAAATAATAGTTATTACAATTATGTCATTGTTACTATTGTTGTTATTAGATAAAAATATTATAATAGGCATTGTGATTGGTATACTGGTTTAAAAAAAACTGATTCTTTTAAGCAGGAGGATGAAGACTCTAGTTTGACCTCAAATACATATTGACATTAATTTTCCAAAGTAGTCATTAAACCCTTTAGACATATAGGAAACTCTCTGAGTATAATTTGTAGAGAAAATGTCAGTGTTATCATGGTTTTATACAATTAAACTGAAATGAATAATAGAAATAAATTATTGTTCAATTGTTAACATAAGTTTATAAAATAGAGTATGCTAGAGATGAGAAGGCAAAAAATAGACCAATTATTTTTTTTTTCATTTATAGAAAAGAAAATAAATCATAGCTTAGGAAAGAACCTTCACTTCCCAAAATTCATTATTCCTCAATGTGGGAGTCACAGTCAACATGGCAATAGCAAATGTCATTGTTGTGACTGAATTCATTCTTCTGGGATTTGGGGACCTTCCCAACTATCAAGGATTTCTATTTAATATTTTCTTGCTCATCTGTATAAGTGTTCTGGTGGGAAATGGCCTCATCATTTTAATTAGTAAGGCAGATCCTACTTTAAAAACACCCATGTATTTTTTTCTTAGACACTTTTCCTTCCTAGAAATCTGTTACACATCAGTGACTCTTCCCAGAATGCTTAAAAACCTTTGACACAAAAGAGAAATATTTCTTTTCTGGAATGTGCTACACAACTTTGTTTCTTATTTTTGGAGGCATCAAGTGCTTTCTCCTAGCGGTGATGGCTTATGATTGTTACATGGCCATCTGTAACCCTTTGAACTATGCTCTCATCATGAGCCAAAAGATGTGTGGTTGACTCCTGGATGAGTGAAATTCCTATTCCAATAGGACAAACATACCAGATTTTCTCTCTGCCCTTTTGTGGTTCTAACCTTCTCAATCATGTTTTTTGTGATGTTCCTCCATTACTAAATCTTGCCTCTGGGAACATCACTGTGAATGAATTATACTCCTATGCTGGTTCTTTCCTGTCTGAAATTGTTCCATTTCTGTTGATACTTGGGACCTACATCAAAATCATTGCCACATTCCAGAGACTTTCATCAGTTATAGTGAGATAGAAAGCCTTCTCCACCTGTTCTTCACATCTCGCAGTGGCTAGCCTGTTTTTCGGGTCAGGTATCATTTCATATTTTTTACCAAATTCCATAAAATCAGCAGAAATAGACAAAGTTCTGTCTCTTATCTACTCAAATGTGATCCCAATGTTCAACCCTTTGATAAGCAGTCTGAGAAATAAAGATGTTATTCTGGCAGTGAAGAAATTGCTACCGAAGTGACTTAGGTCAGTGATTCTTAAACTGTGTGTACAGACTGTGTACAAACTGACTGTGGGGTTTGCAAAAACATTTAGGAACAGTAAAAAGGTTTCTGAATGCACAATGACCAAAATTAATGTAAAATCAAATGCTTTATGAATCCAACATGTTTCTACTGGTGCTTGTCCATGTTGAATCCCACAACTTCACTGCAGCTTTGGTTCTGAACACACAACACGTGCTCTTTCTTCCACATATGCCGTCACAAAACACAAAGCCAACAAGTATGACCAGAAAGACTTCTGCTCAGGTTTGAGTCTATTGTATGTTATGAATTGCAGTGTTTTTATTGTGCATACAAAAATCATTAAGTGAATTTTGGCTTATGATTAGGACAGAATTTCCAACAATTTCTTTTTAATTCTTATTACTTATTTCTACATCTTACATCATACTTCTGCCATTTTGTACTATGTATTTCTGTGAAGCAGCATTCTCAACGTTGATGCTTGTAAAATCAAAATATGAATCAACTCTCAAAATCATTGAACATGCTCTACGTCCTGCAGTGTCAAATATTCTGCCAAGATTTAATTTCTTATGTAAAAATAAACAAGTACATCTCTCATTAATATGCAAATTTGCTTTCATTTTTAATAAATTGTAAACCTATATGTATACCAAAGAATTGTTTTAAAATAAATGTCTTTATGATTTATTATCAGTAAATGTTTGATTTGTTTACTTATTTGACATAAGTATATATCCAAGGTCACGTAAAAATTTCTCAGGGAAAAACAGTCATGAGTAGAAAAGTGTCAGAAATCCTGCTCTATATCATACACATATACACATGTTACATATATATTTTAAATTTTATTATTAATATTGTTGCATTTTCATTCATGTCATTTGATTTTGACACTATATATCATTTTCTCAATCATGTCAATTGCAGATGATAACAGTTAATTCATAATTCCTACTTGTTTGACTTGATACACCCACGATTCATAAACTCATGTCAAATTTCAGTGTGATGTTAGTTTTCTTTAAGGTCAAGTTTTTCTTAAGGTAATGAAGCTTAAAGAGTATGGTGAATGGGAGATGGAACAGTTCCTTGTGTTCCTTTTCTCCAAACCCAAAACTTTGGGGCAGAATTTATGAATTAGATTGCACTAGAATCCTAACAGGATGACACACAATAGGGTTGTTATCCTTGTTCTTATAATGAAAACTTTCATTGTTTCTCTGTTAGAAGTAATTATGTCTCTTAGGTTTAGTAAATGTATTTGATTACATGTAACCTGGGTTATCTATGAAGTTGTCAAACTGTTTTCAATGGATTTTTCATTTGGTCATTCTTCAATTTATTTTTATTATACACATCATATATATGATTATGTGATTTTATTTTTAATAATATATTATTTATTCTTGACTTTTTTTAAATTTTGAGTTTCTAATTCTCTTGCTCCTACCAACCATGTCTCCTACTCACTGAAAAGGCAACAAATGTAATGTCAATTACATAGGTGAAATCATGGAAAACATATTTTCATATTCTCCATGTTGCAAACAGAATGCAAGACAAAGAAAACAGGAAAAAAATGTGCTTCAATATGCACTCAGAATTCATCAGTTCTTTATCTGAAAGTGGTTTGCACTTTTTATAATGGGTTCTTTGTAACTGTCTTGTATAATTACCTTGATTACAGGAGGTAAGACTTTCAAGTTGATCATACTTAAAATACTGCTGTTACTGGGTACAATGCTCTACTGGTTCTGCTCACTTCAATATCTATCAGTCCATACAAGTCTTCCCAGGTTTTTTTTTTTTTTTCTGAATCTATCACCCTAGATATTTCTTAGAGAACGATAGTACTTCATCACAAATATGTATCACTAATTGTTCAGTCATTCCATAAACGATGGACCTCTTCTCTATTTCTAATTCTTTGCCACGGAAAACAGAGCTGGTATCAATATGCTTTTTTGTAAATGTAGGACCATTTCCTTAGGTATATTTGAGATGCATTTCTATTATTATTAATGCTGGATCACAGGGTATGTGTACTTTTATAGACTTTTGGGCATAGTTTCAAATTTTTCTCCAGTATGGCTGGGCAAGTTTACAACTCCACCAAAAGTTCATTATTGTCTCAATATTTTCACATTCTTCTGGCCTTTGTAATTTTTTTTATCATGTTTGCCAATCTGAAAGCTGTGTGGACGTACTTCAGAACTGTACCTTTTACACATTTCTCTAATTAATACAGATTTACAGCATTTAAAAATATGAGTATATAAAGTTTTGAATTCCTTTTTTCAAAATTGTCTGTTCATATCCTTTGACACTTTATTATTTGGGGAAGGGTTCTTTTTTATATTTTGATCATTTCCTATAGGCCTGAGAAGTGATTATTTTATTAGGAAAAACAATTGCTATTTAGCACCATCTCAAAAAATTGCTGCTTTATTCCTAATCTTCACTATATTGCCTTTGGTTGTGCAAAAATATTTTGGTTTCATGTAGTTAAAATTATCCATTTTGTTTCCGTGATGTCCTGTAACTTTAGTTTGGTCATAAATTCTTTCCTCACCCATAGATTTAACAGGCATATTTTAAATGTTCTTATAATATTCAAAGGAATTTTAAGAAGAAAAAGTTATTCAAAATTTTCCGTATCTTATTTGCAATTTCTGCTACTTGAAATGAATCCTAATATCATTAAAAGTAAATTAAATGTGAAATATGTATCAAAATATTTATAGTGCCAAAATTTGTGGTATCAAGGAACTAGGCCGGATTAGCTACACTTTATTATTATTACTGAATAACTACAAATACAGAACATGTTTTTGGCTATTACGAGCAGGAAAAAAAATAGAAATGAGGAATCCAAAGAAACACAGGAAAATTTATATAAACTGATAGAGAGTAAAACAATAAGAATAAAAAAGAATAATACCCATGACTTTCTCCAAATAAATGGAAAGATCATAAAATATAAGCTCATCTCTGATAAAGGAGGAAAAAAATGCAATAAACGTCTTGCAGAAGATATAAGCAGCCATACCTCCTTATGTGAAGAAGAGGGATGGGAAGTGACTCTTAAACAATCCACACTCAGTCTCTATATTCAACAGTCTTATTCAAATCATGCTCTACTGTCATCAGGCCTGTTTCAAGTTTGAACGAAGGAGATTAAAAATTATAGTGTTATACAGACAGAAGCCTGCCACTTAATGGCATCATTACCGAGAAGTTTTTATTTCTGTAATCATGTTATTGTTGCTGTTGTTGTCAATTGTTTGCTTGTGCCAGTCTGTGCTGGACAGGTACATTAATACATAGCTCTCTTGAAAATTTCATCCTTGTCGTTTTCACTTTGTTTCATTCTCTGTTCTTGCTTAAATTTCTGTCACTACTCCCCTTATCCTCTACTTTCACCTTTCCTCTCCTCCCCATATTTCTCTTCTCCTTTCTTCCCCTTCCTTTCCTTTTTTCTCCTCTTCTCTTCTCTCCTCCTTCTCTCACACACAATCACATTCACCAAATATCTGAAAATGACTTTTCTTAATGGAAAACACAGGGCAGTGGTACAGGAGTACAGAATGCAGGTATTAGTGAGGGGGAGAGAGAAATGTAAATAACTATGCACATACAAATGTAGAAATGAGACAATATTAAAGGAATAGCATCCTTTTCTGTTTAACAGAGTTAATATACAGATTTGACCATTTTGAAGAGTTTTATCCTAAACTTTAATCCCTCACAACAGTAACCAGTTTTCAGCACCAATCTCTGATCTTTAATTTTTGATTATCAGGAAAATGGCAGCATATTGGATGATGTCTCACGGCACAAAAATTCATCTCTTTTTACCCGTAATTTTTTTGTGTGACTTTTGTTCCTTCCTGTTGGTCTAGTGCCCATTACTAGATCACATTCCATTTCAGGCACTCATGGCCTATGCCTCTATTAATATTTTCCCTGCATCCCATAAGAAACACTTCTTTCCCAAAGTCCCTAAGACTTTGTAGACATATAACCTCATACTACTGTAATCCTTTACAATTTACAAAATACTTTTCTAGAATGTCACTTACTATCCTCCAGGCATACATATACAGATTGAAATAAAGATTGAATCTGTGATTTCATTGCTATAAGGAGTTCTTGCTTGATGAAGCGCATTCTATCAATTTAAGAAGAGATTTTATGTAACATAGAATCTTAGAAAACTGTCTAAAATACTGAAAGGCAAAAAGATTTTCCATGATCTCATAGCCAAAATGTGTCAGAGGTGGTATTTGGTCAACTCACTGTGCAATATATCATATGGCAACTTATAAAAACTTAGTTTTTTTTACTTGAAAATATTTCTTTAAATGAATTAAAGAAAAGGGGAAAGGAAGACCTAAGTCTATGAAATCATCTATCCCTAAAATGCAGGTTTACATACTCCACAAGCCGGAAACTGACAATATGTAGGGTTAACACATTTCAATATTTTAAAATCCTTTAAGTTTTATAACAATATCACCCGATGTTTCTTATCTCCTAAATACATTTAGCAAAAACAACAATAAAAAGATATTATGAATGCCTTTTTGATGTTGTGCAATTGTTCAGACATGTACAACTGTTTTTGGGTTTTTTTTGGATCCCCAGGATCATAACACCCAAGGCACTTCTATCCTCCATTGTCTCCCAAAGTCTGTCCAAGTTCATGCCTATTGTGACTATCCACCTCATCTACTTTTCTCATTCTCTACCTTCTACTTCCCCTTATGGCTTCAAACTTTCTCAGCATCAGGGTCTTTTCCAGTGAGTACTGTCCTCTTGTAATGTGCCCAAAGTATTTCAACTTCGTATTTGACTTTCCAGCTATTTAAATACAGACTGAGTTGATCTTCTTGGTGTACAAGGGTCTCTTAAATGTGTTCTCCAGAATAACAATTCAAAAGCAATGATTATGTGGTATCAAGCTTGCTTTACAGTACAATTTTCACATACATATATTGCTACTAGGAAAAAATAGATTTTTCTATATGAACTTCTGTCAGCAATGTGATATCTCTTCTTTTTAGTATACTGTGAAGATTAGCAACGACTTTATTTCAAAAGAGCAAGTGTCTTTAAATTTGATGAGTATAGTTGCATTCTGCAGTTATCTTTGAAACCAAGAATATAAAATCTGACTGCTTCCATTTCTTCTCCCTCTATTTTTCAGGAAGTAATGGGACCAGTTGCTAAAAACTTGTTTAAATTTCAAGAGAGCGTTTGCACTCTTTCCTTTTACCCTCGCCAAAAGTCTTAATTCTTCACTTTATGCCATCAGAGTAATATTGTCTTTATATATGAGATTGTGGATATTTCTCCCAGTAATCTTAATTTTGGCTTTCGATTCATCCAGCCTGCATTTTATATGACATGCACTGCATATAAGTCAAATAAATAGGATAACAACATAGAGCCTTGTTCTATTCCTTTTCCAATCTTAAACCAATCACTTGTTCGCTGTTCAGTTTTAATTTCTGCTTTTTTGTCCACATACGGCTTCCTCGGGAAATGAGATGATCTGTTATTCCTAACACTTTGAGGACCTGCCACATTTTGTTATGATTCAAAAATCAAAAATTTTATTGTAGTCAATGAAGCAGAAGTAATGTATTTTTTTTCGAACTTCCTTGATTTCTCCATATTTCAGTGAATTCTGGCAATTTGGTCTCTAACTCCTCTGCCTTCCTGAAAACCAGCCTTCTCTTCTAGTAATTATTGGGTCACATATTGTTGAAGCCTAGCTTGAAGAATGTCAGGTATAAGCTAGTTGCCATGTGAAATGAGAATATTTGTTTGGTAAATTGAGCATTTTTCGTCATTGCCTTTATTCAGAGTTGGGATATAAACTGATCTTTCCCAAAGAAGGGTCCATTGTTAAGTTTTTCAAATTTGCTGGCACATTGAGTACAAGAGTGAAATAATATCATCTTTTAGGTTTATATCATTATTTATTTAGAATATTATTTTCTCCCAATTACATGTAAAAACAATTTTAGCATTCATTTTGAGTTCAAAATTCTCTCACTTCTTCCCCATGCTGCTTATTGATAAGACAAGCAATTTAATACAAATTATACATGTGTAGTCAAGCAAAACATATTTCATATTAGTCATGTTGTAAACCAAAATATAGATCAAAATTAAAAACCCAAGAAAAATAAAGAAAAATCTTTAAAATGTATGCTTCAATGTATATTCAGAATCCATCAGTTCTTTCTCTGGAGATGGATATAACCTTGTGCCTACAACGAAAGTCTCTGCCTGCTCCATCACTAAATTCACCCAGAATTGAAAGCTCTTCCTCTTTTCGAACATTGCTGATGAGGGTCACCACGTCTTCACATTTTTTTCTTTCTAGTTTTGTCACAGTGGGATCATACACACTGTTGATGGTGGCATGGCACTTTTTATAGGTGGGAATACACTGTCACGATCTTGTCATTCACTCCTTTTGGGAGAAGTAAAACTTGGTGACTAGATTAGTTTTTTATTGTGAAACCTACACCAGATTCATGGCACTCTCCGTCGCTGTGGCTACTCCATAAAACTATGTTTTCAGCTCTGACTTGGCAAGCTGGCTTTCATTTGCTAGCCTTTCTTCACTCAGGGTTGCTATTTGGATATAATATCTGCTGAGTTTTCTCACATCAAGAGCTGTTTTTCTTTCAAGACTACTGGAGTTTGTGTTTTCCACAAGCATCGCACATTCCATGTACTGATGGTGAGTGAAATCATCTTCACAAAAGATTTTGCATATGTTTTTGCATGTGTGTATTTCTACACAAGGTAGGGTCCACACCTACCTTAATAAGCAGGACAGGTTTGGGTGAAACAGAAAAGTTTTAGAGAATCTTGTCTGGCTCCGTCTGTAAACCATGAGGTGAGTGGTGTGGTCTTTACAAAAGGCTGATCATACACCCAGGCTTCTGCCAAATCCCATTGCTCCTTCAGCCCAGTGAGAAGATGATCCTATTGCTTGGGCCACCTGTTTGCAGTGTTTTGACAGTGTATCTTAACCTGCTTCTTTGTCACTTCCATGTTGCCACAGGACTTTGAGGTAGGTAAAAATGGTAAATGGTATGGTGAATAAATTGGATTTAATTGGAGGCAAAAACGTAGCAGTCATCAGTCTCACTACATCACTCGTGGTGTGGCTACTGAGCATGCCACAGCTTTCCTTGAGCCACACATAAGAGCTGGGTGAATCAAGTGAACACCAAAGATGAAGAGTAGCCCTAGAAAGGATTCTATAGCTTCCACACCAAAGGTACTAGTTTCCTCTGAACTTCCTACATCATGCATACATGTATATTTTTCCTGACCTTGGCAGTATACTTTTCAGGCATGTACACGCAGATGATGAGGTTGATGCACACGCTACCAGAGCTAGCTCAGTGTTTGGAACACTCCGAAAAACAGTGTGGGAGAGAAGAATTATTAGATTACCTACCAGACTGAACTTCTACAGAGCCCTTGTGCTGATCTCATTGTCTTATGCCTATGAAATCTTGACAATATACTAGTGTTATGCCAGGAAAATTAATTTTTTTTTCATTTGAATGGTCCTTGGGAACTTCTGAAGATCTCCTGACAAGATAAGGTATCAGACTCTGAAGCTGTTTCTCATGCTGAACTGCCAAGCATTCAAAATTTATTACATAGAATGAGACTTTGATGGACTAGACATGTTGATAAGATGGCAAATATCCTTTGCCTAAAAGGTTATTTTACAAAGAACTCACATAAAACCCATATGGAGGACAGAAAAAGTGATACAGAGACTTTCAAGGTCTCTGTAAAGAATTTAGTATAGATTGTGAGACAGCACAGACATCAGCATAGTATCACCCAACATGTTATGCCTGTAGCTCAAAAAAACATGAGATACTAAAATTTAGAGACGTCTCCTTCCCAAAAGTTCATATGGACTATTTGTGCTCAACCTGTAGAATAGCTTTTCAAGCTTATATTGATCTGATCAGACACGGTCAGATACACTGTGCCTTACCCCAATATAGTGATGTCATTTTCGTCCTCTTCAAGAGGAAAGGATAAAAGTCAAACATTTGTTGACGTATACAGGTTTTTTGTTTGTTTTTTTAGGGGTGGGGGGAGGAAAGCTAGGTGATTCAGTGGATACAGCACCAGACCTGATGTTAGGGAAATTTGAGTTCAAATCTGACCCCAGTCTTTCAGATATTTACCACTTGCATGACCCTGGGGAAGTCAAGTAACCTTATTATTATTATTAGATGAAGATAGTGGTGGTGGTGGTGATGATGATAATGAAAATGAAGAAGAAAAGATATGATAAAGGCTATCACGAAGCTTATTTAAAACTATTCCGACTTTAAGACTACTAACATCAATAGAAGGTGACTTTAAATTGAAAAAACCTTTCATGATGCAGAGGGGCTAACTTATGTTTGTTTCTGAAAAATGTTTGTAATGATCTATGTCGTTTGAAGATGATTATAAGATGCTTCCCTAGAGATCATTGTCCTCAGTCTCACAGATGCCCTACAAAATGCAACTATTGGGAGTGTCTTTATTATGTGATAACATAGCTGATGAGATAAGATAACAAGCTAAGGAGGAGAAAGAAAGAAACTAGGCTGTTTCTGTGTATGAAGAGAAAACTAGAGCGGGCACATGTGTCTGACCATCCTTTGGGAAATGTTTTGCTCTAGTATATCAGTCCCTAGAGATGATTTGGAACCATTCTGAGATTGATTGAGAAACTAGAAGAACATGTTGCACTTTGTAAGGATTGGTCAGAGTTTCATGTTATGACCACGAAAACAAGGAACTCATTGTATTTATGATCACAACATTTTTTAATCATTGTAGAAAAAAATTATGATGTTTCAAATACGTGTACACACATTGTGATGCTGGTAAACAATTATAAAACTTGACTGTTATTTATTGCTAAAGTTGTAGTACTCAATATTTTAGTCTGAAATGCTTGAACTCTCAAAAAAAAGAAAGAAGGGGTTAACTGTCCAGTTGTTCAGCCATTTGACCTCATTTGGATTTTTTTTTGGAAAAGATATTAGGGTAGTTTTCTATTTCCTCCTCTGGATCATTCCACAAGTGAGTAACTGAGGCAAACAGCAGAAAGTAATTTGCTCATGTCAGGTAAGTAACCAATTATTAAGCCTGGTTTGAAATACAGGAACTCTGACTCTAAATTGAGCACATATTCCTTTGTACTACTTTTCCTTGAGGAACAGAATAATACTTTACTGTTGTTTTTGTTTTCACTAATATTACTAATTCAAATTTTCTGAAAACTTGATCTCTAATCGTATTCTTTCCTTGTAAGAGCCCCACAGTTCAGGGATGACAAATATTGTCTTTATCTTACACATCAAGAAATACAGATCTAAGTATAAGTCCTGTCAGTGTTTACACAGATTAATTAGCAAAGGAAATACTGGAATTATGGTCTCTTGACTCTAGTATTATTACCTCACCTAATTAACAGTATAGGAAACCAAGGTTTGCGTCTAGAGGATAATGCTTATAAATAAAAAAGGGAAAAAAGTAAGTTGGAAAAATAATTTTCCCTGAAGAGAACACAGAAAGAAACGTTTATACTTAAAGAGTCATCTACTTAAAGTAAAATCACCTTTCATGTTAGAGCTATACGTTTATTGAAAAAAGAGGGGAAACAGATTTTGGATGACTGAAGTATATTTCTGTTGATACACACAGACACACAGACACAGACACAGACACACACACAGACACACAGACACAGACACACACACACACACACATATATATAGTGACGTTAAACATGTTCATCAAAGAATGAAGCAGGTACTCATCACCATTCAAGAAAACGAAGGCAAGCATGGACTCTATTTTCCAGTTTCAATTTTCTGATTTGAAAAGAATTTCTTTCAGACTAAATACTTAAGCATAAGATATTCACATAAGTTCGTGATGTGATTCTCTTGTATCTGAAAAAGGACCCTCTTTGCTGAAATAACTTATGCAATTTTTGGAATTAACTTCCAGTCGTATCAGAAAAGGACATATCTAGGAAAGTTAACTAAATATATATGTATATGTGTGTGTATGTGTGTGTGTGTATCACTGGTAGCAGAGATTGTTTGATTATATTTATGCAAATGGAAGTTCATTCTTCACAATTAAGAGCAAATACTATCAGAAAGTATGAGCGAACTAGATAAAATTCTTCTCTGTAGGGAACAAGTAGTTCTGGACACACACACACACACACACACACACACTCCCTCAGGCCATGATCCTGAGAGTTTGGTGCAATTATGCGCACATAAGAGAACACTGTTGAGTATATAATATCAAAGGTTCCTTATTGATGGTATTATCATAATTCAGGAATACATCATTCGCATTTATTTCCTTGTGAAAATATGGCCAACATAAGCACTGATAGTAGAGAATCAGAGGAAATACTAGGAAGAGTTCATGGAAAGAGACTTTCCAACAATATATTTAAAGGAGAAAAAAAGCTCTCTCAATAGCTATGGATGTGAATTTTTATAGCACTTTTTCTTGTAATACTTCAATTATATGATAACAGTTTAAAATGTTTATATATCACAGAGCAGTACTAATTTGGAGTTAAAACAGTCATGCTCTGGTTCAAATTCTTGCCAATTCTATGAAGAATTTCTTGAGTTTTCAACATGAAAAGTCAGAAGTAAATTTGACTCTAAAAGTTGGAATATGATTTATTAATTTAGATGTAGCAACAAAGGTTAGAGATAGAAGAATGCCCTTAGAATATAGAATGCAAGCTATTAGAGGATAGATGTTAGAAATGATCTGTTCTATGTCTCTTCCTTCCTGTCTTTCTTTCAGCCTTGCTTCCTCCGTTTTTCAGTCTCTCTCTCTGTTTGTGTTTCGCTCTGTCGCTGTCATTGTTCTGTCACTGTCTACCTTTTAGGACTCATGTACAAGAATTGTTATTTGACCTTTCAATTAGTACAGCCATTGTGGAAATCAAATTGGAAATATGCCTAAATAATCACTAAACTGCATACCCTTTCACTTAGTGATATTCACACAAAAATACATAGTTTTATATACATAAACCCTTCATTTGAATTTATCTATTCAGCTAATGTTTATCATAATTCACAGACATGGAAACTAAAACAAAAACCATTCCAAGGTTGTTCTTTGTTTTACAAAGTTGGTTCTGAACAGAGTTAGACCTAGAAATTAGAGTTATTGATATCCGAACTATAAGTCATTTTAGTAAAAATGATATATCACTTCAGAGATATGGGAGAAAGATTGAGATTTTGAAGAGAAAATTATAAAATCAATAGAAGTTTATTTTGTAACCAACATAGGAAAAATTTATATCTGAAGAGAAACCATATTTGGGACAGGAAATTACATGTTGAATTAAATTGCAAAGTATTTAGGACGTTTAAGTCCATAGACTAAGTAGCTCACTACCAGTCTTTCTGTCTTGGGAAATTCTGAAGAGTTAGATAAATTTGCCTTACCTTAGAGGACAGAGAGAAACTCCCATTCTCTCCTTCCAATACACTCATACTAGAATATAGATACTTTATGTCTGATTTCACCAATGTCATGTACCTATATTGGCCCTGAATGAAAAGAAAGTAAAAAAATTCATTAAATTCAATTAAATCTACAATCGTGGATTTTTTGTCATGGCAGTTGAGGGGGAAAAATGAAGTAAAAAGACAGTATCATACCCATTGAAGATATACATACATACATGTAAGTGGTTGGCTGCATATACATATACATACATAAATGTATTTATATATAAAATATATTTATGCACATATACACACAGGAATTCACACACATACAAATTTAAGTGCATGTGTAGGTCTATCTAAGGACCTGGGAAGGTTTGTGAGTATGCACACATGAATTTATGTATCAGGGTGCATATAGGCACATGATACATATATAACATGCACATACTTGAATCATACATAAACATTTTACAAATTTGTACATTTTGTGTGTACACATATATCCAAAACATGAACGCACAGTACATATATGTGTTTCCACTTACGTGTTTGATGGCATTACACCCAAAAAGCACATGTATGTATGTATGTATGTACATGCACACACATTTATTTGCATACACAAACACAAACATTCCCAAGTACAAACAAACAGGAATACATTTTGTTTTTTCTATATCTGCAACAACTCTCCTATTCATTCCCCTATAAATCTCTTTACTCCCACGGGAGTAGAGGTATATATGGAAAATCATTTTGGATGTTTCGGGCAAATATTGGGGAAGGGGATATTTTAAGATGCACATGGAACATCACTCTGGCAATTGTTCAGAGAAAGTATTAACGTTTGAAGTTTTAAGATTTAATCAATGTGGACTCTTTAGGATGTTGTTGAAAGAGAATATGAGTGCAGAATTATTCTGTAATAGGGCATTGAGTGTGAAAGTAGGGAGATACATGAAAAGATGGGTAGGCCTATTATTGTAAAGGCAAAAAAAAAAAAAACAAGTTGTGGCACCTGATTGATGATGTTAAAATGAGGAAAATATAGGAGTACGAGTTAATACAAAGGTTGTACATATGCATGACCAGAAGGATGTTGGTTCTCTTAAAAGAAATAGGGAAGTTTGGAAGAGGACTATGTTTTGGGGGAAAGTTACTGAGTTCTGTTTTGCATACATTGAGTTTCAGTAGATATGGGATGTATTATTTTGGAATGTTAAATAGTCTGTTGGAGGTGTACAAGTTAGAACTGAGAGAATAAGGATGAATATGCAAAGCTGGGAGACATTTGGATAAAAATAATTAAAACTGTTTTTTAGAGACAACACCAAATTAAAAAAAAAGTGTGAAAAGAAAATAGAAAATAGCCCAAGAAAGGAAACATTGAAAATAGGCATGGTTTAGGAGTGTGATATAAATGATAAATAAGACAAGGAGAGATCCATTAAGTAGGAATGCCAAGAGATATCATTGCTACAGAAATAAACAGGAAACAGTACTAAGGATGAAAAGTAATAAGGATGAAAATTTTTTTGTAAATTTTAGTATATACGGCATAGAAGATAGGGAATTGTTCCATATTAGACTATTAATATGCTTTATCAGTGTTCATTATCAATATTTTAATTGAATTTCAAATGAGAAACAAAATTTCTGGAATTGATCAATAAAAAAATTGTAGAATATAATAGCAATGATAGGTCTGGAAAGTTGTTGGTTTTAATCTAATCTGAACGTATCTTTTACAGATCAATATATGACAACCTAGAGAGGGATATGAACTAGCCACTCAGATTCATCTCTTCCTAAGATTATGAGACATAAAACAAGAATGACAGGAAAAAAATATCTCACATTCAGAATAGAATTAATTCTGCTAGGATTTTCTGACTTTCCCAATATTCAAAGTTTTCTCTTTGTGATTATCTTGGTTATCTACATGAGTATCCTGTTTGGAAATGGACTAATAATATAGTAACCAATGCTGATCCAGTTCTCCAAGCACCCATGTACTATGTTCTTAAAAATCTTTCTTTCCTGAAAATCTGCTACACATCAGTCATGGTTCCCAGAATGCTCAAAAATCTTTGGACCCAGAACAGAAATATTGCTTTTGTAGTCTGTGGTGTACAACTTTACTTCGTTCTTGTTTTTGGAGTCACTGAATGCCTCCTCCTAGCTGTCATGGCCTTTGATCATTACGTAACTATTTGTAAACCACTCTACTATACTCTCATGATGAACGAAAAGAAACAAATCCAACTGGTGCTTGGTTCTTGAATACGTGGGATTCCAGTTGAGATACAACTTACATACCAAATTTTCTCCCTGCCTTTCTGTGGTTCTGACAAACTCGATCACGTTTTTTTGTGATCTCAATTCACTAATGAAATGTTCTGTAGTGTTATCACTTTGAGTGAACTTTTTATTTTTGTTAATGCTACATTATTTGTAATAGCTCCTTTACTGCTAATACTTTCGTCGTATATCAAAATTATCACCATCATCCTGAAACTTCCATCAGCTGTTGGGAGACACAAAGTCTTCTCTACATACTCTTCTCATCTCATGGATGTTGGATTATTTTTTGGTTCTGGAATGATGGCGTATTGGCTACCTAAGTCCAAAAAATAAAAAAAAAAATAGACAAATTGTTTTCTCTTATCTACTGCATTGGGACACCAATATTTAACCCTCTTGAGAAACAAGGACATCATTGTAGCCTTGAAAAAATTTCTACCCAAACGACTTGAGTAAAATATATGTGTGTATGTATATATGTATGTAGTAGGTATATACATGTATGTATAGAAAGATGTATTTTATATATTTGCAATCATTGAAGACTATTTTCTCCATTTGTTTTACTATTCATTTAAAACTTTACTATCAAATATTCTTTCCTTCTTGTCTGTGAAGTCCTTACCAATAAAGAAAGGCAGAAAACTGGGAGAAAGGATTTTTTTCAAACAAATTTCTTTGATAAAGGCCTCATTTTTCAAATATATAGTGAACTTAGTCAAATTTATAAGAATAAGAATCATTTTCTTAACTGATAAATAGTCAAAGTATATGAACAGGCAATCTACAGGAGAAGAAATAAAAGCTATCTACAGTCACATGAAAAAATACTCTAAATCACTATTGATTAGAGAAATGCAAATTCAAAGAACTTCAAGATATCACTTCACACCCATCAGTTTGACTAATATGAGAGCAAAAAAAATGACAAATGTTGGTGTTCTTGTGGCCCAGACTGGACTGATCTCTAACCTGGGAATGACCAGAGACAAAACAGAGAAATTTAGAGTAAGATGTGCGATTAATGGAGTCTCTGATTAATGAATTTCAGTGTAAGGAAGGAAGACTGCAAACCCTGAAGTCCTACTAGGGATGATTGACTTGCTGGGGGAAAGGCAAACCTTAAATACATAAAAAAATCACAGATGGGCCAGACCATGATATAATCATTCTCAGGTTTTGAATAGCTGTTCTCATGACAGGCTAATATGTGGAAAATGCATGTGTTCCTCGGTCCTCTATGAAAAAGTTTCGAAGTTGATTGTCTCAAATATTTGTGGTCATGATTACTCAGTGGGGTATAGAACCAGAGTCCTGTGATGGCAACGGGTTTTCTTGATCTCTGATTCAATTCACTTAACATTCCCAAGCGCAGGAATGCAGGAATACTCAAAAGTTGGTAGATCACTTTGAGCTACGGTCTGTCTCTTCTATCAAGCCAGAATCTCCTGGGAAAAAAAGGAGTTGCAAAATATTCTGATAGTATTATCATTACACTTATCACATCAATTAATATGAGAATCCTAAATTCCCTTACATTCCCTACTTTTCGTCAAAGTTAGGAGAGCCCTGAAGACTGAGGCTGAACATTCACCTGAAACATGATTTTGTTTTTATGTGAGACAGAAGTGAATAGGTAAGTTACAAAATGAATGCCAAGGTAGATGACGAGGCAAATAAGGAAGAGAAACATCAGCCCTGGGAAGGAAGAATGGAGAACGCTTCCAACGCTTCCAGCCAACCAGGAGAATAGGTTAAAGGAAGGTTAGAAGAAGACATGCTCCAGAATGTTTTGACCACATTTCAAGAATCTCCAACTTTCATGTGTAGGGCGTGAAAGTCTCCTCTATTTTCGAGGACTGATTGACATAGAAACAACATTGCTGCTCCAATGATGGCACAAGCCCCAATTACCTCAGCTGTTAGGGCATCTAGCACCCTGTGATTTCGTAACACCATGAGAGCAGGTGGATCAATCTGTGTTTGGAGAGTGACAACAAGCTTTCCAGTATGTTCCAGGTCCATGATTAACTGCCTAGAACTTGCCAGTAGATGGATACAGCATGCCAGAGGTGGCTGAGCTAGCAGTCAGGGATCTGATGGCTGCCAACAAGGCAGCAAGAAAGTGAGCCTCTACCATCAGTGGACTTAACTGGAGAGGAACTTCAGTGGAGTGGGTCCCCGGAAATAGGAATAATTTGAGTATGGAGTACAAAAGAGTGTAGAGGTCTTCCCAAGAGGGAGGGATGATTTGAAATACAGTAGAACCATGTAAGAATAGTCCAGTGTAGAGGGAGTTAAATGTCAGTAGTATGTACTGGAGAATGAAATCTCAGCAGAGTGACTTAAATTCACAGAGTAGAGTGCTTCCAGGCAAGGATATAGCTCTCGCATTATTGTGGAACAAGAAGCAATTATGTGATTCCCACTCTAACCTGGAGATAGAATAGATAGGTTTACAGCTGCTTTAATAAAGGAGAGAGGTCAGAAGTCTGACGCCCGATTTGTTAGGGGAGGGTCCTGCATTCTTCTTGCTACTGGGGGCCTTTCTACTGTTACAAGATGCCCTGGTTCTCTTCAGGATTGACTCATAATCCTATTCTTTTATCAAGTCTACATCCCTTCTTTTGGAGTTTTTCTTGCTCTGTAATGAGTATTCTTTTCTGGGCTATAGCTATCTTTTTTTAGGCTAAGAGGGTTAAGCAGTCCCTCAGATTGGGATGAATATGCTAATAAGACCATTCTTATGAGGCAAAGTGAAAGTTCCCAAAGCTTTTGCACCATGGGAGACTCCACTCTCTCAGGAATTAGGGGAGTTAAAGCTACAGTTTTAGCTACTTGGTAAGCTATGTCATTTCCACCTGAATGTATGCTGTTTCCTCAGCTTCTGCCCTGGAATTTTAATTAGTGCTACAGCCTGGGCAAGAAGCAAACAATGTAATAGATGGGAAACTTGTTTCTAATTCTTAAAGGAGTGAGAATGTGAGGAAACCTTTTTCATAGCATCCCAAAGCCAGTTACCACTCCAAATGTATACCAGCTCTCAGTATAAATATTACTCCTTTTCCCTTTTCTTATTTTAACAGCTCAGGCTAAACCTAGAGTTGAGTTTGTTGTGTCAAAGGGGCATCAGGTGGTGATGAAACTTCAACAACCTCTGTGGTTGTGGTGATACCATAACCAGCAGCCAAGTCTCCTTCCTCATTTCTAAAGCAGGATCTTTCAGTGTATCAGTCAAAGTCTGTTCCCTCTAGGGGGGTTTCCATCAGGTCCACCTGGGGAAGGGTGAGAAGCAGGACATCCAGATAAGTTACAGTTGTGTTCTAAAGTCTCATCCTCAGTTTCTACCTCAAGCATATTGATGGCAGAGTTGAGTGTGTTTACATGTTGGATGATCAGGTTAGGTTTGGATAGCAGTCATTTCAAGGTTGGCTAACCTGCTAGAGGACAAATGTTGGGTATGGTATGAATTCAGGAGTAGTTCAACTGCATTGGGGATATGTACCATTAAGGGAGAGTCAAGACAAATGCCCTCAGTGATAGAAATAAGGAGAGCTGTGGCCACTACTGTACAAAGACAACCTCGGAGGTGCTGAGGGACACTGTCTAGAGTTTTATCTATCCCACAGGATGAATTTTTTCATCATTTTTTGTATTAGGACACCAACTGCATTCCCTCCTTTCTCAGAGACAAATAAATCAAATGGGAGAGAATAGTTGGGAAAATCTAAAGTTGGAGGGTATTAGAGGCCCAACTCCAGAAAATCAAAGGAGTTTTGAGCTTCAGGAAAGAGAGCCAAGGGCTTAGGTACAGAATCCCTTAAAAGGGGGCAGAGTCAAGATGGACGAGTAGAAAGAAGCATCTACTCTAGCTCTTCCCCCACAGCCCATAAAATACTTGTGAAAAATGACTAAACAAATTCTAAAGCAATAGAAGCCACAAAGCGATTCAGTGAAGGATATTTCCACCCCAGGGCAGCCTGGAGGGCCTACAGCAAAGGTGGATTTCACAGGGGGTGAAATGGAGCACAACCCATGGAGCCCAGTGTGGCCTTGGCAACACTATACCAGAGGGAACAGAACTGAAACAGGCCTCAGGGACCAAAACTCCAGTAGCAGCTGTGGTTCCCAGATCCTTCAGCCCACAAATGCTTCAAAGGTCAGTGAGAAAGCTTTTTCACCTGGGTGAGAAAGGAGCAGGGCCCTCTCCTAGCCCTAGTCCCAGGCAGCAGTGGCAGCAGTCAAATCCATATTTGGAGTGTTTGGCCTAAAGACCCTGGGGAAATTGAGCTGCTGATTTGGGTGTCAGCCGTGAGTGGTGGACCTGTCATGAGGAAGTGTTCTGGCGTGGTGGAGCTGGTGGAGTCTCTGGAAAGGGAATTCTACTTGCAAATCCCGGCCAGAAAAGCTTTGGTAGCTCCCGCACCAGAGTGCAGGCCAGGAGAGGAGGAAACACCTCCCCCTTGATTGTGCTACCTCTCAGGAACTGAGAACTTACAGGTCCCCAGAGTAGACTCCCTCTTGACAAAGGACTCAAAAGTCAAGAAACTGGCTGGGAAAATGCAAAAAAAGGGGGGAAAAGTAAGATTATAGAAGGTTGCTTTTCTAGTAAACAGTTATTTTCTTCCATCCTTTCAGATGAAGAAGAAAACTATATATTTTGAGAGGAAGACATAAAAATCAAGTCCTGCATCCAAAACCACCAAAAAAATATGCAATGGTCTCAGGAAATGGAAGAGCTCAAAAAGGATTTTGAAAATCAAGTAATAGAGGTGGAGGAAATATTGGGAAGAAAACTGAGAGAGATAGAAGAAAATCAAGAAAAATGAGTCAACAGTTTGCTAAAAGAGACTCAAAAAATGCTGAGTAATATAACACCTTTTAAAATAGACAAACTCAAATGACAAAAGAAGCCCACAAAGCCAAGGACGAGAAGAATGCTTTAAAAAGCAGAAGTATTCAAATGGAAAAGGAGGTTGAATAGCTCACTGAAAAAAATAATACTTTAAATATTAGAATGGAGGAGATGGAAGTTAATGACCCTATGAAAAACCAAGAAATTACAAAACAAAAAGAAAAGAATGAAAAAATGGAAGACAATGGGAAATATCTTATTGAAAAAAAACAACTGACGTGGAAAAAATATCCAGGAGAGACAATTTAAAAATTATGGGACTACCTGAAAGCCATGATGGAAAAGAGATTAGACATCATCTTTCATGAAATTATCAAGGAAAACAACCTTGATATTCTAGAGCTCAAGGGTAAAATTAATATTGAAAGAATCCACCTGTCACCTCCTGAAAGATATGTAAAAAGAAAATCTCCTAGGAATATTGTAGCCAAATTCCAGAGTTCCCAGGTCAAGGAGAAAATTTTGCAAGCAGCCAGAAAAAACAATTCCAGTGCTGTGGAAATGCAATCAGGATAACACAAGATCCAGCAGCTTCTACATTAAGGCATCAAAGGGCTTGGAATAAGATATTGCAGAAGTCAAAGGAAGTAGGATTAAAACCAAGAATCACCTACCCAACCAATCTGATTATAATACTTCAGGGGAAAAAATAGTCAGTTAATGAAATACAGGACTTTCAAACATTCTTGATGAAACAACCAGAGCTGAATAGAAAATCTGACTTTCAAACACAAGAATCAAGAGAAGCATGAAAAGGTAAACAGCAAAGAGAAATCACCAGGGGCTTACTAAAGTTGAACTGTTTACATTCCTACATGGAAAGATAATATTTGTAACTCTTGAAAGTTTTCTCGGTATTTGGATAGTTGGAGGATTACACTATATATATGTATATATATATATATATGTGTGTGTGTGTGTGTGTGTGTGTGTGTGTGTGTGTATGTATGTATGTATTAAACATATATATTATATATTATGTGTATGTATATGTATATATAGACAGAGGACACAAGGTGAGTTGAATAGGAAGGGATGACATCTAAAAAATAAAATTAAGATGTGATAGAGGAATATATTGGTAGGAGAAAAGGAGAAATATAACAGGGCAAATTATCTCATAAAAGAGGCAAGAAAAAGTTTTTTCAGTAGAGGGAAAGGGGGCAGGTGACAGGGAAAAAATGAAGCATACTCACATCAAATTTGGCTTAAGGAGGTAATAACATGCACACTCAATTTCGTATGAAAATCTATCTTACACCACAGGAAAGTAGGGGAGAAGGGGATCAGTGGGATGGGCAGATGATAGAACAGAGGGCAAACGGGAGGAGGGAGTGATAAGAAGTAATAACTTTAGGGGGGACAAGGTCTAACAAGAATATAGAATAAATAGCGGGCAGGATAGGATAGAGGGAAATATAATTAGTCTTTCACAACCTGGCTATTATGGAAGTTTTTAGTGAAACTACACATATATATATAGCCTATGTTGAATTGCTTGACTTCTCAGTGGGGATGAGTGGAGAAGGAGAAAGGGAGAGAAGTTGGAACTCAAAGTTTAAGGAATGAATGTTGAGAATTGTTTTGCATGCAAGTGGGAAATAAGAAATACAGGTAATGGAGTATAGAAATCTATCTTGCCCTTCAAGAAAAGAGAGATGATGGGGATAAGGGAAGGGAGGGGTGTGATAGAAGGGAGAGTAGATTGTGGGAAAGGGTAATCACAGAGCAAGATCTTTCAGGGTGGGTGAGGGGAGATACGGGGAGAAAATTTGGAAATAAAAATCTTGTGGAAATGAATGTTGAAAGCTAAAAATATTTAAATTAATTTTTAAAAAATTCCTTAAAGGGTCATAGAGCGAGTGGGAAAGGCATGAAAAGATTCAGAGATGGCAATGACCTGTCAGACCAAGGAAGGTACAATAGTGAAGATTTGGTATGTGGTTCAGGGAACTGAGTGATATCTTTAAAGAAGGAGGAATGTAGGCAAAGACTGGAGACAAAGAAGTTATGTCCTAGGAACTTTAGAGAGAAGAAAGCAAAGTGGAATTTTTCCAGAGATACCTTATGTCCCCTTGCTGCTAAAAGGTTAAGTAGATACATAGAGACCTGAACAAAAACATATTGGGAGGAGACATAAAGGAGACAGAACTGAATATCATTTTACACAGGTTATTTCTCTAATTAGAATGTGGCCCTCCTGAGGGCAGGGGCTCTTTTCGCAAATCTTTGGATTCTTTACGTTTAGCACAGTGCTTGGAACATAGGAGGTGCTTAATAAATGTTTGCTGCTTAGAGACCAGAGACCAACAAGCATAGGTGTTTAAGGAAATCTAACTGGATATGTTAGACAATAGATACATGATGGATAACTTCCCAGAGCCATAGCTCATTTACAGTTAGCACTAATTCCTAAATCTTCTCCTGAATTGATTAAAAAGCACACAGTCATATTATTAATATATTAATAAATTGTTTTAATTTTTATGTTTTCTATCCCATTTGATTATCATTACTATTCTGAGAGGTAGGTGATAATGTCTTCTGCAATTTACAGATGAAGTAACTGAGGCTTAGAGAAGAATGTGTAATTTACCCTGGATCACACAGCTAGTTATTGTTACCAGTATCTTAACTCCCCGTATAGAACTCCATTATGCCACACTACACTTCTCTTGTTTCCATAAGCTATTCCACGCATGTATCTGGTATTCTGCATTCAGTTTGACTGGGAGATTATGAGAGGTATTCAGGAATCTCAGGAAGTTATTAATGTCAAGGA
Organism: Notamacropus eugenii; assembly: GCF_028372415.1. Taxonomy (NCBI): domain Eukaryota; kingdom Metazoa; phylum Chordata; class Mammalia; order Diprotodontia; family Macropodidae; genus Notamacropus; species Notamacropus eugenii. The sequence continues at coordinate 10,049,128 of NC_092880.1, forward strand.
TAGTTTACTAAGCCATAATTATGCATATGTGTTTATGGAATTCACTTTCTAATGACAGACTGATGTCAAAATTTCGTCACTGAAGCAAGTATGCTGTTAAGTATTGTGAATGCAGTCTAAAGTATTTTGAAGCACAAACACAATATGATTACTATGTTCTGTCAAATGTTTCATCTAGATTTAACTCTAATGTCTTTATTATATTTTAGAGACATCTAAGTTGTACAGTGCATTAAGTGTTGAGCCTAGATTCACCAAGCCTTAGTTTAAACCTGGCCTTAGATACTTTCTAGCTACATGAGGTAAGTCATTTAACCATTGCCCACCCTCGCTTCTTCAATTGTAAAATGAGGATAATAGCAGAAACTAACTCAAAGGGTAGTCATGAAGATCAAATGAAATAATGTATGCAGTATTTAGCGCTATGCACAGCACATAGAAGGTGTTTAATAAATGCTTTCCCCCTCTATATTCTACTGAGATGAAAGAAATCTTGGAAAAATTTTGATATTCTATTTATACGTTTCAATTAAGAATCATCAGGAAGAAGATCAAGTGTTGAACTTGGTGCTCAACCTTGTTTTGTCTTCTTCCATCACCATTAATACTCGATTTTTCATAATGTAATTTTCCCAATTTCAAATATTCACTGTAAACTATTTACACTTTCCATTTGATCTCAGTGGCTGTAGTAACAGATATGCAATGCACACTTGTTATTTGAAAGAGGTACCCAAGAGGACTTAATAATAAGTATTCTGGCTTTGCTCATTAATTTAGGAACTTTGAATAGGGACATCTTTAGAGACTGCGGTTTAGGTAATCATTACACTGCAATGAAATATCAATAAATTTATTACCAAGAATGAACTGGACTTCTTTTCCATTTCTGTTTTGAGTAATGAATCCCAAAGAACATTCTCCAACTATTTTTCTCCCCTTAAAAATATGGAAACCTCTCTGGTACTCTCATATACAATTACAATATTTCCCACTGGTATCTGTGTAGAGAAAATAGTAAGTTATTATTATTGTCTTTTATAATGAGTCAAGTTTTTCAAATGTTTCACATGAAAGTAGAAGAACTCAAAGCATATATATGCATGTATCCCAGATGGCAGGAACAATTCTTAGAGTTCCCTATTCTATTTTTTCCAAGTATTTTTACCTATTAATTTCTAGTTATACTTGCTGAATACATTATAAAAATGATTGCATTTTAAAGGACAAATAAGCACAAAAGTTTTTGTTCAGTGAAAATGAAATTTTCCATGAAATAAGAGCAGTTGAAAAACTGTGAACCATTATAATTTTAATGTATCTATAAAATAGTAAATGTAAGAATAGAAAATTCTCCAACACCTTCACGGTATTTCTTTCTCATAAAATTGTCGGTTCCATTTGCCTCACCTTTGAGTCTTTCTCTACTTTGAATCACATTTGCCACATGTTTTCATTCTACTACACAGCATAAGAAAAATCACAAATGTAATTTCCTGTGCTGTTGGATTAATTATTATTAGACTACCGATACTATCATTCAGTATCCATTGGTGATAGAAATGCATGTCATGTAGTAGTGTAATCACATATAGAAATATAATTTAGGGATGAGAAAAAGACCATCTAATTTATATGACCACTTAAAATACATAAAATGCAAATATTAATCTATTGTCCTGGGAAATTCAGGGAAGATTATAGAGAACAGTGGAAAGATAAAGTGAATCGTGCATATATTGTTAGATTATTAGATTGTCTTTTTGAAGTGTCTTATCCCTCCCTCCTTGTATCCTGTATATTTTGTCCACCTACTTCTATATGCTTAAAAAATAAATCTTGCTTCCTAAGTGGAACCAGTGTGTCTGGGCTAGGCAAGTAACAGGAAGAAATTGAAGTTCAAAATAAGGTGAAAAGAAATGTGTAGATGTGATTAATTTAAAAAAATGTAATCTCATGTCATCTTTATGCCTATTATCTCTGTGTCTAGTGTGCCATGTTTTGTTGGCTTCTGTCCTCTATATGATCAGACTTTCACTAACAAGTGGGACTAGAAAGCGTAGAATCCAAAAAAGTAAAGGGAGTGTTTTGCACAACATCATCAAAGCGAAGCAACATGAGGGTCCATGTTTTTAAGTTGGAAGTCTCACATTACACATGAGTTAGCAAAAGAATAACACAAAAGAAGATAAAACTTTTACCATATAATTTAAGAAAGTATGGAAAGTATATAGAATTTTGCTGTTTTATAATTGTGCTTCTTCCAGTCACATACAACCACAATGTATGTCCACTGGCTTATTAGTCACCTAGCTAAAAGAGAAAGAAAGAGGGCTAAGGGTAGAGGAACAGGGTGTTCATAATTATATATTTAAAATACCTTTATTCAGAATAACTCTTGACAAAACAAAATACATTTGAATAAACTTATCAAAACAAACCCAGGAATTATATAAGCAAAATTATATTAAAAAAAAAAAAACCCAACTTTGCTCTTCCTCCCGCCGCTGGAGAGATCGGACCCCCGGGGTTGGCGAACTTCCTTCTGGCGGGAGCGGGAAGAGCCGGGCCCGGGTCCGTGGGGGAGCGAACGAAGGTGGACGCCGGCCTGCCCCGGCCCCGGCTTCACCGCAGGCGCCCCCGGGGACAGTTACAGCGAGGACCCGAGAGAGGGGAGCGCGCGCGCGGGCAGCGCCGGCAGCCGGAGCCGAGGCTGAGCCGACCCGCCCGCCGTGGGCCGCCCCGGGCGCCCGTCCCGAGCGGGCCCGGGGGCCATGGCTTCCCCCTACCCGGCCCCGGGGGCCACGACAGGCGACAGCGGCAGAGAGCTGAGCTCGGGGGACGAGTCTGGGGACGTGGGGGACTCCCCGGCCGGCCCTGACCGAGAGCCGCCCGACAGCCTGGCGGAGCTGTTTGAGAAGGCGGCGGCTCACCTGCAGGGCCTGGTCCAGGTGGCCAGCAGGGAGCAGCTCCTCTACCTGTACGCCAGGTACAAGCAGGTCAAAGTTGGAAATTGTAATACACCTAAACCAAGCTTCTTTGATTTTGAGGGGAAACAGAAATGGGAAGCATGGAAGGCACTTGGAGATTCAAGTCCTAGCCAAGCAATGCAGGAATATATTGCAGTGGTTAAAAAACTGGATCCAGACTGGAACCCTCAGATGCCAGAGAAAAAAGGGAAAGAAGTAAATGCTGGGTTTGGTGGACCAGTTGTTAGTTCTTTGTATCAAGAAGAAACTATCAGAGAAGAAGACAAAAACATATTTGATTACTGCAGGGAAAACAACATTGACCACATAACCAAAGCCATCAGATCAAAAAAAGTGGATGTGAACATGAAGGATGAAGAGGGCAGGGCTTTACTCCACTGGGCATGTGACCGAGGACATAAGGATCTAGTAAAAGTCCTACTGCAGTATACAGCTGACATTAACTGTCAGGATAATGATGGACAGACAGCCCTACATTATGCCTCTGCCTGTGAGTTCTTAGACATTGTGGAACTGCTGCTGAAGTATGGAGCTGACCCCACCCTACGAGACCAGGAGGGCTGTCTGCCTGAGGAGGTGACAGGCTGTAAAGCTGTCTCTTTAATACTGCAGCAACACACAGCTGGGAAAGCTTAACTCCACAGCTGGGAAACTGCAGCCTTTACTAGCCCAGAGCTTCAATAATGAAAGAAAACTGCAATAATAACCCTTCTCTGCCACTCTTCTTTGGTATGCATTGGCCAATGAGAAATAGGACACTGAAAGATGTTGACTGGTGGTTCAAAGCCTTGGCAATTCATTCTATCTGCATACATTGGGGAGAATAGATGAACTGATGTGCAGTGCATAATGTGATCTAGTTCTTTTGAACATGCTCTGATGCTTATCACTGCTCAAGAGGGCGGGAAAAGGAAGCAGATCATCTTTCACAATATTAAATGTGGCTGCTCTTTAAAATGTAGATATATAAGCAAAAAGTGACCATTTTATACAGCAAATGAGGGCATCTGTTCATGAAATACCTTATTTGGGGGTAACCAAATGGTCACTGGCACTAACACAACTGGACTAAGTAGACATTCCAAGTATACTCCTTGTTTGACAGACAATTTGAGAAGGAAAGAGGAGGTAATAGTCAAAAATAATAAGGAAAAATTTGTTTGCATTCTTTGAGGGATAAGAAAGGCATAAAAAATCAACTTGTTTTATGAAAACCTCTAAACCTTGTATTTTTATAATAGAATCCAGCAAATTCTCTCAGAGGAAGAGATGTTGATGATGAACAAAGCACCAGTTAAGCCAGTATTCTTCTCCTAACCAACTTGGGGGGAGAAGGGAGAGGGATCTTCTCAGGACCCAACCCTCTCCCTCCATATAGAATGCTTATGTCAGAAGGATTTCAGCATTATGTTAAGTAAGAGTCTTTTTAAGGTCTAGTGTGAAATAGTGCACAATTACCTGGTTCTTTTGAGGGTGGAGTGGATACCAAGGTAACCTCCATTGTTGTAAAAGCTTGTGGATGCTTTTTAAGCAGTATGTCTGTGTCCATCCTGGGCTCTAAGTTTGCCTTTTTATCCTGGCTCAACCTAATCCAGGAAATTCTTTTGAAAGTTATTGTTGTACAGATCAAGTAGCTCATTCAGTAGGAAGCTAGGTTGAGGTTTATAATCATTATCATCCAAATAGTAGCAGGTAGTGTCTCACAACTTTGGTTGGTGTTGAAGCTCTCCATTAACTGATACCCCAGGGAGTGCTTCCCTGGCAGAAATCAGGCATGTTGAGTAGTCCCTCTCCTATTGGGTTGCTCTCAAGCTTACTTGAAGACTTAGATCTTCTAGGATACTGACCAGCATCTTTCACCAGTATTCAATTTTTTTAATTGTTTAAAAATCTGTCATGCATGTTAGAGTCTCCTGAAGTTTCACTGACATTCCTAAAGAACTGTGTCATTACTTTGGAGCTCCCTTCACAGCATTCAAGCTACATTACAGCTCACTTTGGCTTTATTCCACTTTGTATCCTTGTCTATGTAAGAGTCCTCCTCTTCTTGTTGTACCCAAAGTATAAAAATTGTTGCATGCCCTTTTAAAATTAATGTTATTTTGTGCATATTAGTAACAGAGCAAATTTAGTAAAGGTTTTGTTCTATGCAGGCTTAAAGAGCAGCTGCTTGGGCCCACTGACCTCTGTTCACCTGGCTCTGCAAGCATTTATTGAGCATCTGCTCTGTGCAAAACACTGTTGTCTTTTGTCAACATTTGGTAGTTTCATCTTGATATATATATTAGCCAGGTTCTTTTTTAGTTTCCTGTTCTCTCACAACAAAACAAAGTCAATGGGATTTAAATGCAAGATAGCATTTAATTTTTATTTAGTTCATTTTAAGATTTTTTTTAGTTCATTTTTACAACTTTAGGATCATTAATTGAATATAACCATCAGCTTAGAAATATCAAGTGCATTATAAAGCCAACTTCAAAATATTTAACTCTTGCATTAAGTTACCAAGATTTGAATACAGGAAACTGTTTTCAAGAAGCAGTTAATATTATTATCATACACAGCAGCCTGTGAATTATTTCTTTGTTGTCATAAGGGTTGTGTTGACATTATCCATTATAATCTGGTTTTGACTCCCCTTTAACTCTTCTTGAGTTATTATAGAAGTAACTGTGCTCCTACCTTCAGCATTTTAGATTAGGTTGCTTGAGTTTCCTTGCCAAAAGTGAAGGAGCTACTTCCAAGCAAAGAATATATTTTGAGGCAGAAACTCAGGTAGTCATCCAAGAACCTTCTCATGGTGAGTACATGATGAGCTAATGTTTCCATACTACTTAATCGGATTTTCCAGTAGTTTGGCCTAGAGATTACAATACCTGAAGTCAAGAAATGTAGACTCAGCTTCTGACCCTAATAATCTTTGTGACTTGGAACAAGTCTCTTTACCTCTTAGGGCTCAGTTTCTTATATAAAATGAGGGGATTGGATTAGAGGATTGTTCATGCCCCTTTCAGCTCTAAACCTTAAGAACAAACTGATTTGAAAGAGGGAATGTTTCAGTGTGAGTTCAGCTGTGAATTCTGGGTATATTACTAACAATTCAAAAGAATCCTTTTGAAAAATACAATAGGAAGTATTTTGAAGCAATTATTTCTGGTTCTACTATAAGAACCAAAAAAATGTTAAAAAATCACCTTTCAGATAGCACTGTTATTTGGGGGAAGGGAGGAAAGTTTTTTTGAGTTTGTCTTGAGTTTTTATTGGCTCAGATGTCCAATTCCAGATCTTTCTTGTTTGATATTTCTAATGCAACAGAGCACTGTAAAATTTGTAGTACTTCAATATGTTTCTGTGATGTTAGAACAATCTTTGGGTTAGAAGAATAAATCATCTGAGTGATGTAACTAAAAAAAAAACCCAACTTTTATACAAATAACATCGAATTTAAAGAATTGGAGAAATATTAATTATTCATGGGTAGGGAGAACCAATATAAGAAAAACAATTTTGGAAAAAACATTTGGGAAAACATTTGGAAAAACAAAATGTCAAGAATATCAAAGGGAATAATGAAAAAAATTAAAGGGAAATTTAGCAGTAACACATCTTACACTCTTATTATAAGTTACTGGCTAAGAAATAGAAAGATCAGTGGAGTAGATATGCAACTTACAACAACAAAAAAACCTCATAACCTTGTATTTGACAAGTGTAAAGACTAAAGATTTTGCAATAAGAATTCATTATTGGATTAACAATTGTTTGAAAAATTGAAAAACGGTTTTGGCAGAAACTGGGCATAAACTGATATCTTACACTATTTAACAAGATAAAGTAAAAATGAGTAAATGATCTAGATAAAATGAGAGATTTTCCAAGAAAATTAAAAGGCCATGAACCATACAAGCTATCAGACTTGAAAGGTGAACAGTTTGTGAAAAAACTAGAGATAGAGAGTAAAGTTGAGTGTAAAGTAGATAATTTCTTTTTATTATTTTTTATTTTAAGTATTTTATTTTCCCCTGTAACATGTAAAAACAATTTTTGACATTTCTTTTCAAACGCTGAGTTCCAAATTTTCTTCCTCCCCCCCCCACTCTTGAGAAAGCAAACAGTTGCATATACATTAAAATGTGTAGTCATGCAAAACAAATCCATAATAGTCATGCTGTGAAAGAAAACATAGAAAAAAATCTCAAGAAAATATAGTAAAAAAAACCTTATCCTTCCATATGTATTCAGACGCTATCAGCACTTTCTCTGGAGATGGATTGCATTTTTTATCATAATTCCTTCACAACTGTCTTGCATTGTTATATGGATGAGAATAGCTAAGTCCTTCTCAGCTGATTATCCTGCAAGAGTTCTGTTATTTTGTATACAGTGCATTTAACTTTGGATCAGACCATGTCTGTTTTTTCAGGTTTTTCTGAGAGTATCCTGCTCATCATTTCTTATAGTACAATACTATTTCATCATAATCATATACAATAACCTATTCAGTCATTTCCCAGTAGATAGACATCTGTAGCGCCAAAGCCATACTCACAGTGCCCATGACAGCTGTGAATATTACGGCGCAATTCAGAATCATGAAATACCAAAGAGTCTCCACAAGGAAGGCAGAACCAAAACATTTATTGAGACCCACATCCATCACAGTAACAAAATTCTATACACAAAACAATGCAGAGGACAACACCACCTCCACACCTTCCCCTACTAGGCTTCCCACAAACCAGGTCCATTACACTCATCGCAAGCAGTGAGGAGTGTAACAAAATCACGAACAATCACAGAATCACTCATGCTACCCAGGAACCTGCATTCTTCTTAGCTCTGACTGCTTTCAAGACTAACTTCCTCTCAGCTCTGCTCTAGCTCTGCCTCTTCCTGCTCCAGTCATTCAGCAAATCCTTCTCACCATAGGCTCCATGTAACTTAAAAGACGTATTAATGAGGAGAAAAGATTATTCCGTTCAAATTATCATTACAACATCTCCTCAATTTCTAGTTCTTTGCCACCAGAAATGAGTGGCTATAAATATTTTTGTACAGATAGGTCCTTTTCCTTTATGTTTTTAGTCTTTTTTGGAATGGTGACCTACTAGTGCTACTGCTAGGTCAAAGGGTATACATGGTTTCACAGCCCATTGAGCATAGTTCCAAATTACTTTACAGAATGGTTGAAACAGTTCACAACTCCACCAACAGTGCACCAATGTCTCATTTTTCCCACATCCCTTCTAACAACTATAATTTACTTTTTCTGTCCTATTAGTCAATCTAATAGGTTTGAGGTAGTATCTCAGAAAGTTTTAAATCTGCATTTCTCCCAGCAATAGAGTTTCATTTAAATGAGTCTATAGATAGCTTTGATTAATCCATATGGAAACTGATCATTTCTTTTCATCATTTATCAACTGAGTAATGGCTCTTAGTTTTATAAATTTGACTCATTTCTTCATATGTTTGAGAAATAAGGCCTGTGTCAGAGAAAATTTTTCTTACTTTGCTATTGTTGACTGTATTTCCCTCCATCCTATCCACTCCCCATTTGTTCTATTCTAATTCTCCTTTCACCCTGTCCCTCCTCCTCAAAAGTGTTTTGCTTCTGAGTACCACCTCCTTCAATCTGCCCACTCTTCTATCACTGCTCCGCATTCTCTTATTCTCTCCCCCTCCTAATTTTCTATAGGATACTGTAGATATTTATATCCAGTTGAATGTATACGTTATTCCCACTTTGAACCAATTCTGAAGACAGTAAGGTTCATCTACTCCACCTCATTTTCTCCTTATTCCCCTCCACAGCAAAAGCATTTCTTTCCTTCATTTATGTGAGATAATTTGCCCCATTTGACTTCTCCTTTTCTTTTCCTCCCAGTAAATTTCGCACACCCATTACATACCATGCCTTCATATTCAACGCACATCTGTATTCTCTATGTGTATTCTGTCTAACCACCCTAATAACAAAAAATGTCTTATGAGATACAAATCTCATCTTTCTACGTGGGAATGTAGACAAATTAACATTATTAAATCCCTTATAATTTCCTTTTCCTGTTTACGTTTCTATGATTCTCTTGAGTCATATATTTAAAAGTCAAATTTTCTATTCAGCTTGTGTATTTTCACCAAGAGTGTTTCAAAGTTCTCCATATCATTGAATGTTAACTTTTTCTCCCTGAAAGATTATACTCAGTTTTCATGGAGGATGATTAACGGTTGTAATCCAAGTTCCTTTGCCCTCTAGAATATCATATCCGAAGCCTTCCAATCCTTTAACATAGAATCTGCTAAATCTTGTCTTATCCTGACCATAGTTCCATGATACTTGAATTGTTTTTCTTTCTCACTGGTTGCTTGCAATATTGTCTCCTAGTCTCCTGGGAAATCTGGGATTTGGCAATAATATTCCTGGCTGTTTTCATTTTGGGACCACTTTCAGGAGATGATCTATGGAGTCTTTAAGTTTCTATTTTCCCCTCTGGTTCTAGAATATCAGGGCAGTTTCCTTTGATGATTTCTTGAAAGGTGATGTCTAGGTTTTCTTTTTGATTATGGCTTCATGTACTCCAATAATTTTTAAGTTATGTCTCCTGGATGTACTTTTCAGGCTATTTGTTTTTTGACAAGGAGATATTTCACATTGTCTTCTTTTTTAAAAATTATTTTGGTTTTCTTTCGTTATTTCTTGATTTCCCTTAAAGTCATTAGCTTCCATTTGTTTCCTTCTAATTTTAAAGGAATTATTTTCTTCAATGTGATTTTTGGGACTCCTTTTCCATTTGGCCAATTCTGCTTTTTAAGACAATCTTCTCCTCATCGGCTTTTTGGATCTCTTTTAAAATTTGACCTGGTTTCTTTTTTTGAAGTGCTATTCTATTCTATATACATACACATGTGCATATGCATATACATTCTACATATACATATATATATGTATGTATGTATTTTCTTTTCTGTCTTTTTTTGAGTTCTGTTGTTCTAGAATTGGTTTAGATCATTTTTAAGCTATTGTAGGGGCCTGGGGTTGAACTTTGATGTACATTAAATTTAAAAGGTTTGGTAGAAATGAAACAAATATAGCCAAGGTTGGAATGAAAGCAATAAAATTTGGGACAAATGTACAAATACTTTATCAGATAAATGTCTCATATCAAAAATAGAGCGCATTTAGGGTTAGGGTTAGTAATACAAGTCATTCTTCAATTGATAAACAGTCAAAGGATATGAAAAATAGTTTTTTAATGAAGAAATCAAAGCAATCTTCATCATACAAAAAAATTCTCTAAATCATTGTTGATTAGAAAAATGCACACTGAAACAACCTTGAGATATCCTTGTACATGTACCAGACTGTCCAAAATGATTGAAGGGAAAAGCTTCAAATACTGGAAGGAATGTAGAAAAGCCAGAACTGTAATTCTTGATTAGAGGAATTGTTAACTCATTCAACCATTTTGGAGAACAACCTGAAATTATGCCCATAGAGTTATTAAACTATTTATACCCTTTGACTCATCAATACCAGTACTTGATCTATTTCCAAAGATTCTTAGGGGAAAAGGAAATGAACCTGTATCTTATAAAATGCCCATGGTAGTACTCTTTGTTGTGGCAAAGAACTCAAAAGTGCAAATGTGCCCATCCATTTGCGAATGACTGAACAAGTTTGGTATATGTTTGTGACAGAATACTACTGTGCTATAAGAAATGATGAGCTCTATGATCTTTAAAAAATGGAAAGCTTTGCATTCAAAAATAAAGAGCAAAATGAACAGAGTCAGGAGAACGTAGCATATAGTAACAACAATATTTTAAGAACAACTCCAAGTGGATAAGCTATTTTTGCTATTATAAATACCCAAATTAATTAATTATGAAAGACATATGAAGAAAGATACCATCTGCACCCAGAGAAAGAACTGATGAAGAGATGTACAAAATAATTTTATATACACACACGTGTATATACATATATATGCATACATATGGAAACATGTGTGCATATGTGTATATACATACATATGTGCGTGTTTGCATGTATGTACTTCTATGAGTGTGGATGAGTGAGAATACGTGTTTGTGTGCATGTGTATGTTCATTTGTATCTAGAGGTAGTCATCTGTACATTGGGAGAAGTAAGAAAGTAGAAATTTACATAATTTTTTTGTATATTTGAAAGGAATCAGAAATTGTATTTATTATATTTTTAGTTTCATGTAGAATTTTTTAAAATTGTATCATGTTATAAAAATGTTTGCTTTATTTCATGAATACGTATTAATGTAAAGTAATAAAAGAGAAAAATAGTCATATATAAAATGCTTACTATAGAGTTTCTGGGGAAATCCTTGAGAATTAAATAATTTGTACAAAGAAAATCCTTGTCCTGGAGTAAATTACCTTTTATCAGGTGAGGAAAATACTTAAAATGGAGCTAGAAAGCAAGGATTAGGAGGATAAAGGATGGTGGAGTGTATGGAGATGCAGTTATCTACTGGAGATTGTGCTTAGGAAGTTCAGGAGAAATAGAAATATAGACAGAAGGGAAATAAAACATAACCAACATGGACATTTCCCCAAAATAGAGGTCTCTATAATGAAGCTTCGAAGAATGGACAAGCATGAGAGTCGAATGTTCCATAGTTAGAGGAGTCCAAGGTCAAGGCTCTAAGATAATTTATAGGTTGAGAAAGAAAAGGAATTGTGGTGGTGAAGGCTTAGAGATTTGGAAGTCTAGCTGGGAGGGGAATGTAGTACAGTTTCACTATTCACATGACCAGGAAGATTCTAGTATTGGGAGGGATGATAACAGTTCCCGAAAGAGAAAACAAAAAAGAGAAATGTTAGAGAGTGGTAATGGTATATTTTCAATTTAGTAATATTTGAGGAATAGAAGGATATGGGACAGAAAAGGAAGAAAAGGATCACCAAAACTTTTGAGGGATTTGAAAGTGTGGACCTTCATTTCATATAGAAGGGTAAGTTGCTCCCTATCTAAAAGAAACAGGTTTTTGTGCTCCATGTAATGATGAGAATCTTGAAGTTTCATGAATTGACAAGTGAGACAATAGTGATCCCAAAGAAACGAGTGGATATTTTAATGGAGCCCTTACATTTTGAGTAAAAATAAATAGAGTGGTTAATTGTTTTCTTGGTCTTATTCCTGGGATGTAATTAAAATCACAAGATTCCATAACTGTTACAGACTTTCAACAGTTAACACTGCGAGGAAGAGAATCACCATTACACCCTCCCCCTATGTGTGTGTATGTGTATAACATCTTTGCTTGAGGCATCCAGCGTGAGAGAATATGAATCAATCATTCCCACTTTCAAATACATCTAATTTTTGGAAGATATTTTTCTTTACTAAGATTTTTTTTCTTTTTCCTCCATGCAAAACAGAACAAGACTAATTTCTTTTCTAAATGACAGTTCTTGAAAAAGTGGAATACTACTAACATTGCATGCCTCACTTCAGATCCACACCTACTCTAGTTTAAATAATGCCAGTTTCTTCATCTGAATTTTATAAGTCATGGATTTGTGACTGCCCACCATTCTAGTTCTTTTCTGGATATTAACCACTCTACCAATGTCCTTTATAAAATATGGTGCTCCAAACTGAAGACAATAATTTGGAGCACAAATTATTAATATTTTTCTGCCATTAACCTCTTTCTTGATTTAACTAAAATATGATATGTTACATTCATTTTCCTCTAAAACGTGTCATAACACTCACAGTTTTGTAGCTTGTCAAAATCAATTTTGGGGGGGAGGAGCCAGGATGGCGGAGTAGAAAGACACACATATGCTAGCTCTGAAACCCACAGCCCATAAAATATCTGTAAAGAAGAACTCCGAACAAATTCGGGAGCAGCAGAAGCCACAGAACAACGGAGCAGACGAGATTTCTGTTCCAGAGAGACCTAAAAACCTGACACGAAAGGTCCATTGCGCACTGGACCTGCAGCACAGCCCAGCCCTGCCTTGGCTGCTTGGCACCGAGAGGAGCAGATCACAGAAGGCTTCAGGGACAGAATCTCCAGCAGCCACACAGGTCCCTCCACCCACAGGTGACAAGGGACAGTGAGAGAGTCTTTTTGGGTGGCCAACAGGGTAGTGGGGTGTCCCCGTGGCTCGGGCCCCCTCAGGAGGCAGCAGCAGGGGTGGCAGTGGACAGGGTCTCCCAAAGCAGGCAGGAGATCGGATCCATTGTTGAAGGTCTCCACACACACTCCCTGAGGGAACTAAGTCCCGTGTGGCGGCCCTGCCCCCACCTGAGCACCTGAACTTAATCTCACACTGAATAGCAGCCCTGCCCCAGCCCAACACCCTGAGGCTGGGAAGCAGCATTTGAATCTCAGACCCCAAGGGCTGGCTGGGAGGATCTGAAGGCAAGGTGGGGGTGGAGAGAACACTCAGAAGTCAAGTCACTGGCTGGGAAAATGCCCAGAAAAGGGGAAAAAAATAAGACTATAGAAGGTTACTTTCTTGATGAACAGATATTTCCTCCCTTCCTTTCTCATGAGGAAGAACAATGCTTATTATCAGGGAAAGACACAGAAGTCAAGGCTTCTGTATCCCACACATGGAAAATAAATATTCTATGGGCTCAGGCCATGGAAGAGCTCAAAAAGGGTTTCGAAAATGAAGTTAGAGAGGTGGAGAAAAAACGGGGAAGAGAAATAAGAGAGATGGAAAAAAGCGTGGAAAACAGGTCAACAGCTTGCTAAAGGAGACCCAAAAAAATGCTGAAGAAAATAACACCTTGAAAAATAGGCTAACTCAAGTGGCAAAAGAGGTTCAAAAAAGCCAATGAGGAGAAGAATGCTTTCAAAAGCAGAATTAGCCAAATGGAAAAGGAGGTTCAAAAGCTTACTGAAGAAAATAGTTCTTTCAAAATTAGAATGGAACAGATGAAGGCTAATGACTTTATGAGAAACCAAGAAATCACAAAACAAAACCAAAAGAATGAAAAAATGGAAGATAATGTAAAATATCGCATTGGAAAAACAACTGACCTGGAAAAGAGACCAAGGAGAGACAATTTAAAAATCGTGGGATTACCCGAAAGCCATGATCAAAAAAAAGAGCCTAGACATCATCTTTCATGAAATTATCAAGGAAAACTGCCCTGAGATTCTAGAACCAGAGGGCAAAATAAGTATTCAAAGAATCCACAGATCACCGCCTGAAAGAGATCCAAAAAGAGAAACTCCTAGGAACATTGTGGCCAAATTCTAGAGTTCCCTGGTCAAGGAGAAAATATTGCAAGCAGCTAGAAAGAAACAATTCAAGTATTGTAGAAATACAGTCAGGATAACACAAGATCTAGCAGCTTCTCTGTTAAGGGATCGAAGGGAGTGAAATAGGATATTCCAGAAGTAAAAGGAACTAGGACTAAAACCAAGAATCCCCCACCCAGCTAAACTGAGTATAATACTTCAGGGGAAAAAAATTTCAATGAAATTGGGGACTTTCAAGCATTCTTGATGAAAAGACCAGAGCTGAAAAGAAAATTTGACTTTCAAACACAAGAATGAAGAGAAGCATGAAAAGGTGAACAGCAAAGAGAAGTCCTAAGGGACTTACTAAAGTTGAACTGTTTACATTGCTACATGGAAAGATAATATTTGTAACTCTTGAAACTTTTCAGTATCTGGGTAGTGGGTGGGATTACACACACACACACACACACACACACACACACACATGCACACACACAGAGATAGAGAGCACAGAGTGAATTGAATAGTATGGGATCATATCTTAAAAAATGAAATTAAGCAGTGAGAGAGAAATATATTGGGAGGAGAAAGGGAGAAATGGAATGGGGCAAATGATCTCTCATAAAAGAGGCAAGCAAAAGACTTTTTAGTGGAGGGAAAAAGAAGGGAGGTGAGAGAAAAACATGAAGTTTACTCTCATCACATTCCACTAAAAGAAGGAATAAAATGCACACTCATTTTCGTATGAAAACCTATCTTACAATACAGGAAAGTGGGGGATAAGGGGATAAGCAGGGTGGGGGGGGGTAATGGAAGGGAGGGTAGTTGGAGGAGGGAGCAATCTTGGGGAAGGATAGGATCAAAAGAGAGAATAGAAGCAATGAGGGGCAGGATAGGATGGAGGGAAATATAGTTAGTCTTATACAACATAACTATTATGGAAGTCATTTGCAAAACTACACAGATATGACCTATATTGAATTGCTTGCCTTCCAAAGGGAATGGGTGGGGAGGGAGGGATGAAGAGAAGTTGGAACTCAAAGTATTAGGAACAACTGTCGAGTACTGTTCTTGCTACTAGGAAATAAGAAATACAGGTAAAGGTGTGTGGAATGTTATCTGGCCCTACAGGACAAAAGAGAAGATGAGGACAAGGGAAGGGAGGGATGATAGAAGAGAGGGCAAATTGGTGATTGGGGCAATTAGAATGCTTGGTGTTTTGGGATGGGAGGATGGGACAAGTGGGGAGAAAATTTGGAACCCAAAATTTTGTGAAAATGAATGTTAAAAGCTAAATAAATTAATAAAAAAATCAATTTGGGGGCACAGCGAAGAAGTCAGAGTAAAATCAGGGACTTCCCTGAGGTCTTCCCCAATACTCACCAAATAGCTGTAAAAAATGACTCTAAACAAATTCCAGAACAACAAAACCCACAAAAATGACACAGTAAAAAGAATTCCCCGTCCAAGTCAACCTGTAAAATCCACTGCAAAGTTCTTTCGTGCAGCAGGGAGCAGAGCATGGTCTGGCATGGGCACAGACAAGCAGGAGCAGGCCTCAGTGGACTGCATCATTGGCAGCTATGGTAGTTTCCCGACTTTTCAGGCACCAGACACTGGGAAAGTCAGTGGGGGAGATATATGGGACCTGAGCAGGGGAGGAACTCCAGTGTGGCTGGTTCCACATCACCTCCAGGGGGTGGGGGTGGGTGCCAGTCGTTGGCTCAGCAGGAGCAGCAGCCTCGGAAGCATCAGGAGAAACTGCTTCTGAAGCTTTTGGCCAACAGACAGTGGGAGATTAAGTGGCTGAAACAAAATCCCTGAAAACTGGGACAGTACCCCCACCCTCACTCCCCACTCCTAAAGGAAGCAGAATCCTGCATTGACACAGTTAGAAAGTCAAGTCTTTGGCTGGGAAGATGACTAAGCATCATAAAATAACTCAGACTATAGAATCTTACTTTTGTGACAAGGAAGTTGAAGGCATAGAACCAGAAGACGACAAAACAATCAAAGCTCTTAAATCAAAAGCCTCCAAGAGGAATATGAGTTGGTTGAAGGCAATGAAGGAGCTCAAAAAGGATTTTGAAAGTGAAGAAAGGGAAGTAGAGGAAAAATTGGGAAGAGAAATGAGAGTGGTGTAAGAAAATCATGAAAACTGAGTTAACAAGAGCTAAAAGAGACTCCCCCAAAATACTGAAGACAGTAACACATTAAAAAATAGACTCAATCAAATGACAAAAGAAGATGAAAAAGGAGGGACAGAGCCAAGATGGAGGAGTAGAAAGGCGCACCTATCATAGCTCTTCCATCACAGCCAATAAAATACCTGTAAAAGATGACTCTAAACAAATTCTAGAGCAGCAGAGGCCACAAAAAGACAGAAAGAAAGAGATTTCCAGCCCAAAGCAGCCTGGAAGGCCGAGAGGAAAGGTCTACCACATGGGGCACGAAGTGGAGTGTAGCCCATGGAGCCCAGCTCAGCCTTGGCCTTGTGGCACCAGCAGGAACAGAACCAGAATGGGCCTTGGTGGCAGAATCTCCAGGAAGCAGCTGCGGTTCTCAGATCCCTCAAACCCCAGAATCCAAAGATAGCTTCAAAGGTCAGCGTGAAAGTTTTTTCACCTGGGTGAGAAGAGAGCAGGGCCCTCCCCTATCCCTGGCCCCAGGTGGTGGTGGCAGCGGCAGCAGAAGCAGCGTCCATTTTTGGAGACTCCTACCTAAAAGCCTTGAGGGAACTGAACTGTTGATCGGGGTCTCAGGCAAGAGTGATGACCCTGGGATGAGGAAAAGTGCGAGCTACTGTAGTCGAGCTGGTGAAGGCTCTGGAAAGGAATTTTACTTGCAGATCCGGAGCAGAAAAGCTTTGATAGCTCCTAGACCAGAGTGCAGGCCAGAAGGGGAGTTTACTCCTCTCCCATGATTGTGCCACCTTGGAGGAATTGAGAACTTACAAGTACCCAAAGAATACCCCCGTCTTGACAAAGGACTCAAAAGTCAAGTAAATGGCTAGGAAAATGTCCGAAAAAGGGAAAAAATAAGACTATAGAAGGATGCTTTCTTGGTGAACAGGTATTTTCTTTTTTTATTACTTTTATTTATTTTCAGTAGTCTACAATCACTACAGTATAACTTAGATTTTTCTCTCCCTCCCCCCCTCCCTCCCCGCGATGGAATAAAATTTTATATAGGTTCTACACATACATTCCTATTAAATGCATTTTGACTATAGTCATGCAGTGTAAAAGAATTAAAATGAGTGGGAGAAATCATAAAACAAACGAAAACGTAATACACAAATGAAAGTGGTCTGCTCTATTCTGCGATTGAATTCCATAGTTCTTTCTCTAGATTTGAAATGCATTTTGCCTTAAAAAACCATTGGGAATTTTTCCAAGTCCTTGCATTGCAATGAAGCTTCAAGTCTACCAGAAAAAAAAAAAAAAACTCGCACACTGCTGTCTTTGCAGTGCACAAAGATCTCCTGGTTCTGCTCCTTTCACTCAGCATCAGATCATATAAGTCTTTACAGGCCTTTCTGAAGTCTTCCTGTCTATCATTTCATACAGCACAATAGCATTGCATTACATTCATACACCACAATTTATTCAGCCATTCTCCACTTGATGGACATCCCCTTGATTTCCAGGTTTTGGCCACCACAAAGAGTGCTGCTAAAAATATTTTTGTACGTGTGAGACCCTTTCCCATTTTTGTGATCTCTTGGTGATACAGTCCTAGAAGCAGTATTGCTGGATCAAAGGGTATGCATATTTTTGTAGCCCTTTGGGCATAGTTCCAAATTATTCTCCAGAATGGTTGGATCAGCTCACAGCTCCACCAAGAATGAATTAGTGTTCCAACTCTCCAAAAACTACTTCAACATTTATCATCTTCCTCTTCTGTCATGTTTGTCAATCTAATAGATGTGATGTGGTATTTCAGAGTTATTTTGAATTGCATCTCTCTAATCAATAGTTATTTAGAGTATTTTTTCATATGACTATAGATATCTTTAATTTCTCCCTCTGAAAACTGCCTGTTCATATCCTTTGACCATTTATCAATTGGGGAATGACTTGTATTTTTGCACATTTGACTCAGTTCTCTACAAATTTTAGAAATGAGGCCTTTATCACAGACATTGTCTTCAAAAATTTTCCCACTTTCCTGCTTCTCTCCGAATCTTGGTTGCATTGCGTTTGGTTGTGCAAAAACTTTTCAGTTCAATGTAATAAAAATTATCCATCTTGCACTTCATAATGCGTTCTATCTCTTCTCTATTCAAAACTTCTTTCCTTCTCTACCAATCTGATAAATACATTATTCCTAGCTCCTCCAATTTGCCCATAGTATCAATCTTTATACCTGGATCGTGTACCCATTTGGATTTTATTCTTGTGTACAGTGTCAGGCGTTGGTTTATGCCTAGTTTCTGCTACATTGTTATCCAGTTTTCCGAGCAACTTTTGTTGAACAGAGAGTTCTTATTCCAGAAGCTGGTGTCCTCAGGTTTTTCAAACAGTAGACTTCTAAATTCTTTGCCTACTGCATCTTGAGTACCTAGCATATTCCATTTGTCTACTCTTCTGTTTCTTAGCCAGTACCAAGTGATTCTGATTATTGCTGCTTTGTAATGCAATTTCAGATCTGGTAGCTCTAGGCACCATCCCTAACATTTCTTTTCATTGGTCTCCTTGATATTCTGGACCTTTTGTTCTTCCAGATGAATTTTGATATTATTTTTTCCAGCTCTAGAAGATAACTATCTGATAGTTTAATTGGTATGGCACAAAATAAGTAAATTAATTTAGGTAGAATTGTCATTTTTATTATATTGGCTCGGCCTGCTCATTAGCAACTGAAGTTTTTCCACTTACTTAGATCTGACTTTTTTTGTGCCAGAAGTGTCTTATAATTATGTTCATATAGTCTGTGGGTTTGTTTTGGCAGGCAAACCCCCAAATATTTTATAGTGTCTATCCTAGCTTTAAATGGGATTTGTCTTTCTATCTCTTGCTGTTGGGCTTTGTTGCTAATATATAGAAATGAAGAAGACTTCTGCGGGTTTATTTTGTAACCTGCAACTTTGCCAAAGTTGTTTATTATTTCAAGTAGTTTTTCATTGAATCTCTTCAATTCTGTAAGTATATCATCAGCAAGGAGTGATAACTTAGTTTCCTCTTTGCCTATTCTAATTGCTTCAATTTCTTTATCCCATCTAATTGCTAAAGCTAGCATTTCTAGTACCATATTGTATAATAATGGTGATACTGGACATCCTTGTGTCACCCCTGATCTTGTTAATCTAGCTTATCTCCATTGCATATAATGCTTGCTAAAGGTTTTAGGCAGATTCTGCTAATTATTTTATGGAAAATTCCCTTTATTCCTATGCTCTCTAGTGTTTTTAATAGGAATGGGTGTTGTATTTTGTCAAAAGCTTTTTCTGCATCTATGGAGAAAATCATGTGGTTTCTGTTAGTTTTGTTGTTGATATGATCGATAACGCTAATAGTTTTCCTACTATTGAACCAGCCATGCATTCCTGGTATGGATCCTACCTGATCATAGCGTATTACTCTCGTGATGATTTGCTGTATTCTTTTTGCCAAAATCTTAATTAAAATTTTTACATCTATATTCATTAGAGAACTTGAACTATAATTTTCTTTCTCTGTTTTACCTCTTCCTGATTTAGGTATTAAAACCGTATTTGTATCATAAAAAGAATTTGGGAGGACTCCACCATTTTCCCAAAATAGTCTGTATAGTATTGGAATAAACTGTTCTTAAAAATTTTGCTAGAATTTGCTCGTAAATCCATCTGGCCCTGGAGATTTTTTCCTAGGGAGTTCATTGATGGCTTGTTCATTTTTTTTTCTGAAATGGGGTTGTTTAATTATTAAGCTTCCCCTTCTGTTAATCTGGGAAATTTATATTTTTTCAAATTCTCACCAATCTCATTTAGATTGTCGAATTTATGGGCATAAAGTAGCGCAAAGTAATATTTGTAATTCAGGAAATACTTGTACAAGTTGTATATGAACAAAAATTGTATCTGTGTATACACACCAATGGATGTAGATAATGATAGAATTTGGTTTTGGAATTAAAATTTGGAGCTAGAATTTGAATGGAAATTGCAATTTGAAGTAGGAATTTAGAATTGGAATTTGCACTTTTGTATTTGAAATTTGGAATTGAAATTTGAATTTCATATTTGCAATTGAAATTAAAAACTGGAATTATGAATGGGAATTTGAGTTTTGGAGTAAGAATTTAGAATTGGAATTTGGAATTGGAATTTGGAGGAGGAATTTGATTTGGAGAAGGAATTTGGAGATGGAATATGTAACAGGAATTTGGAATTGGAGCTGGAATTTGAAGTAGGAATTTAAAATTGAAATTTGGAATTGGAATTTGAAACTGGCATACGGAATTGGAAACTGGAAATGGAATTTGGAATTGAAATTTGGAACTGGAATTTGGGAATTGTAATTCGGAATTGTAATTGTAATTTGGTATTTGGAAATGAAATTTGGAACTAGAATTTGTAACTGGAATTTGGATATTGAAGTAAGGATTTTGAATCTGAATTTAGAATTGGAATTTGGAGTAGGAATTTAGAATCGGAATTCGTAATTGGAATATGGAGTAGGAATTTGGAATTGCAGTATGGAGTTGGAAGCTGGAATTTAAAAATACAATTTGTCTTTTGAAATTGGAATCGAAATGGGAATTTCGATTTTGCATTAAAAATTTAGAAATGCAGTTTGGAATTTTAATTCGGAATTGGATTTTGGAGTAGGAATTTGGAATTGGAAGTTGAATTTGGAATTTGGAGTAGGAATTTAGAATGGGAATTTGGAGTAGGAATTTGGAATCAGAGTATAGAATTGGAATTTGGTATTTGGAAAAGAAATTTAGAACTTGAATTTGTAATTGCAATTTGGATTTTAGAGTAGGAATTTCTAATCAGAATTTGGAATTGGAATTTGGAAGCTGAATATGGAATGAAAACTTGGAATTGGAATTTGGAAATGGAATTTGGAATTGAAATTTGGAACTGGAATTTTGCAACTGGAGTTGGAATTGGGAATTGGAATTAGAATTTCCTATTTGGAAATGAAATTTGGAACTGGAAGTTGTAACTGGAATTTGGGTTTTGAAGTAAGAATTTCCTATCAGAATTTGAACCTGGAATTTGGAGTAGGAAATACAAATTGGAATATGGAGATGAAATTTGCAATCAGGATTTGGAATTGAAATTTGGAGTAGGAATTTAGAATTGCAATTTGAAATTGGAATTTGGAATTAAAGTTTGGAATTGACATATGGAATTAGAATTTTGGAATTGAAATTATAATTTGGAATTGGAATTTGGTGTTAGAATTTGGAATTTTGAGTTGTTATTTGGTATTGGAATTTGTAATTAGAACTTGTAATTGGAATTTGGAATGGGAATATTGAATTGGAATTTTGAGTAAGAATTTATAATTGTAAGTGGTAATTGAAATATGGAGTAGGAATTTGGAATTTGCAATTGGAATATGGAATTGGAAGTTGGAATTTTGAATTGCAATTTTGCACTGGAGTTTTTAATTGGAATGAGAATTTCAATTTTGGAGTAAGAATTTAGAATTGGAATTAGAAATTTTGATTTAGAATTAGAATTTAGAATTCGAATTTCTAATTGGAATTTGGAATTGGCATATGGAATTGGATTGAATTTTTTTCTTTTCACTTTTCACATCCTTGTTTTACTTAGGCATGGCACTGTTCTATAAGATATGAAGGAGCTAAAAGTCTGACCACAAAATGAGTCTAAGAGCTTCTACCTATATTCATTGTTCATTTAAGGGAATGGAGTCATCAATTGCAACATTATGTAAGCAACAAATGTTGTTGTTGATTAGTTTATGTTGTTGTAGTTGTTGTTTTTGTTTATATTTTTGGTGGTGCTGGTGATGATGGTAATAATCTAATGAGAAATCATTTTTTGTCCATTAACTTCCTGAGTGTTTCCTTCAAATCCTTGTTCCTCAGACTATATATTAGGGGGTTCAGCATAGGAATGACTACTGTGTAGAAAACAGAGCCCACTTTGATGGTGAACCAGGAGCTTTTACTATTGGGTATACAGTAGAGGAAATGGACTCTTGCATAGAATATTCCAACAGCTGTCAGGTGAGAGGCAGAAGTGGAGAAGGACTTATGCCTTGCCCCAGCAGAATGAATCTTCATGAGAGCTACAAAAATAAATATATAAGAGGTGAATAAGATAATAAGTGTGCTCAAAATATTAAAATTTTCAACTATAAAAAACATCAGCTCACTGAAGTGCTTATCAGAGCAAGAGGCAGAGAGTATGCCAGAATGCTCATAGAAAAAATTATTAATAATAGTATTCCCACAAAAAGATAATACAAGGAGATAGTAAGTGAAGAGCAGAGAGAAGACTATGCCCCAGGAATACCCTGCAGCCATGAGGAGGACACAACGTTTCTGGAACATGACAACCATATTTAAAGGGGGTTACAAATGGCCACAAAACGATCATATGCCATCACTACCAACAGGAACGTGTCAGTCAAAGCACAGGTAGCAGTAAAGAAAAATTGCGTGATGCAAGTAACGATAGAAATTGTCCTATCTTCTGCAACTAAATTTTCCAACAGCTTTGGTGCAACAGCAGTACAGTAACAGAAATCCACAAAGGACAAGTGTTTTAGGAAAAAAAATACATTGAAGAGTGCAATTTTGGGTTCGTTATAATGTTTACAATCATTCCAAGTTTCCCTATCACAGTAATTGCTTAGATAGCCAAGAAAAGCAGAAAGAGAAGAATCTGAAATTTTGGGTAGTCAGGAAATCCTAACAGAATAAACATAACTGCAGCACTCTGATTTCTGTCAGAGATCATCAGGGCTAAAGTTAAGAGGAAATCGAAAAGATATCCTGAAAAACAGAATAGTAAAATAATAAGGACACAAACAATGAGATGAAGAAGATAGATTTATATAAATGACAAAGGATATTAAAAGGAATTTATCACTTCTCTGATAAAAGGAAAGTTTTCTGGGTGGAAAAAAGGTAAATCTTAAAGTCAGAAAGTTCCAGATTTTATATTCTTTGTAATATTTTGTGTCCCTGCATTAGTTACTTATCATTTTGGTGGCTCACACAATTTACAATTACTCCAAGTTACAGATCAGATGCCAATCTAACTTAGAAGAGTAAATTTCACAAAGAAAACTCATTATAGTAAGCTATGAATTTAGATAACATAATAAAAATAATTTACTAGTGAAATTATCATTTATTGAAAAGTCAAATCAAATCAGATTTTGGATTGGATAGATGAGGACAATGGAACGTAAGATAGACTTATACTTCACAGAAGAATGAAGGAGGAGGAGGAGACTGGAGAAGAATGGATAAGGGTTGAGTGGTGGCTTGGAGTAGGTGTTAGTAACTAGATCTGTCTGGATTCTGAGCATGATAGCCATACAACACAGGAAATGATGCAAAATTCTAAATGAACATTCGAAAAATAAGCTTATTTGTTTGTTGGGTTTTTTCCTAACATCTCTTTCCAAACAGGAATAAAACAAAATAATTTTATACTCCAATCTTTATTCCTTTTAAATTTTTGCCTACCAAACTTCTCAACATTCTACCTGAAATTGTTTACCTGCATAAATCCATCTCATTATTTTGCTTAGCTTTCCAAAATACTGCATTTTTCCATTCAGGCATTCATTTCTCTTCCTGCTCCAAATTTTTATACATGCATGTTTTTGTTTTGCTTTCTTTTAGTGAATTATGTGATTTCTCACCATAGCAAACACTTAATATAGACTTCAGAACTTGTCGTTCTGACTTTCATAAACCTTCCAGATTTATCCTAAGCCATAAATAATGAAGAAAAAACACCTCTATGACCAGTTAAAATATGTGTACAATAACTTTGAATATAATTCTCAAATGCACCTGAATCTGAGAACTCATTAATCATCTGTTTAATGAAGACAGCTTAATGAGGTAGTTTAAAAAACAGGAGTTAAGAATTCACACTCCAGAAATAATGTCATTTAATCTGCATTGTAATCTTCTCTTTGAATCCTTCCCAACTTTATTTGCATTATGTATCACTCTAATAAATTTATGATTTATAATATAATTTTTATTGTAAAGAAAGCTTCTTTTATTTATGGTGTTGGAAAAAGACAGTATCTAGGCATTAAAAATAAGATGATCACTGCCTAGAAGAAACCCATTCTCTACTGGTTTCACTCTCTCATTTCAATATTGACATATTCAAGAATAGAATTTGTAGAGTTATGGGGAGGAATAATAGACCCAGGTCTTTCCCTGATCTTAAGGTAATTTGAGCAAAGATGGAAAAAAAATATATTCATGTGGTACATCAGAATTTTATGAGTGAAAAATCTGAGCTACTGACACCTTAACTGAGCCTTGATGGATGAAAAGCTTTGGGAAATATCTGGTCCAATCTCTGTAGCAGATTATCGGGAAAGCTAAAGATCTTATGGAACTGGATTCTCCGAAATTCAAGTACTGTTTTAATTTAAAAACTTATATACTTCCACGATCTTATCTCCATATTGTTTTCCTAAATGAAGTTGCTGTTCCACTAATTTGTTTATAACATCAGTCTTTATACCTAGATCATGTATCCATTTGGATTTATTCTTTTGTACGATGTCAGGCATTGGTGTATGCCCAATTTCTGTGACACTGTTATCCAGTTTTCCTAGCAGTATTTGTTAAACAGTGGGTTCCCTTCTATCCCAGAAGCTGGGTTCAGTGGATTTATCAAACACTTGAGTGCTATATTCATTGACTACTGGGTTATGAGTACGTAACATATTCCAGTGGTCTACCCCTATGTTTCTTAGCCAGTACCAAGTGATTTTGATTATTGCTGCTTTATAATACAATTTGAGATTCTGTAGATCTAAGCAACTTTCCCTAGCATTACTTTTCATTTGTTCCCTTGATATTCTGGACCTTTTCTTCTGTCAGATGAAATTCGATATTATTTTTTTCTAGGTCTATAAACAAGTTTCTGGTATTTTGATTAGTATGGCACTGAATAAGTTAATTTAGGTAGAATTTTCATTTTTATTTTATCAGGTCGACCTACCCACAAGCAACTTCTGTTTTTCCACTAACTTAGATGTGAGTTTATTTGTGTGAAATGTGTTTTGAAATTGTGAGAATGTAGCCTCTGGGTTTCTTTTGGCAAGTAGACTCCTAGATATTTTAGAGTGTCTAATGTAGCTTTAAATTGAATTTCGATTTCTTTCTTTTCCTGCTGGGCTTCATTAGTTATATACAGAAATGCAGATGATTTATTTCGGTTTATTTTGAAATCTGCAACTTTACTAAAGTTGTTTATTATTTCAAGTAGTTTTTTTATTTGATTCTCTAGGATTCTCTAAATATATCATCATGTGTCTTCCCTACCTTTTAGCCTCCTCTCCTTTTTCTTTCACCTTTTTCCTCCTACAGCCTATAGGGCTTGAACAACACCAGATGAAAGTAAATCTCAAACAGTGCTCATCTCCCTCCTTCTTTCCCTCTACTATAATATGTTTTTTGCTTCTTCCCGTAATGCAGTTTACCTTTGTCTGTCTCCTCCTTTTCACATTTCCCCTTACAATCCCTTCGGAACTTTAAATCACATTTTTTTTTGTCATAATAGCATTTAATTAGTACCCAACTGCCTCTATCTATAGCTCTTTAAAATATCATAGTAAATATACAGTTCTCAAGATTAACAAGTGTCATCTTTCCTTACAGGCATGTAAACAAATTGCCCATATTCAGTAATAAGGTTTTTTTCCTCATTTATCTTGTTATGGCTCTCTTGAAACTTGTATTTGAAGATAAAATTTTCTATTGAGCTCTGGCTTTCTCATCAGGAAGGTCTGGAAATTCCTTCTTTCATTGAGTGTCCATCTCCTTGCCTGAAATATTATGGTAAATTTTGCTGGGTATCTGATCCTTGGTTGTAGTGCAAGTTCCTTTACCTTACAGAATATCTTATTCTAATTACTCTGATCTTTCAGCGTAGAAGTTGAAAGGTCCTGTCTGATCCTGACTGTAGTTCTTCTACATTTGAATTTTTTTTTTTTGGCTCTTGCTGCATTTTTTTCCTCACCTTGACAGTTCTAGAATTTGCAACCAATATTCCTTGACATTTTCAGTTTGGGATCTCTTTCAAGAGGTGATCAGTGAATTCTTTTGATGACTATTTTACCTTCTAGGTCTAGGACCTCAGGTTAGTTTTCCGTGATGATTTCTTGGAAGATATTTTCCAGGCTCTTTGTTTCATCTTGGCTTTCCAGTAGACCTATAATTTTTAGATTTTCTCCCCTGGATATATTTTCCAGGTCAGTCGTTTTTCCAATGAAATATTTAGCATTTTCTTCTATTTTTTGGTTTTTTAAATTCTGTTTGACAGATTCTTGATGTCTCATAGAGTCCTTACCTTCTACTTGTCCAATGATATTTTTTAAGAGATTGTATTCTTCAGTTAACTTTTGCATATTCTTTTCCATTTATCCAATTGTTCCTTCTAAGTAGTTATTTTCTACAGTTTGATTTTGTACTTCCTTTTCTGTTTGTCCAATTTTCCTTTTTAAGGAGCTACTCTCTTCAGTGAATTATTTTCTCATATTTTTATAATAATTGGCCAGTTTTTCTTTTACCTCTCTAATTTAGCTTTCAAAATCCTTCTTCATGTCTTCCAAGAATGATCTTTCTGGTTAAGACCAGTTTATATGTCCTTTTAAGGTTTCATATGGGAGTACAGTCTCAATACTATCTTATGTATTTGTGTTTTGGACTTTGTCCTCATGGTAAGATTCTATGGTCTTTTGTTTTCTGGCTTGCTTCCTGCTCATGATGATTGTCTCTTTCCTGGCTTTTAAAGTGGATCTCTGCCTGTGGGGCACAGAATGCTCTGTGTCGCAGTTCTTGTGCTGAGAACTTGCGGCTTTGTGTGTTGTGGCCTCTGGCTCTTTCAACTAGAAGCTAGAATGCTCCAGCTTACCTGATGCTGAGCTGGCTGGTGTTTCAAGGTAGAGGCCAGGTGAATTCTTTGTGAGTTTCTCAGTTACCCTGGATCTTGCTGCGTGAGGTGTGGGGAAGGGGATGTCCGGCTACAGGAGGTTTCCTCTCCAGAGCTAGAACACAGGCAGGCTCAGCGGTTCGTGAACCCCTGTGTGCACTAATATCTTCCATGTTGCCCTGGAAGTGGTAAGGCAGACCTGGGGTCCTGGTGTTGGCACTTACAGACTCCGCTGCTCCCCCTGGGCTCAGGATCTCCTTCTGGTTCAATGAAGTGGGACTACTGGGACAGCTCTGTTCCTACACTGATCCCATTCTGCCACAGCAAAAGGGTGTCTCGTTCACGATTTTCCTAGCCTCTCAAGTTTAAGAGACTGTTTACCCCTTTGCCTGACCCCACTATTTCAGAATTTTTTGTGGGGAAATATTCTCTGATTTTTCAAGTTCAACAAGGGGAGGGTACAAGCACTTATAGATCACTGACCATCTTGCTTCTCGGATGTTCAAGTAGATGACTTACAAATATTTAATCTGTGGGGTGATAGTCTCAGGAGCAACTGCTGCTATTACCTGAGGTTCTATACTGCTCTCATTCTCAGTTTCACTGGACTCCTGATCTTGGCTGATATGTTTGAGAAGTTTCATTGTTGCTTCTGTTTCAGTCAGCCCTGCGCCCTGCTATGGTGTGACCCGCACTGGTGAAGCCTGTGTGCTCTGCCCTCCTCCAGCCCTGTGCAACAGATCCTTCTTTTCGACCTTCTGCACTGTTCTGGGCTGGAAAACTATCACACTATCTCCTTCTGGATTCTGCCACTCTAAAATTTGGTCAGTTTCTCTTTTTAGAAGTATCTGAAGGAATTTATAGTAGAACTTCGGTGAGTATGTGCTCACACTCTGCCTTCTTCGCTCTGACTCCCCCTTCTTCCCTTTTAATCACATTCAATTCATCATATATAAAAATGTGTGTATATATAATACTACATTACATAATACAGTATAGCATGTTATATACACATATGAATCTTTATTATTTTAATGATTTTTCCTTACATTACATCATCTCCTTTTAATCAAGGACTTTTAAAATCTCTCTTCATATTTATAGTGCCTAGTGTAGTCACTGATACTAAGTAGTGTGTTACATTTATATAACATTTGCTAGGTTCTATGAACATGGCTAAGTACTTTTTTTCCATATTATCTCCTTTGGTTCTCTTAACAATCTGGAGAAAGAAATGCTATTATTACCAGCATTTGGAAGATGGGGAAACTGAGGAAATCACCAGTTAAATGACTTGCCTATTATCAAATTGCTAGTAAATCTACCAGGCCACATTTAAACTAAGATCTTCCTGACTCTAGACTCAGAATTCTATCCGCAACCGCCTCTTGCCTTATTTATTAACTCTTAACTAACACTGTCATGAGGTATGAGTGAAATCAAAATAGATATCAAGCCAGTGAAAGACCTGAACCAAATAATAATTCACATAGCTATGATAGTAGTATTAATGATAGCTTCCATTGTCATAAAACTTAAAGTTTTCACTTCACTTCCCCAGTAATAATTACTGAAGGAGCTTGAATTGGCCTCAAATTATCCAAATATGTGGCAGAGTAAGTCTCATATTCTCCTTCATTGCTAGTGGATAAACAAGTCCACTTTGACAACCAGTAACAGTAAATTTGATAGCAGTAAACAGCCAGACTTTAATTCCTTAAAAATATTTATTAAGCAATTATTTCACTGAGCACTAAAGGGAGTAATAATTTTAGATAAGAACCCAGTTTCCACAGGAAGCATAGTATTTTGTAGGGTCACGATAAGAAAATAAATTCTGAATTCTCTGGTGTTTAAAGTTTTAGCTGGAACTTTCCGCAAAAAGAATCCCATAAAACTGAGATAGTATGCATCATTTCTGGTTTTCATTAAGGGGAAATTAGAGGCTTGTAAGATGATGCTTTACCTACAGTGACAAATTTGTTAAATGTGCTCCTGATTTCAGGGGCAAAGCTTTTTGTTTTCTTTTGCCAATTAAATTTCTCCTTTTCTTCTTCGAAGTAAAAAAGCAAAAATAAATATGTCCAAACGGCTATAAGAAGGTTCACAATATATGACCCATCAATACCACTTCTACGGCTGAAAATCAAAGGGATCATACAATTGGAAAAAGGACCCATATGAACAAAAATATTGCTAGCAGTTCTTTTTTTTGTTGTGGCAAAAACTAGAAATTAAGTGGATGGCTATCATTTGGGGAATGGCTGAACAAGTTATAATATATGAGTATAATGGAATACTATTGTGTTATGAGAAATAACGAGCAGGTAGATTTCAGTAAAATTTGGAAAGACTTACATGAACTGATGTTGAGTTAGAGGAGCAGAATCAGGAGAAAAAAGAACACAGTTACAGCCACATTGTGTGGCTTTGGTAGACTTGGCTCTTCTCAACAATGAAAGGTTCTGAGACAACTCCAAAAGCTCAAGATGGAAAATGCTATTCACATTCAGAGAAAGAATTTTGGAGTTACGACGTAGTTTGAAACACAGTATTTGCTCTCTCTCTCTCTCTCTCTCTCTCTCTCTCTCTCTCTCTCTCTCTCTCTCTCTCTCGTTTGTTTTCTTTTATCTTGTTTTTTTCTTTCTTGTTGGTCACCCAACAGGATATAATTCTACTTTATAACCTGACTAATGCGAGAATATGTTTAATACGAATGTATATGTAGAATTTATATCAGATTACATGCCACCTTGGGGAGGGAGAGAAAATTTAAAACTCAAAACCTTGTGGAACTGATTGTTGTAATATGTGTGTGCATACATGTATGCATATACACATACGCATGTGTGTATACACACACATGTGTGCAGTTATGTGCATGCATGTATTGTACATGTGTATGTGTATATACATCCATGGGTGTACATGCACACATGCACAAACATATGTGCATGTATATACATACATATATGTGCATATGTATATATACATCTACACACACACATATATAGACACAGACATAGATATCGATATACATAGATATATTTGAAATAAAGATAAATAAGGGGGAGTGTCTTCTGGACTTGATCATGTGTCATATTCTTGATCGTATGTGGGGATTTTAGTCAATTTTAAAACGTAATTTGTGATTCCTCTTGTAGTTTAATATTTAATCAGTAGTGTTGTATCCTAGAAATACTCTGGAATATAAAAACATTTCTTTTCAGACATTGACATTTATTTTTTGTTAAGAATCTGAAATGTATAGTAATCTATATAATATTTCATAATATAGCAAGAATGTAATATTTATTATTTTAATATTCCTCATTTCATTTGGAGAATTAGTAACTAGTACTGGACATCTTAAGAAGAAAAATAGCCAATAAAACATTTAAATGGGAAAAAGTGTGGTAAAAGAGATAACATTTCAGTGATTCAATTACCGTGAATAAACATGTATTTAGCAAGTACTTACAATGCATCAAATAACATGGTAAGTACTAAAGATAAAAATATAGGCAAAAACGTAGTGCTGTTAAGGAGCTCATAATTACATGCAAGGTAACGTGTACATATGTACATACGAAATATGTATATGTGACTATATATGTATATGTCTATACGTATAGACACAAACACCCATATATATATATGAACACATACATACAAACAATACAATATTTACATGTGTATACACACATATATACATATATCTACATAAATATAAACTTATGGATATATACTAATATATGTGTATGAATGCATGTTTATATATGTATATGTTTATATATGTCAAAGGGTATGAAAAGGCAGTTTCCAGAGGAAGAAATCAAATCCATATATAGCCATATGAAAAAAATGTCCTAAGTCACTACTGATTAGAGAAATGCAAATCAAAACAACCCTGAAGTGCCACATCACACCTATGAGATTGAGTAACATGAGAAAATAGGAAAATGATATATGTTGGAGAAGATGTGGGAAAATTGAAACACTAATGAATTGTTGGTGTAGTTGTGAACTGCTCCAACATTGGGGTGCATATCCTTTGACCCAGCAATAACACTTCTAGAGCCATATCTCAAAGAGATCACAAAAATGGAAAAGGGCTCACATGTACAAAAATATTTATAGCAGTTAGTTTTGTTGATGCAAAGATTTGGAAACTGAGCAGATGTTCATCAGTTTGGGGAAGGGCTAAGCAAGTTACTCTATATGAACGTAATGGAATATTATTTTGCTGTAAGAAATGATGAGCAGGTAGACTGCAGAAAAATCTAGAAAGACTTATATGAAATGATGCTGAGTGAAATGGCCAGATCCAGGAGAACATTTTGCACAGTAACAGCCACATTGTGTGATGATTGAATTTAATAGAAGTAGCTGTTCTTAGCAACGCAAGGACATAACCCAACTCCAAAAGACTCATGATGGAAAATAGTTTTCGCATCCAGAGAAAGAACTTTGGAATCTGAATGCATATGAAAGCATACTGTTTGCTTTTTCTGTCTCTCTCTCTGTTTCTGTCTCTCTCTCTGTCTCTCTCTGTCTCTCTCTGTCTCTCTCTGTCTCTGTCTCTCTCTGTCTCTCTGTCTCTCTCTGTCTCTCTGTCTCTGTCTCTCTCTCTCTCTCTCTCTCTCTCTCTCTCTGCGTGTGTGTATGTGTGTGTCTCTCTCTCTCATTTTTTCTTTCTTGTTGTTCCTCTGTCTCTCAATCTTTACATCATTACTAATGCGAGACAAGCTTAACATGAATGTATATGAAGAGCCTGTATCAGATCTCACTCAGTCTTGAGGAGGGGTGAAAAGAAGGGGAGAAAATTTAAAATTCACAATCTCAAATGAAAATTAAAAAGAAACAAACAAGCAGACACACAGACAGACAGACAGACAGATAGACAGATAGATAGACAGACAGACAGACAGACAGACAGACAGACAGACAGACAGACAGATAGATAGATAGATAGATAGATAGATAGATAGATAGATAGATAGATAGATAGATAGATAAATGAAATGGTAAGGGCAAAAAAAGAATTAGAGATTTTTCTTCATGTAGATCACCTTCTGTACTCTCCTTATTTTTTTTGCATTTCAATTTATTATTTTTGTTTTTAAAAACATATATTCATTTATTTTTCATTTTCAACACACACAACATTTTGAGTTCCAAATTTTCTTCCCATCTCTCCCCTCTGCCCAACCCAAGACAATGTACATTCTGATTACCACTTCCCCCTGCCTTTCATTTCTTCACACCTCTCCCTTCTCTTATTCCCATCCCCTCTATTTTCTTTTAGGGCAAGACAGATTTCTCTTCCACAATGCCTGTAAATCTTATTTACTGCTTGCATATAAAAAACAATTTATGATATTCATTTTTAAAACTCTAGGTTCCAACTACTCTCCCTTCCTCGCTCTCCACCCATCCTCACTGAGAAGTCAAGCAATTCAATATAAGCTATGCATGTTTAATTAGACAAGACACTTCCATAAGAGTCATATTGTGAAAGACTAACTATATTTCCCTCCATCCTATCCTGACCCCCATTTATTCTATTCTCTCTTTTAACCCTATCCCTCTTTAAAAGGGGTTTACTTCCAATTACCCCCTCCTTCCATTTGACCTTCCTTCCATCATCTCCCCACCCCCTTTTCATTCCCTTCCCCCGACTTTCCAGTAGCATGAGATAGGTTTTCATACCAAATTGAGTGTGCACATTATTCGCTTTTAAGCCAAAGGCTATGAGAGTAAGGTTCACTCTTTCCCTCTGATCTCTCCCCTCTTCCCTCCACTGAATACTATTTTTTTTTTGACTCTTTGTAAAAATTTATTTATTTAAGTTTTCAACATTCATTTCCACAAAATTTTGGGTTGCAAATTTTCTCACCATTTCTCCCCTTCCCCCACCCCAAAATGCCGAGCATTCTAATTACCCCTATCACCAATCTGCCCTTCCTTCTAACATCCCTCCCTTCCCTTATCCCCATCTTCTCTTTTGTCCTGTAGGGCAAGATAACTTTATATACTCCATTACCTGTATTTCTTATTTCCTAGTTGCAAGAACAATACTCAACAGGTGTTCCTAAAACTTTGAGTTTCACCTTCTCTTCCTCCCTCCCTCCCCACCCATTCCCTTTGGGAAGGCAAGCAATTCAATATAGGCCATATCTGTGAAGTTTTGCAAATGACTTCCATGATAGTCGTGTTGTGTAAGACTAAATAGATTTCCCTCCATCCTATCCTGCCCCCTATTTCTTCTGTTCTCTCTTTTGACCTTATCCCTCCCCAAGAGTGTTGAATTCTAATTGCTCCCTACTTCCATTGCCATTCTTTCCATCATCCCCCCCCACCCTACTTATCCCCTTCTCCTTCACTCTCCTGTATTGTAAGAAAGGTTTTCATACCAAAATTAATGTACATTTTATTCCTTCTTTTAGTCGAATGTGATGAGAGTAAGCTTCATGTTTTTTCTCTCACCTTCTCACTTTTCCCTCCACTGAAAATCATTTACTTGCCTCTTTTATGAGAGATAATTTGCCCCATTCCATTTCTCCTTTCTCCTCCCAACATATTTCTCTCGCACCCCTTAATTTCATTTTTTAAAGATATGATCCCATCCTATTCAATTCACCCTGTGCTCTCTGTCTCTATCTGTGTGTGTGTGTGTGTGTGTGTGTGTGTGTAATCCCACCCACTACTCAGATACTGAAAAAGTTTTCAAGAGTTACAAATATTGTCATTCCATGTAGGAATGTAAATAGTTCAACTTTAGTAAGTCCCTTATGATTTTTCTTTGCTGCTTACCTTTTCATACTTCTCTTGATTCTGGTGTTTCAAAGCCAAATTTTCTTTTCAGCTCTGGTCTTTTCATCAAGAATGCTTGAAAGTCCTCTATTTCATTGAGAGAACATTTTTTCCCTGAAGTATTACACTAAGTTTTTCTGGGTAGGTGATTCTTGGCTTTAGTCCTATTTCCTTTGATTTCTAAAATATCATACTCCATGCCCTTCGATCCCTTCATGTAGAAGCTTCTAGATCTTGTGTTATCCTGATTGTATTTCCACAATACTTGAATTGTTTTTTTCTAGCTGCTTGCAATATTTTCTCCTTGACCAGGCAACTCCGGAACTTGGCCACAATGTTCCTAGGAATTTCTCTTCTTGGATCTCTTTCAAGAGGTGATCGGTGGATTTTCAATATTCATTTTTCCCCCTGGTTCTAGATCGTCAGGGCGGTTTTCCTTGATAATTTCACGAAAGATGATGTCTAGGCTCTTTTTTTGACTATGGCTTTCAGGTAATCCCATAATTTTTAAATTGTCTCTCCTGGATCTATTTTCCTGGTCAGTTGTATTTCCAATGAGATATTTCACACTGTCTTCCATTTTTCCTTCTTCTGGTTTTGTTTTGTGATTTCTTGATTTATCACAAAGTCGTTAGCCTCCTTCTGTTCCATTCTAATTTTGAAAGAACTATTTTCTTCAGTGTGCTTTTGAACCTCCTTTTCCATTTGGCTAATTCTGCTTTTGAAAGCATTCTTCTCCTCATTGGCTTTTTGAACCTCTTTTGCCAATTGAGTTAGTCTATTTTTCAAGGTGTTATTTTCTTCAGCATTTTTTTGAGTCTCCTTTAGCAAGGTGTTGACCCGCTTTTCATGCTTTTCTTTCATCTCTCTCATTTCTCTTCCCAGTTTTTCCTCCACCTCTCTTACTTGATTTTCAAAATCCTTGTTGAGCTCTTCCATGGCCTGAGCCCATTGAATATTTATTTTGGATGTTTGGGATACAGAAGCCTTGACTTTTATGTCTTTCCCTCATGGTAAGCATTGTTCTTTCTCATCCAAAAGGATGGGAGAATATACCTGTTCTCCAATAAAGTAACCTTCTACAGTCTTATTTTTCCCCCTTTTTGGGCATTTTCCCAACCAGTTACTTGATTTTTGGGTCCTTTGTCAGGATTAGGGTATACTCTGGGAATCTGTAAGATCTCAGTTCCTCCAAGGTGGCACAATCAAGCGTGTACACTAGTCTGGAAGCAGGTAGAGATTTTTGTGCCCAGAATCTTAGCAGAGTTTTCTGTCCATAAGCACTTGACCTCCAGTTCTGCCAAGCTAGCAGTTCAGTCAAGCTGTGGGGGTAGGGCCACCATTCAGTGCGAAAGAAAGACCAGCTGCCTCAGGGCCTCCACACAGAGCTGAAGTAAGACTCAACTCTTCAGTGCCCCCAGAGGTTTTTACACTCCAACAATGAAGTGGGCTGTACGGGCTGCTGTGCAGCCTCTGTGGCCCCTGCCTGCTGCTGGAGCTATGGGATGGCCTTTCTCCCTGATCAGCTGAAAAGACCCTGTCACTGACCTTTAGTGCCTGTGGGTTGAGGGATTCTGCCCTCGAGGGCTGTTTGAGAGCCATGCCGGGGGGTCAAGGCTGGGCTGGGCTCTGCTCCGCCCCAGGTGCAACAGACGTTTCCCATGGGCCTTTCAGGTCATCTTGGGCTGGAAATCTCCTCCACTCTGTTGTTCTCCACTTCTGCTGCTCCAAAATTTGTTGAGAGTCTCTCTCTACAGGTGTTTTA
The DNA here is from genome assembly GCF_028372415.1 of Notamacropus eugenii. Taxonomy (NCBI): domain Eukaryota; kingdom Metazoa; phylum Chordata; class Mammalia; order Diprotodontia; family Macropodidae; genus Notamacropus; species Notamacropus eugenii. The sequence goes on from NC_092880.1 coordinate 10,085,053, forward strand.
TGGGCTGTGTGGAAGCAGCCTTCGTGTGTGTGTCTTTCTACTCTGCCATCTTAGCTCTGCCCCCTTTTGCCTCTTTTATGTGAGATAATTTGCTCCATTGTATTTCTCCCTTTCTCCTCCAAATATATTTCTCTCTCACCCCTTACTTTTATTTTTTAGATATCATCCCTTCATATTCAACTCACCCTGTGCGCTCAGTCTATATGCTTATAATCCATCCAATTTCCCTAATACTGAGAAAAGTCTCAAGAGTTGCAAATATTATCTTTCCATGTAAGAATATAAACAGTGCAACTTTAATAAGTCCCTTATGATTTGTCTTTCCTGTTTAACTTTTCATACTTCTCGTGATTCTTGTATTTGAAAGTCACATTTTCTATTCAGTTCTGGTTTTTTCAGCAAGAATGCTTGAAAGACCTCTTTTTCATTGATGGGACATTTTTTTTTTTTTGGCAGGAATATTACACTCAGTTTTGCTTGGTAGGTGATTTTTGGTTTTAATCCTATCTCCTTTGACCTCTGGAATATCGTATTCCAAGCCCTGCTATCCCTTAAGGTAGAAGCTGCTAGATCTTATGTTATCCTCATTGTGTTTGAACAATACTGAAATTGCTTCTTTCTGGCTGCTTGCAGTATTTTCTTCTTGACACGGTTGTTCTGGAATTTTGTTACAATATTTCCAGGAGTTTTCCTTTGAGAAGTTCTTTCAGAAGGCAATTAGTGGATTCTTTCAATATATATTTTACCCTCTGATACTAAAATATCTGTACATTTTTCCTTGGCAACTTCTTGAAAGATGGTGTGTAGGTTCTTTTTTTATCATGACTTTCAGGTACTACAATAATTTTTAAATTGTCTCTCATTAATCTGTTTTCCAGATCAGTTATTTTTCCACTCTTATATTTCACATTTTCTGCTATTTTTTTCATTCCTTTGTCATTGGTTTCTAATTTCTCGATTTTTCATAAAGTCCTTAATTTCCATTGGCTTTATTCCAATTTATAAAGCATTACTTATTCAGTGACCTTTTGAATCTCCTTTTCCATCTGGCCAGTTCTAATTTTCAATGCATTCTTTTTTCATTGCCATTTTGGATGTATTTGACATTTTGGCTAGTCTACTTGCTAAAGTGTTATTTTTCTTCAGCATTTTGGGGATCTCCTTTAGCAATTATTTGACTCGCTTTTCATGATTTGCTTGCATCATTCTTATATCTCTTCCCAATATTTGCTCTACTTCTCTTACTTGATTTTCAAAATATTTTTTGAGCTTTTCCATGGCCTAAGACCAGTTCATATCATTCTTGGAGTGTTTGGATGAAGGAGCTTTGACTTTATTGTCTTTTGTTTGTATACTTCGATCTTCCTTTTTACCAAAGTAAGATTCTATAGTCCGTTTATTTTTCTGGTTTTTGCTTATTTCCCCAGCTATTTGCTTGACTTTTGAGTTCTTTGTTCAGGTAGTTCTTTGCTTACAGTGGTGGGGTGGGGTGTACTCTCAGGTGCTCGATCCTCCCACACTCTTTGAGCTGAGGAGAGTTCCTGGTGCTCCTGGACCCTGTTGCTGCTTCTGTGGTCTCCTCTTGTATGGGATCCTCTATCCCTTTAACTGCCTTAGGGACGGGGTCTGGCCACTCTACTGTTTCACATAGGTCCCACAGTCTTTTTCCACTGAAATTCCAATTTGTGCTTAGCATTTTGGGGTCGTGAAGTCTCGAAACCGTCACAGGTGCCCAAGATCAGTGGCACCAAGGCTCCCAGTGTGGTGTGAGACACTTCTCAGCAACCTTCCAGCCTGTCCTGGGATGGAAATTTGCTTCACTCTGTCATTCTGTGGGTTCTGCAGCTCCAGAATTTGTTTAGATCTCTCCTACTTATCTATGTTATTTTTCCATGATGAGACACTGAGACATGAAGATTGTGCTATCTATGTAGTGCTAGCAGAAAGAGTAAAGAATTCACCCATTCAAGTAGAGGGACGTTGTTTCTCTTTTAAATTGTCTCATATATTGTAAACTAGTGAAGTGATGTCTAACAGAAGCCGAAATTAGGTGTTCTTAAATCTCTTTTTTTTATATGCTTTCTACAGCAGCCCTCAAAACAAAGAACCCTCTGTTTCATAAAATGAGGTTTTGCATGCATACATTCCAAGCTTATTCTTTTTCTTATTTTCAACAATAATGTTTACTGGCATTGAATATATATCAATTGCATTAAAATTATTTTCATCATTGAGACAGGATTATCCATTAGATCTCATACCATCATCAGTCTTCTTTGCTTTTATCTTTCCAGTGAGCTTTTTTAACTCTGGAGAAGAAACTGAAGTTGATAAATTTGCAGTTTTACCATGCATAGACTTGATTAAAATAATCAAAAGTGAAATGAGCAGAACCAAGAAAATGTATTCAGTAACAGCAATATCGTTTTAATGAGAACATTAAGGGACTAAATCATTTTAGCTATTATAAATAATGAAATTGACTGAAAAGAACATATGAGATAAGACACTATCTACGTCCAGAAGAACTGATAAATTGAATTACATGCAGAATGTGCATACATACATACAAATATACAATTCACACAAAGATAAGTGCATATATGCATATGCGTGTGCAAACAAATACAACTATATATATATACATATATGTGTGTATGTATGTATGTATGTGTGTATGTATGTATGACGACAGCCATCTCAAGGGCAGGGGTGCAGAGGGAAAAATGGAAAAAATACATGGAAATTGAATATATGTTTAAAAGGAATAAGAAATTATACATAGTATATTACCAGTTTCCTGTGTAATCATGTTTATATTACACTACATTATAGACATGCTTGTTTGATTGCAATAAATCAAAATAGAAATTCACTGGAAGACAATTTTTATGACAGAGTTGCTCATGTTGAAACAATAGAGAGCCCGGAATCTTTGTCTCCATAATAAGAATAAATGAATAAACCAACATTTTTTAAGCATTCACTGTGTTACAAGAACTATACAAAGCCCTTTGTAGGGCTAAATTAGGATTTATAATATTGTTACAATATTATTATAATATATTTAATATATTATAATACTATCTATTAATAGAGGTACTCAATATGTGGTTATAATCCAAAATTGAATATAGTTACTCATTGAGGCATTTCTGTCTGGTAGTTCTCCAAAAGCCATCTTCTTACCCCACTAGTAAACGCTAACGATTATTGTTCCATTCTTAAATGTGAAGTAATGGAAACATAAGTGTTGAAGAAAAAAAGAAAACAGGTTTTCAGTCTTGTAGAATTAGATTTATTTTTACAATATCATCAAGGAGGTTTAACGAACGGTTTTGAGGTGGATGCTACTCATGAAGTATATTACAATGATTTTTCTGCCAGTGTCTTTTCTCATTTCAAACGTCACTGTTTCATTTGCTACTATACTACTTTTCTGACTTCCTTTCAGATTATTGTAGAAGGAATGAATGCAAGAATGAACACCAGACAGGGGAGTAACTGAAAAGGATTCAGAAAATTAATTAAAGATCACCATAAGAATAGCTTCGACAGCAGCCACAGAATTTACAAAAACAAACATCTTAAAAAGAAATCATTTTGAGATCCATTATTTTTCTGAAGGTTTCCTTCACATCATTGTTCTTTAGACCATATATGAAGGGGTTTAGCATTGGAATCACTACAAGATAAAAAACAGATCCCACTTTGACTACAAGCCATGATTTTTTGGAATTGGGAATAAAATAGAGGAAGATGATGGTCCCATAGAAGATGGTAACAGCTGTCAAGTGGGAGGCGCAAGTGGAGAAACTTTATATCTCCCACTGGCTGAATGTATTTTTAGGATTGTGACAAAAATGATGTGACACAAGATGTAAGGATAATGACGAGGGTGCAAAATGCACTGAGACTTGTGAAGATCAAAAGCATTTTCTCACTGAATGTTTATCAGAGCAGGAAGCAGAAAGGAAGACAGAATATTTACATACAAAGCTATTAATGATTTGGGTCTCACAAAATGACAGTACAAGAAGTGAGTAGGTGAGTACAATAGAAGAAATTATGCCCCAAGAATACGCCACAGTCACGAGCAGGGCACAGAGATTTTTGGACATTTAAAACTGTATACTGCAAAGGATAACATATAGTAACAAAGCAGTCATAGGCCCTTACTGCCAACATGAACATCTCTGTTATCACACAGATGACTCTAATAGAAAACTGTGAGATGCAGGCCTTGATGGAAATGCTTCTGTCCTCTGCAATTAAGTTTTCTAGTAGTTTTGGTGTAATTATATTGGGTAACAGAAATCCACAAAGGATAAGTGTTTGAAGAAAAAGTACATGGGGGTGTGGAGTTTGGGATTGATCTTAATGACCACAATCATGCCCACTTTCCCCACTACACTGACTGCATAGATGATGAGGAATAGTAAAAAGAGGGGCATCTGAAGCTCTGGGTGCTAAGAGAATCTTAGGAGGATGAACATGACAGTGGTACTCTGATTCTTGTCAGGGCTCACCATGATTTCTTTTTGAGAGTATTAGAGACAGATCATGAGAAGAGAGACATAAATGAAACTGAGGAACAGAGAATAAGGGCAGAGTGTGATTTAGATGTTATTGTGGCTAAAGTTTTTATGGAGATAATAATAGGATTAGTTCCAAAGTTAGGATTTTCTGTCAAGTTCTAAACACATGGATTAAGAAAAATATCATGGAATGTGAAAGAAGCTAAAGAAAGAGTGAGATAAGAAATAGTCAGTAAATACGAATGGTTATAGAATCACACAATCTGAATCTATACCAAATATTCATTCTAGAAAATATAATTCATTCAGAACTCATAAGTGAAGGAGAACCTAAGGCAGTCTATTTCACTTATTGAAACATCCAAATATAGAGACAAAAGTCGTTCACCTCTCCTCCACTTTTTGAGTCCGTTATGTCATTGCTACCCTTTTGATGTGGTACATCCACTTCCCTGGAACCCAGAAGAGTAAGTTTCAGCTATCTTTCAAATAGAAATATGTGTGTATGTATGTATGTATGTATGTATGTATGTATGTATGTATGTATATATGTATGTATGTATGCATGTATCTATCTATCTATCTATCTATCATCTATGTATTTCTATATAACAAATTTTTGGTAATGTGCCAACTAACATAATTCACATTTAACGTTCTGATGCTATAGAGGCAGCTAAGTGACAGAGTGCTAAGTATGGACTCTGGAAAACCTGACTTCAGTTCTAGCTTTAGACACTTACTTGCTTTCTGACCCTGAGAGAATTATTTAAAGGGCTTTTTGTCTCCGTTTCCTTATTTTTAAAGTGAGGAAAATAATAATACCTATTTTGTAGGGTTGTTTTGAAGAACAAATGCAATATTTCTAAAGTACTTAAGACAATACTCCACACATAGTCAGTTCTGTATTAATATTAGTTATTATTTGCTTATATGATTTCAATCCTAATTGTGCGTCTTAGTGTCTGTGCAATCATTGATTAACTTCTTCACCTGTTTTGACTGTTTATAACAAAAGCAATAATATATACAACAATTTCTATAGCATTTTCTCTGTGCCACTTATTTTGCTATGGGATTTACAATTATTATTCAAATGATACTGAAATAATCTGGAGAGACAGGTGCTATTATTATCCCAATTTTACCATTTGGGAAACTGATGTAAACAGAGATATAAATGACTCTTCCAGGGTTCCACAGCTAATAAGTATCTGAGGTCAAATTTGAACTCAGTTCTCTCTGACTATAGGTCCAGATTTCTATTCATTGTACTGTAAAATATGAGTTTGGACTAGAAAATATGCACATTTCTTTTCCATATTCAACGTCTTAAAATCATTTACAAATCTACACACTAAAATCTTATGGTCCTTTCCAGTCTTTGTAAGTAGGATGAAAAGAATACCCAGATAAATAGGGATGACACCTATTAGTTGATTGCTAAATAGAACCTCCTGAACTTGTTTCTCCATAGCTTGTGACTTTACTGAAAGAAAACTATCATGAAACTGTTCAGAAGAAGTAGAGAAAGCCTAAAGTGGGGTGTTATAGGGACTTGATACATTATCTCTCCTGCCAGGGAATATTTACACATATCCCTTTAGAGAACATCACAATGTAGTAATTATCTTCCAAGTAGTAAACAACAACTTTAAAAAAAATTTAAAAAAAATTAAACAAACAAATGAATAAACAGAGAAATAGAAATACACACACAGGGAAAAAGAGAGAGAGAGAGAGAGAGAGAGAGAGGGAGAGAGGGAGAGAGGGAGAGAGGGACAGTGAGAGAGAGGGAGAGGTAGAGGAAGAGAGAGAGAGGAAGAGAGATGAAAGATGGTGGAGGTCTAGTTCCCTAAGAGTTAAGTTGGTCATGACTGGGGATGGTGAGTTGGAAAATGGGTCAAGGAAGAAGCAATGGGAGTGAGCTTTTCAACTTGGATTTCTCTTTTTATAGAAGTGCGATAGTAGAACATCACCCACTTCGATGGGTGTCCAAGAACAATGGATGTAAGATAATATGATGCCTGAAAATTAAAAATACCCAAAGTGGTAAATACAGATGTATGGCTTATTCCAATGTCACTTTTCATCCAGGAATAGCAGTGTTCAAATTTCCATTCCAATCTCTACTACTTCAGAGTATTTCCACATGTAGTTTCCATCCCTTCTATTTCTGCCCCTCCTTCCTTCTTTAAATGTACAAACTGTAGCTTCTTCCACTTAAGCATTCTTTTCTATACTGTACCAAACTTTATGCTCTGAGGACATTGTTCCTTGGTTATGATTTTTCTGCTATAAAGCTGTGTCCAAGAGTTGACATTTCATAAATTCTAATGAACTACCACTTTCTTGTTTTTCATAAATTTGCATGATCTTCTGACCTTCTATAAAGGATAGCAAATGTCTCTCCAAACTATCTCAACCTGTTTTTCCATGGGCCCTTTTAAATGGCTTCACCAAAGTCTCACATAAGTTATCAGCCAATATTGATCATTCTCATTAATATGGGAAGAAAATTGCACATTGAACTGTAAGAGCTGTTTATAACATAAAATTAGAGAGTTACCTGAGGCTTTCAGTCATGTCCAACTATTCCTGATTTTATTTGAAGTTTTCTAGGCTATGATGTTGTTGTTTGTCTTATGTTCTCAAAGGAGACCATCACATTAGGGAGGTAATGGCATGACATGAAAGTGAATTGGGCTTAAATGAGGGAAGACTGCAAAATCACCAACCTTGTTTTCTCCTTTGGAGTCATCTGGGTTCAATGGCCCTATTATAGATCAGGACAACTGGAGATGCCCCAGAATGTTTTCCAAGATACTGAAGTAGTTAAAAATTTTCGTTCTCCAGTTAATTTTACATATATGGAACTATAAATCAAATTGGGATAAGTGACTTGACAAGGTTCACAAACTTAGTAACTGTCTAAGGCTGGATTTTCACTCAGACCTTCCCAATTCTAAGCCAGTGTTCTATCCACTGCACCACTTAGCTGCCCCTTGTTTCTCGTTCTTTTTTCAGTCTTATTGCCTGAGATACAAGGTGGTTATATCACTTGTCCAAGGTCATTTAATTCAAATATTCCCTAATAACATCTTCAGAGTTAGAGTGAGAAAAAGAATCTCCCTGATTCAGTCTCTTGCTTGTGGCACATTATTCTTCCTGGATTTATTATATTTGTATGCATAGACATATGTGCATATATATATGTATATGTATACATAAAGCAAACATGTATAGGTGTGTGTATACATACACAAGCAGTCCAGTTAAGAAATAAACCACCAAAATTAAAATGGTAGGTGCCCCAATACTAGACCCTTTAAAAAAGTTTTCTTCATATCTATTTATTTTTCTGCGTTTTATCTACTTTTTCAAACTCACCCATTTCGTCTGCATTTCTGTTATCTCCAATGGATTTGTTGGCTCGGTGGTCTTATGGCTATAGGTTTATGGTGTATTAACATAGATTTCTGGCTTGAAGACTTATCAGTCATCTAGGCCAGTCCCTCATTTTAGAGGAGATTGATGCATCAAGATATAAAATAATTTGTCCAAGGTCACATAGGTATTAAACAGCAGAGTCATTATTCTGACTGGGCTGTTCTGTGTCCACATCTGACCCTCTTTCCGCTTCACTACCTCTCTTCTTCAAAACTAATCAATTGCCAAACAATAATAATTCTGTTTGAAATTATGATCACATCCAAATACACTATTAAAGTCTATAGACTGTCATTCACATTCTTCTATAAACTTGCTTTCTGATTTTCCATCCCATGCATTATCATTCTAGCATAAACACAACGAATATTCTTGGCTCCATACCTTTGCTGTCATCATACCTCTGGCCTGAGTGAACCGTTTCTTCTTTTTTAATTGTAGGAATATAAAAATTCCCTTAAGTATTGAGTAAAACTTTCCTAATTTTCAAATCATTGCTTGACCATTCTTTGTCCGTTGACCATCTCTGTCCAGCACTCTCTTAAAGATGTAAGACAATTTCTGTAAGATTCATTAGTCTCTCATTTTTGTTTCAAGTATTAGTACAAACTTTATAAGGACATATTCCCCTTCCTTACATAGATTATGATTTCCTTGATGTAAGGGAATGCATTTTTAAATAACTTTAGTCTTTTCACACGTTAAAACAAGATACACACAATTGATGGGGGGAAAAAAAACATTAAAAGATAAAGAGAAATATGAGTGCAACCTGAAGGCAATCCAATAAGTCAGCCTGTATCACTTTTAATAAGCTTTAATTGTTAAGAAAATCTGCCTGACATCTAGCCTAAATTTCCTTCTTTGTAATTGCCACCCCACTAATCTTGATTCTGTACAACTCTGTTGAAGACAGTAATGATGCTTTCCTTCTCATCCGTGTCTCATTTCAAGATTTATTTTCCCCTCGTACTTGTCCATTATGATGGCATTATAATCTTTCAGTATATTAACGTATGTCCATGAAACCATTGCCTTATTGTCAAAGATTTAAGCCAATTGCAAGTGTATGTTTCTTTAGTTATTATAGTTCTATATTACTCAGCTAATCTTTGAGGAGAGAACTCTAAAATTATTATTTTCAAAATCACCACAAGGATAGTTGAGGGCAAAATAATATGTTTGTTGTGTTGTTTTATTAAGTGATGGATTTTTGTGGTTGGTCTGGATCTTTGATTCCAGTGATTTAAGAACCTTTAGACATGTAAACCACCTCCATTAATACACTTTCAGGGTCCTTTTGCAATTAAAACTTCAGATAATTTCTTAGGAGTATGGTTGAACTCGCTCCCCTCCCTGCCCCTTTCTTTCACTTCACTGGAGATGCTTCTCAGGCATAACATGAACCAAAGTTGCCCCTGTTCCTAATACCATAGATCCTACTGTGCTTCTTCTCTACCACTCTTTAGTAATTCCAGTAAGCATTTAATTTTCCTTTTATTTTTATCAGATATGTAATTTGGTTCCTTTCTAACATTATGCCCCAACAATTCCTAAGTGAAGCAACAGCTGCTGCCAAATTACTCTGGTCATTTTTCTTTGAAGATAATACAAGCATTTCTGCCTTCATGCCTTTGTATATGTCATTTTCCCCAAAGTGTGATGCCTTCTCTTTTGATCCCTACTAAATTTAGTCTAACCTTTCATGCAGAGCTTGCTCAAGTTGCTGACAATCCTACTCTCCTCACCCGTGGGTATTCTTCATTCCCCTCAAATCTTGTAGCATTGATTTTAACCGCCAGTGGATCTTTAACATGAATTACACGGTAATAATACTGTTCTTTGTATGTATATCTTCCCACACGTATTGAAAACTTTTTCAGGAAAGGGACATTATATCATACCTCCTAATATTTGTGGTTATTAGGTTCCCGGCACAAAAATGTTGAGCAGAAAATGAGTGAGGATGAGGAGGAGGAGAAAGAAAATGATCTCAGATAAGCCCTCCCATTTCCCCCCCCCCCCCTTCTGGTAGTACCTTTCTGATTTATCTTTCAGGGAGCTTATGAAAGGAATATTCTAGTTTCCAGTCAATATACCAGTAAAAAAATAGTATATAGGAGGAAATTACCAGACAAAGATACTCACCAGAACATAGGGCGTCTTGCAAGCTTTATTTCCTAGATCTATAACACATACAGATGATGCATCTTGTGATATAGTAAATTCATGATTAGATACTTTACCAATCCCTTCCTATTTACCAAACTAAAAATTAACCCACTGGTATATATTATTGACAGAAAATCAGTCTCATTCACTGACTGCATGAGGAGAATGGGATTATCTCCATTTTACAACAAAGCTCAGAGTAAGAGAGATGTCCCTCTACTCTATTTGAAAACTGAGTATGGTACTTATGTGAAAAATCTTACGTTTGCCTACAATACCTTTGGGAACTAGGCCCTAGAGACTCTATTGATGCAACACATGTGGTCTCAAAAGAGATAATTCAAGAAAAATATCTGTCACTTTCAGTAAACGAAGTTTTCTAAAAATCAAATTAGTCTTGCAGTTAGATTTTTTTCCCCACCTTCACAAATATTAACATTCACATTCCCTAAGATTATATAATATAAAATTGAATGCATATTGTCATATAATTCAATGGTTGACCTTCAAAGGAATTGGGGTAAGGCTTGACCAGAATCATCTTGATAAATGTCTATTGAGAAAATTTAAGAAATTCTTCTAGATTTCACCTTGCCCAGGACAATAAAGGCATAAAAAGTGGGCTTCCAGATACAGAATTCCTTCCTCCATCTACGTCCTGGCATAGGAATCTATACACAGTATGATTCCACTTGGTGACTGAGTGGGAACCAGCGACCCTTACTCAAATTAAACTCAGAGGCTTCTCAAGGCAGAAGGCAAAAAGGAATTTATTATAATCTCATGAGACTGGGCACTTCTTGGGAGATTATGGGTGGTATCAGCAAGGGAGTGCACCTGAGCAGAGAGGAGTAGAACATTAAACAGTCCCTAACACAGAAGACCTCTAGCCTCTCTTTCCATTGGCTGGGAATCTAGACACACAGTCTAAGCATGGGAATCTACTCAATAGACGAAGAACACAGAAAGGATTGTTGCTCACCAGTGAAGGTTTTTGTTACTAAATATTGAACTTAAGGGAAGAATGCTGAATGTAACATTAAGGTAGTGCTGAAGGGGAAGGGTACACCAAGTCGCATGACCAGAACTTTGGTGGTTTCTCCTCCATCCTGGAGCATTTTATTTACCCAAGGGAAATACTTAATTATTTTAGCTTTGGCAGGAAGGGTGGGAGTTTTGGGGAATTCATGCCTGAAGGGTCTTCACTTAAACTCATTTTACTCAGTGATCATCCAACCCACAGACAAGGGTCTCTACTGTAGGGATGCCACTATTATTATCATCAAACACTAGTACTCCTGAGTTTATAGCATTATCTCCAACCACTAGACACACTTTCCACAAGGAACGTCTGATACTTCATTTCCTAACTGTGTAATGTGTTGATGATCCTAGTGTCGTACTACTTTTTATGATCAGAAAATATTTCCTCCCTCTTTCATTCCCACCCCATTAATGCAATAATCAAGGTTGTGAAGATGGAGACATTCCTAGTCAGTCAACTGAGTAATAAACATTTGACATGCCCTTACAATGTTCCAAGAATTTCAGTTAATACTGAGGATATAGAGAGTAGGTCAGATTTTAACGAAGGAGCTAATAAGGAAACAATAGTGTACATACACAATCTATCCATTTTTAAAAGATCTCTAATTGTGATGCAAGCTCTTTTTTATTACAGACCTATCCATCTTGTGCCAGGTGTGTCATATAGAGGAATAAGATGATAATCAAAATAGTGTGCAGTAGGACAAATAGCTGGTTCAAATAAAATGAAATGACATTCATCAGTCAACAAGGATCTTTTAAGCATATCTAAGTGCTAGACATCCAAAGAGTGGATGAAAGAATGTATTTTAAATTGCTTACATTCTAACAGTAATAATAATAGTAGTACCTCACATTTTATAATACCTTATTTAAAGTTATTAAGTTCTTTCTTAATAAGAAACCTCAAATATACACGTTTGGCAGACTTCACTTAAAATCTTAGAAAGAGTAAGACTAGTGATTTGCATCCTTAAACTATGACATTAAACAATAAACAAGCATTTAATAAGTACTGTACATATTCCAGACACTATTCTAAGCAGTAGGAATATAAATATAAGCAGAAAGAAAGACAGCCCCGTAGTCAAAAATCTTCCATCCTGATGAGTGAAGACAACAATGAAAGAAAACTTTCTTAGGAATTCTCCCTGATCTCTGTATCATTCAATAAAGGCAAGGAAAATAGGATCTTTTGCTGTTTTTATTTTTGTATAATGAAGAAGTATAATAACTCTATTTGAATGTGACTGAGGAGGATCTTTCCCACCCATTGTCCAGTCAGAGAATATTTGTATGAAGGTCCATGGCTTTTGTTGATGAGGCACTGGTTCTCAAGGGATGTGATGCCCTCTGGCTCTAAAAAGTGTATAAAGACTCTGAGGTTGAGCTCTTATTTTGGGGATTAGTTTTTGTAATAAGGTTTGAATGTCAGATGAGAACTCTGGAAAGCAACTGAGGAGCCCCACCCTGGATTTGAAAATCCAGATGTCCTGCTTCCCTCTCTGGTATGGTAAGATATTTATACCTGTCTGTTGAATTATGGTCAGGCAGAGGAAGCCATGCCTGTTGACTTTTACTTTCTCTGTATTATTTGAATTTCAGGGTGGTGACTCCTCTGAATTAGGTGAATGATATATGTGCTTGGTTAAAGGAATGGTGCATGTGCTTGATTAAAGTGATTGTTAACCCCTCAAAAGTTGCTTTTTCTTTTATGAATGCATATCTAAGAACCTGTTATAGCAGGCCTCCGTGTATGTTAGGGTGCTTACTGATACACACTCATGATGTCAGCCTCACCTAAGCTCCCCCCTCCCAAACTGGGTACAGGCAGCTCTGATAATATGGAGCGCTACACGGAAACTGAGGGATGCAGGAGTAAAGAGCTCATGACAGTACTTTCTAGAATAGAAAGCAGCGGAAGGACTCTAGAAGGACCAACTGGTAGAATATCAGATACAAACCTTGCATCCATTCAACAGCATCAAGCAATGAAAATGGCACTAAATAAACACATAAAAACAGATGCAGGGAATTTCCAGAAAAAAAAGAAAAGGAAGACTGAGGGATCAGGGCTAAATCTAGCCTCTTTTCATAACCATAAATTTGCAAAAGAGAAAAGAATAAAAGCAAACTGTTGAAATGATGGAAGTGATTACAAAAAGGCCACACAGATAATGAAGTTAACATCAACAAGCACTTAGTAAATGACTTTTTTATGTCAGACACTGGCACATAGCAGAGAATGTCAAAGGAAAAAAAATGTATTCATACACATATAATAGTGAGCAAATATTTTAAAGGAGTCAAAATAATTAAGAAATGGTTTGGATCAAAAGAATTTCATAAGATAAAGGACTAGAGTAGAATAAATTCTATTAAGCAACTAGAAATAAAGTGCAATAACTTCAAAACAGATCCAGAATGATCTAGAACAATGAAATAATGTCAAGATGGAAATTTTTAAAAGTAAAGAAGATGACGAATCAACTTCTGTTTTTAAGCTAGTATTGTGTAAGAAGCAGTGTATGAGGCATTTAGAATATATATACAAAGACAGAAACTATCTTCCCCTTCGGAAAATCTGTAAACTCATTGAAAAGGCCAGCATGTATATAAATATATCTAAAATATATATGAATCAAGTCAACACAAATTATCAAACAAGGAAATTTTGGAGGAAGGACACTCAGATTTGGAAGGATACGGAAAAGCTTCCAAAGGAGGCACGTTTACCCCGCGTCACAATGGAAGTAATTTTATGAAGTGGAGAGGAGAATGGGGTGCATTTCAGGAATGCAGAAATAGTGCTTCAATGACTTGCAGGTGTGAGATGGAGTAACTTTGGGGAGGAACAAGAAAGGTCACTTTTCTTAGTTTGTAGAGTGTGGTAATGAGAGTAATATCCAATATTTCTACAAAAGTAGGTTGGGGCCTAGATTGCGAAGGAAGTTTCCATCTATACAGAAAAAAGCTTGTCTATTTTTGACGAGCCAGTAAGAAGTCAGTTCATGTGATTGATTGGGGTAGTGATACAATTTCATCTGTGATTAAGGAAAAAAAATCTTTGTCAACATTTTGGAGGATAGTTTGCAATAGGAAGACTTGAGGAAGAGAGACCAATTAGGAAGTAACTGAAAGTATCTATGCCATAAGTTCTAGCTTTTAGTTTATTTCTTTTGGGAAGGAATTGTTTTTGTTGTTGTTTTGGTCTCAGGCTGTTCGAGAGCTGTGTGCCACATGGCCAAGGCTGGACTAGGCTCCATGCTCTTCTCCACGTCCAGTGCAACCCACATTTTTTGTGGGCCTTTCAGGTCACCCTGGGCTGGAAATCTCCTCCACTCTGTTGTTCTCCACTTCTCCTGCTCCAAAATTTCTTGAGAGTCCCTCTCTACAAGTATTTTATGGGCTGTGGGAGGAGACCCTGCTTATGTGTGTCTTTCTACTCCACCATCTTGGCTCTGCCCCCCGGAACCTGTGATTTGAATGGGTAAAGATAAAGTCTATATAAGATACTCTAGAGTAAAACATGTGCCAAATATGCTAAGTAGGTGATTCAGGGCAAGAACAAGGAGTGGGTAAGGAGTGGTTTGTGTGTGTTCATCCTTCGTTGCCGAAGAAGACCATGCCAACAGAGAAATGATGACATGAATTGCATTTGGCTTTGTTTTGAGTGAGTGAGGGCTGTGCAGGGCATCAGCCTCACTTCTCCTCCAGAGACATCTGAATCCAGTGACCAGATATTCATCAGGATGACTGGAGATGACCCAGGATGAGGCAATTGGGGTTAAATGACTTGCCCAAGGTCACACAGTTAGTGAGTGACAAGTGTCTGAGGTGAGGTTTGAACCCAGGTCCTCCTGACTCCTACACTGGAGTTGTATCCACTGCACCACCTAGCTGCCCCTTAAGGGGTGGTTAGTTTTTAAAAGAAAGTGCAATTTCCATATTTACTGCAAAGGTATTTTACCCAGAGTTCACAGGGAAATAGCCCGGGGTGGGGGAGGGACCATTACCTGGAGGTGTGGTTTTATGCCTGAAATATCATTGAGTCAACTAAAGGTCAGGGCTGACTCAGGAATATCAGGTTTCTCTCATCAAAGTCTTGTTATACAAGATAACATAAGGGCATATATGTATGTTTAAGTCTAGAATATCTATGATTGGTCATTGAGTAGTAAATATCCTTATGACCCAGTACATAACCAGTTCAGCCAGTAGACAGCTGGTTCAAACTAATAAGTTCTAAAGGTGCATCTGGCTACTGTTGAAGGAAGGGAGATAACAGTTTTTTTGCTGGGGCAGGCTGTGTCCTCGGGCTGAGGAGAAACTGAGTGGTATAATGTTTTGAGGCTAGGGAGAAATGTGATTTTTAGAGAGAAATTTGATTTTAGAATGGGGGTCAAAACACATAGAACCAAGTATCCCATCAACAGGACACAATGTTTCTGGGATTTCATGACCACATTTAAACGGGGATATGAAAGAAATTTAAAAGATGGCCACAAAGTGGTCATATGCCATCACTCCCAACATGTATGTGTCAGTCAAAATATAGTTAGCAGGAAAGAAGAATTGTGTGATGCATGTAGGGTTAGATATCGTCCTATCTTCTAAAATTAAGTTTTCCAACAACTTTGGTGTAACACCAGTTGAGTAACAGAAATCCACAAAGGACAAGTCTTTTAAGTAAAAAAAAAAAAAAAAAGATACACTGGATTTACAATTTGGAGTTCACAGTAGTGACTGCAATCATTCCATCACAGTGATTATATAAATGGTGAAGAAAACCTGAAAAAGAATCTGAAATTATGAGTAGTCAGAGAATTCCAAGAGAATGAATATGACTGCATCACTCTGATTTTTGTCACAGATAATCATGTCTAAATTGGAAAGAAATTTAAAAGCAAATCCTGAAAAACAGAATAGTGCAATGAGAGGGACATAGTTAATTATATGAAGGTAGGTTAAATAAATAATTGCAACTGAAGTTCATTTAAAGGAATTGAATATTCCTTTGATGAAACACAATTTTTCTTAGGGAAAAAAAAGGTCAGCCTTCAAGTCAGAAGGAATATCTTGTCTCTGATATACTGTCTTGTGACCCTGGATTAATCATTTAATATTTTCTTGACTTAGGAAATTCGTTAGTACTTTAAGTCACAGGTCAGATGCCAATCTCGTTCAAAAGTGTTGATTTCAAAAAGAAAGCTATTTATGCAAAACAGGTTAGATGTCTACACATAATAAGAAGTTTATTTGTGAAATTCATATTCAAATAAAATCAAGTTTAGTGAGAAATTAATAAAGACTAGGTGAGGGAAAAGGAAAAGAGGGACTCATGATGGAGACCAAAGGATAGGAGATGAGGAGAGAAGAGAGGAAAGGTCTCCAAATTCCTGCATATTCCACTTATTCTATAATTTTTTCTTCCAAATTTTTATATATTATTTTTTTCATTTAGTATTTAAATTTTACGTAGATATGGATATAGACAGAAATATAGAGATAGAGATAGATACAGATATATACTTGCTGTTTTTCAGTCATCTCAGCAATTTTCAACAATTCCCTACCAAATTTGGAGTGTTATTTGCAAAGGTACTGGAGCGGTTTGCCATGTCCTTCTCCAGTTCATCTTATGGATGAAGAAACTGATGCAGAATTAAGTGACTTGTGCAGGGTCACACAGCAAGTTATTTTGTTAGGCATATGTGAACTCAGAAAGAAGAGTCTTCCTTATTCCAGGGGTATCATTCTATCCATTGTGCTACCTACTTACCTCTTAGGTACACACACACACACACACACACACACACACACACACACACACACACTGTAGTATGTAGTATAAGTAAAGGATAATTTCAGAGGACACTGACCATAAAGGAGTATGACATACGGAGAGACAGAAAGAGAGGGAGAGACAGAGAGACAGAGAGAGAGGGGTGGGGAGAGGGAGAGGGAGAGGGAGAGGGAGAGGGAGAGGGAGAGGGAGAGAGAGAGAGAGAGAGAGAGAGAGAGAGAGAGAGAGAGAGAGAGAGAGAGAGAGAGAGAGAGAGAGAGAGAGAGAGACAAGTAAATTGATTGAGGCCTGAATGTTTGCTTGTGTCTTTTTCTCTGTTTCAAAGACTGTGTCTATCCCCTGCCTATTTCTGTCTTTGTCCGTTTCTGTCTCTCTTTTCAACATCTAGAATTTCACAGATTTATAGCAATCCCCTAACAGTTAAACTTTTTCTCCCACTGCAAAATAGTCATTGTTCTACAACTTAGAGGCTTCAGAGATTTTGGAGTCATCAATAAGTTAATCTTGCAGTCACCAAAGCAAGAATTAATTTTAGAAAAAATTATTTTGGAGTTCAATAGTTTCCTAACAGCTTCTTTCACATCTTTGATCCTCGGCCTGTGTATTCGGGGGTTCAACATGGGCAAATGACCACTGTGTAAAACACAGAAGTCACTAACTATGAGCCATGAAATTTTAGAATGAGGGACACAATAGAAAAACAGAAAGGTCTCGGAGAAGATGGAGATGATTCTCAGGTAGGACACAGGTGGAGAAGGCTTTCTTCTTTCCAATGGCTGACTGCATCTTTATTATGATGAAAAAAATAACTATGGGATGTTAGAATGGTTATAAGGGTTCACAGGACATTAAAATTAGCAAGGATGAAAAGTATCATTTCATTTGTCTGTCTGAACAGAAGATGGAGATGATGAGCAACTACTCACAGAGTAAATTGTTAATTATGTTAGTCCCACAAAAAGACAATCTATTGAGAGAGTAGGTAAATATGAATTAAAAAATTATTCCCCAAACACATGTCCCAGTCCCCAGAAGTGTACAGTGTTTCCGAAACACAGCAATCATTTTTAGAAGGAAGCCACTAATGGTCACAATGTGGTCATAGGCCGTTACTGCTGACAACAAAGCTTCTGTCAACAGACTGGTAGCAGATTAAAAAAGTATTGTGTGATACAGCTTCCAAAAGAAATTTTTCTGTCTTCTAAGAGGTTTGGTGTAACTCCAATGAAGTAACAGCCATCCCCAAAAGATCAGCGACTAAGGAAAAAGTACATGGTGGTGTGGAGGGTGGGGTTCATACTGATGATCACAATCATGCTCAGATTTCCTAAAACTCTGATGTAATGACAATTTTAATGGGAAAATCTTTCACATTCATTATAAAAGACCCGTTAAATCACATGGAACCTGTGGTGGGAAGAATTTGTTGAGCGGGTGGAGCAGGAAGAGGCAGAACTAGAGCAGAAATGAGAGGAAGTTAGTCTTGAGAGCAGTCAGTCAGGAAGGATGTAGGCTGCTGGGTAGTGTGAATGAAAGGGTTTATTTGTGATTTTGTCTAAGAGGGCCTGTTTGTGATTTGTTTAAAGGAGCAGGTTTGTGGGAAGCCTAGAAGAGCCTAAGCTTGGGGATGTTGTCCTCTGCACTGTTATTGGGTATAGATTTTTATTGCTGTGATGGATTTTGCTTTCTGGTGTCTGAATAAACGTTTTGCTTCTGCCTTCCATGTGGGGAGTCTGTGGTATTTCGCTAATCAGAAAAGCACTGGGATATTCATGGTGGTGCTAGGCTCTGTGAATATTGCATTGGCACTACATGCGAACACACATACATAATATCACAGATTGTTGTGGTGTTCATCCTTCGTTGCTGAAGAAGACCATGCCTTCAGAGAAATGATGACATGATTTGCACTTGACTTTGTTTTGAGGAAGGGAGAGCTGCTCAGGGTCACCAACCTCACTTCTCCTCCTGAATCCTCTGAATCCACTGGTCAGATATTCATCTGGGTGACAGGATGTGACCCAGGATGCAATGGGAGACCTTGGTCCCTTTAGGCCAAGGTCTATTCAGGTACTCAATTAGGGTGAGGTAACGCCCATTTAGTGAATAAGCATGTTTAGGAAGTAGTCAGGGGGTGGCCCCTTTACTGAGGCAAAGGAAAATCACTACATCAGGCTGGGAGGGAAACAGCAGCAGTTATTATTGATAATCACCCTTAAGCCAGGAGGGTCCAGAAAACAGCCCTTAAGTGGAGGTTGGGCAGGGGCCAAGTGTTGTCTAGTCTATGGGCTACATAGTGCAGTAGGTTTAAGGTTTTGGGAAAGGGAAGGTAAAGGAAGGAAAGGAAAGGGAAGAGAAGGAAGAAATCTAGCCAGTTAACCCCAAGTTAACGGGGTCTCCTCTGGTCATCCAAATTTACCTTCCTTTGGAAAGGAGAAGGTAGGACAGGAGGAGCTGAGTTGCCAAGATAGGTGAGTCTCCGTTCAGGCAGCTGAAATACTCACAGACTCTTGTGTTTGTCCTTCGTTGCCAAAGAAGACTATCCCATCAGAGAAATGATGACGTGACTTGCACTTGACTTTGTTATGAGTGAGGGAGGGCTGTGCAAGGTCACCAGCCTAACTTCTCCTCCTGAGCCACCTGAATCCTGTGACCAAATATTCATCACATAGATAATAAGAAATAGGAGTAAGAGGCGGACTTGGAGATTTTGGTACTCAGATTATCCTAAGAGGATGAATATGATCCCAGCACTTATTTCATCACCATGGATCCTATTAAAGGAAAGCACACCATTTCAAATCTAGATTTGAATGGCTGTATCCTGCAATCCTAACCTTAAGAAAATATCTATCTACTAGAGGTGGATAATTCGTCCCATACCCATTTGGCTGAAGACTTTCAAGGAAGGGGAACGGATGAGGTTTTAGGAAAATCCATTTGACTTGTATAGCTCTAATTAAGATGAGACTTAAACATACACTAATTGTAAATTGTCCTACTTGTATTTTCTACCCATTGCTAATCACTGTTCTGTAATTGCCATAATATTTTCCTCAAGCATAATCCTATCATGTGATACTTTACTCCAAAATTCTAGTGATTCTTTATTATCTTTGGGATAAAAACAAAAACAAAAACGAAAACAAAGAACAGTTCTATTTGAAATTTAAACACCTTTGCATTGAAGCTCAAACCTACTTGCTAAGAGTACTATACATTATTTTCCTTCTTGAACTCTATGACATAGACAAATTGATATTATTGCTAGAACTCACATATATCTCTTCATTGCCCACCTCAGAGCCTTTGCATAGGTAGTCTTACACTGCCCTCATGCAGTCTCTTTTCAGGTTGTCATCTTAAGAGTTCCAACTTCCTTTATAAATCAGCTCAAATTCCACTTCCATACAAGAAAGATGTTCCAGAAATCTAGTATTTATGTTATATATATTTATAAGTTGTCTCCAAGATGTCTCCCATATTGTCTCCAAGAGAAAAGCCAACATCTCTGAAGACATGGATATTTTTTGTGAATTTTAGTAAAACTAATACCTAACCAAGAACCTACTGCCTAGTAGACAAATAATAATTGCTTGTTGATTGTTTCATTATTTTAGTCCTTCAGATACACGAATGCATTTACTGAGGACTTCAAGTCTTTTTTCTAGCATGGCCATACCAAAATTATTTCACTAATCCTCATTTGGAAAGAGTTAGATCTTCTTCATGAAGATCACCCTGCTGTACACTCTTTCCTAATTATTTATGTCTGTCCCATGGTGAGGCACTGAGATTTGAAGATAGTATTCTATACTCTAGTGTAATGAACTACTACACTAGTAGTTCAGTTCAGCACAATGAATATAGTACTACCACACTTGCTAGGAGACAAGAGTACAGGATTCTCCCATTAAAACAGAGGGATGCTTTACCTCTTTTACATTATATTACATATGGTAAACTAATGCTCTCTGAAATGGTGTTCAGCAGAACTTGAAATTGGATTATTTCAAATCTCTTCCTCTTTTATGATGAAAAAAATTATCTTTCTATAGCAACCTTCAAAACAAGGAACGCTCTTTTCATTATCTGTTTTTTGTATGGATATTTTGTAAATTTATTCTTTTTCCTCTTGTCAAAGCTAATGTAGACTGATATTGAACATGTATCAATTGCTTTCAAATTATTCTTATCATTAAGTCAAAACTGCTCACTAAATCCCTGGCCATCACAACTCATCTTGGCTTTTGTCTTACCACTGGACTTTGGTAGCTCTGGAAGAGAAACTGAGGTTGCGAAATTTGCAGTTCTACCATTCTTGCAAAAATAAAGAAAATTGAAACTAGCAGAACCAAGAAAACATTGTGTTCAGTAACAGCAATATCATTATATTAACAACATTTTGACTCTATAATTTTGATTAGCATAAGTAACCAAATTAACTGCAAAAGACTTATAAAGGAAAACACTATATTTAGAGGAATAACTGATAACTAAAACCAAAAATAGAATCAGTTTACATGTACAGACACATGCACATATATATATATAAGTATATATATGTATATATATATATATCAACTTTTTATTATACTGTGACATGCCAATTATTAATTTACGGCATTAATTAATATTAAAAATAAATTAGAAACCAATTTTTATGAGTAGCTCATGTTGAAAGAGAGGAGAGATGAGAATGTTTTTGTCCACACTACAAATGAATCAATGAACAACACTTATTAAGTCTCATCTATGTTACAAGGACTGTAGTAAAACCTTTGTAGAAATAAACTTGACTTTTTAAGAATTCTATTTTTAAAACAAAAGAATTCCATTATCCTATTGAGTTGTGCCAGGTGTAGGTAACTATTATTTTCTTTCAACAGTGAATAACATCAGTGGTTAAGGTGTTTGTTTTTGGCAGGACTCCAAAAGCCATCTGTTCATCCTATAAGCTCTCAGGTTAGATTATTGTTCCATTTTTTTCTGCGAAGAAATGGAAACTTGAAGATTGAAAAAGAAAAAGAAAATGAGCATTCACACTTGTAGAACCAGTAGATTTGTTTTTACAGTAAATTCTCAAGGAGTTTTAATTAAAGTTTCTGAAAGGTTGATGCTGCTCATGGAGTATATCAAAATAATTTTCTGTCAGTTAATTTCCTCCTTTAAAACATCGTTCTTTCCTTTGCCTAAGAACTATCTGACTACCTTTCAGATGACTGTAAAAACTGAAGATCTGACGAAAAGAGAAGTAATTAACTGAGTAGGTCTCAGAGAATTAATTAAAAATCATCATCAATTCCACTGGAATAGTTTAACGAGTAGTGATAGAATAGATATAAATGGCCTTATAGAGAAATGGTTTTGAGATCCACTATTCTTCGGAAACATTCCTTCACATCATTGTTCCTTAGACTGTATATGAAGGGATTTAGCATAGGAATAACCACAGTATAAAAGACAGATCCCACTTTGACTATAAGAGATGAGTTTTTAGAATTGGGAATACAATAGAGGAAGATGATGGTCCCATAGTAGATGGTAACAGCCATCAAGTGGGACGTGCAAGTGGAGAAAGCTTTATATCTCCCACTGGCTGAATGCATTTTGAGGATAGTGACAAAAATTAAAAGATAAGATGTAAGGATAATGATGAGGGTGCAAAATGCATTAAGATTCACAAAGATAAAAAGTATTATTTCACTGAAATGTTTATCAGAGCAGGAAGCAGAAAGGAATACATTATATTCACATACAAAATTATTAATGATTTTGATCTCACAAAATGACAGTACAAGAATTGAGTAGCTGAGTACAATAGAAGAAATTATGCCAGAAGTGTATGCCACAGTCATGAGCAGGGCACAGCGTTGTGGGGACATGAAAACTGTATACAGCAAGGGATAACATATAGCAACAAAGCGGTCATAGGCCATCACTGCTAACATAACCATCTCTGTCATCACAAAGATAGCACCAATGGCAAACTGTGTGATGCAAGCATTGATGGAGATGCTTCTGTCTTCTACAATCAAGTTTTCTAGAAGTTTCGGTGTAATTATGGTGGAGTAACAGAAATCCACAAAGGATAAGTGTTTGAGGAAAAAGTACATAGGGGTGTGGAGTTTTGGATTGATCATGATGACCACAATCATGCCCACATTCCCCACCACAGTGACTGTATAGATGGTGAGGAACAGTAGAAAGAGGGGCACCTGGAACCCTGGGTACTCAGAGAATCCTAAGAGGATGAACATGACCGTGGTACTCTCATTCTTGTCCGGGCTCATCATGATTCCTGTTGGAGAGTATTAGAGATGGGTCATGGGAAGCACAAATACATGAAATTGGGGAACAGAGGCTAAGGGGTGGTGTGTGAATTAGAAATTATTATTGTTACAATTATTAGAGAGTTAAATTCGATTAGCTTCAAAGTTAGCTCTTTCTGTCAAGTCTTATACACTCAGATTCAGGCCTCCCTCACACAACACAAAGTCAAGTGCAAGTCATGTCATCATTTCTCTGATGGCATCGTTTCTTCTTCAGCAACGAAGGACGAACACACAGTCATACGTTCAGATTAAGAGAAAATCATGGAACATGAAAGAAACCAAAGAAAGAGTGCTATAGAGAATTGTCTGAACATAGGGATGGTATGTATTCACACCATCTTGTATAATCTGTATTTACCTATAATCCATTAAGAAACCTTAAGTGAAGGAGAACCCAATAACCCCTAAGGTAACCCATTTCATTTCTTCAAATACATGCACAGATATACATATATACATACAGATTTATGTATACTTGGATGTATATATGATATATTTGTGTGTGTATGTGTGCAAATTACAAAATGGAGGTAGTGTCCATTGACATAAAAATCCCATTAGAATTACTATGCTGGAGAGGCTGTAAACTGAGAGAGAGTTAAATGTGGTCAGGAAAACCTAAGGTGAAATCCAGCTTCACACACTTACTTGCTTTGTTACCCTGAAAAATTTATTTAACTTCAGTTTGCCTCAGTTTTCTCATTTTTAAAATGAGGAAAACAGTAGTACCTAATTCTTAGGGCTGTTGTAAATATTAAATGGGATAATATTTTTACAGTGCTTAAGGCAATGCCTGACAAACTGTCAGTGCTATATTAATGTTAGTTCTTATTTGATTAAATGGTTTCAATCCTAATTATGTTTCTTAATGCTTATGTGATCTTCAACTACTCACTTCACCTATTTCGCCTGAGTTTTATAACAAGAACAATGATAATAATAACCAACGTTTATATAGCATTTTACATGTGAAAGTTATTTTGCAAAATGTTTTACAATGATTATCTAAATGATCACAAAATAACCTGGAGAGGTAAGTGCTATTATTATTCAAAGTCGACATATGGGAAACTGATGCAAAAAAAGGTAAAAATGCCTTGCCCAGTGTTACACAGTTAATAAGTGTCTGAGGTCGGATTTGAACTCAAGTCTCCCTGACTCCAGGCCAAGATTTCTATCCAATGTACTGTAGAATACGAAGTTTTACCAGAAAATATTAAAATTCCTTTTCTAGGCATAACATTATATATTCAATTTTAAAGTAATTTCCAAATCTACACATCAAAATCTTGTGGTTCTTTCCACTCTTTGTAAGTAGGATGAAAAGAATACCCAGATAAACAGGGAACACTCCCATTAGTTGAATCCGAGATTCAACCTCCTGAAGCTGTGTCTTTATTGCTTGTGGCTCTAATGAAATGAACGCCATGATGAAGCTATTTAGAAGAAGGAGAGAAAGTCTAAAGTGGGATTTTTAGAGACCTGATACATCATCTTTTCTGTCAGGGAGTACTTACACGAATCCCTTTAGAGAACACCACAGTGTCGCAGATATCTTCCAAGGAGTAAACTTCAATTGAAAAAGATATAATGAAAAATATGAACAAACAAATGATAAACAGAGAGATGGTGAGGAGAGAAAAAGACAGAGACAGAGATACCCACACAGAGACAGCGGAACAGAGACAGAGAGGGACAGGGAGATCAAAAGACAGAACAAAGGTGGTAGAGATCTAGTTCCCTGAGAGTTAAGTTGGTCATGACGGGTGTGTGTGTGTGGATTAGGAAATGGGTCAAGAAGAAGGAATGGGAGTTATCATTTCAATTTGGATTTCTCTTTTTAGAGAAGTGCAATAGTAGAACACTCCTCATTTCAATGGGTATCCAAGAAGAATTATTATGAGACAATGTGCTACCTGAAAACTAACAATTCCAACTGTGGGAAAAACAAATGTATGGTTTATTCCAAAGTCAGTTTTCATCCAGGAATAGCACTGTCCAATTTTCCAGTCCATATACCACCACTTCAAAATATCCCCTTTATCTCACTCTTTTCCATCTTTACCATACGCAAATTTTTGCTTGTTCCACTTAAGCATTCTTTTCTATCCTGAGCCAAATTTTACACCATGAAAATACTGTTCCTTAATTATGAATTTTCTGCCATAAAACTGTGGTCTATAGTTGGCATCGCATAAATTCTAATGAACTGCCATTTTCTTATTTTTCAGATATTTGTGTGGTCTCCTGACCTGTAGAACAACAAATGTCTCTCTTAACTATCACAAGCTATCTGTCATTTTGCTCTTATAAATGGTTTTACCAAAGCCTCATGTGAATGATCAGCCAATACTTTGGTGTGGGAAGAAAGATTCCTCGTTGTACTTTAAGAGTTGTTCGTAACATAAAATTAGAGTTACCTGAGACTTTCTGTCATTCTTCAGTTATGTCCAACATTTCTGGTGTCTTCAATTGATTTGTAGGCTCAGTGGTTCTATGGATAAAAGTTTAGGATTTATTATTATAGATTTAGGATTAGCATACTTATCAGGCATCTAATTCAGGCCCTTATTTTATAAGAGACTGATACACCAGGATGTTAAATGATTTGTCCAAGATCATCTAGGTATGAAAGAGCACATTCACTATTCTGGCAGGGTTCCTCTGTGTCCACATATGATCATCTTTTCACTTCCCACTTCAAAACAAGTAAATTGCCAAACACTAAAAATTCTGTTTGAAATTATGGTGAAAATCAAATAGACTATTAGAGTCCTTAGTCTGTCATTCAAGTTTTTCCACAAACTTTCTCCACAGAATGTCCATCCCAATTGTCTACAGCTAGGATCTGTTTCAACCCAAGTGTATAATATTTCTACCATAAATAAAACGTTTATTCTTGACTCCAAACATTTAGCTCCAAATATTTAGCTCCTCTGGCCTCAGTGATCTCTTTCTGTTTTTCTAATTGTAGAAGTGGTTCATTTTCCTTAAGTATTGAGTAAACCTTTCCTAATTTTGAAACTGTTGCTTGACTATTTTATGTCTATTGAACATCTTTGTACATCTCTCTTCTCAAAGCTCTAAGACAAATTTTGTAAAACACATTAGGCTCTTTTGTTTTTTAGTATTAATATGGGCATTGTATAGCAATATTCACCTCCCTGGCGTGTTATGAATTGGATGATGACAGGGAATGCATTTTTGCAGTTTTAGTCTATTTACATGTTGAAACAAGATGCAATAAAATGGAGGGAAAAGAGGAATGTCCTTTGGACATTCAGGGAAACTGAAAATGAGTCAGTCTCTTTCCATTTCAAAAAGTTTTATTTTTTCAGAAAATCTGGATGACATAAAATCTAAATTTTCTTCTTTGTAATTTCCACCCCACTAATCCTGCTTACATACTTTTCTATTGAAAGCAATCATGATTGTCCCATTCCCATCGATGTCTGATTTCAAGATTTATTGTATCCCTCATACTTGTCCATTCTGATGGCAATCCAATCTTTCAATGCATTAATATATCACTATCAAATCATTCCCTTAACGTCAAAGGTTTAAGTTAATTGTAAGCTTATTTTTATGTATGCTTTATAGTTGTGTAATACTCTGCAAATCTTTATGAAGAGAGCTCTAAAAATAATTTTCGGAGAATTATCTGAATAGTGATAATTGAAGGTCAAAAGAAGAGTATTGCTCTTTTTTATTAAATGATAGATTTTTGTTCTCGGTGTCGAGCTTTGATTACAGAGATATAAGGAGGCTTAGACAAGTACATCACCTCCATTCATATACCTCAAGATATCTTTTCCAATTCATAACTTCAGATTATTGTTTACGAGTATATAATTTAAATCACTCCCCTCACTGCCTCATTTTCACTTAACTAGGATGTTTCTCGGGCATAATGTGAACAAAGATTGTCTTTATTCCTAATCTAGCATTACATAGATCCTACTATGATTCTTCTCTATTACTCTTTAGTAATTCCAGTATGTCATTGTCCTTTTATTTTTGCCAGATGCATAACTTGGTTCACCTACAACATGATCTCTAAACAAATTTCCTACGTGAAGTCACAGTTGTTGCCAAATTCTTCTGCTCTTTATTCTCTGAAGGTAATATATGCATTTCTGTCTTTGGACTTACCATTTCTCCCAAAATGTGATGCCTTCCGTCCTCATCCCTACTAAATTTACTCTAGCCTTCCAGGCATAGCTTGCTCAGGTTGCTGACAATCCTACTCTCC
Organism: Notamacropus eugenii; assembly: GCF_028372415.1. Taxonomy (NCBI): domain Eukaryota; kingdom Metazoa; phylum Chordata; class Mammalia; order Diprotodontia; family Macropodidae; genus Notamacropus; species Notamacropus eugenii. Next base: position 10,112,653 of record NC_092880.1, read on the forward strand.
TCATGCATAGGTATTCTTCATTCCTCTAAAGTTCTGTAGCCTTGGCCCAAATTGCCAGTGGATTTTTAACATAAAGTACATGGTATTATTATTGATCTTCGTATGTACCCATCTCAACTTCCCACATGCATCAAAAACTTCTTGTGGGAAGCAACACTATATGATACCTCCTAATATTCCTAGATATTTGGTTCCCTGCACAAAAATGGTGACCAGAAAGTGAATGAGTAGGTGGAGGAGGAGGAGCAGGCAGAGGATGATGACCTCAGAGGACCCCTTTATGGGCAGTTCCTTTCTGATTTATCTTTTGGGGAATGTATGAAAGGAATATTCTAGTTTCTATGCAATAGACAAGGTAAAAAGAGGGAATGGGAGGAAATTAGCAGACATATCTACTCACCAGAACATAAACTGTCCTGCACACTTCATTTCCTCAGTCCATAGTACAGATGGTGTATCATGTGACATAGCAATTTCATTATTAGCTACTTTTCAAACCTCTCCAATATTATCAAACTCAGAATTAATCTACTGGTATATATTATTGGCAGAAAATCTGTGGTTCACTCCATTTTCCAACAAAGTTCAGAATCAGAGGGACATCCTGTACTCTATTTGCAACATGCATATGGTACTTCTGTGAAGAACCTTAATTTGCCTTCAAGACCTTTGGGACCCATTCCCTAGAGATGTTCTATTGACCGCACATATATGGTCTCAAAAGAAATATTACCAAAAATGTCTCCATATCACTTTCAGTGAAGGAGATTTTTTAAAAATCAAAATGGTCTTGCAGTTAGAATTATTTCCATCTTCACAAATATTAACATAGATTTTGTCTAAGATTGTTCAATATACAATTAGAAGTGAACCATTACATAAATCAATGATTTACTCTCAGGCAGGGGAGTTGGAGTAAGGCTTGGCCAGCCTCACCTTAATGAATACTTATTGAGAGAATTTAATAAATACTTTTTAACTTCACCTTTCTCAGGAGGACAGTGAAAATATTGTAAAAAAAAAAAAGTGGTCTTAAAGATAAAGAATTTCTCTCTCCCTCAACCTCTTGGAATAGGTAGTCTAATCATGGTATGATTTCATTTGGTGACCGACCAACCCACAGATAAGACTCTCCACTGTTGGGATGCTGCTACTATTATCACTGGGACTGCCACTCCTGAGTTCATAATATTATCGCCACCACTAGACACAGTTTCCACAAGTAATGTCTCTGATATTTCATTTCCTAGATGTATAAGGTGATGATGACCCTAGTGTTGGACCGCTTTTGTGGATGGAAAATATTTCCTCCCTCTTTTATCACCACCCCCAATAATGTAATAATCACGTTGGTAAAGTTGGAGACATTAGTAGTTGGTCCACCAGGCAATAAACATTTAAAATGCACTTACAATGTTCCAAACATTGCATCTAATCTTGGGGATGTAAAGAGGAGTTCAGTTTTAACGGAGGAGCCAATAAGCAAATAATAAGGTATATATCCAATCTAGCGTTGTAAGGAGACCCCCAATTATGATGCAATCTTTTTTTATTAAAGGATTATTAACTCTACCAGGTGGGTAATATTGAAGAATACAATAGAAATTAAAATGCTGAGTAATAGAACAAGAACAAAAAAGATTTAACCAAAATAAACTACCATCCCTCAATCAACAATGATGTATTGAATACGTTTAGGTGCTTGAGATCAAAAACAAATGGATGAAATAATCTACTTTATGGTGCATACCTTCTAAAAATGTAGGAATAATAACAAACTACATGCTAATCATTTTTAATTTATTAAGATCTTTGGTAATAGAAAACCTGAAATGGACCCACTTTTGACAGACATCTCCCGAATGTCCTGTAAAAGGTAAGTCTGGTGATCACTACCAACGGAATCCAATATTCAACAGTAAATAAACATTTATTAAGTAGTTTCTTTATTTCAGGTACAAATACAAGCAGAAAGAAAAACAGCCCCTGTCCACAAAGAGTTTGCATTCAAATGGGTGAAGACAACAGTAAAAAGGAGCTTACCTTTGAATTCTCCCAGATCTCTGTATCATTCATGATATCTCAACTTTACCTAGGGATTTCCACAAATTCAGGATAGGCTTCTCTGATAATATGGAAATCTACACAGAAAGGGAAGGATGTAGAAGTGAAGAGTTCATCACACTACTTTCTAGAATAGAAAACAGGGGAAGGACTCTGGAAGGAAGAACTGGTGCAATATCAGAATTTATCAAAAATACCTGTAAGGGATTTCCACGTTAAAAAAAAGAAGAGTTGGAGATCTAGGCAAGCCTAGCTTCTATATAACTATAAATTTTCAAAAGAGGAAAGGAATAAAAGGAAATCGTGGAAATGAGGGTACTGACCACAGAAATCCCATATAGATAATTAAATTGAAATAAATAACCATCTATCTATTGGTTTTTACATGTTAGACATTAACATATAGCAGAGTATATTAAAGGAAAAGGGTATACTTGTGAGAAAAATATTTTTTTAAAGAAACCAGCATAAAAAATGGCTATGGATTAAAAGGATTTCATGAGATAAAGGGCAAGAACAGAATAAATTATATTAAACAACCAGAAATATCAGAGCAATAACTTCAAAAAAAGAACACATGAATAATGATATGGAAGAGCAGTGAAAAGGGGTCAATAAGGAAATTTTAAAAAAATATATAAGGGGGAGATGATGAATTAGTCTGTAATTTTTATGTTCGCATTATGTAAGAATTAGTTGAGTAATAGAACAAGAACAAAAAAGATTTAACCAACATAAACTACCATCCCTCAATCAACAATGATATATTGAATACCTTTAGGTGCTGGAGATCAAAAATAAACGGATGAAATAATCTACTTTAAGGTGCATACCTTCTAAAAGTGTAGGAATAATAACAACTTATATGTTAATCCTACACAGAAACCATCTTCACTATCAGAATATTCATAAACTAATAACAACTATAGACTTATAAAGTTATCAAAAATATAAGCATGCATGTAAATATATTTAGGGTATATGTAAATAAAAGCAATACAAGTTATCCATATGCAAAGAAATTTGGGAGGAAAGGCATCAGATTTGTAGGGATAAGGAAAGACTTGTCCAAATTTTTATGGGAAATGTTCCAAATTATGTGATGTATGAAAAACATATATTTCTCTGTAGAGTATTTAGACCAAGTTTTCTTTTTTCTTTTTTTTATTATTTTTTAATGTTTAACAATCACTGCCATACAATTGAGATTTTATCCCCCCCCACACCTACCCCCCCACTACCCCCCTCCCTCCCCATAACCGCATACAATTCTGTATAGGTTCTACATATACTTTCCTATTGAGTACATTTTCACTATCGTCACGCTATGTAGTAGGACTAAAATAAATGGAAGAAATCATATAACAAATCAAAACATGATACACAAAAACATACACATACACAAACATGATCTGCTATATTCTGCGAATGACTTCCATATTTCTTTCTCTGAGTGTGGAAGGCATTTTGCCTTAGAGAACCACCATTGGGATTTTTTTTTTAAGAAGTTCTTGCGTTATTACGAAATTCCAAGTCTACCAGAAAAAACTCTCGCACACTGTGGTCGTTGCTGTGCACAAAGTTCTCCTGGTTCTGCTGCTTTCACTCAGCATCAGGTCATATAAGTCCTTCCAGGCCTCTCTGAAGTCTTCTTCTTCATCATTTCTTATGGCACAATAGTACTCCATTACATTCATATACCATAATTTATTCAGCTATTCCCCAATTGATGGACATCCCTTGACTTCCAGTTGTTGCTACCCGAGTCTTTCCTACCTCACCTCCGAGGTCTTCGGCTGGCCACGCCGGATGCACGTATGAGAGAAAGGACGTTCCAGAGTCGAACAGGGGTTGAGCTTTATTACAGGGTCTAGTTACAAGTGCAGGGGCTCTTCCTTAGGAGGAAGAGGGGGAGATTTCCTAAGGAGGCTAAGCTTAAGGGATTGGAAGTAGAAGTACAAGCGGGAGAGAGGGGGAGGGGAGAGAGAAAGAAAAGAAGCGGAGCCCTACGTCCTCTTTGGCTTCACACGTGCTAAGAGAGAGCTTTCCGGCTTCCTCAATCCTACTTAACTTTCAGCCACACAGTTTGCATCTCAATACCGTGCTGTTAGATAACAATAGTGTGCCCAGATCCGGGACGACATCGAGGGCAGGGAGACTCCACCCATCATGTATCTCCCGGGGAGAGGCGGAAATACCCGAGCTAGCCGAGCTAGCTCAGTCTAACCTTCTCGAATCCCCGCTGTTCATGGAGGGCCTCGTAAGACTCTAAGATTTAGAAGTCCCACTTTTATCCGCCCGAGACCGTCCACACGGAATTGAGCTTCCAATCCCAACATATCCCCTTCTTTGTTTTGCTCGGAGCGCACCTGGCTCTAGAGCAAACAGTGGCTGGAGGCTGAGTGGATTAGGAAGGCCTTTAGCATATGAGTACCCTACAACAAGACTTCATTCACACAGAAATCTGCAGCTAGCACAACTGACAAAGGGAGGCATCAAATAAAACAAAGATGAAACTAAATGGCTGAGTTACAACAGGGGAAGTGCAATCAACTAATCCCAAAGCATATTTTAAGAGGAGCAGCTGGTGTAGGCGCCTTACATCACCACTCCCTTAATCTTGCAAATGGATCTATACAGGTGGAAAATTGGTCACCTCCTCCCCACCCAAGTGTCCTGGGTTTGTGATCCTTCAGCCAATGGAAAGAGATGCCTAGATGGGAAGCTGTCAGCAGCAGTGTCTGCGGTTGAGATGAAGGCTGCTTCCTCTCTGGGCAGCAAGGTTAAAGCTGTCAGCAGCAGGCTCAGGTGGTGCATGATCCTTCTCCGGGGTCTCTGGGCTCTCCGCCTCCTGCGTCTCTGTCGCCTCCGACATTGGTTCCCACCTACGGATCCTTCTAATGGGAATCCACGCATCACCTTTTCCTGTGGAGACACAAACATACCCTGGACCCCATATTAGTATCTTAAAATGTCTCATAGCTGGAGTAGTATGTGCGCTTTTTGAGACAGCTGTATCAAGCTCTGATTGTATTAGGCCTCTTGATCTTAGCTCTGATTGTATTAGGCCTCTTGATCTTGGCTCTGATTGTATTAGGCGATCTCTATCTCCCCTTCTTTGTTTAGCGAGGATCGCCTTTAAGGTAAAATTGATAAGAATGCATAGTGGCTGTTTATTTTGGTATAGCTGCTGCCAGGTACTTACAAATGCTTGATTAACATCTGTAAGGAACCTGAATTTCCCGGATTTTTTCTTTATAACAAACACAGGAGCATTCCAGGGTGCTGATTGCTCCTTAACCAATATTTGTAATGCCTGGAGTTTTTCTGGAGTCAGGGGCCATTGCTCCACCCAAATCGGGGTGTCTGACTTCTAATTCAAGGGTGGGACTCCAGTACAACAGCAAGGGCCCTTACTAAAAATTTGATAGCTTCATCCCGAGGCGGCTCATAATGTCCCTGCCCCAGATGTTAAAACTAAGTCCTGGAATCACCAACGGCCATACGGTCCCTTGGCGATCCTCTGCCTCCCACTTTACTGGGTGCATTGTCTCTAGGGTATTTTGGCACCCTCCTATTCCCCACACTGGTCTCTGGCTTTCTTTAAGCTTCCAGTGCCGGGGTACTGAGCGACCGCTAAGGCAGGTCCTATCCGCTCCAGTATCAAGGAGGCCAGTCATGGGAATTCCATTGAGCCAGATTGTACACTCAGGTCTATTCTGTCCTATTTCCTTTAGTAACTGGATTTGAACTGAGTGCTTTAAAGGAAGGGCAATAGCTATGGGAAGCTGATCCTGGCCCCTCCCTGTACTTATTTCTTTCTGCCCAGGGGTAAGGCAGGCTCTAGCTAAGCTCTTCCAGTCATTAGGAGTCAGAACGAACTGACCGCTGAGGGTTTCAAGCATGGCTATAACAAAGGGTGAATTAGGGCCGTGCTTGGTACAAACCTCTTTAAGAGTCGCCACTCTCTTCCACTCTATGGGTATGTGGCTCCTTTGAACGCCACCGGGGACACTGGGGTCCGCTATTTCTAGCACAGGAAATGTCCCTACATCTTCTCCATTCTCTATAGCCTTTCTTATTCCTTTTTCCAAACTGGACTGTGGCCCTGAACTGTCTGACCAATGGAGCAGGTTATAAGGAGGCGCGGAGGGAAGGCACGGCGTATTCTCCCCTGCCTCGCCTTTTCCATCCGCTAGATGGAGCTCCGAGTCTATTTTTTCTTTATGCTCCTTAACTTTCCGCTTAACTTTCTGCTTGCCTGGGTCCTCCCCTCCCCTCTCTCTGCTTCCACTCTTATTCCAATCCGGCCCTGGCCTCTCCGGCCCTTCCTTACAAAATTCTCGGAGGTCGTTTAACTCTATTGTGACCCCCGCCTCCCTGCCTTCCCTGTGAAGTGTCTCAGCCCAGACCTCCTGTTCCTCTGGCTTTATTACTGGCAATTGATTCCTCGTCCCTGCCCTTTTCCCAGGGGTTTGGGAAGCTTCTCTCCACTTTCTCTCCTTCCGAATCTAGGATTCGGGACTCGCTTCTTTCACAGCCCCTTCCGGGTGTACCCCAAAAACACCCAGGATTATCTACGCTCCCAATCCCTGTTGGGGCGCCAACTGCCAGGCCTAGAGGCCTGTATTGGGCTACCCGAGTCTTTCTTACCTGTCCCAGGCCTTCGGTTGGCCAAACCGGATAAACATATGAGAGAAAGGACGTTCCAGAGTCGAACAGGGGTTGAACTTTATTACAGGGTCTAGTTACAAGTGCAGGGGCTCTTCCTTAGGAGGAAGAGGGGGAGATTTCCTAAGGAGGCTAAGCTTAAGGGATTGGAAGTAGAAGTACAAGCGGGAGAGAGGGGGAGGGGAGAGAGAAAGAAAAGAAGCGGAGCCCTACATCCTCTTTGGCTCCACACGTGCTAAGAGAGAGCTTTCCGGCTTCCTCAATCCTACTTAACTTTCAGCCACACAGTTTGCATCTCAATACCGTGCTGTTAGATAACAATAGTGTGCCCAGATCCGGGACGACATCGAGGGCAGGGAGACTCCACCCATCATGTATCTCCCGGGGAGAGGCGGAAATACCCGAGCTAGCCGAGCTAGCTCAGTCTAACCTTCTCGAATCCCCGCTGTTCATGGAGGGCCTCGTAAGACTCTAAGATTTAGAAGTCCCACTTTTACCCGCCCGAGACCGTCCACACGGAATTGAGCTTCCAATCCCAACAACAAAGAATGCTGCTATAAATATTTTTGTACATTTGGGACCCTTTCCCATTTTTATGATCTCTTGGGGATACAGTCCTAGTAGCGATATTGCTGGGTCAAAGGGTATGCACATTTTTGTAGCCCTTTGGGCATACTTCCAAATTGCTCTCCAGAATGGTTGGATGCGCTCGCAGCTCCACCAACAATGAATTAGTGTTCCAACTCTCCCACATCCTCTCCAGCATTTATCATTTTCTTCTTCTGTCATGTTTGCCAATCTCATACGTGTGATGTGGTACCTCAGAGTTGTTTTGATTTGCATCTCTCTAATCAATAGTGATTTAGAGCATTTTTTCACATGAGTATAGATATCTTTAATATCTTCCTCCAAAAATTGCCTGTTCATATCCTTTGACCATTTATCAATTGGGGAATGACTTGTATGATTATACATTTGAGTCAGTTCTCTATATATTCTAGAAATGAGGCCTTTATCCCCGAGCTTAGCTGTAAAAATTCTTTCCCAATTTAGTACATGCCTCCGGATTTTGGTTGCATTGGGTTTGGTTGTGCAAAAACTTCTCAGTTTAATGTAATCAAAATTATGCACTTTGCATTTCATAATGCTTTCTATCTCTTCTTTATTAAAAAATTCTTCCCTTCTCCATAGATCTGATAAATACACTATTCCTTGCTTCTCCAGTTTATTCATGGTATCAATCTTTATACCTAAATCATGTACCCATTTGGACTTTATTCTTGTGTACGGTGTCAGGCATGGGTCTATGCTTAATTTCTGCCACACTGTTATCCAGTTTTCCCAGCAGCTGGGGTCCTTGGGTTTATCAAACAGAAGGTTGCTATATTCCTTGCCTACTGCATCTTGAGTGCCAAGTATATTCCACTTGTCTGCCTCTCTGTTTCTTAGCCAATACCAAGTGGTTTTGATAATTGCTGCTTTATAGTACAATCTGAGGTCTGGTAGCACTAGGCCACCTTCCCAAGCACTTCTTTTCGTTAGTCCCTTTGATATTCTGGACCTTTTGTTTTTCCAAATGAATTTTGAAATTATTTTATCCAGCTCTAGAAAATAATTGTCTGATAGTTTAATTGGTATGGCACTAAATAAGTAAATTAATTTAGGTAGAATTGTCATTTTTATTACATTAGCACGGCCTACCCATGAGCAACTGATGTTTTTCCACTTACTTAAATCTGACTTTATTTGTGCAAAAAGTGTCTTGTAATTGTGTTCATATAATCCCTGGGTTTGTTTTAGCAGGTAGACTCCTAAGTATTTTATAGTGTCTACCCTAGCTTTAAATGGGATTTCTCTTTCTATCTCTTGCTGTTGGACTTTGTTGCTAATATATAGGAATGCAGAAGATTTCTGTGGGTTTATTTTGTAACCTGCAAGTTTGCCAAAGCTGTTTATTATTTCAAGTAACTTTTTACTTGAATCTCTGGGATTCTCTAAGTAAATCATCATATCATCTGCAAAGAGTGATAACTTAGTTTCTTCTTTGGCTATTCTTATTCCTTCAATATCTTTATCTTGTCTAATTGCTACAGCTAACATTTCTAGTACCATATTGAATAATAGTGGTGACAATGGACATCCTTGTTTCACCCCTGATCTTATTGGGAATGCATCTAGCTTATCCCCATTGCATATAATGCTTGCTGAAGGTTTTAGATAGATACTGCTTATTATTTTATGGAAAGTTCCCTTTATTCCTACGTTCTCCAGTGTTTTTAGTACGAATGGATGTTGTATTTTGTCAAAAGCTTTTTTTGCATCTATTGAGATAATCATGTGGTTTTTGTTAGCTTTGTTGTTGATGTGATCAATAATGCTAATAGTTTTCCTAATATTGAACCAGCCCTGTAATCCTGGTATGAATTCTACCTGATCATAATGTATTAATCTCGTGATAAGATGCTGTATTCGTTTTGCTAAAATCTTATTTAAAATTTTTGCATCTATATTCATTAGGGAAATTGGTCTATAATTTTCTTTCTCTAGACCATGTTTTCAAAGAAATGAATCCAAGATGAAAGTTGTAGTGTGAAAACAAGAGGAAACGCCTTTATTCTACAAATCTTATACAAACTGGCAAAAACTCTGTACTTTTTACATGGAGAAAAATAATGAAAAAAACCCACCACCGTCTTTAACCATTCAGTTCTGTGTGTGTGTGTGTGTGTGTGTGTGTGTGTGTGTCCCAGACTCTTGTGAATTTTATTCCTGTCATTTTGGCTTTATATTGCCTAGCATATTGAGTAGCTATTATGCATTATTAAAATTAAGTTTCTTTCCCTAGCTGTCTTCTTTTTATGTATTCTCTAACTGTCTGGAACAAAAATATGATCAGAATGATTGAGTATATATTGTTTTACATCACTGATATTCCGTTATTTTTTCTTTTATTTCTCATTCTTTATCTGGGCAGCTAGGTGGTGCAGTGGATAGAGCTGGGGTCCAGACTCAAGAGGGCTTGAGTTCAAATGTCACCATAAATAATCCCTAGCTGTGTGACCCTAGGCAGGTCACTTAATCCTATTTGTCTCAATTTCCTTATCTATGAAATTCGTGTCAATCCATCTGACCCTGGAGATATTTTTCCTAGGGATTTACAATTTCTTTTTCTGAGATAGGGTTATTTAAGTTAATCTGGGCAATTTATATTTTTAAATACTCATCTACTTCACCAAGATTGCCAAATTTGTGGACACACCGTTGGGCAAAGTAATTTCTAATTATTGTTTTAATTTTCTCCTTGTTGGAGATGAATTCACCATTTCCATTTTTGATATTGGTAATGTGGTTTTCTTCTTTCCTTTTTAAAATCAAATTGGTGAATTTTTATGAATTTTATTGCTTTTTCCCATAAAACCAATTCTTCATTTTATTTATTATTTCAATAGTTTTCTTAATTTCAATTTTTTTTATTCTGTTCTTTGCTTTTCAGTATTTCTAATTTGGTATTTTCGTGGGAATATTCAATTTGTTCTTTTCCTAGCTTTTTCTGCTCAATATCCAATTCACTGATCTTCTCTTTCTCTATTTTACTCATGCAAGCTTTCAATGATCTAAAAATTCCCCTAAGAACTATTTATTTCAACATCCCTAAGTTTTGGTAGTTTGTCTCATTACTGTCATTCCCTTGAATGAAGTTTTTGATTGCTTCTATGATTTTCTGTTTAATCCACTCTTTCCTTATGATTAAAATATTTAGTTTCTAGTTAATTTTGGGTCTATCATTCCATGGCCCTTTATTGCATATAATTTTTGCATCTAAATACCGTGCTGTTAGATAACAATAGTGTGCCCAGATCCGGGACGACCTCGAGGGCAGGGAGACTCCACCCATCACGTATGTCCCGGGGAGAGGCGGAAATACCCGAGCTAGCCGAGCTAGCTCAGTCTGACCTTCTCGAATCCCCGCTGTTCATGGAGGGCCTCGTAAGACTCTAAGATTTAGAAGTCCCACTTTTACCCACCCGAGACCGTCCACACGGAATTGAGCTTCCAATCCCAACAAATTTTTATTGCATCATGATCTGAAAAGGATGCATGAACTGAATTGTGAGATTTTTGTGCCCTGATACATGGTCAGTTTTTGTGTATGACTCATGTACCACCAAGAAAAAGTATATTCCTTTCCATCCCCATTCAATTATCTCCAGACGTCTTTCATATCTAGCTTATGTGGAATTCTATTCACGTCAAACATATCAGCCCATGACTGGAGTCAAGCAGACCTAAGTGAGAAAAAAGTGCAGGGTTCTGATAAGAGTAGCACCCCCTCCTGAGATTATCAGCCCACAGACTAAATGTTTGAAACTTACCTACTTGAACTTCCAAGAGCCAAAGTAGTGGATAAAAGTGTAAGTGCTCTCACCTTCCACTTCTTGACCTCAAAAAACACAGAGAATATTTCCCCAGGAAAAAATATGGAATAAAATCGACAGAAGGGACACAGCAGTCTTTCAGGTTGGGAGATTAGGGATATTGAGGACAAGAATCCCTCTTGTTGTTGCTGAAGGGGACCAGTGCAGGTCCGGAGGTGTCCCAGACTGATCTACCTTATTGAATCAAAAGGAGATCCTGAACCCTGGGGGGCAGGAGGTATGGAACTTGTAAGCGACAGAATCATAGCCTGGATAGACTTGCACAAAATAATGAAAATCAAAGTGATCAGGGGCGGAGCCAAGATGGCGGAGTAGAAAGACACACATACGCTAGCTCCGAACCCACAGCCCATAAAATATCTGTAAAGAAGAACTCCCAACAAATTCTGGAGCAGCAGAAGCCACAGAACAACGGAGCAGACGAGATTTCTGTTCCAGAGAGCCCTGAAAACATCTCGCAAAAGGTCCGTCGTGCCCCGGACCCGGAGCCCAGCCCAGCCCTGCCTTGGCCACTCAGCACTGAGAGGAACGGATCCGAGCAGGCTTCAGGGATGGAATCTCCAGCAGCCGCACAGGTCCCTCCACCCACGGGTCCCAAAGGGTGGTGAGAGTGTCTTCTCGGCTTGCCGAGAGGGGAGTGGGATCCCCCCATAACTCAGGCCCCCTCGGGAGACAGCAGCGGAGGCGGAAGCAGTCTGGGTTTCCCCAAGCAGGCAGGAGGTAGGATACGTTGTTGAAGGTCTCTGCATAAACCCCCTGAGGGAACTGAGCCCGTGAGGCGGCCCTGCCCCCACCTGAGCACCTGAACTTAATCTCACACTGAATAGCAGCCCTGCCCCCGCCCAAAGACCTGAGGCTGAGAAGCAGCATTGGAATCTCAGACCCCAAGCACTGGCTGGGCTGATCTGGAGGCAAAGTGGGTGTGAAGAGAATACTCAGAAGTCAAGTCACTGGCTGGGAAAATGCCCAGAAAAGGGGGGGAAAAAGAAGACTATAGAAGGTAACTTTCTTGGTGAACAGGTATTTCCTCCCTTCCTTTCTGATAAGGAAGAACAATGATTACAATCAGGGAAAGACACAGCAGTCAAGGATTCTGTATCCCAGCCCACCCACTGGGTCATGGAAGAGCTCAAAAAGGATTTTGAAAATCAAGTTAGAGGGGTGGAGGAAAAACTGGGAAGAGAAATGAGAGAGATGAAGGAAAAGCATGAAAATCAAGTCCACTCCCTGCTAAAGGAGACCCAAAAAAATGCTGAAGAAAATAACACCTTGAAAAATAGGCTAACTCAACTGGCAAAAGAGGTTCAAAAAGCCAATGAGGAGAAGAATGCTTTAAAAAGCAGAATTAACCAAATGGAAAAGGAGGTTCAAAAGCTCACTGAAGAAAATAGTTCTTTCAAAATTAGAATGGGACAGATGAAGGCCAATGACTTTATGAGAAACCAAGAAATCACAAAACAAAACCAAAAGAATGACAAAATGGAAGATAATGTGAAATATCTCATGGGAAAAACAACTGACCTGGAAAATAGATCCAGGAGAGACAATTTTAAAATTATGGGCCTACCTGAAAGCCATGATCAAAAAAAGAGCCTAGACATCATCTTTCATGAAATTATTACAGAAAACTGCCCTGAGATTCTGGAACCAGAGGGCAAAATAAGTATTCAAGGAATCCACAGAACACCGCCTGAAAGAGATCCAAAAAGAGAAACTCCTAGGAACATTGTGGCCCAATTCAAGAGTTCCCAGGTCAAGGAGAAAATATTGCAAGCAGCTAGAAAGAAACAATTCAAGTATTGTGGAAATACAATCAGGATAACACAAGATCTAGCAGCTTCTACATTAATGGATCGAAGGGCGTGGAATAGGATATTCCAGAAGTCAAAGGAACTAGGACTAAAACCAAGAATCACCTACCCAGCAAAACTGAGTATAATACTTCACGGGAAAAATTGGTATTTCAATGAAATAGAGGACTTTCAAGCATTCTTGATGAAAAGACCAGAGCTGAAAACAAAATTTGACTTTCAAACACAAGAATCAAGAGAATCATGAAAAGGTAAACAGCAAAGAGAAGTCATAAGAGACTTATTAAAGTTGAACTGTTTACATTCCTACATGGAAAGACAATATTTGTAACTCTTGAAACTTTTCAGTATCTGGGTAGTGGGTGGGATTACACACACACACACGCACGTGCACACGCATACACACATAGAGACAGAGTGCACAGAGTGAATTGAAGAGGATGGGATCATATCTTTAAAAAATGAAATCTAGCAGTGAGAGAGAAATATATTGGGAGGAGAAAGGGAGAAATGGAATGGGGCAAATTATCTCTCATAAAAGAGGCAGGCAAAAGACTTTTTAGTGGAGGGAAAAAGAGGGGAGGTGAGAGAAAAACATGAAGTTTACTCTTATCACATTCCACTAAAGGAAGGAATAAAATGCACACTCATTTTCGTATGAAAACCTATCTTACAATACAGGAAAGTGGGGGATAAGGGGATAAGCAGGGTGGGGGGAATGATGGAAGGGAGGGCATGGGGAAGAGGGAGCAATTTAAGATCAACACTCATGTGGAGGGACAGGATGAAAAGAGAGAATAGAAGTAATGGGCGGCAGGATAAGATGGAGGGAAATGTAGTTAGTCTTATACAACATGACTATTATGGAAGTCATTTGCAAAACTATGCAGATATGGCCTATATTAAATTGCTTGCCTTCCAAAGGGAAGGCGTGGGGGGGGAGTGAGGAAGAGAAGTTGGAACTCAAAGTTTTAGGAACAACTGTCGAGTACTGTTCTTGCTACTAGGAAACAAGAAATACAGGTAAAGGGGTATAGAAAGTTGTTTGGCCCTACAGGACAAAAGAGAAGGTGGAAACAAGGGCAGAGAGGGACGATAGCAGAGAGGGCAGATTGGTGATAACGGCAATTAGAATGCTCGGTGTTTTGGGGTGGGGGAGGGGACAAAAGGGGAGAAAATGTGAAAGCCAAAATTTTGTGAAAATGAATGTTAGAAGTTCAATAAAAAATAAATAAATAAATAAATGAAAAAAATCAAAGTGATCAGAAAGATGACAATGCTGTATACACCAATAACAAAGGTGTTTTCTTTTATTTACTTTTTTTTATTTTGTAATGTTTAACAATCACTGCTATACAATTGCGATTTTATCCCTCCCCACCTACTCCCCACTACCCCCCTTCCTCCCCACGACTGCATACAATTCTGTATAGATTCTACATATACTTTCCTATTGAGTATATTTTCACTATAGTCATGCTATGTAGTCACACTAAGATAAATATCGTATAACAAATCAGAACATGATACACAAAAACATACACATACACAAACATGATCTGCTACAATATGTGAGTGACTTCCATATTTCTCTCTCTGAGTGTGGCAGGCATTTTGCCTTGAGATCCTCCATTGGGATTTTTTTTTTTTTGGTAAGAAGTTCTTGTGTTATTACAAAAATCTAAGTCTACCAGAAAAAACTCTCACACACTGTGGTTGTTGCTGTGCATAAAGTTCTCCTGGTTCTGCTCCTTTCACTAAGCATCAGGTCATATAAGTCCTTCCAGGCCTCTCTGAAGTCTTCTTGTTCATCATTTCTTATGGCACAATAGTATTCCATTACATTCATATACCATAATTTATTCAGCCATTCCCCAATTGATGGACATCCCCTTGACTTCCAGTTTTTGGCAACTACATAGAGTGCTGCTATAAATATTTTTGTACATGTGGGACCTTTTCCCATTTTTATGATCTCTTGGGGATATAGTCCTAGTAGCGATATTGCTGGGTCAAAGGGTATGCACATTTTTGCAGCCCTTTGGGCATAGTTCCAAATTGCTCTCCAGAATGGTTGGATGCGCTCGCAGCTCCACCAACAATGAATTAGTGTTCCAACTTTCCCACATCCTCTCCAGCATTTATCATTTTCTTGTTCTGTCATGTTTGCCAATCTTATAGGTGTGATGTGGTACCTCAGAGTTGTTTTGATTTGCATCTCTCTAACCAATAGTGATTTAGAGCATTTTTTCATATGATTATAGATAGCTTTAATTTCTTCCTCTGAAAATTGCCTGTTCATATCCTTTGACCATTTATCAATTGGGGAATGACTTGTATGATTATACATTTGGATCAGTTCTCTATATATTCTAGAAATGAGGCCTTTATCCCCGAGCTTAGCTGTAAAAATTCTTTCCCAATTTACTACATCCCTCCGGATTTTGGTTGCATTGGGTTTGGTTGTGCAAAAACTTCTCAGTTTAATGTAATCAAAGTTATCCATTTTGCATTTCATAATGCATTCTATCTCTCCTTTAGTAAAGAATTCTTCCCTTCTCCATAGATCTGATAAATACACTATTCCTTGCTTCTCCAGTTTATTCATGGTATCAATCTTTATACCTAAATCATGTACCCATTTGGACTTTATTCTTGTGTACGGTGTCAGGTATGGGTCTATGCCTAATTTCCACCACACTGTTATCCAGTTTTGCCAGCAATTTTTGTCAAACAATGAGTTCTTATCCCAGAAGCTGGGGTCCTTGGGTTTATCAAACAGAAGGTTGCTATATTCCTTGCCTACTGCATCTTGAGTGCCAAGTCTATTCCACTTGTCTACCTCTCTGTTTCTTAGCCAATAGCAAGTGGTTTTGATAATTGCTGCTTTATAGTACAGTTTGAGGTCTGGTAGCGCTAGGCCACCTTCCCAAGCATTTCTTTTCATTAGTCCCTTTGATATTCTGGACCTTTTGTTTTTCCAAATGAATTTTGATATTATTTTGTCCAGCTCTAGAAAGTAATTGTCTGATAGTTTAATTGGTATGGCACTAAATAAGTATATTAATTTGGGTAGAATTGTCATTTTTATTATATTAGCACGGCCTACCCATGAGCAACTAATGTTTTTCCACTTACTTAAATCTGACTTTATTTGTGCAAAAAGTGTCTTGTAATTGTGTTCATATAATCCCTGGGTTTGTTTTGGCAGGTAGACTCCTAAGTATTTTATACTGTCTACCCTAACTTTAAATGGGATTTCTCTTTCTATCTCTTGCTGTTGGACTTTGTTGTTAATATATAGGAATGCAGAAGATTTGTGTGGGTTTATTTTGTAACCTGCAACTTTGCCGAAGTTGTTTATTAATTCTAGTAATTTTTTTACTTGAATCTCTGGGATTCTCTAGGTAAATCATCATATCATCTGCAAAGAGTGATAACTTAGTTTCTTCTTTGGCTATTTTAATTCCTTGGATATCTTTATCTTGTCTAATTGCTACAGCTAACATTTCTAGTACCATATTAAATAATAGTGGTGATAATGGACAACCTTGTTTCACCCCTGATCTTATTGGGAATGCATCTAGCTTATCCCCATTGCATATAATGCTTGCTGAAGGTTTTAGATAGATACTGCTTATTATTTTATGGAAAGTTCCCTTTATTCCTACCTTCTCCAATGTTTTTAGTAGGAATTGATGTTGTATTTTGTCAAAAGCTTTTTCTGCATCTATTGAGATAATCATGTGGTTTTTGTTAGCTTTGTTGTTGATGTGATCGATAATGCTAATAGTTTTCCTAATATTGAACCAGCCCTGTAGTCCTGGTATGAATCCTACCTGATCATAATGTATTAATCTCGTGATAAGATGCTGTATTCGTTTTGCTAGAATCTTATTTAAAATTTTTGCATCTATATTCATTAAGGAAATTGGTCTATAATTTTCTTTCTCTGTTTTGTCTCTTCCTGGTTTGGGTATCAAAACCATATTTGTATCATAGAAAGAATTTGGGAGGACTCCTTCTTCCCCAATTTTCAAGAATAGTGTATGTAGTATTGGAATTAACTGTTCTTTAAATGTTTGATAGAATTCACTTGTGAATCCATCTGGCCCTGGAGATTTTTTCCTAGGGAGTTCATTGATGGCTTGTTCAATTTCTTTTTCTGAGATGGGGTTGTTTATGTATTCAACTTCCTCTTCTGTTAATCTGGGCAATTTGTATTTTTTAAAATATTCATCCATCTCGTTTAGATTATCGAATTTGTGGGCATAAAGTTGGGCAAAGTAGTTTCTAATTATTGTTTTAATTTCCTCCTCATTGGAGGTGAGTTCACCCCTTTCATTTTTAATATTAGTAATTTGGTTTTCTTCTTTCTTTTTTTTAATCAGATTGACCAAAGGTTTATCAATTTTATTAGTTTTTTCATAAAACCAACTATTGGTTTTATTTATTAATTCAATAGTTTTCTTAATTTCAATTTTATTAATCTCTCCTTTGGTTTTCAGTATTTCTAATTTGGTATTTACTTGGGGATTTTCAATCTGTTCTTTTTCTAGCTTTTTCAATTGCAAGCCTAAGTCATTGATCTCCTCTTTCTCTATTTTATTTATGTAAGCATTCAGAGATATAAAACTTCCCCTAATAACTGCTTTTGCAGTATCCCATAAGTTTTGGTATGTTGTCTCACTATTGTCATTCTCTCGAATGAAATTGTTGATTGTTTCTATGATTTCTTCTTTAACCCAACCCTTCTTTAGAATTAGATTATTTAGTTTCCAATTGATTTTTGGTTTCTCTTTCCATGGCCTTTTATTACATGTAATTTTTAATGCATTATGATCTGAAAAGGATGCATTGATTATCTCTACCTTTCTGCACTGGATTGTGAGATTTTTATGTCCTAGTACATGGTCAATTTTTGTAAATGTTCCATGTACCGCTGAGAAAAAAGTATATTCCTTTCTATTCCCATTTAATTTTCTCCAAAGATCTATCATATCTACCTTATCCAGAGTTTTATTTACCTCCTTAACCTCTTTCTTGTTTATTTTGAGGTTGGATTTATCGAGTTCAGAGAGGGGGAGGTTGAGGTCCCCCACTAGTATAGTTTTGCTATCAATTTCTTCCTTCAACTCCCCCAACCTCTCCTCTAAGAATCTGGATGCTATACCACTTGGAGCATACATGTTTAGTAATGATATTGCTTCATTGTCTATGGTGCCTTTTAGCAGGATATAGTTTCCATCCTTATCCCTTTTGATTAGATCTATTTCTGCTTTTGCTTTGTCTGAGATTAGGATTGCTACTCCTGCCTTTCTTACATGAGCTGAAGCACAATATATTCTGCTCCATCCTTTGACCTTTATCCTATGTGTATCCCCCCATTTCAAATGTGTTTCTTGTAAGCAGCATATTGTTGAATTATGGCTTTTAATCCATTCTGCTATCCGTCTCCATTTTATGGGAGAGTTCATTCCATTCACATTCACAGTTATGATTACAATCTGTGTATTTCCCTCCAACCTCTTTCCCACCATTTGTGCTTTTAGCTCTCCCGTCTCCCTTCCCCTCCTCAATAGTATTCACTTTTCTCCCCCTCCTCCTGCAGACTTCCCCTCCTTCTTTTGACCCCCCTCCCTTTTAGTCCCCTTTACTCTTATTGCTTCTTTCCTCCCTTTTAGCCACCCTCCCCTTTCTTCCCCCTTCCCCTCCTACTACCTATAGAGCTAGTTAGGCTTATCTACTTAAGATTATTGTTCCCTCCTTTGAACAAATCAGATGAGAGTACCTCTCAAACAATGCTCATCTCCCTCTCCTCCTTCCCTCTGCTATAGTTTTGTACTTCTTCCTGTGATATAATTTGCCATTTTCTGCTTCCCCCTTTCCACACCTCCTATTACATTCCCTTCTCATACTTAAATCATATTTTTGACATCACATCATTTACTTTATGCCCGTTCCCTCTACATATATCCCTTTTATCATAATAGCTGCACAGTTCTCAAGATTAACAGGTATCATCTTCCCTTATAGGGAGGTAAACAGTTTGCTCTAATTGAGTAGCAAGTTTTTGTTTTTGTTTTTTCCCCTCTGTTTACCTTTTTATGATTCTCTGGAGACCTGCATTTGAAGATCAAATTGTTTATTGAGTTCTGGTGTTTTGGTCAGGAAGCTCTGGAAATCCCTTATTTCGTTGAATGACTTTCTCCTTGCCTGAAATGTTATGCTGAACTTTGCTGGGTAGTTGATCCTTGGTTGAAGTCCCAACTCCTTTGCCTTACGGAATATTGGGTTCCAATTCTTTCGATCTTTTAATGTAGAAGCTGCAAGGTCCTGTGTGATCCTGACTGTGTGTCCTTGATATTTGAATTGTTTCTTTCTGGCTGCTTGTAGTATTTTCTCCTTCACTTGATAGCTCTGGAATTTGGCAACTATATTTCTTGGGGTTTTGAGTTTGGGATCCCTTTCGGGAGGGGAACGGTGGATTCTTTCGATGACTATTTTGCCCTCTGAGTCTAGTACTTCTGGACAGTTTTCCTTGATGATTTCCTGGAAGATATTGTCCAGACTCTTTTCTTCATCATGGGTTTCTGGCAGGCCAATAATTCTTAGATTTTCTCTCCTGGATCTATTTTCCAGGTCAGTTGTTTTTCCAATTAAATATTTTACATTTTCTTCTATCTTTTCATTCTTTAGATTTTGTTTGACTGATTCTTGTTGCCTCATTGAGTCATTAGTTTCTACTTGCCCAATTCTAATCTTCATCGTAGTGTTTTCTTCAGTTAGCTTTTCCATCTCCTTTTCCATCTGACCAATTTTTCCCTTTAAGGAGCTATTTTCTCCATTTAATTTTTGTACTTCTTTTTCCATTCGACCAGTTTTCCCAGTTAGGTTTTGGGTTTCCTTTTCCATCTGATCAATTTTCCCAATTAGGTTTTGGGTTTCCTTTTCCATTTGATTAGCTCTTCCTTTTAGGGAATTATTCTCTCCAGTTAATTTTTGAACTTCCTTTTCCATTACTTCAATTTTCTTTTTCAGGGTGATGTTCTCATCAGTGAATTCTTTTTTTATAGTTTTAAAATCATTGGCCAGTTTTTCTTTTATATCCTTCTTCAGACGTTCCAGGTAATCTAGTTGTGCTTGCGAGAAATTCATAGTCCCATCTGAGGTTTCAGATGGAAGTACAGTCTCAGCTGTAACCTCTTTGGTGTTTGTGTTTTGGTCCTTATCCCCATAGAAAGATTCTATGGTTTTTTCACTTTTCGTCTGCTTTTTCCGATTCATGATGTTGGCTGAGTGTTGTAGCTTTTGGTTCTTTCAGTCAGAAGGTACAGATCTTTAAGTTGAGCTGATGTGTGTCTAGGCTAAAAGCAGGCTTTTGTTTTTTGTTTCCCCGATCAACCCTGGGGTTAGCTTGTTAGGTGTGTGGGAGGGGTGGTCTGGTCTCAGGATATCTCCTCAGCTGACTTGAGGCAAAGGCAAGGTCAGGGGATGGTGATCCCAGCTTCCCTATTGTCTTCCCTTTTCCCCTGGAGGGCTGGGGCACGCCTAGAAGCTAACACATGTTCCCACCCCTCCTGGGACTCGTCTCCCGGCTCTGAGGCTTGCCTGGGTCTCAGTGCGAATTTTCTCTGCCCTGGGTCGTCTGTCCCTCCAGCCGTCTCCGCCACCGTAGGAAGAATCCCCCCTTGCCACTTTTCCAGCCTCTGGTGTTATGAGACCACCCGCCTCCTTCTGCTGTTCCCTCTGATCCAGGATTAACCTGGGGAAGAATTTTATGGTTCCCTCACGGTCATCAGGGGGGAGGAGAGAGCACTTACTGATCAGTCTGCCATCCCAGTTCCTGGAAGTTCAAGTAGTGACCCACCGAAGTCCGTCTTCAGGCTGAAGATTTCAAGGGCTGCTGTGCTGATGTCTGGCACTCAGCGGTTCTCACCGGCTCGGCCTGGCTTATCTCCTGCTCCGCTGGTTTTGCCCGCCACTCTCGGGCTCCTCTGGTCCCCTCCGCCCTGCCGCGCTGACCGCGCTGCACTGTGCCCTGGGGTCTTACCCCCGCGGAAAAGATCCCTCCCGTGGACCCTCCAGTCCAGCCTGGGCTCCGAATCCGTCAAAGTCCGTCACCCACTGGATTCTACACCTCCAAAGTCTGGTCAGACTCTCCCCCCAGAGATATCCAGAGGAGTTTTTCCAGGAGCTTAGGTGAGTCGTTGCTTTCACTCCGCCATCTTGGCTCCGCCCCCCAACAAAGGTGTTTTAAGACCTTTGAGCCACTAATTCATTTTAACTTTTATAAATACCCAAACTAGAAAGAAGAAAGACATTATTTACTTACAGAAGAACTCATGAACGGAAGTGTTTAAAGAACGATTTGAATTTTCATCTACAATCATCTTTTTACTGTACTATGTTATGGAAATGCTTTATAACATAAAATTTAAAACAGGAAGAACAATTTGTACACGGTAGATTTGAAGTTTCGTGTGCAATCATGGTTTTTATTTTGTTTTGCCATGTTATTGAAATACTTATTTTGTTCTATTAATTAAAAATAAAATAGAAAAGACAAATTGGAAGGAAATTTCTGTGATAGAGTTGCCCATGTTGAAAGGGAGTAGAACCAAGAATCTTTGTGTCCACGGTACAAATAAATCAATTGACCAACATGTATTAATTGTTTATTATGTTATGAGAATTGTACTAAACCCATTGTAGGACTTAATTTGACTTTATAAGAACAGATCAGATTGAATTTATTCAGGAGTTGGTGACTATTATGCTCTTCCAATAGTGAGTATGGTCACTCCTCAAGGTGTTTTTTTCTGGCACATCTTAAAGAAGCTCATCTCTTAGATTGCTGGTCCTTTCTTTTCCATGAAATAATGGAAATGTAAAGAAACAAGCATCCATTCTTGTAGAATCATTATATTAATTTTTGGAATAAATTGTCAAGGAACTTTAATTTAATATTCTGAGATTGATGCTACACCATGCAGTATATTAAAATGATTTTCTTGCGGTGATTTTTCTCATTTCAAACATCCTTTCTTCATTTACTTAAGAATTTTATAACTGTTCTTCAGATGGTTGTAGAAACTGACCAGAGAAGGGTATAAATGAATATGAAACAAAGATTCAGTTAAAAATAACCATAAATTCCATCAGAAGAGTTTAGAAAGAAGTCATAGAATCCACATAAATGATCTTATTGAGAAATTATTCTGATACCCATTAATTTCCTGAAAGTTTACTTCACATCATTGTTACTTAGACTGTAAATTAAAGGATTTAGTATAGGAATCACTACAGTATAAAAAGTAGATCCCACTTTGACTAAAGGCCATGAGTTTTGGGAATTGGGGGTGCAGTATAGAAAGAAGATGCACCCGTAAAAGCCAGTTACCTCTGTCAAGTGGGAGGTACATGTGGAGAAAACTTTATATGTCCCACTGACTAAATACATTTTGAGGACAGTGACAAAAATTAAAAAGACAGGATGTAAAGACAATGATGAGGGTGCAAAATGCATCGAGATTTCCAAAGATAGGAAGTATTAAGTCACCAAAGTGTTTCTCAGAGCAGGAAGCAAAGAGGAAGAAAGAATATTCACATACAAAGTTAATAATGATATTGGTCTCCCAAAATGACAATACAAGAAGTGAGTAGGTGAGTACAATACAGGAAATGCCTCAAGAATATCTCACAACCACTAGCAGGGCCCAACGTTTTGGGAACATAGGAATTGTATACAGCAAAGGGCAACATTTAGCAACAAAGTGGTCATAGACCATACCTGCCAACATAACCATATCTGCTATCACACAGGTGACACCCATAGAAAACTGTGTGAGGCAGGATTTGATGGAAATACTTTTGTCTTCTACAACTAAGTTTTCTAGTAGCTGTGGTGTAACTATAGTGGAGTAACATAAATCCACAAAGGACCAGTGGTTGAGGAAAAAGTACATGGGAATATGGAGCTTGGGAGTGATCCTGATGATTTTAATTACACCTGAGTTTCCCACCACAATGACTGAATAGGTGGTGATGAACAGTAGAAAGAGGGGCATCTGGAGCACTGGATAATCAGAGAATCCTAAGAGGATGAAGATGAAAGCACCACTCTGATTCCTGTCAGGGCTCACCATTATTCCTGTTGGAGAGAATGAGAGATGGAACATGAGAAGCCAAACATAAATGAAATTGAACAACAGAGAAAAATAGCGGAGTACGAATTAGAAATCATTATTGTTATAATTATTAAGGAGATAATAATAGCATTAGTTTCAAAGTTAATACTTCCTCAGAAGTCCGATATATTTGGGTTGGGAGAAAATCACAGAACACGAAAGATCCCAAAATAAGAGTGAAATAGAGAATGGCCTGAGTATATGGATGACCATACCTTTGGAGAATCAAGTACACTCTGTACTTCAACAAATACCTACTCAAGAAAATATAGCTCCACCAGAATATTAAAATGAAGGAGAACCTAATTGCTCCTAAGACAATCCATCTCATTTCCTTACACATCAAAATGGAAGTTCAAAGCTAGTTCATCTCCCCTCTAGTTTTGATATTCAGTGTGTCATTCTGAATATGTCACTTTTATGCATTCAATCCAGTTCAGCTTCCTGGACCCAGAAAAAATTCCTCAACTCTCTTTTACATAACAACCATTTAAAACTTGAAAATATATGTAACTCATAACCCCCAAATTATTTTTCTGCTCTTTTCTCGTAAGGACTGTTGTCAAGAGACAACCTAACACTCAAAGATATGTCTTTAATAGCAAAAAGTTGGACATACTCTTTGGAAGAATTTCCGTAACAAGAATCTAGTGAAGGACTTTTATAAAGAATATATTTCAGTAGTTTTTCTAATATGGCAATATAATTGAAATAATGTGTCTATTAACATAAAAATTTACATTTACCATTAATAAGTTATAGAAGCAGGTAAGTTACAGGTTGCTAATTGTAGAGTCAGGAAGACTTGAGTAATTCAGACAATTACTAAATATGTGTCTTTGAGGAAATTATTTAACCTCTGCTTCTCCCAGTTTCCTCATTTTTAAAATTGGGAAAATAATATTACCTACCTCCTAGGGTTGTTGGGAAGATCAAATGGGATAACATCTTTAATACAGCACATAGTCGGTGCTATATTATTGTTAGTTATTATTTGTGTACATGATTTTAATCCAATCTGTGTATTTGATGACTGTGTAATCTTCAATCATCTCATCTTTTCCCCCCCCCGATATTTATAATAGCAACAAGAATAATAACTAACATTTATATAGCGCATTCTTTATGCCAGCTATCATGCTAAGTCCTTTACGATTATTGCAGAAATGATCCTCAGAATAACCTGGAGAAGAAGGTGCTATTAATTGTCCCTTCCTTACAGATTGAGAAACTGAAGTTAACAGGGGTTAAATGATTTAACCAGAGGTATACAAGTTAGTATGTGTCTTGAGGTCAGATGTGAACTCACATCTCCCTGGCTCCAGGCCTAGATTTCTATCCACTGTACTGTAAAGTATGAGCTTGGAGTAGAAAATATTTAAATTCTTTTTCCAGGTCTACCATTATTTATTCAAACTTTTAAAATCATTTCAGAGTCCTTGTAGTAAAATACTAAAGTCCTTCCCTCTTTCTAAATAGTATGAAAAGAACACCCAGATAAATAGGGAAATCCCCTATTGGTTGAATATGAGATCTAATCCCTTGAAATTGATTTTTTCTAATGTGAATATAAAGGAAATAAAGTCATTATGAGGCTACTGGGAAGACGTAGAAAAGCCTGAACTTGGGGAGTTTTAGGGATCTGATGCATTATCTTTCCTTCCATGTAGTAAATACGTCTATCCTTTTGAAGAACATCACAACGTAGTAATGATCTTCTAACTAGGAAAAACAATTGAAAAGAAGACAAAAAATAAAAACAAACAAATGAATAAACAAAGAGACAGACAACCAGACAGATAGAGACAGAGGAGACAGAAAGAGAAAACTAAATCAAAGGTAGTGGAGAACTAGTTCATTGATAGTTAATAGACATGGCTGGGATGTGTGGATTAGGAAATGAGTCAGGAAAGAAGGGATGTCAGTTGCCATTCAATTTGTATTTACTTTTTTTAAATAAAAGTGCAACAGCAGAACATTCTCCAATTTCATATGTTCATGAAAAATTGCCACTGTGAGAGACAGTGTTAGAGAAGGAGCTGCCAGCAAATTGAAAATTCTAACCTAGTAAATCCAGATGTATGACTACTTCCAATGTCACTTTTCATTCAGAAATAACATTGTCAAATTTTTCACTCTTGTCACTACAACTTCAAAACATTCCCACATATCACTTCCAACCCCTTCCTATTCCCCCCTCTTTATTCTTTAAATGTACAAGTTCCATATTGCTCCACTTACTCATTCTTTTCTCTCCTAAACAAAGTTTATCTTTTCAGAATATTTTCCCTTACCTGTCAGTTTTCCACTACAAAGCTGTGGCCAATATTTGGCATTTCACAAATTCTACCAAACTATTTTATTATTTTTCAAATATTTATGTGATCTCCTGACTTTCTATGAAGGATCACAAATTTCTCTCCTAGCTAGCACATCCTATCTGTACTTGTTCTCTTTTAAATGGTTTCACCAAATTCTCATATATATGTATAATCAATCAGTGTGTTCGTCCTTCGTTGCCGAAGAAGACCATGATATCAGAGAAATGATGACATGACTTGTACTTGACTTTGTTTTGAGTGAGGGAGGGCTGTGGAGGTCATCAACCTCACTTCTCCTCTAGCACCATCTGAATCCAGTGACCAGATATTCATCAGGATGCCTGGAGATGATCCAGGATGAGGCAATTGGGGTTAAGTAACTTGCCCAAGGTCACACAGTTAGTGAGTGTCAAATGTCTGAGGTGAGATATGAACGCAGGTCCTCTTGACTTCTACACTGGTGCTCCATCCACTGCACCACCTAGCTGCCCCCTAATCAATCAGTACATTGGTATGTGGAGAAAAATTCCTCAATACAGTGTAACAGTTGGTTATAACTTATAAAATTAGAAAGTTGTCTGAGGCTTTCCATAGTGTCTGACACGCTTTAATTCATTCAGGCTTTTCCTGACAAAGATTATAGAGTGGTTTGCTATTTCCTGTTCCAGCTCTTTTCACAGATGAGGAGCTGAAGCAAATAGTGTTAAATGATTTGCTGACCATAACACAGCTAGTAAATGTGTGAGGCCAGATTAGTGCTCACTGATTTCAGGACAGTTCTCTATCCACTGCACCACCAATTTGGCCCTTGTTCAGGCAGTTTTTTCTCCCCATTCTTATTGGCTGAGGCACAAGTTTGTTAAGTGACTTGTCTAAGATACTCCCTAGTAGATTCTTCAGACATAGAGCTAGGACAAGTATCTCCTTTCTCATTCTTTCATTCTATCCTGTGTACTAAATTGTTCCTCCTGGATTTGTATTATATGTATACTTGTGTTCAAGTAGGTTTATATTTGTACATATATATGTATATATGTGCATATGTACACACAGATATACACATACACTCATTTATAAGACAGTTAAAAAATAATGAACCAAAAAATAGCGTTGCTAGCCCAATGTGAGATCAAAAAACAAAGCTCTCTCTCTCTCTCTCTCTCTCTCTCTCTCTCTCTCTCTCTCTCTCTCTCTCTCTCTCTCTTTCTCTCTCTCTCTCTCTCTCTCTCTCTCTCTCTCTCTCTCTCTCTCTCTCTCTCTCTCTCTCTCTCTTTCTTTCCCTGTCTTTCTCTGTTTTGGCCTACTTTTTCAATCTCAGCCATCCCTTTTCTACAATTCTGGTGTCTTCATGGATTTGTAGACTCACTGGTCCTAGTATACACCTAAATAATTTTTATTTATTATCATACATTTAGGGCTTTAAGATTTATCAGTCATGTAGTCTGGACAATCATTTCATAGAAAAGGAGAGGTTAAATGAGTTGTCCAAGATCAGACTGATATTGAACAGCAGATTCGTGATTGTGATTTGCTTTCTGTATTCATTTTTTCCACTATTGCATCTCATCTTCAAACGCAGTAACCATCAAAATAGAAATATTCCTATTTCAAATTATGTTTTAAAGTAAATGGAGTATTTGCCTGTCATTCAAACCCTTCGACAAACTTGCTCTCATGAACTGATTTTCTATCCCACTTGTAACAGTTAGCACCAGCTGCAACCCCAAGTATATAGTCTTTATAATATCAACACGATGTATATTTTTTGGTCCATATCTCTGTTTTCACCATATTACTGACCTCTATGACCTCTGACTACTGTTTTAATTGTAGAAGTGCAACATTTTCTTCAAGTATCAAGCAAGCCTCTCAATTTTCACACTATTCTTTGACAATTTTCTGTTCATTATCCACCCTCTCCTCTCAAAGCTGTGAGACAAATTTTGTAAGAAACATTAGACACTTATATTACTAGTAAAGATATTTGTGTGCAGATTTCCACCTCCCTGGTGTGAATTATGAATTCGCTGATGTCAGCGAATGCATTTGTTACAGCTTTGGTCTTTGCACATGTTGAAACAAGATGCCAACACTTGGTAAAAATAAATACTTAAAAGGAGAAAGAGAAAAGTCCTTGAAACCTTCAGGTCACCACAAAGACTGTCAGTCTCTTCCACCTTTAATAAGCTTTAATTATTGAGAAGATCTCCCTGAGATCAAGTCTAAATTTCCTTCTTTATAATTCCCTCCCCACCACTCCTGTTATTATGCTACTATATTCAAGACAGTAATGATTCTCCTCTTCCTCATTTCATTCCAAGATTTATTGCATCACTCATACTTGCCAATTCTGGTGAGATTGTTGTCTTCCAAGGAAGTAATGAACTCATCCAATCAAATACTTAAGTTGATTTCAGTCTTGTGTTTGTTTAGGTTTAATAATTGCATGTTGATTTGAACATTTTTGAAAGGAAAGCTCTAAAACAATTACCATTTTTAGAATATAATCTCAATAATCATAATTAAGGGTCAAAGAGTGTGATTACTGTTTTTTAATTAAATGAGAGATTTAAGGGCTTTGTCTGGAATTTTGATTCCATAGTTACAAGTAGCTTCAGACATCTAAACCACCTTCACTGATACAGTGCAAGGCATCTTTTGCAATTTATAACTTCAGATAATTCCTTAGGAATAGAGAGTGAACTCACTTTTTTGGTCCATTTTCACGCAGATAACATATTTCTCAGGCAGAATGTGAACCCAGGTTGTGCTTATTCCTAATCTAGCATTACCTAGACGATATTATTATTGTTCTCTAACACGCTTTACTAATTCGAGTATGTCTTTGTCCTTTTATATTTGACAGACACATAACTTGGTTCATATCCAACATTTTCTCTCAACAATTTTTCTACTTAAAGTCACAGTTATTGCCAAATTGCTCCGTTCATCATCATTTGAAGATAATATATGCATTGCTGCCTTCATTAAATCTAATGAAATCTAATTAAATCTAGCCTCTCATGCATAACTTTCTCAAGCTCAGTTTTTACTGACAATCCTACTCCCCTCCCCCCCAGAAACATTCTTCTCAATTTTTGTGGTCTTGATAGTAACTGCCAGTGGAAATTTAACAATAGCTAAATGGCATTGGTGTTTGTATGAACCTGTGTCATCTTTCCACATGTACTTAAAAGCCCTTGAGGGAAGAGACTTAGTCTAATAACTTGCAATATTCATGGATATTAGGTTCCATGCACAGAAATGGTGACAAAAAGTGAATTATAATGATGAAGATGACCTGAGAGAAGACCTCCCACTCTCCCTTTTTGGGAGTTCCTTTCTGGTTTACCTTTCAGGGAACTTTGAAAGGAATATTCTAATTTCTAGTCAATAAACCAGGAAAAATGATTATTCAGGAGGTAATAAGCAAACGTATGTACTCACCAGAACATAGACTCTCCTGGATGTTTCATTTCCTTGATCTATACTATAGATGGCATCTCATGTGACATAGTAATTTCATGATTAGATGCCTCCCTGATCCCTTCCTAATGGTCGAGCACAGAATTACTCCAGTGATATACATTATTACTAGAAAACCACAGTCTTTTTCATTGACTGGGCAAGAAACATGTGGTTCTCTCCTTTTTAAAGCAGAGTGCAAACGCAGAGACATGTCCTCTTACTCTATCTGAATACCAAGTATGGTACATATGATGAAGATCTTACATTTGCCTCCAAGTCCTTTGGGAGGCAGGCCCTAGAGACTCTCTACTTATATTGCATGTGCTGTCTCTAAAAACATAATTCAAGAGAAATAAATGGCTCTGCTATGTCACTTTCAGATAATAGAATTTTCTAGAAATCAAATTGTTCTTGCAGATAGAATTATTTCCCCTCTTAACAAATATTAAGATGGATCTTGCATAAAATTACAAAACGTATAATTACATCACATAATGGGAAAAATGCCATCAGAATTACTGGGGTAAGGCTTGGCCGGCATCACTTTAATAACTGCATGTTGAGAGAACTTAATAAGTACTTCTTGACTTCACCTTGCACAGGAAAGTTAAAACATTGTAAAAAGTTGGTTTGAAGATGCAGAATTTCTTGCTCACTCTAGCATCTGGCAGAGTCAGTTGATACATAATAAGATTCCACTTGTTGATCTGAGCTCAGCCAGCCCTAGGACAAGAATCTCTACTCTGGGGATGCTGCTTCTAAAATCACCAGACATAAACACTCCTGAGTTTTTTGTCTTCCCATTGCTAGATATATTTTCTACATGGAATATCTTGGATACTTAATTTCCTAAATTGTTAAGGCTGATAATGACCCTAATACCAAACCACTTTTATGATTAGAGAAGTCTCCTCGCCCTTTCAATCTCCCCTAGTAATACAATAAGCAAGTTGGTGATGTAGGACACATCTTTAGTGACTCCATGAGGCAGCAAATATTTAATTACCACTTATAAAGTTTCAAGTACTTCACTTAATATTGAGGATACACAGAGGACCTAAGATTTTAATAGAGAAAATAAAGAAAAAATAACGTATGTGTACAATATATCCATAATATTTAAGATTTCAAGATGTGATGTAAATTCTTTCTTATTTTAATAGTATTTCATTTTTTCAGTATTACATGATAAAACAATTTTTTTTTGTTTTGAGTTCCAAATTCTAATCATTTGTCCCATCCCTTCCTTGTCCAGGCATGTCAAACATTTGTATAGTAGTCATTTTGCATGAGAACACGAGAGAGAGAGAGAGAGAGAGAGAGAGAGAGAGAGAGAGAGAGAGAGAGAGAGAGAGAGAGAGAGAGAAGAAGGAGTGAGGAAGGAAGAAAGGAAGGAAGGAAGGAAGGAAGGAAGGAAGGAAGGAAGGAAGGAAGGAAGGAAGGAAGGGAGGGAGGGAGGGAGGGAGGGAGGGAGGAAGGAAAGAAGGAAGAAAGAAAAGTAATGAAAGAAAGAGAAAAGGAAAAAAATTGAAGTAGAGAGAGAGAATATCATGTTTAAGTTTCTATTCAGACAGTTCAGACAATATCTATTCTTTCTCTTGAGGGAGATAGAATACTTCATCATGAGTCCTTAGAGATTGTCTTAGATTAATCTATTGCTGAGAATAGCTAAGTCATTCATATATCTTCATCATATAAAGCTGTTGTTACTGGGTAGAAGGTTCTCTTGATTCTACTCACTTCACTTTGCATCAGTTCATGCAAGTCTTTAAAAGTTTTATGATATGAACCTGCTTGTCATTTCTTATACAACATTAATATTCCATCACACTCATATACTACAACTTATACAGTCATTCAGCAAGTGATGGGCATTCCCTCAATTGCCAATTCTTAGCCACTACAAAAAGAGCTGATGCAAATATTTTTTGTACAAGTAGATCCTTTCCCTCTTTTAAAAAATATCTTTGAGATATGGACCTAGCAGTGGCATTATCCGATCGAAGGGTATGCACAGTTTTATAATCCTTTGTACATTGTACCAAATTGCTCTCCAGAATGGGTGGATCACAGTGTATTAGTGTTCCAGCTTTCCCACATTCAATCTAACATTTTTCTTTTTCTTTTTTTGCCGTTTTAGTCAATCTAATAAGTATGAGATGGTACCTCAAAAGTGTTTTAATTTTTATTTCTCTAATCAATAGTCACTTAGAACACTTGATGTGACTATAAGTACCTTTGATTTCTTTACCACAACCTGCTGTTCATGTCCTTTGATAATTCATCAATTAGGGAATGATTTGTATTCTCACTAATTTGACTCATCTTCCTCTATATTTTAGAAATGAGGCCTTTGTCAGATACTTATTGCAAAAATTTTCCTCACTCTTCTGCTTTCCTTTAAATATTGGTATCAATGTTTTCTTGTTTTTGTTTTGCAAAAATCTTTTAAATTTTATAAAGTCAAAATACTCTATTTTACTTTTTGTAAATCTCTCTATATCTTGCTTGGTCTTATATTATTCCCTTATCCATAGATCTGACAGAAAAACTATTCCATGGTCCCCTAATTTGATAATGGTATTACCCTTTGCGGTTAAATAAAGTATACTTTAACCACACCTTGGATGCCCCCAAATTCAGAGCAGACTGCTCTAATAATAAGGATAGCTAAAGGTGAAGAAGGTGATGAAGTAGAAGAACTCATCACAATTATTTTCTAGAAAAGAAAGCAGGGAAAGGACTCTGAAAGGAAGAATTGGGGGAATATGGTATATAAACCCTTCACCCAGTCAACAGCACCAAGCAACTATAATGGCACTAAATAACCAATTCTAAGAAACACATGCAGGGGATTTTCAGAAAGAAAGAAAAATGAACCACCATGTCTAAGCCCAGCATCTTTACTTAATCATAATTTAACAAGGAAAACAATAATTTGTGTAAAAGAATAACATCAAACCTTGAAAATGAGAGAACTGATCAAACTCTCTGTAATTATGACAAAATAAAGACTAAATTTCTGAAATAAATAAGTCAGACAGTAAACCTGCTGACATTTTCAGATGATCCTATTAGAATGCTGGTGCCCCACTTACTTGGGTTTCTCACCTAGGAGGACCTCCACAAGAAAAAAAATTATTAAATTTTTAAAACTTGTCCAATTTTTATGGGAAAGATTTCAAAATGTAGGGTGTATGATGGAAAAAAGAAAGGTTGTCCCTCTGGGGTACTAAACTATATGTCCAAAGACCTGAATCCAAGGTTCAAGTTGCAGTGTGAAAACAAGAGGAAAGTCCTTTGTTCTATAAATCTTACACAAATTGGCAAATATTACATATACTTTCACCACTGAAAAGGAATGAAAATAAGATGACCTTAACTTATTCAATTGTGTGTGTTTTCCACATACTCTTCTCCTCATCTAATTGCTGTTATTTTGCCTTTATATCACTGATTGCCTAAGACAAAGCCTTGAATAGTTCAGGTAGTTAATATGCATTTTCTAAATTAAATTACTCCCACCCCCCTTGTCTCCTTGTGTGTTTTTTCATTGTCTGGAGCAAAAATATGATCAGAACTGTTACTCGTGTATTTCTATGTCATTGGTTTCTCCTATTATTATTATTATTATTATTATTATTATTATTATTATCATTATTTTTGAGAAGGTAGGTATCTCAGTGGACACAGCTGAGGTGTGGAGTCTGGAAGACTTGAGCTCAAATTTGGCCTCAGATACTCTCTGCGTGACCCTGGGAACATCATTTAACTCAGCTTGCCTCATCTATAAGATGGTCTTGTGAAGGAATTGGAAAAACACTCAGTATCTTCCAAGATAACCTCAAATGGGGCCACAAAGTGTCAGACACACCAGAAACCAATAAACAACACTTATTTAATCCTGAAGAACAGATTGCAAATTGCACCAGATTCCTTTTTCAGACAGGGATTATCAGACTGTCCATCAGGATCTCAAACAATCTAAAATATGTAGATAATCCTAATGTAAAAGGAAGATATGTGTGATGTTTCCGCTCAGAAAAAGAGTGATTAGAAACAACCATTAATTCCTATACCATATGAATTTCTTCAACAACAGCAATATTTTTGACCATCCCTGTACATCCATTCTTTGATCATCAATGGTCAATTCTCAGTATCTTATATTCCAGCAGAACCTCTTCCCACTCCAAGACCTTCCCCCAACAACTAGATAGGAAGATCTGATGAGAGTACACCAGAAAAAAACAGATATTTAAGAATAGAAAATAAATAACATTAATACATTTTGCCTGTTATTTCAATGGATGTACATATGTATCTACCTATCTATGTCTATATCTACATCTCTCTATCTCTATCTATATTTCTATCCCTATCTATCTATCTATCTATCTATCTATCTATCTATCTATCTATCTATCTATCTAATCTATCTACACACATTTGTATGCATCTCAATACTCAAATAATATCTGTGTGTAATGGATACACAGTATTGAAGGGAAAGATTAGAAAATGCCTCATGTTTAGAAGTTGATGTTTCTGATGGGGTAATTAGGGTCCAGATGTAAAGTCATGACTCTGGAAGCATCCCAAATTCTCAGTAGGCCCCTCCCTGGAAGAACATTTTCTCTTATTGCAGAACACATTCTTTTTTCAGAAGAGACAGAGGGGTGCCTGGCTCAAGGATTTTTGTCCCCTGCCAGATCCCCAACATCCATGCCTCTGACAATTCCCTTAACGTCCGATATATTCCCTGCACTTTCCC
Source organism: Notamacropus eugenii (assembly GCF_028372415.1). Classification (NCBI taxonomy): domain Eukaryota; kingdom Metazoa; phylum Chordata; class Mammalia; order Diprotodontia; family Macropodidae; genus Notamacropus; species Notamacropus eugenii. Next base: position 10,146,388 of record NC_092880.1, read on the forward strand.
ATCAATAGCTCCCAAAGACACCTGGATCCCTAAATTACCTATCTAGTATCTCTGTCCTTGCTATCCTGTACCCATTTTCCATATAAACCTCGGAAGCATGTTAAGTTTCTCGCAGGTTCCCTAAGGACCCTTGCCTGTTTTTGGCAAAGCATTCCAATAAACTTTTTGCCACTTGACTAAGATAAGGCTTGAGTGTGTGAATTCATTCCAGATAAATCAACCTTGGCATTACTGGGGACCCAGAACCCCCAAACTCCATCATTTCCACTGATCTTTAAGAGAAGTTAGATGAATTAATGAGTAGAGACAGGAAATTGCACATTTTAAAAAAGAGGGGAGCAGGCAATATGAGAGAATATTGGATTTCTTTGGGTAGTTTACCATTGCATTATGTTACCTCAACTTCATATTGTGTCTGAGTGTTTAGTGATCTCTGATCTATTCTCTGATCATCAATGGTCAATTCTCAGTATCTTATATTCCAGAAGAACCTCTTCCCACTCCAAGACCTTCCCCCAACAACTAGATAGGAAGATCTGGTGAGGGTACACCAGAAAAAACCAGATATTTAAGAATAGTAAATTAATAACATTAATACATTTTGCCTGTTATTTCAATGAGATAACCTTTATGGTGATGGGGAGGAGGCCAGTCTATTAAACAAAGTAAATAGTAAGGGAATTTAGGCTTCTGCATTTTTTCAGATTTAACATTCTTTTTCACTTAAACATGAATTCGCAAGAGTGTGAAAAATAAGATGGAACTAAAAGTTTAAACACCAGAAGAGTCTGTGCCTTAGAGTTTTTGAACGTATTCATTGTTCATTTAAAGCAATAGAACCATCAATTCAAGCAGAATATTTAAGCAACGGATGTGGCTATTCTACTTTTTTGTTGATAGGAGGGAGTAATGGTGGTGATGATTATGATGGTGATGAACATAATAATTTAATAAGAAATCATTTTGTCCATTAATGTGCTGTTTCCTTCATACCATTGTCCCTCAGATTTTATATTAGTGTGTTCAGCATGGGGATGACCACTGTGTAGAAAACAGAGCCCATTTTGATAGTGAACTAGGAGCTTTTACTATTCACTATACAGTAAAGGAAATGAACTCTTCCAGAGAAGATTCCAAAAGCTGTCAGATGAGAAGCACAAGTGGAGAAGGCCTTATACCTTGCCCTAAGTGAATGCATCTTCATGACAGTTATAAAAATGAAAGTATAAGAAATGAATATGACCACAAGTGTGCTCAAGATATTAAATTTGCAACTATAAAAATTATCAGCTGACTAAAGTGCTCCTCACAGCAGGAAGCAGAGAGTATGTTAGAATATTCAGAGACAAAATCATTAATGGTATTATTCCCACAAAAGGGTAAGACAAGGAGAGAGCACGTGAAGAGCAGGGAGAAGAGTAAGTCCCAGGAGTATGGTGGAGCTATCATGTTTCTGGTACATGACGACCATATGTAGAAGTGGATTGCAGATTGCCACCTAGTGGTCATATATTTTCACTGTCATCATGAATGCGTCAGTCAAAGCAAAGTTAGCAGTAAAGAAGAATTGTGTGACGCAAGTAGGGCTTCACACAAGAAGATATTCACAAGATATTGTCCTATCTTCCACAACTAAGTTTTCCAACAGGTTTGGTGTAATAGCAGTAGAGTAACATAAAAACACAAAGGACAACTGTTTAGGGTAAAAAATACATCAAACTGTATAGTTTAGGGTTGGTAATGATGATTTCATTCATTCCAAAACTCCCCATCAAAGTGATTACATAGATGACCAAGAAAACCAGAAAGAGAAGAATCTGAAATTCTGTGTAGTCAGAGAATCCCAAGAGAATCCATATCACTGATTTCTCTCATAGGTCATCATGGCTAAGAAAGAAAGTTAAAAGCAAATCCTGAAAAACAGAATAGTCCAATGAGAAGGAGATAGGTAATGAGATGAAGATAGGTTTTTAAAAATGATGACAATTAAAGGTCATTTAAAGGAATGGAGCACTCCTTTTATGAAAGATAATGTTTCTTAGTAGATAAATGGGTCAACATTGAAGTCAGAAAGAGTATATTGTCTCTTTCTTATGTCTTGCAATCCTGAATTAACCACTTAACCCCTTGGTTGCCTAGGAAACTCGCTAATGCTTCAAATTATAGGACAGATGCCAATCTACTTCAGAAGAGTTGATTTCAAGAAGGAAGATATTTATATTAAAGAAGTTAGAGATCTAGACAAAATAATAATAACAATAATAAAATAATAAAAAATTACTTACTTGTGAAATTAGTATTTATTGAAAACTCAAAAGAAATCAAGTTTTGTGGGAAATTAATAAGGAATTCATGAGGAAAAGGGGAAATAAGAGGGATTCAAGCTGGAGAAGAGAAGACAGGAGAAGAGAGGAAAGGAGAAGGGAGGAGAGTTTTCCAAAATCCTGCATGTTCCCACTTATGCCCTCATTTTTCTTTCTCCTTCAAATTTTTGTACATTTTTGCTTTTTGTCATCCAGAATTCGTAATTTTCCATTAACAGTTATTTATTAAGCTCTTGAAATGGTCTGAACACCATGTTAATTACTAAGAATGCAACTAAAGTCAAAAATGCAGTCAGTGCTGTGAAGGAACTTATATTTACCAGGAAAACAAAATGTGAATAATTGTGTACATATCAAGTATGCATTGAGAATATATACACACATGTATACACATATTTTTTCACAGACATATAAAGATATACATATACACACGCATGTGTGTGTGTGCATTTTTGCTTTGTTCGTCATTTCAGTAATGTTTAACACTTCCCTACCACATTTTGCTTGTTCTTGACAAAGATACTGGAGTGGTTTGCCGTCTCCTTCTCCAGCTCATTTTACAGATGAGGAAACTGATGCTGAGTTAAGTGACTTGTCCAGGGTCACACAGCTAGTAATTGCTTTCAGTCATATTTGAACTCAGAAAGAAGAGTTTTCCTGACTCAATGGCCATCACTCTATCCACTGTGCCACATAACTGCTCTTATGTACACACACACACACACACACACACACACACACACACACACACACACAGAAATACCCTATAGTACGTAGTATAAAAGAAAGATAATCTCAAAGGTCTCTAGTAATGGAAGAGCATGAAATAATTTTCTTAAATATAGGGATAGAGAGAGACAACCACACACACACACAGAGAGACAGAGAGACAGAGACAGAGAGATACAGTGACAGATAGGAAAAAAGACAGAGAGATTGACAGTAAATAGATTGGGCCCTGACTCTGCCTCTCTATTTCTGTTTCAATAACTGTGTACATCTCTCTGGCTCTTTCTGTCTTTCTCACTGTATCTCTTTCTGCCTCTCTTTTCAATACCTAGAATACCATAGGTTTATAATGATGCCCTAATAGTTAAATTCTTTCTTGTAATGCAAAATAGCCATTGTTCTATAACTTAGAGGCTTTCATAGATATTGGAGTCAACAAGAAATTAATCTCAGACTCACCAAACTAATAATAATTTTAGAAAGAAAATATTTTGGTGTCCATCAGTTTCCTGACAGCTCCTTTCACATTTTTGTGCCTAAGATTGTATATTAGAGGGTTCAACATGGGAATGATCACTGGGTAAAAAACAGAAGTCACTTTCACTATGAGCCATGAGATTTTAGAACTGGGAACACAATAGAGAAAGAAAAAGGTCCCATAGAAGACGGATATGACAGTTAGGTGAGAAGCACAGGTGGAGAAGGCTTTCTTCCTCCCACTGACTGACTGCACTTTTATGACAGTGACAAAAATTAAAATATAAGATGTGAGGATGATTATAAGGGTGCTCAGAACATTAAAATTAGCACAGATGAAAAGTATTATTTCACTTAAGTGTCTATTTGAACACGAGGCAGAAAGGATGAGGGGATACTCACAGAGAAAAATATTAGTGGTTAGTCCCACAAAAAGATAATCTAATGAGAGAGTAGGTAAATATGAGAGAAAATGTTATTCCCCATACATATGTCCCAGTCACCAGCAGCGTTCATCATTTCTGGGACACTGTAACCATGTATGGAGGAGGATAACATATAGGCACAAAACTATCATAGGCCATTACTGCCAACAAGAAAGCTTCTGTCAACATACTGGTAGCAGCAAAAAAAGTATTGTGTGGTGTAGCTTCCAAAAGAAACCTTTTGGGGGTGGAACCAAGATGGTGGAGTAGAAAGACACACATATGCAGGCTTTCCCCACACAGCCCATAAAATACCTGTAGAGAGGGACTCTCAACAAATTCTGGAGCAGCAGAAGTGGAGAACAACAGAGTGGAGAAGATTTCCAGCCCAGGGTGACCTGAAAGGCCCAAGGAAAACTTCTTTTGCACAGGACGTGGAGCAGAGCCCAGCTCAGCCTTGGCCAAGCAGCAAGGCATGACTCTGGGAGGAGGACACCTCAGAGGTGGAATCTCCAGTCGAGGTAGCAGCTCTTGCAGATCCCTCAACCCACAGGCGCCAAAGGTCAGAGACAAGGTTTTTTTCAGCTGGCTGGGAAGGGAAAAGGACCTTCCCATATCTCTGGCCTCAGGCAACAGCCACAGAGGCCACATTGGGAAGGCGGCAGCAGTTCCCACAGCAGCACCTGCAGCAGCCCGCATCCATTGTTGCATCTTAAAAACCCCTGGGAGCATTGAGGAGTTAATTATTAACTCAGCCCTGTGTAGAGGCCCTGAAGGAATTGATCTTTATCTCACACTGAATGGCGGCCCTGCCCCGACAGTTTAACTGAATCCCAGCCCCCCAGTGCTAGCTTGACAGAACTGGAGGCCAGGTGGCTGTGGAGAGGAAACTGCTAAGATTATGGGCACAAAAATCTCTTCCTGCTCCCAGACAAGTGTACACGCTGGATTGTGCCACTTTGGAGGAACTGAGGTCTTACAGATTCCCAGAGTACACCCTACTCTTGACAAAGGATTCAAAACTGAAGTAACTGGTTGGGAAAATGCCCAAAAAAGGGAAAAAGTAAGACTATAGAAGGTTACTTTCTTGGTGAACAGATATTTTCTCCCATTCTTTTGGATGAAGAAGAACAATGCTTACCATCAGGGAAAGCCATAAAAGTCAAGGACATGGAAGAGCTCAAAAAGGATTTTGAAAATCAAGTAAGAGAGGTGGAGGAAAAACTGGGAAGACAAATGAGAGAGGTGCAAGAAAAGCATGAAAAGCGGGTCAACACCTTGCTAAAGGAGACCCAAAAAATGCCGAGGAAAATAACACCTTTAAAAATAGGCTAACTCAATTGGCAAAAGAGGTTCAAAAAGCCAATGAGGAGAAGAATGCTTTAAAAAGTAGAATTAGCCAAATGGAAAAGGAGGTTCAAAAACTCACTGAAGAAAACAGTTCTTTAAAAATTAGAATGGAACAGAAGGAGGCTAATGACTTTATGAGAAACCAAGAAATCACAAAACAAAACCAAAAGGATGATAAATGGAAGATAATGTGAAATATCTCATTGGAAAAACAATTGACCTAGAAAATAGATCCAGGAGAGACAATTTAGGAAATACAGCACTACCTGAAAGCCATGATCAAAAAAAGAGCCTAGACATCATCTTTCATGAAATGATCAAAGAAACTGCCCTGATATTCTAGAACCAGGGGGCAAAATAAATATTGAAAGAGTCCACTGATTCCCTCCTGAAAGAGATCCAAAAAAAAAGAAACTCCTAGGAACATTGTGGCCAAATTCCACAGTTCCCAGGTCAAGGAGAAAATATTGCAAGCAGCCAAGAAGAAAAAATTCAAGTGTTGTGGAAATACAATCAGGATAACACAAGATCTAGCAGCTTCTACATTAAGGCATTGAAGGGCGTGGAATATGATATTCGAGAAATCAAAGGAACTAGCACTGAAGCCAAGAATCACCTGCCCAGCAAAAAGGAAACAGAGGACTTTCAAGAATTCTTGATGAAAAGATCAGAGCTGAAAAGAAAATTTGACTTTCAAACACAAGAATGAAGAGAAGCTTGAAAAGGTAAACAGCAAAGAGAAATCATAAGGGACTTACTAAAGTTGAACTGTTTACATTCCTACATGGAAAGACAATATTTGTAACTCTTGAAACTTTTTTCAGTATGTGGGCAATTGGTGGGATTACACACACACACACACACACACACACACACAGAAAGAGAGAGAGAGAGAGAGAGAGAGAGAGAGAGAGAGAGAGAGAGAGAGAGAGAGAGAGAGAGAGAGCACAGGGTGAATTGAATAGGACGGAATCCTCTCAAAAAAATGAAATTAAGGGGTGAGAGAGAAATATTTTGGGAGAAGAAAGGGAGAAATTGAATGCAGCAAATTATCTCTCATAAAAGGGGCAAGTAAAAGACTTTTCAGTGGAGAGAAAGAGCGGAGAGGTGAGAGAAAAAACATGAAACTTACTCTCATCACATTTGATTAAAGAAGGAATATTTTGGTATGAAAACCTCTTACAATACAGCAAAGTGGGGGAGAAGGGGATAAGCAGGGTGGGGAGGATGATAGAAGGGAGGGTAATGGGAGGAGGGAGCAATTAGATGGCAACACTCTTGGGGAAGGACAGGGTCAAAACAGAGAGCAGAGGAAATGGGGGGGCAAGATAGGATGGAGGGAAATATAGTTAGTCTTATGCAACACAACTATTATGGAAGTCATTTGCAAAACTACACAGATATGGCCTATATTGAATTGCTTGCCTTCCCAAAGGGGATGTGTGGGGAGAGAGGGAGGAAGAGAAGTTGGAACTCAAAGTTTTAGGAACAACTGTTGAGTATTGTTCTTGCATACAACTAGGATATGAGAATACAGGTAATGGGGTATAGAAAGTTATCTTGCCCTACAGGACAAAGGAGAAGATGGGAATAAGGGAAGGGAGGAATGTTAGAAGGGAGGGCAGATTGGTGATAGGGGTAATTAGAATGCTCAGCGTTTTGGGGTGGTTGGAGGGGAGAAATGGGGAGAAAATGTTGAAAACTTAAATAAATAATTTTAAATTTAAAAAATAAAAACAAAGGAGTTTTTAGCAATAAAAAAAAAGAAATCTTTGTCTTCCACAATTAGATTTTCTAAGAGATTGGGTGTAACTCCAGTGGAGTAACAGAAATCCACAAAAGATAAGTGACTGAGGAAAAAATACATGGGAGTGTGGAGTATAGGGTTGATCCTGAAGATCATAATCATGCCCAAATTTCCCAATAGTGTGATCACATAGATAACCAGAAATAAAAGGAAGAGGGAGACTTGGAGATATGGATAGTCAGGGAATCCTAAAAGGATGAATATGACTGCAGTGCTCTGATTTCAGTCTTCATTCACCATGGTTCCTGCCAAAGAAAATAATAGCATTTCAGATTTGGAAGATATTAATGGTTATATACTATAATCCTAATCTGAAAAAAAAATCCCTCTTTAAGAGAGAAAACTGATTGCCTAACCTTTTGGTTGACGACCTTCAACAATGAGTAACTGATTAGATTTCAGGAAAACCTATTTGACTGGGTTATCTCTGATTGGGCTGAGGCTTAAATATACATTAATTCTAAATTTTCCTACTTGCAATTTCTATCCATTGCTTTTTATCTTCCTTTCTGGGCCCAATCACTTTACAGTTGTTGGCATAGGATTGGCTTCAATCAAAATCCTAACATGTCAAAACTTAATAATTCTAGTGATTCTTTAGGGAAAAAAAGAAACAGTTTTATTTGAAATTTAACAGCCTTTGCATTACAACTCAACGCTGTTTTCTCGCTTTACTAAACGTTATTCCTCTTCATGAACTCTGTGGCCTTATTGCTAGTTCTCACTGGACTATCTCAGAGCCTTTGCATAATTTGTACTGCACTGTCACAATGCACTCTCTTTTCAAGTTCATATAAGACCTCTAATTTCTTTTAAAGACCAACTCAAATACCACTTCTTTCCACAAATTTATCTTTCACACATCTTGTAAATATGGTAAACATATACTTGTACGTTGTCTTCTATTCATCTGCCTTATATTTCAACATCATTTCCACATAAAACAAATTATATGTTTCATTTAATACTTTGATAAAATGTAATCTATTGAATTCTATTTATCGATTATTTTACTTTTGCTCACTTTGCATTTTTTTCTACGTCAATATTTTCATCTGTGTAGGGAATTCTGGGCATAAAAATTTCAATTTTTGTAGTCATGAAGTTTATATGTATCACAGGTCAAAGTAGTTCTTTTATCTATTATATCATATTGTCTCTCGTCAAATTAGGAACCTTGTTTAAAAATAATGGGGGGATTCAGAGGTAGTCTAGCGTGAGTCTTTATTTTTTCCACCATGAGCCATCTTTGGATTTTGTGATTACTACTTCCTTTATAAGATGCTAATTAACATTTATTAAATTGTATTTGTGTGTATATGTGTGTATATCATATTAGATACTTTTTTAAATTTTTACATCCTGAAGATATATTTTATAGGAATTACTTGACTTGTAACTTGCATTCTTCTCCTTATTTCTACTCACAATCACCAATTTTGTTCACGTCAACATCATCTCTTATCTAGTGTGCTGTAACAATAGACAGCTAATTTGTCACCTTGCTTCCAGCCTCTCCTCAATCTAATCAATCTTTGGCGCAAGCTGTCAAAACGATTTTCTGAAAATTCAAGTCTGCTTACATAATGCTCTTGCTAATTGTCCTCCAGTTTCTCTCTGTTGCCTGTAGAATCAAATGAAAACTACCCTTTCTCCCCTCCTCTCCTATTCCCCTAAGCCTCTCTCCTCATCTCCACTCCTTTTCCTTCCCTTGCCCCTCCTCTCTGCTTCTTCTCCCTTCCCCTCTTCTCTTTTCCTCTCCCTTTCTTCCCATTCACTCCCTTCCCCCTTTCCTCTCCTTTTTTTCTGTCCCCTCATCATTTCTCTCCTATGTTCTCTTAGTTTGAATTCAGAAGAGTTGGGATGTATGAAGACAGTGTTATTGTACTTATTGCAATAGTTTCATTGTGGCTGGGGAAAAAAAACATGACAAGAAATAAAATGACATCAAGAGAAATGAATCTCTGTGAAATGGAACAACTTTGAAGAAGACTATGGAATTTGCTACATTTTACCTCATTGTCACATGCAAAAAAGAAATTTGTCTTTGGTATACCCAAATAATTTTGGCACTGCAATCACCTTTTTATTACATGCCCTACCCCTTCCCATAATCCCTCTAGTCACACATAAGGAGGAACTTAATTTTCTTTGTAAGCTACATTACTACCATCCTGAGAAGAGTCAGCTTAGAAAGTCTCCAAACCTTGAGTGGGAATACTTCACTGTTGTACCCTTGTAATAAGTATTCCATTGATAAAGGCAATCTTATAAATGCTTTTATAGAAGACCAAGACATTACCAGGAGAAAGGAATTCAAAGGAATTAATTTCTGATAGCTACATTTCAGCAATGGATCAGGATTCTCAGAAGATTATTTTAAGGAATTAAATTATCTTTTAAAAATGGATTTGGAGTTTGACAACATAAATTAAAGTACTGACTTTTTCAGTTACTTCTTGGTTGTTTTACATTGCTTTCCTTCAGTTTGTCATGCAATGTGAATATCCCTGTCTTCAAAAGGGTGATATAATATGAATGAGTAAGCAACTTATCAAAGCACTTATTATTTTCTAGGCATGTCCTAAATGCTAGAGATAGAAATGCAATAAATGTAGACAGCCCTGGCCCTCAGGGAGCTTATGTAAAAGGGGAAGACAATAACTATGATGGAGTTGATAACTAGGGAGAAGTGTTTAGGGTAGGGAAATCAAAGGAAGTGGTCATTGGGAAGTTTCCATTCCTACCCAGCAAAGATTAGGCTAATGTTTTTGCTTTTTTCTTCTTCACAAAAACCATCAAAAACTAGAATGTGGAGATTGGAAAAGTTAAAAGGTTCCACTTTCTTAGATTAAAACAAAATCTGATATCCTCTGCCCATATTGACCTTGCTTCCTATTTTCACCTAAGGACCTTCAAAAGGCAAGCCATGTGGGATTAGAACCCTTTTATACATGGCTAATATCCCAAGAACTAGTGAGTCAACAGGGCATGCCTTGCTACCAAGTCTCAATGCCACAAAGAGATGAGAGAGTTTCCACATACACAACCTAAATAATAGTATGTCATTGCTATTCATCACTCCTAGGTACTAGGATACTAGGTTGATACTAGGTAAAACTCCTTTTGTTAGCTTGATGACAAAGTCAGATCTAAAATAACATGGTATGAGCCTATCAGGCTCCCCTAAACAATATTATCCATCACTGAACAAATTATTGACATGCTGTTTATGGGAATCATGTTATAAATTACTTTTCTCAGAGACAGACTTGGGAATGTTGGAGAGGATGGAAATTTTCAGGTGGTGACATGACACAGAGTTGAAGAAGGTAAGCAAATGGCATGATAATATGAAACACAGAGACTAGGAATTTCCAAAGAAGGTATATTGTACTTAAAAAGGAAATATGTCACTATGAATGTAAGCCAAAGATGATGCTCTGAATCTACCCAGGGGGGATGGAGAAAGAGTTCTAAGATATAATTGTGACCCTTGGAATCTAAAGAGGCCATGGAGTTCTCTCTGACATCCCCATGGCCCTGGGGTAGTATTGTAAAATTTCTCTTGCTTCCTTCATCAAACACCAGGAGATTGCTTTGGGAAGTGCAACCTATAAAACAATTATCTCTCAATTCCATCTCAAACTTGGGTTGATTAATTTCACAAAATCACCATATTTTACTTTGGCCCAGGGAACAGGTTATAGCAATTTGTTTCCCGAAGTATCCCCAGTCGTGCAAGTTGAGCTGCATATCTTCACATGCAAGGGCAAGCAATTAATCACCAGTCAATCAAAAATCATTTATTGAAAGTCTCCTACAGGATAAGACTATGCTGGAAACTGGAGATACAGAGACAAACTTGACAAGGATGGGGGAAATCCCTTTACTGGATGACCAGTGCAGTCATGAAGATGGAAGATCAACTATTTAATTTTTACAAACAATAAGAGGGACAATTTGGCTGAACTCTGTGTGTGTGTGCTCGTCCTTCGTTGCCTAAGAAGGTCATGACATCACAGAAATGATGACATGACTTGCACTTGACTCTGTTTTGAGTGAGGAAGGGCTGTGCAGGTCACCAGCCTCACTTCTTCTCCAGAGCCATCTGAATCCAGTGACCAGATATTTATCAGGATGACTGGAGATGACCAAGGATGAGGTAATTGGGGTTAAGTGAGTTGCCTAAGGTCACGCAGCTAGTGAGTGTCAAGTGTCTGAGGTGAGATTTGAACTTAGGTCCTCCTGACTCCTACACTGGTGCTCTATCCTCTGCACCACCTAGCTGTCCCTCATCTGTATGGATAAAGTTGTGGAGAAAGAACTTCCCTCCTAAGTCCTCATGCGCATTCTGTTATTTTGGACTTCTAACCATCTTCCTTGTATACTAGATTGTATTAAGGTCAACCCTATGCACTCCATCATGTCTTCAAGAATTTTTTTTCTTTTTCACATAAATTTGATGTTTTATATAAAATTTTCCATAATACAAACAGAAGTACTTTCAAAATGAAGAAAAGAATACAAATAAATTTCAAGAGCATATAATTTGAATTTTAAAGTTTATATTAACTTGAAAAAATCAAATGCTTCACAAGTTTAAAAATTACGGATCCTGTTTAAAAATTTGATCTTGTTTTGCTTCTTCATGAATGTTTGGTGATTGTCAGAATCAGCATAAAAAATTCTTAATGAAATTTTGTATTATTTTCAAGACCATCACACAAGTCAAAAGGAAGTAGTATTGTACCAAATGCTCAGCTTTTGCAGCTATCAACTTTATTTTTAATTATCTTTGAAAATTAATTGGATGATACTGTACCTCAGAATTTTTGTTGCATTCTTAATTATTATACAATTTAACCAGATATTCAGGTCAGTATTTTTTTTAATTTTTTTTTAAGAATTGCTGATCATATTGCCACTTATTCACTGGGGCCTGGACATTACTCCAATAAATTTGTGTTACATGCTGGTAGATTTTGTATAAAAATTTTTACCGAAAATATTTATGACAATTTTGTTTCAATATAATTTGTTTTTGAGAATCAATATGCATGTTTCATACTCCACACTCTTACTTTATATATAACAAAAACACATATTTTTAGCTTTCATCCCAGAGTTGAATCACTAAAGATCTTCTTCCTCCCAAACTACTACAAAATCTTATTGTAATGACATTTTAAAATAGAAATTTAACATTGAATTGTGCATCTGTAATGCGTGATCCTGAGCACAAGCGATGCACATGTAAATACACAAATATACACACCTACACATACATATCATCACATGTCAGGGCTAGAGCAAACTGATTGAATCCAGCTGTTAATTTTTCATTGTGGACACTTCTACCTCAAATGATCAAGCAGTACAAATCAGGACTTGATTTTCTTATCATCATGTTGTCCAATGTGTTCTCAGATTTTGATGAAGGCAAGCCCTGTTATATCTACTTTCGCCGTTTTTGTTGTCACCTCACCCTATGTTTGTTTCATTTAATTATTTTGCATAAAATGGAAAGCTGAGAAGATTCATTGAAGAAAACAAATGTCCAACTTATTATAGCAGTAGATTTATTTTGTCCCCTACCTAATTTAAGATGTTTCCCTCTCTATATGGTCTTGAAACTGGCTCTGTCTTTTGTAATGTTACAAAACTGTATTTTTATTGTTCCTGTTGCTGATAAATTGTTTGTTGCCACAGCAATTGCTGTTGTTTTTCTCCTTGTGATTTATTTTTCTCACTTTGCATGCCTCTTTTTCACTTACACGCTCATGGATCACTTCCAGGTAAGTGTGGTTCCTAATGCCACACTACCAGACAAAATGGATATTAGGAATGAATTTGCTAATTAAATATCATGATAAGTTCTTGTATCTTTCAACTAGTAGAGACATAACCCATACAGAAATTCTAGTGAGAAAATACTTTGATATTCATTAATTTCCTGAATGCTTCCTTCACATCTTTGTTCCTGAGACTGCATATTAATGGGTTCAACATGAGAATCCCCACTGTGTAAGAAACACTGCTTATTCTGATCATGAGCCATGAGCTTTTTGAACTGGGCACACAATAGAGGCAGAGGATAGTCCCAAAGAAGATGGTAACAGCTGTCAAGTGAGAGGCACAGGTGGAGAAGGTTTTACGTCTCCCACTGGTTGAAGGCATCTTCATGACAGTTAGACAAATAAAGAGATAGGAAGTAAGTATAACTGTGAGTGTGCAAAAGGTATTAAAATTTGAAAGACTAAATAGAATTAGCTCAGTTAAGTGTTTTTCAGAGAAGGAGGCAGAAAGGATGGCAGAATATTCAGAGAAAATTATTAATGATGTTAACTCCACAAAAAGACAAGATAAGGAGAGAGTAGATAAAGACCACACAAGAAATTAGGCCCCATGAATATGATATGGTGATCAGAAGGGCACAAAGTTTCTGGGACATGGTGACTGTATATAGTAAGGGATTGCAAATGGCTACAAATCTATCATAAGCCATCACTGCCAACATGAACATCTCTGTCACCACACAGGTGACAGCAAAGGAAAACTGCATGATGCAGCCCAAGAATGAGATAGTTCTGTCTTCCACAACTAAGATTTCTTACACTTTGGGTGTAATTAGAGTGGAGTAACAGAAATCCACAAAGGATAAGTGACTGAGGAAAAATCACATAGGGGTGTGGAGTTTTGGTTTGCATCTGATGATCACAATCATAGTCAGCACATAGATGGTCAGGAACAGCAGGAAAAGGGGCACTTGGATGCCAGGCCTAGAGGCCTGTGTGGGCTACCCGAGTCTTCTTACCTCACCTCCGAGGTCTTCGGTTGGCCAAAACCGGATGCTCATATGAGAGAAAGGACGTTCCAGAGTCGAACAAGGGTTGAGCTTTATTTCAGGGTCTCGGTTACAAGTGCAGGGGGGTCTTCCTTAGGAGGAAGAGGGGGAGATTTCCTAAGGAGGCTGAGATCTTAAGGGATTGGAAGTAGAAGTACAAGCGGGGAGAGAGGGGGAGGGGAGAGAGGAAAGAAGAGAAGCGGAGCCTACTGTCCTCTTGGCTCCTCACGTGCTAAGAGAGCTTTCAGGCTTCCTCAATCCTACTTAACCTTCAGCCGCATAGTTTGCATCTGAATACCATGCTGTTAGGTAACTAGGTGTGCCCAGATCTGGGACAATCTCGAGGGCGGGGAGATCTCTCTCCCATCACGGTTCTCACGGGAAGAGGAGGAATTACTCGAGATAGCTCGGTTCACCTCGATTCCCTGCCGTTTCCTGGGGGGGTCTCGTGAGAGCTCTAAGATTTAGAAGCTCCCACCTTTACCCGCCCGAGACTGTCCACACGGAATTGAGCTTCCAATCCCAACACTTGGAGATCTGGGTAATCAGAGAATCCTAAGAGGATGAACATGACCGTGGCACTCTGATTGCATTTAGCACTCACCATGGTTCCTTTTGGAGAGAATTTCAAAGTCATAGAATCGCAGCCTATCAAAAGTAGGAAAAAAATCTATGGCTATATACTTCAACACATGACTCAGATTGAAGCCCTCGTACAATTAATCCTATGATTAGTTACAATCCTTACTTTAAGACACTTCGTTTCAAGGAAATTAATTCAAATTGAATACCTCTAAGTGGATTGAAATTGAAATTTCCATCAAAATTAAATTTGATATCTTTGCGATGTCTATCTGTTGGCCCTCCCTTCTTCTGAGGGATTAATCCCTCTCTTACAGCTGCCACATTGATTGGCGTAAAGCTTGAATCAGACTGTGTCACTCCTCCACAAACTTTAATGATTTCCTTTTTTCTCTCCACCACCAAATACAAACTCCTATGTTTAGCATTTGAGGATGTTCACAGCTTTGAGTCTCATCTACTTTTCCAGCTTTAATGTGCATTATTTCTCTTCTTGCCCTATGTTGTTTAATGGAAATAGCTTTCCTGCCATTTCTCACACATCCCTCTTCATCTAATTTGTATTGTATACCTTCCCACGTGTACTCCACACCCACTCCAACTACAATGTACTCTCTCTTCTGGTCTATAAGAATCCCAAGTTTGTTTGTTTTTGTTGTTGTTTGTTTTGTTTTTTTATTTGCTTTTGTAATTTAAACATACTTCCTTAATTCTACCCTTATCAGTCCCTTAAATTTCTTGTCTTCCCAACCCAATTACCTTCTATTCATTCTATATTTTCCCCCTAAATATCATTCATAGAAATATTTCCCATTGTCTGCCCCATACATGATAAGTTAAAGAAGACTGTTGTCTTTGTAACGGTGGCACCTGGCAGAATCCCTAGCAAATATGTGGCATTAAACTAATGCTTTGGAATTGGCTGATTGATTTACTAGACAGTTTTCAAATACCAGAATGTTACTATCAGGCTTTTCTCAGTTCCTCAGTAATTATTCTGTTCTCCGACATAAGCTTCCCCCTTAACTTCAACTGATCTTTATTTGATATCAATTAGAACCATCATAAGAGCTCCCAGAACTGAGTATAATACTAATTGTGAACTTTTACAAGAAATATCTACTATTTCTGTAAATAACATTTTTATAACATATAAATATAATACTTATAACTGTTATAATTATTTGTAAATGTTATTATATTTCTGTCACCTCCTCATAGAGGGGTGATGTGTTATCTTAATTGTACTAAAAACTCCTAAGACTTCTTGAATTCCATGGAGTATTCATAATTCATAATAAATGTTTAATCCTCTAGATCATTTTTGTTTTACCCAGATAAAGCAATACTTATCTCCCTGTTCTTGTGCTTGTAAAATTGATTTGTTGGACCTCAGAGCAAGAATTGATACTTGTCTTTTAAATTTCATCCTATATATTTTGAACCATTGCTCTGGACTATTAAGGTTTTTTTGTTTGTTTGTTTGTTTGTTTGTTTGTTTGTTTTGTTTTGTTTTTTTGTTCTCCCAACCAATGTATAAAATCATGATTTGGCCACTAAAGCTCCCTAGATGACTCCTCTGGAGTCATGGTTTAGACTTTCTAGAAAATAGGAAACTATTAGATAAGTAGTACTTAGATAATTAGATAAATGATACTTAGATCTAGCTTTCAAGTAGTTCTGAATTCACACAATTTTACTATCATTCAACTTACATCACCCTATTTTCAGTAGAAATTGCTTGAGATGGTTTATCTAAAATCTACATAAATCATATCTAAGGCAATTTCATCTCAACCAATTAATTGCTCCTCATCTGTAAGGGGTCTGGAACTCTCAGGTTATCAGGGTCATGATGCCCTCAGGAGAAATCTCTTTGAGACTTCATGTCCTTGCATGATTTAAGAGATGGACCACCCCTACGCAATTACTGACCTTCACAATTATCTTGAGCAAGAACAACAACAGCCAAGCACATATGCTCAGCACACATTGTTTACAAACTTCTTGCTTGAATGGAAGTAGAATGCCTATACATACTCTGAGCTAGCTGAGAATAAATGGAGTGCATACCATCCTTGCTCCTGCCTCATTCATTCGCTCCTGAAAGAAAGATCTCATGCCAGGCACGAGATTTTGGGGAACTTAACACTCATTACCTTATGAAATAATTGCAATTTGTGTAGGGAATTCTTTATTTGCCTTACCTAAAACCTTGTAGAGTTGTATGCACAATGAAATAATACACTGCTTTGTCCTTGGTCATACATCAAGTATATGGTATAAGCCAAATGTTAACTCGGGTTTTTTATCAAATAAACTATGTTGATGCTAAGCAAATTAGAAATTTCATCAAAAAGAAAATAAAAATTCCTGATCTTTTTCTTTTTCATTTAAGTACCCCAGTTTTTTGTGATAATCCTTTCCTTGTTCGTATGTTTGTTTGCTAACCAGAGATTTAATTTTTTAAAATTTCTTCATATAGGGAATTAAGACAATCTCACTGACCTATATGGTTGCAATTTCTTTTCTCTTCTGGAAATAATTCTGGAGTTTACCTTTCTCTGATTGTGCAGCGTCTCCCCTCTTCTCTCGGATCTTTCAAAGATTACTGCAAAAGATTCGGCAAGCTTATATTTCTTTTCTTAGTACATTAGGATCTAGTTCATCTAGTTGAGTTAACTTGACAGTTCTACCTCCATGAAACTTCTTGCATTTATCCTTTCTAATCACATATCCACCATTCCATCACCTGTGACCAACATTATTTCATTACCTTTTTATTTGATCTCTTTATCTCAAGCTTGGTCCCACTCTAATGCAATTCACACAGCTACCACAGTTTCCTGAAATGTAAGTCTAGTAAAGTAATTCACTCTGATGAGCTACATTCAGTGATCTTCTCTTGAATCTAGAACAAGAAATAATAAATTCAATTGTTTCCCATTTCACTTATATATGTATACATGTACGTACATACATAGCTTTGCATGTGTATTCCTGTTGTACACGTGTATAAATGACTATGTATGTGTATATATGTACATATATAACTATTATACACATACACATTGTATATACAGATTCTTTACCCCCTCAACATCTCACAAAAAGACCTCTTTACCTTCACTCAGATAGCTAACAACTTAGGTTAAGGTCTTTATCACTCCTTGAAAGACTACTAAAGCTATCTCCTAATTGATCTTCCTGTCTCGTCTTTCATTACTCCATTCCATCTCATACACTGTAAGAAAATATAATTTGTTCTCTTTAGATTTGAAAACTCTGACCCAAACCAACCATTCCCACTTCATCGGGAAACAGTTCTTAGCCATTAATCTCTTTTGTATTTATAAAGTTGATTTGCAGGACTTAAAAATGAAAATTATATTTTTTATTATAAAAAATATTTTGGACCATTGTCCTGGCAGGCTGTGTTTTTTTTTTTTTAATTCCTTTTTCTCACAACCAATATCCAAAATTTATTTGCAGACCCTGGAAATGTGACAAGCATGTAATCTTTGATCCAAGGATTTTTTTAAAATAGTCACTATCACATGGTAATGAGAGATCTCCACACGTGGTCAGGGGAGGTTTGATGGGGGAAGTGAACCCGAACAGAAGGAATGGATTTTAAAATGTGTAAATGGAGGACAATCATCTTTGTTGGTGTAGGGTCATCAGTCTGACATGTCATTTACAAAGAATCCTTCTCCTTCTAATATTTCATGATCTATAAATCTTTCCATTATTCTGTGTTCTATATTCTGTGGTCCTTGGAGGGAAATAGGTACAAGCTATACTCTGTGCATATGGGAGAATGACTTCTCCCTAAGAAAAAGTAACCTAAGATATCAAAGAAAGGAAGTCACAGAATGGCATAAGTTGAAACCCTATCTGTATTTTATTCAACAACATGAAATGGCCTTTGTTTCCATCCTCAAGGAGTTCTCCAGTATCTTGCAAACTTCCTGTCTGACCTTCATATTTTGATGAGATTAACCACAGAGAAACTCCAGACACAAATAAAGAGTTGCCACCCCAAGATTAAGACATTCTCTCAACTGACATTCTGTTCCTATTACCCAACCCAACAAATAAAGTACCTTAGTAGCCTCAACTAATCTGCCTCCTGCATTGTTGTTCTAAGTCTGTTTCAAAATGTTGTGATCTATGAATGTAGCTCCCTTTGTTCCGAGAAATTGCTAGCCACTAGGCAATTGCCACTTAGCTAATGTTAATTAGCTATTTTATCTTATTTCCAGTGCCTTCCCTCTATTAGTGATTTTCTATTCATCCTGTGTATATATAGCTTGTTGGTATATATTTGGTATTTTTTGTCTCCCCCATGAGATAGTAAATTCCTTAAGGATAGGGACTATCTTTTGCTTCGTTTTGTATTCCCACCATTTAACATAATGCCTAACACAATGTAGGTACTTAATAAGTATGTATTGACTAGTTGATTGATCTTTTAGACTTGCCTCTTAAATTATTGACCTCTACTCAAAGGGACCAAGGTGGAAGGAATTACTCTCCAGAAAGACTGTAGGACCTGTAGGAGAAGGATTTCCTCAATAATCCCTTCTAGCTGTGCTATTCGGTTTGTATCAGATTTCACGACACATGGCCAGTCTTTACAGATTTGTTGTGAAAAGCAACTACAGGAATTAGAAGTAGCTCTTTTTGATAAGTCCCAGAAAATACTTCCTGATTAAGCTTTGTGCTCTCAGCGGTCAACAGAAATTAGAACTTCCACCTCTCTTACTCCTTAAGTTAAATAAATTCCTAGAAAGAAAAGTCTTAAATGGAGTAGTTTGCAATTGCATCTTCTTACCTAAAAAGTCACCCCTCCCATCTGCATTTAAAGACTTCCTCCCCTTTGCCCAAATTCTGTTTAAATCCCAGTTCCTCCTTTTAGTTATTGGTGACTTACAAATATTAAATTATATGTGAATTGATTTGAATTCCTGAATGAATCTCTTGTGTCTAGCCCCAGACACTCATATATGTACTTAATATTCAAGCCCATATACTCACCAAAAAATGGATGCTTCTGTACACCTTATTTTTTAGATACTAATTGCTGGCAGTAATGGGCCTGGTAAATTATTGTTTCCATAGTGGTAAAACCCCTGAGAAAAGAGTATCAGTCTAGATTGAGGCTATCAGTATGCATGCACAGTCTAAGAACCTCAAACTATGGTAATTTTCATACAGTGGTACAGGAGAGGAAATTGTTCCCCATTTCATAGTTTAAGACAAAAAGAGGAAAGGGAACAAAACAAGCAATTTTACTGTGTCTAGGAGCTAAATCAGGGAATGGAGAAAGTTATCCAAAGTTTGCCTGAGTACCCTGGAGAACCCGGCCCCAGGGAATCTTCTCTGAGTCTTTTCCCAGTCTTCAAAACAGTTCATTAGTGGAAACCCAGAGTTTCCTGTGTTACTTTTTCAGAAAGGGATTTCCTTGAATTCTCAGTGGAAATTTCAGCTCAGATATTTACTGCATTCATCTTATCACTGGAGTCAATTCTACTTTTGAATCAAATAAATGTAGAAAGCACTGAAGTTGATGAGGTGATAGAAGTGAATTAAATAATCAAAGAAATGGATCTATATCTATCTCTATCATATATATATATATATATATATATATATATATATATATATATATATATATATATATATATATATATATATATATATACACATACGTAGCTAGTAATAGATATATAGATTAGATAAATATGCGGTTAGTATTAGAACAGTCCTATGTTCCCAGGAACCTGGATGACTAAGTTTGTAATTGAAGAGTGGAATTGGACTGTTCTTCATGTCCTAGCAGGAAATCTTTACAAAGCAGAGCATAGAAAAAAATTACACAAATATATAGACCAATACATAGTTAAAAATAAGTGAATAAATAAATTAATAAATATATGAGTAAAAACAAAAAATAAGTGAATGAACACAAGAATGAACAATAAAGTCTAGAATTTTCTCCTTCCTATCTAGGCCCCCTGGCTTCTCTGGTGTCACAGCTATACTCCAGCCTTCTGGAAAACCTTTCCTAGTCTCCCTTAATCTTACTGCTTTCGCTCTAAATTGTACCTAGTTTACCCTATCTTATTTGTCTACTTGTTTGTTCGTTGTCTTCCCCACTAAACTATGATCTCCTTGACCAGAGGAATCATTATATTTTAACTTTCTCTGTATCCCCAACATTTTGCACAGCTACTGTGCCATATAGCATGGATTTAAAAAAAGGTTCGTGTATTACTTCACTTGACTTAAAGCAAGCAACCCCATCATTTTTGACAGTTAACCTGAATTCCCCGGCATTACTTCTCTAAATCTTTACTACCAGGAGGGTAAGTTCCATTACTAAACATATAGGACTAACATATGACTTCCACATTCCAGCCTCTTCTACGTACATGAATTTAGGCAAAAGATAAAATTCCAGTAGATATTACTTTTTATCTCCAAAAGTGGTGCCGAAAGAAACATGTCAATTTCTCTGTGGAAGTAATAGCCCATAGAATTTTGTGGAATGTAGCATTCAGGTAGGCATTAAGAAATGACACTGGCTCATATCTCTGCTGAGAAGGTAATTGCAGAGGTGGCTATAGCACGTGGGGAAGATTTTTATTTCCGTATTATGCCTGGAGCATGGGGACTTCACTTTCCTTGATTTTAGTTCCATCTGTAAAAGTATTTAATTATTTAAATGATTAGAATTTTAGTGATTATACTGATATCACATGTTACTATCGTTCATGCTTTCCCATTCTCTCACTCTTGCTTTTTATTTATTTTTCTTTCTTTCCCTCCCACCTCCACCCTCAAAGTAGTAGTGTCAGTAAAGATTATAATTTGAGATTAAGTTCAGGTGCTCAGGTGGGGGCAGGGCCGCCTCCAGGGCTCAGTTCCCTCAGGGGGTTTATACAGAGACCTTCAACAATGGATCTGGGATCCTGCCTGCTTGGGGAGCCCCTGTCTGCTCCCGCCTCCGCTGCTGCCTCCTGAGGGGGCCTGAGTTATGGGGGCACCCCACACCCTTTTCGACCCACCGAAGAGACCCCCTCACCAACCCCCATCACCTGTGGGTGGAGGGACCCGCGTGGCTGCTGGAGATTCCATCCCTGAAGCCCGCTCAGATCCCCTCTTTTCGGCGCTGCGCCGCCGAGGCAGGGTTGGGCTCTGCTCTGGGTCCAGGGTGCGAGGGACTTTTTCCGAGAGGTTTTCAGGCTCTCTGCAGCAGAAATCTCCAGAGATTGTTCTGTGGCTTCTGCTGCTCCAGAATTCGCTGGTGGTTCTTTTTTTTTACAGATATTTTATGGGCAGTGGGTTTGGAGGTAGCATATGTGTGTCTTTCTACTCTGCCATCTTGGCTCCACCCCCCAGCATATGTTTGATACATATTCTCTGCTCTCACGATGATATCATTCTAGTTTCAGTTCTTATCACTTTACACTTGGGTTGTTGCGACATTCCTCTGGATGATCATCCTGCCTCAAGCTTCTAAATACTCCAATCCATCCTACTCTGAGCTATGAAGACGATCTTGCTAAAGTGTAGGTCTGACCATTCCTTTATTCAATAAACTTTGTTAATTCCTGATTTCCACCAGTTTCAAATATGAAAACCTTTGATTACATTTGAAAGCTCTTCATCAACCCTCTCCTCCTTATATTTCCATTTTCCTTATCTTGTTCTTTTCCACAAACTCTATGATCTAATGATTCTAACTGTTTTGCTGTTTTTGAAGATTTTTCAACTCCCTTCTCTGTGAATTTTCACTGATTTCCTCTCATGCCCAGGATTCTCTCTCTAATCCTTGTTTCTGTCTCCTGCCTCCCATGGTTTTCTTAAGGTCTCAGCTAAAATTCCACTACTTGCAGTAAGACTTCCCTTGCCACTCCACATAACATGGGTGTCTTCCTTCTGATATAATCTCACATGCATTATCTAAAAGGATTTTTTAAATGTTCCTTTCTTTCATTATCATTCGGGACCAGTAGGGTGACTTTAAGTCATATAGTTGGCTAATGATTTTCTTAAGATTGCTAAAATAGCTATGATTTGTACTTATTTTGATTGAGATTAAAAAATAGAAAGGGTAAAATAATTTATGATATCTATCTCGCTGTTGTAAATCCCAGAATTTTCCCTTCTTAGTTGTTTATGGACTTATTAGATCTGATGAGACTTTTTTTTCTTCACTTTTTTTAAATGAAAATCTCTCAGGTATATCTTTTGAAATGTAGATCTTTATTTTCTCCTTCCAGTGGTCTTAAATTCCTACCTTTTTCTGGTAGCTACAATCCAAAACCATATCTTCTTTTTTTTAATTTTCTTTCTATGATGTAATTGGAGAATAGATAAGGTTTGAAATAATCTCGTTTCATTGCTCAGAGTTAATTAAGAACTCTAGGCCTATGCTGAAGCTTATAATGAACTGGATTTTGCCTCTTGCAAGTCTGCATATTGATCAGTTTGAATGGTAGCAGCTGCTATAAAATAATCTCTGGATATTTTCATATTAATAGTCTGTATATATCTCTTCTGTACATAGATGTTTGCATCTCCACTTAGATTGCTAGTTTCTTGTTGGCAAGGACTACTTTTGTCTTTCTTCTTAGACCAAAGATTAACAGAATACTAGGTAAATAGGTACTGAATACGTTGGCATTGACTTGATTTATTGCTCTAATGAACCATATGTAGTTTATATGCACCTTAGCCTTGAAACTAGGCTATTTCATAGGTACTCAAGACCTAGTGTAGAATTTTATCATTGTTTAGAATAAAATAATGATTGTCAGTTATTTTATCCTTGAAAGAGGGAGAGAAGTGAGAAAATTTTAAAGAAGTAACTTTCAGAGTGTTGGCCAAAGAGATCTCATGGTCCCTGAAACCCTTTCACTCACTCTCACTTAATAAACATTTGTAAGCATTTGCTATTTGGCAAGAGCTGTTTTAAATTCTGTATGTACAAACAGAGGCAAAGGACACTTATTGTCCTCAAAGAGCTTAAAATTTAATGTGGAAGGCTATACAGATATAGATATACACATGCACATAAGCACATATATATGTACATACATATATACACATATATACACTGCGTACATACATATGCACAGCTATGCACATGTATATGTAGACATGCTTGTGTATATATGCATATATTGATATGCATATATTTATATGTACACACACAGGCATATATCTTTATATCTCTGTCTGTCTAGCTCTTTAGCTAGCAGAGAAAAGGCTTCCTGTAAAAAGATGGGATTTTAGTTCAGGTAGCCGAAACTATAGGAAAGTAATGGGGTAATTTTATGGGATACTTAAGACAAAAAACCATTATGAAATCATACTGATACTATGGTATTTTAATTTTTTTCAAAATAGTAGATGATTATAGCTATATATCAGAGAAACAAAACTTTTTGGGGGTTCCTTGCCTTTTAAGACTATGAAGGGGTCCTGGGACAAAATGTTTGAGAACTCCAGGAAAAGGAAAAAAAGAAAATGTGGTTTATTTTCTTTAAATAAAGGAGTTTAATTTCTAAGACTTCAATATTCGTATCAAAAGAGAAATGTACAAAGCACTTCTGTTTTGTTTCCATACTACCAATACACAGTATTCATTTCTAAGAGTATGTTACACAACAATGAAATGAGTCATCTTGATTCACTGCTGGAATATTTAGTCAACTCTGCGTCTATTTCAACACCGTCAATGGTTGATGATCAAATGAGTGTTTCTAAGTACTAATCAAACTCCTTGTACAAAGATTTCACCTCTTTTTTTATCCTTTCTCATCATATTTAGTGAGAAGAGATGGTTGCAGGAAAGAAAATAGATATCCAATTCGGTGAAATGAGTAAATTTATTTTACCACCAAATTATAGAAGATCGCTTTTGGTATGAGGCTGGTTTTGTCCCATTAAGGTATGTATAAGAGTTTTTGTTTTGTTGGGGCGGGGTGGTGGTATTTGATTGTTTCTGTTTTGTTTTTCTTTCTCTGAAGTAATTATTTTCACATTAAACAATATTGCTTCTTCATTTATATATAGGCTCATAGAACTCTTATGGATACATGTAGCAATCAAATATTGTATACTAGAAAAATACTACATCACTCTAAAGTAATGAATACATTAAGTAAATACTCCAACTAATTTTCCCAGATTGTGACAACCAGAAGATGAATCAAAAGTACCAGAAATTTTCGTGAGAGAATATTTTGTTTTCTGTTTTGTTAAGGAGTCATGTGTGACTCTTCTTGACTGCATTTGGGTTTGCTTGGCAAAGATACTGGAGTAGTTTCCTATTTCCTTTTCCAGCTCATTTTACAGATGATGAAACTGAAGAAAACAGAGGTAAGTGACTTGCCCAAGGTCACACAGATAGTAAATCTCTGAGGCCAAATTTGAGCTGAGTGACTCAAGGGCCACACAGTCTATCCACTGGGCCATCTAGATGGTAGTTCTATTAATTTCCTGATAGTTTCTTTCACATCTTTATTCCTCAAACTGTATATTAAAGGGTTCAGCATGGGGATCACCACTGTATAAAGCACAGTGTTTACTCTTACTAGAAGCCATGAGCTTTTGGAACTGGGAACACAGTAGAGGAAGAGGATGATTCCAAAGAAGATGGTAACACCTGTCAGGTGGGAAGCACAAGTAGAGAAGGCTTTATGTCTCCCACTAGTTGAATGCATCTTCAGGACAGTGACAAAAATAAAAAGATAGGATGTGAATACAATAATGAGGGTGAAAAATGTATTAAAATTAGCAAGGATAAAAAAGATCATCTCCGTAACATGCTTATCAGAGATGGAGGCAGAAAAGATGGCAGAATACTCGCAGAGAAAATTATTAATGACATTGGTACTGGAAAATGACAATATAAGTAGTGAGTAGATGAATATGCTAGAAGAAATTATGCCCCATGTGTACACCGCTATGAGCAATAGGGCACACCGTTTTGGGGACATGACAACTACATATAATAAGGGATTGCAAATTGCCACGAAGCGGTCATAGGCCATCGCTGCTAGTAAGAAGGCCTCTGTGACCACACAGATGGCAGCAAAAGAATATTGTGTAATGCAGGAAGCAAAAGAGATACTTCTGTTTTCCACAAGCAAGATTTGTAACAATTTGGGTGTAATTACAGTAGAGTAACAGAAATCTAATAAAGATAAGTGACTAAGGAAAAGGTACATGGGGGTGTGGAGTTTGGGGTTAATCCTGATGATCATAATCCTGCCCAAGTTTCCCACTACAGTAATCATATATATCACCAGGAATACCAGGAACAAAGGGATCTGGAGCTCTGGGTAATCAGAGAACCCTAAAAGGATGAAGATGACATCACTCTTATTTCGGTCAGCACTCCCCATGGTTCCTACCAGAAAAAATCACAGAATACCAGAATTTTAGGCCAGTTGGAAGAGATCTCAGTGGCTATATAGTCCAAAATTGAAAAGAGAGTATCACTACAATATCAATCAGTGGTCAGTCCAACAAACATTTATTAGCTATTTCCTATATGCCAGGTACTGTGCTAAGTGCTGAAGACACACAAAAAGGCAAAAGACAATCTAAAAGGAGTGAAAACATGTAAACGGTTATGTATAAATAAGCTATACACAAAAAAAATTGAACAAATAAACACTAAAATGACGACACTAAAATTGATTTGGATTGACAAAGACTTCCTGTAGAATGTGGGATTATAGTAGGGATTTGAAGAAAATCGGGATTCAAAGATGACAATTTCTGACCTAGCCTTCATTTGAAGACTTTCTAGGAGAGCCCAGGGGACTCACTTTTTCTGGCACCATCCTATTTGTCTTGGATAGCTTAATAGGAATGAATCCCCAAATATAGATTAAACTCACATTTTCCTCTTTGAATTTCTCTTATCACTTCTTGCATTCTTTTCTGGAACTAATGCCTCTCCCATATCAGCCATATAATTTTCCTAAAGCATATATCTGAACTTGTGTCTCCCTAACCTTCATAGATTTCACTGTATTTGAACACTAATTCAAAGTTCTTATTTTGGTATTTAAATATGTTTCTAATCAGACTCTAATATAAGTTTCTAGCTTTATTGAAAATGTTCCTCTTCATGTACTCCATTGTCCAATTAAACTTGCCTTCCTAATGTTCTTCACAGAGCAATTCCATCTCTTTTCTCGAATCCTTTTTATATGCTCTGCCCATGACAAAAGTGCATTGATTTTGCATTATTTTTGTAAAAATGTACTTGAATATTGTATTCCCCAATAGAAGACAAGCTCATTTATGTCAAGGAATGTTTTATTTTTTATTTGCTTGTTGTGATCTGCATACACACAGCACACAGCATAGTCTTTGATTAATAGTAGTGGTTGAATGATTTTTTATTGATTGACTGAATATCTTGATGTACCTTCAAATCGTTCTTCCCCCTTATGTCTGCATCTCTAAGACAGTATCCAGTTACTTCCCCTGGTCATCAGTAGACATAACTTTGTGGTTTTTTTATATATATATATATATCTAGGTCATCATCTGATAAACTATTTGAAAACTGATACATGTTGTAACAAGTAACACTCAAAACTGAAAATAAAGTTCTACCCACAGTCCTACTGGAGAAGAGTACAAAAGATCTATAACCTTCCTTGAGCAGCAATGAAGTGTAGTAGATGAAATGCTAGGCCTGGAGTTAAAAAAAAAAACCTCATCTTTCTGAGTTCACAACTCGTCTCAGACACTTACTAACTTTGTGAAACTGGGAAGTCATTTAATCCTGTTTGTCTCAGTTTCTTCTGTAAAATGTGTTCAAAAATGAAATGACAAAACACTCCAATACCTTTCCCAAGAAAAATTCAATGGAGTCATAAAAATTGGACACGACTGAACCTGAACATGCCCTCCTTAAAGGACACAGTGAGTCTCTACATTTTGACATCAAGATAATTTCATTTTACTGAATATATATATATATATATATATATATATATATATATATATATATATATATATATATATATATATATATATACACACATACACGCACATGCATATAATTCTCTTTTTGTTTTATACACACATATATCCATATCTATACACACATACACACATACATACATACATACATACATACATACATATATATATACATATATATATATATATATGCCCCATAAAGATTTGGGTTCACTAAAATCTCCTGAGCTTTCTTTTTTTTTGTATAAACTCATACCTAGTTATGTGAATTTTTTATTGTAATTGTGGAACTCAAGGATAGGTATATTTATTCTTATTAATACCTATCCCAAAAGTTGTAGACTAAACCTTTAGCTTATCAAGAATATTGTTGAATCCTGATAATTTGTTCTCAATATGCTATTATTTTCTTACTGCTTTGTGGATAAAATGAAATATTTGTCAAGAATTTAGTACAGTGACTAACACATTGTCAATGCTTAATAAATGTCTTTTCCATTTTATTTTCCATATTATATTCAAACGTGATAATCAGACTATCTATGCCTTGTGTCTAAGTCATTGATAACCATGTTTAATATCATAACAAGGAGCATATAAAACTTTGGCATTACACTGGAGATCTCCTTTCAAACTGACAAGAATTCACTAATGACCTCTCTTTGGGTCTTAGATTCAAGCTGTTCTGAATTTACTATATTATATTATCATCTAAATTATATCTTTCTTCTTCTACATTTACAGGATGGAATATTTTATCAAATATTCTGGTAAATCCAGTATCTAAACATTAAATATTCTCTTAAATTACCAATTTAGGCCCATCGTTCACCAGCTGTTTCTGGGTATCGAAATTCTCTTTGCAAATGTAGATGAGTAACTCTTCTGGATCTTATACTCTTGCAAAGTCTCGTTCAGACAACGTGAGAGTGAGTGACTTGTCCACGTTCATATAGTTTGTACATTCTAGCGATAGAACGTAAATTGATTCTTTGATCCAATACATCATATTGTTTCTCATTGGATTAGGGATCCTGTTTTAAAAAAAATGAAATAAATTTAACATACCTTTTCTATGAAATAAAGTTAAATATGTGTGATCTTATCTTTATTTTCTTTATGTTCGTTCAGTTTATGGAAAATACATTTTCAGTCACATTCACTGGATCTTTCGTATTCTATAGATATAGTTCCTCTAGACTATGTGACTTGTAAGTCATCAAGGTCAACTGCAACATTTCTTCTTATATCATTGTATATTTGGCACTATCAGTATCCTTCTGGATATATTTGGCGTCTCATGATTCACCCCAAAATTCATGCATTATTGGAAAACTAGAAGAAAAATAAAGTTTTAAAACTCTCACAATTCTAATCTGTTCTGTCAGTTCTAATTGGTGGCACTATGCTGTCTCTGATTGTTCTATTTTTCCCAAAATGTTTTTACATAATCATCAGCTTTTCATATAGGCTTTACCTTATCCTGAGCTTTAGCATTTTTGATACTTCTCAGAAGAGTCTACTATTCCTTCGCTTCAATCTTCTATTACTTTTTTCCTTCTAAGTTAAGAGTTTTGATGATCTCCTTGTGCATCCACATGGATCTTTTTACAACTCAATTTTTTCTCCTAATTGCTTCTTTTATTTCAAGAATCATATTCTTCATGGGTCAGAATTGTCAGCAGATTTTTATTGCTTGAGATACTGTCTTCATTTGATTCATCTGAAAGCTTTGTAATCTCCTTTGCCCATATCATATATTCCTGTCAGACTTTTCAGTTTTCTTTTTCTTCTTTATCACAAACTGTCACCATGTCACAATAGCCCACATTTTTCCATCCCATGTTCTTTCATAATGATAATAATCAAATACAGAATATATTTTCCCATTTTTGAAGTCTAATTTTTTTTTGAATAAAAATAAACATTAAGACACATGGAGGAGTTGTTAGCTACTCCATTCTTTGGCACAGAGAGGTTCAACTGATTTTTGGGTAACTGGATTTATGCATTAATAAATTACAAACTTCTGTGAATAGCTTGCAATGTTTTCCCCAAACTCCTCACCTCCCACCTCTTTTGGTGGGATTCATATTAAAATATGAATACAATATTAACTTTTCTGACACCGCTGATCTCCACTCAGATATTCTCTATCATGTTCTCATATAATTCCTTTTCTTTCATACAACTATATTTCTCACTGTCCAATGATATCCCACACCTTATTTACTTAACTTATGTTTTTGAATAAGAATAACAAGACCCATATTCCCTTTCTAAGTCCCATCTGACAAAGATTAAGTGAGACTCATGAGATCAATTTCTTGTTTACCTTATGTATCCAGAGGTTTAATTCTAAATAAAACAATTTCCTTTAGGCTAGAATCACAAGGAGCAAGGAATAATCTATTTTAACAGAAATTTCTTACTCTGCAAAGGCCATTGGGCAAGACACTTAGACCAAAATTTTAGAAATAGACCCCAATTACAACTGAAGTTCATATTTGGTGACACTTCCCATACACTTTCTTTTCCGTGGACCACAACCTCAAGGATCAAACACACCATTTTGAGGTCTTCCAATTAATCTCCCTGATCTCTCAAGTCCATACATATCTAAGATCTTTTAAGAAGCACTGTTTTGTTGTTTTTTTTTTTTTTCCTGTCTGGAGAAGAAGTTGTTCTGTAAGTCAGGAACACATGTGAGTGGATAGTTTCATTCTGTGCTGTCATTAATTAGCATTTACAATTTAAAAATAAAAACCAAGACTGAGAAAATGAAAGTCAAATGAAAGTCATGAATGGCAATATTTTAGACACTATATCAATTTGACAGAACGAAGTAGAATTTTCCATTACAAACACACTTACATACTCATATTTGCCTAGTTATGCCATTTTATTACCTAAGTGAGCTTGGAGAAGTTTCTCAACCTGTGAAGATCATCATTCAGATCAAATATGGATGGATTTGTAGTAAATACCTATATATTTAAGATACTCCATTAGTGGCCTTATAATAGACTTAAATATGACAGAGTTGTTCTCAGGGACTTTCCACTAAAAAAACAAAACAAAACCCAAAATCACAGAATATGTGTGTATAGTGGAGGGGGTATAGATAAGGAGTATCAATGCACAATGCATTGTGTCTTCCAGGAGTATACTGGTACATGTTTAATAGGTGGCTTTCCAAAAGAAAAATATGTATGTATGTGTGTGTATGTATACATACGTTTGTGTATATGTGTGTATGTATACACATATGACACATTTTCAATTAAATTTGAATTCTAAATTTTCACCATTGCTTTCTTAAGTCTAGATAATCAAGAAACTATGCACAAAATAAAATTTGATCTATAACATCTGATTTTCAAAGTTTAAATGTTAACACTGTAAGTTAAACAAATTAGTTTTTTAGAAGCAGATACCATATGGCTCAGCACACTCTTAGAGAAGTGATAATATTGAAAGTGTCAAGAAAAAATGAGGGAAAATTTAAATAGGAGATATTTAGAGAAGGAGCAATTACTTCTACTTGGGAGACTTACAAGGAAGGGAAAGGATTCAAGGACAATTTCACAGAGGAAGTGAGTCTTGAGGAAATAGAGAAATAAACATATGAAGATAGAGGGAAACAGTTCCTTAGTTTGGTGTATGAAGGAAGAACCTTAAATGGCATGAGGGCATGGGACTGAAGTAAATTTAGAAGTTACTGCTGAGTGATGAATTGAGATATTTTGCTTTATTCACTGGGCAAAGAGAGAGCAATAATGCTCTTGCAGCACATAAGAATATCATCAACATAATAGTTCATCAGGAAAATTATAATACTTAAAATTATTGTGAGAATGCAAATGCATACAGAAGCTAGGTGGTATAGTTGATAGAGCACTGAGCCTCTTATATTTACACACCCTGCCTTTTAGTAACAAGCTACTCTTTCTGAGCTGAATAGAACTGTTTGTCTATAACAATCTCTGAGATCTTACTTTATGTTGACTAATATGGAATTTGATTGTTTTTATCCTTTCCCACTTTCTTAAGTTGAGAGTAAGCCTTTGGATGATAGGTACTATGTTCAATGACTTTGTCTCTTAGAGTCCAACACAGTCATATATACCCAACAAAACCTCAGTATATTTACCCTGATGTTAATGTTAAAGAAAAGTTGTCCATTTCAAGTTATCCCTCACTCCCTTTCCCCAGAAATTATGTTCAGTGATAGAGGTCTTATAGATAATAAATACTCATAAGTGACTTCAATTATGTCAGGAATTGTGGTGTCTAGACCCTGGCAATGAGATGGAGAGGGGAGAAAATCGACACGCATATTGACTTACCAGCAGCGTATGGACAATTCTGTTTTTATGCTGTATGTCTTCAATCTGAGATGTTAGGAGTAATGGGCCTGGGAGAAGAGGTGCTTTCATGATTGCAGAACAACAATAATAATAACAAATTCATCACATCATATTTAGTATAGAAACATACTGTCAAATAATATTGCAATTTTAGTAATTTTTATAGTGTGATATAGGAAAAGAAAATGTTTTCTATTTTATAGTATATCCCCAAGAAGGCAAAAAAAAAAAGAAGAAATGAGACATTATACTCTGTCCATAGCCTGAGTCTGGGGAAGATATTGGTAATCTTATGGTTTTTTTCTCTAGGGAATGGGAATCTGGAGTATCTAAAATGTGTATGCCCCACTGGGCTGCATACTAAGGGAAATTTGTTTCTCTTATGCCACATCAAAGAGGAACTTCCCTGAAATCTCTGTGGAAGCTTCCATTCAGATGATAATTTTTCTTTGATCTTAATTACTTGGAAAATAACAATGTAGAAAGTTCCTAGGATGGTGTAATAGGTGGTAATTAAAATGAAGAGATAATTGAACATAATATTTTTCCCTCAATAGTTAAGGTAGGAGCTACCTAGGTGAACACACGTGATATGGACCACACTGGCATTACGGGAGTAGAGTCACTTTTTCATTCCATGTTCTGACAGGGAAACTCTTAGACAACTCTTGAATATATAATGAACATATGGGACTCAGGAAGTCTTGGAAAAGTAGCTTCTGTTGTAGTATAGGCCTAGTAAGAAAACGAGGTTCAGGAGGCCCTAGTCTCATATTTCTACCCTTAGAATTCTACAAATTCTTCAGGAAATCTGTGCTGGAAGGGTTTGTTCCCAGGGCCAAGAACCTTGGTCCTCATAGAAGACACTTCCTTCAAGTATCTATCCCTCATTACCAAGAGTGAATCAGGTCTTGGTTCACAAATACACATATATACATGAGTCATGAATGAGACAGGAATAGTCTGAGGGGGCCAAATCAAGTGATCACATACATTTGAAACTAAAAATAACAGCAATAGCTTTCACAACTACTCTTATATCTAGAGTTCTATAGAGATATTTAGTCTTCATACTCTATTTTTTCTTAGAATTAAAAAAAAAAACAATAAAGTCACTGGCAAAATTTACCTTTAAGACTTATATGTTTGTGAGCCTAATATAAGGTAGGCATTGCAATCGTGGTATACCATCTCTAAGGGATAAAGTTCTAATTTATGGAAATAGTACTTGTGAGAGATGCCCTACATGTAGGATTTGCTCTTCATTTTTTTTTTGGTGGATCACTGAGTTTCAAATGATCTGTTGGATGCAGAGAGAACCCTTTGTGGTGATCAATAGATGAAGTCAGAGAAAACTTCTACTCATCATGGGACAGCTAACTTATAGAGAGAAATTGTCAGGCTGTTAAATATGTGAGCCCCTAATTTGATCATACAAAGATTAGGAACACAGGAAAATGAGCACCTGCTACTGCCTCCAATGGAGAAAGTCAAGAGCTAAGACAACGGGGATAAGAACAGCAGAGATGAGAGCAGAAGGCCAGGCTTGCAGTTGATGAAAATACCACTGGTTAGGGAAATGCAAAAAAGCGAACATTCTCCCACTAAACTCTTTTTTTCTTTTTGATATCTGTCCTCAGAGCAGCTAGGTGGTACAGTGCAACTGCCAGCAATTCAGTCCCCTAAGGCCTGCTCCAGCTCTGTCCCAGAGAAGTGTGCTCTGCTCCCAGCCTGGTGTGATAGACCCTTCCAGTTGACCTTCCTGATTGTTTTGGGCTGGAAACGTATTTCAGTCTGTCATTTTGTAGCTTCTGTGGCTCTAGAATTTGCTTAGAGTCATTTCATAGTTTTTTTGAGGGATTTGGGGGGAGAGCTCTAGGAGTCCCTGCTTCTGCTCTGCCATCTTGGCTCCCCCCTCCAGTCCTCATTTTTCATGCATTTATTTTCATCACCATCATGAAGATACATCTGACCATAGAGGAAGATAAAAACAAACCATCTATGGCCTTCCCTCGCATAAATCACATCATGAGCATAGAGCCATTTTCTTCTTTTGTTATATACTCATTCTAAAACCAAAAAAGACACTAAAACATTAATATTACTACCACCATCACCATCACCATCACCATCACCACCACTACTACTATTGCTAATGTTCAAAGGAGACTAGCACTTCTGATGTAAGGACTTACTGAGCCCTTTTCAAAGATAGTTATCCACCTTTGGTGTTTAACTGGTGTTAAATTCTCACATGTGGTTCCAAGGACCTTTACCACATGCCAAACCCTGGTAAATTATCTCAGCAGATGGTCTATTGAGGGTGATTAACAGAAATAAATCCTTTCAGTGAGTTAGGAAGGATGTCTACCCCAAGCATGTTAAGACTTCCTCCAGTGTAATGGTTAGGTGGGAACAATTTGTCCTGACTTTTACCTTGTCACTGAACTTTGATGGCTCTGGAAGAGAGAGTGAGACTGACAACTATGTGCAGCTCTACCTCTCATATCCAATGCA
Source organism: Notamacropus eugenii (assembly GCF_028372415.1). Classification (NCBI taxonomy): domain Eukaryota; kingdom Metazoa; phylum Chordata; class Mammalia; order Diprotodontia; family Macropodidae; genus Notamacropus; species Notamacropus eugenii. Next base: position 10,180,839 of record NC_092880.1, read on the forward strand.
CCCATGAGTCAAGATAGCAAGTAAATGACAGTTTGCAGGTAAGGGTTTAAACATCACAGGTGTGTGGCATGTAACAAAGACTAGGTAATGCAAAAAAAAGAAGCAAACCTGATGTCGCCACAACTTAGCTTCCTCCAACACTGATTTCCAAGCAGTGCTGTGAACAATGGGTTGCTGAGTCAACATAGCTTTCAACAGAAGGACGTTAGAACCTAGAACCAGCGTGCAGAACATATGGCTCATGGGCTACTTGTGGCTTGCCAAAGATTTTGGGCAGCTGTCATGTGACCCAGAGCAAACAACCATTGTCAGTTGGTCTCTAGTGACTATAGAACTAACATGTGACAGTCTCACAAAATCCTTTGGTGGGCTGCAAGTGACTGGTGTATAGTATATTTCACAGGCTTGACCTTGAACATCAGGGCTTAGAACACAGGATGGCAGAACTGGGATGGACTACAGAATTGTTGTCTATAGAACGTCAGATTTGGGAGGAACCCAATAGCATAGGATGTTAGATTTGGAAGAGAATACAAAGCACATAATGTTGACTCTAAAAAGGACTTTTTAAGCTAAAATGTTTGACCTGGAAGGCACTTTAGACATTTGACTATGAGAGAAGTCAGTCAGGCAATAAGTATTTATTACATGCCTACTATGTGCCAGGCACTGTGATAAGTGCTGGAGATAAAAATATTGGGGGAAAGGACAATATTTGCCCTCAAAGAGCTTTCAAGCACATGGGGAAATAACAACACAAAAAAGGAAGCTGCAAAGAGGAAGGAAAAGAGGAAGGTCCTAGCATGGAGGCATGAGATATAAAGGAGTGCAGTTGGGTTGAGTTTAATAACACATGGTCTGGGAACCTTCCTCATTTCTGCCTGAGTTATAGGAGGAGCTATGTGATCTGTCTTTTAATCATAAGGGTCTAGGGGAAAATCGTACTGATGAGACATCCTCATACTAAGGCTGATATGATTTTTCAGAATAATGAGGTTCCTAGGGGCATGACAAAAAAGTACAAAGGAGTGCAGATGGGTGAGAAATGAAAGGGCATTAGAGAATATTCATTTTAATATTATCTTTTTATACAAGAGGAAAATGAATCATTTTGCATTTCACATAAGTAGCCACTGAGGGGATCCAGGGCATCAGCATTACTAGAGTGCTACTTCTCCCAGTATACCTTGGCACTGAAATTTAAGATGTATGAAGTGTTTGGTATATTTTTTTCGTTTCATGCTCACAAGAACCCTGTGGCTTCAGTGCTGCAGGTATTTCTATGGACACTCATCAGATTAAGAAAATGAGAGTTCAAGAGCAAAATGAATTACTCAAGTCTTCCGATTTCTAGCCTAATGTTTTCATCCTCTCTTATGACAAACTTCCTTGGGACTGAGTTAATCTGGTTAAATTAGAAAGTGAGCATTAATCTAATCCTTGGAAAATCATCTGTGCTTGATTTATATTAATCACAACACCCACTGAAATTCAAAATAACCCATATATTTGTCTTTACAGGGCAGAATACAATTTCTGTCTAAGTCAGGCAATCTTATGTTTCCCTTTCCTTTTTCCCCATAGAAAGAACTATCAACATCAGTTTAGTTTTCACACATTAGCTAATTCTATTCTGCTCTTTAGATTTCTTTGAAGTTATGCTCAGGAAAATGCCCATCTGCTCTCCTCCCTTTCAACTGGAGGACAATCAGTGGAGAAGAGTAGGATTAAATCTGTTCACACCCATCCCTCACCAATTTTGGCAGTAGGGAGTGCAATAGAGTGAAGACAGTGTGTGTGCACTAGGGGACAGTATGACACAGCAGTCTACAACATTCTCCAAACTCTTGCTATAGATCACCAGCCAAAGATGTAAATAATCCCAGTGATTATCTAATTTAACCTCATTTCCCCTTTCCCTGCATCATAATTTTAGATATAAAGGAAGTAAGTCTCAGAAGGTTGAAAGGACTTGCTTAATATAACAAAACTCCCTAGAGAAAGAATCATTACTAGAGCTTGGTTCTCCTAAATTTAATTTTACTTAAGATTCCTTAGAATGTAACGTAGAACACTTTCTCCAAATAATTCATTTTGAAAAGTTTTAAACAGGGGAAAGAGTCAGAAGACTTGAGAGGTCACAGTAGGATGAGGTATACATTTTTTTGAATAGAGTTGATGCTATGGATGATGAAAGGGAATTTTTTTTCCACAAAATTATGTTTCATCTTCATTTTTGACTTAGAGCTCATGGTGGCTGATTTTTTATGATTTTCAGAGTCTAAGACTCCTAGTGTCGTTTCTTTAGTTTAATCCTACACAAGTCATTTATGAAGTAGGGGCAAATTTGTATCTTTAATCTTTACCTCAGCTTTCCATATTCTTATTTTTCCTATCACTGTCCAACTTCAATATCCTACCAGGGATGGGGAACCTGCGGCCTCGAGGCCACACGTGACATTCTTGGTCCTTAATTACAGCCCTTTGACTGAATCGAAACCTCACAGATCAATTAAAATAACAATAAAATAATTTGTTCTGTAAAATTTGGACTCAATGAAGAGGCTCCATCCAAGGACCTAGAAGGTCATAAGTGGCCTCAGGCCTTAGGTTCCCACCCCTGTGGCCTAGATCATTCACTATGCTATGTTGCTGTTCAGTTATCTTTCAGTTGTTTCCAAATCTTCATAACCCCAGTTGTTATTTTCTTGGCAAAGTTACTGGAGCAGTTTGCTATCGCCTTCTCCACCTCATATTACAGGAGTGGGAATGGAGGCAAACAGGTTAAAATGACTTACCCAGGATCCCAGAGTTAACAAGTATCTGAGATCAGGCTTAAAATCTGCCTTTTCACTGCACCACCTACCTTTCCTGTGCTAACTATCCCTTTATCAGTTCTCATTGTTATCTTTCATTTATATTTGCTTAGACACATGTATATATGTATTGTAAAACCAAGGCTGATACTCCTTTTAGGGAATTTAGATCTCTACCCCTCTCAAAGGGGGAAGCTACTCAGAGAATGCAAAGATCAGTTATTGAGATCTAAATACCCCTTTTTTCCTAAAGGGAAGAAAATCAGAAGATGATGCCTGTGAAATTAAAGGTGTTTATTACACAGGGAAGAAGAACATATGCATGGGTTCAACCACTCTAATGCTTAGCAGATCACCAAGTAATGTACAGGGAGAGTATATATCCTTTTTAAACAAAAGAAGGCAGGAAATATAGGGAACATGGCGAGAAACTTTATAAAGGAATGAGGCATGGATTCTCATTCTCAAAGGGAGGTGGAGATCCAGGAGGAATTCTGGGTGTCAGAACTGTGGTCTTTTGATACACATATCAGAAAGCATTCTTGGTGATAAACAGTCCACAGTTCAAGGCTTGAGTACAGACAATGATATGAGAATGTCTCTAAAGAAAAAACATACACAAAAGAAAATGTGTCTGAGAGCCCCATAACCAACAGTTAGGTGACTCTCTGAATATAAGGATGTCTCTTGAAGGTCCATAAAACCACCAAGTAGCCCAGGATCTGCTTCAAACTTGGTGTGTGTTTCACTGACTTTAGAGGTCCTGATTTCCTACATGTCTAGTAGTATTTTCTCTCAGTCACCACAAAGGATTGTTGTTATGTCAAGCTGCTCTGTATCTTAGCTTATGCAACCAGTTGTCATACATCCCTTCTTAGTTACCTGAATAATTGGGGAGCTCAAGCACAAATTTACTTTTATGGTATCTATCTGTCTATCTATTTATCCATCTATCAATATATCTGTCTGTCTGTCTATCTGTCTACCTATACATATATTTTCATACATATACGGGGTTGTATATATGCAAACATACTACTTATATAAAGAATACTACTCAGTGTTTATGATACAGAGATTAAAAAAAATATTTCCTTCTTGGATTTTAAAGATATTAGTTGTAAAAATGTCTGTGTTTGCTTGGGAGGATAGAGGAGAGGATAAGAAAATCTCAGACCAAATGATTTCTTCCAAAGAAAATGATAAAATACTATTTTAAGAGAACAGGTAAAAGAGATAATGAAGTATTATAATTTTTAAGAGAAGTGGAAGGAAGGGTTTGCTTATTTGTTTGCTTTGCTTTGGAGTCTGTACTTATTTTAATATTAGTTAACAGGCAGAGTGAAGAGGAGGGTGGCAGCTGCAACCTAGAGATGCTGAAAGAGTCATAGAGTCGGAATTTTATCACAGAATACCCTCTGAAATTAAGTGACGTACATGACAGAGCATGATTGCTTGGGACCCTTGGTGCTTTTTTGATGACTCAGAGCAGATACAGGTGACAGTGACATCTAATGTGCAAAAAAGGGTAACAGAACATATTTACCAAGAACAATTTAAAAGGATGGGTCATAAGAGGGTGGATTAGAAGGACTGACCTGCTCTAGCTCTACTCTCATAGCCCATAAAATACTTGTAAACATAAACACATTCTAGAACAACAGAAGCCACAAAATGACACAGTGAAAGAGATTTCCAACCCAAGACAGCCTGGAAGGCCATAGGAAAGGTCTACTGAACCAGGTTTAGGACAGAGTGAAGCCCACAGAGCACAGTACAGTGCTGACTATGCAGCTGCACTGCAGGGAAAGGAGTGGCCCAGGCTTTAGAGCACAAAATCACAGGCAGCAGATGCGGTTCCCAGATTTCTCAAACACAAAACATTCCACAAATACCTAAAACAGCTTCAAAAGTCAGTGCAAAACTTCTTTCACCTGGGTGAGACAGGACCAGGGTCAGGCCTCAGCCACAGCCTCAGGGTGGCGGCAGCCACTCCCACAGCAGCATCCATTTTTGGAGTCTTTAGCCTAAAGAACCTGGGGGAATCTCCTTTCCGATGAGGAAGAACAAAGCACATTACCAGAAGAAGACATAAATTCAAGGCTTCAGCATCCAAGTCCTCCAAAAATATGTGCAATCATCTCAGACCACGTAAGAGCTCAAAGGGCATTTTGAAAATCAAGTAAGAGAGGTGGGGGAAAATTGGAAAGAGAAATTAGAGCAATGCAAGAAAATCATGAAAAGTGAGTCAACAACTTACTAAAGGAGACCCAAAAAATGCTGAAGAAAATAACCTCTTTAAAAATAGACTAACCCAAAATGGCAAAAGAGGTCCAAAAAGCCAATGAGATGAGGAATGCTTTATAAAGCAGAATTAGCCAAATGGAAAAGGAGGTGTAAAACCTCACTGAAAAAAAAATAGTTTTTTAAAAATTAGAATGGAGCAGTTGGAAACTAATGACTTCATTAGAAACCAAGAAATTGCAAAATAAAACCAAAAGAATGAAAAAAATAGAAGACAATGTGAAATATCTCATTAGAATAACAACTTGCCTAGAAAATAGATCCAGGAGAGACAATTTAAAATTATGGGAATACTTGAAAGCCATGATCAAAAAAAAAAAAAAGCCTAGACATCATCTTTCATGACATTATCAAGGAAAGCTGCCCTGATGTTGTAGAACCAGAGGGTAAAATAAACAGTGAAAGAATCCACAGATCATCTCCTGAAAGACTTCTGAAAAGAAAATCCCCTAGGAATATTATAACCAAATTCCAGGGTTTCCAGATCAAGACAAAAATCTTTCAAGCAGCTAGAAAGAAACAACTCAAGTATTGTGGAAACACAATCAGGATAACACAAGACCTGGCAGCTTCTACACTAAGGGATTGAAGTGCTTGTAATACGATATTCCAGAAGTCAAAGGAAGTAGGATTAAAACCAAGAATCACCTACCCATCAACACCGAGTATAATAATTCAGGGGAAAAAATGGTCATTCAATGAAATAGAGGGCTTTGAAGCGTTCTTGATGAAAAGAGCAGTGCTGAACAGAAAATGTGAGTCTCAAACACAAGAATCAAGAGAAACATGGAAAGGTAAACAGCATAGAAAAATCTTAAGTGACTTACTAAATTTGAAGTGTTTACATTCCTATATGGAAAGATAATATTTGTAACTCTTGAAACTTTTCTCAGGATTTGGGTATTTGGAGGGATCATATACACATATATAGGGAGAAGGCACAGGGTAAGTTGAATAGGAAGGGATGATATCCAAAAAAATAAAATTATGGAGTGAGAGAGGAACATATTGGGAGGAGAAAGGGAGAAATGAAGTGGGGCAAATTATCTCTCATAAAGGAGGCAAGAAAAAGCTTTCTCAATGGAAAGGAAGAGGGAGGAGGTGAGAAGAAAAAAGTGAAGCTTATGCTCATCACATTTGGCTTAAGGATAGAATAACATGCCCACTCAATTTGGTATGCAAATCTATCTTACACTACAGGAAAGTAGGGGAGAAGGGGATAAGTGGGGTGGGAGGGATGATAGAGAGGTATGATAGAAAGGAGGGCAAATGGGAGGAGGGAGTAATTAGAAATAATCTCTTTTAAGGAGGGATAAGGTCAAAATAGAGATTAGAATAAATGAGGGTCAAGATAGGATGGAGGGAAATATTGTCAGTCTTTCACAACGTGAGTATTATAGAAGTCTTTTGTATAACTACACATGTATAACCTATATTGAATTGCTTGCCTTCTCAGTGGAGATGGGTGGGGAGGGAGGAAGGAAGAGAAGTTGGAACTCAAAGTCTTAGGAAAGAATGTTGAGAACTGTTTTTGCATGCAACTGGGAAATAAGAAATTCAGGTAATGGAGTATAGAAATCTATCTTGCCCTACAAGAAAAAAGAGAAGATGGAGATAAAGGAAGGAAGAGTGTGATAGAAGGGAGGGAAGATTGGGGGAAGGGGTAATAAGAATGCATGGTGTCTTGAGGTGGGGGGAGGGGAGAGGTGGGGAGAAGATTTGTACCTCAAAATCTTGTGGAACTAAATGTTGAAAGCTACAAATAAATAAATAAATATATGTTTAAAAGAAGGAAAAAAATAAAAATAAATAAACATAGAAGAAAAGGAATGGGTCATGTATATCCTACTGAAAAGGAAAAGGTCAGGGAAGTTGATGGCTGGATTGCAGTGTAAGTAGGGCTATCGCCTGGGATTCTACATGTCCTGGTCTGACAGATGTCAAACATGGAGTGGGGAGGGAATGGACACATTTGGGCTGCATTTGAAGAGTAGCATCAGTATTCAAGCCATCCCAGAATGCAGTGGGTTAACTCAGGAGGTAGTAGTGGCATTTCTTTGAGAATCTTTAAGGAAATAATAAAAATGATATGTTTTATTACAGCCTTCTTTCATTACTTCACCACTTTTTGTTTATCGCATTTTTTGTCTTTTTTGGCTAGTTTTAAAATGGTTACATTGGTTTTGTTGTACTAGTTGACCACTCATTTTTCTTTTAACTCTAAAATTCTTACTGTGTGACTTTGTGACATGTGACCAGAAAAGTTGGATAATCAGAACATAGTATTACAGGGAGATAACTTGAATACTAAAATGGTACCCAAGAAACAGAAAATATTTCAAAATCCTCAAGTGAGTTATGTGTATCCTCTTTGAAATTACTATCAAAGACAATGAATAGTAATCATTCATACAGAAGTTCAAGTGTGAAATGGTAGAATGTACACTATGTGACCTTGAGAGAATAATTTAAGTTCCCTGAGAACTAATTTCCTAATCAAAGGCACAAAGTGACCTTTGAGTTTCATTTTGTCTCTAGTTATATAATCCTATGGAGGAGGCAAGATTAGTATCAGTGGGTTCATGGACCCAAGGACAAAATTGTGAAGGCCTCCTCATGTCTTTTGTATTGATGGATAATGGCACAATATCAAATTTCCTTACTCACTATGTAACTATTTTCCTCACCTGATCATGGTTCTTTTTCTGCTTATTTTTTATCTCTATGAAACTGAAATAATTTGAAAATCTAAGCTCTCACCATCAGGTGAGCATGACCAGTGAGTATAGTACTGAATGTAGTTGACCTGATACAGAAAGTCATAACCTCTTTCCAGGTCTCTTTTTTGTTTCTCAATTATAAAATGAAGGTGTTGAACTAGATAACTTTCAGCTCTAAATTTTAATAGTCTGAGCAGGTGTGGGGAACCCGCAGCCATGAAACCACATGTGACCCTCTAGGTCCTCAAGTGTAGTCCTTTGACTGAATGCAAACTTCTCAGAACAAATTCCCTTAATAAAAAGGATTGGTTATGAAGAACTTGAACTCAGTCAGAAGGCCATACTCAAGGCCCAGAAGGCTGCATGTGGCCTCAAGTTTACAGTGTCTCCACCTCTGGTAGAGCTTGCTAACTGCTAGACTTATATTGTCTCTGTAGCCTTCTTGTCTTTATCTACAAAATGGGAATTTTGCAGTATCTTATGGGGTAATTGAATAAAGAATTCTATAAATAAGAAAATGCCATATAAACATGGCCTCTTTGGGAATTAGCTTTTGTAGTAACTGATATCAAATGTTTTATACATCAATAAGGTTTATTATGTAGAGTGGTGATCTCTGTGGGTCTTGAGCATGACTTCATAAACACTAAGTCTCTTTCTAATTCTTTTTATTATTCCTTCTCATATGATTCTCACAGCAATCCTAGAAGGGTCAATATTTAACCACAAATGGTGTTTATCACCATCTTATAGAGATGGAAACTGAGGCTTAAGGGTCAAGTGACTTGCCCATCATTGCAGAGCTAGTAAGCACCAGAGATTGGATTAGCACCCAGATGTTCAAAATTTTAAATACGCTGACCTTAAGATCTTTCTTTGTTTCCTCTTAGCTTTACTTTATCCTCTTCATGAATAAGTATAAAAATTAGCACATGGGGTGCATAATTGTATTGCCTTTATGGAAACAGTGCATGTCAAATATAATTCCACCCACATACTCTTCTTCTGAAACTTGATTGTCAGACTTTCATAATTACTGGCACTTAAGTCAATCATGGTCATAATAATGCTGGCTCACGTCCCAATCATAAGACAAGTGAGTGACAGCTAGAACATATCATAGGTCCTCTAAGGGCTTTCCACTCCTCTATCATTGTCTGTTAGAGCCTTGTTTCTCCAAGGAACTATGCCCAAAGGGCTACAAAAATGTGCATACCCTTTGACCTAGCAATATCTCTTCTAGGACTGCATTCCAAAGACATCATAAAAATGGGAAAGGGTCCCACATGTACAAAAATATTTATAGTAGCTCTCTTTCTGGAAGCAAAAACTGGAAATCAAGGGGATGCTCATAAATTGGGGAATGGCTGAACAAGTTTTGGCATATTAATGTAATGGAATACTATGGTGTTATAAGAAATGATGAACAGGAAGGCATCAGACAGACCTGGAAAGACTTGTATGAACAGACGTTGAGTGAAAAGAGCAGAATCAGGAAAACTTGGTACACAGCAACTACCACAGTGTGCAAGGAATTTTTCTGGTAGACTTAGTCCTTCACAGAATGCAAGGACCTAAAAAATTTTCACTGGACTCGAGGCAAAACACCTTCCACATCCAGAGAAAGAACTATGAAATTGGATGGCAGAATGAAGCAGACCGTTTTCTCCTGTGTTACATTATGTTTTGTGTGTTATATGTTTTCTCTCATTCATTTTAATTTTTCTATGCAACATGAATAAGATGAAAATGTGTTTAATAGGAATGTATGTGTAGAACCTGTATAAGATTGCAAGCCATCTTGGGGAGGGAGTGGAGAGGGAAGAGGGGAGACAGGTGGGGGGTAGGGAAAAATCTAAGATCTATGGAAGTGATTGTAGAAAACTAAAAATAAATAAAATAATTTTAAAAAATTAAAAAGAATTCCTTAAGAAACAGAATAAGCCAAATGATGTCACTACAATTCACTGAATAAAAACAAATTCCATTAAAAATTATAATTAATAAGTGGAAAATAATGACTCCATGAGACATCAAAAAACAATAAAAACAAAATGAAAGGAATGAAAAAAACAAAATGTGAAGTACATCACTGGAAAAATAACTGAGTTAGAAAATAGATGAAAGGAAGATTAATAACGAGTTATTGAACTACCCATATTCCAATAGTGAAAAAGAGGAGAGACATCATACTTCAATACATTCTAATGGAAAGTTGCCCTCTATCTTAGAACCAGTAGAAAAAATTGAAATTGAAAGAATTCATTCATCACTACCTGAAATATATTGGAAAATTAAATCTAACAGAAAAATAATAGCCAAATTTGTGAGTGTCCAGGCCACAAAAAATAATGCAAGAAGACAGAGAGAAACAATTAATGTATTACGGAGAAGAAAGCAGACTCAGGGAATATTTAATAGTTTTCACCTTAAAGAACAAGTGGAAAATGGATTGGAATAAAGAGATACTTAAGGTAGGAAGACTTTACAAAAAGTTTTATAATATTTGAGGCAAGTGAGCATAGGTAACTTGTTATGGTCCCGTGACTAAAACATATCAGTGATTGAATATATGCCAGATCTTTAGGACTCAAGGTTGAAGACTTCAATGAAAATTTAATCAAATGGCTTTTTCATGTTTAATAAAATGCAAGTTTATAGAACTATGATATTGGAAAGATGAGATGGAAAGCCTCCAAATGGCTACTTTTTTAGAAGCAATTCATGTAACCTATGAAAAGTCTTGAAAAAATTCTCTGTCAATCAAACTTGAACGAAGATCAGCATTTTCAAATGTGGAAAAATGCAAAGTGAACTGGAGAAGTGAATTTTGGTAGTGGAGTTATGAGAGGTAAAATGCTGAGTACTGAAATTATCAATGTAGATTCAGATTATTAGATTTAATTACTCTTAATATGATACTGTACCTCTTTCTCAAACCACATTTTTTTTTTCATTTAGGGTCACTATTCCTCTATCTCATATTCACAAGGTCACAAATTTAGAGGCCTAAAAGGCCCTAGGCAGGGGTGTGATAACTCTGTTGTTGAGGCCACATGTGTCCCTTTAGGTCTTCAAGTGCAGCCCTGATGGTAAGCATTGTTCTTCCTCATCCAAAAGGAAGGGAGGAGATACCTGTTCACCAAGAAAGTAGCCCTCTATGGTCTTATTTTTTTCCCCTTTTCTGGGCATTTTCTCAGCAAGTGACTTGACTTCTGAGTTTTCTTTCCACCCCCACCTCACCTCCAGCTCCACCCAGCCAGCACTTGGGGTCTGAGATTCAAATGCTGTTTCCCAGCCTCAGGGCTTTGGGCGGGGGCAGGGCAGCTATTCAGTGTGAGATTAAATTTAGGTGCTCAGGTCGAGGCAGGGCCACCACATGGGGCTCAATTCCCCCAGGGGGTTTATGCAGAGACCTTCAACAATGGATCCGGGTTCCTGCCTGCTTGGGGAGCCCCAGTCTGCTACCACCTCCGCTGCTGTGTCCCGAGGGGGCCTGAGTTATGGGGACACCCGACTCCCCTCTCGACCACCCAAAGAGACCCTCTCACCAATCTTTAGAAGAAAACCTCACATATATAGACCCTGCAGACAAATTTCTGGTTGGAATTCCTCATTACGCGGGTAAGGAAACTGAACAGAAAGATATTTTAAGTGATTTTCCCAAGGTTACATAGGTAGTAATTGAAAAAGCCAAGATTCAAATTTATGACTTTTTACTCTAAATTCAGCACTCTTATCAATTCACTGTTGTTTCTTCCAAGTAAAATCATTAGTAAATACAAACTATTAATCGTCAATAGATTTGAACTGGCAGTTTTCCAAAAAAAGAAAAAAATTATTTTCAAGTATATGAAAAATGCTCTCAATAACTATAGAATGGAGAAATGCAAACTAAACCAACCTTGAAATACCACTTGAAACCTAAAAAATTAGCAAAAATATTAAAGAGGAAAGTGAAAAATATTGGAAGGGATATGGAAAAGTTGGGACTTTAATTCACGTTTAGTGGAATTGTGAACAGACTCATCCATCTAGGAGAGCAATCTGGAATTAAGCCCTGTTGACCTGAAAACTTTGTTAAGAAAAGGCAACATGGCTAAATGCATACATTTTATGATTTAATTAATTAATTGATCAATTCCCTATTAAAGAAAACAGTAACATAATGCATTATGGAGCCAGAAATGTTTTGGCTACCCAGTGCAGAAATCTTCTGGCCTATATACATTTTGCCGTGAGAAAAGAACTCTCCTAGTTGAACAAATCATAAATTCAGTAAGACAGGACAATTAACAAAGCAATATTGGTCAGGCCTTGGGATTCCAAGCTGGGTAAACATATGTCTCGGAAATCCCACCACTAGTAAGTGGTAGGCTTCCTGCCCTAAACAGATAACTGACATAGGAAAGGGTAAACAAAGTTCAATAGAAATTACAACCTAAGATGTCTGTGTTTTCTTTACCATTAACATGCCATAACATAGTGTAGGTCTACAAATATTAAGATATGGAAAACGTCCCATTATTCAAGATAGTGTCTTAGGTTAAAGGTCTCCTTAAGAAATGTAGAGTCAGCCTTGGCTGGCTTTTGCTGACATAGGAAGAGGCACCCTCTGAGTTTGCTTCAGAGAGAACAAAGAGATTATTCCAAAATTTTATATTAAACATTATCAGCCCAAAGAATCATTAAACTGCCTATGTACTTTGACCCAGAAATACCACTGCTAAATCTATTTCTGAAAATGACTAAGGAAAAAGAAAAAAAGGACCTACATGTCCAAAATGTTTATAGCATCTTTCTTTGTGGTGGCAAGAAACTGGAAATTTTGGGAACACCTGTCATTTGGGGAATGGCTGAAAAAGTTCTGGTATATGATTGTGATGGAATATTACTCCGCTACACAGATGATGAGCTTGATGATTTTAGAAAAAAATGGAAACACTTGCATAAAATAATGAAGAGCAAAATGAACAGAACCAAAAGAATATTGCATGAAGTAACAGCAATATTGATTTAAGAATGTCTTTGAGCATAAAGTCATTTTGACTATTGTGAAAACAAATGTATTAACTATAAAGGAAGTATAAAGAACTAGGAATATAGCATGTATGTACTCATGCATGCATTCATGTATGTGTGTGTACATATATATGTACATATACCCTCATATATGCGTACATAAACAATCCATATATGTATATATTATGTGTTGTAAATGTCCATATACATCTATCTATATTTATATCTATATATCTATATATGCCTCTCTCTCTCTCTCTGTATATATATATATATATATATATATATATATATATATATATATATATATATATATATATATATATATATATATATATATATATATATATATATATATATATATACGTCTAATGGTATATGTCTAATGGTAGTCATCTCCAGTTTAGGAAAGGGAAGAACATTAGCAAAACACCGAAATTTGCATAATAATTTCATTGCTTATTTCAAAAAAATGAAAAGTTGAACTTAATAAATTTACAGTGACATGTGCAATCATTTATACTATGCTATGGAAATGCTTTTTTCTTCTATAAATCAAATATTTAAAAAATATATGTCATATAATGTATTGAGAATCATTATTATGCCTCTCAGTTATCCGTATGATTATACTCACACTAATTAGATATACTGGTTATCACTGAAGCTGTAGATACTGGTAAAAAAGGAATATTAAAAGAACTGAAAGAAAGGAAGATTCAAATAACCTCTGATATCAGCGCATAGGGGTAGCGAGGTGGTGCAATTGATAAAGCACCAGTCTTGTAGTCAGGAAGACTAAATTTCTTGAGTTCAAATCTGGCCTCAGACACAAGCTGCTTGACTGAGCAAGTCACTGAACTCTGTTTCCCTCAATCTGTAAAATGAGCTGGAAAGGCAATGGAAAACCAGTCCATTACTTTTGTCAAGAAAATCCCAAATAGAGTCACTAAGAGGTGGATAAAAAGAACTTGGGAAGATAACAATAAAAGCAAATCAAAAAGGCAATACCTTTCCTCCCTTTTCTAAATTAGTTTGTGATACTAATAAAAAAAAAAGGACAAAAAAGTAGAATTATAGTATCTCAAATTTAGAAGGAACTTTAACCTATGGCCCCTAACTCTATTAACTCCTTCAGCAAAGAAGCAACAAGTGTTTATCTAAGATTTTTTTTAAAGGTCTTCTCCAATGCCATTGAGGATTGGGGTAGAGGCAGACTTTGTTTTCCATTCCAAATCTGAATAACTGCAATTGTTAGGAATCTTTCTTTTCCTGGTTATATTTTTTTTTCTAATTTTCTGGTTATTATTCTTTCCTTCGTTCTTCCCTTTCTTACCCTTCATTCTTTTTCTCCCTCCCTCCCTCCCTCCCTTCCTTCCTTCCTTCCTTTGGTTATGTATAATTTCCAAGCTATAAATGTTATGAAATTGAAGACAACAGACAATTACTGTTAAATTACAAAAGCCAGTGAAGGTTATAGAGAAAGGGACAAAATCGTGATGACCACCATTAAACTACAGATTGAGGGTTAATTGAAAGTGACTCAGCCAGGACATATTTGGGATATATAATAAATCTCTTGTATCACAACAATATATAGCTCTTTAAATCAACAGTTTAGCCTAGAAAGACTTTAAATAATGGCCAAGGAAAATCCCAAGATTTCGATGGCCACATATCTGTACAAAGGATCATCAGACTATGATTTTCAAAGAACAGGTGATGGAGGCAATGTGCAAACTCCCATGTAACCAAAGCCTTGCACTACAGAACTGCCTTTATTTCACTGAGACTAGCGTCTCCTTAGCAGGTTTCAATCTCATGCCTTCTGCTACAGTGCATTGCAGCAACAGTTTCCCCATACTTGCATCATCCTGACTTCACTACCTTACCATATCTTCCTTTCAGGAGAGAATTGGGCTGTTTCTATTGCTTTACTTGTGCCCTTGCTTCCTAATACTTTGTCAAATGATGCAGATTATATCTCACTCAGGACAACCTAGAGTTTACTGGCATGGAACCATTCCGTATCATGTTATGTTGTGGGAGAATTGCACACCCTAATCTCGAAGAAATGACAAAAAACAATAACAATAATTGCGTCAATCACAACAATAATTGTAAAATATTGAGAAAGAAGAATGAGGAGGAAAAGAAGGAGAAGGAGGAGAATAACTGAATAGATTGATTGACAACGGGATAATTGGTTGCAATGGAAACCTATTTTTCTTCTCACTGTGTCCTTCTCTGAATCCTTTTCCTCCTCTCTTCATTTCCATTTTCTCTATGTTGTGTTTCAATAATCAGAATATGCCGCTATTTTTGTGATATTATATTAATTGCAATACTTATTGATCTTCATTTTAAAGTATGTGCACTAGGATTTTCTCTTTCTCCAAGGAAAATAAAATCAGTTAGCGATTCATTTTGTATTTCCCTAGATTATAAGTCTTGGTGCTATTACTCATTTTGCTAGGAGAGAGGAAAACAGACAGATAGAGAAAGGGAGGTGGAGATGTGAGTCTTTTTAAGGATTTTCATCTATTTTCAGAATCATGATTTTTATTGCATAAAATAAGTGCTGAGAACTAGAAAGGAAACCAAATATATTGAATTAATAGTTATCAAAACACTGAAAGCAAGTTTCCAAATACCAGGTCAATAAATAATGACTCAAAAAAGAGCCTTATCCAAGTTATAAGGTCCACAAGTATGGAGATCATAAAATATGTGAGTTAATAAGCAAAATTCATGTTGTCCAGTAAACAGAACAATCCCTTCAGAAAATTCATATGCTTATGTGCAGTGATTCCTTCTCCCTGACTCTGTGTTGCTTAGAGGACAATTAATAGGGGCACTTTGATGGTTTATTTGAATTGTTCTGCTTTAGGTATCCCGCTTTCAGCCAATAGGAAAGGATCAGGCTAATTACGAAAAAGTATCTTTTTCTAGACTCCTCAATAGGGACAGTTTAAGAAGCTCCTACCTTTGCAACTAAAAGAATCAAGGACTTCTTGCCTTCCAGTTCTTGGAATTTTACAAAGAGAAAGGAGCAACTTGGCTTGAAGTATCTACTTATTCACTCCATCGTAAGCTCTGCTTTCCCTTAAAAAATGACCAATATGACTCTCTGAACTATTTTTATATCAATAGTACCATATTTTATGACCCCCTAACTGCATCTGAGCCTCCAAGGAAATAAGAGAACTCTGTCAGATGATGGTTGACATCCCAAGTTCATCTGACGATGTTCAGGACAAGAGAAAATATCTCTAGTCAATTAAAGTGAGTTTGCCCCAGCGCAAGGCAATGGTTCATTTGGGAAATAGGAGATGGATTATTTAATTCATTTTCCTTTCCTTTCTTGAGAGTGAAAAGTCATTTCATATGATTGTTACACAGGCCAAAGGAGAATGAAGTGGGTCATAGTGGAAAGTTGCCAGTGCCAGGATCTCATCACCATAGTACCCACGGGATTTTGATAGGATTTCGACCTGGGGAACATTGATTTGTCAGCCTATATTGCAGTGACTCAAATATAACTGGTTTCCAATTAATTCTATGTGTTTCTTATTTGTGTGTTATTTTGAGATGTGATTAATAACTGTCCTTAGAGTATAAATGACATGAAAAAAATTTTAAGAATGATAGCTCTAGGTCCTGGTTAACCCCCTCAAGCATGTGGAGGAAATGACTGGGTCACTGACTCTTCTAACATGAATGTGAAAAATTTCCCATCGTCCTCTTCAGTGCCATTTCCTTGTCAATGCCCTGTAGCTACAACTATGATATTATTCTGTTACCACCCAAAGATCACAGAAGGTTAGAATAGGATGAAGTCTTGGAGATCACATGGCTTAGCTTCCTCACTTAACTGAAAGAAAATCCTGGTCCACACAAATTTAGTGACTCATCTAAAACTGTGATTTGTAAAAGATGGAACAGTTCAGGAGTAAATTAGAAGCCATTCCTTGCAAACTACATCGAGGTATACTGTTTCCTTCCTGATAGAAGAAAAAAAGTTATTTGCTTTAAGATTTTCCTTTATGACTATATAACTTTCTATAGTAACTCTCTTTTACAATTTTTTTGAACTTTCTGATGGAATGAGTATCCATTTTTTATTTTTTTATGTACCTGGGATACAATGAGTTATTTTAGATGCAAGATCTTGGTTTGCATAAACTTAGTCTCTTCCTTCAAGCAAAGAATTTTGTTCTGCTCAAAGTGAGTGACTAACAAATCATTGTTGATGGATGAATTCTTTTCAGATTGAGGATATTCACACCATCTTAACATTTAAAACCCCACAAAACGTAGTCCTCACCAAGTCTTCTAATACCATTGGACATTACTACCCCTCCAATTCTCTGTGGTCCAAAGAAACTAGGCTTTTCTCTGTTCATAACAAATGATGTTCTCCCTCTTCATCCCCTGTCCAAACTTTTGCATTGGTCATCTCACTTTTTTTTTTAATGAACTGCCTCATAGAATCTTTCTCCTCCTTATATATGCAACTCATATACCATCATCTGGATGAATTTTCCGAACTCTCAAAAGCTAGTGTCCTCCCATCCAGTCTACCATAATTGATTGATTCAATATTTTAGGATCTATGATTTAATTAGCCTGGTATCTGTTTCCTAGAACTAGCTTAATATTGTCGATGTTTTATTTTATTTCATTTAAATGTAGTTCAGTGAATGGTGAAAAAAATCACTGTCCTGCTATAATACACTTATTATGTTATGTAGGTCATTCAGTGTCAGGCAATTCATCAAGGGACCTTAAGTAAATCTTCTCTATCTTTGTAAGACCCGACAACATGTGGTTTATTGGCATAGACTGAGAGTATCTAGGGTTATGCAGAATCATCTACATAAGACAATGAGTTATTAGAAATGATTTTCTGTTTTCTTAAAACCCTCCTCTAATAAGGGGCTGTTAGCATTTTCACTTTTAGTGCAATAGGTTGCTCTTCCTGCAATGGGGATATTGAATTTTCATTTCATTACTAAATTTTTCATAGCTGCTGACATGATCTAAGTGTTAGAAGAAAAAAAATGACTTAATAGAATTAGTTCAGTCTCAGATTTCATTTCCTAAAGCACCTCTCTTTCTTCATTTCTCAAGGTGTACATGTTGAGGAGAAAACTCCCCTTAATTTTAGAAGCGTATGGGTCTTCTGTGCAGTCTTGAAGTGATATAGGTATGAAAAGGACTAATCCAATTACTAATGATGAGTAAAATGAGAAACTGTAGAAAGCAGAAATTTGAGAGATGCAGAATAGCTGTGTCTCTTAAATAGAATAAGTACTTAATAAAAGTTACTTCACTGATGCTTTCATATTATGTCAGTTTATTAGAAGGGAAATTAAAAGTCAAATGAACTTTTCTTTTACAAATAAATCAATCTTGATATAATATTAGGCCTTTGTAAAAATGAATTATTGTTTACATGAAAAAACTTCTCTCTCTACTGCTACAATTTACAGTGAAAAAATATTGTAACAAAGATGGACAGTAATAAGAAATGAATTCTAGCATCGGTGTGTCAAAAATATCTATTTCCATCTGTACTTGTTGCATCAGTTCTTTGTCTAAAGGTTTTTAATCATCAGTCTCCCGGAATCTTGTCATTGCTTTAAGAAGAGATTTAAGTCTAACAAAGTTCTTTATCATTACAATATTTGTTTTGTAATTTTTTTGTTCTGATTATGTCACTCTCCATCAGGTCCTAGAATTCTTGGCAAGTTTCTCTGATACTATGCTATTTGTCTTTTCTCCCATCACAAAATTATTCCATTCTGCAATATTTTTAGTCATGTCCCAATTGTGGATACTCCTTTAGAACTGAATACTTCACCTTCACCAAAATAGCTATTACCCAGCAATATCGCTTTTAGGACTGTATACCAAAGTCATCAAAAAAATGGGAAAAGGTCTTACAAGTACAAAAACATTTATAGCAGCTCTCTTTGTAGTGGCATAGAACTGGAAATTGAGGGAATGCCCGTCAATTGGGGAATGGCTGAACAAGTTGTCATATATAAATGTAATGGAATACTGTTGTGGTAATAGAAATGATGAACAGGAGGACTTTAGAGAAGCCTGGAAGGACTTATAGGAACTGATGCTGAGTGAAGTGAGCAGAACCAAGAGAACATTGTACACAGTAACAGCTACAGTGCAAGCACTGTTTCTGGTAGACCTAGCTCTTCACAACAATTCAAGGACCTAAAATATCCCAAAAGAATGTTTGAGGCAAAAATGACACCCATATCCAGAGAAAGAACTATGGAATTGGAACACATAATGAAGCAGAATATTTTCTCTTGTGTTATGTTTAGTTTTGTTTTTCTCATGGTTTCTCCTATTAATTTTAATTCTTTTATGTAGCATGACTAATACGTAAATATGACTAATAAGAATGTATGTGTAGAACCCCATATAAGATTGCATGCCATCTTGGGGAGGAGAGTGGGAGAAAATATAAGATTTACGAAAGTGAATGTAGAAAACTGAAAACAAATAAATTAATTTTAGAAAGAGCTATTATAAATATTTTTGTATCATATTCAAAAACATTTGCTTTTTCTTTGAACAAATTGAAGTATGCCTCTAGTAGTGATGTTGTATGAAAAAAGGGTAAGCATGTTTTAAGAACTTTTAGGACATAATTCCAAATTGATTTCCAGAATTGCTAGATTTACTAACTATTGCACTAAAATGTCAATTAATATACCTATTTTCAGCAACTCTATTAAAGTATTTATCTCATTATTTTCTTGAAACTAAGTCAGTCAGTTGGTTTTGCAGTGGAACTTAAAAGCTTTGTTGTTATGGTTGTTGTTTTAAAGTTACATTTCTCTTATTATTGGTGATTTGTGCCTTTTCTTAATAAGAGTATTTTTAGATTTAATTTCTTTCTCTGGAACATCCTGTTCAATTCCATTTGACCCCCTATCAATTGAGGCATTCTTCTTGATTTATCCACATTTGAGTCATATTTTTCTGATATTCATCAAAAAAGTTTGTAATTATTTTTCTATTATTTTGAACTTCCTTTTCAAGGAAAAATCAGTCTAAAATAGTCATATAGAAATTATGGCACAAGCTTCCAATAATGAGAGATGTGAAAATTTAATAACAAAATAAAATACCTCTTAGTTTACACTGCAAAACCAACAGACTGGGCAAAGTTGACAAAAATGGAAAAAAGCAATGCTTGAGAGGCTGATGAGATAAAAACTTTAAGAATCTTAAGGGGAAAAGATGAACAAAAATTGTGATAAAGAAGGAAACATGATGGAATATACCTTAAAGGAGAAAAGTCAAAGTGATGGTGGCAGAAAGTCTCAAAGTGTCAGTATAAAAGTATGTCAATTATGTTCAAGTCATCATGTTTTAAGAGGTATGAGAAAGGGAATATCGATCCTTGCATAAAGTACCAATATGTTTTCTATCCTTCACTGAGAACAAACAGGTGGAAGGAATGTGATAATAATGCATTAAAGATAAAATGGAAGTTGGTAACACCAGAAAAGCATTCCCCTTGGCATAGGGGAAGAGAGGCTACAGGAAGAACAAAACAGGGGAAAGGATAGAGGAGGGCGATTATAAAACTATCTGCCATTGAATTTATAATTCACACTTATCTACCTTTGTAGAACTTCACAGAGCATATGTTTTATTGGCATCAGTTGTGAGAAATCAAGATTATGCAGAATCATTCATGTATTACAATGAGATAATAGAGGCAAAATTCAGTCTTTTTAATCACCCCTCTCTAAGTACCTGCTCTCAGAAAAGCGTTTTCATTATTATTATTATTATTATTATTCGTACTTTTAGTTCAGTAACTTTTTACTCTGTATTAAACTGAATTTTAATTGTGTTCTCTAAAATCTTTACAATGGCTGACCTTGGCTAAAATATAGAAGAAAATACAACCCCTGATATAAATAGCTCATCATATCTGACAACTTGCAACATTTCTCTCTCTTAGTTACTCAGGGTCCAGATGGTATGGAAAAACACCTCAATTTGTTTTAGAGTTATGGAGGACTTCATTATAATTCTAAGGTAACAGCTATGAAAAGGGAGAAATATCTGACTACCACTGATGAGCACAACTGGAAATTGTATAAGGCAGTATTTTGAAAAATTGAAGAATAGTTTGGTTTTGGAATACAATATGTGTTATTAAAAATTATTTGATCTGTGCCTTTACTCTGTAGCACTTTAATATGAGGGAAGCAATAATCTTTAACAGATGAATAAATATGATCATCACATTAGTCTTTAAAAATTAATTATATTTGTTTCATTTAGCAAAAAAAAATCATCTTATCTTCTTTCCCACACCATTGGAGAAACATTGAAACAAATACACATCATGAAACAAAACAAATTCCTGCAAAAATGTATTTATCATCTGCACAGAGTTCACCACATTTATGCCCAAAGGTTGGTACTGTATTTCATCATTATTCCTTTGAAATTACTGATGTTCATTGCACTGACCAGAGAATTTGATTTGAAGTCACTTTGTCATTGTAATACTATTTTTTTACTACAGTGGTGTTTTCATTGTATAAATTATCCTCTTGCTTCCAATCAACTCACTCTGTATCAATTTATAATAGCCTTCTCAGATTTCTGAAACTGTCTTTTTCATTTCCTGTACACAATATAGTTTCATTCCAATTTTATAGTATGATGTTTTATATATCCACCAATTGTTGGATACGTACCCTTTTAGTTTACAATCCCTTGCCACCATAAAAGAGCTATCATGTATTATTTAGGCATAAATTCACATATACACACTTTTTTTGTTCACAAACACACGTGTATGTGTTTCCTTTTCCATTTTATTCGATCAAAAGGGTACAAATTGCAAAAGACTCTTTCTAGGTCAAAGAGTTAAAGTATTTTAATAACTCCCAAATATATGTCCAGAATGACTGAAACAGTACACAATTCTACCAAAAAATAATTAGTGTAACTTTTCTTCTCCTGTCCTTCCTGCGTGTGTTATTTGCTATCTCTGTCAAATTTTGTCCTTCTGAAGAGAGTGGGCTTGCTTAACTCTCAGAGTTATTTTGTGTCCTTAAATATTGCTGATTTGGAGCAGTTTTTTTTTCTTATCAGTATTGATAGTTTGGATTGCTTCCTCTGAAAATTGCCATTATTTTTTCATTATTTATTATTTGGGGGATAATTATCATTAATATAAATTTAAGAAAGTTCCTTATATATCTATACTATTACCACTACTACTAGAATAGTAATAGTACTATTACCACAGTATGGTAGTATAGTGCTATAGCTGCAGTATCATTATGCTGCTGCTGCTGCTGATAACATTTAGAGACTATCTAGTATATTGTGTAAAACGTTTTATAAATATTATTTCATTTAATCCTCAAAATAATCCTTGGAGATAACTATTATTATTCCATTTTTTTCTGATAAGGAAACTGAAGAAAACACAGATTAAGGTAGAAAGTATCAGGTCTTTCTGAATCTAGGCTGTATCACCAAGGCACTATCCACACTACCAGTGGTAAATGAAAAAATCTTTCTCATTCATTAATAGGCCCATAAGATTTGCTTAAATCACCTTGAAGCCTGAATCACTGGTGGTGACTATAAATATTCCAGTGTTGTTGGCAATCAAAAATATAAAAGATTTTATATATACAAGGCAGAAGAAAAACAATTGTTTAGACATTAGAAAGCCAGATCCTTGAACCAAAAAGCCAAATTCGTCATGGTGACCAAAAAGTTAATAAAAATGATCCCTACAGGGAGCAAAGTAATTCCAAAGTCTCCCCCCCGCCCCGCCCTCAGCCAGGGCCTTTTCACAAGCAAAAACTCACAAGCCTGAACCTTGTCGCACCTGCCTCTGCTGTCTCTCACCTGACCAGGCTCACTCACTTCCTCCTGGTTCCACTCCACCTGTCCTGTTCCTTCTGTTCAGCAAACTCCCCCCACGACACGTGACTTAGGTTTCCAGGTGATTTAAGCAAATTATAGGGGCTTATTAATGAATAAGAAAGATTTTTCCCTTTAAATTACTATTACATTCGACCCAAAGATCTTACCTATTCATTACATCTGTCGGTAGGACAATGGGTATTAACAGAACTTTAACAAGGATAACAGAAAAAAAACCATATATATATATATATATATATGTATATCAATACCTTACCGAACTTCGGTCCGTAGAACTCCACAACAGTATAATGGAGATCACACAAAATGAGAACATAAAGCAATATTTTAGAGGGGGGTCTTGAACACAAGTATCCCATCATTCCCCCTCAGCAAATGGAGCCCAAAATCTTGGGGCAAGGGGTAAAGATTTCTTCTTCCATAATTATTTCCTGCTGAGTGTGGGCATAGAGCTGTCTCTGCTCCAAGAGATCCCATTCGAGAGATCAGTTTTTCAGCTGACTTCACATCCAGAGATGATGCATCACCATCATGGATGGGGGATGACATCTGGCTTAAGCAATTACGCACCTGCAGGTGGAGATTGCTAAGCTTATAGAAAACAAATTTAGCAAAGAGATGTAACAGACAAAAAGTCAAAAAGAAGGAAAGAGGAGAGCACACCAGCGGGCACAGTACAGACCAGCATAGAGCACAGACCAGCGCAAAGCAGCAGGGAAAGGACCCAGAACAGGATTCAGGACACCACCATCACCAGTTCCTAGATTCATCAAACCACAAATGTCACAGCCAGCTTCAAAGGTCAGTTGGACGGCTCATTCACCCAGGAAAGGGGAACATGGTCTGGACCTCCAGGCAGCAGGTACTGCACCAGCAGGTGCCATTGTCAGAGGCCTCCAAGTAGAACCCCTGGGAGAACTGAAGGGCTGATCAAATCTCAGCCCTGAGTAGCAGCCCGGGAAGATCTCACCTTAAAGCCCCTGGAGAAATTGAGCCACTGATCTGATTCTCAGACCTGAGCTCCACCAAGGGGTGAAGAGAAGCACTGGCTGTGGAGCTGGAGGCTGTTGTGGTGAGAGAATTCAATTGCAGATTCTGGGCAGAAAAGTTTTTGTTTGCTCCCAGACCAGTGAGCAGGTCAGAAGAGAAGTAAACACCTCTCCCTTGATTGTGCCACCTGAGAGGAACTGAGAACTTGCAGTTCCCCAGAATATACCCTTCTCTTGACAAAGGTCTCAAAAGTCAAGTAACTGGATGAGAAAATGCCCAAAACAGGGAGAAAAAATAAGACTATAGGAGTTTACTTTCTTGGTGAACAGGTATTTTCTCCCATCTTTTCAGATGAGGAAGAACAAAGCATCACATCAGAGGAAGTCAAGGCTTCTGCATCGAAAACCTCCAAAATAAATATGCAAGGCAGAGATAGTCAATGCATCTTTCTCAAATCATAATACAATAAAACTTATACGTAATAGAAGGCCATGGAAACATAAACCCAAAACTAGTTGGAAACTAAACAATGCAATCATTAAAAAATGAGTGAGTTAAACAACAAATTATAGAAACAGTCAACAACTTCATTCAAGAGAATGGAAATAATGAGACAACTTACCAAATTTTATGAGATACAGGAAAAGCAGTTCTTAGGAGAAGTTTTATTTCTTTGAGTGCTTACATGAATAAAAAAGAGAAAGAGGAAATCAATGACTTGGGCATGCAGCTGAAAAAACTCGAAAAGGAACAAATTGAAAATCTCCAAGTAAATACCAAATTAGAAATGCTGAAAACCAAAGCAGAGATTAATAAAATTGAAATAAAGAAATCTACTGAATCAATAAATAAAACTAGGAGTTGGTTTTATGTAAAAGCGAATAAAATGGATAAACCTTTTTTTCAATTTGATTTACAAAAAGAAAGAATTCCAAATAACCCATATCAAAAATGAAAAGGGTGAACTCACCTCCATTGAGGAAGAAATTAAAACAATAATAAGAAATGACTTTGCTTAACTGTATGAACATAAATTTGACAATCTGATTGAGATGGAGGATTATGTTTTATACTAATTTTAATTATTTTTGATGTTCTACGATCACTACCATAAAATTTAGATTTCCCCCTTCTACATATCCCCCCCCCCACTCTCCCTCCTCGAGACAGCATACAATTCTACATAGGATCTACACATACATTAATATTGAATATATTTTCACTATAGTCATGCTGTGTAGAAGAACTAAAATAAATTGGAGAATTAATATAACAAACCAAAACATTAAACACACACACACAAAAAATGATCTGCTACATTCTGCAATTGAATTCCATAGTTCTTTCTCTGGATACGGAAGGCATTTTGCCTTAGAAGATAATTGGGAATTTTTTTAAGTCCTTGCATTGCTATGAAGATCCAAGTCTACCAGAAAAAAAACTCTCCTACACTGTGGTCGTTGCTGTGCACAAAGTTCTCCTGGTTCTGCTCCTTTCACTCATCATCAGATCATATGAGCCCTTCCAGGCCTTTCTGAAGTCTTCTTGTTCATTATTTCTTATGGCACAATAGTACTCCATTACATTTATATACCATAATTTATTCAGCCATTCCCCAATTGATGGGCATCCCTTTGACTTCCAGATTTTGGCAACTACAAAGAGTGATGCTATAAATATTTTTGTACATGTGGGACCATTTCCCATTTTTATGATCTCTTGGGGATACAGTCCTAGTAGCAATATTGCTGGGTCAAAGCGTATGCACAGTTTTGTAGCCCTTTGGGCACAGTTCCAAATTGCTCTCCAGAATGGTTGGATGTGCTCGCAGCTCCACCAACAATGAATTAGTGTTTCAACTCTCCCACATCCTCTCCAGTATTTATCATTTTCTTCTTCTGTCATGTTTGCCAATCTTATAGGTGTGATGCGGTATCTCAGAGTTGTTTTGATTTGCATCTCTCTAATCAATAGTGATTTAGAGCATTTTTTCATATGATTATAGATATCTTTAATTTCTTCCTCTGAAAATTGCCTGTTCATATCCTTTGACCATTTATCAAGTGGGGAATGACTTGTATGGTTACACATTTGAGTCAGTTCTCTATATATTCTAGAAATGAGGCCTTTATCCCTGAGCTTAGCTGTAAAAATTCTTTCCCAATTTACTACATCTCTCCGAATTTTGGTTGCATTTGGTTTGGCTGTGCAAAAACTTCTTAGTTTAATGTAATCAAAATTATCCATCTTGCATTTCATAATGCTTTCTGTCTCTTCTTTAGTAAAAAATTCTTCCCTTCTCCATAAATCTGATAAATATACTATTCCTTGCTTCTCCAGTTCATTCATGGCATCAATCTTTATACCTAAATCATGTACCCATTTGGACTTTATTCTTGTGTACGGTGTCAGGCATGGGTCTATGCCTAATTTCTGCCACACTGTTATCCAGTTTTCCCAGCAATTTTTGTCAAACAGTGAGTTCTTATCCCAGAAGCTGGGGTCCCTGGGTTTATCAAACAGGAAGTTGCTATATTCCTTGCCTACTGTGTCTTGAGTGCCAAGTCTGTTCCACTAGTCTACCTCTCTGTTTCTTAGCCAATACCAAGTGGTTTTGATAATTGCTGCTTTATGGTACAATCTGAGGTCTGGTAGTGCTAGGACACCTTCCCAAACATTTCTTTTCATTAGTCCCTTTGATATTCTGGACCTTTTGTTCTTCCAAATGAATTTTGATATTATTTTATCCAGCTCTAGAAAATAATTATCTGATAGTTTAGTTGGTATGGCACTAAATAAGTAAATTAATTTAGGTAGAATTGTCATTTTTATTATGTTAGCACGGCCTACCCATGAGCAACTGATGTTTTTCCACTTATTTAAATCTGACTTTATTTGTGCAAAAAGTGTCTTGTAATTGTGTTCATATAATCCCTGGGTTTGTTTTGGCAGGTAAACTCCTAAGTATTTTATAGTGTCTACCCAAGCTTTAAATGGGATTTCTCTTTCTATCTCTTGCTGTTGAACTTTGTTGCTAATATATAGGAATGTGGAAGATTTGTATGGGTTTATTTTGTAACCTGCAACTTTGCCAGAGTTGTTTATTATTTCAAGTAGTTTTTTTACTTGAATCTCTGGGATTCTCTAAGTAAATCATCATATCATCTGCAAAGAGTGATAACTTAGTTACTTCTTTGGCTGTTCTTATTCCTTCAATATTTTTATCTTGTCTAATTGCTACAGCTAACATTTCTAGTACCATATTGAATAATAGTGGTGATAATGGACATCCTTGTTTCACCCCTGATCTTATTGGGAATGCATCTAGCTGATCCCCATTGCATATAAAGCTTGCTGAAGGTTTTAGATAGATACTGCTTATTATTTTATGTAAAGTTCCCTTTATTTCTATGTTCTCCAGTGTTTTTAATAGGAATGGGTGTTGTATTTTGTCAAAAGCTTTTTTGGCATCTATTGAGATAATCATGTAGTTTTTGTTAGCTTTGTTATTGATGTGAACAATAATGCTAATGGTTTTCCTAATATTGAACCAGCCCTGCATTCCTGGTATGAATCCTACCTGATCATAATGTATTAATCTCGTGATAAGATGCTGTATTCGTTTTGCTAATATCTTATTTAAAATGTTTGCATCTATATTCATTACGGAAATTGGTCTATAATTTTCTTTCTTTGTTTTGTCTCTTCCTGGTTTGGGTATCAAAACCATATTTGTATCATCGAAAGAATTTGGGAGGACTCCTTCTTCCCCAGTTTTCAAAAATAGTCTGTATAGTATTGGAATTAATTGTTCTTTAAATGTTTGATAGAATTCACTTGTGAATCCATCTGGCCCTGGAGATTTTTTCCTAGGGTGTTCATTGATGGCTTGTTCAATTTCTTTTTCTGAGATGGGGTTGTTTAAGTATTCAACTTCCTCTTCTGTTAATCTGGGCAATTTGTATTTTTTAAAATATTCATGCATCTCGTTTAGATTATTGAATTTGTGGGCATAAAGTTGCGCAAAGTAGTTTCTAATTATTGTTTTAATTTCCTCCTCATTGGAAGTGAGTTCACCCCTTTGGTTTTTAATATTAGTAATTTGATATTCTTCTTTCTTTTTTTAAATCAAATTGACCAAAGGTTTATGAATTTTATTAGTTTTTTTCATAAAATCAACTATTGGTTTTATTTATTACTTCAATAGTTTTCTTAATTTCAATTTTATTAATCTCTCCTTTGGTTTTCAGTATTTCTAATTTGGTGTTTATTTGGGAATTTTCAATTTGTTCTTTTTCTAGCTTTTTCAACTGCATGCCCAAGTCATTGATCTCCTCTTTCTCTATGTTATTTATGTAGGCATTGAAAGATATAAAACTTCCCCTAAGAACTGCTTTTGCAGTATCCCATAAGATTTGGTATGTTGTCTCATTACTGTCATTCTCTTGAAAGAAATTGTTTTTTGTTTCTATGATTTCTTCTTTAACCTATTCCTTCTTTAGGATTAGATTATTTAGTTTCCAACTGATTTTTGGTTTATCTTTCCCTGGCCTTTTATTACATGTAATTTTTATTGCATTATGATCTGAGAAGGATGCTTTGATTATCTCTACCTTTCTGCATTGGATTGTGAGATTTTTATGTCCTAGTACATGGTCAATTTTTGTAAATGTTCCATGTACCGCTGAGAAAAAGGCATATTCCTTTCTATTCCCATTCAATTTTCTCCTAAGATCTATCATATGTACCTTATCCAGAGTTTTATTTACCTCCTTAACCTCTTTCTTGTTTATTTTGAGGTTAGATTTATCGAGTTCACAGAGGGGGAGTTTAAGGTCCCCCACTAGTATAGTTTTGCTGTCAATTTCTTCCTTCAACTCCTTCAATCTCTCCTCTAAAAATCTGGATGCTATACCACTTGGAGCATACATTTTTAGTAATGATATTGCTTCATTGTCTACGGTGCCTTTTAGCAGGATATAGTTTTTCCATCCTTATTTCTTTTGATTAGATCTATTTCTGCTTTTGCTTTGTCTGAGATTAGGATTGCTACTCCTGCCTTTCTTACATCAGCTGAAGCACAATATATTCTGCTCCAATCTTTTACGTTTACCCTCTGTGTATCCCCCCGTTTCAAATGTGTTTCTTGTAAGCAACATATTGTTGGATTATGGCTTTTAATCCATTCTGCTATCCGTCTCCGTTTTATGGAAGAATTCATTCCATTCACATTCACAGTTATGATTACAATCTGTGTATTTCCCTCCATCCTCTTTCCCAACATTTGTGCTTTTAGCTCTCCCGTCTCCCTTCCCCTCCTCAATAGTATTCACTTTTCACCAACTCCTCCTGTAGGCTTCCTCTCCTTCTTTTAGCCCCCCCCCCTTTTACTCCCCTTTACTCTTACTGCTTCTTCCCTCCCTTTTAGCCTCCCTCCCCTTTCTTCCCCCTTCCCCTCCTACTTCCTATAGGGCTAGTTAGGATTATCTACTTAAGTTTATTATTCCCTCCTTTAAACAAGTCGGATGAGAGTACCTCTCAAACAACACTCATCTCTGTCCCCTCTTTCCCTCTACTATAATTTTGTACTTCTTCCTGTGATGTAATTTGCCATTTTCTGCTTTCTCCTTTTCACACCTCCTATTACAATCCCTTCTCATACTTAAATCATATTTTTGACATGACATCATTTACTTTATACCCATTCCCTCTATGTATATCCCTTTTATCATAATAGCTGCACAATTCTCAAGATTAGCAGGTATCATCTTCCCTTATAGGGAGGTAAACAGTTTGCCCTAACTAACAAGTTTTTGTTTTTGTTTTTCCCCCTTTTACCTTTTTATGATTCTCTTGAAACCTGCATTTGAAGATCAAATTGTCTATTGAGTTCTGGCGTTTTGGTCATGAAACTCTGGAAATCCCTCATTTCATTGAATGACTTTCTCCTTGCTTGAAATGTTATGCTGAACTTTGCTGGGTAGTTGATCCTTGGTTGAAGTCCCAACTCCTTTGCCTTACAGAATATTGGGTTCCAATTCTTTTGATCTTTTAATGTAGAAGCTGCAAGGCCCTGTGTGATCCTGACTGTATCTCCTTGATATTTGAATTGTTTCTTTCTGGCTGCTTGTAGTATTTTCTCCTTCACTTGATAGCTCTAGAATTTGACAACGATATTTCTTGGGGTTTTGAGTTTGGGATCCCTTTCAGGAGGGGAACGGTGGATTCTTTTGATGACTATTTTGCCCTCTGAATCTAGCACTTCTGGGCAATTTTCCTTGATGTTTTCCTGGAAGATATTTTCCAGACTTTTTTCTTCATCATGGGTTTCTGGCAGGCCAATAATTCTTAAATTTTCTCTCCTAGATCTATTTTCCATGTCAGTTGTTTTTCCATTTAAATATTTTACATTTTCTTCTATCTTTTCATCCTTTAGATTTTGTTTGACTGATTCTTGCTGTCTCATTGAGTCATTAGTTTCTACTTGCCCAATTCTAATCTTTATCATATTGTTTTCTCCAGTTAACTTTTGCATCTCCTTTTTCATCTGACCAATGTTTCCCTTTAAGGAGCTATTTTCTCCGGTTAATTTTTGTACTTCCTTGTCCATTCGACCAATTTTCCCAGTTAGGTTTTGTGCTTCCTTTTCCATTTGAACAATTTTCCCAATTAGGTTTTGGGTTTCCTTTTCTGTTTGATCAACTCTTCCTTTTAGGGAATTATTTTCTCCAGTTAATTTTTGAACTTCCTTTTCCATTTGTTCAATTTTCCTTTTCAAAGTGATATTCTCATCAGTGAATTCTTTTTTTATAATTTTAAAATCATTGGCCAGTTTTTCTTCTATTTCCTTCTTCGGCTGTTCCAGGAGAGCTGCTTGTGCTTGCGAGAAGTTCATAGTCCCTTCTGAAGTTTCAGATGGAAGTACAGTCTCAGCTCTGACCTCTTTGGTGTTTGTGTTTTGGTCCTTATCCCCATAGAAAGATTCTATGGTTTTTTTCACCCTTCATCTGCCTTTTCTTGTTCATGATGTTGACTGAGTGTTGTAGCTTCTCGTTCTTTCAGTCAATAGCTACAGAACTTTGTGTTGAGCTGATGTGTGAAAAAGCTAAAAGCAGGGTTTTTTTTGTTTTTTTGTTTGTTTTCTGGGTCAACCCTGGGGTTAGCTTGTTAAGTGTGTGGGAGGAGTGGTCTGGTCACAGGAGATCTCCTCAGCTGAACTGAGGCAAAGGTAAGCTCAGAGGATAGTGATCCCAGCTTCCCTATTGTCTTCCCACTTCCCCTGGAGGGCTGAGGCATGCCTAGATGCTAATGCGTGTTCCCACCCCTCCTGGTGCTCCTCTCCTGACGCTGAGGCTTGCCTGGGTCTTAGTGTGAGTTTTCTCTGCCCTGGGTCCTCTGGCCTTACGGTTCACCTCTGCCACAGTAAGAGGAATCCCCCTTAGCTATTTTCCAACCTCAGGTGTTATGAGACTATTTGCCCCCTCTGCTGTTCCCGCTGATCCAGGATTTTTCTGGGGAAATATCTTGTGGTTCTTTAGAGGTCATCAAGGGGGGAGGAGAGAGCATTTACTGATCACTCCACCATCCCGGCTCCCGGAAGTTCAAGTAGGTGACTTACCGAAGTTTAATCTTCAGGTTGAAGATCTCAGGAGCTGCTGCGCTGATATCTGGCTCTCAGCGGCTCTCACTGGCTTGGTTCAGCTTGTCTCCCGCTCCACCGGTTCCATCCTCAGCTCTCAGGTTTCTCGGGTCCCTTCCGCTCCGCTGCACTGACCACTCTGCGCTGTGCGCTGGGGGCTCACCCCACGTGGAACAGATCCTTCCCGTGGACCTTCCAGTCTAATCTGGGCTCCTAATCCATCACAGTCTGTCTCCCACTGGATTCCACACCTCCAAAATTTACTCAGATTCTCCTTTCAGAGTTATCCAGGTGAGTCATTTCTCTCATGCCACCATCTTGGCTCCGCCCCCGAAAAATGCAATTTTAACAGTTACTGGCTGCAGGTATAAAAATGAATACCTTATCATTGGGTTATGCTTATTGCTTAGTAGTAGATTTCCCTTTAGAAGGAAAGAGAATGAAGCATTTTGGCATAATTTGATCCGAATATTGGCACTTTCTCAAAAGCAACATAATGAGCCTCCCTGGGAAATATTGGCTATTAGGGCATCTTAAAGAACAAGGTATGGCATGGCCAACCATATAATGAGTAAAAACTGTCCCATGGGAAATTTAAGACTTTATAGTCACTATGTTCACCTCTCTTGCCCATTTGGTATCCACAGAAACCTTTTAACAATAATAGGATGGTAGACTATATTCAGAATGAAACTTTTGGATAGATAATAATTTGCCATCAATTAAATTTCCTTCTGACTCACTTTGCTTTCTTTTAGATGGTTTGTAAATCTCAATAGACTGTATCTGTATATATTACAGAGGTGAGAAAAATCTATACAAAGCCACTCTTAACATCACGCTAAACATATATGTGTCTCTAACTTTAAAAGGAAAATCCTTTTTTCACATTGTCACAAAATCTCAAATTTGTTAAGTCATGCAAAAAATCTGATATTTACCCTTTGCTGAAAAAAGAAATCCCTTCTGCAACTTTCTCATTAGGGCCTATTTCACTATTTTTAAAACCTGTAGTGATAGAGAGGTCATAATCTCTCAAGACAGATAAATTCACATAATATATTTTTCTTTAAATAGGTTCAAGATCAATTTTATCTTAGGCAACTATGTGACACAGGGAGAACATGAATTAGAATCAGGAACACCTCAATTGAAATCTTACAACATTCACATTATGTCACAATAGCATAGAGGATGCAAGGTCTTTACCTAAAATGGACAGGATCTCCCATTGCATTCTGTGCCCTCTCTAGTGGTCCTGATGAATATTTGGCCCCTGGTCACAGATGGCTGTGGAGGAGAAAGTGAGACTGGTGACCTTGGACACCTCTCCCTCACTCAAATCAAATACAACTGCAAGTCATGTTTTCATTTCCCTGATGTCATGATCCTCTTAGAAAAAAAAAAGGTCAAACACAACTAGTAATACATAAAACCAGTCTATTGATGGCCATGTCTATTTTGTTTAAGGAAGTTAGGAAGTGCCTTTGGAATTAATCCTAAAACTTCTGCTGACTATAAATACATCTCTTAAATCTCTTTACTGTAACTTTTCTAAATATCCTTGGAGAAAGTATATTTAGAGAAGTGGGTTATGCTAAGTACTGTAGTAACAGAATTTTACTACTGAAAAGAAAGGACCTCATAATTTAGAAAATTGTCATGCCAGCACTAAAAGTAATATACGATTATAGGATAAATAAATAAACATAATACATAAATATATTGTTCCTAGTAGGCCAAAGTGATGGAAAGAGGTAGTGTCAAATGTTGGAGAGGATGTGGGAAAATTGGGAAACTATTTTATTATTGATGGAATTGTAAAATGCTGCAACAATTTTTAGAGCAATCTGGAATTATACCCAAAGTACTATAATATTGTATAAACTTTGATTCAACAATATAACCCCTAGGTCTGTTGTAAAGATGATTAGGGGAAAAGGAAAAGAACCTTTATGTTTTATCATGTTTAAAGCAGCTGTCTTTGTGGTGGCAAACAACCTGTAAATTGCAGGGATGCCCATCAACTGAAGAATTGATGAACAAATTATGGTATGTTTGTGATGGAATACAACTGTCCTACAAGAAATATGGAGCTCATTGATTTAAAAAAAAAAACTTGAAGAGGGAAATGGACTGAACCAAGAGAACATTGTGCTAGCATATTTATTAATAAAAGAAGTCAGTGACCCTCTCAAAAACCAAAGATACTTCATGGTAGTGGGCTCAGAGTTTAGATGCCTTTGGAAGACTAAGTGTTCCACAAGTTGGAATTAACTCTGATTGGTTAACAGTTAATGGGAAAATAAAGTTTACAAAGTAGATCGGGGCTTTATTCCAAGAACTGTCTTGATGATTTCTATCAGTCAAGTCTTGATCAAAGAGACCTATCAATGTTAATGTCACTTTTCCTACAAAAGGGAGAATCTACATTTTTCCCAGAT
The DNA here is from genome assembly GCF_028372415.1 of Notamacropus eugenii. NCBI lineage: Eukaryota > Metazoa > Chordata > Mammalia > Diprotodontia > Macropodidae > Notamacropus > Notamacropus eugenii. The sequence continues at coordinate 10,214,740 of NC_092880.1, forward strand.
TGTCTGAGCAAATACAATGAGAGGAAAACACTTATTAGCCTAAAATTAGAATTTCTTTTATGTCCTATTTAGATCTTAGCCTGGGTATGTCTTTGTCTAAGATTTCTCACACTGGGAGATTTCTGAATGACAAGTAGAAAAGTTTCCCCTTTAGTAATTGGTTATTACTATAAGAGAGAATAATCATTTCTCTTAACACTAAATTTAGATTGAAGATTTTTTTCTTTATTTTTAGTTTCTCTCTTTTTTCTCAACATGATGTAATGGTAATTTAAGTGGGAAGATATTTCCCATTCATTAATAGTCCCATGTAACCTGATTAAATCACTGGGAAGCCTAAGTCACATGTAGAGGGAGGAGCTTATTGAACACTTTGAACAGGAAGGATTGAGCAGAACCAGGAGAAAGTTAATGAGAGTGGTTGGGGGGGGGGGGAGGTAGCAGGCCAAAAGGCACATCAAGGTTAGTGAGTGTTTGCTTGTGGAAAGGCCCAGGCAGGGAGAGGCTTGAGAATGCCCCTGTCCCCAGAAGTGCTAATGTGAATTGATTTCTTGGCTACTATTATAGATTTGGCTTTCTGGTGTTGGGATTTGACTTTTTTCTTCTGTCTTCTATATGGAGAGCCTTTTATACTTTGCAATTCAGAAGTACACCAGCACATTCATGGCTGTCTTTAATGCTGTGAATATTACCTGAGAGATACACGTGGTTAATATAGAAATATTTTACAAGATTCCATTTGTATAATGTGTCTCTCTCTCTCTCTCTATATATATGTGTGTGTGTGTGTGTGTGTGTGTATATATACTTTCTCAATGGTGAGGAAGGGGCCAAATGAGGAATAAAGTTTGGAATTGAAAATTCAAATAATTGTCTCTCTCTCTATCTATCTATCTCCCTCTGTGTGTGTGTGTGTGTGTGTGTGTGTGTGTGTGTGTGTACAAATTCATGGAACTCTTATTTTTTTAAATGATGAAATGGTTTAGAAATAGATACTTTCCACTAAAGATGACTTCCTAGTGTATTTTTGGTTTCATCCCAATAACTTATTATTAACAATGGTATAGTTTTACATGAAAAAAATATTCATTTCTCTTTTTTGTAATATCACATACTTGCAGTTGAGTACAAAATGTTTTGAGAGGCCATCTGTATAATCCATTATCTGCTTTTAAATTCAAAGCTTACTCAACTAAAGTTTCCCAGAAAGCTCTTTGCTTGATACATTTAGCATGCCTATTTATAGTTCCCTAGACATCGTTATAGAGATAATGATAATCTTTGTGGTATCAGTAATCACTGTCATTCAAATAAAATAGGATCACCATGCACAAGACCCATTCATTCTAATGATGAAAAAAACCTCTGAGTTGTAATTAATTACTGTCTTGCTATGACGCAGGAATCCCTGTTTACTATTCAAATTTGTCTAAGTAGCAATCCAAAATTCCAAGAGTCTGATTTTTAAAAATGAGACAATGTAGCCTTGTTTGTTTTTCATTAGTTTTATTTTGTTGTTATTGTTGTTTCAACATGGAACAAATGTAAATATTTTAACACCTACTTTTTACATGCACCCAAGGCTTTCAGCTGTGTATTGACCCTCTGGAATATTCGGTCCATTTGCCCACATAGATAGAGTCCTTATTAAATAATTAGATGTGTATAGATATAGTTATTGTTATACATATATATATGTATATGTATATGTATATATGTACATATACATATATACATTTCACCTCCTTCTGTAATGAATAGAAAAATTCCAATTCTTAGAAAAGGCACAGTTCTTGATTTTATCTTACCTTATTACCACAAGGACCCTAACTCTCTCAATCACTGCTTTGTGGGCAAAACATACTGATGTTTTTTTTACAGACTAAATGATAATTTCAATCACCCTAGAAATCATTTAGTAATCAGAATTAGACCAATGTTCCCTTAATTTTAGGCTCTCTGTCTCTATCTCTCTCTGTCTCTCAGTCTCTGCCTCTCTTTTTTCTCTCTCTCTCTCTCTCTCTCTCTGTATTCATGTGTGTAATAGTTTAATTATCTCCCTGACAATAAAATTGACAGCAGTCAAATCAATTCAAGGCAATATCATCTTAGGAAACACTATATTTGAAAGACAGATGTCAATGCCCTCCCCCATGTTATTCATTTCCATCTAGCAAAATTAAATTATATATTCTGCTTATAAAGAACACATGCCATGTGCATGTGCCATGCTGTCAATTTTATAATTTCTTTTTCTCTGAAAGACCCTTAAGAATATTTGTACACTATCATTTCCTCTATCCATGTCTCTACCGTCTATGCTTGTATCTCTATGTATAGCATCAGTAGTATTCTACTTTTAAATATTTAGGTAAATAGTGTGTTGAAATGGAATGAGCACTGTATTGGGATCCAATAGATTTGAATCAGTCATTTAGCATTTACTGAGGTCAATAAAGAATTGCTGAGTACTTAATATATACCAGACATTGTATTAAGCGTCAGGGATACAAAGGAAAACGAAAATATGGTCCCTCCCCTCAAGGACGTCATTATGAAATGAGGGGGACAACAGGTAAACAACAGTGCAAATACAAGATATATACCTGAGACGGGGATGTAATCTCAGAGGAAGGGCACTAGTATGAATTAGGACTAGGATAGGCTTTGGGCAGAAGGGGGGATTTGAACTGATTGGTGAAGGGAGAACAGAAAACCAGGAGGTGGGACAAATATGAAGAATTATTCTGAATCCCAGTTGAACCACTTATAAACTAGGTGACCCTGGATGAGTTATATCCTTCCTTACTCATAAATTTCATTATCTGTAAAATGAAGAGATAGAAGAAAATAATCTATAGATTAATTCAATTCAAAAATACAATGACATCGTGATTTCAACTGATTTATTTTTCTTTACCACTATTAAAGGGGGGCAGCTAGGTAGTACAGTGAATTGAGTGCGAGACTTGGAATCAGAAAAACTTGAATTCAAATCTGGCCTCAGACACTTGCTAGCTGTGTGACCCTGGACAAGGCACTTACCCCTATTTCCCTCAGTTGTCTCATTTGTAAAATGAGCTGGAGAAGAAATGGCAAACAAATTCAGTATCTTTGCCAAGAAAAAACAAAATAAAATGAAATCATGTCATGAAGAATCAGACAGGAAGAAACCACTTGAACTCTTGAATGGTATTAGAATAAAACCAGATGTCACAAGAGATACAAAGTTGTTTCTCTTTGATGATTTCTGACACTTTACTCTAATTTAGCTAGGAATAGGCAAAAAGTTATAAAGAAAATTCTACAGATTCTTCCTACAATCTATTTTTAAATGTTTTGGAATTCACTGGCATCTCTTTCCTCACTCTCTCACTTATATAAATTATAATCTGAGCATGGTGCTTATCTGAACAAAATAGAATACCTACTGGGAATGAGAGGTTCATCTCTGAGACCCTTTCTTCCTTGAAACCTGCTGTAACTTTCTAATAAAAACAAGCTTTCCTTCCTTTTATCTTCTACAGTATTTTGTGCACATTTATGGTCTTAATGTAATACAAGTCACACAGTTTTCAATAAAAATAGTCTATTAATGACTGTCTGCCACTTATTTCATACAAAGCAGCAAGGAAAGTCCTCACGAATTAGTCTGCAAATCTTTCTACTGACTGTAAATACTCTTATCTATTCAGTACAACTTTCTGGATGATCACAAAGACAGCGTATTTAGCAAATTACAATATGCTACTATATGACATAGACTTTTACTACTAGAAAGAACCTTAGTATTCACAACCATGGAATGATAGCACTCGGGGCAATATTAAAACCTAGAACGTCAGATCGGGGACCTAAGGGCACTGACTGAGCTTGAAGGTACAATTGAACGTAGAAAAGCTGAGCTTGAAGTAGCCTGTGAAATCATCTTGATTTCATAGAGAACAAGGGATAAGACTTGAATGATGGCATTATACTTGGGGAATAAATGAAGGATAATCAAATTGTGTCTTAGAATCATCAGAGCTTTCTGCTTTTTTTCGAATTTGATCAATATTTTAATTAGTGTTGAACACCCCAGAATATGAGGACGAGTACTAACTTTATCTGCAAGTTCTTTATGTAATGATCTGAGGATATGCTGGGATTGCTACTTCCTTTCTTTTCCATATGTCTTGTTTATAGACTGAAGTAATTTCGTTTGTCAGTTTAGCAAACAACTACATTTAGAGTCTGCAAACAAAAACCTTTCTATGAATTACCTCATTTGAGCATCAGTACACAGAACTTTTGAAAGACGGTTCTTCAGATCCTACTTTCTGCATGTCACAGATGAAGAAAAGAGTTAAAGAAGTGGTTTGCTGAAGAACACATAACTGAAAAGTGGCAGAGGTGAGGTATCATCTCAGTTTTTCCTGCCTCTGGGTCCAGTCCTCTATTCACTTTTACCATTTACCTCTATCTTGGTGTAAGATGGAAAGAACAAGAAATTATATCCAGTGGAACTGAGGAATCAAACGATGTAAGGTTTCTGAAATAGATTCATATTTTCTATCTTTCCCTCTGAATACATGCAGAGTTTTCTGGAGTGACTTTTTTTCAGATAATTTTACAGATCAAGTTACTGAGATACAAATAAAGAAAACAACTTGGCCAAGGTGACACAGCTAGTCCATGGAAGAACCTAGACTAGGAAAAAAGATTCATGGGCATCTCTCCTGTGTATTTATGAGACTAGTCATAATTTATCTTTTTATTTAAGAAGTACACATGATGGGAAAAAGGCTAGTTGTATTCATTATTTAATAATTTTTCCTTCTTTTTGAATTTTTCCTTTCACAAATAAAAAATATGGAGCAGTAGAAACTGTGCTTAATTCTGAGGCCCAGGTACTGGGCTTAATTCTTCGTTCTGTTCTTTTATATAAGAGTGACCTTAGGAAAGTCATTTCAACTCCTTCAAATTCGCTTTTGAAAAAAAAAAGGTGGTTAGATTAGATACCTCTAGAGTTCCTTTCATTTTTTAATTTTATGACACTCAGGCTGTTAAATTCTGTGTGAGTTAGCTGAAGAAATTTTAGAATATCTTATTTCCCAGATTGAAAGGAATAAAAACAAACTATAACCCCAAATGGCTAAAATAAATGAAATGAGCAAAGGAAACGTGATTTTATCGGAAGTTCACAGACACAATGAGAAACAAAGAGTAAGATGTCTGAGCGAAAGTAAGAAGAAAAGTGGCTTTACCACATCAATAAATATAAATTAACTGTCATTTTAATTCCCAACAATTGAATACAAATGATTTTATATCTGTGATGGAATTGTGTACTGTAGAAGGAATTTTCACTAATCACTGTTGTAAAAGTATCATTTTTGGTCACTTATTCCATAGTGTTTTAATGGCTAATTTTCTCACTAATACAAGCAACTATAATATTTATCAGGAGGCAACTGAGAAAAAGAGGTCTTTTTTCATATAAGGGAATTCTATTATTAGGTTGGGGGAGTGAGTAATTAGATTTGTGATTAAGAGAAAAACAATCTGATTAGCAAATTTGCTACCTCTTGCAACAGAGATCTGTTTTGAGCATTGCAAGATAAATGACTTGTTTAGTTTCACACCTAAAACCAATAGGTGTCAATTATTTTTTAGTTTCACACTAAAACCAGTAGATGTCAGGAGACTTAATCCAGGATTTCCTAACAATGAAACAATCTCTCAATCTTTTGTGCTACAATGAATCTCAATTCTCTTACTCAAAATGAGATACTAGGAAAATAAGCAGTATAATATAACAGAATTCAAGCTGGAAAGAAACATGGAGACTATTTAATCTAACCTCATTGATTTTCAGATGAGAAATCAGACCCCCTGAGAGGTTGAATGACTTTGAACAATGATACCAAGAGTAGCAGTGGCAAATTTAAATCCAGATTCTTTGACTCCTGAATCAATATACTATGCTCAGTACCATACTTCCTCTCTAAGCTTAAAGAGAACCTTCATGCACAATTTCAGATCATATGATCACTCCATTGCATTACATAGTGTAAAATTACACATTTATATAAATTCTAAGTAAGGAAAAATGAATTACTTGTTAGTTGATGAAAAGAGAGTTTTTTCTCTATAACATCTAACTATTGCAGTGAAATAGTGTTTAAAACTAGGACCCTCTGACCATGCTCACATTGTCACCAAAACCTCATGCAATAGCACTTCAAATGGGCATGCTGGAATGATCTCATATGTTTCTCAGAGCTTCCCAGCTATGTCAGCTCAATATATTTGTGACTCATAGGCAGAAATATTTTCTTTTTAGTTTTTTTATTATTACATAATCATAGTTTTAAATAAGCTGTAAAATGTAACTAACATGTTTCCTATGATTCTTCTTAAGTTCTCTTACTTTCATATGAGGTTCAGTTTCAGAAACTGGTTGTTAAGTGATTTTAAATATCTTTTAAATAAGTACTTAAAGAGACCTGTACTTGTTGTGGCTCATTGAAAGGAAAAATACTTTCAAAATCTGATTGTTTACTAGTTGAATCTGGAGGTCCTTTGGGAATTATTTCTTTCTTGCCCAATACTGAGATTTCAAGTAATGTACCAACAGATTCCAGCATTTGAAAAACTAAAAATATCATATTCCAGTTATTTGATAAATAATATGAAACAAAGTGTTATGAGAGGCATAACATGAGATTTTGAGGTAGAAGACCAGTATTCAAGACCAAGTTGCTCCACTTTTTACTGTGAATATTTGAGAATGTCCCTTAAATTCTCCAAATTCCAGTTTGTCTATCTAGAAATAAGAATGATATTTACACTACCCACCTCATAGGGCTTTTGATAGTAACAACATTTAAATATTATATACATGAGATATATCTTTATGCTATAGAAAGAGAAGTTATATTCCTTGCAGTTGAAGAGATAGCAGTCTTTTAAATTATTAGATTATAACATTTATTCTTTTTCAATGCTATCTCTGGTTTTATCAATACAAAAATCTCAGCAATGCATAATAAATCTTGTTCATACCTTTTCATTTTATGTTGAAGTTATCATTACTTCTCCATAAAATCTCTCATGAGTATGCACTTCTCACACAGGAGAATATAGGGAAAAATCGAAAAGAAGCTATATGTTCTAAAATGTTTATAGCAGCTCTCTTTGTGGTTACAAATAATTGGAAACTGCAGGTATGCCCATCAATTAGGGAATGGATGAACAAGTTGTGATATATGATTGTAATGGAATACTGCTGTGCTGTGAAAAATGATGAACTCAGTGATTTTAGGGGAAAAACCATGGAAAGACTTGCATGGAATAATGAAGAGTGAAATGAGCAGAACCAGGAAAACTTTGTATTCAGTAATAGCAATATTATTTTTAAGAATGTTTCGAGCAAGAAATCTATTTTGACTTATAAATACTGAAATTAACTGTAAAGAAAATATAAAGAAAGACACTTTTCCTTTTTCCCTAATCATCTTTGGAAATAGACCAAGTAGTTGCGTTCCTGCGTCGAAGTATATAGGTAGGAGTTGTATTTAAGGGAAGAACCTAAGATCTTTGAAAGCTCTGTGAAATTTCCTAAATCCTAACCCATCCTTCCTTCCTTCCTTCCTTCCTTCCTTCCTTCCTTCCTTCCTTCCTTCCTTCCTTCCTTCCTTCCTTCCTTCCCTCCTTCCTTCCTTCTTTCCTTTTTCTGTCTTTTCTGCATTTCCTTAATGGCAAGTGGTTCAAAGGGGTAATATAGAAATAAATAAGACAATCTTTGCTCTTGATGAGTTTCTTCAAGTTTGCCAAATTTACATTACTAATTTTTTTCATTTTGTTCAACTACAAATATTATCATTATTCCCATTTCCTGTACAGATGACTGTTATCTCCTTCTTTATGCTTCTTCCAGTATAAAACATAGTAGTAGTAACTTTAGTCAAAGGAGATGAAGAATGTGAGAAATTTATTTGTATATTATTGACTTATTTCCAGAATAACTGTACTTAATCACATTTCTACCAACCCTGGAATAATATGCTGTCTTCCTTCATCCTCTCCAAAATTGAATTTTCCTACCCTGTATCATCTTCAGCAATTTCATAGATGTGAAGTAATATATCAGAAAACTCTCCTGGTTTTTTTTTTTTTTTTTTGGATTCCAATCCATCTCACACCACTGACTTGTGGGGTACCCCAAGGGTCTTTTTTTGGTCTCTCCATTGTGCTCTCTCTTCACCCACTCCAACCTCATCAATGTAATTATCACTTTCCTGATGGATCTCTATATCCATCCAGAGTATCTATTCCTTAACTAGAGTCATGTAATTCTGGAAATCTTAACCTGAATATCGTAAAGGAACCTAAAAGTTAATATGTCTGAAACAGAATTCATTGTTTTCTCCCCAAAGTATCCATCATTCACAAATTTCCTACAATTTTTTAATGGTACTACCATCCTTCTAGTCACATAGGTTCACAACCTTGGGGTCATCCTTGACTCCTCATCTATCATATAAATGAAATCTGATACAAAGCCTTGCTATTTCTACCTTTCCAACATCTGCCACATATGTCCTCTTCTCTTTACTCATACAGATGTCACCTTGATTCAAGGCCTAATCACCTCACACCTGGACTACTGTAAAAGTCTTCCAGAATCAAATCTTTATTCATTCCAATTCATCCTCCTCTCAGCTAATAAAGTTACTTTCCTAAAGCACCGATCATTTTATATCATTCCTTTATCTAACAGACTCTAGCAGCTCATTATGTCCTCCAGGTAAAATACATTCTTCTTTTTTGACATTCAAAGTCCTTTACAATCTGGCTTCCCCTACTTTAATAGTTTTGAATTGTTTTACTAATTAACTTTCCTACAGAGCCTCTATGATGTAGCTATATGGGACTCTTCGTTGTTCCTCATTCTAACGTTCTTATTTATTCACTATATTACTTGAATTGCTGTCCCCACCACCCAGAATATTCTCCCTGTTCACTTTTACCTGTTGTCCTACATGACTTCCTTTAAGATTGCTCAAATCACAATGTACCTAGGAGACACAGTGGAAAGAGTACTTGCCCTAGAATCAGGAGCATGTAAGTTCACATTCAGCCTCAGACCCTCGCTAGCTATATGACCCCCAAGAAAGTCACTCAACACCAGTTGCTTAAAAAAGATTGCTCAGATCCAAACTTCTTCAGAATACTTATTTGATTCTCACCCCATCACCTTGCCAAATATCCTGCTTCTGAGGTTAATCTCATTTTGATAGATAGATGATGACTAGATAGATAGGTTCATGATAGCTATAGCTAGGTACCAATATGTATCTATTACAAATTAGAGGATAGATAAACATAAATAGATATATACATGGTAAATATCTGATATATTTATAGTTGTTGGGATGTTCTCTACCTCTTTATAAGTATAGCTCCTTTAAGGCAAGACCCATGGAGAATAAAATATGCATTCAATGAATTATCAGAATTTTTGGATTTTATTGAAAAAGAACTGAACTTAACAGAAAATTTAACATTCAATATCAAAGACAAATATAAGGTAAACATTAAAGACTAATTACAAGAAACTCAATAAGGGCAGACTACCTTTTGTGTTAGGAAATGTAAAGTGTATGTCTAAGATTGTGATTAATAATTGGGTAGTTGGAAAATTGGATACAGTTGAGAACGACCTGATTATAATAAATAAAACCATTTAGGAAAAAGGCAAAAAGTGTAACTATCTTATAGAAATGAGGTGTAAGAGAAAGAACTGACACGGAAGAGTTTGGTAGCTCTAGAAACCTAGAATGTGTTAAAGAGGAAACAGTACATGTATATCTAGACTGTTGTAAAAGTCTTCTAAATTCAGAAAGAAATAAAAGATTAAGGGGATAGGGAGGGGTGATTTTTAGAGGTAAGGAGAAAAAATAGAATAAGGGGGATATATAAGTATGTCTAGTTGAATGGGGAGAGAGGATAAGGGAATGATCTTTGGAGGGGGTAGACTAAATGATAGGAGGGCAAGGTAGTGGGTAGACATAAAGTAAAGGAGTCAAGAGAGACAGGAAATAAGAGACATAAAATAAAGATCAGGAGTAGAATTTATCAGAAAAAAATACAGAGGTTGTTGAAATACAGAAATCATGATCTCAACCCAAGTTAAAGCGAAAATAAGTTTAATCAAGAGAAAAGTAGGGAAACTCCATTATCTGTTAGCCTTATTAACTGATGTTGTTGTAGACTATTTAAAATAACTGGATAGTATAAGGTTGAAATGGTTCTCTGGTGTAGGAAATAATGAGTTGGTGGACTTAGAAAAATATGGATAGACTTAGTTTTATGTAAGAAAATATTATCTACCTTCAGAGAAAAGAGGATAAACAAGTATAGTAAAGTTTTATATAGATGTATTTGAATGTTTATGCCTATATATTATTACAGCTAAGTATATAAATGTGCATGTAGCTGAATATATGTGTATATGTTTCTATAAACATATGTCTTATATATATGTAAGTATGTATATGTGCATATGTATTGGCATGTGTGTGTGCAGCCTTCTGGGGGAGGGGTAGGCAGGGGAAAATTATACAAAAGCAAAAAAAGAAAACATAAAGAAATAATGGTGTACATCTCTGAATACAATGTGTAGCATTCATTATATAGGCTTTCTTGAAATGGACATTTATTACTCTGTATTTTGAATCTTCTTACATTTTGCTATGCGCATGGCAAGGCATATTTTTTTTTTATTTTGTATTTAAGTTTATACATTTTTTCTTTTTTTTTGGTTTTTTTTATACTAATTTTATTTTCTTCAGTGTTCTGCAATCACTACCATATACCTTAGACTATTTTTTGCTTCCCTCCCCCCTACCTCTCCCCTCCCTCCGTGAGATGGCATACAATTTTATAGAGGTTCTCTTCATACATTCCTATTAAATGTATTTTCACTATAGTCATGTTGTGTAGAAGAATTAAAATGAATGGGAGAAATGATAAAACAAACCAAAAGATAAAACAAAAGATAATGATCTGCTACATTCTGCGATTGAATTCCAAAGTTCTTTCTCTGGGTATGGAAGGCGTTTTGTCTTCAGAGACCATTGGGAATTTTTTTGCGTCCTTGCATTTCAATGAACTTCCAAGTCTTCCAGAAAACCTCTCGCATACTGTGGTCGTTGCTGTGCACAAAGTTCTTCTGGTTCTGCCCCTTTCACTCAACATCAGATCATATAAGTCTATACAGGCCTCTATGAAGTATTCTTGTTCATCATTTCTTATAGCACAATAGTATTCTATTACATTCCTATAACATAATTTATTCAGCCATTCCCCAATTAATGGGCATCCCTTTGATTTCCAGTTTTTGACCACCACAAAGAGGGCTGCTATAAACATTTTTGCACATGTGGAAACCTTTCCCACTTTTTGATCTCTTGGGGATAAAGTCCTAAAAATGCTATTGCTGGGTCAAAGGGTGTGTACATTTTTGTAGCCCTTTGGGTATATTTCCAAATTGCTTTCCAGAAAGGTTGGATCAGCTTACAGCTCCATTAACAATGAATTAGTATTCCAACTCTCACAAATCTTCTCCAACATTTATTATCCAACTGTTCTGTCATGTTAGCCAATCTGATAGGTATGATGGGGTATCTCAGAGTTGTTTTGATTTGCATCTATCTAATCAATAGTGATTTAGAGCATTTTTTCATATGATTATAGATATCTTTAATTTCTTCCTCTGAAAACTGCCTGTTTATATCTGTTGATCATTTAAAAATTGGAGAATGACTTATATTCTTGTATATTTGAATCAGTTCTCTATATATTTTAGAAATGAGGCCTTTATCACAAACACTAGTTGCAAAAATCCTTTCCCAGTTTTCTTTTTCACTCCTAATCTTGTTTCCATTGGTTTGGTTGTGCAAAAACTTTTCAGTTTAATGTATCAAAATGATCCATTTTGGACTTCATAATGCTTTCTCTCTCTTCTTTAGTTTGTCAAAAGCTTTTTCTGCATCTATTGAGATGATCATGTGGTTTCTGTTAGTTTTCTTGTTGATATTATCGACAACGCCAATAATTTTCCTGAATTTGAACCAGCACTGCATTCCTGGTATGAATCTTACCTGATCATAATGCATTATTTTCATGATAAGTTGCTGCATTCTTTTTGCTAAATCTTATTTTAAATTTTAGCATCTATATTCATTAAAGGGATTGGTCTATAATTTTTTTTCTCTGTTTTGTCCCTTCCTGGTCCAGGTATCAAAATCATATTTGTGTCATAAAAAGAATTTGGGAGGACTCTTTCTTCCCCAATGTTACCAAATAGTCTACACAGTATTGGAATTAACTATTTTTTCAGTGTTTGATAGAAGTCACTTATAAATCCATCTGGCCCTGGAGATTTTTTCCTAGGTAGTTCATTGATGGATTATTCAATTCCTTTTCCTGAGATGGGGTTATTTAAGTATTCAACTTCCTGTTCTGATGATCTGGGCAATTTATATCTTTTAAAATAATCATCCATCTCATTTACATTGTCAAATTTATGGGCATAAAGTTGGGCAAAGTAATTTCTAGTTACTGTTTTAATTTCCTCCTCATTGGAGGTGAGTTCAACCCTTTCATTTTTGATATTGGTAATTTGATTTTCTTTCTTTTTTTAAATGAAATTGACCAAAGGTTTATCAATTTTATTGTTTTTTTTTTCATAAAGCCAACGCTTTATTTATTAATTCAATGGTTTTCTTAATTTCAATTTTATTAATCTCTCCTTTGGTATTCAGTATTTCTACTTTGGTATTTACTTGGGGATTTTCAATTTCTTCTTTTTCAAGCTTTTTCAGTTGCATGCCCAAGTCATTGATCTCCTCTCTCTCTATTGTATTCATGTAGGCATTCAAAAATATAAAGCTTCCCCTAAGAACTCCTTTTCCAGTATCCCACATGATTTGGTAGGTTGTTTCATTATTGTTCTCTTGAATGAAGTTGTTGATTGTTTCTATGATTTGTTATTTAACTCACTCCTTTAGGATTAGATTATTTAGTTTCCAATAAATTTTTGATCTGTGTTTCCATGACATTTTATTGTATGTGACTTTTATTGCATTATGATCTGAGAAGGATGCATTGGATACCTCTGCCTTTCTACAGTGTATTGTGAGGGTTTTATGCCCTAGTACAAGGTCAACTTTTGTATATGTACCATGTACCACTGAGAAGAAGGTATATTCCTTTATCTCCCCAATCAATTTTCTCCAGAGATCTATCATGTCTACCTTTTCCAGAGTTTTATTCACCTGCTTAACTTTTTTCTTTTTTATTTTAGGGTTAGATTTATCAAGTTTGGAGAGGGGGAGGTTGAGGTCCCCCTCTAGTATAGTTTTGCTGTCTATTTCTTCCTGTAACTTCCTTAACTTCTCCTCTAAGAATTTGGATGCTATATCACTTGGAGCATATATGTCTTGTCATGATATTGCTTTATTTTCCATGGTTCCTTTAGCAGGATATACTTTTCTTCCTTATCTCTTTTGATTAAATCTCTTTCTGCTTTTGTTTTGTCTGAGATTGCGATAGCTACCCCTGCTTTTCTCATGTCAGCCGAAGCATAATATATTCTGCTTCCACCTTTTACCTCTACCCTGTGTGTATCACCCCATTTCAAATGAGTTTCTTGTAAACAACATATTGTTGGAATATGGCTTTTAATTCATTCTGCTATCCATCTCTGTTTTTCAGGAGAATTCATCCCATTCACATTCACAGTTATGATTACTATCTATGTCTTTCCCTCTCTCCTCTTTCCTACTACTTGTACTTTTAGTTCTCCCTTCCCCTCCACAAAAGTTTTAAGTTTTTATCCCCACTTCCCTCAGTCTTCCCTTCTTTCAGCCCCCCTACCTTTGACTGCCCTTTACCCTTACTACTTCTTCCCTCCCTTTTAGCCTCCCCTCCCCTTCCTTTCTTCCTTCTCCTCCTACTGCATACAGAGCTAGTTACATTTATATACTTAATTAAGTTTGTTGTTCCCTCCTTGAAACAAATCAGATCAGAGTACCTCTCAAGCAATGCTTCTCTCCCTCCCCTTTTTCTCTCTCCTGTAATATGATTTTGTACTTCTTTCTGTAATGTAATTTACCTTTTTCTGCCTCCTTTTCACATCTCCTATTACAATCCCTTCACATGATTAAATCACATTGTTATCATCCCATAATTTACTTTATACCCATTGCCTCTATCTCTGAATATCAATTTTATATTTCATATTAGATATACAATTCTCAAGATTAAAGAGTATTGTTTTTTCTTACAGAGAGGTAAACAATTTGCCCAAATTGAATAGCAAGTTTCTTTTCCCCTGTTTACCTTTTTATACTCGTCTTGAGTTCTGCGTTTGAAGATCAAAATTTCTGTTGAGTTCTGGTCTTTTTATCAGGAAGGTTTGGAAATCCCTTATTTCACTGAATGTTCATCTGCTTGCCTGAAATGTTATGCTGAACTCTGCTGGGTAATTGTTCCTTCATTGTAGTGCCAGCTCCTTTGCCTTGCAAGATATCATATTTAAATTTCTTTGACCTTTTAATGTAGAACTTGTAAGGTCCTGTGTGATCCTGACTGTAGCTCCACTATATCTGAATTGTTTCTTTCCAGTTGCCTATAGTATTTTCTCCTTCACTTGACATTTCTGTAATTTGGCAACAATATTTCTTGGTGTGTTTAGTTTGGGGTCCCTTTCAGGAGGTGCACGATGTAGTCTTTTGATGAGTATTTTGCCCTCTGGATCTCCCACTTCTGGTCAGTTTTCCTTGATGATTCCTTGGAAGTTATTTTCCAGACACTTTTTTTCTTCATGGCTTTTTGGTAGGCCAATTATTCTTAAATTTTCTCTCCTGGATCTATTTTCTAGGTCAGCCGTTTTTCCAGTTAGATATTTTACATTTTCTTCTATCTTTTCATTCTTTGGAATAGTATGATTGATTCTTGATGTCTCATAGAGTCATTAGCTTCTACTTGTCCATTTCTAATTGTCATCAAAACATTTTCTTCATGTAACTTTTGCATCTCTTTTTCCATCTGTCCAATTATTCCTTTCAAGGAATTATTTTCTCCAGTTGTTTTTTTTTTCTTCCTTTTCCATTTGTTCAGTTTTTCCAGTTAGGTTTTTTACTTCCTTTTCCATTTGTCCGATTTTCCCAGTTAGGTTTTGTGTTTCATTTTCCATTTGTTCAATTTTCCTTTTTAACGAGCTGTTCTCTTCATTGAATTCTTTTTTCACACTTGTAAAATCATTGGACATTTTTTTCCTCTATTTCCTTCTTCAGCTGTTCCAGGAGTGCTCTCTTTGCATGCAAGCAGTTCATAGTTCCTTCTGAAGTTTCAGATGGGAGTATAGTCTCAATACTGACCTCTTTGTTATTCGTGTTTTGGTCCTTGTCCCCATAGGAAGATTCTGTGATCTTTTCTTTCCTCCTTTGCTTCTTGCTCATGATGGTGATGCTTTGTGTGTTGTGGCCTCTGGTTCTATCAGCTAGACTCTAAAGAACTTGGTGCTGAACTGGTTGGTGGCAGAAAGCAAAGGCAGGGGAAATCTGTTTGTTTCCCCAGGATTAGTCCTGGGGCTAGCTTGTTAAGTGTGGGGGAGGAGTGGTCTGGTCCTGGGAGATCTCCTCAGCTGCGTTAGAGTAAAGGTAAGCTCAGTGCTTTGTGATCCTGGCTGTCTTCCCCTTTCCCCTGGACCACTTAGGCAAACCTAGGTCCTAGGAAGAGACTCCACACTCCTGGAACTCTGGTTGTCTGGGACAGCTCTGCTCCTTAGCCACAGTAAGGCGATTATTCCCTTGCTATTTTCCTAGCCTCAGGTGCTATGAGACTGTTTACCCCTTCCGCTGATCCCACTGATCCAGGATTTTTCTGGGGAAATATTTTATGGTTCTTTCAAGAACTAAAAGGGGAGGGGGAGGCAGCATTTACTGATCACTTTGCATTTTGGCTCCTGGAAGTTCAAGTAGGTGATTTACAGAGGATTAGTCTGTGGGCTGAATGTCTCAGGAGCGGCTGTTGCTGATCCCTAGGCTTCAGCAGCTGTCACTCGCTTGGTTCCTTCTGGTCTTCTTCCCTGGGCTGCCACTCTGCTGTTCCACTGTGCTGCCACTGCCTCAGGCCACTCCAGGGGTTTCCTGCTTGGCTGTGCCACGCAGGACGCACTGCACTGTGTGCTCACTCCTGCAGAACACATCCTTCCCATCAATCTTCTAGTCTGTCCTGGTCTGTGAATCTGTCACAGTGTGTCTCCTATTGTATTCTGCACCTCCAAAATTTGGTCAGATTCTCTTTTTAGAGGTATCCAATGGAGTTTGTCTAAGAGCTTAGGTGAGTAGCTGCTCTCACTCTGGCATCTTAGCTCCACCCTCTGCATTTTTTTCTTCTTGAGTATTCAAGGTTTAATAATAAAAAAGAAGAAGAAAGGCGTGGGTCATATTTTTGCCTTTCTGTGTAATTCTGGCGTTTAATATCTTCCTTGGGAACACAGTGTGCACTTAAGTAATGTTCATTGACTAACATTATTAAAATTGAGCCAAGAACTTAATAGGTGTCATGTTCTCCTTGTTCTTAGTGGGGGTAATTTTAGATTATCATTGGTATTATTTGATAAATAACTAATATTATTCATGATTTTTCTAGTTTTAGATGTACTAACTTTTCTCTATACACTCATCTCAGTGGTGAAGTCATGGGGAATAGAAATAACATTACTGAATTTATCTTGCTGTGTCTATTAAATAATTAAGAGGTCCAGAACATCAGTTTTATTTTCTTTCCATGTTGCTATTTTGTGATTTTGATAGGAAATCTCTTCATCCTGACTACTATCAGACTTAGTCAACTCAGTGAACAGCCCATGTACTTTTTCCTCAGTTACTCATCCTTCATGGATGTCTGTTTCACCTCCACAGTTGCTCCAAAACGATTGCAGATTTATTGGCTCAGAGAACAACCATCTCCTATAAAAACTGTAAGATCCAGATGTTTTATGCTCATTTCTTTGGTAGCACAGAGCTCTTCATCCTGGTGGCAATGATCTTTGATCACTATGTCACCATCTACAAGCCATTGTATTATATGGTCATCATGAGTAAACAGGTATACCATCTTATCATGTTGACCTCTTGCATAGGGTCACTTCTCCATTTAATCATGCAAGTATTGATTACTGGTCAGCTTCCTTTCTGTGGCCCCAATAAAATAGACCATTATTTCTGTGATGTGTTTCCTCTGTTAAAGCTGGCCTGCACAGATACTTTCTTGCTTATTATCATATTAATTCATAATACTGGGATGCTGTGTATTTTGACCTTCATTTCCTTGCTTATTTCTTATATCATTATCCTGACCACCCTTGAGCACTCACCCCTCAGAGGGTTGGCAAAAGGCCCTCTCCACGTATGGATCACACATGACTGTAGTCATCATGTTCTTTGTGCCCCTCATCTTCACCTATGTCCCTACTGGCAATTCTCTCAGTGAGGATAAGGTGTTTGCCCTCTTTTACACAATCTTTGCTTCTATGTTCAACCTTTTCATCTATTCACTTAGAAATACTGACATAAAGAATTCCATTAGGAAAGTCTGATTATAAGAACTGTTTTCCAAAGGATAGTGATATCCATGGAATATATGATTCAGTTTCAAACATGGAAGTGTTAATAAGTACAAGGGAAGAATTTCCCACCTCTCAGTGGACTGAGCTAGAGATATTACTAAAGTCTAATCAATTTCAGCAGTTGTCCTTAAGGCTAAACTGGTTTTTCCTTCCTGAGTAGATCTGGATATTGGGTTCTTGACGATTAAGTATTCACATTGGACAAAATGGCTTTTTGTGCATCTGTGTGTGTTTGTGTGTATTTATATGTCTCTTGGTGCTAAAAATATCCAAAACTAATATACCAACTGTCAGTTCCCACTATTATCGACATAGTGTCATTATGTTATTCTTTTTCTTCCTCAGAAATATTTTAGAGACACCAAATTTCAGTAGTAGAATGATTTTCTGAAGCTGTGTAGTCAACTCACCCCAATGAAGAAGAAGAAAGAGGAGGAGGAGGAAAAGGAGGAGGAGAAAGAAATGGAGAAGAAGAAAAATAAGTAGTTCCCTGATCTTGTCCTACTTGAAGCTTTCTAAAGAGAGCCAATAACTTCTAGCACCCTATATTTTGGTGAATCCAAATAGGCAACATTCTTGAAATTGAATTGAAAATGCCTTATTTTAATTTCTCTTCATTGTACCTAACACTACCTTTTGGGGCCAACAAAAAATATGGCACAGTTCTCATACACAACATATCCCTTCAGATATTTGAAAACAACATTCTTTCCCCTTTTACACCCTCACACTAAGTTTTCTGTTCTCTGGCCTAAACATCCTCAGTTCCTTTAGTTAATTTTCAAATAATATAAGATGAATGTTCTTTCTCATCCCAATCACTACCTTAGACCTGAACCCTTTTTAGATTCCCCTGTCTGCCTATTCCCTGAATTATCTTGATTTGTTTTGTCTATATGTTTCATATACTTGCACAGATATGTGTCTCCACTCAAGAGAATGCAAGCTCAGTAGCTTTGTATCATCAGTTCCTAGCTCCATTTGTCACATAGTAGTTAGACCTAAACCCCCCACCACTTCTATACCATACCTCTTTTCATTGCCACTTCTACATTCTTCCTATACACCATCTTTCAGTAACTCATTCTCCTTTGAGATTTATTCAATTAAAATTTATCACCCAATCATGTTCAATGTAGTCACTATCTACCCATGCCTAGGGCACGGGTGATGCTTCCTAAAGGAATTCAGGGCCTGCTTAACCTTATTTTTTCTTCTCTGCCTCATCTCATCCCTTAATAATAGGGTACTGCAAGAGGAATAATACTAATCCCTCAAGCACCATGATTTCCTGATCACTCAAATTACTTAGTTCTCATGATGTACTGCTAGTCCACTGAGTATTGACTAAATATGTAAATGGTATTACTCTTGATTTTGCCATCACCCACAAGTGTTTCATGCTATTTCTTTTTTTGAAATTCCTTAATCTGATCATAATCTTTTATCATCCAATCTCTCCTTCTGTCTTATGATCCCTAATCTTTTTCTATTCTAATCGTAGGTTTCAATAATTTCACCTCTCAGTTCTTTCCTGGGCCATCACTTTTACTCTGTTTACACTATCTCTCTCTCCTCCTCTGGCACTGTTAGTATAGAATTTCAACTAGATGCTATCCATTACTCTCAAATGCCCTAAATTCTTCTGTTTTTACCAATCCTTCCTTATATAACTTCCAGCTTTATTTACTCCCCCCATTTAACACTTTAGTAATAATAATAATAATAAAAATAATAATAAATTTCATTGAATATGGATATGCTCATAAACTATCATCATATAAAACTCATCTGTTTCAGTGCTCAATTACTTGAGAAACCCATGTACATGGGATAATTACACTTTTCTTTCCTCACTCTATTCTTATTCTTTGTGACCCAATTATTCAATTAAAATTATTTTCTTAAAAATCATCAATGACTTCTTAGTTGTCATATGTAAAGCCTATTTTTCTTAATTCCCATCATTCTTGACCTCTTAAATTTTTGGCACTAACAATCACCCTCTTTCCTTGCATATTCATTTCTTTCTTGAATTTCATGACACCCATGGTTCTTCCCCTGCCTACATGACTACTCCCTTTGAAACCTCCTTTTCTCAATGTTTTTCCAGGTTATACTCAATAAATACAGAAGACCCCCAACAGTCTGCCCTGGACACTCTTTTCTTTTCCCTTTATTTCATTCCCTTTGGTGCCTTCATCAGCATGATGCTAACAATTCTCAGATCTGCTTAGCTTAACCTCTAACTTAATATTGGACCTCACATTCCTCTTCAGCTCTATTCTCACATCATCAATAGCCTATTGGATATATCAATCTGAATATATTGGAGTGATCTAAAATGTGATATGTTTGAAACATAACAAATTATCTTCCACTTTCTTTGCTTTTAAAATGTTATTTATTTTCAGTTTTCAGCACTCATTTCCACAAAATTTTGAATTTCAATTTTTCTCCCCACCTCCCCTCACACTATCCCAGGACAGTATGTATTCTGATTACCCTTTGCTCCAGTATGCCCTCCCTTCTATCAACCCCTCATCATCATCTCTTCTATTTTACTGTAGGGCAACATAGATTTCTGTTCCCCATTTTCTATATATGTTACACATACACACACAAGCCTCCCCCCCCCCGCCTCCAAACACACACATTCCACCTTCAACTATCCTGATATTGAGAAAGGTCTCATGAGTTAGAAATATCATCTTTCCATGTAGGAATGTAAGCAGTTCAACTTTAATAAGTCCCTTATGTTTTCTCTTTCCTGTTAACCTTTTCATGTTCATCTTAATTCTTGTACTTGAAAATCAAAATTTTTTTCAGTTCTCATCTTTTCAACAAGAATGTTGAAAGTCCTCTATTTTATTGAAGTTCCATTTTCCCTCCTGAAGTGTTATACTCAGTTTTACTCTGCAGTTTATTCTTGCTTTTAATCTTAGGCCCTTTGACCTGTGGCATATCATATTGTAATCCATGTGATCACTTAGCATGGAAGGTGATAAATCTTCTGTCATCCTGATTGTATTTCCACAATACTTAAATTGTTTCTTTCTGGCAGCTTGTGGTATTTTCTCCTTGGCCTTTGCACTCTGGAATTTGTCTACAATATTCTTAAGAGTTTTCTTTTTGGTATCTATTGCAAGAAGTAATCAGTGGATTCTATCCATTCCTATTTGACCCTCCAGATCTAGAATATCAGGGAAGGTTTCCTTGATAATTTCTTGAAACATGGTAAGTAGGATCTTCATTTTTTTAACATGGCTTTCAAGTAATTCAGTATTTTTAAGTTATCTCTCCTGCATCCATTTTCCAGATCAGCTGTTTTTCTTATGCAGTATTTTATACTGTCTTGTTTTTAACTCTTTTGGTTTTGTTTTGTAATTTATCTAGTTCTCAGGGGGTCATTAGCTTCCATTTGCTCCATTGTAATTATTGAGGAATAATTTTCTTAAGTGAGCTTTTGGATCACTATTTCGATTTGACCCATCCTGATACTGTGATATTCTTCTCATTAGAATTTTGGAGATCCTTGATAATTTGGGATAGATTAATTTTAAAGATATTTCTTCAGCATTTTGGGAGTTTTCTTTAGCAAACTGTTGGCTTATTTTCTCATTATTTTCTTGTACCACTCTCATTTCACTTCACAATTTTTCCTATACTTTTCTTACAGGATTTTCAAAATCTTTTTTGAGCTCTTCCATGGCATAAGACTATTTCATACATTCATAAATTAATTCAGGGGTGGAGCCATGATGGTAGAGTAGAAAGACACACATACTCGAGCTCTTCCCCCACAACCCATAAAATACCTGTAAAGAAAGACTTTCAACAAATTCTAGAGCAGCAGAAGCTGCAGAATGATGGAGCGGAGGAAATTTCCAGCCCAGGGTGACCTGGAAGGCAGACAGGAAAGGTGTGTCTCACCGGGATGCAGAGTGGAGCCCAGCCCACCCTTGGCAGCAAGACGCCAGGAGGAGGATGTGAGCAGGCCTTGGGGGCAGAATCCCCAGGAGCAACGGTGGTTCACAGATCCCTCAACCCATAGGCGCCAAAGGCAGCTTCAAAGGTCAGTGAGAGAGCTTTTTTACCTCGATGAAAAGGGAGCAGGGTTCTCCTTTAGCCCCAGCTCCAGGCAGTGGCCCCAGCAGTGGCGGCAGCAGCAATGGGCCGCCACCAATACAGTGGTCAGGCAGGCTGCTGCTGGCTTCAATTTCTGGATAAAGCCCCTGGGGGAATTAAGCTGCTGATCTGAACCTCAGCCACCAGCCAGACCAGAGAGTAAACTCCTCTCCCTTGATTGTACCACCTTGGAGGAACTGAGAACTTACAGGCTCCCAGAGAATACCCAGTTCTTGACACAGGATCCAAAAGTCAAGTAACTAGTTTGGGAAATGCCCAAAAAAGGGAAAAAAATAAGATTACATCAGGTTGTTTTCTTGGTGAATAGGTATTCTCTCCAATCCTTTCAGGTGAGGAAGAACAATGTTTACCCACAGAAGATGACATAAAATTCAAGGCTTCTGCATTCAAAATCAGCTAAATAAAAATGCAATTTTTGCATTTTTATGCAAAAATTTTTATGCGTTTTATGCCTTTTGTCCCAGGCCATGGAAGAGTTCAAAAGCACTTTGAAAATCACATAAGAGAGGTGGAGAAAAAATTGGGAAGAGAAATGAGAGCAATGCAAGAAAATCAGAAAAGGCAAGTCAATAGCTTGCTAAAGGAGACCCTAAAAAATATTGAAGAAAATAATATTATAACATATATAATATATAATTAAATAATGTCTTTAAAAATAGGCTAACTCAACTGGCAAAAGAGGTCCAAAAAGCCAATGAGGAGAAACATTCTTTAAAAAGCAGAAGTAGCCAAATGGAAAAAGAACTTCAAAAGCTCACTGAAGAAAATAGTTCTTTCAAAGTAAGAATGGAACAGATGGAAGCTAATGACTTTATGAAAAACCAAGAAATTATGAAATATAACCAAAAGAATATGGAAGACAATGTGAAATATCTCATTGGAAAAACAACTGACTTGGAAAAGGGATCCAGGAGAGACAATTTAAAAATTATTGGTCTACCTAAAAACCATGATCAAAAAAAGAGCCTAGACATCATCTTCCAAGAAATTACCAAGGAAAACTACCCTGATATATTAGAACCAGAGGGTAAAACAGAAATGGAAAGAATTCACTGGTCACGTCCTGAAAGAGAACCGAAAAGGAAAACTCCTTGGAATATTGTAGCCAAATTTCAGAGTTCCCAGGTGAAGGAGAAAATATTACAAGCAGTCAGAAAGAAACAATTCGAGTATTGTGGCAATACAATCAGGATAACACAGAGTTTAGCAGCTTGTACTCTGTGGGATCAAAGGGCTTGTTACATGATATTCCAGATGTCAAAGGAAATAGGATTAAGACCAAGAGTCACCTACGCAGCAAAACTGAGCAAAATAGTTCAGGAGAAAAAATGTTATTTCAATGAAATAGAGGACTTCCAAGCATTCTTCTTTAAAAGACCATGGCAGAATAGAAAATTTGACTCTCACAGACAAGAATCAAGAGAAACATTGAAAGATGAAGAGGAAAGAGAAGTCTTAAGGAACTCATTAAAGTTGAACTGTTTACATTCCTGCATGGAAAGATGATACTTTTAATTCATGAGACCTTTTTCAGTATTAAGGTAGTAGATGGAATATATATATATGTGTGTGTGTGTGTGTGTGTGTGTGTGTGTGTGTGTGTGTGTGTGTGTGTGTGTATCGGTATGTATGTGCATATTATATATGTAGGTATATATGTGTACTTGTGTATGCTTATATGTGTGTGTATGTATATACATACACACACACACGCACACACACACGTAAATGGACAGAGGACAAAGGGTGAGCTGAATATGAAAGGAGATTACCTAAAGAAATAAAATTTACTGTTGAATGGAATGTACTAGCAGTAAGAGAAAGGGAGAGGTAGAATGTAGCCAATCATCTCCCATAAAAGGGGGAAGAAAGAGCTTTTACAATGCAGGGTAAATGGAGAAGAGATGAAAGGAAATAATTGAGCCTTTCTCTCATGGGATTGGGCTTAAGGAGGGAACATACACACACACACTTAATTTCATATGCAAATCTATTTTACCCTGCAGGAAAGCAAGGGGGAAGGGCATAAGAGAGGGAAGATAAGAGAAGGGACAGAAAATTGGGGAAAGGGATACGCAGAAGCAAACACTATTGTGGGCAGGCAGGTTAAGTGAGAGAATGGAATAAATGAAAGGCAGGCTAGGACAGAAGGAACTGTGGTTAGTCTTTTAAATCATAACTATTGTGGAAGTGCTTTGCCTTGTTACACATGTATGGAATATAATTAATTTCTTGCTTTCTCAGTGAGGGTGTGGAGAGAATATGGAAATTAAAGCTTTAAGAATGAATGTTAAAAATTGTTTTAGCATACAACTGGAAGTTAAACTATACCATCAATGGAGTACAGAATTCTATTTTGCCCTACATGAAAATAGGGGGGAAAGGGAAAGGAAGAAGGGTGGGTAATAGAAGGGAGGACAGACTGGAGGAAAAGGTGGATAGGATGTACACTGTCCTGGGGTGGGGATACATTGGGAAAAATTTTGAAATCAAATTTTTGTGGAAGTGAATGTTAAGAACTGAAAATTAATAAATTAAAAAAAAAAACAAGATTAGAATGGAGCAGATGGAAAATAATGACTTTATGACAAATCAAGAAATCGTAAAACAAAGGCAAAGGAGTGACACAAATAGCAGACAATGTGAAATGTCTCATTGGAAAAACAACTGGAAAGTAGATCCAGGAGAGATAGCTTAAAATTTTTTGGATTACCATAAAACCATGGTCAAAAAAAGTGCCTAGATATCATCTCTCAAGAAATTATCAAGGAAAATTGCCACAATAATCTAAAACAAGAGGGCAGAATAAATATTGAAAGAATCTACTGCTTACCTCCTGAAAAAGATCCCAAAAGTAAAACTCTTAGGAATATTGTAGCCAGATTCCAGAGTTCCCTGGTCAAGGAGAAAATGTTGAAAGCAACCAGAAATAAACAGTTTGAGTACTGTGGAAATACAATCCAGATAGCACAAGATCTAGCAGCTTATATATTAAGGGATCGAAGGGCTTGGAATATGATATTCTAGAAGTCAAAGAAACTAGTATTAAAACCAAGAATCACCTAGTCAGCAAAACTGAGTATAATACTTCAGAAGGGAAAATGATCATTTAATGAAATAGAGGACCTGAGCATTCTTGATGAAAAAACCAGAGTTGAATAGAAACTTTGACTTTCAAACACAAGAATCAAGAAAAGCATGAAAAGGTAAACAGGAAAGAAAAATCATGAGGGATTTACTAAAGCTGAACTGTTTACATTCCTACATGAAAAGATAGTATCTGTAATGCTTGAGACTTTTCTCAGTGTTTGGGTAGCTGGAGGGATTACATTCATATAGACAGAGGGCACAGGTGAGTTGAATAGGAAAGGAGGATATCTAAAAAAAATCAAACTAAGGAGTGAGAGAGGAATGTGTTGGTAGGAGGAAGGTAAAAATGAAAAGGGGAAATTATCTCTCATAAATGAGGCAAGAAAAAGCTTTTTCAATGGGTGTGCAAAGTGTGGAGGTGAAAGGGAAAAAGTGAAGCTTACTCATCACATTTGGGTGAAGGAGGGAATTAAATGCACGCTCAATTTTGTATGAAAATCTGTCTTACACTACAAGAAAGTAGAGGAGAAGGGGATAAGTGGACTGTGGGGAAGATGATAGAAGTGAGGGTAAATGGGAGGAGGGAGTAATTAGAAGTAAATACTTTTGGGGAGGGACAAGGGCAAAAGAGAGAATAAATGGGGTACAGGATAGGATGAAGGGAAATATAGTCAGTCTTTCACAACATGATTACTATGGAAGTCTTTTGCATAACTACTCATGTGTAGCCTATATTGAATTGCTTCCCTTCACAGTGGGGATATGTGGGGAGGGAGGAAGGGAAAGAAGTTGGAACACCAATGATGAGAGGTGTTTTTACATGCAACTGGGAAATAAGAAATACAGGTAATGCGGTATAGACATCTGTCTTGCCCTACAAGAAAAGAGAGAAGATAGGGACAAAGGAAGGGAGGGTTTTGATAGAAGAGAGGGCAGACTGGGGGAAAGGGTAATCAGAATGCACAGTGTCTTGAGGTGGGGGAGGGGACAGATGGGCAGAAAATATGGAACTCAAAATCTTGTGGAAATGAATGTTGAAAACTAAAAATAAGTAAATAAATTTGAAAAAGCAAAAAAAAAAAATTCTTTCTTTCTTCATTCCATCCCTTCTTTCTTTCTCATCTGAGGGAGTTCTCCCTCTCAACTCATTCTTCTACATTCTCTTAAATGAAGAACAAATTATTTGTTCACAAAAATTATGGATAAATACATCCACTTTGACAATAAATAACTGATAACTGGTAGAGTGTGATGCCCTCTTAGCTCTTAAAAGAAGAAAAATGAATTATGGAATCAGTTACAGATTGTTAAACTCCAAGGGAGATGTCCCAGTGGTGTCCCCTCAATGTAGGAAAAAAGGAAGGGATACTATAAGACCTTCTAGAAGCCACTGAAATCAGACCATTTCAGCACAATCCTATTCATAATATTAGCCCTTCGTTCCCTACTTCCCTATTTTCTCCATCCCTCTGTCCTTCTCTCTGTCTCTCATTGTGTGTGTGTGTGTGGGGGGGGGGGGGGTCTGTTTTTCTGTCTGAGGTTGTATCAGTGAGTGCATCACACTTATCACTACCTGAATTTCATATCTACAGTCTAGCATTCCCTGCTGTTGTCACCTATCTTCTAACTACACACTTGCCATTCAGGCTCAGACCATGTTCTACTCAACCAAAATTCTGTCCCAGACAAAAGCATCAATCTATTGGTTGTGCCATATTACAAGAGTTAGTTAAAATACCATTAAAATTAAGGTTACTATAAACTGACTTTGCTTCCGTTTAGTCTCTGATTCATTCCCAACTTCCTTCTAGAATTCTGAAGATAATTGGCCACTGATGGGAAAATAAGTGCTTGAAATAAGTCAATATTTTTTTTTCAATAATGATTGAGTACTAACAAATGAAAGATAAATAATATTAAGGAAGGGTCCTATATTAGTTGACACCTTTTGTGTGACCTTAAGCACACACATATAAGTGATCTTCTGAATGATAGAAACTCTCACAACTTTATTATCTATGAAATGGGGGCTTCTGACTACAGTACTTCTAATTTTCTTTCTACCTATTAAATGCCATGAAACTCCTACAAGTGATAGACGAAAAGTACAATAAACTTTAGCGTTGCCTTTATGTGCTTAGATTTTAGTTGGGAAAGTCAGACATGTGTGAAGGTCATATCATAAGCTACGGGGAACAATTTAGAAGATTTATTACCTGGCATAGGAAGAAGAAATAATCTTTTGATCCCTAGACTTCAGTCTTAAACTATTTGATATTATTTTTTTCTAACATAATGCATCTTTTTTTTAATCTGTTCAAGATGATCTTAATACAACATGTTTTAGTACAATTCCATATAAAATACACATACAAGTAAATAAAAGTCTAACTGTAAACCTGGAATTAGCTTGGAGAATGCTGATTGGACAGTAACTAGCAATAGTGATAATTGTTATTGAACCTGCAAGTCAATTAATCCCTACCTTTCCCTAAGATCTTCTTTAACCCACTTTAGGTTCTGGTCCTTCCTTCCTTCCTTCTTTTTTTAAATCTCTTTGCTTTCTCCTTTTTTGTGGTAAAATCCCCAAACTATGACTTACTTTTATAATCTTCTGTATGTGTTTTTATTTACATAATAAAATATAAAGTTTCATGTTATATTTAAAAGGACATGAGAGTATTTTCTTGCTCTTTCAGGAAAAAACATAAAATTAATGCAGGTTTTTTTTTGTCTTCCTGTGGCCTTTGAGTGATTTTTCTTTTCCTTTTGGCTCAGTGGTCTTAGAAAAAAATAAAAGATTTTGATTTATGATTAACCCATTACCACATTATCGTCTTCTTTTGAGAATTGACAATGTATTGCATTATCTTAAAAAGAAAAGGCAGACTAAAACTTCCCAATCTGTTTTTGTCTCTGTAGCCTGTCTCAGAAATACTAATTCTAAGAATGTTAATGATCTGTTTAATGGGCATATTTTAGGGTTGAAAAGGCACTAGAGAAGTGAGGAACCATGGAGATCCCTATCTCTATGGCTCATTGCCTAATACAAATAGGTTTGTTTTTTCTTTAAGTATTTTTAACAAATTAAAAAAAATTCAACCTGTCTATGTGCAAAATGTCAATAAATAGATATGACCTACTTGCCTTGTAAGACTTATGGGAGAACAATGATGTATGTGAAGGTAGAGAATGTTGACATATCTACACCTGCAGTGCAAATTAAATGAATACAGGAAGAAATAATTATTCCATCTAGTCAAACAACTCAGAAATGCCTAAGAATCTTAATTATTCTTCTCTAGTCACTGCTCAACAGTTCCATGATCAAATATCCTCAGTGTTCCTTGCCTCCATTTGGTGCCTAATAATCCTAAATCTCTTAGGCTTGTATTAAAAATCCCTCCAGAATGTAGTCAGCCTATCCTTGCAACTGACATCAAGTATGTCATCCTCAAATTATCATTCCATTCTGAGTGTTTTGTAGAATGGTAAAATAACCATAGAGACAGTGTCAGCAGCTGGGACATTGAGTAGTTTATGGTGGTTACTCTGCTAATAGAGTGTTTGACTTGAAGTTAGGAAGACATGCATTCAAAGTCCATGTCAGAAAGTTTTTAGCTGTAGGACTGTGATAAAGTCAATAAGTCTTAGCTTGCTGAGCAATAAAATGGAGGTTATAATAGCAGCTAGCTGCCTGAGTTGTTTTGAAGATCAAATAAGGTGAAATGCAAAGTGGTCTACAGTCTTTAAAACATGTAATAAATACTATGTGTTATTATTATTAGAAAAAAGAATAGTGATGAGAATGTAGTAACTGGATGTTGATAGAGGACATGGCTAATTGAACTCGGGGACAATTAGAGGGGATTGGGGTAGAAAGAAGAGAATCAGAATGAAGATGAAAAGAGAAATAGATGATAAGACAATATTCATTGCTTCATCACCTCTCCCTGTGACTTTTACCCACCAGCCAAGATACGAGTGCTGATAGAATTACTTGGTCCGAAATTCACAGCTGAATCCTAGGCCATTTCATCCAAATTCCTCATTTTTAAGTATGAGGAAACTTAGCCCTAGAAAAGCTAAATGAATCCCTCAAGGCTGCACAAGTGTGAGAGGTGAAGCGCCTGCATTGATCTTATTTCCTGATTCCAAATCCATTACTCTTTGAACAATGTTACACCTTGGCTACCAGATAACCTTTATCTCATAATTTTATCACATTCATTAATCCCACTTCCTTAATTTCTAAAACAAAGGAGGCAGAATATGAATAAAAGTTCCAAAGTTTATCAAAACCATTGGAGAATCACTCAACTTTCTTTATTTTTCTCAACTGGCACATGACGACTTCTTAATGATTTTACAACTGCATTTTCTGTAGTTTTGGGGAGGTTTCTACAAAAGCGACATTTATAACCTGGATTTAATTTTACCTGTTCCTTCTCGAAGCTCCCTCTTGCCATGAAAGTCAATGGAGACAGTGAACCTAGATATAGATTGTTCAGAACTTAAGGTGGAAAAATATATCAAAAAGGTCCTAAACCTTAGTGACCTTGCTAGTTATTATCTTATGAATGTCACTTGCCTTCTATTTTCACCTTTCCAATTCTTGCCTCCTTACATCAGAATTCACTTATTAACTTCCTCTTTCTTCCTCTGTCCTTGGAAGATACAATTAATTCAATTAGCATTTATTAAAGTCCCAACATGTTCTCAGTATCAAAGTACTGTCACAACTGAATGAGATTGCTGTAATATCACCTAAAACTACACTGTGGTGTGGTGGTGAAAGATCTACCTATGGATTCAGTTCTGTTACATGCTAATATCTTCCTAGAAAGCCAAGTCATGTAGTGCCTTAGTTCAGGATGAAATTCTTTAAGAATATAAATTACAGAAAAGTTGGTGGTTTGTACAGCTGCAGACAATATTCTCAAAAATATTCAATATTCTAACAAAATCCCAAGACCAGCCCACCAGTGCTCTCAAAAAGTACAAAAAAAGTTTAAACAAAAGTGACCATTTTATTTAACAAATTGAAAATTTATGACGTTCCTTGGGCTACCATCCCATTCCACTTCTTTCCTAAAGACCCAGAAGTGATACTAGATGAGGTACTTACCTTTGACAGAATGAGATGTTGCTAAAATTTCATAAAGAATATTTTTGCCTTTTCTATTACAATAAAAGTCAGGGCTCTACTATCTTGGACCTGTACTCTGATTCACAGTGAACATGTAAAGGACAGAGTGTTTCTTAGTCACACAGATACTTATAGATATTGCTTTAAAGTTCAGAAACTTAGAGAAGTGATTCTGTCACCAGAGAAATAAGAGGCCACCCTCTGTGGGATAGTTGGTGCCCTTAGCTCATTTGACACTTTGGCCAGTGAAGGAGCAGTCTTTCCTAGCCAATTTCCACCAGTCTGCCTGAGTGGCAGGCTTTGGCTGAATTACCAGGTAAGTGAATTGTATAGTCAATATATCTTTTTTCTGCCATCTATGAAAGTTAAAATAACTTCATTTATGACACTGTTTTTGAGATAAATTTCTCATTATGAATGTCCTGGAAGGTGTCTTTTGTACAACCCAAAGATGTTCAGAAGTACATTTCACAAAATTTTATGTAATTGAATATTTAAAAACATTTATTAAATCATAAAACGTCAGGCAATGCATTATACCCTAGGAAACAAAAACAAGCAAAAAAGAAACCAGCCTCTTCCTTTCTACATGAGGTATAAAGCATATGTAGAGATATGTAAATTAGACACACATACACACATAGGCAAATATGTGCTTATACACAAACATATATACATATATATACCTATATATATATACACACACATATATACAATAGGTACATATATACATGTAAATAGGTAGGTAGGTAGGTAAATAGATAGACAGATAGAGAGATAGAGAGATAAAGAAGAAAAATAGTAGAAAGAAGATAAATGATGGCTGATTGTATGTATACAGACAGAAATAAATGTTTGATAGATACACAGAAAGAGATGAAGATGCAAGATGGTAGACAGAAAATGAGACAGATGGATTTAAACAATAGATGATAGATAAACAAATAAATATATGATAAATAGACAGTAGATAGATTGACAGATCCAAACATTACCTTCTTTTTAGCAATTAACTAGTCAATAAATAATTTTAAGTACCCACTATGTTCCAGGCTTTGTCACAAATAATGAGGATGAAAACTATAGTTCCTGCCTTCAAGGAGGTACCAATCAAAAGGGAGGAGAATGGTTACCCTTAAAATAAAGTGGGAGAGACACCATAAGTTTGAGGCTTCCCATCCTTCTCTCGTATTTGACTGCCTTCATGTTCCAACTAAATTCTTTACTCTCCAAGAAGCCTTTCCTGTTTCTCTGCAATGTTAGCATTTTGCATCTATTGATGATCTCCAGTTTATGCAGCATATATCTTGTTTGTGCATAGTTGTTTGCATGGGGTCTCCTTCATTAGACTGTGAGCTCCTTAAGAATCTCAGGGGGTGTCCTTTGCCATCCTTTGATTACTCAGTACCTAGCCAGTGGCTGCAAAATAGTCCCTTAAGACATGCTTGTTGACTTACCAACAGAGAAAACTTATGTGAATTGATGGAGCATGAAGTGGTTCTGAAGAATAATTTATACAATAAGAACAAGGTATGAAAGATCTAGAACACCAATCAATACAGTGCTCCAGCTTGATTTCAGAGGATGGAAGGTCATACATGCTATCCACCTCATAACAAAGAGGCAATGGATTAAAGATTTAGAAAGAGATGGACAATTGAAGATATGGCCAATACAGCGATTTGTTTTCTTTCATCGTACATATTTGTTTCAAAGTTTTTTTCTTTTCTTTTTTGTTCTAATTTATGGTTTGAAGTAAAGAAAGTAAACGCTTTTACAATTAACAATATATAATGTTTTCTTTATTGTGCCAGCATGTAATAATTTACCTTCTCCTGACTATTTTACACTGTGTGGGTTCATGGGAATTATAATTAAATACTCTAAATGATAACATTTGTAATTTCATACAGAAAAGTAATATCATGTTGTATTCATATACAATAATGTGCTCCCAATTACCCAAGAGAAGAGTACCTCCTATATTTCAGTTTCATTGATACAGCAAAATAAATGTTGCAATCAACATTTGGCACATATTCCCTTGAGATCTTTCAGATATTCGACTAGAAGTTATTTTACTGAGTTATGAAGTTTGCAAATTTGAGTGACTATTTAATTTTTAGGCATTTGAAAATGATTACATTATTAATTTATTTTAACATTCATTTTAAAAAAATTCTATTTTCTTTCCTTGCTTCCCACCCTTCTCCAACCTGTTGAAAAGACAAACCATAGATTATAGTTTGTGAAAGTGTCGAGTGATGCCAAACACACTTCCACTTTATTCCTACAGAACAAAAGGCAAGGAAAATAAAGAAAGTGGAGAAGCATGTTTCAACCTTCACTCACAGTTCTTCAGCTCTCTCTCTTTAGAAGAGGATTGCATTTTTCATTATGGATCTTATGAAATTTTCTTGGATAATTGTCATTATGGAGTGGCATGTTGAAGTACAACCATATTGTACAGGCCATGTTGACTTGACCTTTGGGTGTGAAATAGAGAATAAGATATAATGATTAAGAGTCATCTCAATTCAACCATCTTATACTTGGCTCTCAGAAGGCCACACTTTTCGTGGTGACATTTTCACGTATCTTACCAAGAATCACATTTTCCAGTCACTGTCTAATATCTCCTCGTCATTTTTCTAGAATGCTCCACTACCTTTCCATTTCCCCATTATGTGTTATCTGTCATTAATAAAGCACAATTGCCATGAGGGTAAAAATTACTTTGTTAATTTGTATTAATATTCCTACCTCTTTGCAAAATGTTTGACATTTAGTGAGTTCAAAATAATTTCTTTATTTGTCCATTCATCTATCCATATATCTATTCATACTCTATCTTTCTATAATCTACTATCTATCTATCTATCTATCTTCTATCTACTTAAGTTGGAGAGGGTGTGAAAGGCTTTAAGTCAGAGACCAGTCCACCAGCACTTGTCTGTCTTGATTTTTTTAATACACTCCTTTTAATACTTCATCCTGAATTTTGCCTCTTTTATCAAGGCAAAAGATCCAAGAAGAGAATTTTCTTTTTAACAATATGGCAAGTGGCAGACCCAAGATGACAGTAGATATCAGGGGCTCACTTAAATGCTGTCACAAATTCCTTCAGAAACCTCCAAAAAGAGAATCTGAGCAAATTTTAGCATGGCGCAATCTGATAGAATACAGAGTGTGGCAGATTTCTAGCAAGGACAGCCCAGAGGGTAGATGGGAAGGATGTGATACACAGGGCTGGGGGAGTGCAGAGCACACAAGCTATACCAGCACAGACCCCACCATAGCAAAGTCAGGCAGGAAACCCCAGGGCAGACTGAATCAGAAGCAGCAATGTAGATTCTCAAACATATCAGCACAGGATGGGAGTCCAGTGGAAATGAATGAGAAAGAAGTGCAGGACCACTGTAACAGCAGTAGCAGCTCTTGAACCTATCAGCCCGCAGATTAAATGTTTATAATTTAACTACCCGAACTTCTGGGAGCCAACGTGGCAGAGTGATCAGTAAATGCTCATACTGTCTCCTTGTTTACCTTGAAAAACTCACAAAATATATTCCCAGGAAAATTCCTGGAAAAGTGGGATCAGCTTAAGGCATAAACAGTCTCTCAAGAAAGTAGGGTCAAGAGACTAGGAAAATTGTCACAGAGAGACCCTCTTACTGTGGAGGAAGGGGATCAGTGCAGTACTGGAGCTGTCCTAGACAGCCCCACCTCGGAAAAACAGGAGGGGATCCTGTACTCTATGTGGGATGGAGCCCATAAGTGCCAATACCAGGATCACAGGCTTACCTTAGCACAACCAGGGGAACTGGAAAGACACCAGCACAGAGAAGATTCACCACCCACTGAACCTACCAGTGCTCTATCTCAGGGGAGGAGACACAGCCAGATCACCCCTCCCCCACACTTCATACAGGGAGCTTCAGGGTAATTCAAGGGAAGCTCAAAAAACTTCACCTGGCCTCTGCATTGGCACTCCAGCCAGCTCAGCACCAAGTAAGCTGCAGCATTCTAGCTTCTAGCTGAAAGAACTAGAAGTCACAATACACAAAACCTCAAGTTTTAAGCACAAGAACTGTGGGACAGTGACCCCTGTACCCAAGAAGTAGAGATCCTCTTTCAAAGGAGGGAAAAAAGTAATCATCATGAGCAGGAAGGAAACCAGAAAGGAAAAGACCATAGAATATTACCATGAGGACTAGAACCAAAACACAGATACCTTGGAGGCCAGCATTGAGACTGTGCTCTCATCTGAAAACTCAGAAAGGAATATGAACTGGTCTCAAGCCCAGAAGAACATTCTTGGAAAAGTTCAAGAAGGATTTTAAAAGTCAAATTAGAGAGGTAGGAGAAAAAATGGCCAATGATTTTAAAAATATGAAGAAAAGAATTCACGGAAGAATGTAAAAGGAAAATTGGGCAAATGGATGAGGAAATTTAAAACCTAAATGGAGCAATTGGACAAAAGGAAAAGGAAATAAAAAACCTAACTGAGAAAGTTACTCCTTAAAAAGAATAATTGGGAAAATGGAAAAGTAGGTGCAAAAGTTCATTGAAGGAAGCAATGCATTAAAAATTAGAATGGTGTAAGGAGAAGCTAATAACTCTATGAAACATCAAGAATCAGTCAAACAGAATCTAAATAGTGAAAAACATAGAAGAAAATGTAAAATATCTCATTGTAAAAACAACTGACAACTGACTGAATAGATAGAAAATAGAGTGAAAAATCTGAGAATCATTGGTCTACCAGAAAGCCATGATGAAAATAAGAGCCTGGACAATATTTTCCAAGAAATCATGAAAGAAAATGATCCTGAAGTCCTAGATCAAGAGGACAAAATAGTCACTGAAAAATTTCACCTATTACCCCCTGAAAGAGTTCCAAAACTGAAAACACAAAAAAATATTGTTGCTAAATACTATCAAGAACTATCAAGTTAAGGAGAAAATACTGCAAGTAGCCAGAAAGAGACAATTTAAAAATGGAAGAACTACAGTCAAGACCTTGCAGTTTCTACACTAAAAGATAGGAAGGAGTAGAATACGATATTCTGTAAGGCAAAGTAGCTTGGACTATAAAAACGGATCAATTATCCAGCAAAATTGAGCATAATATTTCAGACAAGGAGATGTTCATTCAATGAAATAAGGGACTGCCAGTCCATCTTGATGAAAAGGTCAGAGTTCAGTACAAAATTTGATCTTCAAATACAAGTCTCATGAGTGTCATGGAGAGATAAACAGGGGGAAAAAAACTTGTTATTCAAACTGTTTACATCCCCATAAGGGAGGAAGATACTTGTTAATATCGAAAATTGAATATTTATTGCAATATATAAAAGGGGTAGGTAGTGCACATAAATTAACTGATGTGATAATAAACAATGTGATTAAAGGGTTTGAAGTGATTGTAATTGGAGATGTGAAAGGGATGAGAAAGAAAAAAGATAAATTACATCACAGGAGGAGGCACAAAAACACATTAAAGTAGAGGGAAAGAGGGGAGGGAGATGAACACTGATTGAGATTTACTCTCATTTGATTTGGGGAGGGAAAAACAAACTCAGTTAAGTAGAGACACCTAAATTCCCCTATCGGTCATAGGAGGGTAAAGAGGAAAGAAAAGAGAGGGAAAATCAAAAGGGAGGGAAGATGTAGTAAGGGAAAAGAGGAATAAAATGAAGGGGAGTTGATAGAAGGGAGGGAAGACTGAGAGAGGTAGTGGTTAAAAATTAAAATTCTATTGCGGAGGCTAGAGGAGAAGGGAGAATTATAACCATAAATGGGAGGAATTAGAATGAAGAGAAAGAGAGAGATAGTAATCATAAATGTGAATGTGAATGGGATTAATTCTCCCATGAAATGGAGGCAGACAACAGAAAGGATTAAAAACTATAATTCAGCGGAAGTGGAAGTTGCTGGCCGAAGCTGCTGCCTTCTCTCCCCACCTACTGCTGCCGCTGCCACTGCCACTGCTTCAGCTTCCTCTCTGCCTCCTGGGAGAGCGAGGCCCGCCCAGCTGTGGATGGTAAGATAGTCCTCCCGCCAGCCCCCCGTTCTCCTTGCATCTAGCAAGGACCCAACGGCAGTGGCGGTTGCACCAAGAGGAAGAGGAGGCAGAAGATGGTGGAACGGCTGCCAGCCTTTGTGGTGAACTGTGGCACTGGGTGTACAAAACTTGGATATGCTGGAAATACAGAACCACAGTTCATCATCCCCTCATGCATTGCTATCAAGGAATCTGCAAAAGTAGGAGATCAAGCACAAAGGAGGGTGATGAAGGGTGTTGATGATTTAGACTTCTTTCCTGAGGATGAAGCAATAGAAAAGCCAACTTATGCAACAAAGTGGCCCGTACGCCATGGTATAGTTGAAGACTGAGACTTGATGGAGAGATTTATGGAGCAAGTGATCTTTAAATACCTAAGGGTAGAACTTGAAGATCATTATTTTCTTTAGACTGAACCTCCTCTAAATACGCCAGAAAACAGGGAATATGCAGTTGAAATTATGTTTGAATCCTTTAATGTTCCAGGCCTATACATAGCTGTACAGGCTGTCCTTGCTTTAGCTACATCTTGGACATCAAGACAAGTAGGAGAGCGGAGACTGACTGGTACAGTTATAGACAGTGGAGATGGTGTCACTCATGTCATTCCAGTAGCTGAAGGGTATGTTATTGGCAGCTGTATCAAGCACATTCCAATTGCTGGGAGAGATATAACATTTTATTCAGTAGTTATTGAGAGAATGAGAAGTAGGAATTCCTCCTGAACAATCCCTGGAAACAGCTAAGGCAGTGAAGGAACGTTATAGTTATGTCTGCCCAGATTTAGTCAAAGAATTTAACAAGTATGATACAGATGGGTCAAAGTAGATTAAACAATATACTGGAATCAATGCAATCTCAAAAAAAAAATTTTCCATTGACGTTGGTTATGAGTGGTTCCTGGGTGCAGAAATCTTCTTTCACCCAGAGTTTGTTAATCCAGACTTCACACAACCTATCTCGGAAGTAGTAGATGAGGTAATTCAGAATTGTCCCATCAATGTCAGACGTCCTCTCTACAAGAATATTATTCTCTCTGGGGGGTTCAACCATGTTCAGGGATTTTGGATGTCGACTCTAATGGGATTTGCAAAGAACTGTTGATGCAAGGATGAAACTAAGCGAAGAATTAAGTGGTGGTAGACTGAAGCCCAAGTGTATTGATGTGCAAGTCATTACACACCACATGCAGCGATATGCAGTGTGGTTTGGGGGATCAATGATGCCTTCCACACCTGAGTTCTACCAAGTATGCCACTCCAAAAAGGATTATGAAAAAATTGGACCTAGTATTTG
The DNA here is from genome assembly GCF_028372415.1 of Notamacropus eugenii. Classification (NCBI taxonomy): domain Eukaryota; kingdom Metazoa; phylum Chordata; class Mammalia; order Diprotodontia; family Macropodidae; genus Notamacropus; species Notamacropus eugenii. The sequence goes on from NC_092880.1 coordinate 10,252,177, forward strand.
CCACCACAACTCAGTGTTTGGGCTCATGTCTTAAAATTGACTTCATAATTATAACAGGGAACTGGAGAAGAGCTAATCTTTCTGATTACCTGTTTTGTCTGGATGGCTGATACTAAGATAGCAAATTGATCTGACAAGGAAAAGACCAAACATAATTCAGCAGGAATATTTTAATAAATGTGTCAGCCTACGAATGTAGAAGAAAGTCAAAATGATTAAAAGTGTTTTACTTTAGACAATATTTGAATATGTGTGTAACAAAAAGAAGTGGGTTTTAGTTCTTTCTGTGACTGGATATTTTGTGTATTAATGGATTATCCAAGATTTGATGGAATGTAATGGTACGTAGATAGCTCTATAATGCTTGAATTGTATACTTCCAAGTGTGTACAATGCAAGAGCTTGTTTATATTTCATGCTTTTTTAAACTTTGAGAAAAATTGTCAAAAACTGTCGTATTTGAGAAAAACAGAGACCAACTCTAAGGTAAATTTAAAGCAAAAGTCTCATGACACTTGCTTACACACTCATGTTATTCTAGTTACCAAAAATTTCAACCATCCAAAAAAAATCTGATGTCTTTGCAAGTGCTTTTTGGAACTAAAGCTAGTATCTTGGATTAACTGATACCTGCTAGTGCTTTCTGAATACTCTCATTCTGTTTCTTGCTTTAAAAGTAAAGACAAGATTGTTAGACCAGTACTGCAGTTATGTAGTGTCATTTCTGATAAAAAAGAAATTTGAATATCAAAACTGGTGTACTAAACATAACACCATTCCAATAAAGACACAAAATTTCTTTTGATGTTTGTTTGAAGCTCTTCAATATCCTTACAAGCTGAATGATAAATCTTTTCTGAGGACCTCACAATCAACAGTTGGGTTAGCAAGATGAAATTTTTTATGTGCTTTGTACAAACAAGTGTGTAATTTTAGAACTAAAATATTGACTGCTTTCATTTTGATAATTGTACCAATATTTGATATGTTCATTTGCATAATAAATTTTCACAGTTTGAATTTTTTCCCAGTCACCAACAATATCATGCAAGTTAGATTTTCATTGCATTTTTAAATTTCTGGATCATGCAATAAAAGAAAAGAAATTGAAACTGAATTATAAAAAAAACTTATAATCCAACAATATGTAGTTTACAAGAAATATATTTGAAACAGGGGCATACATGCGGGTAAAGGGAAAAGGTTGGAGCAGAATATATGATGGTCCAGCTGATATATAAAAGAAAAAACAGGGGTATCAATTCTAATCTCAGACAAAGCAAAAGCAGAAATGGATCTAACAAAACAGTTAAGAAAGACAACTATATCCTGCAAAAAGGCTCCATAGACAATGAAGCAATATCTTTACTACAAATAAGTGCATCAAGTGATATAGCATCCATCATCTTAGAGGAAAAGTTAAGGGATGTACAGGAAGAAATAGAGAGCAAAACAATACTAGCGTTTGGACTTCAACCTCCCCCTCTCTGAACTTGATAAACCTAACTTCAAAATAAAGAAGAAAAAAGTGAAGAAGGTGAATAGAACTCTTGATAAGATCGATATGATAGATCTCTGGAGAAAAGTGAATGGGGATACAAAGGAATATAACTTTTTCTGGGTGGTATATGGCACATATACAAAATGTGACTATGTACTAGGGCACAAAACCCTCACAATCCAGTGCAGAAAGGCAGAGATAGTCAATGCATCCTTTTCAGATTTTAATGCAAGAAAATTATATGTAATAAAAGGCCATGGAAGATAAACCAAATATTAATTGGAAACTGAATAATCTAATCCTAAAGAATGAGTGGGTTAAGTAACAAATCATAGAAACAATCAACAACTTCAGTCAAGAAAATGACAATAATTAGACAACCTAACCAAACTGATGGGATTCTGAAAATCATTTCTTAGGGTACATTATATATCATGGAATGCCTCCATGAATTAAATAGAGAAAGAAGAGACCAATGAATTGGGCATGCAGCTGAAAAAGAGAGAAAAAGAACAAATTGAAAATCCCCAAGTAAAAGCCAAATTAAAAATATTAAAAACCAAAAAAGAGATTAATCAAATTGAAATTAAAAAAATATTGAACTAATAAATAAAACGGAGTTGGTTTTTATAAAAAAAAAAAGTAAAATGGATAAAACTTTGGTCAATTAGATTTTAAAAAGAGAGAAGAAAACCAAATTATCTATATCAAAAACAAAAAGGGTGAACTCATCTCAAACGAGGCAGAAATTTAAAAAAAAATTAGAAAATATTTTGTCCAACTGTATACCCATAAATTTGACAATTTAAGGAAGATGAATGAATAGTTTTTTAAAAAATATATAAATTACCCAGATTAGCAGAAGAGGAAGTTGAATACTTAAATAGCCCCATCTCAGAAAAAGAAATTTAACAAGCAACGAATAAACTCCCTAGGAAAAAATCTCCAGGGACAGATGGATTTACAAGTGAATTCTATCAAACATTTAAAGAACAGTTAATTCTAATACTATTTAGACTATTTAGGAAAATTGGTGAAGGAGTCCCTCCAAATTCTTTTTATGACACAAATATTGTTCTGATAACTAAACCAGGAAGAGTCAAAACAGAGAAAGTTGTAGACAGATTTCTCCAATGAACATAATTTTAAAAATTTTAAAGAAGATGTTAGCATAAAGAATATAGCAACTTATCATGAGAATAACGCATTATGATCAGGTAGAATATATACAAGGAATGCAGGGCTGGTTCATTATGAGGAAAACTATCAGCATTATTGATCAAATCAACAGCAAAACTAAAAGAAACTCTGACTATCTCAACAAATGCAGCAAAAGCTTTTGAGAAACTACAACACCCATTCTTACTGAAAACACTGGAGAGCACGGAATAAATGGATCCTTCCATGAAATAATAAGCAGTATCTACTTGTGTGTTCGTCCTTCGTTGCTGAAGAAGACCATGCCATCAGTGAAATAATGACTTGACTTGCACTTTTGTTTTGAGTGAGGGAGGGCTGTGCAGGTCACCAGCCTCACTTCTCCTCCAGAGCCACCTGAATCCAGTGACCGGATACTCACCACGATGACTGGAAATGACCCAGTATGAGGCAGTTGGGGTTAAGTGACTTGCCCAAGGTCACATAGCTAGTGAGTGTCAAGTGTCTGAGGTAAGATACGAACTCAGGTCCTCCTGACTCCTGCAATGGTGCTCTATCCACTGTACCACCTAGCTGCCCCAAGCAGTATCTACTTAAAACCATCAGCAAGAACTTTGTACAATAGAGATAAGCTAGTTAAATTTCCAATGAGATAAGAGGTGAAACAAAGATGTCCATTCTCACCACTGTTATTCCATATTGTATTAAAAGTGCTAGTTTTAGCAATAACAGAAAAAAATATATTGAAAGAATTAGAATAGGTAAAGACAAAACTCAGGTATCACTCTTCACAGATGATAAGATGATAGACTTAGAGAGTCCCAGAGATTCAAGTACAAACTACTTGAAATAATTAACAACTTTGGCATAAAAAACTCACAGACATCATCTGTACTGCCCAACACCAAGAGACAGAAAGAGAAATCTCATTTAAAGCAACGATAGACACTATAAAATATCGTAATGCTAATCAAATTTGGATCTTTTGCTGTTTTTGTTTTACTAAAAGTGCCTCTGATTGATTAATATTATTGGGGAGGATCTTTTCCACCCACTGATGGGACTGCCCATTATGGGAAGCTAGATTAGGGTAGTTGTTTTGTAGAAGGGTCCCAAGTACCTCTTTTTTTCCCTATTGAGGCACTGGGTCAGAGAGTTATGCTCTCTGGCTCTAAGAAGTTTATAAATACTCTGTGTGAGGTTTTGCTTTGGGGGATTAGTTTTGGAATAAGGTCTGTGTTGCAGTTGAGACACTGGAAAGTCGATAAAGAACTCTCCCCCCATCCACCTCCTCCCCCCTAGCTTTTTGAATACCCTGATGTTGGTACTTCCTTCTCTGGTAATGATGTATGTATGTATGTATGTATGTATGTATGTATGTATGTATGTATGTATGTATGTTAGTAGTGGTCAGGCAGTTTGGCAGCAATGTCTTTTGATTTTATTTATTTTTCTGAAATTTTGACTTTGACTTTCTCTGATACCTGTGCTTGATTAAAGTGATCGTTAACCCCTTGAAAGTTGCTTTCCTTTTATAAATGCAGATCTAAGAACCTGTTGTAGTAGGCCCTCCTGTGTATTTTGGGGTACTTACTGATACAATATATGGCATAGTCTGATAGAATATGCAAAAATTAAAAGCAAAGTATGGAGACTGGAATGACTATTTCTTGTGTCTCCATTTTGGTGACTATGATTCTGTTATGCCCTGGGAGGAGCGGGGAGAGCAGAGCCAAGGCTCAGGTGGATTAGTCTGGCTCTGGACTGTGCTGGAGGAGGAATGTCTTGAAAGTATATTGTATTCATAAACTAGATCAGATCTGTGAGAATTTGGAGTGGAGCCCTGGAATCCCACTGGAGGGCTGCATGCTGAACTACCAAACAGAAGCTAAGAACAGCCAGTATGTTGACGTTGGTGATAGCCATGGAACAAGACCTGAGCACTTCCGTCGAACGACCCAGCAGACTTCGGTGAGGTGAAAGGAAAGGTAGGGCAGCAGAGCTACTTTTACACAGACCCAGGAGGGAGCTGGGAGAAGCTGACTCTTGCTGGAGGAGGAGGAACCCAGGAGCTAGGAGTTCATTCCTGGTGCAAGATTGGGACTGCTCAGCAAGGCACCGAGTGCGATTTTTGGAGCATTCTCCTGAGACAGTTTGGGATCCAGGGGTGGATTTGCCTACGGTAGGTGGGGAAAAGTGCCACGTACACCCAAGGACTCCACCCTGATAGCTTTGTTGCCCAGCCACCCATAAGGACTTGGAAGTGGGGGCTGGAGCATTCTCATTGGAGTACGCACCCGAGAGTCCAGGGTGGGGAGGACATACCCATACTCCCAAGGGGACTTTGCTTGAACATTTCTGTGTGGGATTGGAAAAGGAGGAGCTGGATACTCTCTCCTCAAAGAATAATGTTATGTTATGCCTATACCTTTGTGTTTGCTCAAAGCCATATGGCCACCTGGTAATAAATTGCTATGTTATATATTCTGAAAATGTGAGTTATGTTGTATTTACTAAAGAAGTGTTAATGCCTATTGAGTTATAAATTGCCCATGTACCCTGCTTAAATTCACTTGAATTAAGAATTGCGAAGTATAGTGCCTCTTCAGGATACATGGCTATTGAGATTTGTAAGGCCAAGTATACTTGAGGGTATTGTGTAATGGCAATCAAATTAGGATCTGTTGCTGTTTTTGTTTCAGTGAAAGTGCCTCTGGTTGAATAATGTGATTGGGTAGGATCTTTCCCACCCATTGATAGGCCTACCCATTGTGGGACGCTTGATTATGGGAGCTGTTTTGTAAGAAAGTCCCAAATACTTTTTGTTTTTTCTATTGAGGCTCTGGGTCAGAGAGCTACGCCCTCTGGCTCTGAAAATTGTATAAATACTCTGAGGGTGAGGCTTTACTTTGGGAGCTTGGTTTTTAGAAGATCTGTGTGCCAGTTGAGACTCTGGGAAGCTGCCAGAAAATGCCATTAGCCCCACCCCCACACCCCACAACCCCCTGGCTTTTTGAAAACTCAGATGTTGGTGCTTCCCTTTCTGGTAAAGATGTATGTGTGTTAGTGGTCAAACAGTTTGGAAGCACTGTCTATTGATTTCTTTTTAGATTTCTCTGAAAGTTTGACTTTGATTTTCTCTTGACACCTGTGCTGGATTAAAGTGATTATTAATCCCTTGAAAGTTGCTTTACTTTCATGAATAAAGATCTAAGAACTTGTAGTAGGACCCCTGTGTATGTTGGGGTGCTTACTGATACAAATATCTGGGAGTCTACCTGCCAAAACAAACCCAGGGACTATATGAACACAATTACAAAACACTTTTCACACAAAGTCAGATGCAAATATGTGGAAAAATATCAGTTGCTCATGGGTAGGTCAAGCTAATATAATAAAAATGACAATACTACCTAAAATAATTAACTTAATCAGTGCCATACAAATTAAAGTACCAGATAATTTTTTGCTACTGTTAGAAAAAATAATATCATAATTCATCTGGAAGAACAAAAGGTCCAGAATATCAGAGGAATCAATGAAAAGTAATGCTAGTGAATTTGGCTTAGCCCTACCAGATGTAAAATTGTATTATAAAACAGTAATCACCAAAACTACTTGGTACTGGCTAAGAAACAGAGGGGTGTACCAGTGGAATAAGTTAGGTACTCAAGAGGCAATAGTCAATGAATATAGCAATCTACTGTTTGATAAACTCAAGGACCCCAGCTTCTGGAATAAAAACTCACTGACTAAAACTTCTGGAAAAATTGAATAACAGTGTGGCGGAAACTGGGCATATAGACTGTTGACCTGAAAACTTGTTGAAGAAAAGGCAACATGGCTAAATGCATACATTTTATGATTTAATTAATTAATTGATCAATTCCCCATAAAGAAAACAGTTACTTAATGCATTATGGAGCCAGAAATGTTCTGGCTACCCAGTGCAGAAATCTTCTGGCTTATATACATTTTGCCATGAGGAGGAAACTCTCTTAACTAAGCAAATCATAAATTCAGTAAGACAAGACAATTAACAAAGCAATGTCAATCAAATGTTGGGATTCCAAGCTGGGTAAACATATGTCTCGGTGACAAGGAAGGAAGGAAATCCCACCACTAGTGAGTGGCAGGCTTCCTGCCCTAAACAGATAACTGACACAGGAAGGGGCAAACAATGTTCAATAGAAATTATGACCCAAGATGTCTATATTCTCTTTACCACTAACATGCCACAACATAGTATGTGTCTATAGATAATAAGATACAAAGGAAAGACCCATTATTCAAGATATGTCATAGGTTAAAGGTCTCCAAGGAATGCAGAGTCAGCCTTGGTTGGCTTTTGCTGACATAGGAAGAGGCACTCTCTGAGTTTGCTTCAGAGAGAACAAAGAGATTATTCCAAAATTTTATATTAAACATTATCATTACCAATGCATGACACCTTGCAGAAGAATAAAGTCCAAATGTATACATAATCCAGGTATAAAAGCTGATGCTATAAACAAATTTGGGGGAGCAGGAAATAGTGTATTTGTCAGATTTGTGGAGAATGGAGAAACTGATAACTACACAAGAGATAGAGAACATTATGAAGTGCAAACCCAATACAACCAAGATAAGGAGGGAACCAGAAAACTGGGAAAGAATTGTTGGAACTAGCATCTGTGGTGAAGGTCTCATTTCTAAAATATATAGAGAGCTGAGTCAAATTTACAAGAATATAATTAATTCCACAATTGATAAGTTATCAAAGCATATGAACAGGCAGTTTTCAGAGGAAGAAATTAAAACTATGTATACTCGTATAAAAAATGCTCTAAAATCACTATTGACAAGAGAGACTGAGAAATACTTTATAAAATCTTTTGTATGATTTTTGAAAGGTTTACGTATCGAATTTATATTTGTAAGCTAATTTGTTATAAGAAGGGAGACCAGGAATTTTATGATTCCAGGTAGCTCAGGGGAAAGCCTCCTGGCCTCATCTCCCTTTCCTTCGGAAGTCCAATCATTACAGAAGGACTTCTTAAGATTTCATTTGAACTGGAGTTACTCAGAGGAGAGATGGCAACTGTTTCTTAAGATGAAGGACAGTAGTGGCCCCAGCCCAACCTAGGGGCCTCTAAGATCTAAGAGTCTAAAATGCTCTATCCTCTGTACCACCTAGCTGCCCCAAGCAGTATCTACTTAAAACCATCAGCAAGAACTTAGTACAATGGAGATAAGCTAGTTAAATTTCCAATGAGAATGATGAGGTTCAGACTCTGGGAACTTCCTTGAGCTCCCCTTGAATCTTCCTACTTAATCTGGCCTTTCTTACTCAAATCTAATTTTCCCATTTGTTCCGGCAGTCTCAGGAAGCCCATGGGCTTTTCATTATCATTTCAGGTCTCTGTTGCACTCCCCACCCTTGATCCCATCAAAACCCCTATCAAGATCTCTGGATTGCCCCACCTGCTTCCCATCCTAACCCTCCACTGTCTGATATCTCTTGATAGCCTCCAGCTGTTTCCAGCCTTTGACCCTCCTTGGACTTCTCCTCAAGACCCTTCCTAAACCCCCCCCCTCCCATTACCCTGGACTACCAGACCACCACCACCACCACCCCCCTCCCCCCAGATCCCTCCTATATTCTTTTCTGTATTTAAGTCCCACCTTGCCTCCATGAAGGTGCTCAGATGCAATCCAGCTCAGACTCTGTCTAGCTGGGATTGTGTCTGGCCCGCTTGTGAATACAGGTGTTACAAATACTTAGGGTCCTGAAGAGGCAACCCAATTAGGCGAATCCTTAATAAACTTTGTTTTCTTTGGTTCTAAGAAGGTTGAGTCGAAATCATTCGAGCACGACCCGGACTGTCGGTATTTTGGGTTCCCTACCACCCCTTAACCTCTTCATTATAGTTCCCTGATCCGGATAAGCTGCTAATCCCAAATTCTTCTGCTAACACTGGAAGGTATGTAAGCCTCCCCTTCTATCCCCTACTGGCTCTCCAAGAAGTGGATTTTCGGACCTGTCTTCAGGTCCCAGTATCAGGCAAAGTCTCTGAACTTTCTGGGCTCTGGAGAGTTAGAGACTCAGGTTGTCGGTCTAGAGGCTGTGTTTGAGGCCGTGGACCTGGGCATACCCTCCAAAGCACAATTCTCTGAACTTTCTGGGCTCTAGAAGGTTAGAGAAACGTTAGTTAAGGGGGTGCCCAATTCTCTGGATTTCCTGGGCCCAAGGAAATCAGGGAAAGCTCGGTTATTTTTTGTCCTCTGGTTTTTTGTTTTCTCAAGGCTTACTTCCACGTCCTCCTTCAAGGAGGGGGGGGGGACTTCCAGCCCTAAAGGGGGAAAAAAAATGGGTCAAAATTCATCCATTCCAAGGAATTCGCCTTTGGGCTATCTTTTACAAAACTGGAAAAAATTTAACTTCTCTGAAGACCTTAAAAAGAGAAAGTTGGTATTCTTTTGCAACACACTTTGGCCTCAGTATCACCTGAAGGACAACGAAGTGTGGCCCATGTTTGGGACCTTCCAATGTAATATCCTTTTACAATTACAATTATATTGCCTCCAAAAGGGAAAATGGATAGAAATACCTTACATAAGGGCCTTTGTTGAACTGTCTGAGGACCCTATTCTCATAAGAGATTGCAAGATGCTTGTAGCTACAGCCGCCCCACAGAAGGGAAATGGGGGTGAATTGGGTGTTTTGAATGACCCTCTGTTTATGGCTCCTAGGGTCTCAGCCTCACTTCCTTCCCTATCTCCGTTCCCAACCCCTGCTCAGGTCCCAGCCACGGGACTTGCTGAGGTGCCTCCCTCTGCAGCCCCTCTCACTGGGGCAACATTCACTCAGACCTCAGGCCCCGCTCCCGTGGCATTCTCTGGGGCATCTCCCCCTTTGATCCCTACTCTTCCTCAGGTACCAGCGGATCTTTCCCCTTGCCAGCCAGATCCCCTGGCCCTGCAGCCTAATCCAGTTCAGCAGGCATTCCCCAGCCCCTCCCTCACAAGAAGTGGGACTTCCTATCTTCCTCCAAAAGCCCCTGTCCCCACTGGGCCGTTAGGGCTGTTTCCTTTGAGAGAAGTGCCTACCCCACCCAGTGGGACAACCAGGATGCGTGTTCCGTTCTCTCTTTCAGATCTCACCCAGATTAAAGAGAAACTGGGGAGATACTTGGAAGACTCCACTAGGTTAACTGAGGGTTTTAGGGACATATCCCTACAATTTGAACTTTCTTGGAAGGATCTGCATATTCTTTTCTCTGTCTGTTGTACCGCTGAGGAGAAGGGGAGAATTTGGGAACATGCCCAAAAGTCTGAGGATCATATGGCTAGCAATAATCCCAGGAACAGCTGCTGTTCCCACGAGTAACCCCAGATGGGACTGTCAAAAGAGTGAGGACAGGGAAAAGAGACTTTATGGTAATTTGCCTGTTAGAAGGCCTAAAAACTGCATTTCAAAAACAAGTAAATTTTCAAAAAATTAGGGAAATTACTCAGGGAGAAAAGGAAAACCCTGCCCTTTTTCAAAACCGGCTAGTAGAAGCTATTAAAAAGCATACAAATTTGGATCCTGACTCCATAGAAGGGGCAGCAATCCTTAGCATATATTTTATTAATCAGTCTGCCCCAGATATTAGGAGGAAACTGCAGAAATTGGCAATGGGACCCCTAACACCTCAGGCCCAGTTACTGGAGACAGCCTTTGGAGTCTTTAACAACAGAGACCTCGTTGCAGCAGAGGAAAGGGAACGAAGGAGAAGGGCCAGGGTCAGGGAGCATGCTCAATTCTTGGCTGCTGCCTTGGCCAGGAAAAGACCCAGGGAGCACCCCTCCAGGGCACCCCCTTGGAGGAAGGCTGGCTGCTTGGGCAGTGGGGAAACCTGCTTTCGTTGCCACAAGGAGGGTCACTGGTCCAAGGAGTGCCCCTCCAGGGCGCCTCCCCAGAGGGAGCCCCAGGAACCAACGCCTGTGGAACCGTGCCCATGTGACCAGAAGGGACATTGGAGGAAGGATTGTCCCCAAGGTTGGAAAAGTGGTGGAGCCGCCCCCCAGTACCCTGTCCTCCAGTCTTCTCAAGACTTGGAACGACAGGAAAGCCTGGGTGCTGGTAGTGCTCCCACTTTCTCTACCTCTCTCATCAAGTCCTGGGCAAAAACGAAGGCTGAAGGTAAGGTTACCCACTTTAACTTGGCTAAATTCTCTGCTTTAACCAGTCACTCTGGCCCTACCCATCCTTTGACCCCTCGGGTCACAGGCATTGAAGGGGAAACTAAGGAATGTCTCCAGACAAACCCCTTCCCCAGCTTACTTGAGAATCTGTTGTTTAAACACTCCTTCCTTATGCCCTCCTCTGACCCTGCCCCCTTGTTGGGAAGGGACCTGATGGTGAAATTGGGAAGTCAATTTTCTCTAGTTTAACCTCCCATCTCCCTTTTGCCTCTGTTCACTACATCTTCCCCGGTTTGCTTGGGAGTGTGGGAGACAGGCCAAATATTTGGGACCCTGGAATTCCAGAGAGAGCTACTTCTGCCACCCCAGCCATTGTTAGTCTCGCAGACGCTAAAGTACTCCCCCATCTCAGCCAGTATCTGATTAAGCCTGAGACCTGGGAAGGATTACAACCTTTAATTGAAAAATTCCTTAAGTATAGAATCTTTGTCCCTTGTCCATCTCCATGCAGCACTGCAACCCTTCCCACAAAAAAGCCTAATGGAGAATATATTTTTGCTTTTGAATGTACTTTTCCTGGGGAATCAAGTCCATATAAGCTAACACAAGACAGTTTTGCCCCAAAGCTTTCGAGATAACCCTCATTTATTTGGCCAGGCTTTGGGAAGGGATTTAAGGCACCTGAAACTAGCAGGCAGTAGCTTAATTCAGTATGTGCATGATATTCTTATTTGTAGCCCCACCCAGGAGGCTTCTTTGGCTGCTGCCTCAGAAGCCCTTAATTTCTTAGGCATTCGAGGCTATAGGGTCTCTTGGAACAAAGTCCAGACAGCACGCCAGTCCATAATGTATTTAGGCCACGAACTCACACCCACCTCTCTCTCCTTAACCTGAGAGAAAAAGGACAATCCTGTCTATCCCTGTTCCAGCTACTAAGAAACAAGTTCAAGTGTTTTTAGAAATGACTAGATTTTGTAGACTCTGGATTCCTAATTTTGATTTTATTGCTAAACCCCTTTATGACCCTACTGAGGGCATTGACTCAGACCAGGCTAAAGTTTTTGAGACTCTGAAAACTAATTTGACCACCACCCCATCACTAGACCTACCCAATCTGGGAAAACCTTTCACTCTGTACATTGATGAAAGGAGAAGACAGGCTTTGAGAGTCTTAACCCATTTCTTAGGACCTGACCCCAGGCCAGTTGATGTTTTTATTTACTCAAAATATGCTTTCCATATTCTACATACTCATGGAGCAATCTGGAAAGAAGGGATATCTGACAGAAAAAAGCTCCCCTATCAAACATGCCCTTCTATGTTTTGGTCTTGCCACAGTCATCTTTAATTCTCTCCAGAGAAATTATCTTTTATGCCAGGGAAATTGTCTTTTCTTTACACTCCTTTTGTACCTGTTTGGTATGTGTTTGCCTAACCTCCTTGCCAGGTTTGTCTTTTCCAGAGTGCAAGCCATCAACTTCCAGATGACAGCCCAGGCTGCATACCAACCTCCCTCTGAATCCAAGGTCTCCAGCCCACTGGATGTGGCACCACCCAGGTTCTGAAGTCTGACCCCTTGAACAGGACCCATCAAGTCAGGGACAGCTCTACGCCCCTTGCCAGCAGGAAGAAGTTTCAGAAGCTGAGACCTTCGACCTTTACCCCAAAAGAATTTGGGTTCAATCTGTTTGAGGGGGCAATGATGAGGTTCAGACTCTGGGAGCCTCCTTGAGCTCCCCTTGAATCTTCCTACTTAATCTGGCCTTTCTTACTCAAATCTAATTTTCCCATTTGTTCCGGCAGTCTCAGGAAGCCCATGGGCTTTTCATTATCATTTCAGGTCTCTGTTGCACTCCCCACCCTTGATCCCATCAAAACCCCTATCAAGATCTCTGGATTGCCCCACCTGCTTCCCATCCTAACCCTCCACTGTCTGATATCTCTTGATAGCCTCCAGCTGTTTCCAGCCTTTGACCCTCCTTGGACTTCTCCTCAAGACCCTTCCTAAACCCCCCCTCCCATTACCCTGGACTACCAGACCACCCCCCCCCCCCAGATCCCTCCTGTACTCTTCTGTATTTAAGTCCCACCTTGCCTCCATGAAGGCACTCAGATGCAATCCAGCTCAGACTCTGTCTAGCTGGGATTGTGTCTGGCCCGCTTGTGAATACAGGCGTTACAAATACTTAGGCTCCTGAGGAGGCAACCCAATTAGGCGAATCCTTAATAAACTTTGTTTTCTTTGGTTCTAAGAAGGTTGAGTTGAAATCATTCGAGCACGACCCGGACCTTCGGTATTTTGGGGTTCCCTACCACCCCTTAACCTCTTCAAGATCAGAGGTGAAACAAAGATATCCATTCTCACCATTGTTATTCCATATTGTATTAAAAATGCTAGTTTTAGGAATAACAAAAAAAATAAATTGGAGGAATTAGAATAGGCAAAGACAAAACTAAGGTATCACTCTTCACAGATGATATGATAAGTCTTATAGAATCCCAGAGATTTTGTAGCCCTTTGGGCATAGTACCAAATTGCTCTCCAGAATGGTTGGATTAGCTCACAGCTCCACCAGAAGTGAATTAATGTTCCAACTCTCTGGCAATTTCTTCAACGTAATAATATCTTTCCACTTGATTCTGATAGGAAAAGTATTCTCATATGTTGCCTATTGTTCCTTCAGGACAGATTTTTAACTTGAAACTATATCAAACCTAGATTTATAAAAACATTTTAACCCTCCTCTTTTTACTCCCTTAAAGAGCCCTTTTCCATCTCCCCTCCCCCTCCCAAGTCCAGTAGATCAGCCCTCCACCTTTGAATCATATGAGGGGAGGTAACTTTCCCTTTCTCCTACGTAGTCTAAGCACATGGATGAGAGTTAATACTTCTAAAAGAAATCTCATCAAAATTCTAAAGTGTATTTGCAAGTTTTACACATATAGTCTTTTGGTATCAAACATATTTGCTTAGTTTAAACATAAAGTACAAATTTTAGCTTTTAGATCTCATGAAATCAAAACTCAACTTTTCACTCCAGAGTGCTTGTCTTTTACTCTGCTAATTTCCATTACTGATCCTTCTTCAGGTAAGGTAGAGAATTGCCTGCCACTCCCATATAATTTAAAAAAAAAAACAAAAAAACCACCTTAACCAGGCAAAAGGGCTTAAATAATGTTACAAATCACAGCAAACAATTTTTAAATCCAATAACCTTCGATAACTTTTGTCTGTTGGTTTCCTAATCAAGGTAAGCATTTTCTTATGTGGGAAAAGGAGGAGGGAGCACAAAGTCCAAACACATCCCACCCATATTCCTCCCTTGTTTTTGTATTTTAAAAGGACCAAATACTCACTACCTCTTCCTTAAAAACAAAACAAAAACTTAGAGGTTAAAAACCTAACCATTGAATTTAACTTCACAATTTAATTAGTACAGCCACTCTGCAAGTACTCTGCAAAGTACCATAAATCATCCTTTTCACATTCAAAAACTGGCCAGGCATTGATAACAAAATGTAGTTTAATGTTCTGGGGTTTAGGGACAGCATTTCTAATGCCAGTTATAATTAACTCTCTAAAGTCCCGCATATGGATTCTATGGGCTTCATTATTGTAGTCCCACGGGGAGTCCTGAGTAGGGTATTTTTTTTCAGCTGGCACCTCCCCGGCCGCGGGTGGGTGCCAGCATTCCCATTCTACCATAGCAGCACTTCTTATCATGCCTCTTTCTTCTTGAGAGAATAGGGTATTTAAGACATTCATTAATTCACTCCAAGTGTGTGTATATATATATATGTATATATATATATATATTAGGTCCTCAGAACTGATCTAATTTCTCTGATAAGCGCTGTGGGTCTGCAATTACGGCTTTCATGTGTTTTTTGAAATTTCACACCTCAGCTGCACTAAGATTTATTGACATAAATCAAACCCCCTTGAGCTAACGGGACCTCTCTTAAAGGAAACAACTCAGTGGATGTTTTTAGTTTTCATTTTCAAGGGTAAATTTTCTTAGTGTTTTAAAAGTTGTCTCAGTTCTCTAAACAAAGGACCATGTAGTTCACTAGAACTACATAAGTCCTCCTCCTCTTTTTCTTTCGATTCTGGGGGTGGGGTGGGGGGGAAGGGGAGTGGAGCCACCAAGCCAGTTGCATAAGGAGGAGGGAGAGGAGAGGATTCTTTCTCCTCTTCCTCCCCCCTTTTCCCTTTTACTGCCTTCTGCTGGGCTTCTGGCATCCAAAGGGCAGCATAAGTGCCTTCTTCTGAATTAAAGGGGCTTTTAGCATTTACATAAAGATTCAACTTTAAGTATACCCAATCTTCTAAAGACTCATATTCGGGCCATATTACTCCTCCTAATTCTACTTCACCCCAAATAAAACAATATCTTTTTTCTTTTATCTTTTCCCTTATATTTTGGCAATTCATTCCAATTTTGAAGTCTATTCCACAAGGGGCTATTTACTGGTATACCAATATCAATCAATTTTTGCGCTGAAGCAATGGGTTGAGACTGCTCACTTCCCATTATGAATTTACTGGGTCCCTCACGAGAGCTTCCAGGTTTTTTGTTTCCTCTTTCTTAAAAAACAAACAAAAAAACCTTGCCAAATTTGTCCAGGAGAGGTCATCCAAACTCCCAGCAGTCTTCGTGAAGCTCAACAGGCATCCTTTCCTTCAGGTTTTTAAAGTCCCATAAATTTACCTAGAAGTCATCACCAAAACTTCCCATGTCAGAGACTCATCAAATTAAACGTCCAGACCACTGAGTGCTTACCTCTAGGCTGCATACATACAACTTTCAAGGACTGTCTCATCCACTGGCCAGTCAGAATTTGCTTTCACTTTTTGAGAGCTTTTATCTATTATATTCAATTGCTGTTCCTCCCAGCTTCTCTTTTTCTCCAGGATTCTTGCCCTCTCTCCTAACCACTAAGCTCAGGGACAATCAGAGAAAATTCCCTCACAGGCACCTGCTCAGATCAAAATGAGAAGGAGTTGTCACTACAGGGCATTCCTGGTCAATGCACCAAAATTGTATGGGATAAAAGACCCTTACTCAAGATTTTAAATACACAAAGAGATTTTTTGATAAGAACAGAAAATGATTTACTACAATTCTCACGAGAAAGGGGTGTCCATCCACCAGGACGGGTCTAATTTGGTGAAAGGAGGCAACTTACAGAAACCAGACCACAATCTTATACCCTAATGCAGAGAATCCTACCTCCCCACTATCCCACCTCTCCATTGGCTGGGAGGCGGGCTTATAATCTAAGCATTAAAAACTAGACAAAACCAGGGAAATTTTCACTTATCTCAACATAATTACCTAATTAACTGCTGATGTGGCCATGGGGGTGGGTGGGAAGTGCAGCTTGTACTGTCAATATGGCAACAGTATAACAAGTAAAAGGGGAGATTTGAGTAACTTCCAAGTTTCGGCTACAGTGCACAGCATTTTCACAAAGAAAGATGGGAGGGGCAAAAAGGGGGGGCAACTGACTCTCCACAGGCCTTATGGAAAAGAAATTTTACTTAGAAAATACAATATTCCCCATATTTTTATTATGAAAAGTCTTCTCAATCTCCTCATCTCACCCACTAAAAACCACAGATTGTGAAGAATTTTTCTGGTAGACCTAGACCTTCACAGCAATGCAAGGACCTAAAACATTCCCAACGGACTCTTGAGGCAAAATTCCTTCCACCTCTAGAGAAAGAACTATGGAATTGGATCACAGAATAAAGCAGAATATATTTTTCTGTGCTACATTTTATTTTGTTTGGGTTTTCCTTGTGATTTCTTCCATTCATTTCAATTCTTCTATGCAACATGACTAATTGGAAAATGTGCTAAATAAGAATATATGTGTAGAACCCATGTAAGACTGCACACCATCTTAGGGAGGAAGGAGATAGGGAGGGGCAGAAAAATCTAAGACATATGGAAGTGATTGTAGAAAACTAAAAACAAACAAATTAATAATAAAAAAGAAAAACATTGATCTAATAAATAAAACTAAGTGCTGGTTTTATGAAAAAAAGAAATAAAATGGATAATCCTTTGGTCAATTTGGTTTCAAAAAAGAAAGAAGAAAACCAAATTATAAATATGAAAAATAAAAAGTGCAAAATCACTTCGTAGGAGGAAATTAAAACAATTCTTGGAAATTACTTTGCAAATCTATGCCCATAAAATTGACAATCTAAATTATATGGATGTATATTAAAAAAAAAAAAAAACCTAAATTGCCCAGATTGACTGAAGAGGAAGTTAAATACTTAAATAAACCCATCTCAGAAAAATAAATTGAACAAGCCATCAATGATCTCTCTTGGAAAATGTCTCCAGGGCCAGATGGACATATAAGCAAATTCTATCAAGCATTTAATTAGCAGTTAATTCCAAACTGTATAGACTATTTTGAAAAATTGACAAAGAATGAGTCCTACTAAATTCTTTTTATGATACAATTCATATTTTTTTCTTGGAGGATTTGGATACAGTAGCTTTGACTTTGTTGTCTTCTCCTGGTTGTGTTTTTTGATCTTCCTCATCACCAGTGTTGAGGAAATCAATGATGAGATATCTCTTCACTGAGAAAGCAAGAATTTATAACCCGTTTCTCCTCACCACCCCCCATTTGCTCATTTTCCCAGTCAATTACTTTACTTTTGAGCTCTTTCTTAAGTGGAGGGTTGCAGAAGCAGCCTCTGTTTCAGCAGTGGCTGCTACCACCTTGGGACTGTGTCCTAGACTGGGCCTGGGTTTGGACTGGGGCTGGGACTGGATCACTTACCCCTCTCAGTCAGATGAGAGACCCTTCCAACTAACCTTCCAAGCTGTCTTTGGCATTTGTACGTAGAGATATCAGGATACTGCAGTAGCCATCACCATCTCAGTCCCCTAAGTACTTGTTCCAGCTCCATCCATGCTGGAACAGCCCATGCAGAACTGTGCTCTGCTCCCAGCCTTTTGGGGTAGACTTTTCCCAGTGATCTTCCAGAATGTCTTGTGTTGGAAATCTGCTTCAGTCTGTCATTCTGTGACTTCTGCTGCTCTAGAATTTATTCAGAGTCATTTTTTACAGGTTATTTGAGGGACTGGGAGTGGGGTGGGAGCTCTAGCAGGTACTCTGCCATCTTGGCACCACTCACAGTAACATATTATCTTTCACCCCAAAATTCCTGTCTTCCAAAATCCACAGTTATCTCTCAGTGACCAGGACACACGAACTTAATTTCTCATTGACATTCATCCCACATATACAGTCTTTTTCTAGTTGTTGTCATTTCTACCTTCTGAAATAAAACAATAAATTACTAAGCACAGTGCATGAACATAAGGCAATTAATAAACACTTTTTATTTCCTTCCCTTATCCTGTAACATTCCCCACATGTGTGTTCTCCTCACCACAAATATTGCTGCCTGTCTGATTCCTCATCATTGTTTCTGAACTATCACAATATCTTTGTAGTTCATCTCTCTGTCTCAAGTCTCTCTGCACTCACATTATCTAAGACATAAAAATATTTTTACTAAAGCACTTCCCATATCATACACCACTCAAATTACCTGTTAGCTCTAAAATCAAATATAAAATACTGTGCTGTCAATTTAAAACCTTTCAGAATATGGTCCCTTCCTACCCTTACAAATGTTTTCACAATTTGCTTTCATCCTCACACTCTATGATCCAGTTACACTAGACTTTTTGCTTTTTATTTAATCACAGTAAATAATTTCATGTCTTTATGGTGTTTTTATTCATTTTCTTGTACAACTGGAATTTTCCACCTCTTCCTGGCTTCCTTGAAGAGTAAGCTAACAATCTGGCTTCTAGAGAAAGGCTTTGCTGCCCCTCACACAATGTTAATACCTTCATGTCTAAATGAATTTCCACTTACACTGTGTATTTTATGTAAACATTATGTATGCATGTGTGTTGTTTTATCCACAAGGCTGATGTTTTTGAAGGTGGGTATCACATTATTATTTATTTTTGGCACCTCCCCCCCCCAATGCTTAACAGAGTATCTTACATATAGTTAATATTTAATAAAGATTAATTAATAAATGAATTATTCAATTCATTATAAAAAGTATCTACTTCCACACAATTTGTAGTTACGAAAATATTAGTTATACACAGAAGTACATTGAAAGAATAATCTTTCCTATTTGACATAGGATTGATAATTACAGCAATATCAAAAGATTTTGAATGTATTGGGAATATTAACCTTGAGAATGAGGAGTTAAAATCCTGAGTTAAAAATGACATGATATCAAAGCTAGAAAATCAAAGTTTTTCAGCAAAAAGATTAGGAGACAATAAGAGTATTCCTGAAAGGGAAAAGATATAAGAATACATACACACACCTATACACATATACACATATGTACATATATAATTAATTGTGTGTATTTACGTTCTTATTCTAATTGTGCTATCTTTTAAAAATGTTTTCTATACTTAATATTTCTCATTAAAAATGCATACATAAGGATACGTATGCAATATATATATATATGTTCATATAAACCTGCTCATATATATACATATATATGTCCACATGCAAGCAAACATATGTATTTACGCATGTAGATGCATTCCCATTAAATAATAAAAAAGTTCAAAAATATAAAACACTTAAAAAAGAAATCCATTTTACAATAAGAACTATAAACTATGACATATTTGGGGACTGAAACGCATACATACTTTCTCCTTGTTGACCTGAAAACTTTGTTAAGAAAAGGCAATAGGCTAATTGCATACATTTCATGATTTAATTAATTAATCAATTCCCTATTAAAGACAATGGTAACATAATGCATTATGGAGCCAGAAATGTTCTGGCTACCCAGTGCAGAAATCTTCTGGCTTATATACATTTTGCTGTGAGAAAGGAACTCTCCTGGTTGAACAAATCATAAATTTAGTAAGACAAGACAATTAACAAAGTAATGTTGGTCAGGCCTTGCAATTCCAGCTGGGTAAACATATGTCTCGGTGACGAGAAAGGAAATCCCACCACTAGTGAGTGGCAGGCTTCCTGCCCTAAACAGATAACTGACATAGGAAAAGGCTAAACAAAATTCAATAGAAATTACGACCTAAGATGTCTATTTTTCTTCACCATTAATATGCCATAACATAGTATATGTCTATAGATAATAGGATACAAAGGAAAGCCTCATTATTCAAAATATAGTGTCTTAGGTTAAAGGTCTCCTTAAGGAGTGTAGAGTCGGCCTTGGCTGGCTTTTGCTGACATAGGAAGAGGCACTCTCTGAGTTTGCTTCAGAGAGAACAAAGAGATTATTCTAAAATTTTATATTAAACATTATCATCCTAAAGAAGGAAAAAAGGGCAACTATTAAAAAACAATAGATGAAAGAAAGGAAAAGTAATAGCTCTGGTTAAGTCAAGCTTCATGGAAGGGGCAGATTTATCTAGACACAAAAATACTCCTCCCCAAATCATGTCACATATTACTTTCAATTCCAATAAACTTTTTGACTCTACGTATTCATAGTAGATAGACAAGTATTGAGATATATAGATATGAATAGATAATGGATTGTGTATGTATATATGTTTATGTGTTTATGTGCATGCCTACACACACACACACACACACACACACACACACACACACACACACACACACCATGTATTTATTTGCCTAGTACTGCTTCTCATTAGGAGCTGACAATCTCAGTGAAGAGAAAAGCACAAAAAGATATAAGTAGTGTTAGAAGGCAGTTGTCAAGTGAATAGAGTGATGAGCCTGGGGCCAAGAAGACCTGAGTTAAAATATAACCTCAGATATTTAATAGCTATGTGACCCTTGGCAATTCACTTAATCTCTTTCTGTCTCGGTTCCATTATCTGTGAAATGAGGATTATAATAACACCTATTTTACAAAGCTATTGTGAAGGTAAAATGAGATTATGTATGCATAGCACGTTGCAAAGTTACATTACTATGTAAATGGAATCAGTTATTAGATAGTGACATAAAGACCCACTCATCTTGAAATATATCTACTACTTTAAAAAGGAAGGATTTCAGTTACTGGATTATTCCACTTACTGTATGATTAAATAAACTAGTAAAATCAAAATGTAAGAACAAAACTTTACTAGCAAATGAAATCACTTGGAATCAAGATTATTCAACATTTAAAAAGGTTTAGCAGGGTGAAGTCAGAAAGTGAGAAAACTAGAATTCACATTCTGGTCTCATAAAAACCAACTGTATGTCCTTGAGAAAGTCACTTCTCTAATCCTCTCTCTTGTTTTCACATTTGTAAGATTAATGTGGTGGGCTTGATGAACTCTAAGATCTCTTCAATTCTGCATCTTATGCCAATATATATTTTTGTGTGTGTGTGTGAGCCACAGAGTAGCCTCTGGTACACCTCTGCTGAATGACTTGGTACTTAGTCATTATATCAACAGCTATATAGAAAGGCACAGATGCCTTTTAGAACATTTGTTTTCTTCCCTTGAATAAGTTTCTGTTCCACACTTTCTTCATGGCATTTTTCATTTCCGAATTCTTCAAAGTGTAGACCAAAGGATTGCATATGGGAGCAATGATTGTGTGAAAGAGAGCCAAAATTTTATCCTCCTGGAATGTGATGGCTGATCTAATATAAGTGAAAAGTAAAGGCCCAAAGAACAGAGCAACAACAGTGATATGGGAACCACAAGTGGAAAGAGCTTTTTGACAGATCTCAAAAGAATGTACCGGAAGGGTATATAAGATCATAGTATATGAAGCCATAAGAACCATGAAAACCACCAATGCAATCATCCCTGAGTTGACTCTAACTAAAAGATGAAACCCATGAGTACCAATGCAGGCAAGTTTCAGCAATGGATACATGTCACAGAAATAGTGATTGATCTCCTTGGGGCCACAGAAAGGTAAAAGAACAGCAAGGATCTATTGTGCAAATGAATGCAGAAAGCCCCCACCACAAGCAGCCAAGACTAGTGCATTGCACCTATTCCTTCTCATGATTAGCCATGTAGAGTAGAGGTTTGCAAATTGCCACATATAGGTCATAGGCCATTCCCGTGAGTAGGAAGACCTCCACCCCTCCAAAGAAATGCATAGTGAAGAGCTGGATCAGGCAATTAGTGTAGGAATTATTCTTCTTTTCATCCAGCATATCACTGATGAGTTTAGGGGTCACTGTGGAAGTGTAGCAAACATCCATAAAGGACAAGTAAGTCAGGAAGAAGTACATGGATTGCTCAATAAGCTGGCTACATGTGATAGCGGTCATGACAATGAAATTTCCCATCAGAATAAACATGTAACAAAATAAGAAAATGACAAAGCACAGAATCTAACTGGTTATTCTGAGAAAGACCCAAGAGAATAAATTCAGTGACATTACTCTTTTTGTTCATCATTTTTTTTAACATTAGAAGGTAATCAGTAGATATCTGAAAAAAATAACACAAAGCAAAATGAGAAATGCTGTATCAATCGTGCATCAGTTACCTTATGGGGTAAATATTCACAAATACAACATTGATGTCTACAGAGTGCGTAATTTGATGTATGATTTAAATATCCTGTGTGGAGGGCATTTAGGAGCTTAATGAAATAGAACTGATTTTTGATGATTCAACTCATAAACTCTCAGAATGTCTAGGAATGGCTGATATCAAATCCAGACCACAACTGAGCAAGAATCAGTTATATTCTCAAGTGGTTTCTTAGTTGCCTCTTAGATACCTCCTGTGGCAGGAAACATGCAACCCTTCTGAGTCAGATCAAGTAAGTTCTTAGAAGTATTGATAATATTTAAATATTACAAAATTGATCAGCAAAAATTATTTATATATGATAGCAAACTTCTGTTAAAAAGGTTATGGTCTAAGAGTGGAGACTGAAGTTTCTTGTTCTTTGCTTTTTAGACATAGCCAAAACAGGAATTTGCTTCACTTCACTTTATATATTTGTAATAAATTTTGTGTTTTTACTTTCTCAATGAGGATTGAATAGGGGAGATTAGAATAAGATAATGCAGATCCAAAAATATAATAAAATCAAGATGAAGAAAATAAAATAAAATCATTACATTCTTGTTTTACTTAGCCCTTAGATCAGTCAAATAAGAGGTGTTATGTATACATGTATACATATGTACATATACATTTATATGTATATATGTAATTCCCTATCTCTAACACTTATTTTTTCTTTTTGGTTCAGGTAAATGAGAATGTCATCCAAAGGGACAACACATCTGTTTCCACATCTGCAAAGTGAAGAAAACAAGACCTGCTGTACCTACCTCAACTGGTCATTCTGAGTCTCAAATAAAACAATAGGTGAATCACAGATGTCAATTTTTTTTCATTTCACCACATATTTCAGTTGGCAAGACTTTATCAAGTTTATGCTCTTTATGAGTAAGAATCACTCCTATATCTCTGATCAATGCTTATTCAGCCCATTGTTAAAGATGTCCAATGACAAGGAGCTCACCACCTTCAGAAACACATCAAATTCAGTATTATGCAAGTTAATTATTATGACAGTTACATGCAATAGAAGAGTAAAACCAATTGACGTAGTATTATAATTGCAATTTTGGATGTTTCTTTCATGTTGATATATGTTCAATTTGATAATTTTGCTCACATCCAAAGGAGATAGTAAAAAAAAAAAAAGTATAAACAAGGCTGCTGCCTATGAATCAGAAATGTGGCATATTCTGTACAGAGTGGAAGTGGGGTACAACTAACAGTATATAAAACAGGGGAAAAGATAAGACCAAAAATTTAGTAGTTAATGTCTAAGTCTAAAGGCTTCACTATCATTTATATGGCGTAAACTCTACCTTGCCTCTAGTCTACTCTGGGCAGCCAGGTGGTACACTGGACAGAATGCCAGTCCAGATGTCAGGAAAACTCATCTTCCTGAGTTCTAATCTGGCCTCAGACACATACTAGTAGTATGACCTCGGGAAAGTCATTTGACCATGTTTGCTTCAGTTCCCTAATTTGTAAAATGAACCGGAAGAGGTAATGACAAATCCCTCCAGTATCTTTGCCAGGAAAACTCCAAATGGAGTTGTACTTGACTGAAATGAATGAACAACAATTTACTTCGCTTGAGTCTATTTTAAGGACTGTTTGTGTAAATTTGTGTTCTTTTTAAAAGTTTTATTTATTCCTTTATTTATTGATTTATCTATTTATTTTGTTTTCACTTTTCATTAGAGTAGCAAGTCCCTCCTCTTTCACGGTGTGGCTTTGTCCGCCTGGCAAGTCATTTATCCTATAAGTACTTGGTGGTCAATTTCATAGGTTGAGAGAATATTCTTATCTGAGAGTTTGCTGCATTAGTGAAATCATAGGTCTAGTCTCTCTCTCTCTGTCTCTCTCTCTCTCTCTCTCTCTCTCTCTCTCTCTCTCTCTATATATATATATATATATGTATATATATATATACACATAAATACATACATACATATACATACAAATATATGCATATACAATATACATATACAACACACATCCATATACTTATATGCATAAATAAACACAGGCATATACATATGTACACACATATATGCATACATATGTATACATCTAGATATATCTTTATGGAGAGAGAGTGGAAGCACTCATAAAACCTCTTCCGTAAATTTTGTCATCCATGAAGTCATTATACATATACATATACATATATATATATATATATATATATATATATACATACATATATATATATATATTTGTCATGTAGTCAACTTTGGATTCGAGAGTAACCCGTTTTTCAAAGTTGATTGGAACCCTCACTGATATCCTAAACCAGGCTGTATATATAAAAAAAAAATAAATCTCTACAACATACTTGACAAGTTTTCTTCTAGCTTTTACTTAATGACTTTGCTTAAGGGAGAACTCATTTCTTCCCAAAATAATCCATTCCACTTTTATATAGTTCTATTTATTAAGATGTAATTATCTTCCTCCCAACATAAAGTGTAGCTTTGCTTCTTTGCAATTGCCCCCTCATTACTCTTACTTCTGTGATTTGAGTCCAAACAAAATCAGTTTAATCTCATCCAGGGAATGCCATTTTAAATACTTAAATATAATTATAATTGAACCTTGTAGTTTCTGCTTCTCCTATCTAGAAATCCATAATTTTGCATTTTAAAAATTCTTTCTACGCAATGAAGTTCACCTTCATTAATTCATAGATTCAGACTGCTCACAATGTACTAATCTTCAGTGGGATTAGATGGGGTCAATTACAACTTTATTTTCACTAACATAAATGACAATTATCATTTTCTCCAATTATGAATATAAGCAAATATATATGATGGCAATATGGGATTAATAGGTTTTCTGACAACAAATTGGTCCAGGAAAAAATGATTAGGTACTTCTGCAATAGTGAAAATTCCTCCTTTTGTAGAAGAAAGGGTAGACCCTGAAGGAAATGATTTTTTTCAAATTTATATAGGGAGTGCATGATACTTTGTGTCCTGACTTTCTGGTTAGTGGTTTTTTTTTTTTCTCTGTCCATTAAACTTGATTACTGAATGATAGATTATCACCTTTCTAGCAATCCTTAAAACATACCTACTTGAGCCATTATGACATAATGAAATGGGCATTATATACAGAGCTTAAATACTACTATTAGAAGACTAATTCTGTTATTTACTACAAGTACGACTTTTGGAAATTTGTTTAATCTATTTGAGTCACAATTTACTGATCTAAAAGAAGGTGATTGAATCAAACATTCTTTATGGTACATTCTAGTTCAAAATCCTTCTATTTTAACAATGACTCCCTTCATCTCTATTCAAAAAGAGAAATCATATTGCATTCCATTAATGAAAGTCATTGTACCAATTTACAATCAAGCAACGAAGTTCACTGTTATGGGAAAGCAAAAGAAAATGTAGGAAATAAAAACAGAAAAAGGTTATATTTGAAAACTTACATGTCTCCTAACCATCCAACATATCTTTCAGTTGTAATTTCCTATGAAATTCCTCAACACAATCTCAACTACTAATCTCATTCATCAGTTCTTTCCAATGTATTTTTCAAATAGACAAAACTATTTCTTTTTATCTGCCAACCAATCTAAGAAAGAAGGTCATGTTGTATCAAAGTGTTACTGGAATCGAATATTTCAACATCTGAACTAATTGAGTGTTTGTGGCAGTTACTAGTGTCCCCAAGTGCCATTGCTTCTTGCCCATCAGGATGTCAGCTGGACCAGCAACAAAGAGGAGTTTCTAGTTTGCCTTCTACCCTGCACTCTTATCAAGATTTATATAGAGAGAAAGGCTGGCGGCTGGCGGCTGGCGGATCGAGAACGGCCTGAGACGGGAAGGCTTCTGTTACAATGGTTTCCGATAGCAGTTTTCTTCCAAAGGGCACCAAGCGCTCCCTTCCCCGTCGATTTTATGTATTTCTCTCTCTCGTTTTTACATCCCCTAAATTTCCCCAATACATCGCTTCCCCGCCCCCTCCCCAAAACACATCTCTTTGCGAGGGATTTGTAAAAGAAAAAATAAAAGTTCAGCCAACCAAAAAAAAAAAAAAGATTTATATAGAGAGAGGATATAGGGAATAATTTTTCCTGAAATGAGCAAAATCTCCAATCTCAAAGCATTTGGAGAATTGGGAAATTATTCTCCCAATAGTCTTAGTTAGGTCATAGTGGTAGTGGGAACATTTACTTCAAATTTAAATCTTCTAAATATCACTTTATGTTAGCCATTCATAAAGGACACAAACTAGTAATGGAAAAAAAAATAGAGCACATTCAAATCAAATGCTCCATATTTTAATGCTGAGGCAACAGAGCCTCAGAGAAATAAAGAAAAACCACCTTGCTGGACACTGATGAACCACCTAGGAGAACACCGATGTGTTCTAAGTCATCAAGTGTGTTGTTGCTGTTATTGGTTTCATATTTAGAAATTTGTGGATGATCTCAGCGGGATGTTGAGACTATAGCTTTGAATTTGAGATTTGGTATTCTGTTAAATCATAAGTATAAAAAATGAAGTCCATTTGAGGAAAATATTTTAGAATGGAGAGAAAAATGAATTGCATGCCTTGAACTATAGATTATTGGTGATATGTATATAGACTCTACCAGGAAAGAACTGGATAAATGCTTTTTATCACCCTACCTTGGAGGAGGTAGCTTCAAGTCCTATGTTTACTAGTAGGTTGTAAACACCTGAAGGAAAGGAATGAAACTCTATTTGTTTATGTCCCACCAATGACTGGAACAGGATTTTATGCAAAACCTTCAATGATTTCTGAGGACATGAAATGATGCTTTTTGTTCTCCCTAAAACACATAAAATAGTTGACAGTGATTTTTTTCTTGCCTCAGGCGTCTATAACCTCTCACCTTCCCCATCCAATAAACTCTAACTGTTCACCATTGTCCACTAGGATGAAAACTATTTATACTTCTCTTAGAAGAAAAAACATGAACAATTTTGAAGATGAAGAGGTCTAGAAGAAAATGACTTCAGGTGTTAAGTACTATTGTTGGTGAAGATAAATAAACAGAAAAATAAATGATAGTAGACTAGCTCATCAGAATTGTTAAACAGTACGTGAACATGTGAGGCATTTTCTTTTTATTAAAGGTTATCATCTTGAACATTTATATGCATGTATTCATACATACACACATATGTACTTGCGTGTGCATGTATGTATATCTTAGAAAATAATTTATTCAACTAACATGAACAGTAGAATACAAAGAACAAATAGCTACAGGTTGGCATAGATGATTTTGTATGATTTATGTACTGCTATGACCTTCTCATCAGCCAGATTAGGTACTGTCTCGGATGATGCCTTATATATCACATACTCCCCAAGACTCACTAATCCTACCTATTCTTCCATCTATTTGAGCTTGTCTTTGCTTTTTCTAATTTTCTCTTCTCTCTCTTGATGAAGGGCTCCCACAGAGACATCTGTCAAATTTTGCTACTTTATTAATATAATTATTATGAGGAAATCATCCAACAAACATTTATTAGGGTTGTGGAAATGAGCTATATTAACATCCTATTATGATAGCATATTATTTCTCTTTAAAGCATTTAAGGTGACGTTGAGGGAAGGACTCTTTCAGTTAGTAGTACAAATCTTGACAGCGTAAGACATTTTCTAATTCTCTTTTTTTATTGTTCCTCTTAATTATCACAAAGACTTGGAGATATTTTTGGTTGCCAATTTTTAGGGGAAAATACGTTTTAGAGAGATTAAATAGTTCTACACAAATCACATTAGAGATTATACAATAGTTTATACTAGAGACCTATTCTTTGTTTTCTGTTTTAAAAATCTTTATTTTCAATCAACAATAATTCATATTTCCTAATCCCCTCCATCCCACTCTAGAATAAGAGGGAAAAGAATTCTACATAAAATACAGTCAAGTAAAACAAATTTCTGAGTTGGATATACATATCACACACATATTATATATATGTGTATGTATGTATATACACGCATATACATATAATATACAAATATACATATATAATTCTGTATGTATATATTCTGCATGTATGCATATGCAACTGAAAGTATATAATTTTATCTATATATTTATCCACAATTAATCATTACTATGTGTGTAAGATACTTTCCTCATTAATCACTCAGAATAGTGGCTGGTTATTACACACATCAGATTCCTTAAGTCTTTTAGGTGATTGTCTTGACAATATTTTTGTCGTGATGTTGATTATTCTGTGGTTCTTTTCACTGAATCACACATCACTTCTTACAAATCATCCTCAGTTTCTTTGAAGTCCTCCCATTCATCATTTCTTATTGGACAATAGTAATCCATCACCTACAATTACTTTTTCATTCATTTCACAATTTGTGGTCCTGCCTTCAGATTACCAGTTCAAAAGAACTACAAATATTTTTGTACATTCTTAGAGTTGATTTTTCTTAAGACTATTTACTTCCTTAATCTCTCTTCATTCTAATTTCTTTTTCATTTCTATCCTTTTATTTCTCATTTCCCTATTGAGAGAAGTGATTTTTTTTTGTTTTTGGACTCAGCTGTATGTTTATGTTCTTCCTACTTTTGTATGATTTAGATGACAGTGATACTTATGTCTCACTTGCATCCATTTACCCCATCCACTTTGTTTGTAGAGATAATTCTTGTGAACTCTGATTATGTGAGATAAATGTCCATAACCAACCTTTCTCTTCTCCTCCCCCAGTATATATTTGCCCCCTCACTTTCCATTCC
The DNA here is from genome assembly GCF_028372415.1 of Notamacropus eugenii. NCBI lineage: Eukaryota > Metazoa > Chordata > Mammalia > Diprotodontia > Macropodidae > Notamacropus > Notamacropus eugenii. The sequence continues at coordinate 10,281,344 of NC_092880.1, forward strand.
TCTCTTAGGAACATCAAGACATTTAAAAAACAATCAGACTTTCTGTTAAATTTGACTATCTATAACACACAATGATGATTGAGTTCATAGGGGACAAATGTTTGCACATATTTGAATATAAGTAGTTTATATTTTAGTACCTTATCATTTTTGTTCATATTTAAATTCTTTGTGACTCAACTCCTGTGTTTGACCTCATGGTTCCATGCAACTCTATTTGTTTAATTAGGAACGCTTGGAAGTCCTCTATTTCATCAGAGTAACATTTTCTCCTGTAGGCGTGCATTCATTATTGTCTGGCCAAATTATTCTTAGTCGTAAGTCTATATCATTTGCCTTTGGAATATAGTATCCTAAGATTTCTATTCCATTATGTAGATGGATAAAATGTTTTATGTGATCCTGACTTTTGTTTTTTCTTTTTGCTTTTCTTTTTGAATTCTTTTTGGATGGTTGCAGTATGCTTTCCCCTTTCTAAAAGCTCTGAGTTTGAGTCTTAACGTTCTTAAGCGTCTTCATGTGGGGATTTTTTTTAAGGAGGTGACCATTAGTTTAATTTTTATTACTGCATGTGAATTTCGGTCTGAAAACTGAAGACTCAGTGCTCTAACCACTGCCTTATCTACCTGTCTCTTTACCTACTTCCATTTTGATCAAAATTATCAGAAAATACTACCATATGCTTTCTCCTTTCATGTATCTCTAGCTAATACTGAGTTCATATGCAATTTCAGATATTTTTGCTAGTTTTATAACTATTGAGAAGTCAATCTATATCTGCATCAGTTTTCTCTAATTTTGTTACATCTTTTTTTCTTTTCGTTCTAGGTTTTTTTGTTTTTATTTTTTTGTTTTAGTCAGTATTTGGGGAAGCTTACTACTTACTTGTATTCTGATAAATTTGATTCAATTCTCTATATATTTGAAAAATGAAACTTTCATTTTTTTATTAGTAATTTATTTATTTTTGGTTTTCTACAATCAATAACATAAGTCTTCGATTTTCGCCCCCTCACTCCCCACTCCCTCCCCAAGATGGCATGCGATCTTATATCATATCCATACATAATTATTAAGCACATTGTCACATTAGTCATGTTGCATAGAGGAATTAAAGTAAATGTGGGAAACCATGAAAACTAAAACAAACAAAATATTCAGAAGGAGCCAGTGATCACCGTTGACTACAGATGCAGAGAGAGAGACAGACAGACAGAGACAGACAGACAGAGAGAGAAACAGAGAGACAGAGACAGAGAAAAAGAGATACAGAATATGAAATGAATAGGAAGGGGGTGTCCCCTTTCTATTTATTTCTTTATTTCTTTCCACATACTCTTGGAAATAATGTTTCTGGCTTCTTTACTGTTCCTTGAACACTACACTTTATTTTTAGAGTCTAGGCATCTTTCATGACTGTCTACTATTCTGGGAATATTCCTTTCCTTATACCTCATTCTCAAGTCTCAGTTAAAATCTCACCTTCTGCAAGAAGTCTTTCCTATTTCTCCTTTATTTTAGTGCCTTCACTCTGACATTATCTCCCATTTGCTGATAATATATCTAATATGTGTATTGTCATCTTGTCCCCAAACCCTTCAGACCATAAGCACCTTGAGAGCAAGATCTGTTTTTTAATTATATATATTGTATAATTATATATATATATGTATATATATATATATATATATATATATATACGCCTAGTGATTAGCATAGTACTTGTCACAAAATGACTGTGCAATAAATGTTCCTTGATGTGGTATGTTGACTATGTGCCAGGCAAGGTGTTAAGTGCTGAAGGTTCCCATTCAAGCAAACAAAATAGTCATATCCCAAAGAGCTTACATTCTAATGGGGAAGGAGACCATGTAATGAAGAGGATTCATGGTATGGAGATGACCAGAAAAGGAGATGGGGGACATTTTTCATACAAGAGAAGAGGAAAGATTACCTATAAGTCAAGCTTCGCAAAACTTGAGTGCTAATTTTCATTGGGAAGGTTGAGCAGGGTGGGTTGAGGTTGGGAGAAAAAAGGATAAGAAAGAGGACTGAGAAAAGAATATTGGTTTTTAGCAATAAATATATCAGTGGTGACCTTGGAGAGGGCATAATGAATTAAGATACATGGTAAAGAAAGTGGGATTTTCGTTTTCTCTTTGGAGTTCAGTTTCCTAGGTTAAGGCCAAATTGTGAACATCTGAAGGGTGATTTACAGCTGTGCTGAGTCACATGACTGTGATACCTTCTGGCTCTAAGCCTATAATTTGAAAACTATATATGGTGGGAGATTGGCGTTTTGCTTCATGGGTTTCACTTATTAGAAGGACATTTTGATTCCCTGGATGGGACTCTGAATAGCCATCTGAGTAGCCAGCTGAGTAGTTGGCTACTCAGATGTTGTTACAGGTGCTCCCTCATCTGCTGGTGCATTTAGGTGGTTGCATTACTTTGTCAGACAGTTGCAGCCCCACCTGTTGATCTTTGTACTAATTTCTCTGTTTGCAGTTTCTCAGTTTGTATTTTCTCCACGTTCAGGCTGTTGACATTTCCCCTGAACCAGTGGATTACTTATGTACTTTTAATTAAAGAAGGATTGTTAACTCCTTTGAGGCTGTCTTTCCTTTACAAAGAAGATCAAAGAATCTGTGCTAGCAGGCAGTCCTGACTGTACTAGTGTGCTTGCTAATACACCATTACATCACAAAGAATTGAGCATTGAAAAGTGAGAACTTGAAAGAATGAAAACAGCCACACCATCACCACTACCAATTCCCAATTTCACCCTAGACAACATATAAAAGCAAATGTAGGATTGTGGCTTTATGAGCTATCAGAATTCACTGTTAATTAGTTTTATTTTTAGATAGATTCATAGATAGATATATCTTTACCAAGATTATACCTCCATCCTTTCCTTTTCTTTCTCTTTCAGAACACCTGTTTAAAAAAAATAGAAGGAAAAGAAAGAGAAGAGGAAAATTTTAATAACAGACAGAGAAAAACATCTGACATTGTAGGCAACATTTAGTGCCCATGGATACTAAATATCATAAAGGAAGAAGAGAAAAGTGTCTCTTTATATCTTTTATTTGGGTCTAAAACCTGTTCTTTCTAATTTCATAACATTCAGTTTCAACTCTTCTAGTTTGGTGTTCCAGTCACATAGACTATTGTAATTCCTTCCATATAGATTATTGTAATAATCATTGTGCATACTATTTTCCTGCTGGTACTGTTGCTGTTGCTGCTTTGTTGTTATTGGGAGGAGGAAGTGGAAGTCAAGGTGGAGGAGGAGGAAGGAGAACAAGAGAAGGAAAAGGAGGAAGCTTTGGTGAAAATGACACATTTCAATAAAAAAGTGCCATTTTAACAATTACTGGCTGCAGGTATAAAAATGAATACTTTATCCTTGGTTTAGTCTATTGCCTCATAGTAGATTTCCCTTTAGAAGGAAAGAGAATGAAACCTTTGGGCATAATTTGCTTTGAATATGTTGACACTTTCCCAAAAGCAACATAATGAGCCTCCCTGGGAAATATTGCCTAATAGCACATAGTAAAGAACAAGGTATGACATGACCAACCATATGATGAGTGAAAACTGTCCCATGGGGAAACACTTTCAGGCTTTATAGTCACTATGTCTATATCCATTCTCCCTTTGGTATCCATAAAAACCTTTTAACAAATAATAGAATGATAGACTATATTCTGAATGAAACTTTTGGATAGATAATAATTTTCTTTCTAAGAAATCTACCAGAGATTTACTGAGGGCAGAGCCAAGATGGGGGAGTAAAAAGCATCTGTAGAAGCTTTCCCACATAGTCCATAAAATACCTGTGAAAATGACTTTAAACAAATTCTAGAGCAGAGAAGCCACAAAACAATAGAGTGAAAGAGATTTCCAGTACAAGACAGCCTGGAAGGTCAACATGAAAGGTCGATCTCACTGGGTGTGGAGTGGAGCATGGGCCATATGGCACAGCAGGGACAGGACCTAGAATAGGCAGCATCAGCAGTTCCCAGATTGTTCAACTCACAAACACCACACACAGCTTCAAAAGTCAGTGAGAAAGCTTACTCATCTGAGTGAGAAGGGAACGTGGTCTGGCAGCATCCATTTTGGAGACCTCTGCCTAAAGCCCCTGCGGGAATTGAGCAGCTGATATGAATCTCAGTCCTGAGCCAGGCCCTGGGGCAAGGAGGAGGAGTGCTGGCCTAGTGGAGCTGAACGTGGCTGTAGAGAAGGAATTCTACACACAGATTCTAGGCAGAAAAGTTTTTGGTTGCTCCCAGACTAGTGTACAAGCCAAGAGAGGAGAGAATATCTCTCCCTTGATTGTGCCACTTTGGAGGAACTGAAAACTTACAGGTCCCCAGAGTATATCCTCCTCTTGACAAAGGACTCAAAAGTCAAGTAACTAGCTGGGAAAATGCTCCAAAAAGGGAATAAAATAAGACTATAGAAGGTTAATTTGTTGGTGAACAGGTATTTTCTTCAATCCTTTCAGATGAGGAAGAACAATGAATACCATCAGAGGAAGTCAAGGCTTCTAAAACCTGCAAAATAAATATGCAGTTGTTTCAGACCATGGAAGAGCTCAAAAAGCATTTAGAAAATCAAGGAAGAGAGGTGGAGGAAAAATTGGGAAGAGAAAGGAGAGTGATGCAAGAAAATTATGAAAAGTGAATCAACGGCTTGCTAATGGAGACCCCAAAAAATGGGGAAGAAGACAACGCATATAAAATAAGCTAACTCAATTGGCAAAAGAGGTCCAAAAAGCCAATGAGGAGAAGAATGCTTTAAAAAGCAGAATTAGCCAAATGGAAAAGGAGGTTCAAAAGCTCACTGAAGAAAATAGTTCTTTAAAAATTAGAATGGAACAGATGGAAGCTAATGATTTTATAAGAAACTAAGAAATTGCCGAACAAAAACCAAAAGAATGAAAAAATAGGAAATAATGTGAAATATATCATTGGAAATACAACCAACCTAGAAAATAGATCCAGGAGATACAATTTAAAATTATGAGACTACCTGAAATCCATGATCAATAAAAGACCCTAGACATCATTTTTCATAAAATTATCAAGAAATACTGCCCTGATATTCTAGAACCAGAGGGCAAAATAAATATTAAAAGAATTCACCAATCACCTCCTGAAAGAGTTCCAAAAACAGAAACTCCTAGGAATATTGTAGCCAAGTTCCAGAGTTCTCAGGTCTAGGAGAAAATATTGCAAGCAGCTAGAAAGAAATAACTTGAGTATTGTGGAAATACAATCAGGATAACACGAGATCTAGCAGCTTCTACATTAAGGGATCAAAGGGCTGATATTCCAGAAGTCAAACGAAGTAGGATTAAAATCAAGTATCACCTACCCAACACAACTGAGTACAATACTTCAGGGGAAAAATGTTCATTCAATGAAATATAGGGACTTTCAAGCATTCTTGATGAAAAGATCAGAAGTTTATAGAAAATATCACTTTCAAACACAAGAATCAAGAGAAGCATGAAAAGGTAAACAGGAAAGAGAAATTATAAGGGACTTTCTAAAGTGGAACTGTTTACATTCCTACGTGAAAAGATAATATTTGTAACTCTTGAGACTTTTCTCAGTATTTGCATAGTTGGAAGGATTATACACACACACATAGACATACGTGTGTGTGTGTGTATGTGTGTGTGTGTGCATGCAGAGAGCACAGGGTGAGTGAAATAAGAAGGCATGGTATCTAAAACCAATAAAATTAAGGGGTGGAGATGAATATATTGGGAAGAGAGAAGGAGAAATGGAATGGGGCAAATTATCTCTCATAAAACAGGCAAGAGAAAGCTTTTTCAATGGAGGAGAAAAGGAAGGTGAGAGGGAAAAAGTGAATCTAACTCTCTTCACATTTGGCTTAAGGAGGGAATAACATGCTCACTAAATTTGGTATGAAAATCTATCTTACACTACAGGAAAGTAGTGCAAAAGGGGACAAGTAGGGGAGATGATAGAAGGGAGGGCAAATGGGAGAAGGGAGTAACTAGAAGTAAATACTTTTGGGGAGAGGCAAGGTCAAAAGAGAGAATAGAATAAATGGGGAGCAGGATAGGATTGAGGGAAATATAGTCTTACACAATATGACTATTCTGAAAGTATTTTGCAAAACTACAGATATATAGATGATATTGAATTGCTTGCTTTCTCAAGGGAGAGCAAGGAAGGGAGAGAATTTGGAACTCAAAATCTTAGGAATGAATGTTGAGAATTGTTTTTGCATACAACTGGGAAATAAGAAATACAGGTTATAAGGTATAGAAATCAATCTTGACCTACAAGAAAAGAGAGAAGATGAGGATAAGGGAAGGGAGGGGTGGGGTAGAAGGGAGAACATATTGAGGGAAGGGATAATCAGAATGCTAGGCATTATGGGGCTGGGGAAGGGGAGAGGTGGGAAGAAAATTGGAACTCAAAATTTTGTGGAAATGAATGTTGAAAACTAAAAATAAAATAAACATAAAAATAGAAATCTACCATCATTAAATTTTCTTCTGACTCATTTTGCTTTTTCTTGGATGATTTGTAAATCTCAACATACTGTACTCATATGTGTTATAGAGGTCAGAAAATTCTATAGAAGGGCACACTTAAAGTTACTCTGAAGAACTTCATTATAAATTGTGAGACACATGCCATCACCATTGATAACGTATTGATTTATATATCTGCAGCCATGGGAGACATGGGACACATTGGCATAGAATTCCCTAGTTCTCCATGCCTCCATTAATGTAGGTGCTGTGCTCCTTGACCAAAGTAAACTTTCAATAACTGAAAAGAAGTATGAAAGGGGAGAATTTAGATACATCTTGAGTCCAAATATTCATATGGTCTATTTGTCCCTGAACTGTGGTAGAGTCTTTTAGCTTGTCTGATCAGCCATAAACAGGCCCTCTATCCCTTGACCCAAAGAGATTGAAATCATTTTGGTCCCCTTCAAGTAAGAAGAAAACCAAGCAACCCCCTGTATATAATTTCTGCCATATAATGTAGTTATCATACATCTGCACAAATGTATAATCTTTTTTTTTAAGAGGTCTGTTCCAATAGCTTAACATCTGTGGAATGAGATAGTCTTTAAGATCACTGTACCTAATTATTACCACATCTGCAATTGCCACTTTTAGAAAAAAAAATACTTGACCCTTATATGTAGATTTGGACAATGACCTCAAAATATCAAATGCCCTATAAAATTTGAGTATTTCAAATAAAAGTAAAGTTTATATATCAACATTGCTTCAAACTGAGCAATTTGTGACTTTTACATATTTAACTGAATTCCATTTTAGTAACATTTTGTAGAGATAACTAAATTATGACTTCAAAATTTTAATATATGTATGTATTTATTTTTAGTTTTCAACATTCATTTCCACAAGATTTTGAGTTACAAATTTTCTCCCCATCACTCCCCTCCCCCCAATACACTGTTCCTTCTGATTATCCATTCCCCCAATCTACCCTCCCTTCTATCAAACCCCTTCATTCCCTTATCTTCATCTCCTCTATTTTCTTGTAGGGCAAGATAGACTTCTGTACTCCAATACCTGTATTTCTTATTTCCCAGTTGTATGTAAAAACAATGTTTGACGTTCATTTTTAAAACTTTGAGTTCCAACTTCTCTCCCTTTCTCCCTCCCCACCCATTCTCCACTGAGAAGGCAAGCAACTTAATATAGGGTACACATGTGTAACTATACAAATGACTTCCATAAAAGTCATGTTATGAAAGACTAACTATATTTCCCTCCATCCTATCCTACCCCCATTTATTCTATTTTCACTTTTGACTTTGTCCCTCCCCAAAAGTGTTTAATTCTAATTCCCCTTCCTCCTATTAGTTCTCCCTTCCATCATACCCCCTGCTTATCCCCTTCTCCTCTACTTTCCTGTAGTGTAAGATAGATTTTCATGCCAAATTGAGTGTGCAGGTTATTCTCTCCTTAAGCTAAATATGATGACAGTAAGTTTCACTTTTTCCCTCTCACATTCACCCTTTTCCCCTCCATTGAAGAGTTTGCCTCCTTTATAAGCTTTAATTTGCCCTATTCCATTACTCCCTTTCTCCTCCCAATATATTCCTCTCTCACCTCTTAATTTTATTTTTTATATATAAACCCTTCCTATTCAACTCACCCTGTGCCCTCTATGTATGTATCCCTCCACCTATCCAAATACTGAGAAAAATCTCAAGAATTACAAGTATCATCTTTTCATGTAGGAATGCAAACAGTTAAACTTTAGTAAGTCCCTTATGAATTCTCTTTCCTGTTTACCTTTTCATGCTTTTCTTGATTCTTGTGTTTCAAAGTCAAATGTCATATTCAGCTCTGGTCTTTTCATCAAGAATGCTTGAAAGTCCTCTATTTCATTGAATGACTATTTTTCCCCTGAAGTATTATACTCAGTTTTGCTGGGTGGGTGATTCTTGGTTTTAATCCTACTCTTTTGACTTCTGGAATATATTCCCAGTCCTTCAACCCCTTAACAGAGAAGCTGCTGGTTCTTGTGTTATCCTGATTGTATTTCAATAGTATATGAATTGTTTCTTTCTTTCTGTTTGTAGTATAATTTGCCTGAAACAGGTTGTGTTTTTGACTTTAAAGAATCAAAGCAATGGAGCAGGAAGGGATTTGATAAACATATTATCCATTGTCTTCATTTATAAAGAATATGTAGCCACTAGATTCAGTTTTCTTCCCAATTTTAAAGAAGGATGATATCAAGGAATGTTCAAACTACTGAACAATTGTGTTCATTTCACATGTCAGCCAGATTAGGATTAAGATTATGCAAACTTAACTTTAATAATATGTGAACTGAGAATTACCAGAAAAGAAGGCTCATTTTAGGAAAGGCAGAGGAACTAGAGACCAAATTGTCAATATTAGCTGGGTTATACAGAAAATAAATGATTTAAGGGGGAAAACATTTATTTCTCTTTCACTGACTACATTAAATTCCTTATTTAGATCATAGCAAAATGTGCCAAGTTTGCAAAGAGTTAAGAGTACCAGGGCATTTTATTTCTGTCTTGAAGAACCAGCGTGTGAATCAAGAAGCGACTAAATATGGAACAAATTTTTGGTTTAAGATTGGAAAAGGAGCATGACAAGGCTATATATTGTCACCTTTATATTTAGCTTTTATATGCACAGTGTATCATGTGAAATGGCAGACTCAATGAATCAAAAACTGGAATTAAGGTTACTTGGAAAAATACCAATAGTCCCACTATGCAAAGAATGCCAGTCTGATGGCAAAAATTGGGGAAGAATTGAAACAGCTTTTTTATGAGGGAGAAAGAGGAGAGTGTAAGAACTGGCTTGAAACTTAACATGAAAAAGTGGCTTAAGATCATGGCAAACAGTCCTTTTGCTTCCTTTCAAAGAGATGGAATAAAAATAGAAAACAGTGTCTGATTTTATATTCTTGTGTTCGAAGATCACTGAAGATGGTGACTATATCCATATAGTGAAAAGACACTTGCTCCTTGGAAGGAATGATATGACAAACCTAGACAGTATATAATTAATAATAATAGAAAAAAAGCAGAGATTCCGCCTTACTAACAAAGGTCCATATAGTCAAAGCTATGTTTGTTAGTTTTTTTTCACTAGCAATGTATGACTGTAAGAGTAAGACTACATATAAAGCTGAGCCCTGCAGAGTCAAACTTTTGTAATTGTGGTGCTGGAGAAGACTTTTCAGGGTGCCTTGGGTAACATGGAGATCAAATCAATCAATACTTAAAAATAATAATTCAGAGTAATCATTGGAAGGTCAAATACTGAAGCTGAAGCTTATGTATTTTGACCACACAATGACAAGACTAATTTAGATGGAAAAACCCTGAAGTTGGCAAGGACTGAAGACAGAAGGAGAAGGGGTAGGCAAAAGTTGAGATGGATAGATAGTATCAGGGAAGTACAAATATGAACTTGGACAGACTTTGGGTGATAGTGGAAGACAGAAGGTTTTGATGTGCTAAGAAGACTCTTACACTCTTACTTACTTACTTACACTCTTACACTACTGAACTGCTACCAAAAAATAAAAAAGAAATTGAGGACCATGGAATTAAAATTACTTGCCCAAGCTCACATGGGTCAGGATAGATCATTAGTATTCTGAGATAAGGCTAGAAAGTTAAAGTGGAAAGCCTTAAATTCCAAGGAGTTTATGATTTACTCGGTAGGTAAGAGTGAACCATCAATGGATTTTGAAAAAAAAAAAAAAGACTGACATGATCAAATCATTACCTAATTAAGTTTACATTGATATGAAAGACTGACAAAGAGCAGGAAAGAACCTTTAAGGAAAGCAAATTTAGGAGGCTGTTGTTATAATGTAAATTGTGAGAAAGAACTCCTTCCTGTATTCTTTTGATAGTGGAATGCATAAGGGAGCATGAATTTGAGATGTTTTTCAGAAGTTAATGTTTATGACTTGGTGACTTACTAAAAGTGAAAGAGACAGAAATAGAGGCAGGAATTCAATTTAATCACAACATTTAACCATGGTTTACTAAGAAAATGATGAAAGCAGAAAGATGTTTTTAGCAGAGAACATCATTAATTTAGCTACAGGAGGAATTTGTGGTGCTGGGTGGACATTTAAGTGGCTACATTCATTAGGCTATTAGAGATTAGTAATAATGATAAAAAACAACAACTATTATGTTCAAGTAAGTACCTTCCATAAGGGGCATTGCTGAGTTGTGTAATGGTGGTGACCATGCAATCAGAGAAATAATCAGATGACTTGAACTTGACTTTGTTTTGAGGGAGGGAGGGCTGTTCAGGTCACCAAGCCTCACTTCTCCACAGTCATCTGAATGCAGTGACCAGATATTTATCAGGATGACTGGAGATGACTCAGGATGAGGCAATTAGGGTTAAGTGACTTGGCCAAGGTCACAATAGCTAGTAAGTGTCAAGTGTCTGAGATGTGATTTGAACTCAGGTCCTCCTGACCCCTGCACTGGTACTCCATCCACCTCACCACCTAGCTGCCCCTGTATAATGGCAATTTGAATTGGAAAATCCTATTTTTTAATAGGTCCATTAAATCACCTGGAAGCCTAAGTGATGTGTGGTGGAAGGAGATCAATGAACAGGGGGAACAGGTAGGGTGGAGCAGAACCAGGAAGAAATGAGTGAGGTGTGGTGGGACTGAAGGGAAAGGAGGCAGGCAGGCAGGCTTGCTGGACAAGGTTTAGGCTCATGAGTGTTTGCTTGTAAGAAGGTCCTGGCTGTGGGACTCTCAGGAAAGACTTTGCTCCCTGCAGTGATCATATTTATTAACTTCTTAGTTACCATGACAGATTTTGCTTTCTGGTTCTGAAATTTGGCTTTTTGGTGTCTAAATAAATGTTTTTCTTCTGCCTTCTGTATAGAGAGTCTTATATTTTACGATTGAGAACTATCCTGGCATTTTCATAATCACCACCAATGCTGTGAATATTGCCTTGGTGATACTTTTGGCATCATGAAAAGGATCCCAAAGTATAAAATCTCTATTTCGAGGCAGAAAGAATTTAGAGGGAGAAACTAGTATCTCAAGTTTGGATGATTTAACTTTTTCATAGCTAGCCAGAGAATGGTCCAAGAGCATGGGACCCTGTGAAAACTGGGAAGTGAAGTTACAGGAGGGCGAACCTGGAAATGTGGGAAGGTGTTTGCAAGGAATACCAGTAAGACCAGGGAAGGAGTTGTTAGGGGTGAGTAGGAGAGGCTGGGTTTTATTAAAAGGATTTCCTTATTATGTGTAAAAACAAAGGTGAGTCGCTTAAGGAAAAAATTCAGATGGAAAAAGAGTTAAGTGGTTTGCATGTTGGGCTCTCCTTTACAAGAGCCCTCTGGGGGGTGTCAGTCAGAAGGAAAGACTGTTCATTTAACTCAGAAGTGGCTGAAGGCTGACAAAATAAATGTGCATCTGACCTTTGTACACACCCAGCTTAGTTGCCACAGTGACGAAGGAAGTGAAATAATTTTAGAGGGAGAAGTTTCTCAGGCAGAGACATGCCCAATAGTGAGGTGGAAACAGGAGAACCAAGGAAATAACTCAGTGTTTAGGGAAGTAATTGAGGATTTTACTCAGTTGGAGCTGAAATAATGTATCTGTAAGCATCCCAACATACAGAGGGAGACCTGCTACCCCAGGTTCTTAGATCTGCATTCATAAAAGAAAAGAAACTTTCAAGGGGTTAACAATCATTTTAGTCAAGCACAGGTATCAGAGAAAATCAAAATCAAAATTTCAGAGAAATGCAGAGAAATCAAAAGTCTACAGACAATACTTCCAAAATGTCTGACCATTACATACATACACAGTTACCAGAGAGGGAAGCATCAACTTCTGGGGTTTTGGGGGGGAGTTGAGAGGGGAGGGTCTCCTTAGGGAGATAATCATTTAATATAAATTTTGGGCTTTAATAAGGGCCAGAGCTTGAATTAAGAAGAGCCTGGACCTAGCAATCTCCTTGTTCTCTGAAATAAACTCAGAGAGTACCTCTTCCTATGTCAAAAAAGCCAGATGGAGCTGATTTAGCGTTCCTTACCAGACCCTTAATCCAAGACACTATCTTGAATAATGGGACTTTTTCCATATCTTAATATTTTGTGGACATATACTATGTTATGGCATGTTAATGGTAAAGAAAACACAGATATCCTGGATTGTAATTTCAATCAAAACTTTGTCAGCTCTGTCATCTTATTGTTTTTACACCCTATGCAGTTAAGAAATTCCTTTCTCAAGATCTAGTTAATCACTCATGGAGACCATAAATTTGAAGGACACAGACCACTTTGGATTGTCCTAAAAGGATTTGACCCTGGTCATTCTTTCATTTGTCAGTCAAAATTTCATTCTGGCTCCATGATCATGTAATTAATAGCTTAAAGGGAATAAACTGTATACATTTAGCCTGTTGCCTTCTTCTTAACCAAACTTTCAGGTTGACAGGAGCTTCCCAGAGTCTCTCTGGCCAAAGAAACACTTCCGGTCAGTAAGCCTCAAGTAGGACGTTGCCCTCAGAATATTTATACACTTTTTAGAGCCAGAGGGCATAACTCTCCAGTTATCCATTGCCTTAATATAAAAAAATTAAAGGTACTTGGCACCCTCCTACAAAACAACTCCCCTAATCAAGCTTCCCACTTTAGGCAGGCTCACCAATAGGTGGCAAAGATCCTCCTTAATCACATTATTCAATCACAGTCATTTTTGGTAAAACAAAAACAGCAAAAGATCCTATTTTGCTTGCCCTTACAAGTGGTGAAGAGACAGAGAACTTCAGTTAGTTTCCCTTGGGTATTCATTTAGTTGTTCCTTGTTTCTGGCTGGGAGAGAGAAGATGGAAGAGACCAACACCACTAAAGGTTGCTGAAGGAAAAGACTCTGGAAAAATATGAGAGGATAGCCTCCATCATACCCCTATTCCCAACTTGCTTGTCTAGAGACTTTGGGAAATATTCCTCTTGGGTAAGATTTAGGACACTCTTTCTTGGTTGAACTAAGTTATCTCCCAATTGGAGACTTCTTTTGCTCTGGATTATCTGGTACAAGTACTGCTATGTACACCTTCTCTGATTTCTGTTTGGCATGATTTGAATAAATGGGCTTCTTTCATATTCTCTATGTTTATTTATTGTGGAACTGATATGTGGGGAAAGGATCAAACCTTGGATATAGAGCTTGGGGTCAAAAGTGGAACCCAACCATATCCTTTAGAGGAACAATATTTAAAGTGAATAGAACAATATAGTTCTAGCCTGGTAGCTGCTGTCTCTGAGAGCATAACTACCCCATTGCTTCCCCTCCTAATATGACTAAAAAGTCTCTCAGTGAAAAGTGGGGAGAGAAGAGGCTAGTGATGAATATTTTTTCTTCATTTGAACCACTCATGGGGTTCTATCACTACACTAGGGGCTCATATCATTACCCCAGATTCAGTTCTTCCTTATTCCAAGTTCACTACTCTATTGGCAATGCAACCTAGACATTTGTTACCATGAAAGCAACATTCTGTTTTTTATAGTCAATGATAGGTACTTAAGTGGCAGAGTGGATAGTATGATGGCCTTGACTTTGGGAAGATAACTACTTCTCATTAGTGTGTGTGTGTAAATGGGCTGAGAACTTAATCTCTATTTGCCTAGGTTTCCTCAATTATAAAATGGGAATAATAATAGTATATACCATAAGGTTGTTGTGAGATTTAAATGACTTGGTATTTGTAAAAAGCACTTAGCCCTGTTCCTGGCACATAGTAGTCACTATATAAGTCCTTATTCATGTCTTTTTATAGTTCTTTATGGAATTGAATCATTATGCTTCTTATCTGTTCCTTGGGGACATATTATAAACTGGTCAGTTGATCAGAGATCGACAGTTTTACAGTTATCTTTAATTATTTTTATTGTCTTCACTGTTTATATTGTTCTTATGGGACCTTTATTTCACTCAGTATCAATTCATGCAAAACACTCTATGCTTTTCTGAATTTGGAAAGATAGTATTTCACAGAAAAAAGAGGTGGTAATGCCAAAGGTAATTGGAAGATTAAAGATCATTAGAGGTAAAGAAAGTAATTTAATAATTGGGAGGCCAGAGGAAATCTTGGAAGGCAGATTTCAAAAATTTTACTAATGGGGTGGACCTATATAATATATAATGGCTTCCTCTCAAATGTACACTCAGATATTGAGGAGAAATCCAGATCTACAATTTTTAAACTGTCATATTTTATCAATCAACAAAATCCATATATGGACATATGGACAACCCAAGTAACTTCTATGTTTCTGTTACATGAATGGGTTAAATTGAATGACAAAGGTGAAGGGATCTGACATCTTAGTGAAATTCACTTAAATATATATATGTTTGTTTGTTTGTTTATCCAGTAGACCAAAAACTTCTCAAAGGCAAATATTTACTTTTTGGATGTATCCTCAGCATCTTGAATGGAGTCTGTTACATTTTAAATTTTATTTTCTAATTTTGAAGTAGAGCTAATATTACATTGGTATATAGAACCCCTGATGAAAGCTTTTGTGGGGGAGGGGCATGCAATTGGATCCAGGTTCAAACACCTAGCATGTTTCTGAGGTCTTATTTCAACTGCTGAAATATGACCTCAGAGACATGCTAGCTGCATTGCCTTGATGCCACCTGATAAAAAGCATTTTACCTCCTAATGTGGAAAACCATTTGCTTTGTAATAGCACAGTGTGCTTTGGAGCACTAAAAGATTAATCTTTTTTTTTTTTTTTTTATTTCTTATGGTGACACAGGCAATCTCTGCCAGAGTGTGAACTTGAACTGAGATCTTCCTGACTCTGAGGTAGTCACTGCATCATACCACTTTTCCTCCATTGTGTAGACTTGTCTGGTAGATAGCATGTCTTTATTAAATTGATTGAACAACTGACTTATTGACTCATTGAGTAATCCTGAAATTTGTCTTTGGATTTTAATGTCTTACTTTTCTAAGTTGTTTGGAAATGTTTCCAGGAGACCAAGTCCCAAAGGTACCTCACAAGCCTTTAAATTGGTTTTTGTCTATGACTCCACAGAAAGCAGTTAATGGACTAAACATTTTGTGTGGGGTCAATAACATGGAAAACCCGTTTGCTTTCTGAGCTCCAAGTCATAGAAAAAAGTTATCACTTCCAGATTTCTAAGTGTGCTCCCTCTTTACAGTGAATTGAAATCTCTTGGCAGAAATTAACTTCTCCAACTGTCACCTGTTGATAAAAACAGACTATTCTCTTGGGAGACAACAAAAGCCTATATTTGCCAGCAATGCTTGACCAGACATCAGTCTTCACTTCTTGGTACCAGGTATGTTTTTGTCTGGGAGCACATCTCCTATGAATGAATTTGTCTTCTTGTTTTGTGATATAATGTAAGTTTTCTTGAACACATTTGCATTCATTGACTTTAGAACTTGATTGTCCCTAATAACATCTCTCATCAAATTTTTAACAATGTTTATTCAATATTTTTAGATACACATGACAGATAAGTAAAAAAGGCAATCTTTGAAAGTATTTTTCCCTACAAAACCCATAGTCTTATTATCTTAGATCACCTGGATTCTTACTTCCCCGTCTCAGATACTCATATGCTCATATATCATATGCTCACTCTCCCCCAATGAACTTACTTTTTATTAAACCCTTCCCCCACCAAAAAGTATGCCTGAGATTAAAAGTGTTGAATATTAAGGATATGGAACATTACTCCTTAAGGCTAGGATTAAAGAAAATATGTTTTTGATATGACGAACTTAAGTTAAGACATCGCTAGTATCATAATGATGCTGGAAAAAAAAAAATTTTTGTCCCTTAGGAGTCACTTCACCATCACAAGCATTTGTGGACTACATAGGGCATAGCCAAGCAATATATTGGAAAACAAATAAATAAAACTGTTTAAACCAGAGAGGTTTAGATCTTAACTCTAACCATTATATAGCAATATGGCAAGGGTTAAACTGCCAGGCCTAGAGGCCTGAGGGCTACCCGAGTCTTACCTTACCTGTCCCAGGTCTTCGTTTGGCCAAACCGGATAAACGTATCAGAGAAGAGACTTTCCGGAGTCGAACAAGGGTTAGGCTTTATTCAGGGTCCTGGTTACATGTGCAGGGGGAGCTCTTCCTTAGGAGGGAGAGAGAAATCTCCCAAGGAGGCAAAGATCTTACGGTAAGAGATTGAAAGTAGAAGTGTAAGTGGGGAGAGAGGGGGAAGGGAGAGCGAAGAGAGGAAAAACGGAGCCTTCTGTACTGTCAGGGCCCCTCCGCGCTAAAAGCGCCTTCAGGCTTTCCTGACCCTAATTAAGCTCTCCCGCCGTGTAGTTTGCACCTGAATACCGTGCCTGTTAGATAACAATAGGTGTGCCCAGATCCGGGACAGTCTCGAGGGTGGGGATGCTCCTCCCATCACGTTTCTCACGGGAAGAGGTGGAAATACACGAGATAGCTCGGTCTCACTCCTCGATTCCCTGTTGTTTCATGGGGGGCCTCATGAGAACTCTAAGATTTAGAAGTTCCCACCTTTACCCGCCCGAGACTGTCCACATGGAATTGAGCTTCCATCCCCAACATTAAACCATTTAAATTCCCTAAATTTCAGATTTAAATTTGTATCCCCACTAAACTGCTGATTGACTGAGTGAGTGTCTTTGAAAATGTCACTTTATCCCTGAGATTATTAGGCTTTAAAAGGAGACTTTGGAGATAGAATGATCATAGATTTGGAGCTGAAAAAATACTTAAAATCTTCTAAGTAAATCTTTTCATTTTACAGATGAAGAAACAAAATCACAGAGATGTTAGTGGTCACACAGTAGAGGGCAGTGTGGATTTGAACTCAGGTCTGATAATTCTCAATTCAGCATGATCTCCCTTGTAAGTCATCCTGCGTGTAAAATCCATCTGTGGTTGATATTCAATTGTGTCAGTAAGGTCATATTCTTCAGAGTCCCTTTTGTGGTTTTCTTGGCAAAGATACTGGGCTGTTTTGCCATTTCCTTCTACAGCTCATTTTGCAGATTAGGGAACAGAGACAAACAAGGCCAGGAGTAGAGGACCTGTGACCTCCAGGCCATATGTCACCCTCTAGGTCCTCAAGTGCAATCATTTGACTGAATCCAAACTTCCAAACAGAACAAATCCCCTTAATAAATTGATTTGTTTCGTTAAACTTGGAGTTAATTAAAAGGCTGTACCCAAGCACCTAGAAGGCCATGTGTGGACTCAAAGCTGCAGGTTCCTCCCCACCACTCAACAAATTTAAGTGACTTGCCAGAGTCACACAGCTAGTAAGTGTCTGAGGCTGAGTTTGAACCAAGGTACATAGGTCTTCCTGACTCCAGGCCTGGAATTCAATCCGCTGTGCCACCTCATTGCCCCAAGGTACCTTTTACAGCTCTACATCTTAGAACAAAATTTCCTTTCCTTAGAAAACATTTCCTTTTCCTCACACATGTGAAACTCTATTCTTGAGTAAGTACCTCATGTTAACATTCTTTAACTTTGGAGTTTAAATCTGCTCTCAGAGAAGAACAGTATATGTTTTTCATTGCTATGTATTATTGGGTAGTTAGAGGGACAGCTTCCATACACAAAGCTCTGGGAAAATTGATGTATGAAGTGGCTAAAATTATAGTTATTTTCTCTTGCATCATTCTCCGTCCCTTTTTGTAGTTGGCTGTTACAATTTACTTATTTGTGTGAAAATCAAGAGTAGAGTAACATTCATACCAAGGACTGCTAGGGGAAAAAAACCAAACAGATACATAAATGGATAGATAGATAGATAGATAGATGGATAGATTAAGAGATAAAAAAAGATAGATTGATGGATGTATAGTAAGATGATGGATGGATGGATCGATAGATAGATTAAAATGTAAAAAGATAGATGGATGGTATAGATAGACTAATGAGCAAGCAAATAGGGCTGGGATCAATATTAACCCCATAGAATAGGTGATAAAACAGATGTCTCCCTTCTCTCCACAGAAAAGTATCATATTACAAATAATGAATATGATGGATGCAGCTCGATTATTTTTCTGCAAGTAGTGCTCTTGTGTTTTTTGCATCCCCACCTTGAAGTCATAAGACACAGGAATAATCAGAGATACTTCATCCTTCTTGGAAGAGAACACTGGTTTTACATATGTCATTAATCTAATTAATCATTCATTGGATCAATCAAGGTTAGCTCATCTACGTTTTATTTTATTTTGTTTAGTAATAATATTTAAACAGTCAATTTTTTCAGAATAGATAGTCTTCATCTTAGGAGAATTATTAAAATACTTATTAATGTATGTGAAAATGTTTTCTTAATTTACAATGGAGATCTGGCCAGGAATGAGATGGGGAACTTTGTTTCCATAATGGGAGAGATGGACAGCAGTGAATTGAGAAATGTGTGTGGCTAAACATGCTAATTTATTAATAAATTTAAAAATAAAATAAACTGAGGAAATTATAAAAGTTACCATTTAGCTACATAAGAAAGACTGGCATAGCATTTAATCCATTTGGTTTGAAAATTTCAAATAACATAATATACAATCTTTAGTCACGAAGGAAAAAAAAAACTGATAAATTACTACAATTTAAATTTTTCCAAGGCTGTTGAAGAACTTGGAGAATCCAAATTCCATCAGGTTTTATGGAGCTAGAAAACTCTGACCAAGAAGATTAAATATCCACAAGGAACAGCCTTACTGTATTTGAAAAGGTTCAGGATAAGATGTTATGATGCTGAAGTGATGGATCATTTTCAGTCATAGCAACAGTGAATTTTTGTTTTCTTAAGTGAACAAAGATTGTTGCCCAAAAGTTTCCAAATGTACACAAAAAACTAAGAGATATCATTATTATTATTTTGAAGAAGTCTTTACCCTGCTTTTCATGCTTCCCTTCTTCTCCTCCTCTTCCCTCCCTCCCTTGCCAAATATCAAATGTCATCACATTCCTAGTTTGCTTATTTTGACTTGACTTTGCTTTGCATTTGCACCATCCCACCATGGAAAAAAAAATAGGGAGGTTTACTTTCCCTTAAAAGAAACACAGTTAGATTATGAGAATTAAGTATGTGATTCCTTATTAAAACTTTTAAACTAAAACCAGGAACTTTGAAATTTATTTCAATTATAGTTATCCTAGGGAGTGGGGCATATGCATGTACACACATACACAGACATGCAAATAAAAAATGTACATACAGTAATATATAGGTAGACATATATAGTCATTATTTAAGATATGTTCATATTATTTCAAGTTATGATTTTGAAACGGAAGGTACAAATGGATCTATTTACCTTGAAAAAGTATTAGGAAACAGATACATTTATTTAATGTTTTTAATTCTATGACTTAAATTTGGACATTTTGATTTAAAGTTTTGCAATCAGTGTGCCCATTAAAACAATCTTCTATGCTTTCTAAATTATCTCAAAATGGGTTTTATGCACTATACATATGACAGATACCAATGATGATTTGTCCTATTCCACCTAATTTCAGATTAATTAATATTCTACTTTATATTTATCACCTACTCTAACTACATGGAAAATCAGAAGAATGTCACAGAATTTGTTCTCTTGGAACTTTTTATGAACAAAGAGATGAACAAAATATGTTTTGCATTCTTCTTGCTCTGTTATTTTGCAATCTTCCTGGGTAACTTCATCATCTTCATCAT
This sequence comes from Notamacropus eugenii, assembly GCF_028372415.1. Classification (NCBI taxonomy): domain Eukaryota; kingdom Metazoa; phylum Chordata; class Mammalia; order Diprotodontia; family Macropodidae; genus Notamacropus; species Notamacropus eugenii. The sequence goes on from NC_092880.1 coordinate 10,301,643, forward strand.
TATCACATGTAGCCATCTGATTCAGCAACCCACGTACTATTTTTTATGCCAACCAGCCCTCACAGATCTATCCTATACTTCCACCATCATCTCCACACTGATCAAAGACCTAGCTGAGGAGAGCAAAACCATCTCCTTGAATTGCTGTATGACTCACCTCTTTGCTGCTCACTTGCTAGGAGGTGTTGAAGTGTTTATTCTGGTATCTATGGCCTTTGATGTTACCATCTGTAAACCTTTGCACTACACAGTCATTGTGAACCAGTGCCAATGTAACATGCTGAAATTGACTGCCTGGGCCGTGACTTTTTGGCATTCCATTGTCCAGCTACTCGTGGTCCTTTGGTTACCTTTCTGTGGCCCTAATCAGATTGACCACTACATATGTGATGTGAAGCCCCTCCTAAAACTGGTCTGCACCAACACTCATGTTGTTAGTATCATGGTCATTGCTAACAATGGGATGGTTTGCTTGGTTACTTTTCTAGTCCTTCTTGCATCTTACATAGTCATATTGTATAATCTTCTAATGTACTCAGGAGAGGGTGGAGGCAAAGCTCTCTCTACCTCTGGCTCCCACATCATGGTTGTAGTCCTGTTCTTTCTGCCCTGTGTCTATACCTATGTGCCACCTCCCAGTGACAACAACAGTGAGAGTTTTCTCTGTTGTACACTGTGACTGCACCCATGCTGAACCCTCTTATCTACACTCTGAGGAATACAGAAATGAAGAATGCAATGCAGAAGTTGTGGTACCACAAAATGTAGTAGGATCAAAATAAAACATGCAGCATTGAACTTGATCTATTCCTTGATTCCATAGTGTCAAAATCTGTTTCCATATTCCTCAGTTTTCTGCTATGAGCAGTGTATATCAATAATCTCAATAAATACCTTTGAAAATCTTTGAGTTCATCTTGTCTAAATTATTGATCTCTGCATTACCCAGTAGTAAAAATAAGTGTGTATGTCTGTATATGCATATACATGTGTATGTTTATTTATGTGTATGTATATATGTATACACTCATACACACACACATATATATATCCTTACACACAATTTGTACTAATTAAATGTTTATTGCATTAATTAAATAATATCTCAAGATTGGAAGGATTAAAGAAAATGACATGTGTTTTCTTGTTAAGCAGTCAAACCCTTTAAGCTTTAAAGTGAATTGATGCTTTATGAAATAATTAAATTATTAAATGTGGTCAACCACAATTGATTCTTTGAGTACTCTCTGAGAATGACCATGATGGCAGTGGGAAATGGGGCAGTAATGATATTTGAATAACCATAGAAGAAGTAGGGACACATAGCACAAAAACACAGAGACAAATAATGAAAGGCTTACAGAGTCTTACAGGATGGGAAGATGGGATGAAATGGTGAAGGAAAGCAGGTAGCATTGGGGGAGATGGTGGGTAGGAAGAGAGGCATCCATGTTTGACCAAGCCCTAAAGGGCTGCACAGCATCTGCTTCACCTGCCTTTTGGAACAAATTTTTCTCAGCCCCTTCTAAGTGGAAATCTTCTCATATTTGGAATAGACCCCTGAGACCCATCTCATCCACGAGTTTGAGGCCCTTCTGGTTCCTTCAACCTGATTTAGTCTGTCTATTAAGACAGTTTTACTGGGATGTGATCGCTGCTCATGCTACAGCTTCTTGGAGCCACCGGTTAGAGTTGAGTGCCAGATAGACACCAAAGGTTAATGAACAGCCCTGAAACGGGTCTAGTTTTCCTATAATACCCCATATACCTGATTGACTACTTATAAACTTATGTATTGACAAGAAGGGGGAGGTATTCAGGGAGACTGGATCGAGATAAAATTTGAACACTTAAATTAAAATGATACAATGACAAGAATGAGGGTTAATACGTGTTGTATATGGCAAGTCCTGAGGAAGGTTTTGGAAAAACAAAACGGAAGTCAGAATTTCAAATTGTGATGGGTAATTAGAGGTGATATTCCTGCAACCAGATGATGGTCTGGTAGTGACTCAGTGTAAATGTCTTACAGAAGAGAATTGTCATTGTATCTGGAGTTCCATGGAAAGGATTCCATGAGAAATTAGAATAAATGAACTAGATTCGAAAGCATTGCTCAGAGCAAGAATTAAATTTGACTTCAATTTGGATATTGATTGGATTATAGACAAAGACTAGGAAAATGTTAAATAATTGTGCTTTGTCATTGTATTACTGAGAAGAGCTAAGTCTATCATAGGTAATCATAGGGCACTATTGCAGTTACTGTGTACAATGTTCTCCTGATTCTGCTCACTTCACTCAGGATCAGTTCATGTAAATCTTTTCAGGTTTGTTCTGAAATGTGCCTGTTCATAATTTCTTCTAGCTGTAATGGCAAGCAAAGTAGGATTTTTTTTGCTGTGTTTTCTGGATTGAGTTTTAGCCAATCAAGTGACTTTGATTGAATTTTGTCTTTGACAGGAAATTATATATGTATGTAGAGACAGAGAGACAGAAAGACAGAGAGACAGAGAGTGACAGAGAAAGATCTATCTATATATGTTTATATATATATATATATGTGTGTGTGTGTGTGTGTGTGTGTGTGTGTGTGTGTGTGTGTATACTCACACACACACATTGTATTACTTGGAGAGAGAAGAGAGATAGAGAGAAGTAGAGCTGAGAGAGACAAGTGAGAATGAATGGGCAAAGGGAACTTGCTTGTGGGGAAGCCTAATAGAAAGAATGTTTGAGATGTACGTGCCCCTTCTTTTGATCTGTGTTGATTTCTCAGGCAGAATTCCTGTCTTTTGGTCTGTGTTCATTTTTCAGTCAGTAGTCCTGTCTTGATGGCACTTATAATGATTACTATATCTCTGTAAAGCTTTGTTTTCCTTAAAAAAGAAGCTGAGGGCAGGAACCCCTGGAGCCTGCTTGTCAGGTGGAAGTAGGAAAAGCTTGGAACAGTCCCCATGAGCTAAGATAACAAGCAGAGAGCTACCTGTGTGTGAACTCAGGCAAGACCTGGGAGTGGTTGGCTCATGGAGGAGGAGCTGTGGGGTTTGAAAGCCAGCCTTGAGTCAAGATAAGAGAGGGCATGGACATTGTGTATTAAGGAGATTCTTCCTACAATGACTTAGGGGTGGGTGGTGTGGTATTTTCTACTACTGCTTAAGGATGTGTCATGGTAGGGAAGCCCCTACCTTGGGACCTCCTAACTTTAGGAATGTAATGACATATGCTGTGCACTATATGATGCACTGAGTGCTATGAGACTCATATTTACGAGATGATATGTTTTGCTTAAAGATGTTGTTATGAATGTTATATTTTACTTTACTGAACAACATTTAGTTTATTGCTAAATAAAGAGTTCCCTATACTATGCTATCAGACCTCTGAAATTGTTCACAGCAGCAGTCCTAAGGTTTACTGCTGTAACTACCATTACAATAACACAATAGTAATAGTAATATTTTAATATAATTCCATTATATGCATATACCAAATCTTGTTCAGCCATTCCCCAATTAACGGACATTCCCTCAATTTCCAATTCTTTGCCAGCACAAAAAGAGCTGTTGCAAATGTTTTTGTCCATGAATGTGATTTTTCTTTTTTAATGATATTTTTAGCATACAGAACTGCTACTGTTATTTCAGGCTCAAAAGGAATGTACAGTTTTATAGCCTTTTGTACAAAGCTCCAAAGTGTTCTCCAGAATTGTTGGATCAGTTCATAATCACACAGCAATGCATGTGTTCTATTTTTCCAACACATTCTCCAAAGTTTATCATTTTATCTTTTTTTGGCATATTTACCAATCTGATAAGTGTGAAAAAAGAAGTAACAACAAATCAACAGAACAGTCAAAGCAATTTCCAAAAGTTGTTCTTCAAAGATAAAAAACTGAATGTTGAGTTGAATATTTTAAAAAAAAAAAACCTTGTGTTCAATAACTCCAAAAACTAGAAATCATTTTTTTAAATACAGAAACAAGGAATATTGGAAGCTGAAACCAATGTGATTAGTATGTATGCATACATGTATGTGCATATATACATATGTGTATGCATGTGCATGTGTATATAGATAGGTATATACATATCCGTCTATAACTTTGTGGCATGGAGAAAGGTCTTATGGATGTATAGGGCAATTGCATTTCCCATCAATAATATGTCATGCTTCAGTGCTAGGCTTGAGATTTATTTCCCAAACTTCTTGCCTATTATGTCTTCTTTCAATATGGTCTATCCTATGACAGAATTACTTAGATTCTTCCTGTGTTTACTTTGATCCACATATTATCTCTCTTGGCAAGCATAAGTGAGGGAAAACCATCAACCCCATCATCATCACTTCTACTTTCTGTAGTCTGGAAGAGCAGAGGGAAAAGAAAAAAAAATAGCGATTCCTTCTTAAGAGGGGAGTTCTTTTTTTTCCACATTTGCCTCTCTTCTCCATTGCCAAGATGATTCCTTAGACTCTTGCCAATAGATTAAGATAGTTTGTTTTGAAAGGTTACTGTATTTTTGATATTTCAGTCATTCAAAGGCTAAACACTAGAATTTCATAAATTTAAACAAAGAACTTTTCTGTAAAGGACTTTCAGCATAGTTTTCATCTACTTTATGAACTCAGATTTGCATCCTTTATAATATTCACATAAACCACACAATATGTGCAATCTTCAATTATTTCATTTCTTAGAACTTGCAAAATGATAAACTCAAAATCTGAAATGTTGAAAGTGTGATTATTCTAAATCTGAAAATGGTAAAACTTCTATACCTCATAATCACTTTTATCTGCCCCTTAAATTTTATAATTGTATAACTTGGTATAGATTGTTCAGGTTTCTTAGTAAGGGTCTTGATGCACCCTTGACTACAATAATATGATAAGATTAATAAATAATGAAGGTTAGTGGGCTATAATACATGTATGTATATATGTATGTGTGTATGTGTGTGTGTACGTGTGTGTGTGCGTATTTTTATATATGTTCTTTCTAACTAGTCCAGTATTGAAAAAGATCTCATGAGTTACAATTCCACGAAGGAATGTAAACAATTCAATTTTAATGAGTTCTTTAAGGTTTCTCTTTCCTATTTACCTTTTCATATTTCTCTTGGCTCTTGTATTTGAAAGTCAAATTTTCTATTCAGTTCTGTTCTTTTCAACAAGAATGTTTAGTAGTCCTCTACTTCACTGAAGTTTCAATTTCGCATGAAGTATTATACTCAGTTTTGCTTGGTAGGTGATTAAAATCAGATTTTAATCCTACCTCCTTTGACCTCTAGAATATCATATTCCAAGCCCTTTGATCCCTTAGAGTAGAAGCAACTAAATCCTGTGTTATCCTGATTATATTTCCACAATTCTTCAATTATTTCTTTCTTTGTGTTTGTAATACTTTCTTCTTGACCTGGGAACTCTGTAATTTGACTGTAATATTCCCAGGAGTTTTCCTTTTGAGATCTCTTTCAAGAGGTGATCAGTAAATTCTTTTCATTTCTCTTTTACCCTCTGGTTCTAGAATGTCATGTCAGTTTTCATTGACAATTTCTTGGAAGATGACATGTAGCCTCTTTTTTTGATCATAGTTTTCAGAAAGAGGAATTATTTTTAAATTGTCTCTCCTGGATCTATTCTCCAGGTCAATTTTTTTTCACAATTGGAAATTTCACAAAGGTTTCTGTTTTTTATTCTTATGGTTCTGTTTTGTAATTTCTTGATTTCTCATAAACTCATTAGTTTCCATGTGTTCCATTCTAATTTTTAAAGAACTGTTTTCTCCAGTGAGTTTTTGAACCTCCTTTTCCATTTGACCCACTTTGCTTTGTAAAGAATTGTTCTCCTCACTGGCTTTTTGGGCCTCTTTTTCCATTTGTGTTAGTCTATTTTTAAAGGCGTTATTTTTTGGGGATGTTTTTTGGTCTACTTTAGCATGCTGTTGACTCGCTTATTATGATTTTCTTGTATTTCTCTCATTTCTCTTTGAATTTTTTCTTACACCTATGTTATGTAATTTTCAAAATCCTTTTTGAGCTCTTCCATGACCTGACACCACTCCATTCCTTTTGGAAGTCTTGACCTTGCTGTCTTCTTCTGATTGTATGCCTTGCTCTTCCTCATCGGAAAAGATGGAAGAAAATAACATTTCACCAAAAAAAATAACCTTCTATAGTCTTACTTTTTCCCTTTTGGGGCATTTTCCCAGTCAGTTACTTGCCTTTTGAGTCCTTTGTCAAGTGGAACATATGATACTATTGGCTTCAGAAATTTTGTGCAGCTGTTCTCTGAGATATCGCTAGGAACCTATAAGTTCTCAGTTCCTCTAAGGTGACACAATTAAGAGAGAGGAGTTTACCCCTCTCCTGACCTGTATACTGGTCTGTGAGCAACTAAAAGCAATCTTTTCTGCCCTGGAACTGCAAAGAGCATTCTCTCTGCACAGCCACCACCAGCTCTGCCACACCAGTGATCTTCCTTACCCCAGGACCTCCACTCAGGACTAAGACCCATATCAGCTGCTTGATTCCACCAAGGTCTTTCAGATGAGGGCTCCAAAAGTGAAAGCTACTGCCTCATTGGCTGCTGTTGCCCTGTGGCCAAGGCTGGGCTTGGACTTTGCTCCCTTTCACCTAGGTTGAAGAGTTTTCTTACTGACCTTTCAAGCTATCTTTGCTGCTTGTGAGTTGAGAAATATGTGAACCTCAGCAGTTGCCCATGATTCCTTACCCTGTAACCTGCTCCAGTCCTGTCTCTGCTGTGTGGCCCATGCTGTGCTGTGCTCTGTTCCAAGCCTGTGGTGAAAAATCTTTCCTGTCAGCCTTCCAGTCTATTTTGGGCAGGAAATATTTTTCACTCTGCCATTTTGTGGCTTCTGCTGCTCTTAAATTTGTTTAGAGTTATTTTGAGAGATACTTTAAAGTCTATGGGGAGAGAGCAAGAGCAGGTCTGTCTTTCTACTCTGCAATGTTGGCTGTGCCCCACATTAAGTACATTTTTTTCATTAAGTACATTTTTGAAGCAAGGAGTTTGGGGGTCAAAAGTGTGAGGTCTCTGACATTCACATTAATGAAGAAACCTGATGGGAGCCAAGATACAAAAGGGAAAAAATGTTTTCCCCTTCACCAAAGTATGCTGCTATACCCCAAATAGTCTAAAACCTTGACTGCTATAAAATGTCTGTGGGAATGAATTTCCTGATTCCACAAGTACCTTTGAAATCAGAGAGTGCTAGACAAAACTCTCTTAGCAGATTCTTTTTTGCTAGCTTAAAAGTTTGCTGTGGAGTTAGGGACTTTTGGTACCTGTTTGTGTTTCTCTGAGATTGCATCTGGGAGATAAGGCAGACATCAAGATTATAAGTTCTTGTGCAATTCAAATGAATTAGTATCACCCTGAATAAGACCACTGTATTTGAAGTGATGCAGGAAAGAGATTTGGGACAAAAGAAAGGCATGAGATTTTGAGTTACAACACAATTTCATATCTTTGTGTCATGACTGCCTAGGAAGAAGTCAAGATTTCAGACTTCAGGTTTGGTTTTAATGAGTTAATATCAAACAGGGATGCATGTACCTCACTACATATAAGAATGTAACACCTTTTTAAATTTTATTTTAATCTCCCTTCACCCCCACCTACCATAATTTATAATTCTGTTCACTCCCTTCTTCCCTATTCTATCCCCGTGTAACATGTCTGACTATTAATACAAAAAAATATACCAAAGACATTTCTTCTATTTATTCCCCCTTCCTTACCTTCAACTGTGGGGTAACTTGGGAATTCACTGACTCTTTTGTTTGACAAGATTTAAGTTAGGGTCATTACTTTGTCATAGCACTTGGTACTTTCCAAACCCCTTCCACATGTATTGTCTGACCTGATTATCATGTCATTTTTATAGAGGTGTTTTTATCCCCTAGTTTTTAGATGTGGAAAGTGAAACTCAGAGAGATTTAAAGTTACATTAGATAACAAAAGAAATTTTAAAATAGTCAAGATTATATTGATGGAATTAAGGAACTGCCATAAATGGAAAAATCCTGGATTCAGGAAGACATCAATGTGAACAAGGACCAAAACACAAATACCAAAGAAGTCAGACTTTACTCCCATCTGAATATTCAGAAAGGACTATAAACTGGCCTGAAGCACAAAGAGCCTTCTTGGAAGAACTCAGGAAGAATTTTAAAAGCCAAAATGGAGAAATAGAAGGAAAACTGACCAAAGACTTTAAAAATATGAAAAAAGAAATCAGAAAAGCATTTAAAAGGACAATTAGAAAAATGGAAAAGGAAATACAAAACCTAACTGGAGAAAATAACGCCATAAAAGGAACAATTGGCAGATGGAAAAGGAGATGCAAAAATTAACTGAAGAAAACAATTGATAAAAATTAGAATCTGATAATTCGAAACTAATGAACCTATGAGATCTCAAGAATCAGTCAAACAGAATCTAAAGAATGAAAAGAGAAGAAAATGTAAAGTATCTAATTGGAAAAAAAAAACTGACCTGGAAGATAGATTCAAGAGAGAAAATCTAAGGAATATTGATCTACCAGAAAGCCATGATGAAAAAAAAAGAGTCTAATCCCCTTCAGACACAGCAAGAAAGACCCTCCTTATCGATCTTCCTAGCCTCATAGGCTAAGAGACTGTTTGCCCTTTCTGCTACTCCCACTGTTCAGGGTTTCTACCCGGGAGATATTCTCCGGGCTTGTCAAGGTCGAAAGGAGGAGGGAGATAGCAATTACCAAACACTCCACCATTTTGGCTCCCGGAACCCAGAAATCCATGAATTTCTTGTGTCACTCTCATTTCTCTTCCCAATTTTTCCTCCATCTCTCTTACTTGATTTTCAAAAATCCTTTTTGAGTTCTTTCATGGCCTGAGACTATTGCATATATTTTTTGATGCTTTTGGAAGTGGAAACCTTGATTTTCATGTCTTCCCCTGATGGTATGTTTTGCTTTTTCTCATATACAGTTACTAGAGAGGGAAGCACCAACTTCTGACTTTTAGCTGGGCAGGAAGGGGAAGGGGAGGAAGAGCACTCCTTATTGGCTTCTCAGAGTCTCTCTAGTCAAAGAAACACTTACAGTCAGTAAAACCCCTGGAGCAGGGCTTCTTAACCTCAAGTCTACAGGCATTGAAAAAGTCAGTGGAGAGATATCATGGAATCCATGAACTTGAATGGGAAAGGCTATCTTTATATCAACTAATCCCTGATTTAAAAAAAAATCCTTCAATTATTTCAAAATATCATCATGGAAAAGATTTCATTATTTACACCAGGGGGTCAAGGAAATATGTGGCATATAAAAAGACTAAGAAATCCTAAAATAAAGAAATATATTAACCTAATGAGTTTTTAAACATCTCCATAATGGTAATACAGATGCTACTTTGGTATTTTTATTTTTATCACTGTAAACAATTTATATAAAGAGGGCATGCGATTAAGATAACTAATCACATCAGTGTTAATTCATTAAAAAATGTTATAGGCGGAGCCAAGATGGCGAAGTAGAAAGACGCACATACACATAGCTCCGAACCCACAAACCACAGAATGGCAGAGGGGACTAACCCAGGGCGAATTCTGCACCCAGAAACCACGGAATATTGGAGGGAGGGAGATTTCTGTTCCAGAGAGACCTGCAAACCTCTCATGGGGGGTCCTTCTCGCCGTGGACTGGGCGCCAGGGCGGGTAGCAGAGAGCAACCATACCGCAGCAGCGACACCGTGAGAAAAAAATCCGAGAGGGCTACGGGACGGAATCTCCAGCGGCCACGCGGGTCCCCCCACCCACAGAGGGACAAGCAAACCTCTCGCAAAAGGTCCGTCGCGCTGCAGACACGGTGCCCAGCCCGGACCAGCGGCGGCGGCGGCGGCCACGGCTCCGAGAGGCACAGATCTGAAAGGGCTCCGGAGGCGGGATCTTCAGTGGCAGCATGGGCCCCCCACCAACAGGTGACTGACGGGGGTAGGTGAGAGGGTCTCTTTGGCGGGTTGAGAGGGGAGTGAGGTGCCCCCAAGGCTCGGGCCCCCCCGGGAGGTGGGGGCTGAGAGGCGGCTGCGGACGGGGGCTCCCCAAGCGAGCGGGAGCCTGGATCCATTGTGGAAGGTCTGTGCATAAACCCCCTGAGGGAATTGAGCCAGAGAGGCGGCCCTGCCCCTGACCTCAGCACCTGAGCCTAATTTAACACTGAATAACAGCCCTGCCCCCGCCAAAAATCCTAAGGCGGGAAGCAGCATTTGAATCTCAGTCCCCAAACGCTGGCTGGGAGGACCAGGAGGCGAGGTGGGTGTGAGGAGAACATTCAGAGGTCAGGCCACTAGGTGGAGAAAATGCCAAGAAAAGGGAAAAGAAATAAAACTATTGAAGGGTACTTTATCAGAGAAAAAACACTTCCTCCCTTCCTTTCTGATGGGGAGGAACAAGGCTTGCCATCAGGCAAAGACACAGAAATCGAGGACTCTGTGTCCCAGCCCACCCAATGGGCTCGGGCCATGGAAGAGCTCAAGAGGAATTTTGAAAATCAAGTTAGAGGGGTGGAGGAAAGACTGGGAAGGGAAATGAGAGGGATGAAAGAGAAGCATGAAAAGCAGATCAGCTCCCTGCTAAAGGAGAACCAAAAAAATCTTGAAGAAATTGGCACCTTGAGAACTAGCCTAACTCAGCTGGCAAGGGAGGTGCAAGGGGCCAATGAGGAGAAGAATGCTTTCAAAAGCAGAATTAACCAAATGGAAAAGGAGATTCAAAAGCTCACTGAAGAAAATAGATCTTTCAAAACTGGAATGGTACAGATGGACGCTAAGGACTTTTCAAGAAAGACAGATATCTCAGAACATACCGAGCAGATTCGAAAAATGGAAGATAATGTGAAATATCTTATTGGAAAAACAACTGACCTGGAAAATAGAATCAGGAGAGACAATGTAAAAATTCTGGGACTACCTGAAAACCATGATCAAAAGAAGAGCCTAGACATCATCTTCCATAAAATTATCAAGGAAAACTGCCCTGAGATTCTAGAACCAGAAGGCAAAATAAATATTCAAGGAATCCGCAGAACACCACATGAAAGAGATCCAAAAAGAGAAACTCCTAGGAGCATTGTGGCCAAATTCCAGAATTCCCAGGTGAAAGAGAAAATATTGCAAGCAGCTAGAAAGAAACAATTCAAGTATTGTGGAAATGCAATCAAGATAGTACAAGACCTGGTACCTTCTACATTGAAGGATAGAAGGGAATGGAATAGGATATTCCAGAATTCAAAGGAACTAGGACTGAAGCCAAGAATCACCTACCCAGCAAAACTGAGTATAATACTTCAGGAGAAAAAATGGTCTTTCAATGAAATAGAAGACTTTCAAATTTTCCTGATGAAAAAACCAGAGCTGGAAAGAAAATTTGACTTTCTAACACAAGAATGAAGAGAACCATGAAAAGGCAAACAGCAAAGAGAAATCATAAGGGACTTACTAAAGTTGAACTGTTTACATTCCTACATGGAAAGACAATATTTATAACTCTTGAAACATTTCAGTATGTGGGCACTGGGTGGGAGTACACACACACACACATGCACACACGTACACATACATAGAGACAGAGTGCACAGAGTGAATTGAAGAGGATGGGACCATATACCAAAAAAAAAAAAAAAATGAAATCAAGCAGTGAGAGAGAAATATTGGGAGGAGAAAGGGAGAAGTTATATGGGGCAAATTATCTCTCATAAAAGATGCAAGCAAAAGACTTATTAGTGGTGGGATAAAGAGGGGAGGCAAGAGAAAAACACGAGGTCTACTCTCATCACATTCCACTAAAGGAAAGAATATAATGCACACTCATTTTGATAGGAAAACCTATCTCATAATAGAGGAGAGTGGGGGACAGGGGCACAAGCAGGATGGGGGGGGAGGATAGAGGGGAGGGCATGGGGAGGAGAATGCAATACGAGGTCGACACTTATGGGGAGGGAAAGGACCATAAGAAAATCAAAGTAATGGGGGACAGGATAGGATGGAGGGAAATATAGTTAGGCCTATACAACACAAGTAGTATGGAAATCATTTGCAAAACTAAACAGATATGGCCTATATTGAACTGCCTGTCTTCCAAGGGGAAGGGGTGGAGAGGGAGGGAGCTAAAGAAGTCGGAACTCAAAGTGTTAGGACCAAATGTAATGTTCTTACCACTGGGTAACAAGAAATACAGGTTAAGGGGTCAAGAAAGCTATCTGGCCCTACAGGACAAAAGAGAAGACGGAGACAAGGGCAGGGAGGGAGGATAGAGGAGAGAGCAGATAGGTCACAGGGACAATTAGAAAACTTGGGTCTGGGGGGGGGGAGGGGGAAAAAGGGGAGAAAATTTGTAACCCAAAATTGTGTGAAAATAAATGTTAAAAGTTTAATAATAAAATAAATAAATAAATAAATAAATAAAAAATGTTATAGCACCTTGTAATTAAAAAAGAACAGACAATGTTGTTTTCCTGTGGAACATCTGATAAATTCTATTTTTTGTTCAAGATATAGAACGTTGTATATGCACCCTAAACCCCTAATAGTGAATTCAACTCTATCATTTGGTAGGTGTATGACACTGAAGAAGTCACTTCTCACTGTGAACTTTCGTTACCAGATTTGCAAAATTTGGAGATCTTTTCTGAATCCTCTGGCAATCATTAAATGCTTTGTAATTTTAATTTCAACATATTTTGATATAACAAAATTCAGGTTTCTAGAAAGCTAAAGAGAAAAACATTGGCTTCTCAACTGTGAGATTGTTCCCTTATAAAAATGTCTAAAACTGTCAGAAATGATACGCAGGAAATCATTCAGTATTAGGAGTCCATCTTTGAACATCTGCATCTTTAATATTTTGGATGCTTAGTGGTTTGTTCTTGCTGTAACTGCTAGAGTCCTAAACCCAGGAAACACTTTCCTCATTAAAAATTATTCTTGAAATAGCATCCATATGAGGTTTTTCTGGAGATTTGGAAAAGCTTTCAAACTCTAGAAACATTATGGAAAACAATTATGAACGACATTTACTCTGTGTGGTAACTCAATACTTATGGATGTGCCCTTTCCAAGTGACCTCTAGACTCCTTTTCTCAAATGAGAACAGGCTGAGATCAGTCTTGGCCCAAGCAGGAGTTTTATCTAAATTGTATAATAGTTGCACTTTACTTAGAACAACCAAAAAGCTCTCTACCGAAAAATAAGCACTATTTTCAACATATATTATTATTATTTGTACTAATCTCTCCTCTTGATTTTGGAATGATTATAAAATGAATGTAACAACCACTATTGGAAAGGAATATCTCTCTACTGCCCTGTGACTTTCTCAGTATTCCTATAAATCTCCAAGCCAAAGCATCTTTTCCTGGGTAACACTACTCTGTGAGTAGTTTCTTGTTATTAGAATGTAAGATCTTTGATAGCATAGTTTATCTTTTTTCTCCAAGTTGTTTCTATAGACTTAGCCACATATTAGGTACTAACTGTATAGAAGTATACACTACATGAAGTACTTGCTGCATACAAGATGACAGGTAAAGTGGTGAAGTGAGGAGAGAGGGGGCCTCAGAATGACGAAGACATGGGGTCAACCCCCAATGGTGACACGCTGTATAAAACTGGGCAATTAATTCACTGAAGCTTTCAGAGACTCAGGAAATTCTAAAACTGAGTCTAGTGCAATTATCTACAGGCACAGAAAGTGAGTGATCCTCACTGAGAATTCCCTAGAGCAATGAATTACAGATCCAACCAACCAACAACAACTGAAAGTTTGACTAATAGCACTTGGACCAGAGTATTTTTTAATTTTTAATATCAGTGCCTCACCTTTGTTTTTTCTTGTTATTTATTTTCAAATCAATGTACTTCACAAACACAAAATGGATATGTAGATATTTATTTGGCAGAAGAAAAAACCAGGAAAGACTCAGTTGGCAAACTGAAAAATAAACATAAACCAATAATATTACATAACAAAAAGGGTAAGTATTCTCACAGTTATTTAAAGGAAGCACAGTCTCTACAGGAGAGAAGAACCTGTGACCTTGAGACCACATGTGGCCCTCTAGGTCCACAAGAGCAGCCTTTTGATTGAGTCCATCTTTGACAGAATAAATCATTTTATTAAAAAGTTTTGTCCTGTGGAGTTTGGATTCAGTCTAAGGGCCTCACTTGAGAACATAGAGGGCCATATGTGACTTCAAGACTGCAGATGCTCCACCCCTGTGTCTAGGACTATGAAAGAAACAGTCCTACTATACTCTGTCTTCTTCTTTACACCCTATCCAGAGTACTGTGTTCTATGCTAGATTTCACATGGACCCTGATTGATTGATCATAGAACATACCAAGTAGGGCACCCAGGGGAATCGATGTCTTCACTATTGTATTACCCCAAAAGCAATTTAAAGAACTTGTGATATTTTCTTTTATTTGCCTCTGAAACATAGCATCTATGTAGAAGTTCTAGGTGCATGTTGTGAACAGATGGATTTATTCCCAATATAAGGACAAATTACCAAATAATTTAAGAGCCATTGTAAAGGAGAATGCATTGTGTTGGGAAGGAGGAGGATCTTTTCTTCAAATGCTGAATGGCTTCCTAGGTTATCTTTTAGGAGGGATGCTTTTTCGAATACAACATAGAATAGATTGCTTCTAATGCTTCCTTCAGCTCTGGCAATCAAGGACTGACTAATATGACATTCTATTGGAAGCCTTGTGATATGTAAAGAAATAAAATATATGTCCAATGAATACTGCATAAGACATTATTTGATGACTCTATAGAGAAGGTAGCAACTAAGTTGAGCACAGAAAGATTAATAATTCCTGATACTTTGAAAATCATTTTAAAGGTTTTTAAGACCATTTACATACATGGTGTTCTTTGCTTCTTATGCCCATCCAGTGAGATAAAGAAACCAGTTTTATTATTCAGATTTTATGGATGAGGAAATGGAGTGAGAGTCAAAGTGAATTTTTAATGAATACAGAAATTTTAATTACGATATGTGGCATTTACATCTATGTGGGTTATAATATAAAGTCTTCACACTTTCCATTTTATTTCCTCTCAATAGGGTAGAAGAATTAAGTTGGTTTGGATTTAATTGGATTGTTCAATAAGTTGTTTTTACTTTTAGGTAAGTTTTATTTTTTCACTCATATATCATCAATTTCCTTCATTAGATAGCTCTCTTGTCTTCTCTGTTTTAATCTGTCTTTGTTTCTCTATCTCTGTTTCTCTCTGTTTTTGCACTCTGTCACTGTCATTTGTTCCTTGTCCCTCCATCTTTGTT
This sequence comes from Notamacropus eugenii, assembly GCF_028372415.1. NCBI lineage: Eukaryota > Metazoa > Chordata > Mammalia > Diprotodontia > Macropodidae > Notamacropus > Notamacropus eugenii. The sequence continues at coordinate 10,316,993 of NC_092880.1, forward strand.
ACTGTCACTTTCTTTCTGTCTATATCTATTCTGCGTAGAGTCAATCCTAGGAATTAAAACATTCTCTTTTTACACACTCACCCACTCCCTAACTTGTGGTCTTAGGCACAGTGAATTGTTTATTCTTAACATTAAACCCAAATGTCTGGTGAAGGGACTCTTAATGACCAAACTAAGGTTTTAATTCTGATTCTGGTTCTTTTGTTGTTTTTGTGTTGTTTGTTTTTGCTATGTGACATTTTTTGACCATCACTTTCTATCAGTAAAATGGGGGTGGGAGGGAAAGAAGGTTTACATTAGATGTCAAATAACACTATTTTTGGCTCTAGGTAACACGTTCAATGATTCTCTTTAATCCAATGTGGTATTCTACATGACAACTCAACTTTTTTCTTTTCTTGTTTGTATTACAAGGATGAAGCTTCTTTCTGAAGGGGTAATAAAACCAATCACAAAACAAATTTTCAAAATTTATATTAATAAGATAGACCGTTTTTTCATAGAAGTTTGATGAAATTAAAAGACATTAAATTTCCCAAAGGCAACCCAGTCTTTGCCAGTGTATGCCTGTTTTTGTGTTTACATAAAAGATTAATCTGAATATAGTGAAAAATATAAATAAATGGGAAGGTGTTTACAATTTCCAGGAAATCCTTCTCAGTTCATGTCATAATCTAATTGAAAGACATCCTTCATCTATCTTCTTTTTTGTTATTGCTGTTTTCTTCCTTTTTTATTTCCCATTCTGTCTGTGTGGTTAGTTCAATTTTAAAGTTGATTACATGCCTTACCCAGAAGGTTCTGCTGTGCTCTGTGGGTTGATGCAAGGAATATTGATGCAAGGAATACAGTGTTATTCAGTTAAAAGAACATGTGTAAGGCTTCAGCATGTAAGCACATCTCCCCTCAACTTGGAATCTCTTCTGATTATCCTTCGAGACGTTGGTAACCAGAACTGGTGAGCATGTGTAACCTTATTTTATGCCTTCCTTGATATTAATGATCAGGGTGGATCTTGAATGATTTATGGATCAGGAAACATTGAATAATTTGGATGTATACATGATAGACACTATAGTGATCATGAAACTAGAAGCTAGCTGTACCACATCAAAAACTATAGCAACTGACAAGTGGTTTATTAACTACTTAACAAATGCCTCTTGATTGTTTTATTTTTGTAACAAAAATGAAATAGTTGGACATACTTTCAATAATCTATATGACAGTAAAAAGGAATGATTGTGGTATAACACATGTGAATCTTCCTATTCCCTATGAATGAAAATATGAAGGATGTCCTTAATGTTCAAATTATTATCAATCACATTTTATATAGATGGGAAATTAGGCGTATAGATCAGTAACTATTGATATTCTTATATGTGTGAAGGTCCTACATCTGAAAAAAAAATTGTTTCTCTAAATCTCGACAACTCACTTAATTTCTCCATATTCTATGCAGCTCTCAAAGGTGCTCAAAGAAAAGGTGCTAACCTTACCTGGAAGGGGGAATTTACTCACTTGGAAGTTCCATATAGCAGTAAGATTATATTTCCTTTTCCTATCTTTTGGACAAATAGTGTTTCTTCTTTTACTGTCTCTGGAGTCTTTCTTCTGGTGAAGGAAATGTCAAATCACTTTATTGTCTTTTCCAAGGAGACTCCAAATGTGGTCAAGAAGAGACAGACACAACTGAAATGACTCAACAACAGCCTTCCTTAGTCTCAGATATCTCATAAATTAATGCCTCATTTCCCTTATAATTGTGTTAATTCTAGCATTCATCTGATTCAGCTGTTTTTTTTTTTAATTTTAGTTCACTGTTCTCTTATGTCTGCATCTTCTTTTAGAAGATCTAGGAATTATATACTAGAATGCTAGTATGATTGCTCCAGATTCACTGATGATAGGAAGTTTGTTGTCAACACTATTGGAGATATTCTTCCTCCCATCTTCCTCCCAAACTAAACAAGTATGCAGATTTATTAAAAACATACAACAATGACAATGGACCTGGTTTCTACAAGTCAGTGCCAGAAAGGAAGTGTGATGGGGAAAATTCTGGCATATCCTTCCCAGATTGGAGGATGTGATTTGAGAGGATAGATGACAATCTATGACTTTTATCCAAGGAAGATTATCATTCATTCTGAAAGATGGAAGATCAAAAGGAGAAGGAGAATGATATGAAAGAGGGCAAGGAAAAAGGAAAATGAAGAAGGGGAGAAGGAAGAAGAGTAATGGTAGTGAGATATTTTCTTTCAAGGCAATCAGAAACAAGGTGATATACCAGAAAATCAAAGGGGAGAGAGATAAAGAGAGTCCAATCTTTCCCCCAAGTCTCAGACCAATATTATGTCTTTATCAAGTCCTCAACTGCCACAAAGGTTGTAGAAATAAACCACCACCTGGATCTCTTAAAACTGTCACAGTAAATATCATTGCTCCTCTTAATTAATCTCATTCTTTTCTTTCCCACTCGATACTATTTCTTGATTTTATCCCTGAACTTTTGATAATCAGAGGGACCCACTCACTGATTCATTAGTCCATACTTCCCTTGCAGAAATGTAAATAAAATCCTTATCAGTGGTTTCTTAAGCCACTGTAAAATATTCCTTCTTATATTTTTAATTCATCCAGTTTGGGAGGTGATCCTGATTTGTCATGTTTTGTATATTTCCTTTTACTCTTTAAAAAGGCATTCATTGCATTTTTTGAAGGCCTGTAATTTCTCATTGACAGCTAATTTGCTAAGAAAAATGGATCAGGTGAATGGGGAAAAGATTTCCTCAGTACTATTTTTTCTCCTCATTTTCCAGAAAGTATTTAAAAGTTTTTGTCAACCAATATTATATACCTATTTAATGTTTGCTAAGGGTTCCCTAATATTTATATCTTTTGTCATACTTAAAAAAGTTGTAAATTTCCTTTTTTTAACCGACTCTATTTAATTATGTTAAAACTACCTGATGTAGGATGAGTCCTTACAAAAATGATCCTCTTCATGATTAAGAAGTCCATTAAAATGGATTTTTAAGATAGTGTCAGATCTTTATAGTTATGTTGCATGTTTAACTTGTAGGTATAAATAGATTTTAATAGTATGATAAAAGCTACTGGATAGATATTATTTTTAGACGACATCCATCATCTGGATGAAATTAAGACAAACTTTTCTGTTTTCATTTAAATGTGTAGAAAAGAGGCCAACTAATAGAATTAAAATGGTATCCATAATAAACTAATGAGATTTACATTCCGAAACATCTACAAATTCAATACTTTTCCTGATTTTTCATATTTTGTTTAATTGCAGGTGAATTAGAATTCTTTTAGAGAACTCTTCTGTACTTTAAATAGGTGGAAAATCAGAACAACGTCACAGAATTTGTTCAAGATTGTTCAAGACATAAGAAGATAAGATGATGTGTTTTATAATCTTCTTGCTCTGCTATTTTGCCATCTTCTTTGGGAACATGATTATCTTCATCACTATTTTATGTAGTCATTTAATCCAACAACTTATGTACTATTCTCTCTGTCATTTATCGTACATGGATCTTGCCTGTCCTTCCACTATACCTCCCAGTCTACTCAGGGACTTAATTTCCAAGCAGAAATCCATATCCTGTAACAGCTGAATGACTCAGCCCTTTACTGCTCATTTCCTTTCAGGTGCTGAGAAGTTCATTCTCGTGTCTATGGCCTTTGATCACTGTTACCACTTTTAAACCTTTGCATTACATGATAATTTGATTAGAGAGAAATGTAACATGATGCTCTTTATGACCTGTTTAGTTGCCTTTTGGCATGCAATTGCCCAGATAATCATGATTATCAGATTATTTTTCTGTGGCCCTAATCTTGTGGATCGCTATACATATGATGTGAAAGCTCTCTTAAAACTTGTCTGCATTGACACACATATCCCATCACTGCAAATACTGCGATGGTTGTCTTGGCCACCTTTCTGATTTTGGTGACATCTTGCATCATCGTATTATATAACCTTAGGAACCATTAACCAGAAGCTTGACATAAATCCCTCTTCACCTGTGCTTCACCTGTAGTTGTTCTCTTCTTTGTACCTTGTGTCGCCACGTATAAACCACCTCCCAGCGCCAACCAAAATGATAAGGAGTTCTCAATGTTTTACACAGTTATTGCACCCATGATGAACCCTCTCATCTATACAGTGAAAAATACATAGATGAAGAATGCTATGCAGAAGGTATGGGCAGCAAAAATGTTTTTGATATTCAAATAAAACAGGATTTTAATTTGATTTTTCATTTAAGGTTGATTTAAGAAATGACAACATGCTACTATTTCCTCATTTTTTTCAGAGATGAATTTTATTTTTTCTTTTTATTTATTTGTAACAATAATTAAAACTCTTTTTAATTTCAAAATTATCTTTCTCCTCCCCACCCCTCTTTTACCGTTGAGAAGGCAAAAAATATATCAATTACATATGCAAATAATGCAAAACATTTTTCCATATTAAACATTTCACAAAAAACAAGAAATATACAGAAAATGAAAAGAAAAATCTATCTTCACAGAGAATAGTGATAAACATTTTGTTAAAGGACAAAAAGTCATGAATTAAAAGCAGGAATCTTACTTTATATGCCTTTATATCTGGATTGGTGCTTAGTATATTATTTTTACACAGCTCTAACTTGATAATTCTCCCAATGCTATGAAATTGAAAAGATTAGAGAAAATGATAATCTATTATAATATTCTTGTTAACCAATTTACTATCCCATGTCTAGATGTTTGAGATTGTCAAGAATAGTAATGAAGACTAAGGAATCATTAAAAGGGCAGCCTATACAAGGATTGTGAAGTCATAAGGTTTCTCATATGTTTTTCAGTTCCCTCCCATTTCTTCTCTACTATTCTCAATTACAATCTTCTTATACTTTACAGCCCTCCACAAAATACCCTGACCTACTTGCTTATCCTCATTAATTACACTCCTTAACTTCCATCCACGTATTTGTAATGCATTTCCCAATGCCTCCACTATTCCCCTTTCTCATGTTTACATCCTAGCTTCCCTGGCTTCCTCCAAGACTAAACTCAAATTCTATCTTGTACAGAAAGTCTTTCTTGGTTCCAAATTAACTACATCTGGTATATGCTCATGGAAATTGTTTTAGTTTGATAATATATTTCAGTAGGATGTGCATAATCTATGTAATAATGTTTATTTATATCCTTGCTTAAAATTTCTGCTTCTGCACAGTAGGAAGACAGTTTTGGTTTTTTTTTCCATTTCTTTTTATCCTCCATATTTATCACAGTGCTTATTGGGGAGCAGAGCCAAGGATGGCAGAGTGAAAACAAGTAGTCACCTAAGCTGTAAGACAAAGTCTATCAGATACCTCTGAAAAGAGAATCTGAACAAATTTTAGAGTGGCAAAATCCAATAGGAGATAAAGTGTTTCATATTTCCAGTCCAGGAAAGCCTTGAAGGTCAACAGGAAGGATCTGTTGCACAGGGCTGGAGGAGCACACGTTGCACAGTGCACAGGCTGTACCAGCACAGATCCCTCCATAGCAAAGCCAAACAGGAGCCAATTGGCACAATGAAGCAGTGGGGATTCTCAAACACATCAGCCCAGGACAGGAGTCCTTTGGAACTAAGTGAGAGACAAAGACAGAACCCTAGGTAGCAGCAACAGCCTCTCCTGGGGTTATCAGCCCACATATTAAATGTCTGTAAGTCACCTAGTTAAAGTTCTGGGAGCCAAGATGGCTGAGTGAACTGTAATTGCTATCTCCCTCACCTAGTTGACCCTTAAAAAACCCAGAAAATATTTCCCCAGGAAACATCTTGGAATAGTGGGATCAGCTGAAGGGGTAAACAACGTCTTAACTTGTGAGGTAAGGAAAATCGGAAAGAAAGCTCCCTCTTGTGGTGGCTGAAGGAATCAGGGAAATGTGTGGAATTGGGAAGACACTATGTGAGATGGGGTTCACCAACCAGTAAGCTTCCCCATGCACTAGCTCAGGAAAGGAAACCTCCTTTGTCCAAAAGACCCTTCTACCACACCTCAAAGAGTAGGTTTCAGGGTAATTCTAGGGAAACTCAGAAAAACTTCACCTGGCCCCTGCTTTGGCATACCAGCAAGCTCAGCACCAAGTAAGCTGCAACCTTCTAGTTTTTAGCTGAAAGAACCAAAGGCCACAGTACACAAAACCTCAAGTCCTAAGCATAAGATCCGTGGGACAGAGTTCCCTGTACCCCAGAAGCAGAGATCCACCTTCAAAGGAAAGAAAAAAAGCAAACATCATGAGTAGGAAGGAAAGCACAAAAGAAAAGACCATACAATGTTACCATGGGGACAAGGAACAAAACACGAACACCGCAGAGGTCAGCATAGGGACTGTACTCCCTTCTGAAACCTCAGAATGGAATATGAACTGGCCTCAAGCCCAAAAAGCATTCCTGGAAGAGCTCAAGAAGGATTTTAAAAACCAAATTATAGAGGTTGAAGAAAATCTGGCTAATGATATTAAAAATGTAAAAAAAAAGAATTCACAGAAGAATTTAAAAAGAAAAATGGACAAAGGGATGAAGAGATACAAAACTTCACTGGAATAATTGGGCAAATGGAAAAGTTGATGCAAAAGTTAACTGAAGAAAGCAATTTATTAAAAATGAGAATTGGGCAACTAGAAGCAAATGACCCTATGAGACATCAGAATCAGTCAAACAGAATCTAAAGAATGAAAAAATGGAAGAAAATGTAAAATATTTTATAGGAAAAAGAACTGATCTGAATAATAGATCCAGGAGAGAAAATTTAAAAATTAATGGACAACCGGAAAGCCACAATAAAAAAAAAAAGCCTGGGAATATATTCCAAGAAATTATCAAGGAAAACTGCCCAGAGGTCCTAGATTCAGAGGGCAAAGCAGTCATCTAAAGAATCCAATTATCACCTCCTGAAAGAGATTTCAAACTGAAATTGTTGCCAAATACCAAAACTGTCAAGTAAAGGAGAAAATACTGCTAGCATCTAGAATGAAACAATTAAAATACCAAGGAACTACAGTCAGGATCACATAGGACCTTCCAGGTTCTACTTTAAAAGATCAAAGGGACTGGATTACTACATTTTGTAAGGCAAAGGAGCTTTGCCTATATCCAAGGATCATTAATCCATGAAATCTGAGCATAATATTTTAGGCAAGGAGATGGACATTCAGTGAAATGGGGGATTTTCAGAGGTTCCTGATGAAAAGTCCTGAGCTCAATAGAAAATTTGATCTTTAAATACAAATCTCAAGAGAGGCATAAAAAGGTATACTGGGGAAAAAAATACTTTTTATTGAATACAGGAAAACTGTTTACATCCCTATAAGGGGAGATGATACTTCTTAAACTTGAGAATTAAATGTTTTTTATGATATTTTAAAGGAATATGCATAGATAGAGAGTGGGTATAAGTTACAACTTTGCCAAGTGGCCTTTGTGCAACTTCTTTACAACTTTTCTTGAGAAGCTATTGGGCCCTCATTTTCTTTCTTCTTGTGTGCTAAAATACAATATTTATTGACATCCCTCAACCACTGTCCTCTACTCAGAAAAGAAAAAAAATATTTAATCATTCACTAAATGTCAGAGTTGGAAGATTCTTTGAGGAGATCTAGAATGTATAGTTGTTTATGTGTTTGATTTCTCTATTTTGATTTATCTCTCTCACTGTGTGCCTCTGTTCTCTCTCTCTCTCTCTGTCTCTCTCTGTCTCTCTCTGTCTCTCTCTGTCTCTCTCTGTCTCTGTCTCTGTCTCTCTCTCTGTCTCTCTCTCTCTCTCTCTCTCTCTCTCTCTCTCTCTCTCTCTCCCTCTCTCTCTCCCTCTCCCTCTCTTTCATTCTGTATTGCTCTCTGCTCTCTGTCTCTCTCTTTAGTTATCCCCCTGTCTTTATTATTCTGTCATTCCCCTTCCCTGTCTCTCACTCTTTGTCATCTCTTTTCTTCTGTTCCTGTCTCTCTTGCTTTTGTTTCTCTATCTCTCTTTCTCTGATTGTCTCTGCCTGTATCTTTAACACAAAATAGTAAGCGTGATAGGCTTGTACTTAAAGGAACTTTAATTAGATTAAATTAGATTTAGATAAATTTAATTAGATTAAACCTCTGCTCTTATATTTATAATTAGGAAAACTTAGGCAATATATCACCATTTTGAGATTCAACTGTCTTATGTGTAAAGTGAGGGAAGTTGTACAAGATTTCCTCTAAGGTCTTTCTGACCTAGATTCCTTCATCCATTTCCATTAATTAGTTACAAGTGTTCATTTACTGACCGCCTAGCTCATGGATGCTTTGACTGAACTCACACAGAGGTAAATGTTAGGACGTACTGTGAAACATGCACAACAGTGAGCTAGACTCAGTATCTCAAGTTATATGGCTAAAGATAATTGTAACCACAGTAAACTCTCTCATCAGAATCAGTGCCCGGTTTCTGTGTTTTTCTGCAGTGTACAGTATCCAAGAAATAGAAACAAGGTTCTCGCACCAACAGGACTGAAATGTCCGTCTCTGTGTTGTGGCTCAAAATTGTGATTGTGAAATTGCTCGTTAGAAACATCTTGGCATGTCTTCTCCCTCCCCTCCCCCCCAAAAAAGAGCAAGTAATCTAAAATTTTATTAACTAACATTGCATAATACAAGATTATGCAAATGGAGGTCAAATTCTTGCAGATCCTGGCAAGTATGAACTATCAGAAGTATGAAGTATGATTCAATATCTTATTTACCTAAGGGACAACCAAAGTAAGAATAAAAGAGAGGGAGATAAATAGAAGTGAGGAGAAAGAAACAGAAGGAGGAGAGACCCTTACCTGTAGAAAAATCAGAATAACACAGATATATTCAGTATATACAAAAAGAGATTGAGAAAGAGTGAGAAACTATGGACTAACGGAGAGGGAAGAGATAGCACATTGTTTCATTCTGCTTCAAAAATTCAATCTGATCAAGCTTCCTTACCAATATTTCAGCTTCAATTGTCCCAGAGCTTACAAATATCAATGTCCTGTGACAAGCATATGATTTTTAGGGAAAAAAAAGCCTTCACATTGCTTTCTCAGATTTTTGTAAAATTTTTTTCAATATATTATTAAGCTATTCAATTTCTGAGCTCAACTTGACATGACAGTTGCATCTGTTGGTCAGTTCTTTGTTTTACTTTTTGTCTCATTTCTTTCTTGTGTTAATTGTTCAATGGTTTAGGTACCTGTACTGAATCAGGCACTGTAAATTGATTGTGGGAGGGAGGCAGGAACAGGAGAAATCTGAAAATTATTTATTTTTATTCTTAAAAACTGTTTCCCATCCATTATATTTGATATTCAAAAGGCATTTCCAAATCATTTTAGAATATCTTTCATCATGTTGACTTTTAATAGCTTAATATTAATTTTTGTCCTAAATATTAGTGTATTTTATCACATGTCTACATAAGAAGTTAGAATAAATATTTATTTCCTTATTTTTCTTTACTAAATCAGTGTGTTAACATTAGCGTTGTTATGATTGTCTATACAGTTAATCAGTTTTGTGATTCAATTACCATCCTAATGGAGAAATATTTTAAAAAATCTTAGAGTTTTTAAAAGATTGTCACAACTTTTAAGGATATATGATGTTTCGTTTTGTTTTAAACTACATGCATAAAAGGATGTTAGTAGCATGGACAATAAGACTGCTGAGGTACCTGATTTTCAAAGTATTTCTAAGACCTAGCTGGAAAAAAATAATTTGATCTTCCCAAATGTAAAGGTATCGAACAATCCAGTCTTATAGTGGACTGTATATTGAAATAATCTGAGTATAAACTTCACATCTACCATGATGCTGGTGATAATTAATCCTATTATGTTTGATTTCAGATGAATTAGAATTCTCCTGGATATTTACAAAGTATTTGAAGTATATAGAAAATCACAACAATGTAACAATTCATTATTTTGGGACTCTTCATGAACCAAGACCTCAAAATGGTTTGTTTTGTAATCTTCTTGTTCTGATATTGCACAATTTTCCTGGGGAACTTTATCATCTTTATCACCACCACATGTAGCCATCTGCTCCAACAACCCATGCACTATTTTCTTTGTCATTTGTCCTTAATGGATCTGTCATATACATTCACCGTAGTCTCTCAGCTCATCAGGAATTTAATTGCTAAAGAAAAACATCATATCCTTCATTAGTTGTATGATTCAGCTCTTTACTGTTTATTTTCTGGCTACTATGGAGATGTTCATCTTGGTGTCCATGGCCTTTGATCGCTATGTTGACATTTGTAAACCCTTACATTACATGATCATAGTGAATCGACAGGGATGTAACACAATGATCCTGATGGCCTGGGGAGTGCCCTTTTGGAATGCCATTGCCCAGATGCTCACTGTAGCAAGGTTGCCATTTTGTGGCCCTAATCAAATAGATCACTATATACGTGAAGTCAAACCCCTCCTAAAACTTGTCTGTGCAGACACACATATTGCTAACATCTTTGTCATAGCTAATTCTGGTATGGTTGTGTTGACAACTTTTCTTGTCTTGGTGGCATCTTACATTATCATATTATACAATCTTAGAAAGCACTCATCAGAAGGTCGACTCATAGCCCTCTCCACTTGTGGGTCTCATGTCATGGTTGTTGTTCTGTTCTTTGTGCCCTGTATTTCCAACTATACCCGACCTCCTAGTGCCAGTAATAATGATAAGAAGTTTTCCATGTTTTATACTGTCATTGGACCCATGCTGAATCCTCTCATCTACACACTTAGAAATACAGAGATGAAGAATGACATACAGAAGGTGTGGTCTAACCAAATATCACTGATATTTAAATAAAGATGTGGGATCTAATTTAATTGTTTTACCCCTTTATTCCCTTGGTGAAGAAATGGGTATTGTATCACCAAAGGTTCGTTAATGAACATTCTCTAAAAAATCATCATGTCCAAAGTGAACGTGGATATATCTTTATCAAAATTTTGTACAATTGTTGGTGTTTGGCACTAGGCTTTGTACAATTTAGTCACTTCCTAAATTGTGTGTGTGTGTGTTCATCCTTCGTTGCTGAAGAAGACCATGCCATCAGATAAATGATGACATGATTTGCACTTGACTTTTGTTTCTGAGTGAGGGAGGGCTGTGCAGGTCACCAGCCTCACTTCTCTTCCAGAGCCATCTGAATTCACTCACCAGATATTCATCAGAGTGACTAGGGATGACTCAGGATGAGAGAATTGGAGTTAAGGGACTTGCCCAAGGTCACACAGCTAGTGAGTGTCAAGTGTCTGAGGGGAGATTCGAACTCAGGTCCTCCTGAGTCCTGCACTGGTGCTCTATCCACTGCACCACCTAGCTGCCCTCCAACTTCCCAAATAATATATTGTGGGAAGAAGGAACAGAAAGGATAGTCTGTCATTTTTTTCTTCTCTTTTAATATTCTTCATTCCAAATTCAGAATATGTTTCTCTTCTAAGAATGGCAAAGAAATGGTCTGTGACATCGGGGCAGGCTCTGTCTCAACTGTCAAGTAATCAGAGGTTTCCTTTGATAGTCAAGTACTTCAGTCAAATCCACAAGTATTTTTCAAATCTATACTCTGTGACAGGCAGAGTGCAAAGCACTTGGGATACAAATACAAGTAAAAAGAAAGGCAGTCCTTGACCCCAAGGAACTTATGTTCTAATGATGAAAGTCAACATATGAAAGAGTGCTGACAATTTGGGAAGAGACAGGATATTGGAGAACTATATCTATCTAGAGGACCATGGTAGGAAAAGAATCCCAAATGGGAAAAAGAAGAGTCTAGTGAGGAGTGGTGGAGTGAAAATGGCTAGCCTGGAAATTTTCTTTAAAAGGATTTTGAAATAGCAATAGACCAATAAGAGGCAGGGATTATATAAAGCAGTAGGTATATTCCAGGATTAGATGTCAAAGAATGGTGGAGAAATAAAGAAATAACAGACAGAAAGAAGCAGACTTAGAAGAGAAATGGCACTTTCCAAACTGCTCTTTTTTGCTTTTTTTTCTGGTACTTTTGAACAAAAGAAATTCAAGAGATAGATTTCTCTGTCCCTTTTCGGTTCTCAGTGTTATGTAAATTTATCCTTTCAAAATAGATTTCCTTCATTATAAAAACGTCATTAGAACTTACGAAACCCTAATTTTCAAATTGCCAATAAATGATCAAAGTCAACAAGTATGTTTAATGGATGCTTGATTTGCAATACTGCGTGTGAAATCCGAAACACCTGACTTCAAAGCGTAATGCAGATACTTATCAGTTATCTGACTCTATGACTTGGTCATCATCATTGTCGTCATTGCCATCATCTTCCTCCTCATTACATTTCCTAAGAAATATCAATTCAGACACTCCAAATATGAATCTAATCAAATCATCTTATCAGATGAAGGACAAGTTGAAATTACAAATTGTACTATAAACAATGTTATACACACATACACACACACTCACACAACTGAAGGCAAACAATAGACGGAATGAGAAGTAATACACAGTCACGGTCCACTCTTTTTTCTTTCACATTAGAAATTTGTCCTTAAAAATTATTAGTATACACAGAGAAAAAATACTTTAAAAATATTCCTCACTTTTTGTCCTTCAATCATTCTGTGTAGAAAATTAGCAGGTATCAAATGTAGATAAAGAACAACAATCACAACATTGTATTTCCCACTTGAATACTTTGAGTATACCTGGACTATCAGAGGGGAAACATGTTCCATGTTCTTCTAACAACATGGTATGACTACCGTTTTCCTCTATTATTCTACTGTGGTGCTTTCCCCACTCTATATAGTAAACAGTAAGTATCTCAGTTCAAGGAATTCTTAACAAAAACAGAAAAGAAATGAGACCTATACATTCTCCAAGTATTTCTT